>NC_137154.1:1747500-3080000 GCF_951394435.1 Stenella coeruleoalba
CGTCTATCATGACATAGAGGAGTAGCTGTGGGTGTATTTCAGTAAAGCTTTATTTATATTTGACTTGCGGGTCCTAGTTTGCTGACCACTGGCTTACAGCACTGTTTTCACATAAGATACAAATGTCAGGGTATACTGGGTTTTGTTTTGTTTTGTTTTGTTTTGTTTTGTTTTTGCGGTACACGGGCCTCTCACTCTCGTGGCCTCTCCCGTTGTGGAGCACAGTCTCCGGACACGCAGGCCCAGTGGCCGTGGCTCACGGGCCCAGCTGCTCCACGGCATGTGGGATCTTCCCGGACCGGGGCAGGAACCCGTGTCCCCTGCATCAGCAGGTGGACTCTCAACCACTGCGCCACCAGGGAAGCCCCAGAGTATAATGTTTTAGTGTAAAACTTCATTACTTACGACTGACCAGTAAAATTCAATAGTTAGAGCTTAAGATAAATTCATTCTCTCCTATTAAATAAGAGCTTGCATTTGACTTAATGAACATTTATTAAAGTTTAATTTTTTAACACACACACACACACACACATTAGCCCCAGAGAGCCCTTCCTCCTGCTATAGTCATGCCCCCCTGTGCAACCCCCTTGTCTAGAGTGTGGGCTGATCTAGTGAGTGACTTACTTCCAACACCTGAATGAGGTAAAAATGATGGGGTGTCTCCAGAGACCACACCAGCCTCTGTCCTCTTACCCTCTCTTGCTCGCTCTACGGGGAGCAGCAGCTGTATTGAGGACTGGCCTGTGAAGGAGGGCAGAGTCCAGCCAACAGCCGGCAAGGACGAATCCTGCCCACAACCAGTAAGTGCGTTTGGACAGGGACACTGCCCAGTCGTGCCTTCAGATGAGACTGCAGCCCAGCCACTGAGGGCCACCTCGTGAGACACCACGCAGTGCCTCCTGGGGCTTATCCTGTGAGAGACCCTGGGCCACAGACTCAGCACCCACAGAAACTGAGATAATAAGTGTTTGTTAGTTTATTTTATTATTATTATTTTGGCCACGTCACATGGCTCACGGGATCTTATTTCCTGAACCAAGGATTGAACCTGGGCCCTCAGCAGTGAAGGCGTGGAGTCGTAACCACTGGACCGCCACGGAATTCCCATAAGTGTTTATTATTTTAAGCTACTGCATTTGGGGCTCATTGGCTACTCAGCCATGGACAGCTAAGGTGCTGACTCTGCTGTTCCTTCTGTGTCCCTTGGATGACTCTTCTTGGGAAAGACACGCATTCCTTCATCCGCTGAGACTTACTTGAGAACTTGGGAGATTCTTACTTTTATTTCTTCTTGAGTCAACTTTGTCCGTTCATAATTTTCTATCAATGTTTTCGTTTCATTGAAGTTGTCCTATTTCATGACACAACTTTTTCGTGACCCTCTATTTTGGAATAATTATACGTTTACAGGAAGTTGCAAAGAAGTGTACAGGGAGCTCCCATGCACCCTTCACCCCTCCTCCAGGAAGCCTGATGGGAGAATCTGCTGTCTCATCTTTCCTGAATGGGTCTTACAGACACTACTCAAAACATAAGTAACTAACAAAAAAATGGGGAAAGGGCCATGCAGAGTCAAGGAACTCCTCCTAGCAGGGTGGAAATCTTTAGGTTGTTATTAAAAGATGGATTAATAAAAGGGACATTGATGGGGCGAAACAAAGGTCTTAACACAGCCCTCTCCAGGGTGGGTGGGACAAAGGGACCCCCTACTGAACCCCTAACATTAAAGGGCTCCCAATAAGTCTGGTCTGTTTCCCCCAGTTTGGAGGAGTGCAAGAAGCAGGAAGGCAGAGGTGACGATGAGAAAGCAGACCTGGAACCTCCCGGGGACAGTGATAGGGCAGCTTAATCAAGATAAAAGTTGACTATTTACAATAGCCAGGATATGGGAGCAACCTAAAAGTCCATCAACAGAGGAATGGCTAAAGAAGATGTGGTTCACACACACACACTGGAACACTACTCAGCTATAAAAAAGAATGAAATAATGCCATTTGCGGCAACGTGGATGGGATTATCATACGAAGTGAAGTAAGTCAGAAAGAGAAAGTCAGGGCTTCCCTTGGTGGCGCAGTGGTTGAGAGTCCGCCTGCTGATGCAGGGGACATGGGTTCGTGCCCCGGTCCGGGAAGATCCCACATGCCGCGGAGCGGCTGGGCCCGTGAGCCATGGCCACTGAGCCTGCGCGTCCGGAGCCTGTGCTCCGCAACGGGAGAGGCCACAACAGTGAGAGGCCCGCATACCGCAAAAAAAAAAAAAAGAAAGAGAAAGACAAATACCATATGATATCACTTATATGTGGAGTCTAAAAAAAATGGTAAAAATGAACTTATTTACAAAATAGAAATAGAGTCACAGATGTAGAAAACAAACTTGTAGTTAGTTACCAGGGAGGAAAGGCAGGAAGGGATAACCTGGAAGATTGGGATTGACACATACACACTACTATGTATAAAACAGATAACTACCAAGGACCCACTGTAGAGCACAGGGAACTCTCCTCAGTACTCTGTAACGCCCTATATGGGAAAAGAATCTAAAAAAGAGTGGGTATATGTATATGTATAACTGATTCACTTCACTGTACAGCAGAAACTAATACAACATTGTAGATCAACTGTACTCCAATTAAAAAAAAAAAGATAAAAGTTGACAAAAGGGTCCCTTGGCTCAAACCCCTGCCGGGGACCCAGAGCCTTGGCACAGAGTGGGCCCCAGGGCCAGGGGTGGAGAGACATGGTCCAGGACTCCTTGATGCCGGAGCCCCGCGCGGGGTGGTACCAGAACCAGCTGGTGCAGCCAGCAATCGGCACGATGGGATGTGGAGAGTACAGGGGCGCCGGAGATGGAAGGATGATGGCAGCTGCGACGTTTGAACAGGCTTTCGGTAAAGTTGTGCCTCCCTTACCCAACGTTTTATGACATGAATATTATGTCATGGTGGCGGACGCGTCCCCTACCTAGTATTGTGAAACCGAATCCTGTAGATGAAATCCCAGTGCAGGCCACCAGGAAGAAGGTCAGGGTCGATGGAAGCAAGGTCAAAATTTGGAGGAGCGCTGGGACGTTTGAACGGGCTTTATGTGATGCGACTGCACCTCTTCCACCCGATCGCACTGGGGGGATGGACATGGTGCCCGACTGGGGGGCGTTTCTCCTGCCTGAGCTAGTGAAACAGGCATGTGACTCCACCCTTCAAGCTGTGTTCACCAGACACGCTAAATGGGAACCAGTAAGACGACCTGAGCCACGCAGTGGGGAGTAGAAGCTGGGGCGCTAGGCAGGCGGGTCCTTGTGCGACGGTCCTGCGTGAGGCCGAGATGGGGGCTCAGGGCAGAAGCCTGCGGGCACCTCCCGGTAATGCCTGCAGGCACTTTGGACGAGAGCACTTCCGTTTGGGTGGACTTGTTACCTTGGTATCAGACACCCACTGGAGCTACCCCAGTAGTCACAGGACGTAAAATGATCATGAATCCTGAAATACCCACAAAGTCCAGGGTGATGTGGGGGAAATGCTCTCACGGGGGCGGTGCTGCCCAGAAGAGCTCTATGATGACATGGAAACACTTTACACCGGGTCGTGCAGCCTGGGAAATGGGAGGTGAGACCCTCCCGGGCGGGGACCGTCTTCCGGCCCAGGACTGGCTCCCCTAGGACGGACCGAGTGAAGAGCTGCTGGATTCTGCCGTCACTTGGACAGGGCCCTGCATCAGCTCTCGGCGGACCGACCGAGAGCTGCTCCGTGTGCGGACGGCAGCGGCATCCTGTTTGGAAGGCCTCCAGCCTGGCCGAGGAGGGTGCAAACAGCTCAGCCCGGCGTCGTGCAGGCTTGCGTGTGCTGTCCTAGCAGCGGGGGAAGGACCGAATGGTGGGGAAAGTCCCGACGTTCGGGTTTTTACTGACAACATGGGCAGCAGCCAGCGACCCGGCCATATGGTCAGGCAGGAGGGCCGTGGAAAACTGGCCTATCACAGGGATGCCCACGCGGGACGTGGTCCCATGGAAATCTCCATGGGAATCTGGGGGGTGCGTGCAGGTAGGCACACCCTCAGAGGCACAACGTGCCAAGGAGAGCTGCCCTGCCACCAACAAGAGACCGAGGCGGCCAATGACCATGTGGCCGTTCCGGGGGGCAAGGCCCTGATCACAGCTGGGAGGTGAGACTGAGGCTGGGCTCCCAGGGTCCGCGAAGGGGTCCCGACAGGAACAGACGCTCACTCGGGATGGGGCCTGGCCGACTCCATCTGATCTGAGGTGTAGACACTCAGAGCCGTAAGAAACTGGAACAGAAATGTTGCACCAATCTGGGCAGCCAACTGCCGTTTCATCAGAATGAGGAACTCACTCTAGGGCCCAGGACGTCCAGCACGGGCAGAGCTGCCCTCCTCAGAGCACAGGCTGGCGGGCGGAGGGACCAGCCGGGTGCTGAAGCACAGGGAGCTGAAAGCATGAGGGCGCGCGCTCCGCGTGGGTGGGCTGGGGGGTGATCCCACGGGACGGATGCTCCTGTTTTTTCTGGTGGAGCTGGGGCAGCGGGGGTGGAGGAGGGTATTGGTATGACTGTGCAATTCCTGCAGGGCCAGTGGGGGCTGCACTTTTTTCTTTCTTCCCCACGTCACCTCCCCTAATTGTTGCAGTGGTCACAGGGCCAAATCTGCAACTACAAGTGCCAGAAGCAGGGGTGATTCCTATTCGAGTGACTGCAAGTGGGGGATTTCCCTGGTGGTCCAGTGGTTAAGAATCCACCTTCCGATCCAGGGGACGCGGGTTCGATCCCTGGTTGGGGAACTAAGATCCCACGTGCCACGGGGCGGCTAAGCCCGCGCCCTGCAGCTACTGAGCCTGCGTGCTCTGGAGCCCGTGCGCCGCAACTGGAAAGAAGCCCGCACGCCAAAATGAAGAGCCCGCGTGCTGCGACTAAGACCTGACACAGCCAGATTAATGAGTTAATTAGTTTTAAAAACTGGTTAAGATGGTAAATTTAAAAAAGAAATTGTAACTACATTTTTAAACCTGATGTCAGAATTCCTGTAGAGGCCAGTGGTGACGTCGCCCCATCTGGCAAAGCGGGGGCTGACAGCGGATGCTGCCAGGCGGCTGGGGGCCGGATAGCCCACTAGCCCTGCACCTGCGTGCACGGGAGTGGACTGGGGGGAGGACTCTTGGGGCTCTTATCCTGGCCTGAAATCTAGACCAGCTTGTCTGGGCACCAGGGGAAGGAAGGAGGAACAGGAGCTGAGGGTGAAGAGATGAATCAGTGGGTTCTGTGATGTCAGGAAGGAAACCCGGTACGACACCGACACCTGAGCGGCCCGGAGGAAGACGGTGGCCGTCCTTAGCTCAGGCTCGGTGACACCAGAGGCCTGAAAGGTGAGGCCATGGGGACAGGGCCTCTCCTGGAACCTGACCAGTTCGGATGGAGGCCTGCAGTCCTGAGAGATCTCACCCTGGGGGATATTCCCACCTAATACGACTACGGACCGGGCCGACTCTGGCAAGGTGCCAATATCTTTTGACTTTTATGATCGCTTTACTGTAAGGGATGCAGTCAGAGACCAGAGGGTGGCCTGTGATATAAGAAAATATAAATATTTGGTCTTTGTTCTGGTTCCTGGCACGCAGTCCTAAAACCCATGGCATTTCTTGGGACTTCCCTGGTGGTCCAGTGTTTGAGACTGCACTCCCAGTGCAGGGGGCACAGGTTCAATCCCCGGTCGGGGAACTAAGATCCCTCATGCTGCACGGTGCAACCTAAAACAATAAATAAATACGAAATTAAAAAATAAAATAAAACCCTCGGCGTCTCTGGAGTAATGAGCGTCCTTTTGTGAGCTGAGATGAAGGGTATCTGGGGGCCCCTAGATCACTTCAGGATGAGCCCTCGTCTCCAAAAAGACCAGGCGTGATTAGAGGGTTGCAACGGTCAGCCCCCCCCGACCTCTGGGGAGGGGAGAGGGGCTGGAGGCCGAGTTAGTCCCTGCGGCGGTGATTTAGTCAGCCATGCCTATGACTGGAACCTCCATAAAAGCCCCAAACCGACGAGGTTTGGTTGGTGGACAGTGGAGGTGCCAGGAGAAGTGGTGCACCGGGGGGGGATGGAAGCTCCTCGCCCCCACCCCCCCACCTGGTCCCAAGCGTCTCTTCCATCTGGCTGTCCCTGAGTTGCATCTTTTATAATAAACGGGTGATGGTAAGGAAAGCACTTTCCTGAGTTCGGGGAGCCATTCTAGGAAATTATCAAACCTGAGGAGGGGGTGGTGAGAACCCCCGACTCCCAGCTGGTCGGTCAGAAGTAGGGGTGGCCCTGGACTTGCGGCTGGCATGGGGACCATCTTGTGGGGCTGAGCCCTTAACCTGGGGGTCTGACACTAACTCCAGGCCGACGGCGTCAGAATAGGCTTGGATCCCCCACTGGTGTCCAGAGACTCAGAGAACTGGATGTGGGTGTTGGGAAACACCCCCAAGGGGCTATGATAAGTAAAGCTGCTGTGGACACCTGTGTACAGTTTTTTGAGTGGACGCAAATTTTCATTTCTTTTGGAGAAATGCCCAAGGCTGTCATCGCTGGGCTGTGTGGTAGTTGCATGCTTAGTTTCATTGAAAAATAAACAAATAAAAACCTGCCAACGTAATCAAATACTCTCTCACTATCATTTTAATCTCCTGCTGAATCTGTCGGTAGGTCCCTTTTTACCTTCCTAACACTTTTTTGTTGTCTGTGTCCTTTCGTGATCCAATTCGCCAGACTGTTAATTTCGTTCATCTTTTCAGGGAAGCTTTGGGCTATCAACCCTCTCTCCTGTATCCACCCCCGCCCCCATTTCATTCTTTTCTGCTCTTCCAAGATACTGTTAGGTATTGTTAACGTCCCACAACGGTTTCCTCCTTTGGCCCTTCGTTGTTTGGGGTAAACGTTTTAAACTGTCTTGTTCCTGGCTTCTGGCCTCCTGAGTCCTTGGGCTTCGTGGAGACGGTCTCGTGGCCGACAGTGGAGGGACGGGCTCCACGGGCACCCTGCGCCGGGCCCCACGTCCGCTGTCCTCAGAGCGCCCTGGCGAGGCTGGCCCGGCTCGGCTTGGTCCTTGGCCTGTCCTGACCATGTGACAGTGAGCGCCCCTTCCCCCCACCCAGGGTCAGCCGGGGACACTCACCCCACAGCAGGCTCTGAGACAGGCTCTGGTGCCGCTGGCCACAGTCCTGCCACGTTAACTGGGCCCATTGCTGCCCTTCTAATGGTCACAGGCCTCCCAGGCCTTGCTTGTGGCTCCCCCTGCCCCCCCAGAACGGGTTCTTGCAGACGCTCCAGGAGCTGCAGCAGGATGGTGCTCAGAGGCTCTGCTTGGCTTCCATCCCAGGGCAGCCAGGCCTCCTCCTTCCCCGTCTGGGGTGTGCCGGCCGCTCGGGCTTTCAGCGCTGGACACTCACCCCCGGGGGTTCCCTGGCAGATGACAGGCAATGTGCTGGCAGCGGCCGACTGCCGAGCTGGGGCACTGCTGTCTGTCTTGTCACCTGCACACTGTCACACCCTTCCATATATGTGAAAACATTTCACCGTTTCACAAATGTACAACATGACGGCGGAGGCCCAGCAGTGCCCCCTGCCCCCGCCAGCCCCAGTGCCCCAGAGTCACACGGCAACCTCCACCCCCAGTGCTGGTCTGGGCGCTTGTCAGGTACTGACTTGTTCCGGCCCAGGAGGGCCCAGGCCGTCCTTCATCACACGGCCTCGGTGCCCAGCAGTAGGAGAACTCCCTCCCCCCATCTGCGACACTAGCTCCGGGAGGAAGGGCGGTGAGGGCGAAAAGGCTGACATCCACTGTCAGGGTGCAGCGCTGGAGGTCCTGGCCGGCGGCAGCAAGGGGCAACCCCCCAGCGGGGGTTCTCCGGCCCCGCAGTGCCCGCGGCCAACAGCCCTCCCTCCTGCCGGCACGCAGCCCGCTGGGTCCAGGGCACCTCTCCAGATGGGTCAGGGTGACCTGGGAGGACAAACATCCCAGCTCTCAGACCAGAGGGGATTGCAAGAACTCACCACTCGGGAGGGTGAGGGGTGGGCACCGGTGGGTTCTGTCCCTCTGGCCCAAGGGAGCAGAAAGCGTCCAATCCAGGGGACAAGTGCAGCAAGGGAGACCCCCCCACAGGCCCCAGTCCCGGATCGGAGGCCCTGCTAGGCCTTGGGGGCAGAGGTCATGCAGCAGGCCCCGTAGCCAGGCCCTGGGTGTCCATCTGTCCACGTGGCCAGTGGTGTCTGCCTCACCTCCCCGCCAGGAGCCGGGAGAGCTCACGGGGGGAAGGAGTGCTCGCCCTGCCCCACTGGCTGTCGGGCACCTCCGGGCGGCTCCGCGGATGGGGAGGTGAGGGCTGTCGGGCACTGTGTCTGTGAGGACATACGTCCAGGGGGTCGAGGGCCTTGGTGGGCAAGGTCTGGAGAGCCCCCGGGAGCTGGAGTCTGCTGTGCGGGGACCCCGTGCCTCCCACCGGCAGCTTCAGGGTTCCCACCCCTGCGTCCAAGGCCGAGTCCCTTCCAGGCTGCCAGGACCCAGGTTCAAAGACGCTGGAGGGGGCCTGGGAGGATCGGGTGGCACAAAAGAACAGCTACTGGGCTGCTCGGGGTCAGAACCCGGGATTCGCCGGCTGCTGCCTCTGTCCCAGCCTCAGTCCCAGTGCTGGAGGCCCCAGTAAAGCCGGGGCTGGGGCCCCACAGGGCCCCCCGGGTTGCCCAGTGTCCAAGTGTCGGCAGCCTCTGTCTGGGCCGCGGAGCTCACTCTCAGGTCCACCGCCTGCAGCCCGGCCCAGCCTTGGGGTCCTTCACAGCCTCCCATGGAGGGGTGTCCCAGGGTTTCCCGGGGTCAGGCCTGACCCTGCACACCAGCCGCAGCACCACCACTAGAGGCCACGGTCAGCCCCTCCCCTGTTCACTCAGCTGTGCCCTCCTCTGCCCACTGGACCACAACCTGCTGAGCCCACCCCGGGCACTGGCTCGGAGCTGGCAACGCCGGCGGTGACAGAGGAAGACCTGCCAATGGGCCACAAGCCCGTGGGGTGGCCATCGAGACGGAGGAAGGAAGACGGGGCGGGGTGGGAGCCACAGGGGGCGCCGCAAGGGTCTCAGCCCAGCGGGTGGGCAAGCTCCAAGCTGAGACCCGAAAGGCCAAGGGGGTGAAGAGGTGTGTGCCTGTGTGTGCACACGTGGATGTGTGGCGTGTGGGCATGTGGCCATGCTTGTGTACATGTGGGTGTGTGTATGCACATGCGTGTGTGCGCACCTGGCTGTGTGTGCGTGTGCACGTGTGTGTCGGGCAGGGTGGGGGGGGAATTCCAAGCAGAGGAAACCAAATGTCCAGCTGCTCGGAGGTGAGGGCCCCGTGTCAGGAGCAACAAAAGCTGGATGTCCAGGGTGGTGAGCAGCGACGGTACGACAGGACGGCTGCCGGCCCCAGACACGCCCACTGAACGCGCAAGTGTGCTCACCCCTCTCTGCACCCGACGGCCGGCCGCTGCCCGGGCTCTGGGGCACTGACGTGCGCCTGACCCTCCCTCTGACCTTTGCCTCCCTTGCCCCGACTCAGACGTTGTTCTGGGCCTCTGTCACCAAGCTTCTAAAATCCCAACTCTGGAAGCAGCTGGCTCTCCAACTTTGCCAACTTCTGAATTCTGGATCCGTGTCCGTATTCACTTTCATTTCTGCTCACAAAGTGGGTCTTCTTCTCGACCTCACCTCTTCCTTGTACACGAGGCCAATGGCACCCAACACACACACAGCAGCCCTGCACACACACACAGCACACTTACACACACAGCACACTTGCACACACGCGTCATTCTGTTTTCTGACTTCTGCCCTGGGCTACTGGCTCAGCGCCTTCACAGTCCCCCTGCGAAGTGACCATGGGCGTTTTTTACCAAATGCAGAGCCTCAGCAACACGTGGACCACCCACCACCGTCGTTCCAGCCTCCGCTATTGGCTCCCATGGCCAGTGTAACAGAGCAGGAATCCCCCTCCGTGTCCCCTGCCTGCCTTTTGTCCGTAAAAATCTTTAGTCAAAGAATAAATTTAATCAGAGAACTGAGAAAATGTAGAAAGAAAGAAAAACAGTCAAATAAGATAAAATAATAATAGTTTAGCCACTGAACAAAGTCAAGGACCTTTAGTTCCTCCTCCAGGGCTGTAGATCATATTCTGAGCCATGTCCTTGAGCTGTTTTGCAGATACTGAAACCCCCACCAGGTGGAAGAAGTTAACTCTACGCTGCCCACGAGCACATAGACCCCAGACCAGCTGGAACCAGAAGGCTGGTGATGTTGACTCCTTGTTATCTCACCACCAACCAATCAGAAGAGCGTCCACGAGCTGATCACACACCCCACAACCTCCCCTCCCTCACCCTGTCTTTAAAAATCCTTCCCTGAGGACTTCCCTGGGGGTCTAGCAGTAAAGAATCCACCTTCCAATGCCGGGGACTTGGGTTCGATCCCTGGTCAGGGAACAAAGATCCCACATGTTGTGGGGCAGCTAAGCCCGTGCGACACAAATACTGAGCTCGGGCGCCTGAATGAGAGAGCCCGTGTGCCACAAAACTACAGAGTCCAGGTGCCCTGGAGTCCATGTGCCACGACTAGAGAGAGAAAACCCGCACACCGCAACTAGAGAGAAGCCTGCACGCCTCAACGAAGACCGTGCGTGCTGCAACTAAGACCCAACGCACACAAGACAATAAAGAAAAAAAAAATCCTTCCCTGAAAGCCTTTGGGGAGTTCAGGTCTTTTAAGCACTAGTTCCCCGGACTCCTTGCTTGGCACCGGCAATAAACGCTGTGCTTTCCTTTTCCGTGACCTGAGGTCAGGAGGCTGGTTTTACCGCGTGAGCGCGCAGACCCAAGCTTTGTTCTGTAACACCAGCAGCCTGTCTGCTACGCCGGTGCCACGTCATTTTAGTCTAGGGCTTATTTGTTACCACAGCATAACCTGGTCTAGCCTGACTAACAGAGAAAAAGGTTCTTTGAACCTTTTTCAGAGGTTCAAAGGTTCTTTGAACCAGGGCTTATTTGTTACCACAGCATAACCTGGTCTAGCCTGACTAACAGAGAAAAAGGTTCTCTGAAGTAGGGTGCTGCCGTAACAAAACACCGACATCAACAAGTATCCACACGTCACTGGGACACTTCGCAGCACCCGAGGTGGGGCTCCGCCTGCCATGTCAGGACATTGGCTGCTGTGCCCAGACCCTGGCTGGCTCCACGCCACGTGTCTCATCCTCAAGAAGGCTGGCCTGGGTGTATTGCCTTGATGAGAACAAAAGCGAGTCACGTGACTAAGAGCAGCGTCAAGGGGCAAAGCTCCTGAACCACGGTGGGAGGGCACCCCGAAGTCCCGTAGCAAGAGCGTGGGCACAGGTAAGGGTGAGGCCTGAGGACGCGGACACAATCTGTCAACTTTTAAAGTCAAAAGCTGCAGGACCGGGAGGAGGCTCACCCCCACCTGATGTGTTACCACCTGGAGATTCAGACCTGGGGGGTGGATGCCATAGCCAGGGGGCTTTGGGGAGGAAGAGGATGTGTTCTGTGTGTGAGAAGTTGTCTGGTGAGCAGAGGAGCCCTGATGGAAGAGGGGATACCAGGTGCTGGGCAAACAGATAGACTGCAGTTCCCAGCCTACCCTACGGTCAGTGCGGTCACTCAGCATCACATGAGCGCATTCCAACCAGTGGGATTCTAGGGGAAGGGAAGTAAGCTAATTCCCACGTGGTCCCCCCTTTCAAGGTGACCTTGGAGGCCACAGCTTCCAAAAACAGTTAGAAGATGAGGCAGACGTGCTCAGCCCACGAGACTGCGTGCGGTAGAGAGAAGAGCCCTGAGAGTTCAGGGTATATTTGCTACGGCAACATAACCTAGTTTCAGAGTGTGATGGCCGAACCAGTAGCAACCCCTGAATGGGGTAGAAATGCAGATCCTCAGGCCCACCCTGGAACTTCTGACTCAGGAATGCTGAAGCAATCGTGTCCTAACAAGGCCCCCCAGGGAGTGTGGTGTCCATTCCCACTAAAAGGAGTCGCAGACACTGAAACCCCGGAGGACCCTGTGGGGCTCCTGGGCAGGAAGCCTCGCCAACAGCTGCTAATCAGGGAAGGGAGGGGATGCAGAGACAAGGGAGAAAGTGCAGCCTTGGAGCAGGTCCTGGTTCCACCTCAAGGGATGCACAGAACAATATCTTTGAGCTCTTCTGCAGAACTAAAACCCCCAACAAACGGAAGATGTTATCATTCTTCATTCCAGAGAACCCCATCAAGAGACCACCCGAGGCCAGATTAAAGGAGTGCAGGACCTACACACACCCTGATCTTATCGGCAACCCCGCCCTTGAGCCACTGCTGTAAACTCCTCAACAAATCCTCCCGGGTTGGGACACACGGTTTTTCAGGGCCGCAGGGAGCTCACTGTGTCCCCCTTTGCCTCACAAGGCAATAAAGCTATTCTCTTCTACTTCACCCAAAACTCCGTCTCCAAGATTCGACTCGGCACCGCCGCACAGAGGCCGGGTTTTCGGCATCAACACAAGCAAGGGCACGATTCGTGTGAAGGATGGCTGTTGTAGGCTGGTGGCTAAGATGTGAAGACAGGAACGGCAGGAAAGTAGGCGCTCAAGACAAAGCAGGTAGGAGATAAACACAGGGCAAGTGCAAGGATGGAAGCGAGGCGCCTGGGATCTTCAGTCTCACGGGGGAGGCAGTTCCGAGGCTGATGACGCCCAAGGGGTGACAGTGGGCTCGCGGGTGGAGTGGAGGTCAGTGGCGTGGAGCGCGTTCTCCCGCCTGCGATGGACACGGGGCGGGGCTGGAGAAGAGGACCCTGAGCTGGTCCCCTCCAGATCCAGCCCACCTGGCTCCTAGGACGCTGACTTCCGACTCTTGGAACAGTTCCAAAGACACAGCACATTCTTCGGGGCTCTCAGGAGACAGAACCAGTAGACTGTGTGTGTACACAGAAGGCGACTGATTGCGAGGAATTGCCTCACGCCCTCAGGGAGGCTGGGGAGTCCCCGGACCTGCAGTTGGCGACTGGGAGAAGCAGAAGGGCAGCTGGTGTCAGTTCTAGTCCAAAAGCCAGTGGGCTGGAGACCGGAGAAGGGTCCACATTTCAGTCTGAGTCTGAAGGCGGGAAAAGGCTGTGGCCCAGCTCCTCCATCAGGCTGGGGGAGCTCCCTCTCACTCAGCCTTTTGTTCTATTCGGGCCTTCACCTGACTGGACGAGGCCCACCGTGCTGGGAAGGGCCACCTGCCTCATCCAGTCTATACATTCCAACGCGAAGCTCCTCCAGAAACAGGGACACACCCAGCATGAGGTTTGGCCAAAAGTCTGGGTCCCCCGTGACCCAGTCAGGTTGACACACACGATGAACCCCCTCACATGGCTTCTGTCCTTGTAATGGTGTAGAATTCCACCCCACCTCCCCCTTCGGGACCAAGGCCGCCACAAGCCCTGAGCTGGTTCGGACATGATAGGACCAGACGCAGAGGAAGCTGCAGGACCTCTTCGGGGGCTGCGAGAGGCCGGGTCCGGAGCGGGCCGCCCCACGGGGAGGGGATACCAAGTTGAGTTAAGTGTCTGGATATCGAACCCTCCCTGGGACATGGGATTTAACTCCCTGCAACGCTCCTGGAAGACAGCGCTAAAACATCGCTAGATTGGCCCTTGGGTGCCTGGGCACGAAAAAGAACCACATCTAAGTGTCGTCGTCATCGGGGCTGTGTAACAGGATGCCACAGCCTGGGCGAACTGGACAACGGAGGTTTACCCTCTCGCAGCCTGGAGGCGGGAAGTCCAAGGTCAAGGTGCGGGCTTGGCGGGTTCCTCTGAGGGCTGTGGTGGAGGATCTGGTCTCGGCCCCTCTCCCACCTCCTAGTGGCTTGCCGCAGACAGGTGGGGCTCCTTGGCTTGAAGAAGCGTCCCCCCGGCCTCCGGCTTCCTCTTCACCTGGCCTTTTCCCTGTGTCTGTGTCCAATCTCCCCGTGACTTTCTCTTATAAGAACAATTGTCCCTGGATATAGGGTCCACTCTAAATGCGGGTGATCGCCTCTTGAGATAGAAAATTTAATTCCCTCTGTAAAGGCCCTATTTCCAAATACGGTCACATTCTGAGGTACTGGGGGTTATGACGTCACCATATGAGTTTGCTGGGGACACAGCTCGACCCATAACATCACCCCTCCCACAGAGGAAGCAGACCAGCAGGTGTGATGCAGGGTGGGCTGGCTGGAGGGGGATGGGGGCAGACACCCCACGGCTTGACCTGATGGCTCAGGGAGGGTCAGCAGCATGAAGAAGTACAGGTCCTCCACCAGGAATCCAGCCCTGGGCCTCCCAGCCCAGGCCCTGCCCAGGGGCCTGTGCACAGCCTCTGGAGGGGTCGGACCAAGGTCCGTCCTTATGCGTAGATGTCCGTGTTCTGTCCCTCACGACCTTGGACCTCCGGGGCCCCTGCAGAGCATCAGGGTCTGGCCAGCATCCTTTGACCTGGCCAAGGGTGAAAACGATAACAGCCGATGAGCCAATGGGTGCCCGTCTCTGGAATCTGAGCAGAGAGTGTGGGGAAAACTCAACAGTTAGAAGAAAAGAACTGGAGGTACTTCAAGATGGGCGCCAGCTCTGCACGGGCTCCTGCGGCCAAGGGGCCATGACCCCCCAGGAGGAAGTGGGGGTCACCTTGTCCTGGACTTCTCGGGTCTGTCTCCCGCCCTGCACCCGGTGATCGGAGGTCTGTCCCTGTAACCATGCCGTCCTCCCAGCTCCCTCACCACCAAAACCAGGTTTCCTGGTGATTTGCAGAAAACATTTTGGAGATAATAAAATAAACAGGCAGAGAGGACTCGGGAACCCTGGAGGTGGGGTGCTGGCAGGGCATCACCCAGGGAGGATGAAAACTTCCACAGACGGCTCCATGTTGCCCCAGAGCCAGCACAGGGCAGAGGCAGGGGCAGGGGCGAGGCCTGTGCTCCCGGACCTGGACGTGCCATGCAGGGAGGCAGGACGTCCCGCCTGCCCTGGGAAGGGACTCTCGAGAGGCTGGCAGAGCCCGGGTGAGGAGGGGCTTCATGGATGGGCCAGCAGGGGGCTCCGAACTGGACGGATGGCGACGCCCGCAGACACCTGCAGGTCTGCAGCTCCATTCTGGCCTCACGGGACCTTCTCCACCTTACACACCCCTATGCACTTCGGGGATGGGGGTGGGGGAGGGGAACATGGAGTCTGGAGTTACAGACGGAGACAGAGCAGACCCCCAGCCCAAAGGGTGCTGCGTCCCCACCCTGTACGGAGGGGCTCAAGGAAAATGAGACAGGGGTGAAACAGGGTGGAGCTACGTGCTGGCGGCCCAGGAGCGTGGGAGACTGACCGGCAGTGGCCCGGTGGCCTCAGCACCGAGATGGGCCGCGTCTGGGGCAGGAGATGGCTCCCCCAGCTTCTCCTGCCCCGTGGGCTCTGTGAGACGAGGGAGCAGGGAGGGGCGTGTGGCCCGGGGCGGGGTCTGAGGGAAGCCGGCCACCCAGCCCAGCACTGTGAGTGGTCAGTTTCCCAGTGTCCCGCCCTCCCGCCCCACCAGCCAGGCCAGGAGGGTGGGGGGCTGTGGGCTTTGCTCAGTCATTTACATATGTTGGTTGAACCCCTATAGAACCCCATTTATGGCCCCCAGGATGCAGCAGGGCCCCGATCGGGCACAGATGCTGGTCCCAAGGCTGACGCTCTGGGGAGGCTAGGCGTGGGGGGCTCCCCAGGACTCCCCTCTCCCCCTGCTCCCGCTCTGGGCACAGCGGGGAGGGGTGCAGCCTCCGCTCTCCCCAGCCCCAAGCTCGGGGGTTCAGAGCCCTTCCCCATCACCCACCCCACCTGAGCGCTGGGTCTGCTGGGGTCCTTGCTCTGCCCACCTGGGGCCAAGGCTCCAAGTCCCCACGGGAGGCTGGGCCGAGTGGGGCCCCCATTCCAGTGTTCCCGAGACTCAGGAGTTCTTGGGATCGGTGTGACCGGGCTTTGTGGTGTGAGGGGGGCCGGGCGAGTTCAGAGGTGGGGAGGGGAGGAGGGGCAGCAAGAGAATGGGGGCCTGGAAGAGATGCGAGGGGCCCAGAGGGTGCGCGGGGCACAGAGTTGGGAAGCAGAGCCCCACTGCCTGGGGCTAGTTTCAGTGAGGCCGGTGGTGCCGAGGGCTCAGCCTCCACTGGACCCATGCGCTGCCCAGACCCCCACGGCTAGCAGGAGTGGAGGCACTCTGGCCAGGACCTCAGCTCTAAAGGGGACTGAGAGTAGCCCCTGGCCCAAGTGGGTAATGGGGACCGGCCCCCAGGGAGTCCCCAAGGAGAAGGGCTGCGGGACTCACTGCCCCCATCCACCTGCCTGGCCAGCTGAGCCTGTTGTTTGAGGTCAAAGGTCCCCCAGCTGCACCCAGACGCTGGGGTCAGCCCAGGTACAGCACCTCAGGCTGGGCATCCAGTGCCCCCAGTCCCCTGCCTGCCCCCGCCCGCCTTCCGAGAGCCCCTGGTGTGTAATCCGGGGAGAGGGACGGACAGAGGGGAGGGGGAGCCTCGTCTCACCTGCCTGCTGAGGCCCCCCGGCCCCCCCAGACTCAGACCCTCTCCACCCTCCCCGGCACCTGTACCCCCACGGGAAACAGCCTCTCCACTCCCACAAGGCAGCCAAGCCTGGTACGTCCCGCAGTGGCCCCTCCTGCAAGTCCCTTGGCCTGTCCCCCGGTTGTCATGCTGTCACTCCGTCCGGCTTCCTCTTCGCCCACTTGGGCCCCTGGAGGACCCTCCCCACACACACATTTTGAATCCATCCTCAGAGTTGCCACCAAAGGCATCCAAACACTGGAGAGCGTCCCGCCCTCCTCTGAGTCCTCCCTGGGGCCCCACTGCCCGAGGTCAGATATCAGCTCCTTGCGGGGCTTCGAGACCCCAGGACCTCTGCCCGCCTCTCATCCGCTGCTGCCCTCCCACCTCCATTGGCTGGTATCGATTTTAAACGTTTTCTCCCAGTTATTTGATTATTTGGTATTGATCTGGAAACCAGGGCTGAGTCCTTCGGTAAAGCAGTGAGAGTGGGCAGTGTTGACTGCTATTCGTTTTCCTTAATCGTAAGAACGGAAACCCCATTACCCCACGCCACCGCAGTTTGGATACCGAGGACCCCGCCTCTGCTCCCCAGCCTACGTCTCCATCTGCACGACCCCGCCTTGTCCACAGCAGGCTGCTCAGGGGCCTTGGGCCTCCCTCCAGAGAGACCCACCAGCTCCTCAACGGGAAGCACCAACGCTTTAAGGCTCCGGCCCCACCCTCTGCTGCATCCACCCAATGGGATCCCTGGAGCCTGGGCGATCCCGGTCCCAGTGTTGAACGATCCCCCTATTCTCAGCAGACCCAACCTGACTCCCACTCCGGGCCCGTCATGACGTGAGGCCCCTCCCCGCCCACGTGGGAGCCGGAACTGGACAGTGGATCGCGACTCCCTTCCTTTCTGGGCACCGCCCATTTCTCCGTCGGGTCTCACCAGGGCAGCCAGGACGCAGAGCTCCTCGCCGTGGTACTAATCATGTAGACATAAACAAGGCAATGCTATCAGAGCCTGTTCGAGGGACAAAGACCCTGGGAGCCTCTTGTTGGGGGCCTGGGAGCCCAGGGGCAAGGTTAAGGGGCCCCGTGACTCCCTCAGCCTGAGGCTCCCCCACCCCGCAAGCAGGACAGGGACCACCTCTGTCCTCCTCCCTGGGGCGGGGCCTCCTCCAGCTGCCCTCGGCTAAGATTTCCAGTGGTCTGGAGGCTAAGCAGTAACCCGACGCCAGGCCGCCCTCAGGCCTCAGATGGTGGCCAGGAGGAGCACCCCTGTGAATAGTGAGTGCACGTGGCCGTGCGGCTCTGGGGGTCCCATGGCCGCTGGGGGGTCGCGGTGCGGGAACTCTGATGTCCATCCTGGGCCTTGGAGCCCCACCAGTCTCAGTGCAGCCAGGGTCAGAGCCTCCAGGTCTCTTCTCCTGTCTGGGCCCAGGGTCCTCACCCCTCCTCGTACCCAGAGCAAGACTGAAGGGGAGGCCAGGGGACCCCCGAAACGCCTGACCAGGCCCCGCACCATCACCGCAAGCTGCCCCAGAGGGACAGATTCCACACCTTGGGGGTCTCCTAAGAGACATCTCAGTGCGCCCTTAATTACGCCCCAATCCCTCCCTGCACGAACCCTAAACTATCCCTCACCCTCTGGTGGCTGACCTGTCCTCCCTCCCTTGACCCCCAAGACACAGGGAGGCCCTCCTGGCCTGAGACCCCTTGTCCATCTCTGCCCCTCATCCTGCACAGTCAGCGCTGGCCTGGACTCCTGCAGTTACTGAGCCCTTGGCCGCCCCACTTTCCAAAACACACCTGCCAGCCCCCAGGGTCCCCTGGCCTGCCACCGCCCTCGGAAGAACCCTAGACCCCCAGCCCTCCCCTCTCCCAGCTCATTCCCCTGTGGCACTCTACGGCCTGGGGTCTCTGCTCTCCCCCGGGCCAAGAGGCCCCCAGAGGGCTTGTCCTGTCCCGTCACCTCGGCCGCTCTGAGCTCCTGTCACTACTCTCAATTCTCTAGTTTATGAGGTGGGAGCTCCAGGAGGACAGGGCCCCCCGGCTGAGAGCTGGGCCGAGAAGGCCAGTGGAGATAACCCTACCCCACCATGCCTCTCACACCCGAGGTAGCGCATTCTTTATCCCTATTTTAGACTCACGGAGCAAGAGGCTGACTACGCAAAGGACAAGGACAGACCACACATGACAGCAAGGTCTGACCCACATGAGAAGTCCAGGAAGACCAACCACAACCTCTGCAGAAATCGGCCCAGAGGGTCAGGCCGTGGCCAGGACCACGGGCTTCCCTATTTTTGTTCCCAACCCAGGACCGCCCAGAGAAAGGCGAATAGCCCCCAAGCCACTCCCACAGCGCCAGGCTGGTTAGCTACCTCCATCTCCCCCAGGGCTGGCAGCCTCTGATCGGAACACAGCGAAGCTTCCTTTCTCTTTCAGCTTTACTGAGATGCAATTCACATACCATCAATTTCACTCCTTTAAAATGTACAGTTCAGGGGTTTTTACATGCTCGCAGAGCTGTACCACCATCAGCACCACCTAATTTCACATTTCAACACCCCAAGGAGAGACCCCGCAGGCACACATTAGTACTCACTCCCCCCGCCCCCCGCCCCCCCCCACCCCCGCAGCCCCAGGCAACCGCTAATCTGCTTTCTATCTGTGCATTGGCCCGTTCTGGACATTTCCCCAAAACGGACATTTCCCATAAACAGAAATATAACACGTGGCCGCCTGTGACTGGTTTCTTTCACTCAGCCTCATGGTTTCAGGGTCACCCACATTGTAGCCTGTGTCAGTGCTTCCTTCCTCTTCACGGTTGAATGGTACTTCACGGTACGGCTACTCTATATTTTGTGTATCTATTCAGCCGTCAGTGGGCATGTGCGTTGTTTCCACCCGTTAGCTGTCGTGAACAGTGCTGGACACATTTTTGAGAGGACGTACGGTTTCGTTTCTCTTGGGAATGTACCTAAGAGGCATTGCCGGGTGATGTGATAACTCCATTTGGCATTTTGAGGAACTGCCAGACCGTCCTCCAAAATGATTGCATCACTTTACATTCCCACCAGCAATGTTTGAGGGCTCCAGCCTCTCCACATCCTTCTAAACACTTGTTATTTTCTGTCTCTTTTGTGATAGCCATCCTAGTGGGTGTGAAGTGATCACTTATGGTGGTTTTGATTTGCATTTTTCCCTGATGATTAGTGATGTTGAGATCTTTCCATGTGCTTATTGGCTAACATCTATCTTCTTTGGAAACTGTTTATTCGGGGACTTCCCTGGCAGTCCAATGGTTAGGGCTCTGCGCTTTCACTGCCGAGCGCGTGGGTTTGATCCCTGGTCGCGGAACTAAGATCCTGCAAGCCGCCGGCCGAAAAAAAAAAAAAAAGAAGAAAAATGTTGATTCAGATCCCGTGTCCATTTTTAAGTTGGGTTGTTCGCCTTTTTGTTGCTGTTAAGAGCTCTTTACGTGCTCTGGATCCTAGTGTCTTATCAGATATCTGATTTGTAAATATTGTCTCCCATTTCATGGGCTGTCTCTCCACTTTCTTGCTGATATCTGTTTTGTTTAAGGGGGCAGCAGATCATGCTCAGAGACTGAGATTGTCTTTGCCAATACTTTATTTAACACAGCTTCACGGCGGGAGTTATAATAACATCACAAGCATACAGGATAATGTCTCTTAATAAGCCAATACAGAAATAACATACTCCAAACAAATGATAGATTAATTACCCCTTTGTTCCAGCCAAGGGGAAGTATAAGGAAGAAAGTCCACATTCGGTTGAGATGTACCTTTTGTACAAAGTTTTGGTTTCTCGGGGGAGCGGATGTCCCGCTGCCCGCGCAAAAATAAAAGTCCCTCGTTGCTAGAGCGCGTTGCTAGGGAACCACGGTGCTGGTGTTGGCCGGCTGGCTGATCTCCTTGGAGAGAAGGCTGCACCGTTTGTCACCACTGCCCATAAAGGAATCACCTTTACCAGGGCGGGAGCTAATGCCCCAAGGGCTTCGGAGAGCTAGATCAGCAGTCTCGCCCGGTCCTCACGGACCCTTGGTATTTACAGCCCTAAAGTCCGGCACCAGAGCTGCTTTTTCACACGGTTCTTACTGATAAGCCCCCAGGGAGCCCTGAGCTGCTGAGCTCCGATAATAACACAACATCCTGACACGGTTCATTCTTATATCAAAACAACTTTACTTCTATTTTGTTTGTTTTGTCTTTAATTCTAATTTTATACTGGAGTATAGTTCGTTCACAGTGTTGTGTTAGTTTCAGGCGTACAGCAAAGTGATTCGATGATACGTACACGTATATCTATTCTTTTTCAGATTCTTTTCCCATATAGGTTATTACAGCGTATTGAGCAGAGTTCCCTGTGCTATCTGGTAGATCCTTGTTGATTATCTATCTCTTATATAGTAGTGTGTATATGTTCATCCCAATCTCCTAATTTATCCCTCCTCCCCAAAACAACTTTACTTCTAAAAACAACTTCTATTTTCTGTCTTTGCCATAATCAAGTGGATTAAAACAACTTCACTTAAATCATCAAGTGGATTTGAAATCATATCAATCAATACACAATATTCTTTGACACACGAAAGTTTAAAATTTGACCAAGTCCAATTTACCTATTTTTTCCTTTTTCTTTCTTTCTTTCTTTCTTTCTTTTTTTTTTTTTTTGGCCAAGCTGTGTGGCTTGTGGGATCTCTTAGTTCCCTGACCAGGGATTGAACTTGGGCCACTGCAGTGAAAGCACCAAGTCCTAACCACTGGACCACCAGGGATTTCCCTACTTATTTTTTTCTTATTTCGCTTGTGCTCTGGGAGTTGTGTATAAGAAACCATTGTCTAACACAAGGTCACGAAGGTTTATGTCTTTCTCTAAGAGTTTTATAGTTTCAGCTCTTACATTGAGGTCCACGATCCGTTTTGAGTTAACGTTTGTGTACAGCGTGAGGTAGGGCCCCAACGTCATTCTTTCGCCTGTGGATATCCAGCTGCCCCAGCACCAGTTGTTGAAAAGACTGTTCTTTTCCTCATCGAATTGTCTCGGTGTCCTTGTGGCAACCCACCATGAATGTGAGGGTTTATTTCTGGACTCTCGATTCTATTCCACTGATCTGTTCGTCTGTCCTTAACGCCAGTGCCACACTGCCTTGATCTCTGTAGTTTTGCAGTAAGTTTGAATGGGGAAGTGTGACTCCAACAACTTTCCTCTTATTTTTCCAGTTTCTTCTGGCTATTCTGGGGCCCTTGCATTCCCATATGAATTTTAGGATCAGATTGTAAAAAGCCAGCTTGGGTTTTTGATAGGGGTTTCGTCGAAGCTTTAGATCAGTTTGGGGGAGTATTGGCATCATAAACATATTAAGTCTTCTGATCCATGAACACCAGTTATCTTTTCACTTAGTTAGATGTTCTTTAATTCCTTCTGACAACGTTTTGTAGTTTTCAGTGTACGAGTCTTACGCTTCTTTCGCTCCATGTATTCCTAGGTATTTTGTTCGTTTGCTGCTGTTACACGTGGGATTGTCATCATAATTCCACGTTTGGATTGCTCATGGCTAGGTATAGAAATAAAATTGATTTTTGTATATTGATCTTGTATTCTGCCAATTGTTGAACACGCTTATTAGCTTTAATTTTGTGTGTGTGGATCTCTTAGGATCTTCCATACACAACATCATGTCATCTGCAAATAGAGGTAGTTCAATATTTCATTTCTAATATGGGTGCCTTTTTACTCCTTCTTCCTGCCTCAATGCTCTGGCCAGAACCTCCGGGACAATGTTGAGTAGAAGTGGCAGGAGTATGCAGCAACATGGATGGACCGAGAGATGATCATACTGAGTGAAGTAAGTCAGAAAGAGAAAGACAAATAGCATATGATAGCACTTACATGTGGAATCTAAAATATGACACAAATGAACTTATCTATGAAACAGAAACAGACTCAAGGACACAGAGAACAGAATAGACTTATGGTTGCCAAGGGGGAGGTAGAGTGGGGGAGGGATGGATTGGGAGTTTGGGATTTTATTTATTTATTTATTTATTTATTTATTTATTTGGGCTGCGCCAGGTCTTAGTTGTGGCATGTGGGATCTTCAGTTGCAGCATGCAGACTTCTTAGTTGCGGCATGCATGCGGGATCTAGTTCCCCCACCAGGAATCGAACCCGGGTCCCCTGCATCAGGAGCACGGAGTCTTACCCACTGGACCACCAGGGAAGTCGGGAGTTTGGGATTACACATGCAAACTATTATATATAGAATGGACAAAAAACAAGGTCCTACTGTATAGCACAGGGAAGTATATTCAATATGCTGTGATGAGCCATAATGGGAAAGAATATGAAAAAGAATATATATGTATAACTGAGTCACTTTGCTGTACAGCAGAAATCAACACAAAGATAGTGGCAGGATGTGGGGTCCTTGTCTCGTTCCTGACCTTAGGCGGGATGCTCTCAGACTTTTATCACTAGGTGTGAGGTCAGCTGTGGGTATTTGTAGACGCCCCTTATTGGATGGAGGACATTCCCTTCTATTTTGAGTGTGCGGAGTGTTTTCACCATGAAAGAATATTGGGTTTGTTTCTGTTTGTTTGTTTGTTTGTTTTTGCAGTACGTGGGCCTCTCACTGCTGTGGCCTCTCCCGTTGCGGAGCACAGGCTCCGGACGCGCAGGCTCAGCGGCCATGGCTCACGGGCCCAGCCACTCCGCGGCATGTGGGATCTTCCCGGACCGGGGCACGAACCCGTGTCCCCTGCATCGGCAGGCGGACTCTCAACCACTGCGCCACCAGGGAAGCCCGAATACTGGGTTTTGTTAGATGCTCTTCCTACATCCGTTGAGATGATCACATAATTTCTGTCCTTTATTCTATTGATATGGTGTAGTACATTTTTCAGATGTTAAACTCCTCCTTTTTTTTGTTTTTTTTCCAACATAAACCTGTCTCCCTTGGGGGCGGCCTTCGAGTCCCTGCCAAATGCAGCGAGGGCGGCTGATTCCCTTGTACGTAGCAGGCTCTGCAGATACAGCCGGTTTGTCTCATTTAGGTGGTCTTTGTTTATTTCCACAGGAAATGAAGGCAAAGAGGCGGGGTTCAGTGATTCACCGACTCCCCCCGGACAGACCATGTGCCCCAGGAGAGCAGTGAGTCACCAGCTATGGGCAGAGAAGCCTCTCCACCAGACAAGCTGAAAGGAGGCCCTGGCCTCCTGCCTCCCATGGGCCAGGCCTTGCTCACGTGCCTGGGCCTGTGGTCATGTTCCACTGCAGACAGGGACACGGTGGAACCAGCCCGAAGTCACTGGGAGGGGAAGACTCCGGCCAAACCCAGCTGGGCAGCAAAGCCTGCTGGTCCTGCCGAGCTGCCAGCTGTATCCCCATCAGCTCCCCTTCCTAGGGCAGCCAGGGCTGCAGGGCAAGGGAAGCACAGGGACGGGGTGTCCCATCCCAGGCATAGCAAGCTCTGCCTCGCCTCCCTCATTCTCTAACGCAGCCCCTCTGGGAGCTTGTCCATGCGTCCTGGAGCCGGGATGGAAAGCGTTGCAGTCCAGCCAACACCGGGAGCCTTCCCCAGGACATCCCCGCGGGGCGCCCCCTGCCCCCGATCACACCGGCACACACATCATGTCACCGCTCCCTGGGATACGTACTGTTGTGTCAACATGACCGGCCCCAGGTGCCCAGGCGGGACATTACTTCTGGGGGAGTCTGGGGGGTGTTTCCAGGTGAGATCAGCATTGAATCACGGACGCAGGAGAGCAGGTGGGAGGGCACCATCTGGTCCCCGAGGCCTGAACAGAACACAAGGCAGGGGAGGGAGAACGTGCCCTTTTCTGGCCCCACCCCTTGAGCTGGGACAGCTCCCGTCACCTCCTCCTGCCCTTAGACTGGGGTTTACACCATCCGCTCCCCTGGCTCTCAGGCCTCCAGACTCAGACTGGACGACATCACCAAACTGGCCTTCCTGGGCCGCCAGTGTGCAGACGGCAGGTCATTCCCAGCCCCCATGACCACGCGAGCTACCTCACAGGGGCAAGGCCTGAGGCTCCCCTGTGGAATACCCCCAGTCACTCCCACTGGGGCCAGAATCCAGTGCAGCTCCACTCTGACCTTCAGGCCCAAGAGCCAGCCCACCTGGCCCCTGACCTCACCGCTGGCCCCAACCTCAGACCTCAAGTCCAGCCCTTCGCACATCCTCTGCGCCCACCCCACCAGCTTCCTTTCCACTCCTCCAAGCTACCCCTCTGCCTGGAAAGCTCCCCCCAGCACCCCTCAGGGTTGGCTCCGTGGCTGATTCCTTCCAGGACCCACGGGGAGGAGTGCCACCCCCCACCTGTCACACATCCTCAGAACTCCCCCCCTTTGCAGCACTGACATGATCATCGTGGGGTGACATCTGTCACCCTCACCAGGGCCGAAGGTCCTCAAGCGAAGGGGTCCTGGCTGTCCAGCTCCTCACAGCGAGCGCCTGGAATAGGCCTGGCACATGGCTGGCACCCACTAAATGCCGGACTGAAGCAGAGAGAACAGAACAAGCTGGCCAGGCGCGACCCACTTTGGGGGATGGCGGGCCGAAGACGCAGGTGCGTGGTTTTGCCACTCCCTGAGGGGGGGGCTCTCTGCCCCCCCCTTCCCCAGAGGGCCCAGGGAAGGGACAGCCCACACCTTTGGCAGGAAATGTCCCTATCACTGTGGGCAGCAGGGAGCTGATGGGAGGGCAGGGCACCTAGACAAGCGATTCTTCACACTGAAGACCTGTTCTGCCTCCTCTTCGACAGAAAGAATCTGGCAGACCCCCAAAGTTGGTACCTCTGTTGTAACGTCCCTTCCACACCCACAAACCCCACACTTGTGCCTGTGGCTCTTACATAAGCGTGAAGCCAAAACAAACTTTACAATAAGTCACCAAGGAAACTACAAAACGACCAGAGTCCCGATGAGTACGACCGCACCGCTCCGGCCGCCCACTGCTACTGAAATTCAAACCACTGTACAGTGAGCAAAATGAAAACTTCAGTCCCCAGCGGTGGTGCTGGCCACCTTGCAAGTGGTCAGTAGTCACTCGTGCCAGGGTTACTGCAGACGCAGAGCTCTCATCTCTCCAGCGGCATAAAATGAAAACTTCAGTCCCCAGCAGTGGCGCTGGCCACCTTGCAAGTGGTCAGTAGTCACTCGTGCCAGGGTTACTGCAGACGCAGAGCTCTCATCTCTCCAGCTGCATGTCACCTTGCTGTCACCTGGGGAGAATGCTTGATGACTCGCCTCTCTGCCTCCTTAGCCCTCTGCCTCCTTAGCAGGAGTGTGGGGCCGGCCCCCTGCGGTACTGGCGCCACCAGGCTGTGCCTGAAATACACAGCACCTGGAGCTTCCATAAGCGGCTTGGGCCTCTTGGACACAACCCTGGCCTGGGGGACACCCTGTCTGTGACCTTTCCAGCACAGACTCTTCCAACAGCCCTCAGGGACTCCCCCTTCCACGGGACAAGGGCTTGGCGGCCTAGGCTCGCCTTCCGGGACCTTCAGGCCAGGGCCGCATCAACCGCCACCCGGGTTCCTATCCCGGGAGCGCTGTGAACCAAGCGCGCTGCTATCTCGGCAGAGCTGGCGCCCGTGCATCACCTCCTCCGCGGGGCCTGCTACCATAGTCCCAGGCGCCTGAGGGAGGAGGGGAAGCAGTTTTCCCCGCCTGCAGGCCTGTCCTCCGGCGCGGCCCCTTAGGGGAATCCGAGCGCGCCTGCAGCCCAGGGACGCGTGCCGCGCCTGGCACTCTGTGCCCAGGCCCCGGGGTCCTGACTGCACCAGGTCTGACACCCCGATGTGTGTGAGCGAGGGGGGAAGGGACGTGCGTCCCGCCCCCCGGGGGCTGGGCTGGGGGCTGCGGCTGCTGCCTCTCCGCGCTCGGGCGGCAGGGTCGGGGGCGGGGCCTCGGGGGCGTGGCCTCTGCGCCCTATAAGTGACGGAGTGGGGCGCGCGCCCGGCCAGAAAGCGAGCGCGCAACGGTGGCAAAGACACAAGCGTGCTTCTCGGCCCGGCCTCCAGCGCCCTTCTTGCCCCCCGTCCGCGCGTCCCAGCCGCCCGCCAGGCCACCGGCTGCCGATCAGGCGCCCAGGCCCCGCGCCCGCCGCCCAGGACCGGCCCGCGCCCCGCAGGCCGCCCGCCGCCCGCGCCGCCATGGGGGTGGAGGGCTGCACCAAGTGCATCAAGTACCTGCTCTTCGTCTTCAATTTCGTCTTCTGGGTGAGCCCGGAGCCGCGGGTGGGAGGGCGCTCCCCGAGCCTGGCAGGCCGCGCCCCGCTAGGCCCTGCCAAGGGGGCGCAACCGGGCCGCCAAGTTGCAGGGCCACCTGTGTGCGCCGAGCGCGTGGTGGGGGGTCCTAGGCCGGTGGGTCGCAGCGGTGGGGCTCGTCTGGGGCCGCCGTGCACCTCGAGGGTGGGGCGGGGGGCTCCAAGACGGGTTTCGGGCCTCTGCGCGTCGGGACCCCAGAGCCCCGCGGCCGGGCCGGGCCGTTTGGGGACCTGGGGTCTGTTCCCGGTTGGTGATGGTGGTGGTGCGGTGGGTGCGCGCTCCGAACCCGGTACCCGGCCACTGCTTCAGCCCTCCTGGCCGCTGTTTCTGGGACCACCCTGCTTCGCGGGGACTGAGGGGCTCGAGGGCGGGGCTCCAGACGCCCCGCCCCCATGAGCTCATCGGGCCACCGCCCCTAGATGGGCGGCCCAGTGCGGTGGCGGGGGCGGGGGGGCGGGGTGCGCGCACTCTGCCAGAGTCTTGGGGACCGTCCACCCCATCCTGGGCCCAGTCCAGTTCACCCTCCTGCCTGCTGTCGCCACCCTGAGGGTCGTATGGGGGTCCGGGCCGGGGCGAAGCGCAGAGAGGAAGCGCCCTGGGCCCCGGGTGGCCCGCGTGCTGGGGTGCCTCCCCCCTGGTGCCCCCAGCTTGTGGAGCCCCATCTTCCTCCCCTCCTCACCCAGCCTGACCTTCCAGCCCGTCCTCCCCCTGGGGCGCCGTGGAGGCTGTGAGGGGCAAGGGGCTGGGCGGGTGTTCTGAGTTGGCACAGGCAGGCAGCCTGGAGACCTGGGGTTTCCGAGCCCCAGGGGTGCCGGGGCTGGGTGGATGTCCAGGTCTGGGCTTGGGAGGCCGCTTTGGAAAGAGGAGCCCGCGGGTTGGACGTCTCAGGGTGCGGGAGGGTCTCCTGGGGTCTGTGGGCTGCTGGCCTGAGTTGTGTTTCCTCCTCAGTCTTCACTGCTGGCCTGTGACTGATGAAGCTGTGGCTTTTGTTTCCATTTCCTGTCAGTGTTGGAATTAGGGGGTGGAGATCTCCTTCTGGCCCGGAGGGACCAGGAATGGTTGTCGGGAGCCCCTCTCACAGCTGTGTCCTGTGTCCCCTGCGGTCCCCTGGGCAGAGTGACTCGGGCCCCCTCCTGGCCCCTTCTTGCTTCTCCGCCACCCCAGGCTGCTCACCCTTTGTCACGGAGGACCAGGACAACGTCGGGTGGGTGCTTTCTTAAGTTGACACTGGGAGGGTAAACTTTTAAAATGGCTCCTGGAGAAGTGTGTGGGCCTGGGGACATCTGTTTGCCATCTGGACGGCCAAGGGTCCCAGGGTGGACCTCGGGGCACTGAGGTATTTGGGGTGGGGAGTGCAGGGACTGGACACGGAGTGGAGGTGTCACATCCCCCCTGCAGGGGCACTGGTGGGGGTCCTGTAGCCAGCAGCCTCTGCCCTGGGGGTGGGAGTGGTTAGGCCATCAGGATGGGCCAGGGTGGGCCGGGCAGCCTTTGCTGAAGGGGTGGTCTTGGCAAGGGGTGTCACCGGGACACCCCTCTGCCAGCCCCTGAGCCTGTCTGTACCCGCAGAGCCTGGGAGGGCCCTGGTGGGAGGGGGAGGGGGGCGGAGGAAGGGGACTTAGCAGGAGTGGATTCTTGCCTTTGGACTGAGTGTAGGGGCGAGGTGAGTCCCTCCCACCTGCACAGCATGAGCGGTCTCCAGGGCAGGCTCCCCCACCCCACCCCCAGCTCAGCCTGGGTACCTCTGGTAATTTCCCAGGCAGCAGGGGTGGAGGCCTGACACATCCCCACCCCCACCCTGGGCCACTTTGTGTTCGGGCTTAAGGAATTGTTTCTGAGGCCTCTCCCCTTCCCTCCCTCCCTGGGCATGCCCAGCAGGCCAGAGGAGCATTTGCTTCCAGGGGCAGCAAGGCCCCACGCACCCACGCTGGGCTGCCGCCTGTGGTGGGATGCCAGGCTGAGCCAGGCGGGTGGGGGGGGGCGCTCTCTGTGCATCTCCTCCCCCAGCATCGCTTGGCCGAGAGCATGGTGCCGGGGTTTGGACCTCAGTGGAGTCTCCACCCTGCTGCTGTGGTCCTCAGCTTCCTCCCTGCTGAAGCGGGGGGTCCTTCCCCTGGGGTTGTTGTCGGATTAGTTCAGGAAATGGGTGTTGGGCATGGTGGCTGGTAGGGAAGACCGCATTCCTTGGCCAGTGTAGGCAGTGACACCTGGGAGGCCCCCGCAGGATCCAGTGGGTGAGGGAGGGCTCCTGGTGCCCAGCCCCACCCACTCACCGTGCACCTGGCCACAGTGCAGTAAGGGGGCGCTGGGGGTGGGAGCTGGGTCAGGAGGTTGAGGACGGGGGTCTGGATTTGGATCTGGGCTTATTTTTTTTTTTTTTGGTTTGTTGGGTCTTCATTGCCGTGCACAGGCTTTCTCTGGTTGCGGTGCACGGGCTTCTCATTGCAGTGGCTTCTCTTGTCGTGAAGCACGGGCTCTAGGCTTGCGGGCTTCAGTAGTTGTGGCTCGCGGGCTCAGTAGTTGTGGCTCACGGGCTCTAGAGCGCAGGCTCAGTAGTTGTGGCACACGGGCTTAGTTGCTCCGTAGCACGTGGGATCTTCCCGGACCAGGGCTCGAACCCGTGTCCCCTGCATTGGCGGGCGGATTCTCAACCACTGCGCCACCAGGATCTGGGCAGGAGCCAGTCCCTGGATCTGGGCACTTTTTAAAGTTTCATTTCAGAGAGTAAAGCCTTCCCCCGTGGGCGGCAGCGTCAGAGGCAGGCTGGCATGCTGTTTGAGAAGGAGCCAGTCACCGTGCACACCCACACACACCAGCACACACACTTGCTGTCCCACCTCTCGGCGCCAGACCCCGGGGCCCAGGCTGTGTGCACTCAGCACGCCTGACCCCAGCCTGCTTTGGGGGCCCCTGGCCAGCCGGGCCCGGAGGTGTGAGGTGGGGACATGGCAGGAAGAGCAGCGGCCCGGCCCGAGCTGGGGAGACTGTGCAGATGCTCCCCCGAGGGCATGGAATTCCCGCGGGTGGGGTGGGCCCGGGAGCTTCCTGGCGAGGTGACTGGGGCTCGGCCCTGCTGCCGGAGCAGCTCAGGATGAGCAGAGGCGCCTGCCCCTGCTTCCCTGCTCACCCCACTCGAGTGGGCGGCCTGGGGCGACCTGGGGCGGGCGCACGCCCCTTGTGAGCCCTGCTCGCCTCATCTGTGAAATGGGTGTGATCACAGCCTCTCCTCTGCAGGGGCAGCAGCAGCGGCCCCCCCTGGGACTGGCGGCTCCTCCAGCCGGATGCAGTCAGGGCTTCCTTCCAGAGGTAGCAGGGGCCGTTCGGCCAGACCTGGCTGGGAGTGGGGCTGATGGGAAGCCCTGCTAACTGGCTTTAAATTCTTGCTTCCGGACAGCACAAGGCTGCCTGTCACTTAGTGGTGCTGTCGCCTTCCTTCTCGGAGAGGGGATGTGACCCAGGCGGGCTCTGGCTGGGGGCAGGGATTTCCTGTTCCTGGTTTCAGTGGGAGGGCAGGTGAGCTCCCCTGGTGCCCCCGGGCATCTGGCTGCCACGCTCTGGGGAAACGGCCGTTGGGCCAGGGCCTGCTGAGAAGAGGAAATTTGTGGTCTGTGCCCAGGACGGGCTGGCCCCAGGGAGAGCGTCTGGGCATCACGGGGTGCAGAGCTGCAGCCAGAGGCGGGGAGCCTGGGACCCTGGCCGGCTCGGCTCCAGTGCCCATGCGGTGCCCACCCTGTGGGGTTCCCTCCCCCACCCCCACCCCCAGCTCAGTGTGCCTCCAGAAATTGAGTTCACCCCAATCCCTAACTCATACTGCTTCCAAGTCCAGACAGGGAGATGGGCCCCCAAAGCGCCCCCCTCGCGTATAATCTACCCCCCCACCCCCCGCCTTCATTTCAGCGCCTGAAATCCCATGACAGGGAAGAGCCATGAAAATCAATAAGGCGTAGAGTCCGGACACCCGTGGGAGGGGCAGACGCCACCTTTGCACTGTGCAGCGCTTTGGAGAGGGCCCCAGGTGAGGGGGGGAGAAATGCGGGGGCCCTGGCTCTGCCCGCCCCCGAGACGCAGGCCGGGCCCGCAGCCAGGGCTGGGGGTTTCGCCTTGGAGGCAGCACGGCCCCGTGCCGGGACTCCTCGCGCTGCGTGGAGCACCAAGCTCACGTCGAATCGGCCCTTTCCAGGTGTCCGGCAGGTGTGGTGTGACCCGCCTCTGGACTTCGGTGCCCCTCCCCCGCCCCCACACTTTGTACCGGCCTAAGTGCTGCTTCACGCAAGACCACCTGGGGCTCTAGGTGGGCCCCCAGGTGCTGGGGGAATCCCCACAGGCGGGCAGGGGTCCTGGCCCCGGGGGTGGCCGATCAGCTGGCCGTAGGTCTCCCTTCGCTGGCCGGCCAGCAGCGCGTGGTCGCAGGGGTGCCTGTCGGTGCGTAGCCGCCCTCCCTGGGCTCGAGGGCTGCGGGGCTCGGCGGGCAGGGAGGCACCTTAGCGCTGGCGCTCGGTGCCTGGTGGGGGAGGGGGCTGAGGGCAGGGTGGTCGAGAGCCCGGTCATGGGGGTCCGAACGCCACAGAGGCCTGGGGAGCGGGCAGCCCCCTTGCCCCCTTCTTTGAAGCCACGGCCCTTCTAACTTCGGAAGGTTAGTGCTCCCCCTGCCCGCAATTACTGGGGTAACAGGATGATTGTGGAGAAGGTGAAGGATGGGAAGCTGGGACCCTGCGGAGTGCGGGGCTGGGCGGCCCCCTGGCATCCCGAGCCGTCCCACGGGAGTCTTCTGTTCCAACTCCCACACGCAGGCCGGCCTGGGTCATAACTCTCCCTCGGGGAATGTCTAACGGCGCCCTGTAACCCGCCTTACCTGTCACGTCACCTGCAGCTGGGCGTTGAGTCTGGTACCCAGCAGCCGGCTCCTGGCAGGGATGTGGAGGTCAGGCCGTGACCCCGGGGCTGCAGGGGAACAGAAGGGAGGGCCTCGGGCCGCCCGCCTTCCTGGTCTCCAGCCCCAGGTGCTGGGAGGCCTGAGCCCCAGAGCTTGATGGCATTGGTCTCGGGGGTGCTCGGCGGGTTTGGGAAGCACCCTGTGCAGTCCTGCCCGCCCCCGGAGCTCACGGGGAGTCTCGTCTCACACGGGCCAGGCCCTCTCTGCTCCCCATCCCAGGGGCTCGGCCACCCGCCTGCTGGACAGGCAGTCTTCCCCTCTGTCCCCGAGATAACGGCTCGGACGCACACGACGTCCCACTCCCCTGTGCCAGGCGGGCACTGGGCTGGAGCCATGCCCTTTGCCTCCAGCTGGCCCACTGGAGTGATAAGGAGACCGAGGTCCCGAGTGCCCACACGAGGAAGTGGTGGAGGCAGACTGGAAACCAGGGCCGGTCCTTCAACCACTGTGGTTTGTGGCCTGCACGGCTCCAGTCAGGGACCAGGGAATCGCTAAGGGTGGGGGGCTGTGCCTGGGGCTGTGCGGGGAGCACGTGGCGGCCAGAGAACCCGGCCTGCCCCGGGGCCCCTCCACTCACCTCTGGCCCCTGCCTGGGCCCACCCACCTCCTGTCTTCCGACCAGTGTTTCCCCAGCCTACCCAGACCCTCCTTGTCTGATGTGTGCGCCCCGCTGCAGCCCCTCGAGTGCCCTTTGCTGGCAGGTGGCTGGGACGTCTGTGTCCACACGCCCCTCGCTGCAGGGGCTGAGGGGACACAGGGACATCCCACAGGAGGGGCCCTTTCAGCCAGTGGGGTGGGTGTAGGGCCGGGGAGCAGGCTGCTTCCCGGCCTCCCCGCCTGCAGTGGGTGGTAGGTAGGCTCGGGGACGGGCCCAGGAAGCAGGCAGGCCCTGCGGGTTCCCAAGGCGCACTCCGCTGTGCCCAGAGAGGTGGCAGGGTGTCCTCGGGGGCCTGCACTCCCCTCCCGGCGACAAGGGGCTCCTGCATCCCGCAGCTGGCGGGGCCCAGGAGGGCCAGTGTCCTCTTCCGCCCCTGTGGCTATTCTTAGAGGCCAGTCCAGGCGGCTTCCTGATGTCGAGGGGCCTGGTGGGTAGTTTCCGCTTCCTGGCTGAGGCGAGGGTCCCTGCTCCTCTCTCTGTACTTCCTTCCCGCCTTGAGCTGGGTGGCTGTGTTCCCGGAGGGCACAACAGGGCCGTAGGGTCGCTGCCCACCCCCCAGGAAGGCTGAGTCGGGCCCCGCGTCACCCTGTTCTCATGGTGGGTGGAGATGGAGGGTCAGCCTCCAGGGACCCAGGTCCCCGCCCAGCCCAAGGGTGGTGCCCTTTGCCCCCACTGACCCTCCACATCCCATCCTCAAAGGGTCTTTGCTGCACCTCTTTCCTCTGACTTATCCCGGTGTCTGCAAGGGCGTTTCCTGCCTGTGGCCTTCACTGCCCTCCTGGGGAGGGTCTCCAGGCCCCCAGGACCTCCTGGTTGCCGAGCTGCATGGCACACCTTCCCAGCAAGAGTGTGCACCCCTTGCCGTGGCGGGTTAGGGAGCAGAGCGGCTCAGAGCCAAGGCCCTTCCCGGGTCACGACGGAGCTGCCCCTTCTGTCATCTGTCTCTGAGAGCGTCAGAGCTGCTAAGTAAGGGAGCACGTTGATGCGTGGGTGTCCCTGTCACTCCTGGAACACGTGGGCAGGACTTGGGGTGACCACTGGGCCAGCACGTGTGGGTGGGGAGGGATGGAAGACAGATCCCAGCTCAGCTCCCACCCAGGGCCTGGCAGGAGCCAGGGCGCGGGGCGGGCGGGGGGAAGGTTGCCCCAGGCCTGCCTGGGCAGCACCCACTCCTACGCCCTTTCAGCTGCTTCTTGGAAATGCAGACAGGCCGGGCAGGAACCCAGTGTACTTGGCAGCCCCCTTCCCCCCCCTTTTAGTTGACGCTATTATTTATTAATTCTCAGAAAGGAGGAAGAAAGAAACAGAAACTGCATCTTTCGTAGGATTACAGACAGTCCGTGCCGTCCCCTGGTGTGGAACCCTTCAGTAATCCCAACAGGTTAGGGGCTCCTTCCTGAGCCGCTCGCCAGCCCCACCCAAGCAGGAGCATCTCAGGACGCGGGAGCATCTCAGGATGCAGGAGCAGGTGGCAGCGGCACTTCCGCCAGGCCAGCTAGCAGGAGAGGGGGAGGGGGAGGGTGGAGATGTGTCAGACTCTGCCACTGAGCAGCCTGCCTGGAAACTGCTGAGGGTCTCACGGTAACCACCCGCGCTGTCGAACGCTGTGCACAGTGGCATCATCTGAGCGCCCTGCGTAGGTCAGCTTGTGTACTTTTATTTTATTTTTATTTTTTGAATTTTATTTTTTATACAGCAGGTTCTTATTAGTTATCTGTTTTATACACATCAGTGTACACATGTCAATCCCAATCTCCAAATTCATTCCCCCACCCCCTGCCGCTTTCCCCCCTTGGTGTCCATACGTACCATCCCCCACCCCCCGCCGCTTTCCCCCCTTGGTGTCCATACGTACCATCCCCCACCCCCCGCCGCTTTCCCCCCTTGGTGTCCATACGTTTGTTCTCTACGTCTGTGTCTCTATTTCTGCCTTGCAAACCCTTTCATCTGTACCATTTTTCTAGGTTCCACATATATGTGTTATATACGATATTTATTTTTTTCTTTCGGACTTACTTCACTCTGTATGACAGTCTCTAGATCCATCCACGTCTCTGCAAATGACCCAATTTTGTTCCCTTTTATGGCTGAGTAATGCTCCATTGTATATATGGGCCACATCTTTTCAGCTTGTGTACTTTTAGTTCCTCATCACACACACAAGGATATTGGGGGCACAAAGGTGCCGAGACGGTCCTGAGATGACCCAGTAGCCAGAGGCTCTGAGGGCCCTTGGCTGCCACATTCTGATTCCCACCCAACGTGAGGACTAAGTGCTTTCCATTAAGTCTGGACTCCGTTTTGTAGCGGGCATAAGTGTTCCTTCGTTTATCCAGTCCCTTTTTTGACCCTAAAACCTCAGTCTTGTGGACAAGACTTCAGCGTTTCCAGATGCTGTTGGCAGCTGGAAGCCTGGGGGTCCTCACCTTGGCGGACGGTTGGCATGAAGACAGCAGGCTGGATCCTTTGAGACCAGAAGAAACATTTACCCCTAAAGCCTTTGCTGCTTGGAAGTTCAGTGGACGGGGATTTGGGTGGGTGGGGTTTTTTAAACAGCTTTGTTTGACATAGCGTCAACTGCACGTTTAAAACGTACAACGTGGTAGGTTTTGACGTCAGGAGGCACCTGTGAGACCTAGAGGGTGGCCCACCAGGAGAGTGAATGTATCCATCACCCGCAGAGGTGTCCCCAGGGCCTTGGGGTCCCTCCTCCCCATCCCAGGCCACCCGCCGGCCTGTCGTCCGTGCCCGTGATCGGCATTTCCTGTACTTTTTATGTGGACGGAATCGGAAGGTGGTGGTTTTCCTTTTGGTCTGGGACGGCGGGGGTATCTGGAGATTCACCCTGGTGGTTGTGTCAGGAGTTCCAGGAGTTTCTTCCCTTCCCCTGCTGGTGGGCATCCACCCACTCACCGCTTGAAGGGCACCGGGTTGTCCCCGGTTTGGGGGTGTTACCAGGAAAGCTGCTAGCACGTTTGTGTGGGCACGAGCTTCCACCCCCTGGGGCAGTACTGGGGGTGCAGGGGCTGGGCGCGTGGCGGGTGGAGGGGAGGTGGGGTCCTCGTCCTGTGTCCCCGCTGCTCCCCACCCTCGCCTGGGGGTCTCCTCGCTTCAGCCCATCCCATAGGTGCTTGGGGGTGTCTCACTGTGGTTTAACTTGCATCTCCCTGCGACCAATGACTCTGCGTCTTTCCATGCGTTTATCTGCTGTGTACATTTCTTCTTTGGCGAAGTGTCCAATTTTTTTTTCTTTTGCCCGTTTTTTAAAAATCGGTTGTTTGTTTTCTTGTCATTAGAGTATTGCAAGTTCTTTATAGATTTTGGATACGGGTCCTTTGTTAGCCATTTGCAAGCCCCAGTCCATGGGTTCTCTTTTGAAGAGCAGGCTTCTTTCAGACGTCTGCCGCTTCTGGGACCCCTGCCCTGCCCTGGGCACCCCCTCCCTGCAGAGGCACGGGTCCACCCCACCCTCTGCCTTTTCTCATGGCCTGGGTGGGGGGATTCGGGGGGGATTCGCAGTGCTGCCTTTCCCCTTCCTCTGTAGGTGACCTTAGGTGAATGCCCATCCCAGCTCCCGAAACTGGGAGTGGCCACTGCCACCATTGCCTTCATCCAGGCCCACCCCAGCGGGTCTGTGCGGGGCCTGGAATGACTGAGGACCAGCTGAGGAGGGTACACTTAAGCGCCAGGCTCTCCCCTGCTTGGAGGCGGGACTGCCTTCCCTGTTCACCCTTCAGGAGGTGGGCTGGAGCCACAGGGGAGTCTGGAGGCTGCTGTCCCCCCTCTGCCCCTGTCCCCCGCACATCCTGGGGTCTGCAGTGGAAAGCCCTTCCCGAGACAGGAGAGATGGGGACTTTGCCTGCCACCCCACGGTTAGCATCTGGGTGCTGGGATAAGCATTACCCTCACAGCATTTGTTAGGACCAAGTGCCCTAGATGGGCTTGTCCCCTTGGCTTCTGGGGTGAGGGCCTGCATGGGGAAGATGGGAGTGGTCCCAGCCCAGCCAGGGGGGCGGGAGGTGCACTCCACGCTCAGCTCTCCTTACCGACGGGGCTACTGAGGCTGAGTCAGGGCTTGGGACCAGGCCTCTGTGACTGCAAAGGAGGCCCAGGACAGGGCTCCCCCTGCCCCACCCCCTCCGTCCTGGAACATCTCACAAAGCGGTCTCTGGACCACAGTTTCAAAACAGAATAAGTGGCGGTTTCTAGCCAGAGTTACCACGGCAACCCTCAGCCTCACCACCGCTGCCCGCCTGCCCAGGAGCTGCAGACGCCTGCCCAGGAGCTGCAGAGGGCAGCCAGAGGAGCGGGACTCCCTCTGGAGCCTACCTGCCCCATCCCCGCCCTCCCCCTCCCCCGTCCCCGCCCTCCCCCCCATCCCCATCCTCCCCCTCCCCCTGCCCCTTCCCCGGGCCCTCCCACCCGCTTGTGGGTGTGACAGACACCAGAAGCAGCCACGGGACGCGGGGAGCTCGGCACTGCCCTTCCAGTGGTGTGCGGGGGGGCCCGGGGGCCCCGGGGGGACCCTGTCGGTCCCGCTGCATGTGCTCTGGGAAGGGGGAGAGCAAGTGTGTTGTCCTGGGTGTGGGGAGTGGAGTCCCTAGTTGAACGTTTGGAAGAGGGGGTCAGAGAGGGTGCCGTCCCGCCCTTGGGGGGGCGGTGTCGACAGCACCACCTTCGGGGTCAGCCCGGCGCCAGCGGTCCCCAGCAGTCCCCACCAGCCTCATCGTCCACGGAGCCCAGTGTAGGAGGGCCTGGGCTGGGGCCGCGGGGCTCCTGGCCTCCCCGTCCCCCATCAGCGCCCTAGCGTCACCTGCCTGGAGATCCCCGGAGATCCCTGGAGATGCTTGGGGCTTTCCGTGGGGCAGCCCCTGGTGCTGGGGCTTCGAGTCTCACACGCTCTGCTGAGCCTGTCTCGGGGCCGCGCTCCCTGGCCAGGGCCTTGGGGACAGGCACTGGGCCAGCCAGGTGGTCTTCTTGGGGTCCGCTTTTCGGTTTCTCTTCCTCATTGGACACGTAGCTGATGGTCTGTGTCGGAGCTGGTGCTTGTAGCTCCGGGGACAGTTACTGCCTCGGGGAGCAGCCCAGGGAGGAGGCTGGGGTGCGGGGGCCAGCTCGCCTGGGTGGGTCAGATGCTCAGGCGTGGGCCTGCCGGGCCCGGTCTGGGCTCACCCTCAAGGACAGACCCCACCTAGCCCTGAGCCACCGTGCTCGCAGGGCTTGAGTCAGTCGGAAGCCCGCGCCCCCCGTGCCAGGCTCTGAGCGGAGCCCCCTCTCCTGCTGCCGCTCAGCGCAGCCTCCGCCCTGCGGTCTCTCTGGCGGGCACCGCGGGCTCCCTTGCTCTCCCGGCAGTTTGCCGTCTCCGTGATGGCAGGGAGTTACCCACAAAGCCCCGGCCCTGTGGCTTCCCGGCTGCCACCGGCCCCAGCAGCCTCTGCCATCCACACCAGGGCCCCCGGGGCCTCGAGTGCCCACCCCCTCCTCAAAGAAGTACTTGTCTGTCTGAATGCAGATTAACCAGGTGTCCATCTTATCTGGTAACCTGTCTGGGAGTCTCCCTCCAGTGGTGCTGGCGGGAGGGTTGGGGACCAGCCACATGGTCCCCCATGCCCAGGTCCCCCGGGGCATCTTGACAACCAAGGCAGCAAATCAGACATTTGGAGCCAGCAGCAGCCCAGACCCCAGGGGCTAGGGAGTCCTGCCTGGAGGGAAGCCCTTCACGCAGACCCAGCGGACAGGAGGGTTCGGCACCCTCCCCTGTGTGTGTGTGTGGTATGGTGGATTCACGCTCACCGCCGCGGGGCTGCGGGCCACGAGTGACACCATGCCCTGCTCTTTCCGCAGCTGGCTGGAGGTGTGATCCTAGGCGTGGCCCTGTGGCTTCGCCATGACCCTCAGACCACCAACCTCCTCTACCTGGAGCTCGGAGACAGGCCTGCACCCAACACCTTCTACGTAGGTAAGTGGCAGAGGGCGGGCTGAGGACCCCGGCTAGCTCTGGGCTGGGGGCCGGCAGGAACGGGCCACTGGGGTGTGTGATCATAAGCTCAGTAAGGCCTCAGACAGGCTGTCGGGGAGGGCTTCCAAGGAGGGCTTCCAGGAGGAAGCAGGGGCTGAGCCAGCTCAGCGGGGCTGGCTTCTTGCTGGGGCAGGGAGGAGGCCAGCCAGGAAGGGCTCTTCCGGCCAGAGGGTGAGACGGAGCCAGAGAGCAGGTGGGGTTATGTCAGCCTGGGGGCCTTGAGGGTCCCCTCTGGAGTTGGTGCAGTGCCTGCCTGGGCGGGGGGTGCTCCCAGGGAGAGCTGGAACTGGGGGCGGGGTGTGTGTGTGTGGCTTTTTGGGACCCCACCCGATCACCTTGGGGGGGGGCGGAGCAGGAGAGCAGCAGCTGGGTGGGGCGGGGGCAGAGGGGTGTTCGGCAGGCCCGGCACAGGGGCGCTGCTGGGCAGCACAGAGGTCCCTTCCAGTGGGGGACCAGGAGTGGTGTGGCGCTCAGACTGGGCCGCGCCTGCCCCCTTCCCCTGCGCTCCCCTGTGTCATATGGTGGGTGTTTCGGGGAGGCTTCCTGGGAGGGTGGGGCTGGAGCCCAGAGCCCCCGGGAAGGAGACTCAGGGCCTGCGTGCCTCAGCCCTGCAGCCACACCTATAGCCGCCGTGTGAGGCTGAGAGTCTGCCTCCTGGGCGCCCGTGGTGGCCCCTTCGGGGCATCCGTCAGGCTGGCGGTGGGGGGCTTGGGCCAGCGGCCCCCGGGGTGGGGGTGGGAGTGCCGGAGGAGCGACGGAGGGGCGGGAGGGGAGAAGGGGTGCCCCCCGCCTCCTGCTGGGCCCCCTCCCCCATCAGGGAAGGTGGGGTCTGGAGCTGTGGGAGTGTTTGTTGAGATGCTTCTGTCCTTTAAAGGACTGGCTCCTGGGCCGGCCCCTCTCGCTCCCACAGGCGAGCAGCAGGGCAGGGAACCTTCAGGGCTCAGGGCGCCCTGAGGGGCCAGCAGCCACCCCGGGTCACATGCTTGACCCTCGGTGGGAGTGGCCCACACACTCACCTCCCGCCCCGGGGCCATGGGGGGTGCCTGCCCCCTCCCTGCCCGTGGCCCTCTGGGCCATAGTTGGGAGGGCTGGGTTCCGGGGGCCATGGATGGGGGGCGGAGACCGGAGCCTGGGTTCTGGCGGCGGGGCTCCCGGGGCCAGCCGTCCCGGGGAGGGTCCTGAGCCCTCTTCCGCAGGTTCCTGGGCTCCCCCCGCGCTGTGGGGCCCCTCACAGGTTTGAGTCTCAGGAGCAGAGGGTGAGTCTGCCTCCCGAGAGGGCACAAGGGGTCCGTGACCCGGGGCCCCCGCACACGCACCAGGCCCCCTCAGAAGCAAGGCAGTCAGCGGGGCCCACACGTCTGAGGACGCGGGAGTGTCCTCTGGGCCCTCGAGTCTGAGGACGCGGGAGTGTCCTCTAGGCCCTCGAGGGGTGTTTGTCTCCTGCGGGGCTTCTCCCAGGCCTCTCCTTTCCCTCTCAGAGCCGCCGCAGGGGTCTGAGCCAGCCTGTGGCCGGGCCTTCTGTCCCAATGTGGGCAGGGCTGCTGCCATCTCTCCGTCCCCCTCTCTGGGACCTTGGGTGCAGTGGGCGTGGGCTCTGCCGGTGGCAGAGTTGAACCGGCCCCAGGGCGAGCAGTCTGGGAAGGGGTCCCTCCCAAATTGCTGGGGCCGGGGCCGCCAGCCTCGTGGCTGGGGCAGCTCCTGCTGTCAGCCCAGCGTCCGGCCCAGGAGGCAGGAGAGGAGCTGAAAGCTCCCCTGCTTCAGGCCAGGATGGGGCAAGAGCGGCGACGGGCTGCAGGCTTGGGTTAGGGACACAGTCCAGGCTGGCGCGCAGACGTCTGGGGGGACCTTGGCGGGAGAATGGAGGCGGCGGGGCTGTGCTCAGGCTCTGGCGGGGAAGGGGTCCCACGGGAGAGGCTCGTCGAGGGCAAGGCTGGTGTTGGAGCAGATGTCCCCCCGGTCCACTCACTGGGGGCCGCACGTCACCTGGGGCCTGACCCTGGCTTCTCCTGGCTCTGGAGAATCCTGCCCTTGGGGAAGCAGTGTTAGCTGCGGGACCACCCGGCAGGCTGGGTGCCAGGCCCTGGACCTTCTGCTGTGTCCCCATGGGCGGGGGCCTCTCAGAGCCCCTCTGGCCACAGAGTTCCTGCCCACCCAGGGCCGGCCTTCCGGAGCCTCTTGCTGGCTCTGATGCAGACTGGGCCTGCCAGGGAGCTGGGGGAGCAGACATGGGCCCTGACAAGAGCTGTCTGTCCAGTGCCAGGCAGCGGGGGAGGGTGAGCTGGGCTGGCTTAGCACCCCAGGCAATGCTGCAGGGCCCAGGGGGGTCCCGGACCTCACTGGCCAGAACCAGGCCGAGGGCTCTAGGTGGAAACCCGGCACCGTGGGGGGCTTGGGGCTGGGCCTGGGGGGGGGGGGTCAGGTACCGCCTCTGGGTCTCCCAGCCTCTCGCAGGACCCTCCAGAGCCCGGAACGCCAAGGTGCCCCTCCCTGGCGCCCTATGCCATCTCGCTGAACCTCAGGTAGTGATGTGGGGATGGGGTCTCAGGACCTGAGCAGAGGACACCTGGCTCAAGGGTGCTGTGCCCGAGTGAGGAGCCCCCGAGGGCAGGCCTGGCGGGAGGCTCCGTCTGTCCAGAGGGGAGGCCCCGGGCGTTTTCTGAGCCCAGCAGTGGGTCCTGGCCCCCAGGCTCCTTCTCCAAAGCCTGGCCAGGCAGGGGCGACAGGCCCTTGGCACCGGAGCCCTGGGACCCATTGTCCTAGCACTATGCAGGGGGCTTGGGCTGCCTGCCCGCCGCGTAACCATGGTGACTGGGGGGTGGGCCCAGGTCTGCTGGTAGGACTAGGGTTGTGGGAGGTCCTTGGAGAGACGTGGTCTGCGTTTCAAGGGGCACGGGCCCCGCCTGGGTGAACTGTGGACGCAGAGAAGGGCCGCATGACCAGCAGTGGGTGCTGGGCAGGCCAGGGGGGCAGACTGACCCCGTGTACCATCCTTGAGCTGTCCCAGCCGCCAGGCCTCTGCGTCCAGCAGGCTCCAGCCCCCGGGGTCAGGGCCTCAGAAGCCGGGTAGAGCCCCCTCCTCTGAGCAGAGCAGCCGGACTCGAGCCCCCGTCTGAGAGGGCACAAGTGAAGTGGAGTCGCCAGACCCCTGGGCTCACCTCCACCCCACCCCACGGGCCAGTAGCTGGGTCCTCTGCGCCAAGACGGGGGTGGTCCTCCAGAATGCCCCCAAATCCCGGAGACTGCGGGAACCAGAGAGGGTCCGGGTTGTGGCATCGCACTGAGTTCTCTGAACACTCACCACGGGCCGTTCGGTCCTGGCCTCGGCAATGCCGGTCTCCACCCACGTCACAGAGGAGGAAACTGAGGCCTGGAGAGGGGCCCACACGGCCCCGCCGGGCTGCCAAGCCCTTGCAGCTCCTCTCCAAGCCTCCGGGCATCTGCTGTCTTCCCAGCAGGGCGGGCGTCAGCGCCTCGTGGCCCCTCCGAAGGCCTGGGCAGTGGGGTGTGTGTACGCAGCCGGGGAGGAGGGCTTCCGGGGGCATCTGTCCTGCCTCTTTGGGGTGTCAGGGCGCTGAGGGCAGCCGTCTCTCCCCTGCAGGCATCTACATCCTCATTGCCGTGGGTGCCGTGATGATGTTTGTCGGGTTCCTGGGCTGCTACGGAGCCATCCAGGAGTCCCAGTGCTTGCTGGGGACGGTAAGGCCCTGGGCTGGGGCCAGGCTGAGGGTGAGGGCTGCGGGGCCGGCCGGGGGCAGAACCGGGAGCTCCGGTGGAGACAGAACGCCTTCAGTCCCCGACGTGGAGCCTGGTGCCCGCCCTGGCCAGTCTGACCCTGCGGACCTCCCCCAGAATGCCAGCTCTCCGGTTTCCCCAATCCCCAATTTGAGGGTCTCAAATCCCTCCAAGGTGGACTGCCGTTACGTCTAGTTCTTCGTCTAGTTCCTACTGAGTTCCAAAGTTGCTTTTTCTCTTTCTTCCTTAAAAAAAGCCACAGATATAATAGTGAGTGAGTCCCAGTCCCAGAGTCAGCCTCAGGTGCCCCTAGGCATGTCACCCACCGAAGGGAAGTGGAGGCCTGGCTGTGCTGCCCAGGGCCTGGCGTCTGGGAGACGTGGGCTGCAGGAGGCTGTGCCTGTGTCTCCGGTGGGCGAGCCCAGGCACACCACGGCGACACCCTTCCCGTGGGCTTTGCCTCCCTGCCCTTTCCGACCCGCCCAGAACCAACCATGTCCTCCCCTCCCACACCCACCCCATCCTGTGGAGCCTGGTCCCTCGGGGTTGATGAGAACATTGGCATCTCGCTGCCGGGCCGAGTCCTAGATTCTGCTTCTCGGCCCCACGCCTCTCATCCCGTCGGGCCCTGGGTGGGTGGATACCACCGGCCACCCCGCGCATGCCGGCCGGTCACTGGGGCCTCAGGAAGGCCCAGGCCCTCTCTGGCCGGCTCTGACCTGCCCTCTCCGCCATCCCCTCCCCTTTTCAGTTCTTCACCTGCCTGGTGATCCTCTTCGCCTGTGAAGTGGCCGCTGGCATCTGGGGTTTTGTCAACAAGGACCAGGTGAGGCAGCGTCCGTGGGGAGGGGCAGGGGGGCTGCTGGTGGGGAGGGGGAAGGGGCTCGGGCTGCGGGGGAGGGGTCGGACTGCAGGGTGCTTTGGGAGGGCTCTTCCCGGTAGGAAGCCCACAGAGGGCTTTCTGGAAGAGACAGCATGGCGACCGAGTGGAAGGCAGGGTCACCTTCTCTAGGGCTCAGTGGCAGGCAGGTCTGTCCTGGGAGTGATACCTTCCGGGAGAGCCAGGTGAGGGCACGTCTCGAGGGGGCAGTCCTGCTGTGCTGTGACCGCCTCCCTCCCCAGATCGCCAAGGACGTGAAGCAGTTCTACGACCAGGCCTTGCAGCAGGCCATAATGGACGACGACGCCAACAATGCGAAGGCTGTGGTGAAGACCTTCCACGAGACGGTACGGGGGGCCGGGGGGAGGTGGGGAGGGCGTCCAGAGGGGCCGGCGGACCGGGGGAGAGGCAGGAGCCGGGGAGGGTGTCCAGAGGGGCCGGCGGACCAGGGGAGAGGCAGGGGCCGGGGAGGGTGTCCAGAGGGGCTGGCGGACCAGGGGAGAGGTGGGGGCCGGGGAGGACATCCAGGGGCCTGGGGTTTTGTCCTCTCAGTGAGACCTCAGCCTGGAGCGGGAGGGGCATTGGAACCTGGGGAGATTCTGAGGGACCTGGGGGTCCCTGGTGGGAACTAGATGAGCCAAGGCAGATGGGGTGCAGGGGTCTCTGCGCAGCACAGCTAAGTGGGAGGAGGGGCGGAGTGGGCCCCCTGGGCTCCGTTCTCCCCCTGGAGGGGACCCGCCCAGCTCCCCGCCCCCACGCCTGGCCGGCGCAGCTCCCGGGGCCTCTGTAGCCTGTGGGCCACGTGTCCAGGGCTGACGCCGGGCGCCCTCCATCTCTGCAGCTTAACTGCTGTGGCTCCAACGCGCTGACCACATTGACCACCTCTATGCTCAAGAACAGCCTGTGTCCCTCGAGCGGCAACATCATCAGTAACTTGCTAAAGGTGTGTGGTGATGGGTGGGGCCTCCCAGGGTGGGGCGGGGCCTGCCTGCTCCCCCATTTGGCTGCCACCCCTGGTGGGTCCTGGGCGGTGGCTGGCCCTCTCAGGGCTCCTGCTGGCAAGGGCAAGGACACGGCCATACTGGGCAGTGCTGTGGCTGGAGTTGGGGCTTCTCTGCCTGGGGGCCGAGGCCAAATTTTTGCTGCCAGCCGGCCCATGGGGAGGCGAGTCTCTGGCCCAGGCTCCCGATGGGGGAGCCCTCTGAACCTGGCATGGAGGCGCCCTGACCTCCCGGGTCAGCCCCGTCGTGGTGGTGCTTCCCAATCTCTTGAGTGCAAGAGGGCGCACACGGCACACTCGCCATTTCCGTGTTTGAGGTAAAAGCTGGCAGAGACTAGGCCCTGTTCACGCCTCTGCCGAGGGGTCCTGGGGGGCAGGGCTGTGCCCCTCTGTGCTCCTGCTGCAATGACCCTGGGCCACGGCCTCGCGGGGGGCTGAGGACGGGCACCTCTGAACGCTGTCTGGCCGCCCCCGCAGGAGGACTGCCACGGGAAGATCGACGAGCTCTTCTCGGGGAAGCTGTACCTCATCGGCATCGCCGCCATCGTGGTGGCTGTGATCATGGTGAGTGGGACGGGCCGGGCATCTGCCAGGGTCCCCCCACGGGTCTCCGGGCGCTGACCCACCTGCCCGCCCCCACCCCCTTCTCCCAGATCTTCGAGATGATCCTGAGCATGGTGCTTTGCTGTGGCATCCGGAGCAGCTCGGTGTACTGAGGCCGAGGCCGCAGGGAGGGCCGCTGAGCGACCCGGACACTTCTGAGAAGGGGCCGTCACCACCTGTGTATATAACCTCCTGGTATCACTGCTACACTTATCAGCCTTTTCACTTTTGAGGTTTTGTTCTTGTCCTGAAGTTCCCTGTTGCTTTCGGGGCTGATGTCACCTGTAGGTGGCATGTGAGTGGCCTTGGGGACTGCAGGGCAGGGGCCCCCTCTGCTTTTGGGGCTGCTCGGGGGTTCTGCTTGCTCAGCCGGGCCTCTCCTCGGGGCCACGAAGGGCCGTCCGGCCAAGCTGCACCCTCCTACCCACCTGTCCCCACGGGTGGCACACGCTCAGCCTTTTTTAATCCTTGTTCCTTTCCGGCCACCTGTCTCTAGAGCCGGGTCCACGAGCAGCCTTATGCCTTCAACGCACCTCTCCTTTCTAACGCGTCACCTTCGATTGTAATTACATCCTGAAAGTCATTCAATAAAGAAGGAAAAATCAGGCATGCTACCACGATGTCCGGCCCCTTCCTGTGCCCATGGTGTCTGAGACCCAGGGGCAGCCCGAGGAGCCTGGCGCAGGCGGTGCTCAGCTCTTTGGACCTCGCTGGGCCCAGGCTGTGCTGCCGACCCTGTTGGTGGGTGTCTGTGGGGCGCCCAGAAGGACTCCGTGGAGGGAGTGCCCCTTTGTTGGGCCTTGTGCCACCTGGAGCAGCCTCCACCCCCATTCCTTGTGCACCACTGCCCAGCAGGGTCTGTGCGGGGCAGGCAGGCAGCCCAAGAATGTGATACAGGATGTGGGGCCCCTGCAAGACTCCCCGCCCTCCTGAGGGCCAGCCCAGGAGGATGGACACACTGCTCCCTCCCAAGGTCTGAGGGGCTCTTCTCTGACCTAGCTGCTTGCAGACGTCCCGTCATGGGGCTGGGTGCCCACATCTTGCAGGGGCTGGAGGGCAAGGCCTCAGCCACTACCTGGGGGAGCCTACCTGGCCCACCACCGTGGACTGAGGCCTAGCCACCTCTTGGGGTAGGCTGCTGCCCCCAGCGGGAATGCTGGGTGATGTCACTATTAGCTGCATGCAGGTACCCCCCTGCACGTACATTAACTTGACCTCTTGAGACAAGTCCCTGGCTGGGATTCATACGTCAAGGGCTCCCTAGGGCCTCCTTGGGGGGCTGATTTTGGAAACTAACCCCAGCCCTGCATTGGGGGTCACAGGGCCTCAGCGGGCCTGCCCTTCCACAGTCCAGAGGGGTGCTGGTGGGTTGGGAAAACTGGATGGCCCAAGAAACCAGCTCCTTTTTACTTCTCCCTGTGCTGCGAAGCCCTGGGAACATCCTGGCCGAGGCCTGGGTGTCACCCCTGCTAGCTGCGGTGTGAACTAGCTGCCTTCTGTGGCCTGGACTCCGCGTTCCTGGTGAGGCCCTGCATGGGGGTGGCGTTAGGGATGATCAGAACGGGCCCCGTTTCCTCTCTGGGTCCCTGGGCTAGGCCGCAGCATGGCCTGAACCCTGGATTCCAGGGCTGCAGCCCTGGGCGAGGGAGCGCGCTCTGGCCGTCCAGCAGGCGAGGCGCCAGCAGGGAAAGGGCGCCGGCCGCCTGGGCTCCGGGCCGAGGTACGTGCGGCCCGTCCAGGGGAGACTGGGATCTGCCCTGCGCTTCTGGGCAGAAATAACCAGCCAGGCCACCGACCATCGGCAGGAATAGGTAAAGCCGCCTCTCCCAGGAGGGCTGCCTCACGGCGGGCCCCGGCAGTTGGGAGGTCGGCACGCCCCGCTACCCGGCTCCCGGGACCCACGAGGGCGTGGCCGGCCGCTCTAGGCCAGGACCGGAAGTGCCCGGGAACAGCGCCGCACGCGTCGATGCACTTCCGGTCCTCGCGGTTTCCGGCAAGCGGCTGCGGGAACGCGGCGCTGGCCGTTAGCCCTCGGGCATCCTGGGAGTCGTAGTTCGGCCTCCCAGCCTCCCTCCTGGCCTTAGTCAATTCCGGTCTCTTCGCGAGAGAGCGCCGTTTCCGGGAGGGAAGACAGCGAATGCGCAGAGGCCACACTCCCGATAGGCCTCGGGAATAGCGGCCCAGTGACTTGTGGGAAATGTAGTTCTTCAGGCGCGGAAGCCGCGGCCCTCGGCCGGCAGAGGACTCAGTTTCCCAGAGGGCCGAGCGCGGTGCAAGATGGAGGCAGCCAGGCCGCGGTGAGCCGGTAGGTTTGTGGTGGGGAGGACGGCGCTGGTGGGCTGTCGGGCTTCGGGAGTCTGCTGTCCGCAGTCTGCTGCGCCGAGCAGGGAGGCCCTCGTGAGGCCCGGACCCTTGGCCCATCCACCCGAGTTGGCCCCAGAACTTAAGCCCCCGACACGGAGAACCTGTTGGGCCCGGGCCGAGGCCCTGGGCGCGTGGAGTGGAGAAAGTCAAGGGTCCGCCTCCCAGGGGAGCGAGACAACCGGCAAAGAAGCCAGTGTTCTCTGGGACCTGGCCTGCCCGGATTCCGGCCCTGAGAAAACCCCGCTTCCGAGCCCCCCAGGCCCTCAGCCTGTACTCAGTTCTGCCCTGCGCTGAGCTTGGGAAGTTCTCAGAGAACTCAGAGATGCAGGCCCCGCATTCCCTGTCTTGGGGCGAGATCCCCGTTTCCCCGCGGCGTGTCCCACTCACCACGGGCGTTCCCGCGATTCCAGGGGACGGGGTTGCAAATTTAGGAAGCCGGAGTCCGGTTTGAACTCCAGCTTTGCCTGCAACGTATTGTATGACGGGCAACTCCTTCCCCGCTCCGGTCCTGCCAGCTCTAAAACAGACACCATTGGCGTTTACTTCGTGTCCCCTTTCCTGGAGTTGTGCCTTCATTTTGAGAGTCACGCGAGGCCCAGAGGAATGGAGATCTTGCCTGTGTTTGACCTGGTGCCGGGCACTCAGAGACACTGCAGGTCTGCCTGGCCTGGTCCTCGGTGGGTGCACGAGCAAGGGGTCACCCTGGGCCAGGGAGGCTTGGTGGGAAGAGGGAGTTGGTGGACGGATGTCTGTGCGGAGGGTGAGACTGGGCTGTCCTCTGAGCCTGGAAACAAGCTTCAGGGTGCCTGGTGACACTGGAACACTAACCAGGTGCTGGCAGCACTTCTCTGCTCAGCTGGGAAAGTGAGGGGTGTGCGGAGGCGCATAGGACAAATGCCCCAGGAGCTGTGGGGCTGGCCTCTGCGGAGCAAGGCCGCTCCGGCTTCCTGAGCGCTTGACCCGCAGATGCCAAGGATGTGTCTGCAGACTCGTCTGGAGCTCCAGGGCATCTCACGGCGGTCAGGAGCACACCTCCTCCCCACGGAGCAGGCAGGCGCCCCGGCCTTTGTGGAGTACCCGCTGCCTGCCACGCAGCGTGCCTGGCTGAGAGAAGGCGTGCAGAGCAGAGGTCGCTCTCGGCCCTGGGTTCAAGCCCCCGCCCCCCCTGCAGCAGGCCTCCTAGTGGCTTTAGTCAGACTGGCTGGAGAGGATTGAATGAGGTGACACGTCAGAAGGACCAGCTCCTGGGCCTGGCTGTGTCAGGGGCTCTGTAAACCCAGGCCCACTCCCGGGGTGGCGGCTCCACTCCTGCATGTCTGCCGTCTGGTCTGAGGGCTGCCTCTCCCTCCCTGCCCTCAGCCAGCCACTGAGCCACTGAGCAGAGCCGTGCCTGGCGGGGGCCGTTGCGACCAAGAACCTTCTCCAGCGCTCGGCCCACCAGCCGTCCAGCACAGGCACCCAGCAGCCAGGGAGGTAAGAGGAGGGCTTTCGGGGCGGGGGACCTGGCCGCTCCTCCTTGGACACAGCTCTTGCTGCTGACCCTTCGCCGGGGTGGTGGGTCTGCAGGAGGGACTTGTTCTGAGCTTGTGTTGTCTCCAGTGACCGACTCCCTGGGCTGCTTTGGTGCAGGTGCGGCGTGGCTGGGGGACGCATGGCTGAGGCAGGGGACGGCCAGCACTCCGTTGGCTCCGGGGGTGCCGCTCTGTCTCCCGACCCCGTCTGCCTCAGCGACTCGGACTCCGACCTCAGCCTGCTCGACGATGCTGAAGTGGAAGCTCTGTCTCCCGGGGGGCTGCCCGGGGAGGCCCCGGGGGATTCGGGCCCCGATGAGCCCCCCTCGCCCCCCAGGAGCTTCGCCACAGCGGCGGTGCAGCCCTTCCACCTGAGAGGCACGAGCCCCACCTTCTCCCAGCGCAGCCACGACATCTTCGGCGGCCTGGAGCGGGCAGCCAGGCGGGCTCCGCCCTCTGCGGCCCCAGCTGGCCCTGGCGACAGTGGGGGCTTCCGGCAGCCGCTGACACTCTCCAGCCGGCCTCCAGCCGGGGGCCCGAGCAGGGCCACTCAGAATCCCGCTCCCCTGAGGGTGCCCCCCGTTCCTGACTACGTGGCCCACCCTGAGCGCTGGACCAAGTACAGCCTGGAGGGTGTGGCTGAGGCCAGCAAACAGAGCAACCGGGCCGCCGCCCTGGCCTTCCTGGGCCCCCAGAGCCTGGCCGCCCCCAGCGGCTACGTGCCCTCCTTCAACCAGGACCCCTCTAGCTGTGGGGAGGGCCGGCTCATCTTCTCCAAACCGGTGCGAACCGGCGAGGCCCGGCTTGAGAAGAGGAGGGTCCCGAGGAAGGCAGGGGAGCCGGGTGGGAGCCCCCACGGGATCCCGGGGGCGGCGGGGGGCGAGGGCCCCGTGGAGCTGGCCCACCTGGCCAGGCCCGGGAGCCCGGAGGCCGAGGAGTGGAGCAGACCCCGGGGGCGCCTGCAGGAGGTGGGTGCACCCGAGGGGGAGGCCCTCGCGGGGTCTGGGGCCAGCGCCCTGCCAAGGGAGGCGGTGGGCTTCCACAGCAGCAGGAAGCGGAGCAGGGACCACTTCCGGAGCAAGGACAGCAGCCCCGAGGCCCCAGGCGCGGACGTTTGAGCGGGGAGACCGCCTGGCCGCCTGCCTGCCCTGGCCGAGCTGGAGGGACGGCCCCCACTGTCCCCCCGGGGTGGCTTCAGGGGCGGAGCAGGCCCGGGGCCCCACCCCCAGGGAAGGGAGCCAGCGGGCTGCCTGTCGATGGCACCAGCGGCCAGGGCAGAGACCTTGCTGAGGGTGTGGGCCAGGGGTTGGCGGAAACCCTGACTCACCCCGTGCCCAGGGGCACAGTAAAGGCTCTGGGTGTTCCTCAGTCTCCGTGTCTCTTTGTCAGCCCCCATCCGCCCGGGACTGTGGCCAGGGCCCTGTCTTCCCTCCAGACACCCCATCACGCTGTTCCCACATTGGAGCCTCCCAGCTTAGCGTCAGGGGGCTCTGAAGCTTTCTAAATCAAGCCTGTGTTCCTCAGTGGCGCGTCTTCCCAGCCTAGCTGAGGTGACCGCCTCCTCAGCCCAGAGCAAGAGGTGGACACCCCAGACCCGCCCAGAGGCGGGCTCACGGCTGTCGGTGTGCAGCCCCTGCCTCCAGCATACGCCTGTAGACCCCAGGAAGCGGCCAGCTGAGCGGGCGCCGTCTCCAGCCCTGGCCAAGCTCACCCTTGACTCTGTCCTACCCAGGCTGTGTGACGACGACCGGTGTCCTGGGACAGTGTCGCCAGGACTGCGGAGCTGCTGTGCAGGGCGATGAGGAGGGTCCCCAGAGGGTGCTGGGGAGGTAGCCGGGAGTGGGCGTGGCTCTCCTGGGACCACACTTGGGGTTGGCCAGCCCATCATGCTGCTGAGCCCCGGGCCTGGCCCTGCCCCTGCTGCCCCTACCCCGGGCTCCAGGTCCCTAAGGGAAGGAGAGACCGGCCTGGCTGGCCACGCAGCTGGGGCAAGCTCAGGGGCCCAGACCCCATCCCTGCAGGGCAGGAAGTCCCTCTCCCCCCGCGGTGCTTTACTGACCGCCTGACACCTCCCAGACGCCCCCCAGGGTCCACTCTCATGTGGGGCTGCAGCCCAAGGTGTGGGTGTACTTCCCAGGCTCCATTTAAGATAAAGCAGCTTTGGGGGCGGGTCTTCCTGGGGAGGTGACCCGCAGCCGCTGCCCAGGCTGGACAGCCCGCCACTCACTGTGCGAGCTGTCGGGGACGTGCGGTGGCAGCCGATACACACAGTCTTGGGTCTTAAAGGACAGAAATTCCAAGTGCAAGCGTTTCAGAAAAAGACCAGCCTCTTGGTGGGCGACACAGGTTGGGCATGGACTCCAAGGCAGCTAGCTGCCCACCTAACGGGAGGTGCCCCGCACAGGGCACTCAACAAGTGTCTGCTCTCCTGGGCCTGGCTGGTTGGTTCTGCTCGGGGTCCTGAGGGCTCTGCCTGTCAGGGGGGACCCACGACACACCGCTGCACCCCGGGCCCAGGACGTCCAGGGAAGGTGCCGGGCAGGGCAAAGCCCTGAGCCACATCCTGCTGGGGGGCTCCACTGGAGGTGGGGGCAGGCCGGCGCGTCCATGGGGCGTGGGGCTCTGGGAGAGGTGGGCCCTGCGTGCAGATGGTCCAAGTGGCTCAGGTGTTCGAGGGCAGCCGGCCGGCCTCTGGGTGTTCCCTGCTGCCCAGGCCCCCTCTGTGGTCAGCAGAGGCCTGTGGGTTCCCACCACTGAAGTTCGGGAGTCTGGTGGGGGAAGGGAGGCCCCTCCTCAGCTGCTGGGCGCCCAGTGGGGCAGCCGGGGAAGGGAGAGGTGGCCCTGGCCGGCGGGGGGGGGGTGGGTAGCAGCCCAGTGGGGCCAGGCAGAGGCTCGGGAGTCTGGGTGGCCACGCCCTCACACCCTCGCTGGGTCGGTGGGCTTCACCAGAGGGCCCCTACCCACCCTGAAGACTGTGGTCAGCCGAAGGCCATCAGAGACGTAGGCCGGGCCCCTCCCAGGACAGGTGGGAAGCGGAGGCCCAGGTCAGCGGGCTGGCGGTGGGTTGCTCCCGCCCACCCTGCCCCAAGCCCACCCAGGACGTGTGGGGACAGCCACACCTACTCCAGTAGCTGTTCCTGCGGGCCAGCGTGTCGGCCATGGAGGAGAGGAGCGCCGTGCAGTAGTCGACCTGCAGAAGGGAGGCGTGCTGGGAGCTCCCGGGCCACGCCATGCCCGCCTCCCCTGCCCACCGGTGCCCGCACTGCTCTGTGACCCTCCTCTGGTGGCTGCCTCTCGGAGGAGGCGGGGGGTGGGGGAGCAGGCCCTCCGGCACCGTGATGTGGGGAGTAGACGGTGAGGGGTCTTAAGTGCAGGACCCCCCTGGGGAGAGTTGCAGGGTCTCCCGCTCAGGGAAGGGTGGGTACGAGTATGAAGCCCCAGGCCCTCCCTGCCCTGCCCCTGCCCTGACTGCTGAGCCCCGCGGCCAGGCCCCTGCACCGGGAGAGAAGGGCGCCCTGGTGTGCCTGCCTGCCTGAGACTCCAGACGCTCGACCCGCTTCTGCTCTCTCAGGCCCCCGAGGTACTTGGCTACGAAGTCCACCCTGGGATAGGAGCAGGCAGGCAGCAGGCCCTGAGCGCGGGGCGGGGCGGGGCGGGCTCCCAGATTGGGAAACCTTCCCGTCCTCCCTCATCCTGTGGCCCAGGCCCTTCGGGTGGGTTTGGGGGGCACTGAGCCTCTGTGGGCGCCTGAGTTCAGGGTGCTCTGGCCCTTCGGGCCTGGGTGCAGAGCTCTGCTGCACCCTCCCTGCAGGCACGGGGCGGGGGCGGGGTTCTGTCCAGCAGTGGTGGGCGGGGCTGTCCCCACCCCTCACCCGCAGGCAGGACCAGGCACGTGGGTCTGAGGGAGAGCAGAGAACACCATGAGTGTTGGCCCCATCCCCCAAATGCAGGGCAGGCAAGGCCCCAGCAGAGCTCTGGCCAGGGTCGGGAGGGAGGGAGGCCGTGTGCTGGACCGGGCCACATCCCTGCCCCTCTCGGCCCGTTTCCCCAGCTCAGGCCCTGTGACGTGAGAGCCCACGCCAGCTGTAAGGCAGCCTGACGCCCAGCAGTGATTCTGGTAAAGACCTCACAGCCCCCAGTCCCATGGCGTGAGATCTGACCCCTCGCCAGCTCCACCGGCGCCTCTACTTACCGGCACCCTGCAGGGGAGGTGGCCAGCGCTCCAGGCTGGGCCCTTGCCCCTGTAAGCCGCCCTGTGGGCTCAGCACCCCAGGCCACCTGCCACGCCCACCCAGGTGGGTGGGGCGGGGCGGGGCCGGGTCAATGCACCTGTGGGCCGTCTACTGCGGCAGCTCCTCCCCGCTGTCCTTCCTCCGCCTCTCCAGCTCGCTCAGGAAGTTCTCCTTCTGCACCGCCTCCCAGGTGACCATCTTCTGGTCCAGGGGCTCCAGCAGGTCCCTCTCTGGGAAGGCCAGGCAGCCTCAGGGGCAGAGCCAGGCAGGAGGAGCCCTCCCTGTGGTGCGGCAGCCTGCAGTGTCACTGCAGACGGGGCCAGGGCGCGCTGCCCCTCCCCAGGCCCAGGGCCCCCCCCCGCCCCCCACCTCGGTCCGGGCAGCTGAGTCCAGCCCAAGCCTCACCCAGGCGCGCCCCCTTCTGCTGGGCCTCCTTCCGGAAGAACCTCTTGAGCACCAGGTTCAGGTGGCTGAGGAGGATGAAGGGCGGGGCCGGGGCGGGGCGTTCGTGGTTCTCCACGATGAGGTGGTAGCGCTGGAACTTCCAGAAAGTGTCCGCGTTGCCCTGCACCACCTGGAACGTGTAGCTGCGGACGCGTGTGGGCGGCGGTGGGCACATGGCCCGGCTCCCTGCGCTGTTCCTGGAGTCCCAAGGGCTCCCCCCGCCTCGCCGTCCCCTCCTCCTGTGACTTCTCTCCACTCCTCTGGGGTCTTCCACTGCCCCATCTGCTGCAGCCTTCGCAGACCCGGGCCCTACTCCCTGGGGGGCGGCGGCCTGGGAAAGCATCGCCACTCCACCCACACGCACGCACCTGCCCTGCCCTGCACCACCTCCTAGGTGCCCTGACCTCCAGGCCCAACCCGAAGGGGAGCCACAGTTTTGGGTGACACCCCATTTCCAGGCCCCTCTTGAGGGCAGAGGTGAATGCAGCTTGAAGTCCGGAGGGCCAGGCAGGTCTGGGCCAGAGATGCTGGAACTAAGGGCCCCCCGACGTGGACGGAGCAAGGAGGCAGGGCGGGCACCTGAGCATGGCGATGAGGGAGTTCATTAGCAGCACGTTGGTGACCAGCAGGAAGGTGACCAGCCAGCTGGCGTCGAGGTTGGGGCAGGAGGGCGAGTCCTCCAGCAGCGGGGGGTGCATGGAGCAGTTCACGCAGGCTTCTGAAAGGGGAGTGGGCTCAGTGCAGCCGGTGCGGGGCTGAGCTGCAAATGCCCTTGGGTATCGAGAGCTCTGTCCCGCAGTCGAGGCCACCCTGGGACAGAGGGCCCTGGTTAGGCGGCCAACTCTTGTGGTTTCCTGGGGGTCACCTGGGCTTCGGCGCTGAGTTCCTGTCGTGGGACCCTCCAGTCCTGGGTGCCTGGCCTAGCGGTGCTAGCCCCACTTCCGCACTGCTGCTGGACCGAGCTCACAGCCAGACCGCAGGCTTTGGAGGCAGCGGCGAGGCCGTGTGGAGGACCCCGGTTTCTGCTGGTTGCTTCATGGGTCACCCCCAAGCACCACCACCACCGCCAAAGGCTCTGCTCAGAGCCAGTGTGGGGAGAGCTGGCCTCGGCAAGGGGAGGTGGAGTCTCTCCTGCAGGACTTCTCAGGGCCTTTATGGCCCTACTGCCTATCACAGGACTCTGAGCTGGGGGGCAGATCTGCACCATTTCCAAAGCCTATGGAGGCAGAACACCCTTGACACGGATCACTGTGGGCATGGAGACAAGCCAGCCTGAAAAGTGCCCTCTGGGTGGGGCAGCCCCTCCCCTGCCTGCCTCTACCCCTGCAGGGCCAGCCTGGACCCCCACCCCATCCCAGGAGATGGGAGGAAGGTGCGGAGGAAGCGGGGAGAGTGCGCCTGCCCATCAAGAGGGCGTGTGGCTCCAGGTGGCGCCCTCCACAGGCCGTGCGCGCGCGTGCGTGGACGCGGACACACGCCTGCACGCAGGCCTGTGTTTCTGTGACTGCCCCTCCCAGTCTTCATGCTGTGACTGAGTCCGGGGGGCACTGGGGGCCTCTGGCTCTGTGTGTGCCTGTGTCCCTGCCTCCCTGCTTGCGTGTCAGGCTGGCAGGGCCTGTTTCCGTGTCCGCGTGTCTCCCTCACGGGGGTGAGTCCCTCCTGAGTGAGTTACTGTGATGGGGGTTGGTGCGTCCCCACGTGAGTTCCCTCCCCGCCCGCAGATCTGCCCGGCGCTGATGGGTGACCCTCCTCCCTCCCTCCCTCTGGCACCCCGAGAGGTGGGCCAGGGCCAGGCCTGGAAAGCGTGTCTGTGAAGCTGTAAACCTGTCTGATGGAAGCGGCTCCGTGGTCATGAGACCCCTGCGTCTCCCCCATAACTCTCAAAGGCACCACCAGGCTAGGCTGGGAAATGAGTTGTCCTTGTCTCTGACCTCCTAGAGCCCAGAGACGGAGCTCTGCCCTGGACGCTCAGCCCCCAGCTCCCGCGGGTGCATGTGGGGCAGGGAGGGCAGGGCGGCCACCGGGGAGCCCCGCGGGCTGCCTTCCCTCTCGGCCATAAGTGAGGGAATTACTCTTGGCTGTACCACCGTGGGCTCACAGGGAGGGGCCAGGGGTGGGGGGGGCGGGTGAAGAGAGATAGGGAGGGAGACAGGGACCTGCGGGACCCTCCGTGCCGGCCCAGGCCCGGCCCTGGTCACGGACTTTCCACCGTGGAACTCGGCCTGGCAGCCACAGCAGCACTTCAGGCTGGACCCCCAGGAGTCTACCCTTCCTCCGTCCTGCCCAGGTGGCCCCAGGCTCCTGGGGACCCCGAACCATGACAGAGTTCCCTTGAACCAGTGTGTGGCCGTGGGGGCAGGAGTGACCCCCCCACCCCTGCCTGGTCCTGGGGGCGCCCACCTCACTCCCCTCCTTCCGAGGGGCCCCGTGGGACTGGGGCAGTTGGGGGTCATGGTAGCATCCGCCAGCAGGGGCCATATGGTGCGGGCGGGGAGGGCTGGAGGGCGGGCAGGGCCTCGTTAAACTAATGGCCTGGAAACCGGTGCCCACGGATGAGCAAACACCGGCCCCAGTGCCGGGGGCTGGGGGCCTAAGAAAACAGTGGAGGAAATGAGCCTGCAGAGCACCCTAATTAGGAGGCAAGTCCCATGACGGCCCAGCCCCCCCGCCGCCCCATCCCGGAGGCCTGTTTGCTTCGGTCACGTCCTCATCCCATCGACAAATATTTACCAGGTCGTGGGGCGCTGACCTCGCGTCATCAGCTGCAGTGGCCGCGGTCAGGCCTCAGGGACAGTGTGCCCGTGATCGCCCGGTGGACCCCAGGTGGCCTCAGTCTGACACCAGCCTGAGCGAATGATCCCTCCGCCCCCCTCCTCGCGCCAGGAGTGCCCGGCAGGGCAGGTGCCCTGGGCCCCCACACTGGGCCCTGGCTGCTGGCCCACCTTGCTTGAGGGGCTGGTCCCCCCCTCCCCCTCCCCCTCCCCGAGTCCCAGCCATCCCAGAGCCTGTACAGGCATCCCCGCCGCCAGCCCAGGTCTCCCTGAGCCCCCATGGCTGAGCCACTCTGCCCCCCACACGGTGCTGACTTGTGGGAAGTTCTCAGAGCCTCCACCAGCCCCAGCGCCCCCAACCCCCCGTACAGGGGCCGCCCTGGAGACACCCCTCAGACAGACCACACACACCCGGCCGGAGATCAGGCACACACACTGGGTGGGTCCCCAGAAGCACAGATGCCATCAGGAGCGGCTTCCTAGCTAAGGGCCTTTCCAGCAGGTGGGCCTGAGGCTGGGTGCGGGGCCGGGTGGATGGGAGCTGACAGGAGACCTGATGCCCACTGGGGACATGCCGGGGGGACGGGGCAGCTGGAGGGCCCAGACCCCAGGTCACCTGTAGTGCCTACCCATCCCCCCTCCCGGCAAGCCTCCCGCCACCCCACCCAGCCTGCTCTCTCTCCCTGCAGCCCCGTCTCCATCTCCAGCCCGAGGCCCGACTTTGGGGCCTCCGCAGCTGACACACATCAGCCCAGAGCTGTCCCCTGCTGGACGTGGCCCTGTGTGGGTGGGCAGGGCCTGGGGGGCCAGCCTCGGGGACCCCCCGCTCTCAGCCACTCCAGGCCGGGGTCTCCTGTGACCCTCAAACACCCCTCTCAAGGGCCACCTGTCCAGGGTCTTACAAAAGGAACGTTCATAACTGGACTCGGTTCAGCTGCACCTTGGGGTGGGGGTCCCACGTAGAGTGGGCACAGAGGACCCCCCACGCCCACCCCCAGGCTGCGTGCTGACCGTCGATCTCGTCCAGTGGGATCTGCCCGAAGATCTGTAGGTACGGCCGGTAGAGCACACGGCGGAAGATGCACTCCAGGCGCCCGTCATGGGGGTGCAGCAGCGCCTGGCTGGTCACGCCGTAGGCCACAAGCCACATGCTCAGGAGGAAGAGGAGGAAGAAGACGTCCTTCATCTCCACAGCGGGTAGGCGAGTGGGGAGAGAAGCATCCGCCCTCCCGGGGGCGGGGGCTCACCATCCGCTCCACGATGATGATCTTGGGGCCCAGCTGCTTGTGGAGGGCAAAGACGTGGATGAGCCGGGGCGTGAACACCATGAAGTCGATGGCAAGGATCGTGCGGCCGGCCTCAAACACTGAGGGCAGCATCCTGGCAGGCGGGGGGAAGGCAGGCTGGACGGCTGCTGGTGCCCATAGAGGGCAGGGGCTTCCCCCAGGACACACAGCATGGGACGTACAAACACAGGGTTTCCGGGGCCTGAGCAGACCCATCCTGAAGCAGCCCGGCCCACCAGCCCACCAGGGCTGCCCCTGCCAGGCCTCTGGGGCCCACAGACCTGCAGGTGACACCGACGACGAACGGGAACATGGCCACCATGCCACACTTGTTCCAGTTGTTCTCCACGTAGAGAGCCCTTCTTCCCCAGGTGCGTGTCCTCATCTGTGAAGAAGCCCTGGCAGAGGGCAGACGGCCCGGTGACGGCTACCTGGGCCCCCACCTAGCTGGGGACAGCCCCGCCATGGCCAGGCTGTGACCGTCAGGGATCGGGGCTCGGTGGGCTGGGCCCACTGCTGACCTGCCGGATCTCCTCCAGCACCAGCGTGAAGACCCAGAAGTAGGGGGTGACCTCAGCCCCCGACAGCCCCTGGGGAGGGGACCTGGAGTCCACCAGCAGGACGTGGGTGAACAGGAAGAGGAATGCAAAGTACGTGACCACGTTCCCCAGGACCACGGTCACGGGTGCCCCCCAGAACTTCCGCCAGCGCGTGAACGAGGAGGCGGCTCGGGGCCTCGGCCGCGCTGAGTTCCTGGCGCCTTGGCCAGCTGCTCCGCCCGGCACCACGAAGGAGGCCACGGCCAGTGATGAGACGGGTGGCCAGAGCCCCGAGCTTGCCGCCGCCCACCGGCACCCAGCCTCCCTGCCACTGCCCACCCTCCGCAGGGCCCTCACCGACTGCCCGGGCCACAGAGCAGCCTCTTCTCCGTGTCCAGACTGCCCAGCCCCTGCAGGTCCTCTGGGCCCGTCCTTAGAGGGGCCTCCTCACTGGGAGCACAGGGGGCCCTCAGGGACGTGGGAAGGGCACCCAGAGGCCCTCCACTTGGTCTCAGGCACCAGCCAGCAGAGGAAGTGCTGGACACACTGCGAAGGGACACGGGTAGGGGGCGTGCATGGGGGGCCCACACGGATGCTGGATGCGGCGTGGGCCGGCGCCGGGGACGTGCCGCCACCAGCCCCAGTGAAGCCCAAGGCCCTCCAGCCGCTTTGTCCTGACAGACCTGAAGGTGATGAGGTTGGTATACACGGGGCCCGGGCAGAGGAAGGCACCCAGCAGCCTCAGGATGGGCGTGCCCGCGGCCACGTCCCCCCACCAGGTCTCGGTCAGGAAGGCCTGAAATAAAGGCACGGTTGCCCCCCCCCCCCCGCCCCCGCCTCCACACCTCTGCCCTGCTGTGCCCGCAGCAGGCCTGCCCTTCCAGGTTCAGCGGGAGCATCGCCCCTCCCAGCCCTGGCTCCTGGAGTTCCTGGAGCCTCTGCCCTGCTGGGGAAGGAAAACCCTTCGACGGGGCAGGCCCGGCTCGGGGGTCCAGGAGGGCTGAGCTGAGGAAGCGGGGTTTCTTCCGAGACTGGAGGTGGAGAAAGGGCTGGACGTGGGGGGAGTGGCCAGCTGAGGGAGCCCCCCACCCCCATGGCCAGGACACAGGCTGGGGGAGGCACGTGAGAGGGGTCGGCTGGGGCACCTCCTGTCTGCCCAGCCCCTCGCCCCACAGCCCTCCCCGGGGCTCACCTGCACCCCGTCGTGGGCAAAGAAGGCCTCGGTGTCGGCCTCGGTGGCCACAGGTGCAGACACGTGGCCCTGCTGCATGAGCGGTTCCGGCGCACCAGCTGTTACGGTAGCACTAGGAGAAGAGGTCTGCCGAGGGCGCGGCCGCTGCCACGATGCCCAGGCCTGGCCCGCCTGCCCTCCTCCTCCGGCCGGCCCTCTGCCCTGTGCCTGTCTCCCAGGGGGCTGGTGAGGCCCGGGAGAGGCCGGCCACACAGAGGCTGTCGGGATCCTGGGGGCCTCCCTCTCCCCGAGTGTCGCCGCCCGCCCGGCCACAGGCCCAGCTGGCCCGAGCCTTGGAGCTGCGTCCTCGTCAGCTGTGTACCCGTCTGCCCCCATTAGGATTTTGGGGGGAGCCCAGTGGCCCCGAGGCGCACAGGGTCCCTGCAGCCCCCACTGCTCGGCTGCCTACCCAGGGCCAGCTGCTCGTGCTTGGCCTCACGCAGGGTGCGGCCCCCCTCGGCCCCCCGGCTCCAGGTGGGACATCTCTTTGAGGATCTTGCAGGCGGCCAGAGCGGCTGCCACGCCCTCCTGGCCCTGGGAGGCCAGGTCTGAGGATGCGGCTGCCTCCCCCACCTCCCCAGGGACCCGGCCCCTCCCCGGAGTCCTCACCATGGCCCGGAAGTAGGTAGCCATCTCGTGGCGGTTCTGCAGCGCCGCCCACAGGAACAGTTCCCTCCAGGGTTTCTCGCTCCTCTGGTTCAGGTCCAGCAGCCCCTTCTGGCCCGTGGGCTGCCGGACCGGGCCCTGCTCCTGGAGGACGGGGGTGTCAGCCCGCAGCCGCGGCCCCGCCGGCGCCCCCCTCCTGCCGCCCGCTCACAGCTCACTGCCTGGTAGAGCCCACGGCAGGCGTCGTGCATGAAGTCCCTGAACACCCGCGACACCTCGTGCAGGGAGAAGGCGGGCGGCTCCCGGGCCTGCTGGGCGCCCAGCCCAGCCCACGTCAGCCGGCCTTCCTCGTGCGTGCGCTGCAGCAGGTGGAAGAGCAGGCTCTTGGGGGGCACCGAGCGGTAGAGCTGCTGCAGCCGCCCGTACGTCAGAAGTCCGCCACGTTGGCGCCACTGTCCACGAAGAGGCGCGTGAACTCAGGCTTGCTGCTCACCGGCGCGTCCATCATCACCTCCTCCAGGTCGCGGGACTGGGCGGAGAGTGAGAGGGAGCCGGTGGGTTGGGCGTGGGGACCTTCGGCAAGGCCCCCGCCTGTCCCGCTGCGCCGGGTGGCCCACACCCGCTGCAGTTCAGCCCATCCTGCCTTGGGGTGCAGACGAGTGAGGCAGCAGCGGGAGGTGCCCCGGTCGCCCCCGGCCCGCGCAGCCACAGCTGGGCCAGGATGGACCCGGACACCACCTGCCCCAGCCCTCCACGCGTCCCCGCCCGGATCTGGCCACAGTCGGGCAGCACCTTCCACTGCACGTCCCTGTTGAGATCTCGCTCCTGGCGATGTCCACGCGGTCCCAGGCCACGGGCAGCTTCAGCTCATCCGGGCAGTCCTGCGCCTCCTGGCTACGGCTCTTGTGGGCTGCGGGCGGAGGAGGGGAGGGGGGGAGGGCGAACCTAGGCGCCGGCAGAGCCGCTGGGCACAGGGTCCCTCAAGGTGACTCTCCTAGACGCACAGCCACGGGAATGGCGCTCTGGTTCGCTCCACACCCTCTAGATTCACAAGACATCCCAAGACCCCCAGGAGCCAATGCTGGGAGCGCCAGGACCCCAAGGGGACCCCAAGGGTGAATGGAAGAGCAGGGGGCCGGTGGCCTGTCTGGAGGAGACTCCCCTCCCTCAAGGGTGTCCCAGCACCCTGCCCCGCACAGCCCCTCCCTGCCTGGGCCTGTGTCCCCCACCAGCGGTCAGCCCCTCCACAGGCGTTTATGTCCAAGAAGAAGCACGTCAGGTGACAGCCAGAAAGTGGAGACAACCCGAGTGTCCATCAACAGAGGGACAGAGAAACAAAATGTGGAATATTACTCCACCCGAAAAAGGAGTGAAGGCCGACACAGGCTACAACGTGGACAGCCCCCAAAACGTCGTGCTCGGCGAAGGAAAGACGCCAGTGGCCACACAGTGTGTGATCCCATTCGCAGGAAATGCCACAAGTGGGCAAATCCTTAGACACGGCAGATGCGGGGTTGCGGGGGGCTGGGGGAAATCGGGGTGACTAGCAGGGCTCTTCTGGGTGGTGGAAACGTTCTAGAATCAGTAGTAACGGTGCACAACCTTATGAAAACGCTACAGCTCCCTGAATTAATTTAACACTTTAGTTTTTTAAATTGTGATAAAATATAGTAACATAAAACTTGCCAAAGGCAGGACTTTCTACGGATTTGCACGGAGGCCTTGCACGGAGGCCTTGCACGGAGGCCTTGCACGGAGGCCTCGGTAGGCTCTGTATTCCTCCAGTTTTGTTACGCGTGCTGCCCCCGCCGAAGCGAGCAGTGACCGGTACACACGCCCACACACTAGCACGCTCGCCCACACGCTCACACACACAGCAGAGTGCAGCCGTGCCAGGGGTCCCTCCCGGCCACTGACAGCCCCCAGGCGGTGGCCTTGCCCCTGGAGGCCGAGACCCAAGACGGGGCAGGGCTGGGAGCTGGTCAGCCATCTGCCTCTGCCCGGTGCCCTCCGCAGGCCTCCCAGCGGGCGCGGCCAGGCCTCACCTTTCACCAGTGCCTCGAGGATGGACAAAGGCCCCGAGTTGGCGCCTCAGGCCGGGCACGTGGTATATGACCCCATGTCCCCCCCGTGAGAATGCCAGCCCTCTGCCCGCTGGGCCCAGGGCAGCCCCACCCACAGACCGAGGCTCCGCCCCCAGGCGTGAGGGCCTGAAGCAGGGGTGAGCACGGGAAGGTGGGGTAGCTTTGCAGCCAGAGGGGCCGGGCGTGGGCACTGCAGGGGGCGGGGTCTGGGGTAGGGACCAGCGCTTGGCCCTCCTGACTGCGGTCCTGGCCGGTGTATACCAGTTCTGTCCAGTGCACGACGTCCTCCCAGGAGAAGTTCTCACTGGGAAACTTCTCTAAACTGCTTCTCGGCCACCTGGGGCACCAGGAGGTGGGGCTGGTTTGTCAGGGCAGCAAGCACGTCGGCGATGCCCCCCGAGCCCGCCAGGATCAGCCATGGGCCAGCGTGCTCCACGGCCCTGGAAGTCCTGTGAGGTGGGCAGGGAGGGCCAGCAGGCCGAGTCAGCTCCAGGTCCATCCCTGCCCTGGCGGGGGCCCCGCAGGAGGCCCCCACCTGCCGCCGCTGCCTACCTCCAGGGTGCTGGGGTCACCGTTGACCAGCAGAGAGAGGACGGGGATCTCGATGCTGCTGGAGCAGACGCAGCACGAGGGCCACCCAGGTGCCCGGGCGAGCGGAGGGCCTGGGACCCTCCCCGTGGGGTGACCACCACGGCCTCAGACCATCAACTTGCCACGTCTTCTGGGCAAACTCCAGCCAAGAGGCTTTTTCTAGAGAAGTGTGGGCTCCAGGCTGCCCCATCACCCGGGGACAGGATGCCAGCCCCGCACCTCACTATGCGACGTGGCCGCTTCGTGGCTGTTTAAATCTCAAGTTGAATATTCAGTCCCTGGCTGCACCAGCCACATCCGAGGGCCTGGCATCTCCCCGCATCAGGGCAGAAAGCTCTATCGACCACCAGGTCATCCGAGGCCCACGGAGCACGTCGAAGAGGTAAAGGAGGGGCGCTGGTCAGATTTTTCCCCAAACAAACCAGAAATGAGGCTTCTGAAGGTGAAACCTCAGAGAAGCCTGGACCCGCTGGGTAGGCTGTGTGGGAGGAGCCCGGCAAGCTGCTGGGAGGACTCCAGGCAGGCGGGATCGTCCCCCCCGCCCCACCCCCAGCAGGGGCCCCTCTAACTCCTAAGGCGCCTCCTGAATGAATGTGGGGGATGCTTGGGTCGCGTGGGCCGCCAGGCGTCGGGAGCACGGGGCTCAGCGCTGCACCCCCGTGGTGATGGTTTAAACACGGCTTCGGTTGTGTTTTCATTAAAGGGTGCTCAGCTGACAGACGCTTCACGTTGCTTACACACATTGGAGGCAATTATACGTATCTTGTTTATGAATAGTCCTGCACTAGCGTTAGCAACAGCTTTCGAACCCGCCACTGGCCGCAGCGGTGCCCAGGCCTCGGACAACACTGCCCCTGGTGGCACCTTACGTCGGGCCAGTGGAGGGAAATAGGCTTCTTGAAACTGGGAAATCTCTTTTTCTTTCCAAAGCTCGGAGCCCACCCACAACCAGAGCCTCTAGCCAGGGGACCCCCACTGGAAATCGACCTACAGCCACTCCCCACAGCTGTGTCCCCTGCCGCTGTGGCTGGCAATCCCCCACCCCCACCCCCCGCCCAAGGTCTTCCCAGTGGCCTGAGTCTCACCACCCTGGCATGCTTTGTGCCTTCAGCCGGGAATGCCCTTCCCTGCCCGTCCTGGTGGTCCTTCCAGCCCCGTCCACACGCTGTGACCACCCCCATCCCGTGTTCCCTGGCAGCCTCCCTGGGCACCCAGGCAGGCCTCACCCCCGTAGCCGGTCCTTTGCTCCGAGACGTGCTTCTCCAACCTCAGCCACAGCTCTGCGGGCTCGCTGACCTTCCCAGGGGTGCCCGGGTCCACCAGGATGAAGTGGGAGTGGCTGTTTTCCGGGGGCAGAGGGGGCCCTGGTTGCCACCATCGTCCACGGGGTAGTGGACAGGGCTGTCCTCCTGGGTCCCCCATGCACGTCAATGAGGCCTGGGCAAGGCTTCTGTCCGGGGCCCCCGCCCTCCAGATGGAGGGAGGGCTGGCTGCTGTTTCGGGGGGCCCAGAGGCAGGCACAGGGAGGGGACCCTCTAGACAGAGCCCGGCGCTGGGGGGAGCTTCTCTCACAGGGCCGCCTGGGCCTCATTGGACCTGCCTCAGACCCCTCCCCATGCCGTTCCCTGGGCGATGCTGCCACCTGCTGGCCACATGCTGGGCACGCGGCTCCCGGCTCCCCCTCTGGCCCCTCCCCTTCATCCCCCTCCCCCTTCCTGCCTTCCCCCCTTCTGCCCTCCCCCTCCCTGGCTCTGAGTCATTTCACTGCCTCAGTCCTTCAGAGCAGCCTCGCTCCCCCCACCACGCCCAGGCCCGTGAGCCCCCGAGGTCAGGGGCTGGTCTGTCCACTGCTGGCCTGTCCACTGTGGGGAGACCCAGTCACAGGTGGAGGGCTGTGGTCAGCTGCGAGGCTGCCTTGGCGGCCTCCATAAGGCATGCCCTCCTGCCCTGGGGGGTGGCCGATATTCGGGGGCCTCCCAGGCCCACCGTGTCCCAAGGCCACAGTGCCCCGAGCCCGACACTCACCTGGGCATCGTCCAGAAGCTGACGGTGCAGCACGCGGCCCAATGAGGCAATGCCGATGGCCACCACGTGGGCCCTGGTGGACGTGCTGGCCAGTGAGTGGTCACACACAGCCTGTCCGACGTACCGGGCGAGGCCCACACGGAGTGCACTGGTCAGGATCCAGGCCCCTGCAGACCCTGGAGTCACTGCGCCAGCGGCCCCAGGGCCCCCTCCTGCCTTTGGGGCATCTGCTGGGAGCTGGCCCCCCCAGACGCCATCTGGACAGAACAGGCCACGACTCTGTCCCGTGGCCTGTGCTGGGCCAGAACCCAGGAAGGTCTTTCCAGATTACAAAGCCCTCAGCCCAGTGGGTGCACAGATAGGGCTTTTTGTCTTTTCTACAATCAATCATTTCTGGGGTGAAGGAGACCAGAGACCCCACGTCCTTGACTGGGTTTTCTGAAGGCCCAGCAGGCCTGAAAATAAAGCCCAGAAGTTTGATTCTGACCCCAGCGACTGGCCAGATTCCTCCCCCGAGGGAAGCAGAGGGGGCGAAGGGGGCCCACCCACGGGCAGCGGGGTGTGGAAGCTGGCGCTGCCCCCGGGTGTCTCGCTGAGGCCTGTGGGCCCCACGGGGTGGCCGGACCCTCCTGGGGAAGAGGCTCCTCTGCTGCGTCCCCGGGGCTGCTCCCACTGCCACCGTGGCACTGTTGGGGAAGGGTGACCGTGGGGTTAGCGGGCTGCGGGCCTGAGGCCCTGGCCCAGGGCCTCACGTGTGCTCTGAGCCGCCTTCACCAGCCCCTTTCGCAGGACGTCCCTCAGCCATGGCTTCAGGGCAAAGGGCCGCTCCTCGCCCACCAGTGACATGAGTGTGTTGGGCATGGGGGTACTGAGTATGGGGGTGCTGGGCACGGGGGTACTGAGTATGGGGCTGCTGGGTAAGGGGGCCCTGGGCACAGGGGAGGGCTGGGCTCCACAGGGTGGGGGGGGCAGGGTCGCAGCCAGAGGCCAGGGGGCTCCCGCAGGCCCCGTCTTGACCTGCTGTGTGACCTGGGCGTCCCCATCCCCTCGGGAGAGGCTGAGGCCGGAGAGAGGAGGGTTCTGGACACGCTGTGCCTGGGCATAGGAGGCAGGAGCCGGAGGGCGCTGCCAGCTCCGCAGCTGTCTCTGCCTGGGGCTCTGAACAGCCCCCGGGCACCCGCCACCTCCGCTGTGGGAGAGCGGGCTCCGGGGCTCAGTGTTGCGGGGAGGATGTGGGGTGCGGGCAGCCTCTCACCTGGCCTCGCTTCTTCCCAGACCCTCCGAATTCGATCTCACCCTGGCACAGGCCCGGCCCCTGTTGGTCGCCAGCACCTCCGTGGCTGCCAGGACGGGAGCCCCCGGCACCCTGCATGGGCCCTGTCTGCAGGGACAGAGCCCACTCCTGAGGGCACGAGAGGCAAACGCTGCCCCCCTTCCTGCCAGAGGCCGGGGCCGCCTTCGCCAGGGGAGCCCCTCTCCCCAGACGCCGCTCTGGCGGAAATGGGGGGCCACCAAGAGGGTGTCTGCCCCAGTGCCCTTCCCACCGGCCGGCCCTCCTGAAGCCCCACCGTGTGGGCTCCATCTCCCCCTTCCCCAGCCCCGCCTCCTGGCCCAACGCCCACCCCCCAGTATGCTCCCACTTGCCCCTCCCTGGGAGCAGCTGCCGGCCACGCCCGTCACCACTTCTGCAGAGGCTTTGGCAGGGGGGTTCCTGGAAACCCCAAGAGGCTCAGTGGAAGTCTCGCAGCCCACCCGCCCCACACCCCTGTCAGCCCGGGACACGGATGGGACTCTGGGTGTGCCTGGTGCCCAGGCAGAAAGCAGGTGGAAGGCAAGCAGGCGAGGCCTGTGTACACAGCTCAGGTGCAGGGGGACCCGGGGGGCTGGGCGGGAGCCAGGTGGGCCCAGGAGGCCCGAGGAGGGAAGGCTCTAGCCGTCCCCCGCCCCTCCCACCACCCAGGGACCTTCCCACCAAGCCCTCACCCCTGGCTCAGCGCTGCCCACGTGCCTGGCGGGGTTGGCACATTAGCAGAGACCCGGGAGCCACGCCAGGGTCCCAGGAGAGGCCCGAGTGACAAGGACCTGGGTCCCATCAACCTGCCTGACAGCAAGCACCCCCAGCGCCTCCCGGACCCACTGCCGACGGCTGCCAGCCAGGGCCCAGCCCGGCCCCCCACCACCTGCCCATGGCTCCGCATGGCCCCCACTGCCTGTCTCCAGTGGCTCCTCTGCGGGCTCAGCGGGGAGAGCACGCCCGCCCTGCCCCGCCCTTCCAGAGCCTGGGGCCAGAGCACAGGAGGGGCAAAGGTCTTCTCAGAGCCGGTGGGACCCCAGGTCCCAGGAGACCTGAGAGGCCCACCCTGTGAATCTCCGTCTCCTTGGTCGCCCCGTCCATCACGGGTGTCGGCCGCGCCCCGTTCGGCTGGGGTATTTTCCCAGCTTCTCCAGGGTCAGCCCCACCCCCTGGACGGATGGGGTCCTTTGGGAGAGGAGAATGAATCTCTCGGTAAAATGCTTTCCTACAAGGCCGGGCCAGCCCTTTGTTTCTTGGAGAGGGACCACCTGGGTACACAGGAGGGGCCGGTGGAGGGGCACCTGCAGGCATGACATGGTCCTCCCACTGTGTCCCCCAAAATCATGTGTCCAAGCCCTAGTTCCTGGTGCCTGTGAATGCGCCTTTTGTAGAAATGAGCTCTTTGCGGATGTCATCAGTTTAAGAGGAGGTCGTTAGGATGGGCCCTCATCCAGTGGCCTGAGTGTCCTTATAAGAAGAGGGAAGAAGCCCAGTGAAGATGGAGGCAGAGAGTGGGGGGATGCGGCCACAGCCCAGGGACGCCTGGACACCCAGAGGCTGGAAGAGGCGGGCAGGACCCTCCGCTGGAGCCGCCGGAGGGGGCTCGGCGGGGCAGCACCTTGATTTGGGATTCTGGCCTCCAGAGCAGCGAATCAGTTCCCTTTGCTCTCGGCAGCCCATCTGTGGGACTTCGTCACAGCTGCCCAGGCCGCCCATACAGCCCGTATCTTGTCGCTTCCCCCGTGCCCACACCCAGGCCCTGTCCCCAGACACTAGCCTCCAGTATTAAAAACCCATGATCACCAGCTTGGAAAGGCCATATTCAAATCCCACCCCTCTGCGCTCCCTGATCTGGGGTGGGAAGCGGGAGGGTTTGCATCCGCCCCGCCCCCCAGGGCTGGGCCTGATGCTGTTGGTACCAAGAGCCTCTGAGGCCCAGCCCTGCCAAGACATGGAGGGGAGTGGGGAGACCTGCACGCGACCACACAGCCGGGGGGAGGCTAGACCTGGCCTGGCTCACCCCGTCGGCACTGCCGCCCTCTGGGTTATAACCGCAGGGGTGTCCCAGGGCGGCTGTAACGAGCGACCACCAACCGGGCATCTTAAAACAACAGGCGTTGATTCTCTCGTGGTTCTGGAGGCCAGAAATCCCAAAACAAGGTGTCGCAGGGCCGAGCTCCCTCCGGAGGCTCGAGGGGAGGGTCCTTCCTGCCTCTGGCAGCTCTGGGGGCTCCAGGCGTCCCTGGGCTTGTGGCCGCAGCCCTCCAGCCTCTGCCTCGTCTCCAAGTCCCTGTCCAAGCCTCCCTCTCCTTATAAAGACACCGGTCATTGCATGAGGGCCTCCCTACTCCGCTATGACCTCATCGTAACTAACTGCTTCGGCAAAGACCCTCTTTACAAATAAGGTCACGTTCTGAGGTTCTGGGTGGATATGAATTTGGGGGGACACTCTTCAACCCCAAAGCATGGGCAGCGACATGGGATGTGTTTGCATCATGCGGGGAGGGGGGCGCTGAGCAGGGGCCCGGGGCCTGGCACCCCTCCCGCCGCTGGACGCACCCCCGGCCCGGGCTGTGTGCAGGGACTGGGCAGCACCGCTGTGCTCACAGGTCGAGAGCCTCGGGTTTGCTCCGCCAGGGAGGGGGACCTGGAGGGGGCGGCGGGGGGGAGGGTGCTGTGGGGCTCCCCGACCCCTAGCCCACGTCGCCCTTTCCTCACTGACAAGGCAGGGGTCTTCACCGTCCCCGGGGCCACGACCTGCACCCCTCACCCCACACCCTGAAGGCCTGGGCCAGACCCCTGGCTTCCCAGCCACGGGGGGCCAAGGGGGCATTGGGGTCCTGTGCTGAGAGCTGGGGGTGGCACTGGGCCAGACGCCAGGCAAATGGGGCCACCAAGAGGGAAGGACATGCAAAGGGCGCATTTGTATGAACAGCCGTCCGGGTCTTTGACGGCCCTGGTCCCAGAAGGGGTGGGGGGGAGTGTGGGTCTGGGCAGCTGGGGGGCCTGCGTCACCCCCCCCTGGAATCCCCTCCCCCCCCACGGCCGACAGGGAGAACAGAGGCAGGATCTTCAGTCCCAGCAGCAAGGGCACTGGGGGCTCTCGCTCGGGGTGGGGGGGGGGCAGACGGCCGCCCCTGGTCAGAGGCCACCAGGGAAACGGCCCCAGCGCAGGCAGAGCCGGGTGGCCAGGCCCCGGGGGTCCCAGTCCACCCGGCCCTTCCCAGCTGTGTCACTGGGCAAGCCCCTCACCTGCTCGGCCCCTCTGCTCCTCCCTGAGATGGGAGGAGAGGGCACACAGGGGTCCCACACTCAGCAGGGCAGTGGTCAGCACGGCAGCCCCCGGCCCCCAGTGAGGACACAGGTCTCCCGGGCCAGGAGCAGAGGTCACGGCTCGGGGAGGGGGCAGAGAGGGGGCACAGCTGCCCACGCGCTTGTGAGCCCCCCAGCGGGACAGGCACCGGCTCTGAGCCCTGGCTCCCTGAGTCTGGCCCCCAGGGCCGCGGGGCCACCCCCCTGCCCAGACCCACCCCGAGCCCCCCTCGCCTGCAGAGGGACCGTCTGGAAGGCCGGGCTCTCCCCAGGCTCCAGAGAAGGAGATGGAGACGAGAGGCAGCCTGTGGCCAGGGAGGAGGGTGCCCCCACTCCCGCTCCCTGCTGGGGGCTGGCGGCCAGGGCGCCTACCTGCTTGCTTTCTCCCCGGGCCCGGACACGCGGCTGCTGGTCAAGGAGCGGGTGGGGGTGCCCACAGCCTGGCGCCCGCCCTTCCTCCCCCCTGCCACCACGCCCGGCACCTGGGCAGCCAATGCCGTGACCAGCGCCGGGCGCCCCCGATCTCCGCCCCACCCGGCCCACAGGCCTGCTGCGGCCAAAGCCACGGGGCGCGAGGGCCAGCCTTCCCCAGGCCTGCCGGGTCCCACGACCCCCTTGGGCGTGACCAGTCTCCCGGTGCCAAGAGGTGGCCCGGTGTGGGGCTGGCTGCCGCCCCTCCCTCCCTCCGGGGCCTGGGGAGGGGAGGGGCCGGCTGTGCCACACCCGTGTCTCCGCCTCCCAAAGGCCCCCAGTTGATCTCTGCAGCAGGTGGGAATGGCCGCCTCCAGGGGGTGTGGCCAGCCGTCCCGTGGAGGACGCGTGGGCAGAGACTGGGCCCACAAAGCCGAGAGGCGCGGGTGCCCCGTGTGCGCTGTACCGGAGGGTGGCACAGCTGGGCCAGCTGTCAGGTGGTCAGCACGGCAGGCTCCGCACAGACACTGTCCCTTCGAGCAAGGGCAGCACGGGGGTGGCCCTGGAGCCCCACAGTCCCGGCTCACACCCTGCCAATCCCTCGGGCTCCTTAACCCTGGGCCTCAGCTTCTCTGAGAAAATGGGGATCTGAGTAGCCCGGCTTCAGGGAGCTTGCGGGTAACACATGAGAACAGACGACACTTCTGTGTGCCCCTTCCCCAGAGACCCCAGGACCCCCCCCCGGGGACCCCTCATCCCCTGAGGTCTGGAATGGGGGGGAGACCCTGTCCAGGCCCTGTGCTCTGGGGCCCCCCGTGGCCTCTCAGGTCTGGCCCGTTGGCCACCAGGGGGCGCCCCAGGACCGCAGGCTGGTGGAGGTGGCCCCGCCGGTGGAGGCCGCTTTGCCCTGGACATGAGGGCTCCGTCCTGGGCTGGGCACGTCCCATCGATGGGCCTGGAGCCCACCCAGGGAGGAGAGGGGCCGCCTGACGATCCCTCAGGAAAGACTGGATTCCAGATAAGTGGGGCTCCAGGGCAGGGACCCCACAAACCCTCGGGGCCTGAGACCCTGTGGATGAGATTCTGAGGGGGAGATGTAAATCTTGGGGTTCCTGGGCGAGGGCCAGCCCCAGCCCCACTGAAAGACCAGCCTGGGTCCACACCCCCTGCTGGCCTGGGGCCTGGCCCCGCCGTGGGTCCTGCCAGCGTCAGGGGTATATGCAGAGTGAGGGGATCTCCCCAGAGCCTCCGAGCCTGGGGGCGGGAGGCACACGGTCCTTGGCCGCCTCCCATCCTCTGTTCCAGGCCTGCCGTCTACCCCGGCCTCCTGGACGCTCCTCTCCGGCCACCCCCAGCCCAGTACCAGGCTGTGCTCCTTCCCTGCCTACAACCCTCTGTGGCTCCCTATTACTCCACAATAACACCCCACCACGAGCCCGCAGCCCTGCCCCGCCCATTGCCCACCTCTCCAGCCGTCTGGCCTCCCCCTTGCCCTCTCGTCCAGCCTCAGAGCCTCCCCTTCTGCCCATCCCCGTCCCCCTCGTCCCCCCCCTCCCCCAGCCACATCAGCTCACGGGCCTCCCTGGGTCTCTCTCTCCACATTACCCGGCATCACTTTCCAGGGAGCCTGACCCTCTGAAGGGACCTTTCATTCACTGGTGTGCTGTCTGTCTGCTTCCTGCCTGGGGTTCCCGGCCACTGAGCCTCCCAGGCCCAGAACAGTGAGCAAGTGGATGCGGGGTGGACACACAGTGAGCAAGTGGATGCGGGGTGTGGACGTGCGTCTATGCAGGGAAGCCTTGTGACTGAGGGGCTGCGGCCAGCGTGGGCTGTGTTCGGGCGGGGCGCCACTGAAGGGAGGAGGTGCCCGGGGCCCCCCGCACCCGCTGCCGTTGTTGGGGGGATGTCCCAAGTTCTGCCTTCTGCTCCGTTTCCAGCCGCCTCCACCCCCTGTCCTACAACTGGGTCCAGGGCCGGAGCCACTCGGGACAGAACTGAGTTCACACGACGACACTTGCTCTGGGGGAGAGGCCACACCTGGCAGAGCGCACGCCAGCCCCCAGGCCTCTGTCCCCGGGCCCACCGTCTTCTGTCCCCGGCTGAGGCCTGGGAGGGAGGGACATATGCATACACCCCGCCCCCGACAGAGGCCCCGCCCCCGGCCCCTCCCCGTGCAGGCTGGGTGCCTCGTGGGGCTTAATTTGCAGGAAGACTCGGCCTCCCGAGCCGGCTCTGGTCTTTGTCTCCCAGGACAGGAGCCACGACTCAGAGAGGGGCCTGGCTGGCCCTGGGTCTCCCTGCTGGCCTGGGGGCCTCCTCCGACCCGGTGCCTCCCTCGGGTCTGCGTGAGGTCGAGACTCAGGCCCTCGGACAGGAAGCGCCCTGCCCTGGTGCTGGGGGCGGGGAACGCCACCTCTGGCCCCTCCTGGTGGGAGAGCGCAGGGCGAGCTCCGCGGGACGGGCCACCGCCCGCCGCCTCTGGGGTGCCCCGAGCGTCCGTGGTGAAGGCTGAGAGCCCGGTGCTTCACCCCGTCTAAGGGTCGTCCACGCCGAGTAGCCCAGACTTGCCCCCCACCTTGCTGACCACACACATGCCCAGGTTTCTGTAGCACCCCCCTCACGGGACTCGGGGGACCTGCAGGCCCTCCTTCCCACGGGGACGCCCTCAGCTCTGAAGCTGCGCCTCATGGGCCCTCACCCCCCAGCCGTGGCCAGTATCCTCCCCCTGCTGCCGTCACAGATGCAGGGAGAGAGGCCGGAGAGGCCCAGCCTGGGCTGAGCCGAGACTCGGGCATGGTCACGGGCCCAGGCTCACGCCCTCTCCCTCCCACCATCCTGTCCCAGAGTTTTTTGGAGTCCAGGAAGGAGACACCCCCAGCCTACTCCCCTCTTCCCCTCGGCGCCTGGTGGTAAACGCAGACCTACAAATACGGGAGAGCCTCCTGTCCCACCCGTCACCGAGGAGCAGCCGTCCACTTCAGCCCCGAGAGCAGGTGCCACTGTGGAGCACTGGGCAGGCTGCTGGCCCAGCCTGCGTGAGGGGCGGCCCCCGCTGAGTCCCTGGACAGCTGCGGGTCCAGGTCCTGATGTGAAGCGGGGACGGTGATCCCACTGCCTTGCAGGGCCTGTGTGGGAGGGAGAGCGCTTGGAACAGAGCCGGCCTTAGAGCTCCCAGCAAGAGTCCCACGCAAGGACCAGTGTGTGCGTGTGCGTGTACACAGCGTGTGTAAGTGTGAGGATACCCCGCGTGTGTGTGTGTGTGTGTGTGTGTGTGCATGTCTGTGGACGCACAGGCTCTTGCCCTGCAGGTGCAGCTGGAGCACATGGGCATTGGGCCAGGGGGACCACAGCTCCACCAGGCCTCAGCTGCCCCTCTGTCCCCTTCTTCTTGCCCCCCGAGGAGCCCGAGAGACTGATTCTCCCTCCCTGGGGGTCAGTTAAGGCTCAAACCACAGGCCTCTGTGGACCCCCACCCCATCCTCCCAAGCGCACCATCCACCTGCCTTGCCCTCGACCGTTGTGTCACCTGCCAGCTCGTCCAGTCATTCAACACAGATTTGCTGAGCAACATGTAGGCGCCAGGACTGTGCTGGGGGTCAGGTGACATGCAGACAATGAACAAAGAAGCAAGTAAGAAGCAAATTTTAAAAAAGAAATGACTAAAATGGTTGTAGAGAAACATAAAGCAGCAAGGACCTGGATGGACGATGGATGGACGGTTGGGGGACTTTATTTTTAAATGGTCAAGGGATACCTCATTGGGAAGGTGACATCTGTGCAAATAATTGAAGGAAAGGCGGTTCATCTGCCCATCGTCATTCACTTACCCACCCCTATCCATCCACCCACCCATCCACCCATCCATCCATCCATCCGTCCATCCATCCATCCATCCATCCACCCACCCATCCACCCATCCATCCATCCATCCATCCATCCATCCATCCATCCCTCCCTCCCTCCCTCCATCCACCCACACATCCATCCACCCATCCATCCATCCATCCATTGTCCATCCATCCCTCCACCCATCCATCCCTCCATCCATCCATCCATCCCTCCACCCATCCATCCATCCATCCATCCCTCCATGCATCCACGCCTCTCTCCAGTCACCCACTCACCCTTTGTTAACTTCTCCTGGGCGCCTGGACTCAGAGGTGAGTGAGTCAGCCTCAGCCCTCAGGGGCCCACACGCAACGGGGAGGGCAGCTCTCACCCCCCCCAACCCCGGGCTCTGGCAGCTATCTGGGGAGGAGGTGGTGGCTGGGCGAAGCACTCCACCACGTGGCACGTGAGGTCCTCGTGCGGCTTCTCCCGGGTCTGTGTGTCTCACAGAAAAGCTCACCATCCCCTGAAGGCAGGGCCTGGCCTTCTGCTCCTCTGGCCTCCCCTGAGCAAGGCTGGGAACTCAGTGGGCACCCCATAAACACCGGCAGGTCGGCTGAATCCTTCCTGCCTCTTCCTCCTCCGCGCACCCCTGCTTTGCTGTTGGCCCTCCACCCGGCCTCCCTGCCTCCCTCCCTCCCTGGCCCAACCGGCTCACCTGCCCTCCAAGTCCACTATTGGCTTAGGCCCTGCGTGGGCTCTGGTTCTGCGGGGTGGACAGCATAGCTCCAGAGGGCCAGCCCCATCGGCCGAAGAGCCAGGTCGGCAGCACCAGCAAGGTGGACAGGGGCCCTGGCTGGGAAACGGCTGCCGCGGCCTCACAGGATCAAGCCCAGGTCTCCCACCTCCCTTCTCCCAGCAGCCGGGGACACCAGGCAGCTCTCTAGTAAGGAAAAGCTTACTGGCTTATCAGATGACCCAGCACAGACACCGCCTGGGCTCCTGGAGTGCACGGCGGCCTGCTGCCCCCAAAGCGTCAGCTGCGGGCAGTGGGCGGTGGGCAGGTGCCCTGGGACGGTGGGGAGGTCTCAAGTCCCGGTGATCAGAATCGGGGCATGTCGGGCCCCGGTCCTCACTCCCCAGGCTACGTGGGCCAGGCACGTGTCCCCAAGGGTCCCACGAGGCTCGGAGGTCCCTGACTTCACCCCATCAGGTCACACAGGAAACTGAAGGATCAGTGCACATTTTCGGGGTGATTTCACCAAAGAGGGCCCCAGGTGGTGAGGGTGCATCCTTGCAACAGCTGGACTGGCAGGCTGAAATAAACTCAAGTCAATTTCACAAGCCCTGAGGCAAATTCCCAGCAAAGCTACTACAAGGTGGCCCTGCCAGCTGGAAGCTGACCCGAAACCCCAAACCTGATTTTTCTGCCCAGCCTTCCGGCTACTCAGGGCTCCTGTGAAGGTGACCCTACCAGGTGCCAGCTGCCCCGGGGCCTGGTCACTGGGCTTTGGATTCTCGGGCTGGTCCCTAAGACGTCCCCTTGGAAGGGGAGGGGGAGGCTCAGGGGCCGGTGGGAGGGGACCTCGGGGTGCTTGCAGCTCCGGCCACGATGCCCTTCACTGACGCCGAGCACCTCCACCCCGCCGCCCCAGCACAAAGCAAGTACCGGCGGCCCCACACTTTCCTCTTTTGCTTGGCGTGGAGGACAGGCATTGAGCCGCGGAGAGCACCCAGGAGGCCTTCCTGGCGGCTGTCTGGGAACTGTGAGAACAGGGTGCGTGAGACCAGGTTGCGTGCTGTCAGGTGACCTAACCTCAGATCAAAGGAAACACGCGGGCAGTGCCCCGCTCTCTGACCGGGCCGGCCGGACCTGGATCCTGGGCTGGGAGGGGTGAGTGAGGGGACGAGGCTCTGCGGGCAGGGCCCAGCCGCCGAGTGACCTGCAGAGCCAGATGGGGCGGAGGTGTGGCCCCCGGGGGATGGCTGCCTGCCCCCAATTCTGCCCCAGCTGCTGCCAGCCCCCAGGTCCCATTGCTCTAGGGCTGCCCTTAGGAGCGGGGACAGAGTGTCCCCTTTCCCTGTGTGGTCACAACAAGGCTTGTGTGCACACACACACGGACCACGTACCGCCATACACACATACGCAATACACGTGTGCTCCGTATCCTCCACAACCTGCCCACACGCCATACCGCGCACACACGCACCCAGAGCTGTGCCCCGTGCACGGCCAGCCCTCAGCCTTCCTGGCCTGCCCCCAGCGCGGCACCTGGGGGTGGAGGGCGGGCGCTGACAGCCCTGGGACATCCTGTGGCGCTGGAGCCCCACTGAGGCAGGCTCAGCTCAGTCTGTCCTGCCCCGTGAGACTGGCTGTGACTTGTCCCCCGTGCCGGCTAACTGGAGCGACCCTCCGACAGCCCACGGCGACACAGATGGAGTCAAGTCAGAGCTGGAGGATGCCCCTCGGCCTCTGTCCTGGAGCGGTGCCCGAGCTTGGGGTCCTCAGTGCCCCTGCCCGCGAGGGAGGGAGAGGAGTTGGCTAAAACGCAGAGTCCTGGGAGGGTGGGCCTTGCCGCAGCACAGATCACCCCCTGCCACCTGCCCTGCCCGCGTCCCCTAGCTTTCTTCATCTCACTCATCCCCCTGCTGACCCTGGGCCCCAAGAAGGCCGGCCTCGCGCACATGGCTCTACGGCCGGGGCGGAGCAGTGCCCGGCGCGTGGCGGGTGCTCAGGGGGACGTGGGGAGTGAATGGGTGAGTGGGCAACTCAGCCGTGGGGCTGGAGGTGGCCGCCAGCCAGGAAGCCTCTGGAGGCGCAGCCCTGGCCTGGACCCTGACCTCTTGGGGGCCGCACAGCCCTCCCTCCCCAGCCTCAGTTTCCCCCTGTGTTCATGACGACCTCCGGGCTTCTCCCACGGCTGGCCTGGCATGGGTCTGGGGTGCCGAGGGGTCTTGGCAAAGTGCTGCTGAAGGAAGGTGAGTGTGGTGCTTCCAGAATATTCTGAGGCCCGGAGACAGTCCATGGGCCTGAAAAGCAGGAAGGCGGCCCCCCGGTCCACGCACGTCCAGGTAGATCCATCTGCCTGTGCGTCCAGGACCCCAGGGTGTGACAGGAGCATCCCGAGGACCGAGGGGCAGGTCCTGGGGAGGGAGGGGGCTTTCCGGGGGGGGGCCTGGAGGGCAGCCGGGGAGCCAGTGACTGGGTCAGGCCCACTTCCCACCTTTGAGCAGAGGCCCTGCAGGCCCTTCGGCTTGTGCTTCCTACTCCTGTGTGCTGGCCCTGCCCCCCCGACCCCCCGCCAGCCCTCTGCCCTCATCCTGGGCCCTTCCTCACAGGAGCCCCAGCCCCACTTCACTGCACCTGGCTTCACTCCCCCAACCCAGCTCTCCCATCCTCCCCCAGGCCCCCCACCAGCTCCTTTGAGCTTTCGGGGAACTTGCAGCGACCCCTTGTTGTCTGGCCTCCCATTCATGGCAGCGTCCCTGTGCCAGGGCCAGGACCCCCAGGGCTGGCTCCTGCACAGCTCAGCCCCTGAACCCCCAGGTGCCTGGGGGGCTGCTTATCGTAATTTTTAAAATACAGAGACTTACACAAAAGTAAAGCACACAGTATCGAGACTGTATCCGCCAGCTGGCTCAACAATGACCAATTCAGGGCAGGTTGGTTTGATCTCCACCCCAGCCGCTGCCCCTCCCTGCTGATTATTTCCAAGCAATTCCCCAAAGTCACATCATCCTTCCGGAGACACTTCAATCCATACCTACGGTGCGTGCGGCCTCTCGTTACCCTGCAGTTCAGCGCGTACAGAGAAGGCAGGACAAATGCTTGACTCTGCCTTTTTTAAATTTATTTTACTCCTTTTCAGAATAATGAGCCCTAGCCTCCGACAACGGGCCAGTGGAGACTTTTTAGTGTCATTTTGAATGAATGGATAAAGATATCTGGTATGTTCTAATCCACACTGCTCTTTGCATGCAAGAAGTTTTCAGCAGACAGAGCTAGAAAGTATTCTTGTTTTACGAAAACAGCTGAGGGGTTTATGCTAATATTCCCAATTCAAATTTAAGGATTGATTCGCCCTTTGATTTTATATTTGTATCTCTTTTCTCTTGTCCTGAAAATCCAGGTTCCTGAGGAATTTAACGTGATATATATATACACGACACATATTACACGGATGTATCATTTCAAGGCAACAATACCGATATCAATACTAATGATGTGACTTTGGGTTCCTTTTGTCCTCTGAGTGTTAGTGATAATATTGATAACATTGTGAGCTGTACCAAAGCACGGTTCAGCTAACTGAGGGCCGTCCTGGCTGTTTCTAGCCTTTTGCTGATACAAATAATGTCGTAACAAGTAGCCTTATGTGTATCTTATCTTCTATATTCCCCACGTATCTTTGGGCCAGTTCCTGGAAGTGGAACTAACGAGCCAGGCTAAATGATACGAGTGCGTTTCCTAATGCCACCAGGACCCCCTCCCCACTGACGATGTGCCAAGAACACCTGCTTTCCCTCGGCCCTGCCCATGGAAACTGCGGTCCAACGTCTGGATTTTCGCCAATCAGACAGGTGAGCGATGGTCTCTCAGTGTACTTTCAAATTTGCATTTTTCTTGTTGAGCGTTTTTTCCTAAGTGTTAAGATCATGAATCCCTTGACCCGTGAGCTGTTCATGCCTTTCGCCCGCTTCTCCGCAGGGTCGTCTATCATTTTCTTCTCAGTTTTAGATGTTCTTTATACACCAGTGCTATTAATCCTTTGCCCGTGCAAATTCTTGTTCCAGTTTGTCACTTGTCTGTTTTGTTGATTTCAGCTATTGTCTCTGGATTTCAGCCACAGCTGGAGACGTTCTCTCTACCTAGAGCTTGTTGAGAAACTCACCCATACTTTCTTGTAGAACCTATATGGCTTCATTCTAGCGTTTACATTGAAGCCTCTGATCCACTCGAAATTTATTCTTGCGTGTTGTGTGCAAGATGGATCAACGCTTTTCTTCCTTCTCTTTGACGCTCCAGCTGTGCGTCGGCACTGCCTACTAAAAGTTCTTCCTCCTGCTGACTGGGGTGTGGATGTGCCGGCGCTTCATTCACACGCGCCTTCATTCAGAAAGTATCGACTGAATGTCTGCAGGTGCCCTGGCTGTGCCCCAGGCCCTGCGGAGGCGGACTCCCCACCTTCTTCTGGCTTTCTGCCCACTTGTATCCTAAGTGATGCGCTTCCCAGCAAAGTTCCATTGTCTCAGCCGCCCTGAGTCTCCACAGTGCCTGGCACAGGTTGGAACCCACTTCATTCATTCTTTCTGCATATACCAACTGTGCCGGCTCTGTACAGGCACCATCCGAGGTGTGGGGAGTCAGGGGTGAAGGGCCGAGCTGCACTCGGTCCAACAACAAGAGCTGACTTTCTGATGAGGGAGTACGTGAAATAGATCAGCCCAGGGTGCTCAGTCAAGACCTGGGACGTGTCTCCTAGGTTATGGGTCCCTGAGGTGGCAGGCAGTTATCCCCCTGCCCAGGGCAATGTCCTGAGAGAGGCCAGTTTTTTTTCTGCTCGACACCCTTTCTCCACCCTGATGTCAGGTCGTTGTGCAGGGACCCAAATGCCAGTGCAGGGTAGGGGACCCATGCAGTCCTTCTGACCCTGTCACCCACCTCTACATCACCCCTACCCAGGGAAACCTACGGGACACAGCATCAGCCCTGTCCAGAGGGTAAGGAGGACAAAGCCTCTCCCCTGACCTGCCCAGGCAGCCCCTCCTGCCGCGCCCCTCTCCAGACCCCCGAGGCATCGCCTCCAGGAACCCCCTCATCCTCCCCACGCACACGGCTCCCCATTGGGCCAGCCCTGACCGACGATGGCCCCGATGGCCCTGCCTGGCCTCCAGAGTCCGACGGCCCTATGGGTACCAACCCGACCACACTCTCTGCCCGCAGCACGCGCGCTCGCTCGGGCGCTCGGATTGTTCGCGGGGCTAACCGCCATCCTCCTAACGTGCCCCGCCTTCCCCCTTCACTCCCACCCTCTTCTGAGTAACTCAGAGGGGGTGAAGCGGCTGTCTGCGCCCCACCCCGTCCTCCTGCCCGGGCAGTTCGTGGTCCCTGCACCTGCTGACCCCGCGCCTTCCTTCCTGACTTGGCTGGGGGCTTCTTGCAGGCCTAGCAGGTGGGCTTGGGGAGGGCGAGCACGTGGGCGTAGGCGGGGCGGAGCGAGGAGCGCAGAATGGGGCGGACCGAGCAGATGGGGCGGGCGGGGCCGAGAAGGTGAAGGCTAAAGGGGCGGACCCAACAGGTGGGCGCCGACGGGGGAGGGGCCGACCAAGCAGGTGAGCGCACTCGGGGCTCAGTCTACCGCGCTCCGTGCGCCGACGTTGGTTGGGGGCGGGGCGTCCGGCCCGGGGCGGGGCTCGCCAACCCCCGGGACCCGCCCGCGGCCACCGCCCCCTCCCGGCCCCGCCCCCCACGCCCTGGCGGGGCGGGCAGCGGACCCGCGGCCCGGCTGGCAGCAGCGGCCGCCCACACTGCGCCCCGGCGGCCGACTTCGCCGCAGCTCTTCGTGCCGCCGCCCGGCCGGCCCCCGCGGGCCCTGCCTGGCCATGGCCGCGGCCACCTCCCCTCCCAGGGCCGAGAGAAAGCGCTGGGGCGGGGGCCGACTGCCGGGCGCCCGGCGGGGCAGCGCGGGCCTGGCCAAGAAGTGCCCCTTCTCGCTGGAGCTGGCCGAGGGCGGCCCGGCGGGCGGCGCGCTCTACGCGCCCATCGCTCCGCCAGGCGCCCCGGGGCCCGCGTCCCCCACCGCGCCCGCCGCGCCCCCCGCCGCCGCCGACCTTGGCCCGCGGCCGCCGGTGAGCCTCGACCCGCGCGTCTCCATCTACAGCGCGCGCCGCCCGCTGCTCGCGCGCACTCACATCCAGGGCCGCGTCTACAACTTCCTGGAGCGCCCCACCGGCTGGAAGTGCTTCGTCTACCACTTTGCCGTGTGAGTATCGCCGCCGGCGGGACTGGGAGCTTTCCGCGGGGCCGGGGAGGGCGTGGGGGGAGCGCTGTCCCTGTGCCACCTGCTGCCGCCCGAACCTGGTCGGAGCTGCGACTCAGATCAGCCGGGAGGTAAGGAAGGGGTTAATGGGAAAAACAGAAGCAGCGGGGAGCTTGTCTGTTGAAGTTCAGGGACGTGTGGGTCTGACCCCGTGGGGGTGGGAAGCTCCCCGCCGGCGCTGCCCAGGCATGAGTGGGGGGAGCCAGCTGGGAGGAGTGCGCTGCCCAAGCAGGCCCGCTCCTCCCTGGCGGGACGGTCCAGGTGTTAATCCTTCCGCGGGAGAACGGGGGCAGGGGAGAGAGTTCCCCGGGAGGGGCAGGGAGGCAAGAGAGGGCAGGGCCCGGTGCCCCCGCTGGTGCAGCAACATCTCAGACCCTCCCCGGTCCAGGCGGGCCCTGTGGGGCGTCTCCAGGGCAAGCGGAGCAGGGTTGCCCCACAGGGTGGCAGGCCTTGTGGTGTAGGCTGAGGTGTCAGCATGGCCGCGGGGAGTGCCTACGACGCCGCAAGAACCCAACCAGGCTCTGGAAACCCTGGGTTGAAGCAGAGGAGCCTGGAGGGGACACACAGGGTGGTGGGGAGGAGAGAGGTCGGGCCTCTGATTCCACTGGTCGATCAGAGGAAGCTGTGCGCCAGGCGAAAGCAGCGCCCTATCGGCAGCACCTGCCCCCGCTGCTTCCCAGGTGGCTCTGCTGCCAGCCTCCGCTGCGCGTGCCTGTGTGGGGCAGGGCGGGGCGCGCTGGGACGGGGCCACGTGGAGCCCTCCCCCACCGCTCGCGGCCCTGCTTCCCTGCTGCCTGGCCAGTGGGCTCTTGGTGTGGGGCCGGCCTCTGGCCCGGGAGCCTCGGCTTGGCCATCCCCGGGCTGACCTCGGAGGCTGCTCTGGGGCTGCGCGGGTGACCTCCCTCTGGCTTCCTGTTGGTAGGGGCAGGTGCTCGTCCCTGCCCCCTTGGCGGGCCTGGGGCTGGGAGAGACCTGGCTGGGGGGTGTCCAGGGCCCTCTTTTGTCCCACTCCGGTAGCCACCACCGGAGCCCAGGGAGCAGAGGGGCTGGCTTGGAGCACGGTCTCAGCAGGTGCGGCAAGGTGGGGCGGCATGACCTCAGTTCCTCACCCTGGCTCCTCTGAGCGCAGGTGGCACTAGGGTTGCTGCCCTCCCTGCGGAGGGGCAGTCCTTCCAGAGCAGGAGGGCAAGTGGTGGGGACAGTGTCCTCAAGCCTCTTCCCACCGCCCCCCCCCCCAGTCCCCGCCTGCCGAGGTGTCAGAGGGAGCTTAGCTGTGGCCATGGCTGGTCTGCGGGAGAGGGCGGCCTTGCCCTTGTGTTGGGGTTTGGGGGGATGTTTGCGTGCGCTGACCCTGAGGGATCCTGACCTGGTCTGACTCAGGCTGTTCGAGCGCCCGGCCAACAGCTGGCTCGTGGGTGCTGCTGTGCACGTGGGCTGCCTGCCCCCCAGCCCTCACCTGCTGGACCCCAAGCTCCCGGAGGTGGCCGGGGGCGGGACGGACCCCACAGCCGGTCCTGGAGCAGACCCTGCCCAGCCGCCTCTCTGCCCTGGAACCCTATGTGCCAAGCTGTGGGCAGAGGATCGCTAGGCAGTGCAGCAGTGCCTCCGCACCCCTAGGGCTGCCAAGGCGAGAGGCCTGCAGACACCCCACTGGTTCGCGTCCCGGGGTGGTGGGCCCGAGGGTGCGCGCGTTGCCCAGGCCCCCCGGGCGCTGCCGTGCCTGGTGGAGGAAGAAGGCTTGCTGCTCCCCGGAGGAAGTCTCTGCTTACACTTGTGTTTTCTTCCTGATTCTGATTGTTTAGCTCTCGGAAGTTGCTCAGCAGAGTCTGCCTTGCCCAGCCTCCCCAGGAGCTGTAGGGCAGGGGTGGCTTCTGGGGACAGTAGCTGAGTGGCTTCCCCTCGGGGGCCGGAGCTGGGAATGGGGGCCCTCCAAGGGTGGCTTGGTGACCTTGGGTCAGTCTTTTCCCGCTCTCGTCCCCGTCTGTAAGAGGTGTGCCGCAGTCCTCTGTGCAGGGTGGGTCTGCAGGTGGACCCTGGCTAGGCGGGGGACGTGGCTTCCCTGGGGCCCGGGAAGGTGCCCCCTCACCTCCAGGAGGTTGGCAGGGCCCCAGACGCTCTCTGAATTGGCCAGTGTCTCCAGGGGACCTGGGCTCAAGCTGGGAGTGCAGGGGCAACCTGGGACTGAGTGACCAGAGCCTGGCCGCAGCGCTGAGAAAAGGGGTGGACGGTGCCCACCCTGGCCCCGGTGTCGTTCTGAGAAGCGTCCGAGATGGTAGCAGAGAAAGAGCTCTGTCCTTGGTGAGGCAGATGGTGAAACGTGCGGGCTGATTGTTACGACCCAGGCTGAGCTCGGTTTCCGGCCTGGGAAGGATGAGCCCGGCCTTGAAGGGCTGGGGCCTGGGTGGGTGTGGGAGCCGCTGTCCTGCGGGCCCTACAGGGCTGGGCACACTGTCCCAGGCGCAGCTGGGGAAGCAGGCCAGGATATCCTGTCCCCCTCCTGGTCGGGGAACCCCTGCTCTGGCCAAGAGGAGAGCGGCCCTTCCTGTGCGCGGCCGCCTGCCCCGTCTGCCGGGGTCAGGGGGCGGGAGGCTGCCCCCCCCCGCCCGGCACTGCCCCTGGCCCCCAGCCCTCAGCTGAGGTTCTTCACATCCCCACCGTGCGGCGGCCCCCACTCTGGCTGAGGGCGAGGGAGGCCTGGCCTCCATGCTGATGGGCCTTGGCTGGGGTTGTCTGGTTGGGGAGATGCCTGGACTGGAGAGGGGCCCGGGGACCCCGTAGCAGCCCGCCCTGGCCACTGGGCTGGGCCTCCACAGCCTCCGTCTGTAGAGGCCAGGGTGGAGGCTGCCCCCAGCTTCCGCGTCCCTCCTGCCAGGTGGGGGGCTTCCAGTCCCAGGAGCCCGGAGGAACCCCCTCCTCCCTCCTTGTCCCTCTCTCTTCTCTCTCCCTCTTCCCCCCGACCTCTCGGGAGCTGCAGGGTGACACATGCAGACTCCCACCCACGCAGCCTGGCAGAAGCCCCCGTGCCTCAGTTTCCCCATGCGGGGACAGGTGCCCCCGCCCCCTCCGTGCGCACCCCGGCTGGTTGGGAGAGGCCTGGAGGTTGTGGGGGGCTGTGGGGAGGTTTGGGGGGCCCCGGCGTGCGTCCTGTCCCTGCCCTCCCGCCACCCCGCCTTCCCCAGGCTCCCGAGGACCTTGCGGTGGCCCTGGCGGCACCTTCAAGCGGGTGTTAATCATTGATGACGCTGGCAGCGTTCCCTGGCGGTTTGCTGGGCCGAGCCCGCCCGCCTTTCTGAAAGTGGAGGCCAGTCCCCTGGTCGCATCCCCCCACCCTGGCCCCTGGTGCCCGTCCCACCCCAGGCAGACACGCCCAGAAGGGGAGCTGGTCAGGGAGGGCGGAGGGGGCCGGGCTCTGGTCTCCCCACCGTCCCCTTTGAGACGCCCCCAGTTCCCAGTGGAGCTGGGGGAATTCCTTCTGGACCTTCTCCCTGTGTCACCTTCTCCAGGGGCTGGTCCTCTGGTCTCCCCGGCTGTCTAGAGACCCCTCACTACCGCCCCAGACCCAGCCCGCTGTGTTGAGCGCCTCATCGTGGTGTGGCATTAGTTGGGGGACCACAGGTGTCCCTTATGCCAGGGCCACCAACTGGGGAGGGGGGTCCCGGGAGACCTTGAGGCTCCAAGGGAGGTGGTGGGAGGGGAGGGATGGTCCAGGGGCTGGGAGCGGGGCCAGCGAGTGGCTGGGTGGGCAGGGCCAGTGAGCGCCGAGGTCTGGGGCCTGGAGGCCGCCTGGCGCGGGATGCGGAGTGAGCCAGGCTGTGTGGGAGCTCGGCCCTGGGCAACGTCCAGACTTCGTGCCCCAGCGTCGCCCCGTGGCGGGGCCGCCTCCCGAGTCCGCATCCCCTCCTCTGTGGCAGGCGTGGTGGGTGTGGCACCTGCCGGCAGGCTTGCTCAGGTGGGAGGGGATGCCCGCCCGTGCCTGGTTCTGAATCGCCGGCTTCCCTTGGGTTCGGTGCCCGTGGCCTCCGCTTGCACCCGTGGGGGTACCCAGGGCTGCAGGGGTGGGAGGGGCCCATTTGCACTCACAGCCCCCACGCCCTGGGACCTTCCCGCAGCAGGGTCTCGTGGGGCTGGGGCGGGGGCTTTGTCCCGGGGAGGCAGACACGGGAGCAGCTGAGGCCGGCCTGGAGCACCGCGCCCCCCGGGGGGTCCCGGCTCTGCCCGGGGTGTCCGATTCCGATGCCCTGGCTTCTGAAGGTGTCAGGGGCTCGGGCTCCTCCTGCAGAAGCCGGTTCCCAGGTTGGCTCTTCTGGTGTGAACGGGGCTTTGCAGGCCAGTGTGTCCTGGGGGTGCTGCCGAAAGGCAGGTGTGTCCGGCGGGTTAGGAGCCCGCGTCCTGGTTTCTCACCGGCGCCTGGTGCCGTGCGCGGAATGGGGTGGTGCTCCTGAGGGGGGCCCTGGGCTGAGCCCTCCCTGCCTCCTGGTCTGGGCCATGGACCCAGGTAAACTTTGAGGCCCTTCTCAGACCGATGTTCTAAACCAGCTTTCAGCTCGCGTGGCATTTCTCGTGGCTCAAGGCCCTGCCCACGGGTGAGATGGACGGGCTGGGACGGTGTCACGTGTGGCTCCTGTGAGGTGGAGACGGTGTCCAAGGACGCCAGTGTGCGGGGAGAAGGTGCTGGGCCTGGAGGAACGGGGGCCGCGAACCTGAGGCCAGACGAGGGGTTCACTTGCTGCTGGGAAACGCCATGGACGCTCGCGGGTGCTGCTTGGTGCCTGGGCTCCGCTGCGGGGGGAAGAATGAAGAGGACCTTTGTCACCTGGACCCTTCACCTCGGACTCTGTGGATCCAGGCCTGGACGGAGGGTCCAGCGGGCCGGCTTCACTCTCCCTGGGGGGGCACCTTGGAGCAAGGGGCAGAGCTTGGAGGCGGCCCGGGGTCCCCGGGGCAGGTTGGGTGACTGTCTGCACTCCCTCCTGGAGGGCAGAGAGGACCCTGACTTTCCCTCCAGAGGTTCCCCGAGTGCCGGGACAGCCCCACATCTCACGGAAGGCGGGGTGACGGTTGGCAAGGGGCGGGGCCCCAGCTCTGCTGTTGGGCAGGGGGACCGCCTGTGACGCCATGTGCCGTTTTACACGTGGCTTCTGTGATGGGACTTGGCCTCGCGATGGCCAGGTGACCCCAGGTCCCTTCTCTGAGCCCACGTGGGCACCAGCTGGGGTGAGGGTACTGGGGCAGAGGGGCAGCCTGGCTCTCCCCCAGGCCCTGGTGGAAGACGGAGAGGGACGGGCCGGTGCTGTGTGCAAATCCTAGGCCCAGAGAGGGGAGGTGACGTGCCCATGGCCGCACAGCTGGGCATGCTCCAGGCTGCTTCCGATGGTGGGGCCAGAATCCGGGTAGGCCTGATGGCGTCTTGTCCACGTGACTCCCTCCCACCCTGGGTAGGGGTTGTAATGCTGACCCTGGGGTGGCTTGGCCACGTGAGGAGTGGATGCCACCATTCGTCGGGGGAGGGGAGGGGAGGAGGAAGCTGCCTCCTGAGGGCAGTACGTGAGCCCAGAGAGGGCGTCCCTGGACGTGCCCGCATGGCTGGGGCACTGGCTCTCCACTCCTGGGGCTGCTACCCTGTGGGTGAGTGACTAGCCTTTGGAGGCCTTTGATCTGGCTGCTTTAGGCCTCTTCCCTAAAGCCCTGCTGCCAGACCCACAGGCTGAGGCTCAGCTCGGAGATCTCCTCCTCCAGGAAGCCTTCCCATGTTGCCCCAGGCAGAGCCATGCCTTCTTTCTTTGCCATCCCCTTGACCTGGTGCTCGGAGCCCCCATGGTGGCTCAGTCACCCTGGTGCTGTGTGGGGTATTAGGGTGTGCTGGTCTCAGCGCTCTTGGGCGTTAGAGGGTCCGAGTGGGTGGGCAGGGCCAGCCTGTACCTAGCAGGGATAGGCGCTCGGGACAGGGTCACCTGGTGTCTGGCCTTGGTAGCCCAGGGCCCCCCCCAACCCCCCGCCCCGAGCCTGGGCCGTGGCGGTCAGCCTGCTGCCGGGCAGCTCCGAGCCCCACAGGCAGGCTGGGCCTGATGACATCGTCTGTGGGTATTTTTATCCAGTGACATTCCTGAGCTTGGGCGGCGGGTGAGCTCAGAAAGCGGTGGGCAGAGGCCGCTGGGACCCTCCCATGGCTACGGGAGAGTGCTGCAGGCCCCTGTGTGTTTGAGGGCGGGGGCTTTTCGGAGCCCTTTCCCCCAGAACGTCTCCATCTTCACAGTAGCCCTGGCCGGGGTGGGGGTGCAGATCCTCACTGCCCGGGTGAAGAACCTGCAAAGGGAGTGTGTCCTGAGGAGGTGCCTGAGCCTCCGTGCAGAGCGCGGTCGCCACTGAAGGATGGACGCGTGGCCCAAGGAGGCGGCACTGCCGTTGCCCGTGGCGGGCTCAGCGCGGGCGGACCGAGCCGTGGTCCCAGGCGCTCCACGGGGGTGTTGGCTCCACCTGTCAGAGCAGGACTCTCCGAACACCCCCCCCATCTGCAGGTGCCGTTCTGCCTTGCAGGGGCTGGGGCAGCGGACGCCAGGGCCCGCCCCGCCCACTCTCGGGCTCTGGGCCTGCTCCCCGCTCCCCTTCTCTGCTCAGTGACTTGTGGGTGGGGAAGCAGGCCCCACTGGGCTCGTGCCACCCCCGGAAAGCTGCTCGGCTTCTGCCTGGATGTCTTACGACGCTGATGTTCCCGGCGTCGTGCCTGGTGTGTGCCCGCTGGCCCTTACCCCCCCTCCGCAGAGGCTCCCTCCGCCGCATCCACGAGGCGCCCGACGGCCACCCCCTTCAGACTTCCCGAAACGCTGGCCTCATGCCTGCCGCTCACCTCGGGCGCCCTCCCGGCTGCCCCTGCCCACCGGGTGCCAGCTCACTGGGGAGCAGGGGCTGTGGGCGTCCCCCAGGGTCTCTCAAGGGTGGGCTCCCTTCTCTGCTTCCTCTGAAAGCCATGCCCTCGGGCGGTTCCTCCACATTTTCCTGCCGAATTTGCTGCGGAGTGCCGTGCGGAGATCTAGAGAAAGTCAGAAAAGGCGGAGAGTCCCCACCCTGCCCCCGAGTCCGTTCAGCCCTGGAACGCTCCTCCGTGTGGAGATAGATGCCCGGCCACGCGGGGACCCCCACTTCACCCCACCCCGGCCTGGGCCAGGGGCAGCCTCCTTCACTGCCAGGCCGATCGTAACCCTTCCATCTGGGAGGGGCCCGCAGAAGGAGCCCTGACCCAGAGGGACAGGCCCCTGCCTCCCAGAGGGCCCCACCCGGCAGAGGGAGCAGCTGGGGGTCCCCGGGGCACCCAGAAGAGCTTCGGGTGGTGCCCGCGCAGCCCCGGAACCACGTGCGCGGAACGTGTCAGCTTGGTGGGTCACGTGGTCTGGGTTTCTGTCCCAAGACATCCGCAGCTGGTGTCTCGCAAAAGTCGCATCTGCGCTCTTGGCCGGGACGGCTCAGCATGTTGGCTACTAAAAGCATCGTGACACTGACATGTGGACAAGCAACAGGACAGAATAAAAGATCCACGTACAGACGCAATTGCGAATGAACGTTTAGCCAACATATAGGCAGCATCTTCACCCAATGGGGAGAAGTTGGGGGGTTTCTAATAGGTGACGCTTCAGGAAGAGCAGGTGAGGCTGGACCCGCTCCTCGCACCGCACGCTGGGATGGATGGACCCCAAGTGGTCGGAAAACCACTCAAGCACCGCAGGGAGGCACGGGGGACCCTTTGCAGTGCGAGGGCGAGAGGGTGGGGAGGCTTCTCTGTGACTCCAAAGCCAGTGCGTTTAGGAAGAGGCTGTATGAGAAAGAAGAGGTTTTTGCGTGATGCCACCATCTGGTGGGCAGTAAAGAGACCGGTGGAAATCCGGGGAGAGACTGTGGCACATGCGCCGGGTTAATAGCTCTAAGATAGGAAGCGTTTCCGAAAATAGAGAAGAAAAAACCCAGTGACCCCACAGAAGACAAGCAAGAGCTGTGAGCAGAGCACTGTTCACAGGAAAAGTGGCTGGTGAGGTAGCCCTTAAACGTGTGAGAAGATGCCGACCCACTCGCCATCAGAGACGCGCAGACGCGGGCTTCGCTGGGGTCCCACCAGGCTGGCAGAAATCCAGAAGCCTTTATAGACACATGTGGCTGGCGGCCGCCGAGGCTCTGGGGCAGCAGCGGTCGTGTTGCTGGAGGGTCTGCAACATGGTAGAATCCGTGGGGAGGAGGATGAGGCAACGTCTGGCACGGTTATGCCTGCCTGTACCCTCGGGCCCAGCAGTCCCACTTCCAGGGACCTATCTTGAAGAGATTGGCAAAAAAAAAGGGAGTACACCTGCGCAAGGCTGATTGTTAAGGCGTTCTTTGGAAAAGCGCAAGATGGAGAACTCAGATGCCAGCCTGTAGGAAGCAGGTTGGGTCAGCTGCGTGCAGAATATCGTGCAGGTGTGGAAAAGGGACAGTGCAGTCTTCACGTGCTTTTGTGGAGTGATTACCAGGAAGTATTTTGACGTGGAAAAAACCCCACCACACACACACAGTGGATAAAAGTATAACAAGCTGCTGCCCCTTTAATTAAAGGGTACACTAATATAGATATACTTACTTTATATTAAGAAACAACAGCAGTAGAAGGATAAACGGAAACTTATAAAAAGTTACCTCTGGGTAGGGGGACATGACAGAACCCAAATGTCTCTGAGGATGATGAGATAGTTTTATAGATTTGACTTTGGAACCTTGTAAATACTTCCCGTAACTTTAAATATAAAAGCAACTCCTGATCTCATAAATCCCTAAATAAATCTTAACGAGAAAAAGTCCTTCAAAACCGAAATGAAACAGATGACCCTAAGTCTGCACTGGGGTGGAATAATCCCCAGAAAGACCTTATCTCGGGGGACCTGTTGCCGGTGGGTTCAGAACGAGTAGAGCTAGGTGTGTGCGTGTGCGCTGTTTTTAGTCCTGGTGTCACGGTTGTGATGGTATTTGTTTTATTATTCTAAGGCCCTCGCGTGGGAATCGTGGGGTGAGGCTACTGAGGAATTCTGTTGGTGTCGCTGAGAGCTGGGATATTGAGCACAGACGGAGCCGATGCAACTTAGGTGATGCTAAGCGAAACCCTTCAGCCTGCATGTGGTGAGCAAGCGTCAGCATGTGTTCACGATGATTTTGTTTAAAAACCGCTTCTCTGTTTACATGAAAGGGCTAGAAAGAAGGGCTGGCTTGTTGCTATGAGCATCCCTGGCCCCCAGGTGGTGGCCCCCAGGTGCCCTTTCCCCGGAGGGAAACCAGGGGTCCCGGAGAAACGTCTGCATCCAGGTCTGGGGCAGGAAACATACAAGCTGAGCCTGGACCATCGCGCCGCACGGGAAAACAGGAGCGGCATCAAGGCCCCTGGGGCCACGTCTCGAGGACTTGGAGTCAGCTGAAGGATGTGCCCACGGGCTGCATCACGATAAGTGGAGAGTAAGGCCGTCCTCAGTGGACTGATGGCCTCACGAGGAGCTTAAATCCCAGGCTGGACCCTGCATCCATTTGTGGCCAAACCAGTGGCCGCCTTTGGAGGGTAGTAGGGAGGCCGCTGGTTACTTTGAACCCCAGCAAGTAAAGGGAGAAGACACAGCCCGGGTCCTGCTTCCCCACATGCAGCTGCACCTCAGGGAAACCACACAGCCGGTGAGGTCCTGCCTCTGGGATCCCGGCTGATGCCTGACCAGGCGACTCTGGGGCTGAAGCGTCGCCGTGGCCTCCTGCTGGGGTCGTGGGTTCGGCTTTGAGTCTCACGGCTGCTGAGGTCTCCAAAGCAGAGACGGCCAGACACCCTGCGCCTCTGAAATTTTTTGCACAGAGACCATAATAAATCAGTTACTTGCAGACTCATATCAAAACCCTATCAGTGAGTGGCAGTGAAAGGGCTCCCACTGACTCTGCATGATGGTGAGTTGTATAGTGGTTTCATTATATATGACAATGTAATAATAGTAGAACTAAAGTGCATGATAAACGTAACGTGCTTGAGTCATCCCGAAAACACCTCCACCCTGCCACCCCCAGGTCCGTGGACAAATCGTCTTCCATGAAACCGGTCCCTGGTGGCAAAAAGTTTGGGGACCGCTGACCTACAGGACAAGAGGCCTGATTTCTTCAGTGAATAAATGAGCAAGAAATTAAAAAAAAAAGAGGGTGTGGGAACATATAGATTGAAAGAGTCCATAAGAAGCATTTAGGGATCGGTTGTGACATGACCTTAGGTCGTGATTAAACACATCGAAAAAGCCTTGTTTCCAGTCACCTAGTTCAGGGACACTGCCTTTTTGCCACGAGTGTCGCTGGCCTGTGGCTGTGCCGTCCTGATGTTTCGTCCACAGGGTCTGAGTGGTTCCTTCCCTTTCCAGGCAGGGACAGGGACTTCAGGGGTCCCAGGGGCCGTGGAGCAGCCCGGTTAGACCCAGCTCCCTGACTCCCCGAGGCCCCTCGGCCATAAGATGGGGGACGGAGGAGATAGGAGGTCCTGCCTCTGCAGCTGGGGGGGGCCATCTCTCTCCCAGGCATGGGGCGTTCTGGTTTCTTGTTTGGGGGCCTTGGCATCCTGTCCACTGGCTGGGCTGAGGCCCTGAGCCCCTTCCTGTGGACGGGAGCCCTGCTGCCGGAGGGAGGCCCCGTTCCTCCATGCTGCTTCCCAGCCCCTGACTCCAAGCTTCCCAAGTCTCAGGAATTTGAGGCCTGTGGTTGCTGTGGAATAAGGGGAGGGTCTGGGACCCCTGGGCCAGCGCAGGGCACCGTGTGGAGTAGGTACCCCCGGGGGGGGGGTGGTGGATGGACAGGGGGAATGATGGATGGATGGCTGTGTGGGTGGATGGACAGGGGGACAGGTGGCTGGATGGCTCCACGCTGGTCCCAGCACTCACCAGGTGTACCGGTCAGCCGTCTGCTGTCCTGGAGGGGCGTTCTGGACATGGTCTATAGGCGGTGTGGCTTTGGCCACACTTGTCCCCAGTGTGGTTGGGTAGACTGGCTGTCGGGTCAACCTAGCCAAAGCCCAAGACCTGGAAAGTGACAGAGTGTCCTCGGCGGGGAGACCTAGCCCTGCCGTCTTTCCGGGGTTCCCAGACCCAAAGGCCGTCTCTGTGGGCATTGGTTTGGGAAGCCATGGGAGCCGTCTGTGGCCTGGATTCTGGGTAAATGGGGGTGTGGGTGGGTCGCCATGCTGTCCCTGGGGCTGCCCGGCTGCCGTGTGTGAAGTGGACGTGAGCATGGCTGGCCGGCGGGGCCAGTGCCCGGGCTGCACTCTCAGTTCCTCTCCTCCCTCTGTCTAGTCTCGTCGTGGACCTTGCGCCGGCCCCGTGGGCTCCCAGGGAGGGCCTCAGTTTCTAGGCTGTGCACACGGAGCCGTGTGCAGTGTTGGCTCTGGTTGGGGTGGCAGCCCTCATGGCCCGCCCCACCACATCCCCTGGAGACCCTGCCGTCACTGCACGTGGCCATCCTGTGGGTGCTTCCTGCTCGCCTCCCATGTGCCCCAGGGGTAAGGGTGACCCCAACGAGAATCAGACAGCTCGGGGAGGCCGGACGGTGGTGAGGGACCTGGTGGGGCGGGCAGGAGGCCGGGAGTCCTGGTTTCTGCTGAGCGCGGCCAGCAGCCGTGTGGGGTCCTAGGGGCGAGGGTCCCAGCCTGGTTTGAGACCCTCGAGCTGCTGAGTGGGGGGGAGGGGAGAGGGGGAGGGGGAGAGGGGGAGGGGAGGAGGGAGGGAGAGGGGGAGGGTGGGGAGGGAGGGGATCAGGGCAGATTCCAGGAGGCCCCAGTTTGCGTGTGATCAGAGTGGGGAGTCCCGACACATGGCTGTACTCCTGGCCTGTCCCTGACCTGACGTGTGCCCTGGGGTGACCGTGTGACCCCCTGTGTCCCTGGAGAGGCCCGTCCCTACCCCACCGGGCTGAGGATAAAACAGGAGATGGGGCAGGCGAGAAGCCCCCAGAGGTGGAGGCCGCTTTCTGTCCTTCCCCAGCTGGCCCCCTGGATCGGGGCCCAAGGTCCCGCGTGCAGCTTGGCGGGGGTGTGGGCGCCTCCCGGGCAGCGCTGGAACGTTCTGGCTGCCCTTGGCACGAGGGGGAGGGGCGAGGCTGGGGGCTCTGTGGGCCTGGCTGGCCTCGTCCCCAGGACAGGCCCCACCTCCGTGCTCTTATCAAGGTCTCTGGCGGACGGCCCGCCACCTCTGAGTCACGCCGCCCCGGGGTGTCCGTGGGCCTTTCCAGCCTCTTCGGGCAGGCGGGCCTCTGGGGCGGGCTCTCTGTGCCCTGTGATGGGGTGACTCGCTCGCTCAGGGACGGTGGAGACCGTGGGGCTGAGGTCTGAGCACGTTGGGAAGACTCGAGGCTCCGGGCAGCAGCCTCCCACTTCCCGAGACCCCAGGAGGTTGCCCGGGAGGGCGTCAGCCCCGCGGCAGCTGGCCGGGCCCCTGGCTGCGCCCAGTCGCTCCGGGGTCCATCCCCACGGGACCACCTCCCCAGGAATTGCTCGGCAAACTCACCACAGGGAAGGTGGGAGCCAGCCCCCTGGGCGCTGCCCGTTGGGCATGGGGTTTGGTTTAACAAAAGGGGGCCCAGGACAAAGGGCCCTGTCTTTCCAGCAGGCAGCGCTGTTGAAAGGACAGCACGAGGCAGAGCGGGGTCAGGACGCTGGGGGACACTTTGGGACAAGTACAGCCTGGACGGGGTGTGACAGGAAGGCAGTGCCCCCTGGCAGCAGGCGGCAGGCCGCGCGCTCACCGGGGCCCAAATGCAAGGCCGTGCAGGTGGGGGACGGTCGAAAGTGGACGCTGAGGGGTTCCTGGTGGTCAGCGCCGGGTGTGGGTTCTGGGTTGCAATTTTTAAACTTTTGCTTCCCTGAATTTTCTACTTTGAAAATACTGGTCGTTTAAGAAAATAATAAAGCGTCTTTTTTATTAAGATGAGCAGCAGGCATGCCCCAGGAGGGTCCCGGGGCCCCTGGTCCTTCCTGCGGCTGAGAATCCTCAGTGGGTTGAGCTCCGTGTGGCCCCAGGAGGGTCCCGGGGCCCCTGGTCCTTCCTGCGGCTGAGAATCCTCAGTGGCTTGAGCTCCGTGTGGCCCCAGGAGGGTCCCGGGGCCCCTGGTCCTTCCTGCGGCTGAGAATCCTCAGTGGGTTGAGCTCCGTGTGGCCCCAGGAGGGTCCCGGGGCCCCTGGTCCTTCCTGCGGCTGAGAATCCTCAGTGGGTTGAGCTCCGTGTGGCCCCAGGAGGGTCCCGGGGCCCCTGGTCCTTCCTGCGGCTGAGAATCCTCAGTGGGTTGAGCTCCGTGTGGCCCCAGGAGGGTCCCGGGGCCCCTGGTCCTTCCTGCGGCTGAGAATCCTCAGTGGCTTGAGCTCCGTGTGGCCCCAGGAGGGTCCCGGGGCCCCTGGTCCTTCCTCCGGCTGAGAATCCTCAGTGGTTTGAGCTCCGTGTGGCACCAGGGGGGAGTCACGGGGGCGCGTGCCCGGCGGGGTCTGGCACTGCCTACACATCGGACCGGGGCAGGCCTGGCTCCCAGGTCCTGCCCTTGGGGAGACAGGGGGGTGGGAGTTGCCAGGGTGGGCAGGGCTGCCGTGTAGGGAACCCCAGCTTCTCTCACGGGATCATGATTGCACGGCCCATGTCGGGGTCCCACTCGGCCCAGGTCTGGGGTGACGTGGAGGGCAGACCTCGGGGGGATCCTGCGCAGAGACAAAAGGAACCAGCCGTCGGGGCGGAAGTCCCTTCAGAGGCCTCGGGCCTGGGGAAGGAAGGGCATCCCTGGGGCCTGGACAGCAGGCTCACGGCGCCACTGTGGCCTGACCCACGTGCCCAGCCCGGGAGCCTGGCTGCCCATCCAGGAGGGAGACCCTCGCTGCAGCCGCAGCCCTTGGGGCGGTTCCCTGTGACGGCGGCCGGCTGCCCTCTGCCCCGCCACGTGGCCTGAGACCGCTGGTTCCGCCATGGCCAGGCCAGTCGTGGGGTCTGAGCTGGGGGGAGTCACACCCACCGTGGCGGGGGCACCTGACGGCCCCGCAGCTTGTCAAAGTGGGTGGAGGCCCAAAGGGGACAGACACAGGGTCACATCACTGGTGGGGGGCAGGGCTGGTGTCGGACCCCTTCCCAGGACTGTCCCTTGCTTCCTGAGTTGCTCTGTGCACCCCCCAGCCTGTGCTGGCCGCTCACCCCGGTCCTGCCCACCCCAGGGGTCCTGCCCTGAGGGGAGGGGGGCCTGCTGGGTGTTCGCGTGGCTGCTAGGGCCGCTTTGCCTGCTGGTGGCCGGAGCGGGCGTCCTCCTTCCTGGATGTCCCCAGGGTGTCTGGGCCTGGCGCTGTGCGCAGTGTGGCCCAGCCTGACGGGGCCGGCTGGCCTTGGTGCTCTGCCTCCCACATCGCGCTGCTCCTGGGGCACTCCCGGCCAGGAGCTTCTGGGGCGGGGGGCTTGAAGGGGTGGCTTCCGGTGGCCCTGCAGCCCGACGCTTGCTTTGTGGGGCAGGGCGTGTGCCGTCGGGCCCCGAGCCTGGGCAGCCCCCGCGGGGCGGGCCGGCCCGTCTGCCCACCAGCAGCGCTTCCGGAGCGGGAAGGTCGTCCTGGGCTTGCCGGGCCTTGGCGGGCGCTGAGCCTCCCCGGCTGGTTCTGGATTTGGGCGGTTCCTGGCAGCACCTGCCTGGCTGGTAACACGACCCCGTCCTTCCTAGGGAGCTGGGTGACCACACCAGCGTTGCCTCCCCGGGGTGGGGACTGGACGTGTGGGCACCGCTCCCTCCAGTCCTGGGTTGAGGCTGAGACCGCGGGTTGCCCCAGGGGACTCGGGAACTAGTTGGTGAGGCCTCTGCTCGGGACGTGTTGCCAGTGAGGCCGGACGGTGACCTTCCTTGTGGGGGAGGTGCAGACACACTGTGGCCCTGGGGGCACCAGGCCCCGGTGGGAGAAGGGGCCTCCGAAGGCCAGGGGACGCCTTGGCCGAGCTCCGGCCTGGACGGCCGCGTGTCGGTGAGGAGGCCCCCTCCCAGGCCTGTCCCTGGCACACCTTCCACTTTGCAGGAGCTCAGTGGGGGCTTGCCGCACGCGAGTCCTGGAGGAAAGGGGGCACCAGGCTCCTCTCCGGTCCTGGGGCCTCTGTCCTCAGAGGGGTGAGGGGCTGGCAGTGTTGCCGTCCCCTGGGCTTGTCCTGGAGTGTTGGTCAGGGTGGCACTGTGGATGTCTGCCTGGCCTCGGGGCTTGGTCTCTGGTGTCAGCCTCGCCCCAGGGAACACGACCCAGACCCGGAGGCTGGAAAGCCCTTTGGGAGCTCACTGCTGGCAGGCCCTGCCTGTGGCCGGGTGCTGCCTGGAGGGGGAGGGTGGGGCGGGGTGGGGGGTGGGGGGAAGCGTTCCTGCCTCTAGGGCAGCCGGCGGGGAGGGGTTGGCGTGCAGGCGGCTTAACCTCGCAAGGCCTCAGCTGTCTTATCTGGATCTGCGATTGTGATAGCTTTCGGTTTATAGAGCAGGTTTCTCCGCCCCACCCCCCACCGCCAGCGCTCCTGACATTTTTATCTGGATCGTTCCCTGGGGGGAGGGGCAGCCTGTGCTCTGCAGGGGGTCAGCAGCATCCCTGACCTCGGCACCCACTGGATGCCAGTAGCATCCGTCCCGAGCTGTGGCAATTAAAGCGTCTCCGAACATTGCCCCGTGTCCCTGGGGGGGCAGAGTGCCGGGTTCAGAACCCCTGCTTGCAGAGGAAGTGTCGGGAGGATTGAAAAGGTCAGCACACGGCAGGCCTGGAGACACCGGGCAGGTGGACGCCGCGTGCAGCCCTGCCGCGTGCACGGTGCTGTCGTGGCGGGAGGGTGGTGGTCTGCTTGAAGGGTGGGCCCAGTCCACAGTCAGCTGAGCCAGCGGGCCCGTTCCCCTGGTCCCACGGGGTCCTTGCCTTCTGGTGCGGGGAGCAGACCCGGGAGAGGCCCTCGGTTCTGATGAAGAGCAGAGCTGGGAGGGGACGGGGCCGCCCCGGGGCTCTCAGCCCCATGGGGACAGCTGGCCACGGGCTGCGCGCCCTCAGCGTGGTGTCCCGCTCGGGATTTAGGGACATACATCCAAGCCAGACCCCGGGACATCCTGAGATGACACTACGTCCTCGGCCGGTTGGGGTGGGGTCGGCATCCACGCTGAGGCCCACGAGCCGCCCGGCCCTGGGAAGGACTCGGTCTTCAGCCCCTGCCCGCCCTCTAGGGGCCCCGCGTGTGCCTTGGGCCTGGGCCTGAGCCCGGGCCTCCCTGCAGCCCCCAGCCCCCTCCCGCTTTGGTGTTCTGGGTCTGCAGTGCTGTGTGATTTGGGTCCCAACTCAGCTGAGGCCTCGCCCCACAGCCGCTCCCCTGGGGGACTGGCCTGTGCCCCGGGAGTGCCCAGTGGGCAAGTGAGGCCCGGTGGACCCACCCTGCCACCCTGTCCCTCCTGCCCTGGCCGTACCCTTTGCACTTGACCAGCCCAGACGCTGTGGCCCCCCTGTGCCCTCTGCAGCCAGCCTCCCAGGCTCCCAGAGGGGCCGAGGGTCCCTGCTGGTCGCTCTGGGCAGGTCAGGGTGATAGTACCAGGCCTCTGCTGCCCCCACCCGGTCCCTGCACTGCTCGTGCACCCCGAGGGCCCACCCCACACCCTCCCAGTGCCGGTACTGAACAGGGGTCTTCCCTGGGCCAGGGGTCTTCCCGGGCCGCGGGACCCTGTGCACACTGCAGGGGGCTGGGTGGGGCTGGAGCCTGAGGGAGGGGCTCTCAGAGGCGGCAGGAGGCCAGAGGGTCCAAGCTGTGGCCGGAGAGCTGGGCAGGGCTGCTCGGCTGGCCCAGGGTCGTGGGCAGTGAGTTTGCCCCCCGCCGCGGCTCCTGGGGTGAGGCTGAGCCGTGGACGCCCTCGGGTCTGGTGGGAGGCGGGTGCTGACTGCGTCTGCCCCGTCCCCTCGTCCCTGGATGGGTGCGGGCGGGACACAGTCCCCTGGCCTGGCCCGGCTCCCGCAGTGGAGGTGGTGTGGCCATGGGGTCAGCCAAGGTGCCCCGGAGGAGGGCAGACACCACGTCAGGAAGTGGCCTCGCAGAGGCCGTTGAGATGACGTCAGGGTGCAGCGGGGGGTGGGAGGCCGGCCTCGCACTGGGTTGCGTGCCGCGGGCCCCGCCTCAGAGCCGCTCCTTCCAGAGCAGCTTTACTGAGATGTAATCGACATCGATCAGCTGCTCTGAAGCGCACAGCTGGAGCAACCTCGACGTGTGCAGGTGCCCGTGAAACCGCTGTCAGCAGTGTGGGCACATCCGTCACCGCCCAGAACGTCCTCGTGTCCCTTTGTGAGCCCTCCTTCCTGTCCCCGCCACCAGGCCACCACCCATCTGCCTCCTGTCTCGGCAGGTGGGTTTGCAGTTGATGGGATTTGCTGATAGTGGGGTCCAGCCGCCAGCGCTCCGCCCGGCTCCTTCACTCAGCATCCTCTGAGCTCCATCCCGACTGCCGTGTGTCAGCGTCTCACCCCTTAACGGTGGGGGAGCATCCCACCCGACGGCCGGGCCCGTTTGTTCACCCACCTGCCTGGCGGTGGACATTTGGGTTGTTTGCAGATTTGGGCTGTGACAAATGAAGCTGCTTTTTTTTTTTTTTCCTTATTTATTTACCTTTTACTTTACTTTGAAACTCTCTGTGGTCCCTTTTTCTACTGGTCAGTTTCTCCACGGTATAATTACAAATATTCTACTTTCAAGCTCTTACGTGACTCACTCTTTACCACCCCCCACCCCCATACTTTTCTTTTTACTTGTTTATTTTTAATTTATTTTTGGCTGCGTTGCTTCAGAAGCTGCTTTTTGAGAGATGCGAAAGGTTGGGTTGTCTGTTTTCTGACTGGTGAATTCCGGGAGTTCTTTGTGATATTCTGGACACAGTCCTTCATCACCTGTGTGCTCTGCAAAGATTCTCCCTGGCTTGGTGTCTTTCAGAGAGGAAGAGCTTTTAATTACGGTGAAGTGTATGATACACCCGTTTGTCCTTCTGTGGACTGTTGTTTCCGTGCTTTGTCTAAGAAATCTCTGCCTAACCCGAGGCCCAGAGATCTTCTGTGTTTTCTTCTAGAAGTTGTGTGGTTGTCAGTTTTACGTTGAGGCCTGCGTCCGTTTTGAGTTCATTTCTGCGTCAGGCCTCAGCTGTGACGGAGGCTTCCTCCCGCACGTGGGCTCCCAGCCGTCCGGGCGCCGTGTGAAGGGCCCTCCCTCTGCTCCCCGCCATGCTCACCCCCGGGCGTCCTCGGCACTGGTCCCTGACGCTGGAGACTCTAATATTCAGGAAGCTTGGCTTGCACCTGTCCACCTGCCAGGGCCCAAAGGCAGGTACCGCAACCCGCATCTCACTCCACACTCGCGAGTTGTGGGACTTGGAGGGCCCGGTGGCCCTGATGGTCCCGGACCCGGGTTCTGAGCACGGCAGCGCATCTCAGCCTCGTGTGTGTGTGGGCACGTGCGTGGGTGTGTGTATACGTGCGTGGATATGTAGACACGTGTGTGCATGTGTGTGGGCGTGCGTACAGTGTGGGGGCGTAGGCAGGGGCGGTGCGTCCTTTGCTGGCATGGGAGAGCGGGAAGAGACGGGAGCGCCCCTGAGGCCAGCCTGTGCATCTCGGGGTGGGGCCTGCACACAGAGGGAAGGTGAGGGCTAGGGCCTGGGGCCTGGGGCCTGGGATAGAGCAGCTGGGGGAGGGAGTCGAGCTGAGAGCTTCTGGGGCCCCCGCGACGCGAGCATGAGGGCGGGGGGTGGGACCAGCGACTCGGGCGCCTGCCTGCCAGGCAAACTTGCCCCCTTCCTGCCCGGGGTGCAGGGGGCTGTCCCTGCCCCCTAGTTTGAGGAGTGGACGCGGTAGCACTGTGAGCGTGGCTGGGTTCCGTGCCGTCCGCAGGGGCGTTGGGAGGGCACCCTGGCTTTCCTGGTGGTGGTCGGGGGGCTCACAGCTCTGGCCCAAGACTGGACCTCAGGGCCCCTTATACCACGGGTCCCGGATGGGTATGAAGAGAGGGGCTCTCGGTGAGGGGTGGGCTGCGGAGGGGCTGACACCGAAGGCATCCGTGTCATTTGGGGGAGGGGTGTGCTGTGCCCCCTCCAGCCTTGGCCCCTGGGTGGCGAGCACCTTCCAGGCAGAGTGGGGCACAGGGTCCCTCCCACCCCAGGCCCCCGCCTCCCACTTTGTCCCCCCAGGAGGCTCCTAGCCACAGGATTGACTCACTGTGAGATCAGACCTCCACAGAAGGTTCTGCTGGTGGCTGAGGAGTGGCTGGCCTAGGACGGGAGAGCAGGGGACGTGCTGGGGCCTGGCCAGGCTCTGTTATCCTTTATGCCCTTTGTTTGCTGCTCCCGTATCTGTCCAACAATAAACCCCCAGACTTGGAGGATAAGAGTGGCTGGGGGCCTTGGCTGGCTTGGGAGGCCGGGGCGGGCATCTGGGACTCAGGGTTCCCACTCTGGGGCTGCATTAGCGGGGGCCGGGGCCGGGGTGGCAGGTGGTGTGCTGTGGTCCCTGCCCGGCTGGGAAAGCTGGTCTTGGAGATGCCGGGTTGGGGGTGAGAGGGTGCAGGCCCTTCCCTGGGGACCCAGGTCGGGGAAGGGGTCTGTGCCGGGAGGGCGGGGCCGGCGTCTGTCCGGGTCTGTCATTGTGTCCCCAGCCGTGGCACAGTGCGTGAGGTGGGACGGACGGTCGGTGGTGACTTGTGGTCAGAATGAGCATGTGTGAGTGACCTGGTGTTGCTGTGCTGGCCGAGGGCTTTTCCCCACCATGGTCTAGAGCCTGGCGCTGCCTCCCTGAGCGGGAAGGGGGGGCAGAGGAAGCCCGCTCCTCTACACTGGGCGAGCTGGGCTCCAGTGGGCAGGGGACAGAAAGCGGCCAGCAGGTGCTCAGGGCCGCCTGAGGCCCCGTCCACCCAGTGGTCGTGTGTGTTGTGCCTGCAGGGACGGGCGGGCAGCCGTCCTGCGGTCGGAAACGTTGATGATTCTGCACATCGGCTGTGGCCCTTCTGCCGCCCTGACCCAAGGCCCGGTGTCAGAACATCCCACGCGAGCTGGAGCTCCCGGGACAGAGAGACTCGGTGCGGGCCACGCCTGCTGCTTTGCGGGCCTTCGCGGGCGCCTCGTGCAGCGCGTGGGGTTCGGGTTAAGTGCGAGGTGGGGGGCGTTCGGGGCTGGGATGGACTGTTCTAGGGCAAGATGGCGTTGGTCAGCCTTACAGGGGGTGGGCCCCGGACACGTGCCGGCCGCGCATCTGGGCACTTGATGTGGCCTCTCCTGCTGGAACCTCTCCACAGCCCGGCATCCGCCTTGTTTACAGACGGGGAAACTGAGGCACAGGATGCCCCGCAGGTGCGGGGCAGCGCCAGATGGAGCCCAGGGGCTCGACTTCAGGAAGCCCTCTGTGTGTGTGTCTGCATCTGAATAGGCCCTTTGTTTGGAGGGAAAAGGCGCGTAACTGAAATTGATCATTTTAACCGTTCGGAAGGGGACCAGCTCTCTGATATCTGGTCCGTTCACAGTGTTGTACAGCCACCGCCTCTTCCCGATGCCTGAATGCTTCTATCATCCGGACAGGAAACCCCTTACCCACGGCCAGGGCCTCCCCCCCCTCGCCAGCCTCGGGCAGTCACGCTCTGCCCTCTGTCTCTGTGGAGTTGCCTGCTCTGGGTGTTTGATATAAATGGAATCCTATAATGTGTGGCCCTCAATGGCCGACTTTTACTGTAATGTTTCAGGCTTCCTCCATGTTGTGCCCTGTGTTAGAAGGTCATTGCTTTTTTTTAAATTTATATTGAGGTATAATGGCTTTACAGTGTTGTGTTAGCTTGTGCTGTACAACAAACTGAATCATCTATATGTATACCTAGATCCCCTCCCTCTTGGGCCTCCCTCCCACCACACCCCCCATCCCGCCCATCTAGGTCATCACAGAGCACACAGCGGAGCTCCCTGTGCCGTATGGCAGGTTCCCACTAGCTGTCTATTTTATACACGGCAGTGTATGTATGTCAATCCCAATCTCCCAGTTCATCCCATCCCCCTTCCCCCTCTGCATCCACACGTGTGTTTCCTACGTCTGCGTCTCTATTCCTGCCCGGCCGATAGGTTCCTCCGTACCGTTCCTCTAGATTCCACATACGTGCCTTAGCGTACGATGTTTGTTTTCCCCTTTCTGACTTATTTCACTCTGGAGGACAGGACGTCATTGCTTTTCAGCTGAATAACGCTGCGTCGTGTGGACGGGCCACGTTGTGTTTATCCGTTCATCCTTCAGTGGCTACTTGGGTCGCTTCCACCTTTGGGCTCTCGTGAATAGCGCTGCAGTGAATGTGTGCGGACAAGTGTTTGTTTGAACACCTGTTTTTGATTCTTTGGAGTCTACACCCAGGAGCGGGATGGCCGGGTCACGTGACCACTGGTTGGCGCTGCCCGCGGGCCCCTTGCCTGCAGCAGTGCCCTGGCAGGGGCCTCGGAACACTGCCTTCACCTGGGGGCCGTCCGCAGCGGATCGTGGTTTCTGGTCTCGCCAGCTCTCCGTCCTGCCTGTCCCCCCGACCCTCCACACTCTGGCCCTGGATGAAGTCCCTTCTGTTCCCCGCTCCTCACCCACTTCAGCCCCATCACACTGGGTGCCCAGGCCCTCCTGGGGCCAAGTTCCTCCCTCCACCTGGAGTGCTCCCCGCTTCTGTCAGGTGAAACCCTGCTCCTGTGCCCCTGTTTGAAATGGCAGTGGAGTCTCAGCCCCCAGTTTCTACCTGTGATGAGAAAGAGCCACACTGATGGGAGCCCCCAGGGCAGTATCAGGGACAGATGTGCTCCGGAGCTGGACCCTCGGGAGGAGCTGTTCTCCTGAAGGGTGGTGGGAGGCCCTCCTCCATCTCCCTCCCCCTTTCCTCCTCTCCCCCCTCCCCTCCCCCTCCCCTCCCCCTTCCCTCGCTCTCTCCCCTCCCCCTCCCCTCCCTTTCCCTCCTCTCCCCCCTCGCTCTCTCCCCTCCCCCTCCCCTCCCCTTCCCTCCTCTCCCCCTCCTCTCTCCCCTCCCCCTCCCCTTCCCTTCCCTCCTCTCCCCATCCCTCTCTCCCTTCCCTTCTCTCTCCCCGCCCCCTCCCCTCCCCTTCCCTCCTCTCCCCCTTCTCTCCTCTCCCCCTTCCCTCCTCTCCCCCTCCCTCTCTCTCCTCCCCCTCCCTCTCTCTCCTCCCCCTCCCCTCCCCTTCCCTCCTCTCCCCCCTCCTCCTCTTCCCTCCCTCTCTGCCTCCCCTACCTCCTTCTTCCTTCGCATTTCTCTCCTCCCCTCCCCCTCCCCCTTCTCAAGAGCCTGGGAGAGGGGTGGGACCCACATTGAGATGGGGCAGCAGCCATCCCGCTGCTGAGCCCCAGCCTGCTGGCCTCCCCCTCTCACTGCGATTGCCCTGCCTTCCATGTCCCTTCTCTTTCTTGCCACCAAACTTCAGAAATCCCTCACCCACAGTTCTGCATCCTTCCTTCCCTCTGCGCCCAGCAGGACTGGGTGCTCCTTGGGGTTCCTTCCTGGCTCAGCCCCTGCTTTCTGTCAGCTCCTTCTCAGCATCATCGCACATGCTTCCCATTGCCTTCCAGTCAACAAACCTGAAACCAGTCCACCCTTCAGTTCTGTACCCCACCCTACCTTAGGCTGGCTTCTCCCTCCCATCCCGGAAGGCCAGACTTTTCCATGCATGTAAACAGTGGTGAGAGCCCCCTTACTGAGAGCCTCTGCCTTAGAACTGATTAACAAACAAAAAAACTCAAATATATGTTGCCTATAAAAATCATAAAATCAGATATAGCACCATCAAAATAAAAGAATGGCTGAAAATTTTCCAGCACGCACACCTAGAGAGAGCAGAGGTTGCATCCTTAATCTTGGGTAAAGAATTAGGGCAGAGAGGGTAATTTTATTTTTCTAATTTAATTTGTTTTATGTTTTGACTGCACCACACCGCTTTTGGAATCTTAGTTCCCCGATCAGGGACTAAACCCGCACCCTCAGCAGTGAAAGCGTGGAGTCCTAACCACTGGACCGCCAGGGAATTCCCCAAAGAGGGTAATTTTAAATTGCTAAAGATACAGTCAGCGCTGAATCAGTAACGTTCATGAAGGGCAATAAAATAAAAGCTGTTTACGATGCAAAGAGAAATAACCAGAAACTTGAATCGGTTCATCCAGTCTTTGACAGACTGGAGAAAATCATCCGATCTGTCAAATGAAAAATCATTTGAATTGTTAATACAGTTAAATTGATAGATACACCAAACTCTGCACCCTACAAGCGAAAGATACATCTTTTACAGTATTCCTGAACAGTCACAACAGGTGATTGTACGCTAGACTGCAAAAGTCTCGGTAAATCTAAAATCAACAAACTATACTGGGTTCCCTTGATTTCAACATAAATTTAAGGCTAACTACAAGTTTAATTAATAACAGGTTTAAAAAAAATCTCCTTAGAAATGAAAACAGCAACACTATCACTACCTGAGATATTAAAATTAAAGCAGTGTGTACATGTCTGTACTGTGAGGTAAATTCATAGCTACAGGTACTTTCATTCTAGAAAAAGAATAAATAAGTAAACTAAGCGTGTAAGTTAAAAAGTTCCCAGTAAGAAAAGAAGAAATGAGGAAATAAGAGACAAGAAGAGAAAACAACATAGTAAGAAGCAAAAAAATTGGATTGACTGTCCTATTCAGGAACTGATTCTTGGTTCTTGAAGAATAAAAACCGGCACACCTTTCATAATTCCAGTCAAGGAAGAACAGCAAGTATATAATTTTAAGTGAGACACGAGAAGGCTCTTTGGTAACCTATTTAGAAAACGTTTTAGATTTGACAGTGACTTGTAAAATTCTAACAAATTTGAAAAACTTTGTGATATGGTTGCCTGTTTGGGAAAAGATATTAAAGTTGTGCTCGTGAGAAGTAGAACATCTCAGTAAGTACGGGGTAAGTTTGAAAATTCATGGAAGCGGGTGCCACTCGCTCTGAACGCATCAGAAGGTTGAGGTGAATGGAGGGAAAGTGTGTGATCAGGACACCGGGGTGTCTAGGTGCCGCCTCGGGGGGTGTTCACTGCACAGTGTTTCCATTCTGTATGTTTGAAGTTCTCCAGATGTGGGATCAGGAATAATGAGAGAGAAAATGCTTTTTGAAAAGTGACTTTTCAATGAGTTTCCTCCTGGAGGGCCTCTGGCCAGATGGCCCCCGCCCCCACAGGTCCGTCGAGGGAGCCTGTGCGTGGCCGCAGAGAGTGCCCACCCTCGTGAGCTGCTCAATGGGGCAGCTGCCCGCTTCCGCCTGTAAGCGCAGTGCCGTCGTGCAAGTGCGGGCCAGCCCTGTGCGCCAGTGGCGGTAGGAAGCCAGAAACAGCACAACATCGAGCTAAAGCCAAGAGCACGTTAGAAAAATGACCACACATACAAAATGGGGAAAATGGATCTGACTCGTGAAGTAAGAGCGTCCATTCTGACCCACCTGTGTGTGGATGTGAGTAAATAAGGCGGGACGGGAAGGTGTCCCGAGGGTGGACGCTGGCCAGGCAGGTGGGAGAGTGGCGTGAGGCGTGGTCACCGCAGGTGCAGGCGAGTGACAGCGTCTCTCAGCACCCTCTGCGGTGCTGATTCGTTACTGGGGAAGATGTAACTTCCCAGGGACAGAGCCTATGGTCCCCATCTTCCCCAGTGGGCAAACCTAACATCCCCAGGAAGGGGACAGACCCACACGAGACGCCCGCAACGGATGTCCTCCGTTAGCTGTATCCTCGCCAAAGACACAACCTGAATCTAATCGTGAAGGAACACCAGATAAACCCAAGTTGAAGGACACGCTCCAAAGCAGTTGGCCCGTACTCTTCAAAAATGTCAAGGTTAAAAAAATGCAAAGAAAGACTAAAGAACTGTTCTGACGAAAGGAGCACAAAGAAATGTGGTCTCTCATTGGCATCTGTGATTCAGGAGGGAATCCCGCGGGGACGGGGTGGGCAAGTGGGAGTTGGGACAGCCCCGGATTCGGTGACGGTGTCACGTTTCCCGGGTTTGACAACCGTGCTGTGGTTGTGGAGGAGAAAGTCCTCGCTCCCGAGAAATACACACGGAAGTATTTAGTGGAAAACAGGCACGATGTCTCCAACCTACTCTCAGATGGCCCGGGAAACCCTAGGGGGCAGGGGAGACGGCCGGGGAGTAAGGACAGCAACACAGGAAGCGGCCGACTGACTGGCTGGGGACTCGGAACCAAGGGTGCCCGGGAGGACCTTGTGCTACTCTTGCAACGGTTCCTGAGTTGGAGATGAAAGAAGATAAAGAAGAATGTACCCCACGATGACCACAGCCACTCTGGGTTTCTGTCCCGACCGCGCGAGTGGGCGGCTGGCTCTTCTGAAATGTACCGATAGTCAGTATTGCATCATGGATCCTAATCAGAAGCACATGATCGCTTCACTCGCGGCTGGAAAGGCTTCTGATTATCTCCTCGCCAAACATCAGAACATGTTTTTACAAGATTAGTTTTTCTGATTATAAAACTCCGAAATGTGGAGCGTAGACCGTTTGGAACTTTTTAAAGAAGCAAGTTAAAATTACTCAATGCACCACAACCCAGACGTGCCACTGCTGATTCCTTTCTAGCCTTTTGTCAGGGGTGTGTGTGTGTGTGTGTGTGTGTGTGTGTGTGTGTGTGAACACACTCTGTGGCGAGCCCTGGGTGCACGGCTGGACGGCAGCCCGTGGGCACTGCGGCTGTTAGCTTCACCTCTTTGTACCTCCGTTCCTTCACCTGAGAAGTGCGGATGACCAGAGTCCCTGCCTTGTATGGCTTTGGAGGATTGAGCGAGTCCGGTAGAGCACACCTCGGTCAGCGCAGCTCGGTGGGAGCGCCCGCTACTCCACGTGTGTTTGCAAGTGTGTGTTCGTGTTAATATTCGGCCAAATCGAGATGATGCTAAAGGTTTAATTCGTACGTTTTTCTCATTTGACGTGTGACGCGTGTTCGTTCTTCTCCCACACCAGGGTCTGTCACGTCAGCCTGGTGGTTCCACTGCGTTACTGAACACCATGCGTTTAACTGTCTCTCTGCTGCTGACATCTGTCTCATTTCCTATTTGCTTCTCATTTATAAATAATGTTGTGATGCAAATCCTTGTACATTCATTTTTTCCCAGATCCCAGGTTATTTCCTTGGGCCACCATGTGCAGGAGGAGACCGATAGGATCAGAGGGTTCCCACATGTTTATGTCTCTGACACCTTCAGCCAGACTGCCTCCCAGGAAGGTTTTCCTCATTTAACCTCCCACTGAAATGCTGCACATGTTGTTATGTCACACCCTCTCCACAGCTGGGTATAATCATAAAAACACTTTGCCATTTTGATGAGGCAAAAATAGCATCTCGTTTGTAGTGAGGGGGATGCTTTCATGTGCGTCGGCCTCTTTGTATTTCAGCCGTACGCTCGCTCAGCTGCCCGCTGTGCACCTGGGATGCGGGAGGTTGTCTTCTGGGTTCCTGGGAGACCATAAATTAAAGGGCTGGGAGCTCTGTCCTCTAGGAGATTACATTTGAGAGTGAACAAACCTCTAGGGTGTCAGATGGCGGTGAGAGCCAGAAGGCATGAAACAGGGAAGGGGGCAGAGACAGTGATGGGGCGCCCTGTAGTGGGGGTGGTGGTGTTTGAGCAGAAATGTGAAGGATGTGGGCTGTGCCCACGAAGAGCATCTGGCCGGAGCACGTGGCACGTGCAGAGACCCTGTGGTAGGGATGTGCTTGGCCCGTGTGAGGGTGATGGGCGGGTGGAGTAGTGGGGGTGATGGGGGGTGAGGGTGAGGGCGGAAGGTGGCCCGGTCACAAGGATGGACCTCTGAGAGTGATGGGGGCTTGAGGGAGGGGCAATGAGATCTGTCCTCTCTTAAATTATGTACTTTTTTTTTTTTTTTTTTTTTTTGAAATTGAAGTCCCAAAACAGTACAGAAAGCTCTGGACCTCTCACCCAGCTTCCCCTTCACAGTAACATCTTCATAGCCAGATGCATTTATCAAAACCAGGAGGTTGACGTCGGTGCGTTTTAACCCCTAAACCACACACCTTATTTGAATCCCACTGGTTTTGCCACCTATGTCCTTCCTCCGTCCCGGGACCCCCACCCTGCATCCACTTGTCCCCTTTGTCTCCTCCTGCCCTGGCAGCCCCTCGACGTCTCCCTGACTTTCACGACCTGGACCTTTAGGACGAGTGCTGGTCAGCTGTTGTGTGGAATGCCCCTTGAGTTGGGTTCTCCTGCTGTGTCTCATGATTAGATCAAGATTATGCCTTTTTGGCAAGAACACCCGGGAACCGTGCTGGGTCCTGCGAAGTGCCTCGTATCAGGGTGCAGGGCGTCTTATTTCTGGTGATTTTGACCTTGATCCCTTGGGCAGAGGAGGCCTGTCTTTCGGGGATTCTCTGCTGCAAGTGAACCGTTTCCCGCTTTGTCATTAAGTATCTCAAGGGAGACACTTTGACACGGTGCACATACCTTTTCCTCCTAAGTGTTGCCCGCTGGCTTTAGCGTCCATGGGTGGTGGTGGTTCGGTGGGGACTTTCTCTTCCTGCATTCTGTCTCCGTTTAGTAGCTGGAGTTTCCTTAGCAGGAGCTGTCCCTTTTCCTCCGTTGATCTATTCAATGATGTATTTACCTCGGTGTGGTCCTGTGGATACTGATTTTATTATGGCTTGTGACCCAGTCCTTTCGTTATTGAATTTATGGCTCCAGGTGTCCTGACTTTGGTCTCGGGGGTCATTCAGGTCAGCGTCTGTGCCCTTTCCAGCCTTCCTCCACTTCCTTCGAGCACTGCATCCCTTCCCGGCTTCCCGAGATGCTCCAGCCTTGGCTTGCATGTTCGTTCCCCGGCTCTGAAATCAGTCTCTTCCCCCAGCAAGCCCTGGGTCCTTTTATTGGCAAATGGTATTTAGAAATCAAACCCTCGGTGCTGGCTGTTCTCCTGCCAGCCGTGTGGGCACCTCAGCTGCCGGATGGAGGGAACACGTGTGTGAGCACCAGCCCGTATGGACGCACGCGTCCGTCGTCATCTCTCTACCTGGCTACCTGTGTGTATGGACTTTAATACAAATACGGGTTCGCCCTGATGTCTCCGGTTCTGGTGCAGCCCCACGGGGCCCCGTCTAGCCTCTCACCATCTTTATTGCAATGTCTTTCTTGACGGTGGACAGCCTGCCCTCGCTGTTTACTTGTCTGTTCGGCCCTAGTGTGTACGTGGAGTGGCCGCACGTACATAGCGTGTGTACCGATGGAGGCTTGGCGTCACACGCCCGGGAGAAACAGACTCGCCCCTGGAGCACAGCGTGTGCGCAGTGTTTTCTTGTCTTTGATGCACGGGGTTCTGTCCCGTTGCTGTAGCCCACGGTTACTCAGGACACTTCCTTTCTTCCCTGGCCACGTGGTCCTGTTGTCCACGTAGTACAGTGAAATTCATTGATTAGGGTGACATTCCATTCTGAGTGCCCCCACATCCCGATCAGTTTTACTGCCTGTGTATTTGGGGGACACGGGGAGGGGATGTGAAACACTGCGGTGGCTGGAAGCGTCAGAGCAGTAGGACGCAGCGTCCTCAGAGGGGCGCAGCTGCCCCGTAGCACCCCTGCGGGCCCGCTCCCCTCCCCCTCCTGTCTCTCCTTTCCCACCCACCCCTGTAGATAATCCGTCTCTTCAGTCCCTGGTTCATCCTTCTTGTGGGTTCTCTTGCAATTACATGTGTATTTTCTTTATCACTTTCCTTTTTTTTTTTTTTTTCTTTTTTCACTTTCCTTTTTTACAGGAAGGAAAGTGTACTATAAACACTCCTTTTTGTAAACTTTTTAATTTTGGTAAATTAGTGGAAATTTATATAATTTACAATGATAATGGTAAAACACATGTAACGTGAAATTGAGCATCTTAACCGTTTTTAAGCGTACAGCTCAGCGGCATTAAGCATGTCCACATTGTTGTACACCCGTCACCACCATCCATCTTCAGAACTTCTTCTTCCCCAACTGACACTCTGTCCCCATTAAATACTCCCCTCCCCCTCCCCCAGCCCCTGGCCCCCGCCATCCTACTTTCTGTCTCTACGAACCTCCTGTGAGTGGAATCCTGTAGGATTCGTCCTGTTGCGTCTGGCCTGCTTCACTCAGTGTACTGTCCTCGAGGTTCATTCGTGTTGCAGCGCGTATCAGAACTTCCTTCCTTTTTAAGGATGGAGAATATTCCATTCTATGGATGGACCACACTTTGTTTATCCCTTCGTCCGTCAGTGGACACTCGGGTTGCCATCACCTTTGTGGAATAATGATGCTACGAACATGAGTGTATAAATATCTCTTCAAGTCCCTGCTTTCAGTTCCTTTGGATATAGAACCGGAAGGAGAATGCTGGGTCGTGTGGTGATTTTATTTCTGATGTTTCTGAGGGCTCGCCGTACTGTTCCACAGTTACTGCTCCATTTGACGCTCCCACCGACAGAGCACACGGTTCCAATTTCTCCACATCCTCATTAACGCTTGTTATTTTCTGCTGTTTTTTGGATGGTAGCCATTGTAATGGGTGTGAAGTGGTATCTCATTCTGTTTGGTTTTTTTTTTTTTTTTTTTTTTGCGGTGCGCGGGCCTCTCACTGTCGTGGCCTCTCCCGTTGCGGAGCACAGGCTCCGGACGCGCAGGCTCAGCGGCCATGGCTCACGGGCCCAGCCGCTCCGCGGCATGTGGGATCTTCCCGGACCGGGGCACGAACCCGCGTCCCCTGCATCGGCAGGCGGACTCTCAGCCACTGCGCCACCAGGGAAGCCCTCATTGTGGTTTTGATTGCAGTTCCCTAAAGGTTAGTGATGTTGAACATCTTTTCATGTGCTTGTTGGCCATTGTATGTCTTCTTTAGAGAAAGGTTTATTCCTTTGCCCACGTTTTTTCCAGCTTTACTGAGGTATAATTGACAAAATAAAATTATACTATGTTTAAAGTGTACAGCGTGATGATTTGATATATTTATACATTGTGAGAGGATTCCCTCCATGGATTTAATCGACGCATCCATCACCTCCCATGTTTACTTTTGTTTTTTTTTTGGTGAGAACATTTATGTTCTACTCTGTTAGCAAATTTCAATTACACAATACAGTGCTCTCAACTATAATCACTGTTATACTTTAGCTCCTCCGACCTTATTCATTTGATAACTGAAAGTTTGTACCCTTTTACCAACCTCTCCCTATTGCCCTACCCTCAGCCCCCGGCAACAACTTTTCTACCCTCTTGTTTCTATGATTTCCGCTCCCTCCCTCCCTCCCATCCTTCCCTCTCTCCCTTCCACCCTTCCTTCCCTCCCTCCCTTCCCTCCCTCCCTCCCTCCCTCCCTTCCCCCTTCCCCTCCTTCCCTCCCATCCTTCCCTCCCCTCCCTCCCTCCCTTCCCCCTTCCCTCCCCTTCTTCCCTTCCCTCCCTCCCTCCCCTCTCCCTCCCTCCCTCCCTTCCCCCTTCCCTCCCCTCCTTCCCTTCCCTCCCTCCCTCCCCTCTCCCTCCCTCCCTCCCTTCCCCCTTCCCTCCCCTCCTTCCCTTCCCTCCCTCCCTCCCCTCTCCCTCCCTCCCTCCCTTCCCCCTTCCCTCCCCTCCTTCCCTTCCCTCCCTCCATCCCTCCCTCCCTTCCTCCCTCCCTTCCTTCTTTCCCTCCTTCCCTCCCTTCCAGATTCCACATATAAGTGAATTCATACAGTGTTTGGCTTTCTCTGTCTTATTTCACTCACCAGAATGTTCTTCAAGTTCACCAATTGTTGCAAGTGGTAGAATTTCTTTACTTTTTAAGGCTGAATAATATTCCAGTGTGTGTTTGTGTGTGTGTGTGTGTAAATATACCATGTCACATTTTCTTTCTTTATTCGTCTTTTGAGGGACACTTAGATTGTTTCTATACCTTGGCAATTGTGAAGAATCCTGCTGTGAACATACAAATATCTCTTTGAGATAGTGAGTTCATTTCCTTTGGATATATACCTAGAAGTAGGATTGCTGGATCATACAGTAGTTCCATTCTTAATTTCTTGAGGACCCTCCATAGAGTTTTCCATAGTGGCTGCACCAATTTACACTCCCATCAACAGTGAACAAGGGCTCCCTTTCCTCCAAATCCTCACCAACACTTGTTATCTCTTGTCTTTTTGTTGATGGCCGTTCTGACAGGAGTGAGGTGACATCTCACTGTGGTTTTGATTTGCATTTCCCTGATGATTAGTGATGTTTAGCATCTTTTCTTATACTTCTTGGCCATTAGTATGCCTTCTTTGGAAAAATGTCTATTCAGGTCCTTTGCCAATTTTTAAATTAGGTTATTTTTTGCTGTTGAGTTGTATGAGTTCCTTGTATATTTTAGATATTAACCCCTTATTGGATATGTGATTTGCAAATATTTTCTCTCATTTCCTAGATTGCCTTTTCATTTTGTTGACAGTTTCCTTTGCTGTAAAGAAGGTTTTTGCTTGATGTGGTCCCACTTGTTTGTTTTTGTTGCCTTTGCTTTTGTTATCAAGTCAAAAAAATTGTTGCCAAGACCAGTGTCAAGGAGTTTGCCTCATATGTTTTCTTTGAGGAATTTTACAGTTTCAGGTCTTAATGTTCAAGTCACCAATCCATTTTGAGTTGATTTTTGTGTATGGTGTCAGATAGTGGTCAAGTTTCATTATTTTGCATGTGGCTGTCCTGCTTTCCAACACCATTTATTGAAGAGACTGTTCTTTTCCAATTATATATTCTTGGCTCCTTTGTAGTGAATTGATTGATCGTATATGCATGGGTTTATATCTGGGCTCTCTATTCTGTTCCATTGGTCTATGTGTCTTTTAATGCCCATACCATACTGCTTTGATTAATGTAGCTTTGTAATATCGTTTGAAATCAGGAAGTGAGATGCCTCCAGCTTTGTTGTTCTTTATCAAGATTGCTTTAGCTCTTTGGGGTCTTTTGTGGTTCCATAAGAATTTTAGGATTGTTCTGTTTCTGGGGAAAATGCCATTCGAATTTTGGTAGGGACTGCATTAAATCTGTAGATTGCTTTGATGGTATGGAAATTGTAACAATATTAATTCTTCCGATCCATGAGCATAAAATGTCTTTCCATTTATTTGTGTCTTCTTTAATTTTTTTCCTCAACGTCTTAATAGTTTTCAGTGTACAGATCTTTTATCTCCTTGGTTAAATTTACTCCTAAGTATTTTATTCTTTTGTAAATGGGGTTGTTTTCTTAATTTCTGATAGCTTGTTGTTGGTATACAGTAACACAAATGATTTTTTTTAATTAATTTTATATCCTGCAACTTTACTGAATTTGTTTATTCAACAGTTTTTGGTGGGGTCTTTAGGGTTTTCTGTATATAATATAATGTCATCTGCAAATAGGGACAATTTTACTTCTTTCCAATTTGGATGCCTTTTTTTCCCCTTTTCGTTGCCTAATTGCTCTGGCTAGGACTTCCAGTACTATGTTGAATGGCATTGGTGAGAGTGGGCATCCTTGTCTTGTTCCTGATCTTAGAGGAGATGCTTTCAGCTTTGCATCACTGAGTATGATGTTAGCTGTGTGCATGTCACGTATGGTCTTTATTATGTTGGGGTATGTTTCCTCTATACCCAGTTTGTTGAGAGTTTTTATCATGAAAGGATATGAATTTTTTCATGCTCTTTCTCTGCATCTACCAGATGATCATAATGCTTATACTTCATGTTGTTGATGTGGTCTATCACATGGATTGATTTGTAGGTATTGAACCATCCTTGCATCCCTGGAATAAATCCCACTTGATCTTGGTGTATGACACCTTTACTATATTGTTCACTTTTGTTTGTTAGTATTTTGTTGAGGATTTTTGCATCGGTGCTCATCAGGGATTTTGGCCTGTAAATTTCTTTTCTTGTAGTGTCCTTGTCTAGCTTTGGTATCCGGGTAATGATGACTTCTAAAATGAGTTTTTAAGTGTGCTCTCTTCATCTGTTTTTTGGAAGAGTTTGAGAAGGATTGGTGCTAATTCTTCTTTGAGTGTTTGGTAGAATTCACCAGTGAAGCCATCTGGTCCTGGACTTTTCTGCACTGGGAGGTTTTTGATTACTGATTCAATCTCCTTACTAGTAAGTGGTCTGCTCGGATTTTCTATTTCTTCATGACTCAGTCTTGGCACGGTGTATGTTTCTAGGTATTTATCCATTTCTTCTAGGCAGTCCAATTTGTTGGCATATAGTTGTTCATAGTAGGCTCTTATGATCCTTTATATTTCTGGGTTACTCGTTGTAATGTCTTATCTTTCATTTATTATTTTATTTATTTGAGTCCTTTCTCCTTTTTTTTTTTTAAAGGAAACTGTTAGTACAGCCCTCTTTTTAAAAAATTAATTAATTAATTTTTGGTTGCATTGGGTCTTTGTTGCGGTGCACGGGCTTCTCATTGCAGTGGCTTCTCTTGTTGTGGAGCATGGGCTCTAGGCACACAGGCTTCAGTAGTTGTGGCTTGTGGGCTCTAGAGTGCAGGGTAAGTAGTTGTGGTGCATGGGCTCAGTTGCTCTGAAGCAGGTGGGATCTTCCTGGACCGGGGATTGAACCCATGTCCCCAGCATTGGCAGTTGGATTCATAACCACTGTGTCACCAGGGAAGTCCCTATTTGAGTCCTTTCTTTTTCTTGGTGAGTCTAGCTAAAAGTGTGTCTATTTCATTTATTTCCACTGTGATCTTTGTTATTTCCTTCCTTCTGCTAACTTTAGCCTTCATTTGTTCTTTTATTTTGTAGTTCTTTGAGGTTACAGTTAGGTTGTTTATCTGAGATTTTTCTTTTTTCTTAATGTAGATGTTTATCATTATCCTCTTTCCCCTTAGAACTGCGTTTGGTATGTTGTGTTACCATTTTCTTTTGTTTCAAGATTTTTTAAATTTCTCTTTTTTTTGCGGTACGCGGGCCTCTCACTGTTGTGGCCTCTCCCGTTGCGGAGCACAGGCTCCGGACACGCAGGCTCAGTGGCCATGGCTTACAGGCCCAGCCGCTCCATGGCATGTGGGATCTTCCCGGACCAGGGCACGAACCCGTGTCCCCTGCATCGGCAGGCGGACTCTCAACCACTGTGCCACCAGGGAAGCCTAAATTTCTCTTTTGATTTCTTTTTTGACCCAATGATGGTTAAGTAATGTGTTGTTTAATATCCACATATTTGTGAATTTTCCATTTTTATTCTTGTAACTGATATCTAGTTTCATACCATTATTGTTGGAAAAGATGCTTGATATGATTTCAGTCTTCTTAAATATGTTAAGACTAGTTTTGTGACCTATCATGTGATCTATCCTGAAGAATGTCCCATGTGCCCTTAAGAAGAGTGTGTATTCTGCTGCTGTGGGAGGGAATGTTATGTATATGTCTGTCAGGTTCATCTGGTGTAACGTGTGATTTAATTCCAGTGTTTCCTCATTGGCTTTCTGTCTGGATGATCTAGTCATTATTAAAAGTAAGGTATGGGATTCCTTACCGCTATTGTGTTGCTGTCTGTTTCTTCCTTCAGATCTGTTAGTATTTGCTTAATATATTTAGGTGCTCCTATGTTGGGTACATAAATATTTATAAATATTATATCTTCTTAATGAATTGGCCCTTTAGCATTATATAATGATCTCCTTTGTTTCTCGTTACAGTCTTTGGCTTAAAGTCTGTTTTGTCTGGTATAAGAATAGCTACCCTTGCTCTCTTTTGGTTTCCATTTGAGTGGAGTATCTTTTTCCATTCCTTCACTTTGAGGCTATCTGTCATCCTTGAAGCTGAAGTGAGGCAGAATATATATGCAGGCAGACCTCAGAGATGCTGCAGGCTCAGTTCTAGACCACGACAATAAAGCAAATGTCCCAGTGAAGTGAGTAACGTGAATTTTTTCGTTTCCCAGTGCGTATAAAAATTATGATTACACTATACCGTAGCCTGTTAAGTGTGCGATAGCATTATGTATAGAAATGTGCGTACCTTAAATAAAAAACACTTTATTGCTAAAAAATGCTAACCGTCATCGGAACCTTTAGCAAGTCGTAATCTTTTTGCTGGGGGAGGGTTTGAAACATTGCAAGAATTACCAAAATGTGACACAAAGTGAGCAAATGCTGTTGAAAAAAAAGGCGCTTATAGACTCACTTGACACAGGCTTTCCACAATCCTTCAGTCGTTAAAAATCCCATAATATCTGCAAAGCATAAAGCAAAGTACAGTGAAAGAAGGTCTGCCTGTAGCTGGGTTTTGCCTGTTTAATTGGGCTTTTGATGATGTCGTCGAGCTGTAGCTCTTTACATGTTCTGGACGTAGGATCTGTAAATACTCTCTCCCATTCTATGGGTTGTGTTTTCACTTTGTCGATTGTGTCCTTTGCTGTGTAGAAATTTTAATTTTCATGAAGTCCAAATGATCTGTCTTTTCTTTTGTTCCTGTACTTTTGGTGTCCTAGCTAAAAACATCATTGCCAAATCCAATGCCATGAAGCTTCCCCCTGTATCTTCTAGGAGTTTTACTTACAGTTTTAGGTCTTATGTATAGGTCTTTAATCCGTTGTGAGTTAATTTTTGTATATGGTATAAAGTTAAGGGTCCAACTTCATTCTTTTGCACGTGGAGATCCAGTTTTCCCAGGACCATTTGTTGAAAAGGCTATAGGTGCTCTTTCGTGATTGCTTTTCTCACCTACCTGTACATCCTGGAATTCACTCCACATCAGCTCATCAAGACGTTCCACTTTGTTTCACAGCTGCCTGGTACTTCGCTGTGTGGATGCCCCGTCGTTTATTTATTTATGAGCATTTAGATGATTTCCAGTATTTTGCAATTACAAACAATGTTGCAGCGAATAGCCTTGTCTATTTGCGTTTTCGTATTGTCGGAGGTGTGTCTTTAGGGTAGATTCCTAGAAATGGAAGTGCTGGGTTGAAGGATGAGTATGTGATTTTGTTAGGCAGGACCAGATTTCCTTCCAGAAGGCTTTTGCCACGTGCACCCCCGGCGATGTGTGAGTGAGCTGCTTCCCTTGCAGCATGTCCAACTGTGTCGCCACACTATTTCATCTTTTGCCAGCCTGACAGCATTTCTGTAACTGTGCATTCGGGCACCTTTCCCATGTCTGAAGGTCACGTGTACGTGCATGCATACGTGTATTTTTCACTTGTCCATTCGTGTCTTTCCCACATTATTCTATTGAGTTTTTGTCCCTTGGTCCCTCAAATTTTAAGTCCCTTATATTCAAGGAATGTTAGTTCTTTGTCTGGGGTTTCTGTTGTGAACGTTTTCTCTGAGCTGGTCATTTGTCTTTTGACTGTATTTATGGTACTTTTTGTTACGAAAACAATTTCTGTGTTGATGTAATCAAATTTATCAGTCTTATATTCTGTTGCCTCTGGGCTGTGAGTCGTGATTGAGAACCTTTCCCTACCCCGAGGTGAAGGAGGAATCGATCGTGTTTCCTTCTAGAAGTTTGGGGCTCCGCTTTTTGTGTCCACGTGGGATCTACTTGTGTGTGTGTGATCTAAGGCCCTCTCTTTCCTGCTGGCTGCCCCGGGCCCCTTCCTTAGAGGTCCAGACTGCTCACCAGCGCCCTCTGACCTCAGAGTGGGATGGGACTGGGGGCAGGGAGGCCGGAGGCCGCTGCTGGGAGGGGCCGTGGGTTGAGGAGGCTTGCCCCAGGGGCGCTGCAGGGAGGGTGAGAAGTGAGGGGGCCTGTGGGTGAGAGGGTTTGAGGGTGGAGTGGGTGGGGGGTGTGCAGGCACGAAAGAGGGGGCAGGACCCTAAGGCGTTTGTCTCAGCACCCAGGCAACGTAGCTTCTGAGGTGGGAGGGTGCTGGGGTCGGCGGGGATGAGCAGCCTGGTGTGGGACGCGTCACGTTGCAGGGGTTTGCCCGGCGAGGCGTCGTGAAGCCAGTGGGAGCTCAGGGGAGAGCCCGGGCTGGGGTCACAGGTCTGGGGGCGAAATGAGAGCAGGGGCCTGGGCTCTCCCAGGAGTGAGTGAGATGGTGAGGGGAAGAGGAGGGGGGCGCCGCAGGGGACAACCCAGCGGGAGGCTGAGGGCGGGTGTCCTGGCGCCAAGGGGAGGGGGTTCAGGGGGTCGGAGTGAAGTGTCCGGTGGTCCTGAAGGGTCTCAGAACCGGCCTTTGTGGGGGCCTGGACGCCTGGCTGCACCGCTGGGAGCCACCCTAATGCCGCATCCTTGCCAGAAGCATCAGGATGGTTGAGGGACCTGACACAAGCGTCCCGGGTGTCAGGTGGGGCTGGTGACGCCCACAGGGGTGGGGGGCTCCCCTAGGGCCCGAGGACAAGCCTCGGGATGTTGGTGGTGGGCTTTGCGGAGCATGGAAGATGTGGGTGACACAGCTCTTCTGTGGGGGGAGCCGGCGACCTTGCGACACAGCCCTTCTGAGCTCTTCCTCTGCCCCTGCCACCCCTGGGACCCCCAGGGGACCTTCAGTGACTGCAGTGACCACTGGCTTGTATGATAGAAGCTCCCTGGCCTGAGGGATGGCGGGGAGGGGCTGTCAAGTTAAGATTTTTAAGAAGAAAGGTGTCTTTTGGGCTCACACAGGGCTGCACGGCACTAACGCTGTTTAATTCATGCTTCCTCCACACCAGTGTGCCCATATACCCAGGCATCATGCCAGAGCCGCCCTAGTGGACTTTCAGCTGCAGACTCATACGCACCAAAAAGGCAAAGCTTCAGCCGGGACGAGGTCTGTAGAGGGAGGTGCTCAACACCGGGAAAGCGTGTGTGGTCTGTGTAGGGGGGCTTGGCCGAGCAATCCAGGAAGGCTTCCTGGAGGAGGGGTTGCTCATGGTGAAGTAGAAGTTTCCAAATCACTGTAACACCTGCCCCACACTGGGGAAGGGCTGTGTTTGTATGACAAGTGCAGTGGGCAATGCAGATTGGGAGGCAAAGCGTCTATCTAAAGGGTTTTATCTGCTATTTCATGAGACAGAGAATTTCAGTTCTTAATATCGTATGGTACTGTTTCACGAGGAGGTGGCTTCAAGCTTTAGGGAGGGCTGGTGGGATCCCAGAGCCTTTTCCCTCGGTGTCAATCATCGCTTCCCCCCTCCGTCTCCAAGTTCTGCATCTCTGCTCCCGGGACCCCCTTGCCTGGCGAACACTGTCCCCCGCCCAGGACCTGCAGGGCCTCTTTGCTGTCATGAATGACCGACTTCCGGAAGGCTGGTCCATGCTGCGTGGGGGGGCGCTCAGTGTCCTGGGGAGGGGTCTCAGTCACAGGCAGGGTGGGCTGGGGTTGGGGGTCCGGGTGGACTGCTCGGAGGATGTACCAGCTATTCTGGGCGGCCGGCAGGAAGCGGCAGCTGTGGGCCGGGTCCTCGGGCGGCTCCCAGACGGCCGTGCAGAGGTGTCGGCCTGGTGTTGGCATTTCCGGTCCCCATGTCTGCGCAGCATGTCCTGGGCTGGTTCTCCCTTTCCTTTGCTTTGTTCCCTCCTTGGTCAGGGCCTCTGTGGGTTGGGGCCAGACCAAGAAAGAAAAGAGGGGCTCTCGGGGCAGGGGCTCACTGGCCGCTGCCCGGGTCGCGGGCGCCGGCAGGTGTGGGCAGGGTGCCCACGGGGCTGGCGTGGGGCAGCCGTGTGGGGTCATGCTCCGGGGTGTGATGAGCGAGGGCTGGGACGGACTCACTGCTGATGTCTCCTTTCCAACGGGACGCAGCCTAACTCCGGTGTCCTGGTGTTCGGAGGCTCCGGCCCCCCCGGTTAGGGTGAGTGAAAGGAGAGCGCCTCTGATGTCCCTGCCCTTCCTCCCACTCGGGGTGTCTGGGGCCCAGGCCAGGCGCTCAGATCCCAGCCCAGAGCCTGTGTCTGCTGGTGCTGGGAGGCCTGGCAGGCCTAGATGCCTCTCCTGTGCCCACAAGGTGCTCCTGGGCATGGCCTTCCTCTGACCTCCTAGCTGGTGCCGTTCCTGGCCCTTCACCCTGCTCCTGCCACCCTGGCCTCAAGCCTCCCCACCCTGCCTCAGGGCCTTTGCACTCGCCTCGGCCTGGAATATCCGTCCTTAGCCCTCACCTCCGTGTCACTGCCTGGAGCGGCCTCCCTCCCGTCGCTCGCTGTGACAGCCCCTCTCTGTTTCCCAGGGGCAGCTGTCACTGTCTGTTATTTTGTTCTTTTCTGGTTTCTTATCTCTTTTTCCCCGTGTCTGCCTCGTCCCTGGAGCCCACCAAGGTGCCGGGCACAGAGCCGGTGCTTTCGCCCCATCTGGGGGTGGGCGAGGGCTGGACCCCCGGGCCTCGCAGGCAGGCCGGGTGAGAAGTGTGCTTTTATCCCGAGCACCTGGGGCCCCACAGGAGGGCTCGCTGGGGTGCCGCGTGGCAGCAACGTGTTCTCATTTCTAAACCTCCTCCAGGCCTGCGTGGCCTTCCCGGGCCCAGGACCTTCTTGGCTGGCCTCCGGATCGGTGGGGACCTGGTTTAGCCGAGTCCCGGTCGCTCCTCGGCCTGGGAACCCTTCCCCCGTGGTGGGTGACAAAGCGCATCTTTGAACCCCCGCCCCCCCCACCTCGGCCGGCCATGCTGGGTGGAGGCTCCGACCTCCCTCTGCAGCAGAGGCCAGGCTGCCATCCGGGATCGAGGATGCTGAGTCCAAAATAAACCCGCTCATTGCATCCGGCGTTGAGTAATCCACGGGAGGCGGTGACGGAGGAGCGCCAGGGACCCCGCAGGCCCTGCCGCACAGCTAGCTGCTTCCCCCCTCCACGCCCTAGAGCGGCTCCCGGCTTTGGTGCAGGCTGGGCCTGGTTCCGGGCGGCCTGGGTGGAAGTCCAGCCCGGGAGCCTGGATGCAGGAGGGCGGGCGTGGCCGCAAGGGGGCAGGGGGCACCTCGACCGCTTGGGGGCCCGGGCCACGTCCACCAGGGCCCCTTCCTCAGGCATGTGTCAGAGCCCGGAGCGTGTGTTCACAGATCAGAGTGGGGCGCGGACGCGGGGTAAGGAGGAAGCACGGAGGAAGTGGGGGTGTCGGTCTCAGGCCTGCTGGAGAAAGAGGAAACAGGCTGTTTTCCGGAGGGGCAGGCCCTTCAGAAGCCACAGCTTGTGTGGGCAAGATCTGCGTCGTGTCCCAGGACGGCGATGGGTGGCCCAGTGTCAGGCACCTGCCACGTGCCGGGCACCCTCCCTCGGTCACACCTACGATGGTGGCCCAGCTCCCTCACCGTGTCCACACGCCCCCAGCAGGGCCGGCGTCGGGCCCCTGCTCCTGGGGCCCAGCGGGCACATCTGGGGGCAGCTCAAAGCGTTGGCGGCAGCCTGGGAGTCGGCCACGGGGCCGCCTGCCCTGCCAGCCTCCGCCCATGCCGAGGGCCAACGTGCTTGGTCCCCGGGTTCCTGGAGGCTGCGTCTGGGGATGCCGTCCCGAGCCTGGCTGGGAGGCTCCAGGCCCCGGCTCAGGGCTTACCATCCTCCGCTGCCCCAACCCTGCCTTGGCCTGTCCAAGCCCTGCCCCCGCTGCTGCCACCACGGGTCACCGGTACAGCTCCTGACGGCCGAGCCAAGGGCAGGGGTGAGTGGGGGTGGCCTTTCCACAGGTCGGAGCTGTCTGAACAGCAAGCTTGCGGCTCCCGGGGTGGTGTCGTGGCAGTGGGCCGGGCCGGGGCTTCCCGGTTGGCTCGCAGCAGTGGCCGCTGGTCAGGGGACCCTAGGGTCCCTGGGGACTGACCATGCCCGGGCCTGGTGTGGAGGTGCTGGGCAGGCAGGTGGCAGTGGCTAGGTGTGGGTGCAGCCTGCTTGGCCCCTCGGGGGGTGTCAGCAGCACGGCAGAGAGAGGTTGGGGCTGGATTTGGGGGTCAGCGTCGGAGAAGTGGTGTCCCCACGATGGGCCGCCGCCCCTGACGTCCTTGCCTCACCCGCACCCCACCGCATCCCAGCTCCCCCAGATCCCCCGCCTCCTGGGGATGCTCCGTAGCAAGAGCTGGTGTGTAGCCCCTCTTGTGGCCCGGAGTGGGGCTGCCGCCGCCTTAGGCCTGAGGCCTGGCCACGCTGGGGTCCGCCTGGGGCCGCCCTCTCCTGTCCTGCCCCTCTTCGCTGGGACGCCTCAGGACTGTAGCAGAGGCTGGCAGAGGCCCCGGCCCCGATCCCAAGACCTTCCCATCGACAGCAAAGCTGGCCACAGAGGCCGGGGTGAAGGGCCCCATTCGGGAGGCCTGCCCGGGGCTGTGTGCGCTGGCAGCCCCTCTGCCCACGGCTGTCCCCGTCTCAGAGTTCTGGTTTTGTCAGCAGAGGGTTCTCCTGGCCCGGGGTGACGGGGAGAGGAGAGCGATGCTTTCTTGCTCTGCGGGTGGACAGGCCCCTGGGGCCGCTGCATCCCAGTTCGGGGGCCTTGGGGGAGGAGGGTGTTCCTTGGGGAAGGAGGCATGGCCCGGATCGCCCCCGGAGAGAGCTTGAAGCTGGACCCCTTACCGGTCTGGGCTGCCCGGAGGTCCCGAGAAGCTGGCATCTACGTCCAGGGAACCTTGGCCCATGGGCTGCAGGGAGACAGGGCAGCCGCTTCTTGGCCTCACAGCACAGGTCGGCTCTGGGGCGGGCGGTACCTCTGGCCTGGGCCTTGTGCCAGCGCTCGGGCCCTGCACGGAGCCAGCGGCGCCCGGCGTGCGGACCTGCTGTCTCTCCACCTCCCCCAGGCACTGACCTTCTGGGCTTAGGGGCCCGGGGGCTGGGAGGGGGGTCGGGGGCCCCGAGCCCCCCATGGGGCCACACCTGCAGCTGCCCTGGGGGCTGGGTTTGGGTGTGGGTGAGCTGAAGTCAGCCGGGGGGCCCCTGTCTCCTGGGTGGGCAGCCTTCGCAGGTCGGGCTGGACGCAGGGTGGGGGTCGGGTGGGTTCTGCCTCGGGCTGGGGCTGCCCACGTGGGCTTTCTGGCTTCTCACCTTCTCACCCACCTCCAAACTGTTGGGTCTGGGGCTAGGGAAGGAGGAGGAATGTCTCGTTTTGGCCAGCGAACCTGCCTCTGTGGGTCTGGGTGGTGGTCTTGGCCCTGAGGGCAGACCTTACGGGGGGGGGGGTGCCCTGAGGGGCTGCCGGGGCTGACTTGAGGGCGAAGCCACTCTGGACAGTGAGTGGGCCTGTCCCCGGCACACGGGCCCCCCAGAGGCTGTGTGGTGGACCAGCTGAGGCTGCCACAGGCTTTACCACGAGGAGCCCTGAGCTGTTCCCCATGAGGTGACCTTGTCGTGTGGTCTGGGCCGGCCCACCCTCTGTGGCCTCAGTTTCTTCCTCTGCGGAAGAGCAGGGGTGGCTGGGCTTCTCACCCAAACCCCGTGCTGAGTGCTTTCAGTGCGGGACAGAGCCCCGGCCGGGTGGGCACAGGGCACATGTCCCTGGGAGGGACAGCCCTCCCAGGCTGCCCACCCCTGCACTGGCCTTTCTTCTTTTCTGGGGAAATCCTAGGTGTTTACAATCAGGCAGGACCAGAACGAGCTGGATTTGAGAGGGGTTCTTGGCATTTCTGAGCCTCCATTTCCCCACCTGGGAAATGGGCATCTTAATACGTAACTCATCCTATTAATGGGGGTTCTCCAAGAAACAGAATCATGTGTGTGTAACCACACACACACACACACACACACACACACACACACACACACACAGAGATTCCTTATTTTTTTTATTTTTATTTTTAATTGATTTTTTGCTGTGTTGGGTCTTCGTTTCTGTGCGAGGGCTTTCTCTAGTTGTGGCAAGTGGGGGCCACTCGTCATCACGGTGCGCGGGCCTCTCACTATCGCGGCCTCTCTTGTGGCGGAGCACAGGCTTCAGAAGCGCAGGCTCAGTAGTTGGGGCTCACGGGCCCAGTTGCTCCGCGGCATGTGGGATCCTCGCAGACCAGGGCTCGAACCCGTGTCCCCGGCATTAGCAGGCAGATTCTCAACCACTGCGCCACCAGGGAAGCCCGAGGTTCCTTATTTTAAGGCATTGATGTTGGGAGCTGGCAAACTCCAAATCCAAGGGCAGGTCGATGGCTGGACACTCAGGCAGGGTCTGTGCTGGAGTCTTGAAGCAGAATCCCTTCTTCTCTTCGGGGAAGCCCCAGTGTCTGCTCCTGGGGCCTTCCCCTGATGGAAAAGGCCCTGCATCAGGGAAGGAGACCAGGGTCGCTCAGTCTGCTGCCTATAGGTCTTCACCACGTCTAAAGCATACCCTTCTTGGCCGCCTCTGGTGTCCGAGTGTCAGGTGGGAGACCCCGGCCCAGAAAGGTTCCCAGACGTCAAGGCCCAGGTGGGAGGTGAGGTCCCTCTACGGTGGGGCAGATAGGAATCGGCAGTGAGGGGCACATGTCCCCCCACCCTCCCCTCGGAGTCAGGGAGCCCTGAGGATCTGGGAACCCTCTCCCCCGGCATGGAGACCTCTCCCGAGACTGAGGTTTCCCTGCCGAGTTCTGGACTCCACAGACACTGGTATCTGCGTTGGAAGAGACCGCGGACGTAGGGGACCTCCTGCATCGCTCCGAGTCAGCGGCTGCTGCTTCCCTGCCTGTCTGTGCCGCCTCCTCCCTGAATTCTCTGCAGGGTCCACGTGGCCGTGTTCTCTCCTCTCCTCTGGGCTTTGCACATGCTGTTCCCTCTGCTTGGGTCAGGCCCCCGCCTCTGAGAAGCCCTCCCTGCTTGCCCCTTCCAACGGGAGTGGGAGAGAGAGGAGGGGTTGGGAGAGAAAGGGGTGCCCAGCTGGAAGCCCCCACCTGCCCACTTCAGGCCTCTGATGTCCCTGGGCCTGTGGAGTGTGTGCGTCAGGGTCCACCCCACACCTGCCTCGGCTCCCTGATGAGAGGTGGCCGGCACCCAGGCCCCTCAGTAGCAGCTGCGGAGGCGTCCCTCTCCTGCAGGCTCTCACTGGTGGTTCTTAGCCCAGTCGTAGAGCTGGGTGGCATGCTGCTGAGTCCCTGAGGTCCAGACTCTGGGGCTGCTTCTGTCTCCCTAGTGGGGCAGAGGCAGGCTCTTGGCACCCTCAGTGCGTCCCCACTTCCCAGTGGGGAAACCAAGGCTCAGGTCACACAGCTGCTCAGTTTCCAGGGACCCCTTGAGTCAGGCCAAAGCCTCCACCGTGGAGTTGGGAGGTTTCCTTCAGCTGCAGATCAAGCCAAACTGCAGCAAGAAAGACTTAGGCTAGACAGGAGGAGGGACTTTTCCAGCAGGGATGAGCCCGAGACGCGCATCCCCTCGGGCATGATGGGGTGGCGTTGCCCGGCTGCTGGCCACCTTGCTCCTCCTAGGACCTGGGTTGAGGTGTCCCGGGAGCCCTGCTGTGGCCTCGAGTCTCCAGAGTTGCCCTGTTTGAAGGAGGGCAGGGATCTGGACCCTGGGCAGGAAACCCACCAGACCCCTCCCACCTCCGCTGGTGCCCAAGTCCTCCACTACCTGTTGCCCTGTCTCACCCCAGAGGGGAGGCTGCCCCATCCCATCCTGTCCCGTCCCAGGAGAGGCCTGCAGGGCCCGGCCGCGCCCAGGCCGAGGATGGCCCCGAGACGCAGGCCGTGTCTGGGTAGAGCCAGTGGGCACAGGTACGTCCAGCCGCCCGCGCTGCCCTCTGGGAGGGCCTGCTGGACTCCTGCCCCCACCCGGAACGGGCCTCTTTCACGGGGAAGGCGACAGTGTCCTGGGACAGATAAGGCCCCTTCCGTGGGGTCACTTCAGTTCGTTCTCTGGCACCTTCTAAATATACCCTCCGAGGGGGTTCTTATCGTGGCCGGGCCGGGCCGGGCAGCCAGGCTTAGCGTAGGCGACACTGTGCGGGTCAGAGCCACCCCCCAGCCCTGGGCCCTGGATGGGCTCGTCCTCTGCCAGGCGGCCCTGCCTCAGGTGGGCCTGCCGTCCAGTGCTGGGACCCCGAGGGCCGGGGCATCCCCCAGCCCTCCTAGCCAAGCCCGCCTGGGGCCTGTCCTCCCACCGCTGGGCTGGGGCAGCCCCTCAGGGATGGTCGGTGGGAGGACGGGCCCTGCCACTCGGGTGGACCGTGTCTTCCTGAAGGCGGGAGGAACAGCCTGGTGGGAGGAGCCTGCACTGCACTCCAGGGCGGCCCTGGAGTCCCTTTCCCCACCGCTGTGTGCACCCCTGGCTCTGGGCAGTCACGTGCTCTCTTTCTCCTCCGATGAGGGACAGGCCCGCCTCTGGGCCTGTTCTCTGGGCCGGTTCTCGCGAGGACCAAGTGGACGGGAGGCCCTCCGAGGCCTGGACCCGCCGGGGCTCCTCAGGGGAAGGAGGATGGGGTCCCAGATCTGGGGGTGGCTGCCCCTGCTGTCTGGGGCTGGACGTTCCCAGTTCAGTCGCCCGCAGCCTGGTGCTCGGATGTGGCTGTCGTGTTTCTGATGGTGTAACAGGCGCCTGCGGCATCGCACATGCGTGTACACACGGCACCCCCTCCCCCAGACCCCCGCAGCCGCCCCTCTAGTGCCCTGAAAAGGCTTTGAACTGACCGCGTAGGGCGATGTGGTTGAGCCCTCAGCCAGGGCCTGTGCTCGCCTGCGCCCCCAGCTGCCCCCCGCTGGCGTGGCCCTCAGCAGAAGGGGTCGCCCCCCCGGAAACGCGAGGGCCCTGTGCTGAGGTGGACGTAGAACGTGAGCGGACGCCGGGCGCCGGGATGAGACGCGAGAGCGGCCACCACCCGCGTCCTCTGACAGCAACCAGGCCGCTGGGCAGGGCGGTGGCCTGTGGGGCCCCGGAGCTTGGCTGGACCCGGGCCGCCCCACTGCCCGCCCTGCAGGGCTGTCGAAGCGGAATGCATGGCCAGTGCGGGGGGCGCCGCTGCCACCTCGGGGTGGGGTGCAGCGGGGCTTCTGGGGACCGGCCGAGATGGGCCTGAAGCGCCTTCAACCGGGGGGCTCCCCGGGGCCTCCAGGATGGAACGTGTTTGTGTCTGCGCGGGGAGGTCGGGGTCCCTGAGCGCGGCCGTCGGGTGAGCGAGGGTGGTAGACCCCCTGTCCTTATGGTGCGCTGCTCTCGGCGGAAACGTCACACGCCTTCCCGGGGGAGCAGGACCCCGTCCCTGTGCCCAAGCTGTCCCCTCACCTGCGTCGTCCTGAGTTTCGGGGAGAGGCCCCAAGGAGAGGGTGCGGGCTGAACCCTGGCGGTCGCTGCCCGGCCGGTGGCCTCCCCGCAGACGCTGAGCAGAGTGGCTGCGAGAGCAGTGCCTTGCAGGCGTGGGAGGGGCCGGCGGCGTGGGTGGTCCGGACGGGTGCAGTGTCCCCCCGTGGTCTCCTCCAACTAGCCTGGAGTTGGTCTTCTCCTGGGGCAGCCTATCCCTGCTGCCTCTGGGGCCGACTTCGGGCAGCTGGACCACGGCCCTCAGAGCCCTCACCCAGTGCGTCATGGTGCACTCCTGGCAGTGGGGGTGGCCGTGCCTGCTCCCAGCTCACGTCAGAGCCCACCCTCACCCCCGGGAGGCTCCTTTCTGCCTGGCACTATTGGCATGCAGTCTGGTGGAGGGGGGGCGTACGTGGAGCGCTGCCTGGGGTCCTGGCCCATTGGAAGCCCTGTAGGGGCTTGGCTGGGACCGTGGGGGGGGGATGTGGCAGGGCAGGGCGAGGAGGAAAAGAAGGGCATGAAAGGATCTCACTGTTTGATAGACCCTGGAGGCCTACATGGAGGAGGTGGCACTGAGAATTCTTTCCACTGAGCTCCTGAGTTCAACCTAAAACATTCATTAAGTCAGTGAGTCATTCAACAAACACTCATGTACCAAGCCCCATACGGGGCCTTCAAAGTGGAACATCGGCAGATGGGCCTCTGCCTGGGGAGCCTTTGCTCTATTGGGGCAAGAGTGGGCAGCAGGTGGTCAGTGGTCTGATGAGAGTGGGGCAGGGCCCACAGGGCCCAGCGGTGGCATCAGAAGGCCGGCCCCCTGCGGGGAAGCCCAGGAAAGTGGGTTTGGAGTTCAGAGTTCATTGGAGAATCTTTAGCTTGGGAGGGGCTGGTGGGATTTGCATTTTCCCAGGATTGCCCCAGCCGCCCAGTGGACGTTGAAAGACTGGGGCAGGGAGACCAGTGGGGTGTGGGCTGAAGATTCCGGTGCAGTCCTGGTGGCCCCCCGGTGGTGGTGGCCCCCAGGCAGTGGAGGCCTGGCCTTTAGGGAGGTGCTGTGTGCACAGGCACAACGTGAGGGCCCAGCCGGAGCACAAGGTGTGAGGTCCTGTGTCTCCGGGGTCCCTAGCCCAGTTCACTTTCAGAAGAAGTGTCAGCTGAAACCCCACAAGGCTGTGGAAGGCCTCCGTCTAGCTACGGGTCTCACATCGCCCGAGTGAACCTCATAAAAGAACGAGACTCGGTGCCTCTGAACAAGCCCCGTGGAAGGTTCAGAGTTGGTCGGGGGGAGGCTGGGTGGGGGGCGACCCCTGGAAGCCCTGGTCAGGAGGCCTGGCCTGGACCCTGCCGGGCACGAGGTGGGGAGACGGGGTGCGGGGGCTGCTGTGGTCCTGGGTGAGAAGTGCGGGGGTCCCTGGGGCGCTGAGCCTCACCTGGGCCGGGTCGACTCCCACTCCGGCTCCTTTCGCTCCGTGGCGTGATGTCGTTTGGATGGTGCAGTGCCGAGTGGTGACCTCGGAGGGACATGGCTGCGTCCTAATCCCTGGAGCCTGTGACCTTATTTGGAAAGAGGGTCTTTGCAGACATAGTGACAAGGTGAGCAGGAAACTCTAAACCTATCTTGGACTGTTTTAAAAATCGTGACACTAACATGTGTTTTACCAGATACCTGATGCTGATTTTTGAAAACTCACTGAAGATTCACTAATGGATACCATCACCCTAAGCAGTTTATTGGTTTATTAAAACGCTCTATATGTCATAGAGGCTGAATGACGGCCCCCAAAGATGTCAGGCCCCCTGGAACTTGCGAACGTGACCTTACGTAGAAAAAGCGTCTTGGCAAGGGTGATGTTAAGGGTCTTGAGAGGGGGGGATGATCCTGGATACCCGGGGGGAAGGGGGCCCAAATCCAGTGACAGGCATCCTCATAAGAGACACACAGAAGAAACAGACATGGAGGAGGTGGCCCCATGACGATGGAGCAGAGACTGAGGGATGCGGCCACGAGCCCAGGATGCCTGGGGCCCCCAGAAGCTGGAAGAGGTCCAGTCCCGCCATTCCCCACCACCCCCCGCCTGCCCAGGACAGAGCCCCCGCACCCTGTGGTTCAGGCTTGGATGTGGCGTTCCCTCTTGGAGAACCCTGGCCCTTGGCAATGGGGTCCCCTGCCCAAGGGGGAGGCTCAGTCCTTGCCTTGAAGTTGGAGCTGGGCAGGGGGCCCCAGGGCTGGCCGGCCTGGGCTCACTGGCCCTGTGGCCCTGGGCGTGTACCTGCTGTCCCAGAGCCTTGGGGTCCCCTTGCTTCTTGCTGTTCAATCCAGGGCCCTCTCAGGGCTGGACAGAGTGGGCGGGAGGGGCAGCCCCACAGCCTGGAACCGGGACCCGCCTCGCTGTGGCCTTGGTCTCCTTGTGGGAGGTGATACGACACCTTCTACACGGGGTGTGGTGGGGAGCTTGTGCGTAGCACCCAGCACCTGGGCCTGAGGTGTGAGCTGCCACGTGCCCGGCCCAGCCCCACCCAGAGCAGTGCTGCGCGTGGGCTGGACCAGCGGGGCGCGGGGTCTTGGCATCCTGTTGGGCAGTGTTGCCCCCAACCCCGGGGACAGCCCTGGTGGGACCAGAGGTTGCCTCCCCCCTGGGGGTCCAGTGCCACGGGGGATACGTCCAGGCGCTGGCTCACCAGCCCTGGGGCCCGAGCGGGGCTACCTGTCCTCTGTTTGTTCGGAGGTGTTTATTATCTTTCAGGGTGACTTTTGTACAAAGAGGAGCCCCTCCGATACGGCTGGGGTTTGAACGTCAGCAGCTAATCTGTTAAATCACGCGTTCGGAGTTCGGCCGGGAGCTTTAGGCCACTGGACAAGCCCTCTGTCTGTTATCGCCCGAAGGTCCAGGCAGAGTGGGCGGGTTTTTGAACCTCGCTCAGCCTCATTTATAGCCTTTGTCAAACACCGACAGCCATCCAGGGCTTGTGTATAGAAGTCATTTACTTAGTTTCCTTTTTTTTTTAAACTTAAAAAAAATTGTGTTAAGATACATGTAACAAAATTTACCCTGTAACCATTTCTAAGCGCACAGCTCAGTGGCACTAAGCGCAGTCACATTGCTGTGCAGCCGTCACTCCGTTCATCCCCAGAACTTCATCTTCCCAAACTGACACACTCTGTCCCCATTAAACACTCACTTCCCATCCCCTTCCCCAGCCCCTGGCCCCCAGCATCCTATTTTCTGTGTCTGTGGATTTGATGACTCTCAAAGGCACCTCGTAGGGGCAGAATCGTGCTGGACCGACAGAGCTTTTCAAAGTACGTAATTTTTATACATTGAATAATTTGAGCACACAGGTAACGGCACATCTTCCGTTCTCTGATTCGTCCCAGCGCCGCATTTCAGTGTCCCGGAATCTCAGCTCAGAGCCCGGGGAGCCCGAAGGCTGAGGTCTTTCGCGTCTGGGTTCTGAGGGCGCCTTGAACAGGCCACAGGCCCTTTGCACGTGAAGTGTGTGCTTCTTGTTCACATTTTCAACGTCACTGGGAAACATCCCGGTGTTGAAAGAGGCTTCCCTGTGGGCTGGAGAGACCGTCACGGTTAGACTCACGTAGGTTCCCTGAGGGTCCGGCCCACGCCCTGCCTCTGCGGGGCGCCGGCCTGGGTGAGCCCGCCAGTCCCAGGTACTGGGGGTCCCAGCCCATTGCGGGGGTTGAAGGGGGTGCAGTCTACAGCCCGCCTCCTGCGCCTGGAGCGCCCTCCCGCTGAGCTGCGGCCCGCGGCCCTGGCACGGCTCCTGCATTCTTCTGTGTTTCCAGGGCACCTGCTGCCACAGATCCTGAAATGATGTCCGATAACGTTCCGGACGTCCCTCGGGGCGGGGGCTGGCGGCCGCAGTGCCCGGGGCGGGTCAGCCGTCAGGGCACAAGCAGGCCATTGTCCTCGGGCCGGAGCTGCCTCCCCCTGGCTGTAGCCACCTCCCTCGGGCACGCACATGCCCTCCTGGGAAGTTGGATCTAGCAGCACTGGGGGCCGAAGGGGCTTCTTCTCCCCCGCAGCCCTGCTCCCCACGCCCCATCCAAAGAACAGGGTGGTTTCCTTCTTTCCCTGGACCTCTGTCTCCCAGCTCCTGGGGTCTGTGGCTGCCTGGTTTTGGGGCCTTGGGAGGTGAGCTGGAATGGACAGGTGGTGGCCAGCCCCGCAGAGGCAGGAGGGGGGTGTCAGGTGCCTCTGGCTGCTGCGGGCCCCCGAAGGGCAGGGACCCTATCTTGGCATCGCTGAGGCTCCGGGCCCCACGCAGGACAGGTTGGAGGGGACAAGAATCGCCTTTGTTAAGGGATTCTTTCTGAAACTAGCACGACGTGTGCGAATAGTTGAAGAGCTGTTTAGCCTTCAGAATGCAGCAAGGCTGAGACTAGCAAAGTGTGGAGAGATCGTGAACGCCAAACCCCCTGATCTCTAGGGAAAGCCGTCTCCAGCCGGGTCCCCGGGGAGGAGCTCCCGGGCAGGGGCCCCGCGCTCTGACCCAGAGCCTCAGCCTCTGGGCGCACAGAGCGGGGGGTCTCCGTGCACCTCTGAGCGGAGCTCGGGGTGAGGGCACCCGCCCTGCTGTCACCCTCCATGCCGGCCTGTCCACAGCCCCAGGCAGGGCTGCTCTGGCCAGAACCTTCCTCCTTGGCAAGGCTCAGTCACCCTTCCCCCGGCCCCCTGAGCACAGCCAGACACAGGGCAGCGAGTACAAGAGGTCTCCCGGCAGCCGTGGTACCTGCAGCCCGTTCAGGACGCTCCCCAGGCCTCGCCCGGGGTCTCTGTGCCCCGGCCTGGCACGCGCTTCTAACACGCCCTCGCTCTGCTTTCTGTCCGGGGTCATCCTAACAGCGACAGCGAACGGCCGGTTGCCACCCTGGCAGCAAGAGTCATACAGGGACAGGCCTTGTAGCCGGGTGACGGCGGCCTCCTAGGCCCAGGGCACGGCCAAGCCGCCGCCTGGCAGCACGTGCAGCGCCCACCACGATGCGCCGCTTTGGGCTCCGTCTGCTTCGTCTGCCTTGGGAGACAGGGGACGGCAGGGAATTCAGGACTTTTCGAGCACATCCTGGCCGTGGAGGCTGGCGAGCGCTGGGCAGTGGGGCCCAAAGACCTGGGTCCAGGCCTGGCCCGGGCCGGCCCCCTCCCCTCCCGGCCCTCACCTTCCTGGCTGCGGGTCGCCGCAGGCTTGGGGACAGTGGTGCGGGGCACAGGGCACGTGACTCAGAGCTGAGGCCGGTTTTATTGACGTGGGGACTGCGGGTCAGCCCTGATGTTGGTGTCCTGACCTTTGGATCTGAGTGTGAGTGTGTGTGGAAAAGGGGGCTTCGCAGGTGTGGCTAAGAGAAGGATCTGGATCTGGGGGATTGTCCTGGATCACCTGGCAGACCCTGGGTGTCATCGCAAATGTCCCTCGGGGCGGGGGTGGTCAGAGAGAGATGAGACCACGTGTGTCGTGCTCCCCGCCCCCACCCCCGGGCCTTGGCCTCGTGACCTCCGTGGTTTGACCACGCGAGGTTCATTCACCCTTGGGAAGCGTGGAGCCCGAGCCCCTGTTTCCCTGTACGTAGCATCTGTGGCATCTGTCCCCGGACGGCTTCCTGTGGCCCGACGGAGAGTGGTTGAAGTACCCCCACGGGCCGTGGGCGGGCGGGTTCTGCCCATCTTCTCAGGAGGAGAGGGCACGAGGTGGGACACTGGGCCCAGCCTTGGGCAGCCACAGGACTGACCCCTGAGTCCCTGCCCGATGTCCACTGGCCTGAGAGGCAGTGGCCGCGGGCCGTGGCTCCGGCTGTGTCGATGGGGGAACTGAGGCCCGGAAGCAGCAGTGTGGCTTCTTTGTGCGGCTGCCTCCACACCCAGGGGGCCTGGGGGCAGGGGTGGGGTGGGGTGGGCACCTCCCTCCTTGGGGGACCTCACCTGCCCTGGTTTCTCTCGGCTGAGCCGGGCAGCGAGGCCCTGGGACTCACGGGGCTTCGGGGTGTGGGCCGGGGGCAAGTGAGCTCTGTGCCTGAGGGACAGTCGGGCCAGCCAGGCACTCGCTCTGCCAGCCAGGGTTCGCTTGTGTCCCCCTGAGATCGAAAGCTTCCTGAGGTGGGGGCCCAGGGTCTCAGTCACCACACAAGGGATGCCCTCAGGTCCCAGCAGGGAGGCACGGCTACATCTGTTAAAGGGCTTCCCTGGGGGCTGGGCGGGCCTGGACGCCCTTCTGAGCTGGCAGGCGAGTCTGCAGTCGGGCGGAGTGGGTGGTGGGCGTGCAGGGTCCTGGGGGTGGCACCGGGTGTGGCGGCCTTGGGCCCTGGGGCGCTGGCGTCTCCCGTCCCGGGAGGCCCCAGGCCAAACGAGGGCTGCGGCTCCCGGGGTCCTGCTGGGAGCCGCTGCGGGACTCGGGGCTGCGTTCAGACTGTGCTTCGGGTCCAGCGTCCTGGCGGGGGCTGGTGTGAGCCAGGCTGTACCCCGAAGAGAGGAGGGCGGGGCGCAGAGGAAGGGCCAGCATGGGAGGGACGGAGGAGGGAGCTGGGACTCGATGGAGGTGCACCTGAGCAGGTGCGGACTGAGTACCTGCTGTGCGCCAGACCCCGTCCCCCGGCGTGGGGTGTGGCGGGGGTGGCACCCCACAGCCCTCCTCTGGGGGCTCGTGGTCTTGGGGGTGGACGGCGCAGAAGGGGACAAACAGGCCCCAGGCCCGGCGGTGATATGTGAGCATGAAGGACACAGGTGGAGGCACGTGGGGGTGAGCGTTGGGTCCCGTTTGCGGGTGAGGGTGCGGAGCTTGCAGGCGGGGCACTGGCAGGTGCAAAGGCCCCGAGGCAGGTGGGGGGCGGGGCATGCTGGGAAGGAGCTGGGGTCAGGGTCACTGTGGTGTCATGTGGGGGTGATGTTGAGGGCTCAGTCAGTGGCCGGGCAGGGTGGACTCTGGGGCCCAGGGTGGAGGCAAGCACTGTGGTCAGGACAAGAGACAAGGCTGACGAAGGGGCAGGGTGCAGAGGGGTGGCTGGGACCCGGCTCTGTGGGTCCAGCTGACCCAGCCTGTGTGAGGCACCAGGAGAGAGGTGGAGACGAGAGCTGTTAGAGGGAACCCCGAGAGCTGCGGGAGAGCAGCCGGGTCTTGGGGGGGGCTCCCCAGGCAGGGAGGAGCATCTGGGCGGCCCGGGTCCTGTCTCCTCCAGGAAATGTGGGGTGTGGTCTGTGTCGGGCAGCCTGTTCTCAGCGGACTCTGAGGGGCCGGGAGGGAAGGTGGGCTGGAGTGGGGAGGAGTGGGGCAGTGGGGGGATGCAGTGGGCTTCCTAGTGGGCACAGGCCAGGCGTGTGGGGATGGGGGGTGAAAGCAACTGCAGACAGCAGGATCTCGGTGGGGAGAGGGCCAGGGCTCCGTGGCGTGGGCCCAGAGAGCTGTCTCCACATCTGCAGCCCCGGGGCCACGCGAGGACCCACCTGGAGAGAGTGCTTGGAGCTCCCGCTAGAGTCGTCCTCTTCCCAGGCAGGAGGAGGGCTGGGGGCTCGGCCTGGTCTCATCCAGGGACGTGGAGGGAAGGGCCCGAGGGTCTGCCTTCAGGAAGCCTTACTGGTTCGGGTGTGGTCAGAGCAGCCCGGCTGTGCAGGGATGGGGTGGGAGGGGCTGAGCCTGGGGGCTGGCCCCGGGGGCAGGGGCTGCCGCCTTCCCTTTGTTCAGCTCGTGGGCTCCACCTCTGGCCTCCCCACACCCCCACCCCCGGGATGGGGAGGGGGAGGCAGGCGTCAGAGCAACCTCCCGCCTGGGAGCCCAGGCTCTGGTGGCGCCCCGTTAGCGGCTGCAGGAGACGCCCGCTCCTGGCGCCTGTGCTGCAGCCCCTGAGCTGGTGTTGGGCGCGCTGCCCTGGTTGTCCGGACGGCCACAGAGCCCTGCGGCCACCACCCCTACGTGCAGGTGCAGGTGCAGGACGTTCCCCTCCCCCGAAGGAGGCCCCTCTGGCCCCGGAGGTCACCAAGCTGCTCTCTGCTCTGTGGATTTCCGTCCTGGACACCTTAGAGACAGGTGGTGGGCAGGGGCTGGTTCCCGGCTTGGGGTCCCAAGGCCCATCCCACCGTAGCCTGGGTCAGAGCTCATCCCTTCGAGGCCGGGTGACGTCACGTGCCTTTGGCTGTGCCACACTTGGTGCACTGTTGACGGTCGGCGGTCAGGGTTGGCGGCCCTTGGAACCCTCAGACCCGGGGAGGGCAGGGCCTGCTCCCCGGGCCTGGGCCGCGTCTGAGCGGGGAGGGGGGGGCATCCTGGCACGGGCGCTGACTGCGTGTCCTCCTGTCCCGCAGCTTCCTCATTGTTCTGGTCTGCCTCATCTTCAGCGTGCTGTCCACCATCGAGCAGTATGTCGCCCTGGCCACGGGGACCCTCTTCTGGATGGTACGTAGCTGCGTGAGGGGCCCTGCGCTCTCATCCCCCAGGCGTGTGGACCAGGGGGTGAAGCCAGCTGCTCCTGGCCTCTCCCACCCACAAAACACCCCTCTGCCGGAGCCCCCCTGCTGGCTGGCTCTACAGGCTCGCCCTGATACTGGGGGACTAGAGGTGTGGGGACGCCCTACCCTGGCACCCTCACCTGCCAGGATGTGGCCGTCGGGCTGAGAAGGCCAAAGAATGGGAGGACCCCGGGGCCTGGTGGTCTGGGAGAGCTTCCTGGAGGAGGGGGCTTCTGAGCTGGGCCAGGAAGGAAGGACAGGAGGACGCGGGCACAAGGAGCCGGGGTTGTGGTCTGCTCGGCCTGCGCCGTGGCCCCGGGTCTGGCTGGTACTCGGACCCTGCAGGTGTCTCAGCCCCTGCCCCAGCCTCTGGCCAGGTTGCCTCCAGCCCTGGCCAACTGATGGCTGCAAGCTTGGGTCCCCAAGTCCTCGTAACGTGGCCTTGAGGCCGTGCCTGTTTTATTTGCATGCCGTCGGCTCCACTTTCCCTTTGATGTTTCTGGATTTGGGGTCACAGGAGTTTCCCCCTCTCAGGGTATAGAGAAACAGCCACAGCTGCCTCAAGCACTCGTCCGGGTTAGTCGTGTGGTTTTAAGCGGTTGACGGCAGTGGGCACATCCCGGCGTGAAGGTCAGATTCGCTCTCGCTCTGTCCCTCTCGTCTGCCCCCTCCCAGCACCACTTACTCCAAAGTGTGTCTTTGCTCCCCAGTTTGAGGAGCCATTTTTGTTGTGAACCAGATGTCCAGATGCCAGCGGCTCTGCTCTGGGGTCTCCCTGTTCTGTCCACGGCTGCTTGTCCGTGCCTCTCTCCCACAGCCACGCTGCTTTGCTGATGTCTGCACTCAAATCTGTTTTAACAAGTGGTTAATATCCGTGCCCGGCTCTTCTCTTTCAGGGGCAATTCTTTCCTGTTTGTTTGTTCTCCCCAGTGACCTTCACAATCAGCTTGTCTGCCTCCCAGAAAAAATCCGATGGTGTTTGATGAATGCATCTGGGGAGACCGACATCTCTCTGGGGTGGGGTCTTTCTGTCCATGGTCAAGCCGTGTCTGTTCTACCCAGGAGGCTTTTATGGTTTCGTGATGTGGCTTTTAGACCGTCGTTGTTATTATTTTTAATGTAATAGACCGTCGTTGTTATTATGTTTAATATGATAATGGTGGTTGTTAGTTGCCGTCTCAGATGGGAGCTTCTCTTCCATTACGTTTCCTGGAGGCTATTTTGGTGTCTTGGAAAAGCCTTTGCTCCTGTCGCTTGTACAGCCTGTGACGGCCTCTGTTTTGTTATTGTGTGCGGGAGTTTCTCCTCTGGTCCTTTAGAGTTTTCTGACTTTGGAATTCCGCTGCCTGGTTTGGTCTAGCGTGCTGTTCAGGTGTGGAGACTGGCATCTGTCAGTCACTCCGCTTACCGGGCCAGGGGTGAGGGGGCTCCCTGTGCTTCCTCTGAAGGAATGTGCCCTCCCGGGCAGAGAGGTGGGGGGGGCAGTCCTTCAAGTCCAATGAGAGGACATGATTCTAAAGTGATGGTGTTGACTTTCGGGTGTCTTTCCTGCCTCTGTGGAGGTGTCGGCGGATGTCCGTGCTTTCCCGGGATAACTGTCCCGGCATTTTGTTTCTACTGTCCTGTTGGGTTATACTTTCTCATATAAAGGTAGGGACTTGTTTGAAAAGTAGGACGGCCGCCATCCCAGCAAGACGGAGGGCCTTCTGGGGTCATGGAGCCTCCCCCGCTCGCCTGGTCCTGAGGACCTATGGAGGTAACCCGGGTGCCAAACAGGTCCGTGCCAAGGCCCCAGAGGCCGCAGCTCCTTGCAGAAGTGCCCTCGGGCAGTATGACGGTTACTCTTGGCCTGCAGAGAGATGTCCCCAAACCCCTGCTCTGGGCAGGCCCTGGGGCAGGCCAGGGGTCATCTCCCTCTGGGTGAGCCGGAGGTGCTTCTCTCTGCTGTGAGCATCCCGGGTGCCCTGGCCGGCCGTGTGTCTGCTTCCCAGGCTGGGGACTGTCCTTCCCTCTGGCCGGCCTCCTTCCCACCTCCCAGACTGCAGGGGAGGAGCTGTGGGGGGCAGGGAGAGAGTGGAGAAAGTTGGGGGGTGTCTCTGGCGTTTTGGGTTATCACAGGGTGATTTGAGCCCCTGCCCAGACCGCACAAAGCACATCTGCTCTGCGAGTTGCTCCCGGGGTCTCCTCGCGGCCAAGGTAACTGAGGTTCAAGAGGCAGTGGCTGGAAGGGGCCAGGAAGACCTTGCCGGGCTGGGCCCAGATTCCAAGGCTGCCGTTCTACCAAATGTAAGTGCTGGTGGTGCTGGGCCCAGGGGCCTGGTTGGCCGCCCGCCCCCTGTAGGTCTCCTGGGGCCATAACTAAGTCCACAGCCCGGGCGGCTTAAACGACAGGATGTATTATCTCCTGGTCCTGGAGGCTGGAATCCCAGACCCAGGTGTGGGCAGGGCTGGTTCCTCCTGAGGCCTCTCTCCTCGGCGTGTAGACGGCCGTCTTCTCCCTGCGTCCTCACGGGGTCGTCCCTCTGTGTGTGTCTGTGTCCTGACCTCCTCTTCTCATAAGGACCCCAGTCCTGTGGGGTTAGGGTCACCCTAGTGACCTCATTTTACCTTCCTCACCTCTTTGAAGGCCCAGCTCCAAATACAGTCACATCCTGAGGACTTGGGGGTTAGGGCTTCCGCATAGGGATTTGCGGGGGACACAGTTCAGCCCATAAGGCCCCCTGAGTGACTGGGGTCAGTTCCTCCTCTGCTGGGAGATTTACTCTTAGGTTTTTAGATGTAAAGCATCCCAGGGACCGCCCCTGTGTGCACCCTGCCGCCCCGGGCCCTGCATCAGCCCCGAGGGTCCTGAGTCCAGGTGCCAAATCCTTGGGCATCTCATGCAGGGCCTCTGGGTGCAGCTGGGATGGGCCGGGTGAAGCCCGCATAGACTCTCGGCCCGGGAATCGCCACTGAAACCAGACCCTTGGTGGGGGGGTCACCCCAGGACCGCCCTGGGGGTGGGGGCAGACCCTGGCGGCCTCGGGCCTCCCCTGGTCCGGCCTCCACTCTCCCCTTGGCCTGGCCGGGAGCACCTCCCTCCCCAGTCAGTGCTCTCACGTTCAGACAGGTCTCCTCGCAGGTTTCGTGGTGCCGTCCCGGCCCCCAAGTCCCGGCAGGCCCCTGCCCGGCAGCCCCCCCCCCCCGCCCGCCCGCCCGCTCCCTGCTGAGCACCGACCTCCACCCTCAGTCCCGGCATTTGTGAGGCCCGCGTGCCACCTGGTGGCCGTTCTCTGCAGTGCGGGCACCGTTCCCCTGCTGAAGATGGGGGCTCGGCCCAAGCTGGGGGTGCGGTCCTAACCCCTCGCTCTCTGGGGCCCGGGATGCGTGTGCCAGCGGTCATCCCGGAGCTCCCCTGCTCCAAGCAGAGGGCCCCCCGCTCTGGTCGCATCTCCCGTCCCACCCCTTTGAGGGGAGAGACCCTGTGCCGCCTCCCTCGTCCACCCCCGTTCTCTCACATCAGCACCTTGCGCGCTGCCACCCTCGCGTCCCCCCGGGAGTCCTCTCCACACAGCAGCCATTGGTTGCGGGGGCGACTCCCCAGAACAAAACTCCGATCGTTCTAGAAGCTCCCGGTGGCTTTCAGGATCGGCTGGGCCTCTCAGGCCCCCAAGTGCTGCTCGCCCGGCACCGCCCGCATGTCTGTCCCCCCCCCCCCCGCCCCCGCTGCTCCCCTCCGCTCTGATGCACTGTTTGCTGACCCTTGGACACTCCCGGCCGCCTCGGGGCCCTTGCACGTGCTCCGCTCGGCATGTCACAGGACCGGCTTCTCCTCCCGTCAGGCCTCGACTTGGCCGTCACTGCTTCAGTACCCCCTCCCTAACCGCCTTCTGCGCGGTCCCCGTCCCTCCTGCAGCACACCCCGCTCCTGCCCCAGCGGTCTGGGTGTGACAGGGGTCTGCGGGAGGGAGGGGGGAGTCACAGGGTCTGTCTCCTTGCTCTGTTCCCCACCCCTGAAGGCAGGGCCCCAGGGGCTGCGACCCCTCCGCAGGCCCAGAGTGGTGCTTCCGGGGTTTGGATACCCCTCCTTCGACCCACGTGCCCAGAGCGGCCCCGGGGGGCACCGCAAGCTGTGTGCAGTCCTGGGCCTCGGTTTCCCCACCTGCAGAACGGAGGGCTTGAGCAGCATGGCCTCAGACCTAACCTTTTGATGGCCTTGCAAGGTTTCCAGGGGTTTCCTAACTCACTGGCCTGTGGAGACAGATCCTTTGCGGTGGGTTTAAGCTGGCCGTATCCAGCTGCCACTGGAGTCATGGCCATGGCGGGTGTGGGGCGTCTGCGATACTGGGAGGAATGAGGCCGCCCCGGGCCCAGCCTCCGGGGTAGATGTGAGTTATGTCCGGGGTGGGGACGGGAAGGAGGTAAGAGGTGAAGAGGGACTGGGGGAGGGGGGTGGGGGGGTTGTCTGCGGGGATGCTGAGGGCTTCCTGGAGGAGGAGCTGCCCTGAGAGGGGAAGGAGGAGGTAAGCGGGTGCTGGGGGGTCGTGGGGACGGGCAGGGACCCTCCTGCAGCGGGCAGCCTCAGGTGGGCCGGGCAGGCGCAGCGCCCCAGAGCTCTCGGTGGAGGTGGCAGCCTGCGGGGTGGGGACGGGGGTAGCCCCCAGGCGGAGGGAGACCGGGTTTGGGGAGGGGGCCGCGGGGGCGGGTGTTTGCAGGCGGCCCAGGGCGGGGCCGCGGGACACCAGGTGGCGCTGTTGTCCGCGGATCGCGGGCACCGCTGGCCCCGGCCCAGAGCTCCGAGCGGAGCCAGACCGCAGCCGGGAGCCCAGGAGGGGCCGAGCGTGGGCTCCACACAGGATTCCGAGAGCAGCACGATGCTTAAATGGTGGAGAAAAAGTCATTCAAAGCTGTGTTTTCCCAGAGAGCCCATATTTCTTCCTTTCTTTTCATGCGCTCGCTTTTATGGGGCCAGAGAGCTGTTATCTCAGCTCTGTGTGAGGGAGCCCCAGGGCGGCCTCCGAGGGATTAAGCGTTCTGCTGAACCAGGGAGATTTGGGGGGCCTGAAAAAGCCATTTTGGGTGGAATCTCATCTCTGCTGCAGGGTCTGTCCCGGGGCCGTGAATGGGCCCGTTTGAGATCTGAGCCTTGTTTGTGGTTTCCCGGGGAAAAGGGCCACTGCCAGGGCTGCAGGGCCGGCTCCCAACATGGTTCCTGAATTCACAGGAAGCCCTGGGTGTGTGTGTGTGTGTGCGCGTACGTGTGTGTGCCTGCCTGTGTGCACGTGTGTCTGTGCATGTAGGCGTGCGGTGTGCGTGTGTGTCTGCTCGTGCACATCGCCGTGTGCACGCACGTGTGTGTGCGTGGGTCCGTGCGTGTGTGCTCTGTGCCCGTGTTTCTGTGCGCACGCGCGCCTGTGGACGAGTTCTGGGTCTGGGTGGCTCTTCTGTGTCTCCCCCTGTCCTGCTGCTGTGGCAGAAACACTCCCCTCCCCGCTCTCTGGAATAAGAGACCCAGGCTGGGCCCAGGTGAGGGGCTGGTTTTTGTCTCTGAAATCGAGGGTTTTTTTTTTTTGTTTTTTTTTCCTTCCTTTTTCAAATCCCACACAAAGAGAGAGGCACTCAAAAGCACAACACAGACACCGCGTATTCCATGCCTTCTGGTGGGGAACATACCAGGGAATTGTCCTGCGATGCTGCGGTTAAAAACCCCGTGAGCCGCGGCCCGGAGGCCTAGGGGATGAGGTCATTGCTGCGGCTTCCTCCCCGGCCCAGGCCCCTCGGCGGTGACCCAGCCCTCCCGCCGCTGGATCACCCACCCCGGGGCTCCGGCTCCCCCAGCATGGAGCGAGACTCTCCTGTCCCTTGGGCCTCAGTTTCCCAGATGCAAAACCAGGCTCCATGGGACTCTCTGGGCCCCCTTGGGCCCCTCTGCGGGCCTCACTTTTCTCAGGAACGCAGTCTAGGCTCTGTCCTCAGAACCCCCCCCGCAGCCCCCCGGCGGCCCCAGCTCACACTCAGCTCGGGCCTCTGCAGGCCCGCGTGTTCCCAGCTTCTGCTCTCTACACCCTTCACGTGCCAATAAAGACGACCACGCTAAGTCAGGGCCAGCGGCCCCCCTGGGGAGCCTGCTGCGTGCACGCCCTCTGCTCTGTCCTTCACTCACACGGAGGGGATGAGACTCACAGAGCTTAAGTCACTCCTACCCAATGTCAGGGCACCAGCGGGTGGCCCAGATTTTTCATTAAGAAACCCCAAGGTCTTGTTTTCTCCAAGGCCGGCTCCTCCTTGGAGTGCTCTTCTCCAGCCGTCTCCTCTCTGCTTGGTGAACTCCTACACATCCCACAAAGCCCCGCTCCTGTACATTTGCTTCTGGGATGCCTTCCTGCTCGCCCAGTGACATCACTGGCTTCGTCCTCCAGTGCTCTGGGAAGATGTCATCTCCCCCACTGCGGGGCCTTGAGCTCCTTGGTCTCTGTCCCCAGCACACAGGAGCTGCCCAGTGAGGAGTGGTTCCCACTGCCTGGGCCTTGTCTGTTGCTCTGCCTCAGAATGTAGTCCACCCTTTCCCTGCACCCTGGTAGGGGTGTCCTCACCTGCGTTTGTTCAGCCAGCAAGTGTTTCTCGTGCACCCACTAACATGCCAGGGTCTGTGTGCAAATAGCAGGGATTCTCGGGGGCAGGACACGGGCTTCATGTCTGCGTCCCCAGGGCGCTCCCCGTGGGCCCTGTGTAAGAGGGGGGCAGCGCCGAAGCGTGGGGAGGGACTGACACCCTGCCTCCGGGAGCCGGAAGGCGGTGGCGGTGCCCTTCTGCGAGCACACGTGTGTGTGCGTGTGGACACGCATGTCCCACCAGGCCAGGGTTGGGCCTTGGCCTGGCTCAGGTGTCCCACTTGTCCCTCTATAGGGCGGGGGTCTTGGCTGCCTCATGGGCAGCGACTTCCCGTGGGCACAGCAGAGCCTCTTGGGTTTGGGGCAGAAACACTGAAAGCTAAGGGACAGCCCCGCACCGCAGTCTGCATTCCAGATATTTCTGCCCAGCGGAGCTGGCTGAAGTGTCCCGGGGTCTGACCGTGCAGCCTGGGGGTGTGGAGCGGCCCGCGGCTCCAGGCCACAGGGGCCCCCTCGCTCGTGCCTCTGAGGCCCTGCCCGGTGCCGACCCAGGGAGACGAGATAGAGGGACACTGGCCTCGGGGACGGGGGAGGGGGCGAGCTGGGGGTCGGGGTCCGGGCTGCTCCTCGGGCAGGTGAGGAAGGGCCCCACCCTGGACGGTGCGTGTCTGGGGAGAGGCAGACTGCTGTGTCCGCCCCGTGCCAGGTGGGGTGGGCAAGACCCAGGCAGCGCCTGCACCCCCGGGTCTGGGTCACCCCCGATGTCCCCATGTGAGTCCGTGAACAGAAGCTTAAGGGCCGCCTAGCAGGATTGGAAGCTGCTGCCCTCAGGGCTCTCGGCTAATTCTCTAGAGCCCCTTTGCCACTGGGTGGGGACCCCTGAGAGCGAGAACCCCGACCCCCGGGATTCTGTGGACATCGGCCTGAGCCCCCCCTAAAGCCCCCTACGCCAGGGGCCCGGCGCCTCTGCTCCCTGTGACGGGCCCCTCACTTCCTCTTGTGTCTCCAGGGCATTTCTCCGCCACCGCCCCCATCCACACTCGAGTGTCATTGCTTCTCCCAGCGCCTGTGGCCTTTTTTCCTCATTGTGTGTGTGGTTGTGGGCTTTTGGCTTCCTCGGCCTGGAGTGGCCTGGACCCTCCCTTTGGGGTCTCCCTCCTGGGCTTGCAGGGCCTAGTGCCACTGTCCCTACCTTATAAGGGGGACGGTCCCCCAGCCCCAAGGGCATCTGAGCAGGAAGAGGCCGAGGGCTCGAGGCTCGCGGGGCCCCCTCTGGGGCCCAGGGTGGTGGCTCGGGCTGTCCCCACCCCCGGGGCCATCGTTTGTGCCCGCCAGAGTCCCCGTCCCCAGGGCTGGCTGCGTTCCTGGCCCGGGGGCAGCTGCTCCTGAGGGGACAGCTGACATTCCTTCTTGCGGGGTCTGCGAGAGCCGTGAAAACGGGAACCCTCGGCTGTAACCGGAACCTTCCGCGGGCTCACGGGCCCTGTGGGTGGAGAGGTCCTAGGGCAACTTGCGCTCGCTAACAAAGGCGCCCTCTGTGAAGCCCACGCTCCGTCCCGGGCCAGGACTGTCCTGTCCATCAAGTCGATTCAGAACCAGGGGAGGGGGGCCTGGGCAGGAGGTGGAGGAAACTGCAAAGTGTTTGAAACTTTCCCGAAAAACACGTAACCCGATCCCGCACGAGTGGCCTGAATCAGGTCACGCCCTGGGGCCGCTGGGCAGTTTTACGCCCTGAGCTGTGCAGGGGAGGACAGGGCCCCACCTGGGGTTGAGGGAGGGGGCGGGGGCGAGGGGGGCACGGGGACGTCCACCTGCAGCCCCTGGTCCCCCCGGAAGCAGGGCACCTCCTCCAGATCACTTCCCCCGGGCCCCCAGAGTTTCCTCCCGAAGGAAAGCAGGGCGGTGGGGCGGGTGCTCTCGGGTCCCGGGGAGACTCTGCGAGGTCAAGTGGAGGCCCTGGGGCCCGAGACCAGCCAGGGCCCGGCCTGCAGGGCTCCCCCCGCCCCCGGCTGTGTGAACCACCGGGTCTGGGTCTGTTTGTTTCTACAGTGTTTCCTGTTTTCAGGCTGTAAAGCTCTGTGCTGTGAGGTGGGTGCCGGCGTCTTAGCTGCCTTCCGGGGTGTCTTTGCCGGGAGCCTACTGAGAGCCCCTGGCCGGCACCCCGTCCGCCCTGGGCTCTGGGAGCGTCTCCTAGGCTCCCCCCTTGGGGAAGCCCGTCCCTCTGGGTCCAGGGGCCCCGGGAGGGAGGAACGACCATCCTGCTGGTGGAGGCTGCTGGGCCGGCCTCCGCTCCCTCGGGCAGAAGGAGATGGGGGAGCCCACGGCCTCGCCTGGCACCCGCGATGCGTGTGCGTGCGTATTTGTGTGTCCGTGTGTGTGCGTGTGTTTGCGTGGTCTCCAAGGCTTTCTCTCCAAAGCGGCCAGGTGTCTGGGTGGTCTCATCCTGCAGCTCTCCCCACTGTACCCCCCTCTTTTCTTCACCCTTTTCCGAGGTTGTGGAGACTCAGCTCCAGGCTGGTAACCAGAGTCAGTCGGAGCTGCCCCCGGTTGGGGTGCAGGGGGCTGGGGACCAGCGGGGGCGTCGGGGTCTGGTCAGACGGGGAGCTTGGCCTCCCGTGTCGGCAGGAGGGCCTTTCGGGCCAGGCGTCCCTCTTGCCGGTCTGGAAGGCGTCAACCGTCCAGGAAGGGGGTCTTCACCTGCACCCAGGCCGCCCATCGGCCGCCCCCCGGGCGGAGGGTCCCGCGCGGCGCTCTGCCCCCCCGCGGTGTGGGTCTGGCCCGGGCGGAGATGGGGGGACTGCTCCGTGTTTTCCGTCCCGCCTCGCCCGCCAGAACGTGAGGGTCCGGGACCAAAGTCGGACGTTGGGGTGCGGGCGCCTGCTGCGGCCCGCGGGCCCCTCCACTGGGGATTTGGCGGGATTAGAGTGTGCCGTCCTCGGGACAGGTGTTTCCTTTATGCTCTGCCCGGGGGCTGCAGAGAAGCGCGTCTTTAAGTGCCACATTCAGTGGGGTCTCCGGCTTGGGGTAGCTGGAGGGCCGGGTTTTGTCAGGGCTTGTTTTTACATCTGACCCTGACCAGCTGGAGTGCCTTGTTTTAAGCGCGGGGTAACAGCTGACATAACATAACGGGGATCAGGCTGAACAGGCAGCCGTGTCGCCGGGCGCGGGCGGGGGCCTGGCACCGGCGCTCCACGTGGGGGCCGCCCTGGGGAAGTCGTCAGGGATAATGGGATGAGCCCGGCGGGGCCTCGTGGCCGTGGGGTGCACGGCGCGGTGGGGTCTGCCAGCTGTCACCCCCGGGCGGGGGCTGGGGGCTTGCAGGTGCCAGAATGATCGCCCCAGGAGCCTGCATTCAGATGGGCTATAATCGTGTTCTCTGCTTCCCCAGGTCAGGGAGAATGGGAACCAGAGGCCCCGGCTGTGCGCCCATTGAAGTGTGCCATTGTGCGACTTCCCGGGCGGGGGGCGGGGGCTGGGGCAGCCCTGCGGGTCGGGGGGCCGCTGCCCGTGCACCTTGCCCCCCCCCCGCCCCCGACCCCTGACCCACTAAACGGACCTCAGAGCCGGGGTCGGGGGCGGGAGCGGCTGCTCTTTGCGCATTTTCCGCCTCCCAGCTACGTGTGGGTCAGGCACCGGGTGGGGGAGTGGAAGGCGGAGCTGTGGAGGCCCCTGGGGCGGGCGGCCGCTGGCAGCCCTCTCCTGTGACCGGGCAGGAGATGCCCCCGACCGGGGCCAGTCCCATGTGCCCAGTGGGCTGCCTGTCAGCTCCTTCTGGGCCCCTGGGCGGCAGCCCCAGCTGGGCTCAGGAGGCCTTGATGACGCCCGTGAGCGCAGAGGGGGCCCAGGGAACCCCTCAGGCCTCCGCAGGGTCGTGGGAATCAGGGGCCACGCTCCCCTGCTCACACACGTGGGTCTGCAGGCGCCGATCCGCCAGGGCCTCTGGCTGCCCCGGAAGGCGAGTCCGGGCCTCAGGCCTTGACAGTTTCACTTCCCCTTGGCTGGCGGCTGCGAGACAGACACCCCCGGCCCAAAGCTCGGGGCAGGCGTGTCACGTTTGCGTTTCCAGGTGGACCCAGCCACCCTGGGCTGAGAGAATTTCCCTGTGCGGAGCAGACGCCCAAGCCGGGGCTGCTGCGAGCTGGTGGTGCCAATTTCCCAGCTTGAAGGATCTGGTCGGTAAAAACATACCTGGTCCAGCCGGACACTGGCAGAGAGGCAGGCGTGCACAGGGATGCACATGCACGCCCAGACACGCACGTGTGGACGCGCTCACGTGGCGTGCACTCAGGCACATCCACGTGTCTGCGCGCACACGTGCACACAGGCACGCTCGGCTGGAGCTTCGCCGGCAGGGAGCGGGACGCCCTCGGGGCCGCGTTCCATTTGCACATTTAATCCAGAAACTGTCAGCACGGGAAGCCTGGACGGGAACAAAATGTCAAGTGTGTGCTGAGAGGTGCAGCCTGCCCCCTTTCCTGGCGGGCGATGGTCTGGTCAGTTTCCGAGCGTGATGGGCTGAGGATAATTTGTGCGTTCGGAACACAGTGCAGTGGGGAGACCTGGGTGGGAGGGGGGGCGGGCAGCGTCTTTATTTCATCTTCAGTTTCTCGAGCTGGGCCTGTGTCTTCTCCCCGACCGACCGTTCTCTGAGCCCGGCCAGGAGGGTCGGAGACGGGGGCCGCGGTCCTCGGCGGTGGGGATTGGGCTGGGTCCGTGTGTGTTCATTTCTCAGCGTTGCCGACTCTGCGAGGTCCCTGGACCCAGCTGCAGAAGACTGAACGTGACCGCAGAGCCCTGGTGACCTCACCGTTTCCAGGGTGCTGGGCAGCGGGGCTCAGCCCCTGCTGTTGGGGTCCCCTGAACTTTCCCCAAGCGTCCCCCTTTTGCTTAAGGGCTCTGTCTTCATTTCAGGGTCAAGGTGATTTTCTTTTAAATGAGGACATCTGTTAGACCACTTAGTAGCTCTGGGACGTTGGGAAGATGCTCTCTCGTCCCGGGGAGTTTGTAAGAATTCCTGGTTTCTCCCCAGTGTTTGGAGAGCCAAGCATGTCATAAGCTCCGTCACTGGTCGCTGTGTGAACGGGCAGCTGGAGGCCTCTGCACCCCACCTTGAGAACGGGGGGCAGTGGGGCAGCAGGCCCCGGGCTCCAGGCTTCTCCCCCTGTCTGCTTCAGGGTAGGCCTGCCGTTGGCGGTGGCTCTCCAAGGCCCCAGAGCCAGGATGCGCACACACAGGCCCCCAGGCCAGGCCTCACCAGAGAAACTCCAGGTGGCGGTGGTCCAGATCCCCCCGAGACCGCCTGGTGGGCCGCACGCATTCCCGACCCTCTCCGGACCTCAGCCTAGAACCCCGGCGCTGTGGGTAGCTCACGTGCCTGGGGCTGTGGTCTGGGCACGGACGGCGTGCAGGTTCTCAGTCCAGAGCTGAGGGCCTTGAGGGCCAAAGGGACGGTGGTGGACAAGTGGCCTCTTCCTCCTGGCAGGGTTGGGGTGGGGGTGCTGGGGAAGTAAATGGGAAGGCCGTCAGTGCCCACCAAAGGCGCCTTAGTTGGGAACCAGTGACCTCAGTTAGGAGTCTGTTAGCAGCACCTGGTCCCTCTGCACCTGAAACGCAAGGGGGAGCAGCAGACAGACAGACAGACAGGCTCAGGTTTGCCACGATGGCCGGATCTGCACAGACGTGGTAGCGTCTGGGTTACGTACTCTGTTCACGTGAGCCAAAGCCAGCTTTCAATTGTGGTATAATCGACGTGTGATAGACGGCCATACTTAAAGCGCACAGTCGGACACCATGAGACCGTTACCCCCAGAGGTGTCCTCGGGGCCTTGGGATCCCTCCTGCCGCCCCTCCCCGCTCAGGAGGCAGCCACCGCCCTGCCCGTCAGCAGAGACTGGTCTGTCCTTTCCAGGGTCCTCTGGTCAGTGGATCACAGACGCGTGCGTGCTCCTGTCCGGTGCCGCACGTTGTTCTTCTGAGGTTCATCCAGGTGGTTGCGTGTGTCCAGGGGCCATTCTTTTCGTCGCTGACTTGTGTTCTGCTGTGTGGACGGACCACAGTCTGTTATCCATTCACATGGTGGCGGGCATTTGGGTCGTTTCCCGTCTTGAGCTGTTGTGTGTCCATTTGTGTTCAAGTCTTTGTAAGGACTTGTATTTCCTCTTTTTTAAAAAATATATTTTATTGAAGTGTAGTTGGCTTACATTGTGTTAATTTCTGCTGTACAGCAAAGTGGCTCAGTTATGCGTATATAGACATTCTTTTTCGTATTCTTTTCCATGATGGTTTATCACGGGGTATTGAATACAGCGCCCTGGGCTATACGGTAGGACCTCGTTGTTAGGACTTGTATTTCTTTTTTCTTAGGTAAATACCTAGGGGTAGGATGGCTGGATATATGGTAGGTGTTTATTTAATCGCTTAAGGAACTGGCAAACTGTTTTCCGAAGTGGTCACACCACTTATAAGTCCCGCCAGCCGTGTGAGAGTTTCAGTCCCTGCAGTCCTCACCTGCGCTCGATGGGGTTGGTCTCTTCCATTCTAGTCAATCTGATAAGGTGGGGGAGTGCTGTCTCCTTGTGGTTTAATTTTCATTTTCAAATGACTAATGATGTTGAGGATCTTTTCATGGTTTATTGGCCTCTGTGTGACTTCTTTGGTGAAGTGTCTTTCAGACCTTTGGTTCATTTAAAAATGGATCTGTTTGTCTTATTTCCTGGGTTGTGAAAGTTCTTTATATATTCTAGATACAAGGGTATATGTTTTACAAATATTTTCCGCCCCAGTCTATGGCTTTCCTTTTCCTTTATTTAGTGTCTTTTAAAAACTAAAAGATCTCAATTTTAATGAAGTCAAATTCATTGCTTTTTCGTTTTTTATGTGTTTCATGCTTTCAATGTCATATTTAGGAAATCTTTACCAAACACATGATTACTAAGGTTTTCTTCTGTGTTTTCTTCTGGTGGTTTTAGTTTCAGTGCTTACATTTAGGTCCGTGAGTTACCTTTTGTCTACCATGTAAATTGTGGGTTGAAGTTCTTAATTTTTATAATTTATTTTTATTGAAGTATAGTTGATTTACAAAGTTGTGTTAATTTCTGCTGTACAGAAGAGTAATTCAGTTATACATATATATACATTCTTTTTCATATTCTTTTTCCATTATGGTTTATCCCAGGGTATTGAATAGAGTTCCCTGTGCTCTACAGTAGGACCTTGTTGTTTATCCATCCTATATATAATAGTTTGCATCTGCTAATCCCAAGTTTGCAATCCATCCCTCCCCCACCCGCCTCCCCCATGGCAACCACAAGTCTGGTTTCTATGTCTGTGAGTCTGTTTCTGTTTCGTAGATAAGTTCATTTGTGTCATATTTTAGATTCCATATATAAGCGATATCATATGATATTTTCTCTGTCTGACTTACTTCACTTAGTATGATAATCTCTAGGTCCATCCATGTTGCTACGAATGGTGTTATTTCACTTGAAGTTCTTAATTTTTTTATGTGAGTGTCCAGTTGTTCCAGTGCCGTACACTGAAAAGAGTATTCCTTACCCAGGGAGTCACCTTGGCACCCTTTTAAAAACTCAGTTTACCGTAAAAGCGTGGGCCTCTTTTTGGCGATGCATTTCTGATGCATTGACCTTTTAGTCCGTCTTTATGCCGATACCACATTGCCTCGATTACTACAGCTCTGTAAAAGCCTTAAGATAAGGAAAATCATCCACCTTTGCTCTTCTCTTTCAAGCTGTGTTGGCTATTCCAGGTCCTTTGTACTTCCATATAAATTTTAGAAGCTGCTTGTCAATTTTTACAAAGAAGCCTGGTGAGATTCTGCTTGGGACTGCGTTGAACCTCAAGATGCACTGGGGGAGAATCAATCTCTTACCGATATCAGATCTTCTGACCCACGAACATTGTACATCTCTCCATGTATGTAGATCTTTAATTTCTGTCAGAGATGTTTTGTGCTTTTCAGTGAAAGGCCTGGTACCTCTTTTGTCAGATACCAGGTTTTTCGTATTTTCTTATGCTATTGTCAGTGGTGTTTATATGTCTTTTATATTGATACCTCTGTAACTCAATTTTTAGTTCTAGTAGATTTTTTGTGTGGATTCCATTGATTTTTTTTTTTTTTTTACATTGATCATCATGTCTGCAAATAAAGACAATTTTACCTCTTCCTTTTCGATCTGGACGCCTATTTTTTTTCTTGCGTGATTGCACTGGCTAGCCCCTCCAGTACAATGTTTAATAGAGATGGGAAGAGTGAACATCCTTGCCTTCTTCTCAGTCCTTCCCAGAAGTACGTTTAGTTTCTCACTATCAAGTGTGATGTTACTAGGTTTCTGTAGATGTCCTTTATTAGACTGAGGAATTCTCCTTCTAATACTAATGCTAAGAGTTGTTTATTTTAACATAAATGGATGTTGGAATTTGTCAGGTGCTTCTTCTACACCTCTTGAGATAATCATGTTTTCTTCTCCTTTAGTCTCAATATGGTGAATTATATTGATTGATTTTTCAGACGTTAAATCAAGCTTGTGTTTCTGGATAAACCCCAGTTGGTCACGTTGTATTATTACCCTTTGTAGATATTGTTGAACTTGCTAAAATTTTGCTAAGAACTTTTGCATCTAAGTTCATGAGGGATATTGACTGTAGTTTTCTTATAATGTTCTTGGTTTTGGTGTCAGAGTAATGCTGGCATGGTAGAGTGCTCTGGGAAGTGTTCTCTCTTCGTGTGGCGGGAAGAATTTGGTAGTAGTGGTCTTATTTCTAACCTATGTGTGTGGTGGAATTCATCAGTAAAGCCATCTAGGCCTGAACTTCTGTTTGTGAGAAGGTTGTTCACTAGATTTTAAACGCAGTTAATACTTATGTTCAGGTTATCTGTTTTTTCTTGAGTAGACCTTGGTACTCTGTGTGTTTGAAGGAATTTGTTCATTTCACCTAAGACGGTAAATTGATTGGCACAAAGTTCATAATATCTCATTATTATTTTTTTAACATTTGTAGGATTGTCTCTTCTCTCATTTCTATATTGGTAATTAGTTCCTTTTTTTATGATCAGTCTGGCTAGAGTTTTAGTGATTTTGCTGATCTGAAATAACCAGCTTTTATCTTGGGGTTTCATTGGATGTTTTTTTCTTTTTTGTTATTTCATTGGTTTCTGCTCTGATTTTTATTGTTTTCTTTCTGTTTGCTTAGTTTTAATGTGCTCACCTTTTTCTAGCTTTTAAGGTAGAAGCTGAGGTCGTTGATTAAAGATCTCTCTTCTAATGTAGGTGTTTGGTAGTCTGAAGACCACTTTAGTTGCATCTCACAGATTTTGATGTACTGTGTTATTTTCATTCCAATTTGGCATATTTTCCAATTTCATTTTTGATTTCTTCTTTGATTCATGGGTTAGTGAGAAGCGTGTTACTTTCCAAACATTTGGGGATTTTCAAGATACCTTTCTGTTATTGATTTCTACTTTAACTCATTTGTGGTAAGAGAAAACACCTAACGTGATTTGATTCTTTCAAAATTTATTAAGACATAAAAAAAAATTTATGAAGACTTGTCTTATGACCCAGCCTAAGATTTATCTTTGTAGATGTTCCGTGCACACTTGAAAAGAGTGTGCAGTCTGTTGCTGTTGGGAGGACTGTCCTGTAAACGTCAATGAGGACATCGCGGTCGGCAGTGCTGTGCGGGCTCCTGTATCGTGCTGGATTTTCTGTCTCCTTGTTCTCTCCATTGTTGAGAGAAGGGGTGGGTATCAAAATCTCCACCTATGATTGCGGATCCATCTTCTCATTCTTCCGTTTCTAGGAGCTTTTGCCAGTGTATTTCGACGCTTTGTTATTGGGCGCTGTAGTGTTTAGAACGGTGTGTCCCCTTGATGAATTGACCCTGGTAACTTAGCTTCATCCTGGTAACTTCCTTTGCTCTGAAATCTGCATTGTTCGGCTTTCTGTTCGTTCGTGTTAGCACAGTCTGTCTTTTAAACTTATTTTACTTTTTTTTTTTTTTTGGTAGTACGCGGGCCTCTCACCGTTGTGGCCTCTCCCATTGTGGAGCGCAGGCTCAGCGGCCATGGCTCACGGGCCCGGCCGCTCCGCGGCACGTGGGATCTTCCCGGACCGGGGCACGAACCTGCGTCCCCTGCATCGGCAGGCGGACTCTCAACCGCTGCGCCACCAGGGAAGCCGTGAACTTATTTGACTTTTAACCTCCTTGTGTCTTTATATTTAAAGTGTGTTTCTTGTGTGAAGCATTTGTGAGTCAAATTAAAATACTTTTAAAGGATGAGTTACGCTTATTCGCTTGTATTAACATGACTGGTGTTCTTGGTTTCACTCTGCCGTAGTCTTTTACAATTACACGTATTTTGCCATAGTTGCTGTGGCAGTTTTCTCCGTGAGACGTGTATCCTTTGCTCTTTAAAAGTATGCTGGTATTTCGGAAGGCTTGCGCTTTTGTTCTGACAGTTACTTTTGTTCCTATACCTTTTAAAATTTCCCCAGTCGTTGTTTTCGACTTCCCCCTTTAGTAGCTGGCTTGTTGGTTATTATCGTTCTCCTTTAACCCCCACCTGTACCACAAAAAACGGGCTTATTCCTTTTTCCTCTTTTATAAGTCTCAGACCCCACAAATCCAGGATCAACAACTGAATACTCAGGGCAAGAAAAGGATGAGTGACGTGGGAGGTGGGGGTACTGGTGGCCTCGTTGAGCAGGTGTCTCTGAGTGAAGGTGAAGGACTGAGTCATGCATGCGTTTTGGGGGGCAGGGGTGCTCCCGGCAGAGGGGACGGCTCCCATCCAGACCCTGAGCGTGTGCCTAGCTCTTGTGTGTGTGGGGGTCAGCCTGGTGTGAAGGGTTCGGGGCGTGCCCTGGGCACTTGGGCTTTCCCTCTTGGGAGCTGGAGCTCTACGTGGGGTGCCCTCTGACTGGTGGAGGAGGGGCAGGCGGGCAGCAGCAGGGAGCAGGGGGCAATGGATGGTGACTTGACCAGATGCATCATTTTACTTTGATTGCGCGAGTCCTTCGTACCCCAAATGTGGTTCCTTCTGGGGAGAAGGGTAGGAGAAGGCTTTGACTGATTCTGACAGGTTTTATTTCTCAAAAAAAAAAAAAAAAAATCTGAACCAAGTGTGGCAAAATGGCGAAAAAGCAGGAAATGGGGTGGGAACTTTTTCTTGTCACGTTATCTGCTATATTCTTGCGGTCTATTTTTAAAATCTCATATCGAGCAAAGAAAGAAAAGTCTGTTTAGATGAAAACTTTCCGCAGCAGTTCATATGGCCTTTCTCAGCCTTGTGGGTGCAGAGGGGTACCCTGATATCCTGCGGGGGTCACGGGAACATGTCTGCAAATGGCTGGATTCCACCGAGACATTCGCAGAGTTGACCAGTCCCTTGGGGAAAGCATTTCTGCAGAAGGTTTTATAGGTCTGTGGGGAGGTAGGGTTGTCTTACTGCATCACAGTAAGCCAGCTGTGTGCAGGCGTGTGCGTGCCTGTGTGTGCACGTTTGTCTGTACATTCACTGTGTGCTTGGGTGTGTGCAGGCGTGTGCGTGCCTGTGTGTGTTGCAGCCAGGCCCTGACGCCACGCAGACACAGGGACCCTGCACTCTCCCCTAGCCCTGAACTGATCCGGGGGGAGCCAGAACTGGCCGGAAGCCATGTAGGGTCTCCTCCCCGCCCGCCGTCTTGTCACTGCGGTCCCCTCCCCTGTTTCACCCTCTTTGGTGTCCTGATTCCTCACCCACTGGACAGTTGTCTTGGATGCTGTCGTGAGCTCCTGGGTCCCGAACCGTATCCAGAGCCCCCGCACCTGGGGCAAGGGGGCGTCTCAGCTGCCGGCGCCACGGTGGAGGTGGTGGTCCCCGAGGGGCTGCAAGGGGCTGTGGGGCAGGCTGGCGCTGCCCTGTCCTCCATCCAGGCCGCCGCCAGGTGATGCCGGGGCCTGACGTGCGGTGGGCCATGTGGGAGCCCAGTGCTGCCTGGTGCCCTGGCTGTGCCAGGTCTGTTTCTGGGGGTCTCTGTGCCTGTTGGCTGAGCAGGGCTGCTCCCGGGAGCCCCTGTCTGTCCACTCGGCCCGAGGGCGGGCTCTCCTGCCCCCAGGTGCCTGCAGTGGGAAGAAGAGGTGGTCTGTGTGCTCCTCCAGCAGGTAGGCCGCGGCCTGGGGACGCCTGGGGGGCAGCGGACGTGAGTGGCAGCCCGTGGCCAGCTCCCCAGGCCTGCTCGGCCCTTCCATGCCACGGATCCAGGGCCTTGGCCCCCTGTCCGCCAGCCACCTGGCGTGAGCCTCTGTCTCCACTCTACAGTTTGTTGTGGCCGGGAGACCACAGGGCCACTTTGTGAGTAGGATGCTGGGGGACTCACTGCCCTCAGGACAGGAAGGCGGTCAGGCCTGAGGAGGGACAGGCCCGGCTCGGTGAGCGGTTCCGTAGCAGCCCGAGGGTAACTATCGCCGGCCTCCCGGCCACACGCGCCCCCGGATCCGTGGGTATGGAGTGCACGGCCAGAGACAGCACGACACAGGTGGGCGGAGTTTGTGCCAACAAACTGCTTTCTTAAAATGAATTCTATGAAACTCATTAATTCTACGAAGCACTTTTAGGCTTATGGAAAAATGGAGCACAAAGCTTAGAAGGTTCCCACTTACCCCCACCCCCACCCCCCGACGTGGCCCCATCGTGAACACCGTGTGTTGCAGGCGTTTGTTACAATCGATGAACCGACTTGATTGGCTACTATTAACTCAAGTCCACAGCTCACATTAGGGGTCCCGCCCGGGGTGTTCTCTCCGTGGGTTCTGACAGATGTGCGGTGACGTGTGTTTCGGGGTCGTACGGAGCGGGCTCGCTGCCCTGAAGCGCCCGTGCGCGCCCGCCTTTCTTCCTCCCTCCCCCAGAGCGCGGCCGCCACTGCTCTTTTTTGTCTCTAGCACCTACAAAAGCAGACAGCGCAGGCTTGGCCGCCGCGAAGTGTGAGGCCCTGGCTCAGGCCGCGTGTGAGCAGCCGGCCAGGGGCGCGTGCCCCTCCCTGGGGTCTCCGCGCACAGTTCGAGGGGTGCCCTGCCCCCCTACCCTGCGGGCTCTCGCCTGGCCTGCGGGAGTGCCCATCTGACTCCCCCGAGAGCCTGCCTGTGGTTCTCTGGTCCTGGCTTCTCGTGATTTCTCCTTTTCCAGAAGCATCCACACTCCGTGGCCATGAACCAGGCCATGCTCTGAGCATCCCTGGAGTGAGGGCGCCCCGTGTCCTCCTGGGGACCGCCTGGGCTTGGCCGGTATGGGATAGAGGTCAGGCTCTCTGGCCTGGGGTTGCTGGGCCCCGGGCGGCTGAGTGTCCGTGAGGACCTGGGCCCGTTGCCATCTGGGCGTGACCTTTACTCCATCCCAGGTCTGAGCGCTGCTGTCCCCCGTCCCCTGTCCAGAGCCTGCCGGCCGCCCGCCCACCGCTCTCCCCCAGCCGGGCCTCCCCAGCACCCGCGACGTGGCGGCTGGGACAGACCTCTTTAAGGAGCAGTCAGATCCGGTGCTGCCTTGTTTATAACCTCCGGAAGCTTCCCACGCTGTGAAGGGACACCTCCTGCCCCCCGTGACCCACAGAGCCCCTTGAGGCGAGGTCACAGCCCCGCCAGCCCCACCTCCCGACGCGGACTCCCCAGGGTCCGGCCTTCGTGCGTGTCCTTCAGGCTGGAGCCCAGATGTCACTTCCTCAGGGAGGCCAGCCTCCACTCATCCCTTTTGCCCTCGTACGTCACGCGGGGGTCACGGTGCTGGGGGCTTCGCAGGGGCGGGAGGGCCTGAGATGCCGGGCTGGCCCTCTCTCGGGTGGGGCACCCTCGCTCTGGGGGCCGGGGGAGCTGTGTGGGTGCTCTGAGGTCTTGGGGGGCCCAGGACTGCAGAGCATCCCGGGGTGTGTGCGGGGCCGGGGACACGCTTCCCAGGGTCAGAGTGCCAGGTGGGCACCCAGCAGGGACCCAGCCAACACGTGAGCCCGGGTTCTCCAAGGGAGGGTGGAGCGTGGCCGTGAGTCTAAGGGCTTCCTGGGGGAGGGGGAGGGGTCCGGAGCTTCCGGAAGGAGTCTTCCAGGGAGCCCTCAGCCTTGGGGTGGGCGGCGGGGGACCCTGGGCTCAGTGCAGCTGGGTTGCGAATGGGGTTGGGGTCCCAGGGGTGAGGTTTGGATGTCCTCTGGGCTTCAGGCTTCGTGAGCACCTATTTCCTGAGGGTCTCCTGAGCCAGCCTGGGGCCTGATGTGAACCGCGAGTTCGGCGCGAGTGAGCCGCCCTTGGGGGCCCTCGACGTGAGAGGGAGACGGACGCCAAGGGGGTCAGCAGGATGTGGGGGCCGGCACACCACCCGTCCCCTGGGAGGACAGCGAGGAGGGGGAGACCACCGGGGCGGGGGTCGAGCAGGGGGACAGCAGCGTGGGTCCCGCTGGCGGGGAGTGTTTTACGCCCTGGAGGCTGGGGGCTGCAGTCAGCAGGGGTGGAGGAGGCCGGGCCAGCTCGGCGGGCCTGGGGAGGGTCAGGCGTCTACTCTGGGCAGACGGGGGACCAATTTCTCACTCAGGGTGGTTTTAGAAAAGCCTCCCCGAAGCAGATCTTCGATTTAGTGCCGCTCTCCTTATACGTGAACTTGTCTTTTTAAAAACGATCTGCTGTTTTCGTCCGTCTCTTAGGTCGGTTTGGCGATTTTTCTCATTCCGTCTCATTTTCGTTCGCTGCAAGTTCTCCTCTTTAGGTGGACAGGTCAGCGCGTCCTGGCAAACCTTCACCGTCTTAGAGTCGCCACCGCAATCAAGACCTAGAACATTCCCACCCCCCCCGAAAGTCCCTCTGTGCCCTTGGCAGCCCTCCCCCCCGCCCCCGCGCCCCCAGCACCTGGTAATCACAGATCTTTCCTGTCCCCATGGTCCTGCCTTTTCCAGGACGTCATTTGAAAGGCATCCCGAGTTCTGTAGCCTTTGTGTCTGGCTTCTTTCACGGAGCAGAACACATTTGAGCTTCGTCCATGTTGTGGCCTGCGTTCAGTAATTTGTTTCCTTTTAATTGGAAAGGATAAAATGTACCCCAGTTTGTTTATCTGTTCGCGGGCTGATGGACATTTGAGCTGTTTCCAGTTTTCGGCTGTTATGATTAAAGCCACCCTGATTACTGCCGTCAGGTTTCTGAGTGGTCATATGTCTTCATTTCTCTGGGGTAAATCCCTGGGATGCTGGACCACGGGCTAGATGCACGTTGACCTTTCTAAGAAACTGCAAACTGTTTTCCACGCTTTGCTCTGTTTTTTTCCTTCCTTCCATCTAAGTCTGTTGCCATCATCCGTGTTCCCATCAGCACTTAATACTGCCCGAATCGTATGCCTTAGCCGTTCTAACAGGTGTGTGGCCCCTTCCGTGGCTTTAAGCTCATTTCCCTGGTGACCGATGACGTGGGGCATCTCCCTGTGTGCCCACTTGCTGTCTTTTTGGACCCAGCGTCTGTTCCGTTTTTGCCCATCCGAGTAACTGGGCCATTGGTCGTATTAGCGAGCTGTAAGCGTTGCTTGTGTATTTTACATATAAGTCTAGATATTACATTTCAGTGACGGGGTTTGTGTTTTGCAACTCTTTTCTCCCCATCGGTGGCTTCTCTTTGCTTTTCCTTAACAGCATCTCTCAAAAGAACAGAAGTTTTTAATTTTGATGAAGTCCAATTTTTCAGGGTTTTTTTTCCCCCCCTCTCCGAGGTTCATGCTTTTCGTGTTCTAAGAACGATTTGCTGATCCAAGGTTACCGAGAGTTTTCTCCTCTGTTTTCTGTGGCTATTTTATAGTTTTACGTTTTATATTTAGATCTGTGATCCATTTTGGGTTTAATTTTATATACAGTGACAGGTATGGACGGAGGTGAACTCTTTTGCGCATGTGGTTATTCAGTTCCTCCAGCTCCTTGTTTCCATCGAATTCGTTTGACACCTTTGATGAAAATCAGTCGACCATCTGCGTGGCTCTGTTTCTAGACTTTCTAATCTGTTCTGCCACCATCACCCTGCCTCGATTCATGTGGCTTTTATCATAAGCCTTGAAATCAGGCTGTGTTAATCCCTCAATTTCGTTCATTTTCAAAAGTATGTTGGCAATTCTAGTCCTTTGCGTTTACATCTTAGAATCGGTTTGTTAATTTCTACCCCCAGAATCCTGCTGGAATCTTGATTAGCCCTGCGGTGAGTCGTTAGGTGAACTCAGGTATCAGACACGTCGTAATAAAGCGGAGTTTTCTGAACACGAGGGATCTCTGCGCCTCTTCAGATAGTTTGAAATATCGCTTATCTGTGTTTTCTAGTTGTCAGGGCACAGATCCCACATGTAATTTGTGAGACTTGGTACCGAGTTTTTCTTGGTTTTGAAGCTACTGAGATGGTATCGTTTTCTCAGTTTCACTTTTGGATCGTTTGTTGCTAGGATGTCAACCTCGCATCCTGTGGCTCTGCTAACCTTATTAGTTCTGGAAGCTTTTTTTGGGGGGGGGTATTCTTTAGGATTTTCTGTGGAGATGAGCCTGGTGTCCCAAATAAAGTCAGCTTTGTTTTTTCCTTTTCAATCTCTGTGCCTTTTATTTCTTGTTCTTGTCTGATGTGCTGCCTGGGACCCTTTTCAATCTCTCTTGTTTTTTTATTTCTCTTTCTTGCCTGATGGCCCAGCTGGGACTCCACGACAAGATGTGGTCGTGAGGAGAGAGCAGTTGTCCTTGTCTGGTTCCTGATCTTGTGGGGAGACAAGTGGTCTCTCCCCCTTAAGCGTGATCGTAGTTTGGGGGTTTTATACGTGCCCTTTATCTGCCGAGGAAGTTCTTCTCTTCCTAGTTTGCTGGGAATAGAGCACGTGTCGAGCGTGGCTGTTGGATTTCGTCAGACGCTTTTCCTGTATCTATCGAGATGATTCTCTGTGTTTTCTGACTTTTAATATGGGGACCTATACTGACAGGTTTTCAAACGTAAGCCAACCCTGAATTCTTAACATAAAGCCCACCTGGTCACGATGCATTTTAAAAGAATGCGTTGCTGGGTTTGATTTGCTAAAACTTAGCATAGAGTTTCTGCCTGTGTGTTCACGAGGGATGCGTCTGTGGTTTGCTTGTAACATCACTGCTCTCGGCGTTGGGTACCACTGGGCTTGTAGGATGCGTTGGGCAGTGTCCCTGCTTTTCGCTTTAGGCAGAGCTAGTGTAGAATTGCTGTGTTTCTCTGTGGGTGTTTGGGAGAGCATGGGAAGCCATCTGGACCCGGAGTTTTGTGAGTGGGAAAATTTTCTGTTAGGAATTCAACGTCTTTCCTAGATCGGGGCTATTCGGGTTCCCTTTTTCTTCTCAGGGAACTTTCAATAGTTTGTGTCCCCGAGGAGCCGGAGCCCCAGAGCCCAGACTGGGGACAAGACCGTCTTGTGATGGGTGTCACTCCCGGGCGGCCTAGGGACCGTGGGGTTTGTAGCATCCGCGCGCAGCTGTCCGAATGCAGGGGCCCTCCTGGGTGTCCCGAGGGGGGACACCAGAGGGCTGGTGATCTTTGGCCCAGAGCTGCCCCAAGCCCCCTCCCCATCCCCTCGGCTGCGGGCTGCCCCAGCTCTCTGGGAACAGGTCACCGTCGGGGCGGGGGACGGGGACAGGGGGGGTTGAAGATCAGACTTTCGCCGTTTCCTTCCAGTTCTGTTCCCGGGGAAGGCAGCCCCTTCTCTGAGGAGCGAAATCCAAGTAGCCAGCTCTCGAGTGCCCGGCGCGTCCGCCTTTGTGTCGCGCTCTTACTTTGTAAACTTCGGCCCTAAAACAACACACGTCGTCTGAAGCTGCTCACGTATCAGCTCTTGAAACAGCAAAATCCGTGCACAATTTCCTCTCAATCCCTTAAAACATTCCTGAAAGGAAAGAAAGAAAAAACAAAACCTGTTTAAATTCACGCCTGTCATTAAAATCTCTAGACGTGCAGCATCAGAGCAGGTCCCCAGCTGTCAGGACACAGAGGAACGGCCCGTGCGCAGCGCACACGTGGGCAGGCTCGGGCGCACGCACACCACGCACATGCACACGCGTGCACATGCACGTGCTCTCGCACACACACGGGGGGAGCAGCCTCAGTGCACGCAGCGCTGCGCTTGGACTGGATCCCGAGGAAGGGTTTTCACCCCCAAGTCTCCGCTGTGGTCTGCTTCTAGTTCTGGGTCAATTCTTCAGTAACACACTTTGAGAAGCTCGGCAGAGAAAATCCCACCCCCCCAGCCCCCCCGCCATGGTCCTCCTCCCCGAGCTGAGTGGCCAAGGCAGAGATCGGTGGGGCGGGGCTTCTTTGGGGTTCACAGCCCTCAGCAGTGGGGTTCCTGGGCTGAAAGTCAACCCCGTGTAGCTGCCCTGTGGACGGAAACAGCGCTCCCCGCCTGGGGAAGGTGGGGGATTTGCTGTAAACACGTGTAGAGCTGGCTGCCGGGCAGCTGACGGTGCGGCCACGGGCACGGCGGCCTCCCTCCCGCCCCCGCCAGCCACTCCTGTCTGGGGCTCAGGACCTGCCTCCCCGAAACCCCCGCCTGCCTTTCCTCTGCTCGGAGCCCCGGTGCCTCTCCCGCCACACCCCCTCTTCCCACCCAGGGGTCTTGGCTTCTCATCTGCTGTCCGCCAGCATCACGGGTTTTTCCACGGAGTGGGAGAGGGGCGGCCGATGTTCTGAGACCCCTTCCCAGGAGGACGAAGCTCCAGGGCCTACGGCCTGGACGTCCCCAGGGACCCTTGGCTCGGCCGTGGGGTCAGGCTGGAGCCCCCGGCACCAGTGCCGCCCCCTCAGGCCAGGAGTTCATGATCAGGGTGCGGGGGGTTGGTATCTGAGCTTGGGAGGGGGCCTCTCCCCCAGCTCTGGTGGTTCGGTGGTGACCAGGGACATTCCTTGGCTAGTGGAAGCCTCACCCTGACCTCTGCTTCCCCATGTTCACATGGGGTTCTCCTGTGTGTGTCTGTGTCCTAACGTCCCCCGTTTATAAGGACAGCAGTCGGATTGGATTAGGGGCCCATCCTAGTAACCTCAACTTAATCACATCTGCAATGACCATGTTTCCACATAAGGTCACATTTTGAGGGGTCAGGACTTCAACTTGCGAATTTGGGAGGGACACACGTCAACCCCGAATGGTGCCCGAGTGGGGCAGACTTGTTGAGCGAGGGAGGTTGGGGGTCATTCTGACCTGCCCCTGTTGGCGTGAGGGGCGAGTAGCCCTCAGGGACTGTTGTCGCCCGTGGTTCTAACGGCCCAGCCCGGGTCCTGGGTTTGGTGCTGTGCTCAGAGCCCGGGACTCAGCCAGAGTGAGATGGGAGAGGTTCCTGGGCTCCGGCCCTGCATCCCACTGTGACAACGGTGACCTCGTGAGGGGAAACCAGGGGGCTTCTAATATGATGAGAGGACTGGGCGGTAGAGGAAGCTGGTGGTGGGGATGGGCCGGCAGACGCCTGTGAAGGTGGCACTGAGGGGAGAAGGGGGCTGAGGGGCAGGGGAGGAGTTGCAAAGGTGAAGGCCCAGGAAATAGGTGGCTGCTGAGGACAGAAAGGAGGCTGTGTGGACACAGCTGCTGCCCCAGCCCTCTGTGCTCTTCCCTGAGCCCCCAGGAGGAGGGTGGCCTCGGGCATGGGCTGGGCATCCAGGTGCCCAGCAGGAGTGTGCCGAGTGGCTCACGGAGATGTCAGATGCTCTCAGCGGCAGGCCCGTGGATGTGCGTCAAGGACGTGGTCCACACAGAGCGCCTGGCACACAGTAGGTGCAGCTGGATGGACAAAGGATCGGGCTCTGGTGTTCCCAGCGTTGGGAAGATGGCAAGCTGGCCCAGCAGTTCTGGGGGGTGGGGGGTCACTGTGCTGAGACCAGGATGAATAAATGAAGGAAGGAAGCGAAGGATGGGTCGTTTCCTTCTTTTTATCTGCTTGGGAGGAAGACGTTCCCAGATACCTAAGTGCAGGCACGTGGAGAGTTTCGCCTCTTGAAATGTGGAAGCAAAAACCAAATAACGAATTTATTTGGTTTCCAGAGTCGTTGAGATTCTGAAGCCTGGTGGGTCCTCCATCTCTCATCGTCACAGCAGACAGTTGCCAGAGTGGCTGTGGGGAAGGAAAGCAGAATCCTCACAGCATGCAGATGTCCCATAATGAAGTCATCACTTGTCCTCAGTCCTGTCCCAGAGACCCCGTCTGCCACGCCTGCTCCCTGCCGTGTCCCCACCGTCTGTGTCCGACCACAGGATGCTAGTTGACTGCAAGGTGAAGTTAGCATTCTTGCAAAAGCTGCAGGGTTTCATGGGGTCTATAAAAGCAACATTGGAGTTGCTTTATTCACCCACAGAGCCACTGACAGGAACAAAGTCACGCCAATTCCTGCCTCACTGGGGAGACAGCCGTAGGGGAAGCTCTACAGTGGAAACTGTTCCTAGGCCAGAGCAAGTGTGGTTACGAGTTAAGGAACTGAAGGATCACAGTGATGGGACGGAAGGGTTCAGTGAAACTCCCAAATTCTTGAATAAAAAGGAAATGGGTAATATACTGATCAACTTGACGACTATGAAGAGAATGAAAGAAACAAACCAAGTGAAATAGCAAACAGACAGTAAAGTGGAAAGAAGCCAGACATATCCAGTTTTACACTAAACGTGAATGGCTTGAATGCCTCTGTTAAAAGGCAGAGACTGTCAGAAGGGTTTTTATTTTTAACAAATACGTTGTTCAGAGGAATTCAGTCAAGCAAACCGGTGATGACAGCTGAAAAATGAAGGGGTGGCCAAAGTGATGCCCAGCAAGTGCACACAAAAGGAAAAAACAAAAGCAGGGTGGAAGCATCAGGGTCCGTGCTGAGACCGGCCTGGACAAGGCACCATTTCTAGCGGAGAAAACTTTATGCATCAGAGAGCATAACAAAATACGTAAAGCAAGCGCTATTGGAAATGCAGGGGTTGACGGCGATGCTCACGGGAAATTTTAGCGCATCTTTCTCAGCACGGGCCGATTCTAGCAGACGAAAATATCAGTAGAGACCCGGATGGTTACACGTTGCAATTGTGAGCAATTTCAGATTCCAACAGTAAGCCCAAATAAGTCCCTGTTACCTGTAGCCAGGCAGCAGGCATCCCCAAATGTGGCTCCTTCAAACAACCGTCACGAAGAGCTTAGGGTCCATGGGGACGGCTCCCCTCTGCCCCGCCTGGAGTCAGCTGGGGCTACAGGCCCTAATTCCGGGGTGGTGGGCCGCACGGTGGAAGGCCCTCTTCCCGCATTTCAAAACCAGCACTAGAGCTATGCATCCTAATCACGGAGGTGTTCTGTTTACACCCATGGAACACTTGTAAAGACCAGTCACTTTATGTGGCCATAAAAACACCTAACACACTTGGAAAAATTGAGAATTAGCTGTTCACATTTTCTCATCAAAGCCCAATACAATTAGAAATAAATGGTTACAAGGTCACCGAAAAGGCTTGACTATTTGGGGATTAAGCAACGCTCCCCTCCGTGGCCATCGGGGAGAGGAGGCCAGTGGGGAGCACGCAGGCCGCGTTCAGTGATGAAAGCAGCCCCTCTGCGTGCAGGAGGGCGCTTCCCGGGCCCCCGTCCGGGCCCAACGCCGACGGGACATTTGTCATTTCCACGCTGTTGCCCACGTCACTTGCCAGTGGCTTCGTTGTCTTCACAAGTGCATCTCCCCAGGGGGTTGAAATTCACTCGTGGAAAGCAAATAATAATACGGTAAAATATGTAGGTTATATTTTGTGTAAACACACACACACGCATTTTTCTTTTTTTTTTTTACCAAATGCCTCCTGGGTGCCCACCGTCTGCCAGGCACCCTGGGGTTGGGGGACGAGCAGGCTTTGCTTTGTCAGAACCTGCCCAGACTACCGCCCGGGGGCCCTCTTCTCGGCCGCATCTGACTCTCCCGTGCCAGCCAGGTGTCGGGGCGCCGAACCTTGTCCGCCCGCTGACCTGGGGACGCCCAGGTGGGGAGGAAGCGGGCGGCGCTTGGGCACCCCCGTGTCGCTGGTCCCAGGGCTGGAGGCATCTCAGTAAACCACCTGCAGCTCGTGTGACTTTAGTTGGCTTGGCACCGTCAGTCCACGTGAAATTAAAATGACCTCGCGCCGCTCTCCTCCCCGCTGCAGGCAGGTGGCCTCTTTCCAGAGCCTGAGCCCGACAGCCTGCGATGCTGGGAAGGATCTGGCCCCCACGAGAACGGGCCCGAGAACGTGCCAGGGCACGGTGTGCCCCAAGGCCCCCGTCTTGCTGAAACCCCCATCACATACCCACTCCCTCGGGGCTCGGACCCATTTGCTGTGCCTGGAGTGACAGGTGCTGGGGTTTGCAGTTACTTGCAGAACTTCGGACAGAGGACGAAGGGGGCGGTGGTGGTGCTGGAGGGGCCTGGACTGACCCCCACTGCACCCTGGGTCTCCACGGAGTGGGGTCCTGAGCGGCTGGCTGCAGGAAGGGGTTGCTCCAGGCGCGTCCTTGTGCTTTGCTTGCTCCCTGGAAGAGGGTTTCCCAGGGAGCTCGTGGTGGAGGAGGTGCCCCTGTGGGAGGTGGGCCCTGCCCAGTGGCCACTCAGCCTGTGGAGTCGTCGTGAAGTGTTCAGATGTGGCTCCCGTGAGGCTGGGGTTGACGGTACAAGGGGGAGCCCAGGGGACCCGACCCTCTCTGGGGAGGGGATGCAGGCCCATCAAGGAGGAAGGAAACCCCACATGGAGTTGCCACGTGGCCCTTTGAGCAGCAGGTGGGCGCCTTGTGGGCTCGGGGCTGGGCTGGGCTTCTGGGGTAAAGATAGGCCCGGCCTTGGACAGACAGCTGACGAGGTGGCATGGGGAGGGGTCCCCTGGGCTGGGCTGAGCGCTGCTGCCTGGTCGGGGAGGGGGGACACAGCTCAGGACAGGACAGGCAGCAAACGGTTCAGCATCTGTCAGATGGGGTCTGGGCGCCAGTCAGGAGGGCCGTCGGTGCTGTGAGACCCGTCTGGGTTGGGCCCTCCCCTAGGCCTCCCCACCTGTGCTGGGGACCGCCTCCCCACTCAACACAGCCCTGTCTTCTAGATCCTTCCTCCCCACAGCCCGAGGAGGTGGGTCCCGCCAGCACCCGCATTTCACAGACGGGGTCACTGAGGCACCGCGGGCTTGAGGGGCTGACCCGGGTCACCAGCCCTGGGCGTCTGGTGGCCCTGGATCTCACTGTCCTGCGGGAGGGTGGATGCTTTCGGGGGCCGGCCTGCCCTTCTGTCCTAGCGTGGATGCCCCTCGGGCCACAGGGCCATCCCCTCCCTTCTCCCAGCGCCTGACCCAGGGCCTGGCCCACCGACCCTGTCACGGCCACCTCGGGCCGCTGGGACCTCGGGCCGGGCGCAGAGGGGCCCAGGGGCAAGGTGGTGGCCGTGCATCCAGGGAGGCCGTGGGACCGGGGAACACGGCCGAGCACAGGGGCTCCCCACGGCTCAGGGGAGTTGGGTGGGGAGGGGTGTGGGGGTCAGCCCGCAGCGGGTCCTGGGCGGGCAGAATCCCGGCCCCGTGCAGGACCACAGCCTGTGCCTGCCCCAGGCCGGGCAGCTCTGGCTGGGTGGAGGTGCTGGTGTTCCGCGGTGGGGGCAGGGCGGCCAGCTGTGCCCAGCACATGTCACCAGGAGGCCCATGGCCCTCGCCTGGGTGCGCGGCTGGGAGCAGCTGGCCTCAGGCAGGCCCCTGAACAAAGAGCCTTTGAGCAGCACGCAGGCCGGCTCCGCGCCCTCCGGCCAGCGGACCTTCCCGGGAATGCCGAGGCCGGCCCCCTCTGGGGCTTATCGGTCCCCCGTGGAGGTGGAACAGCTGGCCCTGGAGCCCGCCAACCGGGCTCTGTGCTGGGGACCCCAGCCCCCTCCCCCCCCGGGGACACCTGGCCGGGGCCAGGCGGCCCGCACCTCTTCCAGAGACCTCACCCTGGTGGCCTGCGCCCCTGGCCTTGACGGGTGGCGTGGCCTGGCCCCCAAGTCCACCCCTCCTCCAGGCTCCCCCATCTGTCTGGTGAAATCCTGTTTACCCCAGAAAGCACAGGCGTCCTTCTCACCTGGAAGCCTTCGAGGGACCAGGAGCTCCCGCAGTGGGTCCCCCAGGCCCCATCTCCGAGTTGCCCACGTCTGGCATCCACACGGCCGCCTGGGAGGGTGCCGTGCCTTTTGTCCTCAACCCCAATTTCTGCTTTCTGTCGGCCCCCACCCCTCCACCCCACAAATCTCAGTGCTTAATTCCCGGCAGTTAACCTTCCAACTCTCTTTAAAATTGATTTTTCACCATGAGGATAACAGAGCAGTATCATCTAAGCACCAGGGGGAGAGCGATGAGGGTCCGTGAGGTTTCCTTTATTGTTCAGCAAATACAACAAAACAGGCGCTTTCATCCGAGAAGCTAGGCTCTGCGCACAGGCAACGCGCGGGGCTTAGCCTCCGGGCCGGCTCGCTTTCTGTCACCCGGGGCCGTGCTCCGCGGGCCGTTGCCAGCGCTTCTGAGCCAGGCTGTGCGGGCAGGGCTGAGCCTCAGAACGCATCCGATGCATGAGGACTCACGAGCTGATAAAAACGAAGCAATAGATAAGACGGCCGCGTGGACCTTCACCCTTCTGGGGGGGTGGGAAGTGGTGCCACGGGGATTACGAAACGCCCAAGGGATCCGCACCCTTTCCCCTTTGCGTACCGGGGCTGGAAAACCCAGAGAAGCACCTGCTTTTCTGAGCCTTTATCTTGACTCTCGGGATTTGCGGATCTGCTGTTGACTGCCGTTACCCCAAAACACCGAAGGCGGGTGCGGGCTGTTCCCCTTACTTGTAACTTGGTCGAGCTCGGGGGTCCCCGTGTCCGTCTGCCCGATGGCGGGGCCTCCTCGTGCAGAGCGAGCCGGGCCCTGGGCGTCCCGTTGGTAGCCGGGACCCTCGGCCCGGCGCTGCACTGTCTCGGGGGTCCAGTGCCCGCCCGTGTCCAGTGCGGCCTGGCCTTTGCGCTTCGCTTCCTGCACTGTCCTCCACTGGGGACGCGGCTGCACCCGAGTGACCTTTGCAGGCAATCACCGTGCTCCGTTTGCTCATTTAACAGTGAACTAACAATGGACCACAAAATTGAGAGTCAGAGGCTCAAGGACGGCGGTTTCTGCCCCGCGGGGCCGGCCCCAAGGTCCAGGCAGAGGCCTGAGCGCAGAGCGCCCGGGGGCAGGGGACGTTTGTGTCATGGAAAAACACACTCGCCGCACAGGTCACCATTTTCAAGTGCATTTAACGCATTAACAACGTTGTACCACCACCACCTCCGTCTAGTTTCAGAACTTTGTCGTCACCCCGAAAGGGAACCTTGCACCCGTCAGCAGTGACCCCCATTCCTCACTCCCCCGGCCCCCGGCAGCCACCGAAAGGCTTTCTTTTTATTGACTTTGTGGTAAAATACATAGAACATACAGGTTACCATCTTAACCACTTTTAAATGCACAGTTTGACGGCATCAAGTACATTCACGCTGTTGAGGGAACGTCACACCATCTGCCTGCAGAAGTTTCTGTCTTTCCAAGCAGAGACTCTGTCCCCATTACACACTCACTCCCCTCTCCCAGCCCCGGGACCCCACTGTCTACTTTCTGTCTCTATGGACGTGACTCCTCCAGGGACCTCATGTGGGTGGAATCAGACAGGATTTGTCCTTCTGTGTCTGAATTCTCTCACTGAGTGTAGTGTCCCCAAGGTTCGCCCACATCACAGCCTGTGTGAGAATTGCCTTCCCTGTAAGGCTGAGTAATATTCCGTCGTGTGGACGGACCTCAGTTTGTGTATCTGTTCATTCGACGGACACTTGGGTTGCTTCCACCTTTCGGCTGTTGTAAATAGTGCTGCTGTGAACACGGGTGTGCAAATACCTTTGAGATCCTGCTTTCTTTTCTTTTCTTTTTTTTTTTTTTTGAGGCTATACCCAGAAGTGGAGTTGCTGGATCACATGTGATTCTATTTTTAAGTTTCGAGGACCCTCCACACTGTTCCACAGCGGCCGCACCATTTTACATTCCCGCCCACCGTTCGCAAGGCTCCAGTTTCTCTGCATCCGCGCCAGCACTTATCTCGCTTCCCTGATAGTAGCCGTCCTGATGGGTGTGAGGCGGTGTCTCGCTGTGGTTTCGATTTGCGTTTCCCGACGGCCAGTGGTGTTGAGCAGCTTTTCATGTGCTTCTTGACCGTCTGTATGTCTTCTCTAGAGAAATGCCTATTCGAGTTTCATACCCATTTTTTAATTGAGTTGTTTCTTAGGAACTTTGTTTTTTAAAATAATTCTAAACATTACAAATAATACTGCCAAGAGCCACCCCAAACCCCGCTGCTTGTGAGACACATGGGGAGCCCAGGACCCGCTGCTCTGAAACTCACAGAAGGAGGGGCACGGCCGCCAGGTGCGGGGCTCGTGGCTGCCTGGAGCCCTGACGTCTGAGTGCCTGGTCTGCTTCCCACAGGCGGGGGATTCTCGGGCCTGTGCCCTGGTGTTGGCGCCCGGCCGGCTCACGGGTCCCTGGTCCATGAGGCCAAGTGCAGCTGGGAGGCGACCTTGCTTTGTCTGAGGGACAGTGGCCAGGTGGGAGGGGGCCCTTCGTCCCTCTGGTGACTGCGGTCTTAGCGGAGGTCCCTGACACGAGGACGGCCCCTTCTCCCCATATCTGTGGGGCAGAGCTCAGGGCCGTGCTCCGGCCAGTATCCTTGACCCCTGCTCACATGCGGGCATGCAGACACCACGTGGGCTCGTGGACAGGGGCCTCTGGGCTGACTCTTATCAGTGGAGGGGTCAGGTGTGATGGGGGGGGCCTGAGCGGGACCGAGGGGGGTGTGGGGACCTGGGGGGCGGGGGGAGGAGGAGCTGGAAGGACAGGGCCCCAGGCCGAGCACTCAGGCCCAGGCGGGGAGGGGCGCGTGCCTTGGGCCGGCGGCAGGCTCTCGGGTGGGCCGGGGCAAGCCCTGACCCTTAGTGTGGGCCGTGGGGCCAGGGCGGTGGCTTGAGCTGGGGTGTGGAGGCAGGGGCTGAGGTGGGCAGGCTCTGGGGGGAGCTTGAGGCCTCTGTGTTCCCCTCCGGGGCTTGCTCAGGGCCTGGTCTGCAGAGACAGCCGAGCTGCAGGCCTGCCCCTGCCGGCTGGAGAAAACCCAGGGCAGGGAGGGTGGCCGGGGGTAGGGGTTCGGGGGGTCATCCTCTGGGTCTGGGTCACTGAGGCTGGAGGCTGGTCCCCCTTTCCCCGGAGCTAAGAGGAAGCAGCCCTGCCATTCCGTGAGCCTGCTTTGGACTGGGGGTGCTGTCCCCTGAGTCAGGGGCAGCCCCACAGGAAGACTTGGGGGGTCAGCCCTCCGGCAGGCCCTAGCCTACTGGCCTCCACAGATGGACAGTCCAGCCCAGTCAAAGCCCCCAGAGCAGCCCCCAGCCCAGGGTGGCCCAGGCCCCTCTGGTGAAAGAATTCCAGAGTCCCTGCAGGTCCAGAACTTCAGGCCAGCCTGTCCGCCCTCCCGGCACCCAGGTCAGTGGACAGGTGCCTCCAAAAGATGGTGATGGCTGGGCCACGGCGACGCCCTGGAGGTCCCGGCCTTGGCCCCAAGTGCCACCCTGCCCAGCGCTCGAGGCTGACGGTGTGGGGATCATTTGATCTTGGAGCAAACGTGTGCTCCCCCCGCCCCGGTCCGGGCTCTCTCCCGCCCAGCATGCCGGTGGTGGACTGGTGGCATGTCCATCCCGGCCTCGAGCTGCATTCCAGGCTCAAATGGGACTTGGGGCTTAGCGTTGTTTTAAGTTAGTCCTACCTCTCACCCGTCCAGGGGGAGAGTCCCCCAGCCCCAGCCCGCCAGCCCCAAGAGGGCAGGGGGAGCTCTGAGCTCGAGGCCAGGATAATCTGGGGGGAGGGGGAGACACGCAGCGTCAACAGCCAGCCCTGGGAGTTACTTATTTATCAGAAGGTCTGTTGCAAGACTGAAGTGCAGTAAGCTCTTACCTGATGTTTGTAAGATTTCTATCGCTTCGAATATGCTTAGGACGCGGCTGGAGAAGGTATTTAAGTAAAAAAATAACGCATCGAAATAAGAACAAACCTGCTAAGTGACTCATCAGCCCGGCGGTGTCTGGATTTGCAGAGCTGGGATGGAGGCCCTGAGGACTGCTCTTTGGGGGACTCTGTCCGCCCCCTCAGGGCCATCAGCAGTCCAGTGACCCCTCCTCTCCGAAGATGCCAGCACTGGTGTCTCAGCTTTGGGGACCCAGAGGTGGTGGCTCTGCGGCCCTTGTCGAGATGGCCAAACACTGGAAGCCGGACCCTCCAGCCGCTCCCCCCCTACGCCGTCGCTCATTGCTAGGGCCTCCTGTCTGTCATCTCCTCCTTACACCCACTTAGGACCGGCTGGGCCAGAATCTCGGGAAACACACGCCCGAGACGAAGCCCTGGTACCAGGGAGCCCTCGGTCGCTCGTTGGTCTGATCGGTCGTTCGTTCGTTCATTCATTCATTCACTCCCTCAGATCCGTGTCCAGGGCCAACCAAGGCGGGCATGCTCCGGGGCCGGGGAGAGGGTGGTGGGCAGGTAAACACGGCCCCTTCCCCGGTGGGCTCAGCCACCCTCCAGCTGAGGACAGAGGTGGCGCCAGCACGACCCTCTGAGGCCACAGAGCCTGCGAGCGTCCCCCCTCCCTCACTCTCCACCATCCCCCACGTGCCCCCGACCGTACATACCCCGACCCTGAAGAACCTGACGTTGCAAACCAAGAACTTTCTTGCAAAAGCAAAGCGGGAAATGTCCCACGTTTTCTCCCATCATCCCCCGAGCTTGCCCCACACACAAGCTGGATGGTATGAGGATTCCATCCTAGTTGTGGGCATTCGGGAGCCAGTGTCCGGTTACCCCCTCCCGGTGGGCTCCATGGTGGGGGAAGGCAAGGCCGGGCATGGGAGCAGGAGTCCCCAGACAGGGCTGGGTTCCCTGGGTTGGGACGGGATGGGGACAGGGCAGGGCACCAGCTGGAAGTGAGCTGACGACGTCCTCAGGTCCATCCACGCTGTAGCCTGTGCCAGCACTTCCCTCCTTTCTAAGGCTGAGGAACATTCCGTCGTGTGGATGGACCACATCTTGTTTTGGCTATCCAGGGGCCCTTGAGATTTCGTGTGAATCTGAGGGCTTTTTCTGTTTCTGCAAAAATTGTCATCGGGGTTTTGAGAGGGATTGCATTGAGTCTACAGATCCCTTTGAGTGGCACTGACGTCTTGACGGTATTAAGTCTTCCAATCCGTGAACGTGGGTTGTGTTTCCATCTATTGGTCGTCTTTGATTTCTTTAAACAGTATTGTTTAGTTTTCATTGTACAAGTGTCCCACCTCCCTAGTTAATTCATAAGTACTTTATTCTTTTTGGTGCTAGTGTAAATGGAATTGTTTTATAATTTCTTTTCCAGATTGTTCATGGTTTGTGTATAGAAATGCAACTGATTTTGTTAAATTAATTAATTTATTTATTTGTGGCTGTGTGGGGTCTTCGTTTCCGTGCGAGGGCTTTCTCTACTTGTGGCGAGCGGGGGCCACTCTTCATCGCAGTGCGCGGGCCTCTCACTATCGCGGCCTCTCTTGTTGCGGAGCACAGGCTCCAGACGCGCAGGCTCAGTAATTGTGGCTCACGGGCCCAGTTGCTCCGCGGCATGTGGGATCTTCCCAGACCAGGCCTCGAACCCGTCTCCCCTGCATTGGCGCCACCAGGGAAGCCCAATGCAACTGATTTTCGTGATCAACTTTGTATCCTACTTTGTTGAACTCATTTATTAGATCTAACAGGTTTTTTGCATGGAATCTTTAGGGTTTTCTACACATAAGATCATATCGTCTGTGAACAGAGATAATTTTACTTCTTCCTTTCCAATTTGGAAGCCTTTTATCTCTCTTTCTTGCCTGATTGCTCTGGCTGGGACTTCAGTACTCTGTTGAATAGACGTGGTGAGAGTGGGCATCCTTGTCTCGGTCCTGATCCTAGAGGAGAAGCTTCCAGCCTTTCTCCGTTGATACGACATTCGCTGCGGGGTTTTCATATATGGCCTTTATTACATGGAGATAGTTTCCCTCTATTCCTAGTTTGTTTACTGTTTTTATCACGAAAGGGTGCTGAATCTTGTCAAATGCTCTTTCTGCATCCGTTGCGATCAGGAGACCATGCGATTTTTTTCCCTCCGCTCTGTTAATGTCATGTATTACACTGGTTGATTTTTATGTGCTGAACTGTCCTTGCATTCAGGTATAAATCCCACTTGGTCATAGTGTCTGATCTTTTTTCTGTGGTACTGAATGCGGTGGTGGACCTGGGCCTGTCCAGGTGGGCGATGCAGCAGACGGGGGCCCAGGCCGCCTGCTCTCAGTGGGCTCACGGGGGAGGGGGAGGGGTGCAGGGGGGAGGGGCCTGAGGTGAGCTCACGTCCCTCTGTCCCCGCAGGAGATCGTCCTGGTCGTGTTCTTTGGGACGGAGTACGTGGTCCGCCTCTGGTCAGCCGGCTGCCGCAGCAAGTACGTGGGCATCTGGGGCCGGCTGCGCTTTGCCCGGAAGCCCATTTCCATCATCGGTGAGTCACGCCCGCCCCCCTGGAAGCTTCACCCCGAGGTTTCCTGGCAAGAGCTGAGCCCCTCCCCCAGAATCTGGCAGGTGGACCCCCATCACGAACACCACCAGGCAGAGTCCCTCCTCCGCCTGTAACAGGGCAGGATCCCAAGGCCAGTGGGGTGACCTCCCAGGTCCCCCACACAGGAGCCAGCCTCAGCGCCCAGGTCCTCTGTCCCAAGAGGCTGCTCACAGGGCAGGGGGTCTGGTCAAGCTCAACACAACCTGGGCTTCCGCTGCCCTCAGCGGCCCGCGAGACAGGGCTGGGGAGGTAGGCGCGGGGGGCCTCTGCACGTGCCTGGGACGGAGGGCCTGGTCTCTCCGTTGAGGTGCCCCCGTGTCCCCACTGTTGGGCCCTGTCCCGCCTGACCGCCAGGCTCCTTGCCGGTGTCCAGCTGCCAGGCTGGTGACGGTGGCGCTGTCCCCTCCAGACCTCATCGTGGTCGTGGCCTCCATGGTCGTCCTCTGCGTGGGCTCCAAAGGGCAGGTGTTTGCCACCTCGGCCATCAGGTAGGCGGGGCTGCGGGCTCCCCGGTGCGGGGGTGTGAGAGCGGCGGGGCCGCGTGCTGGGGGGGGCGGTTAGGCTCAGGGCCGGTGCTGAGTCGGACAGGAGCGCTTACTCACTTCTGGGACTCAGGCTGGGACCTGACAGTCTGGGGCCCTCCGTCTGCTCGTCTGTAAACTGGGGTGATCCTGGGGCCGCCCCCAGAAGGTGGTCTGGGGGCCAAAGGAATTGAGAAATGTACAGGTTTGGCTCCGGGCCTGGGGTGCTGCCCCCACCTTGACCCTGGGCTTCGGGAGGGGGAGGGGCGCACGGGGGAGGGGGAGGGGCGCATGGGGGAGGGGCGCCCAGCGACCTGTCTTCCGCAGGGGCATCCGCTTCCTCCAGATCCTGCGGATGCTGCACGTCGACCGCCAGGGGGGCACGTGGAGGCTGCTGGGCTCGGTGGTCTTCATCCACCGCCAGGTGGGTGGTCCGGGGGGGAGGACAGGGTCTCGGCCCAGCCTCGGCCTGAGCCAGCTGGGCTGTCCTGCCCCCAAGCTGAGGGGCCAGTGTCCCCAGCCTGCCAGGCAGGTGGTGCCCACGTCCCTCAAGCCGGGACAAGAGACTGTCGGGTAGATGGAAAGACAGAAATGCCACACGGAAAAGGGTCCGAGAGGCCCCGAAATCTAAACCGGGGCAGATCGTGATGAGCCCCGTGAAGGCGGAGGCGGCTGACCCGACCCCTTCGTGAGGCCCCGCCCCGCATCTCACCGAGGCTCTGCAGGAAACAGAGCCGGGCTGGTGGCCCAGGGCACTGGTCTCGCTCCTGGAAGCTGAGACCCAGCACTGCCACTGACGAGCTGGGAAAAATAAATTATTTCTGAAGTCCGGTGTCTGCATGTGAGACACGCTGGCGTTTATGTCAACTCGGTGGGAAGCGTTGGGGCTTTGCCGCCGGCAGGCCCCGCCCCCTGTGATGTCTGCCCGGCGCGGGTGCGCAGGGCCCCGGCTGTCCGTGGGCGCCGGCTGGTCACACCTCCTCTGCCGTCTCCCAGGAGCTGATCACCACCCTGTACATCGGCTTCCTGGGCCTCATCTTCTCCTCCTACTTCGTGTACCTGGCCGAGAAGGACGCCGTGAACGAGTCGGGCCAGGTCGAGTTCGGCAGCTACGCGGACGCCCTCTGGTGGGGGGTGGTAAGTCGGGACCTCTGGGCCACGCGGCCACTGCCCACCCGGGGCCTGGGCGGGGCGGGGCCGGGATGTCACCCTGGGGCTCTGGTGTCTCAAGATCTTACGCCTCGAGACCACCCCACAAACGCCTGAAGCCCCGCCTGGGCACAGGTTGGACGGGCGGGCGTCACAGGGCTCCACGCACAGAAGGGCCCCACGCTGGATGCGTAAAGCCCGACAGTCACCATTGTGGGGTCCGTAAGGTTTTTATCTTTGAACTTGCCGTTTGGGAGGCAAGTCTGGCGGGACGGAGAGCGACTGTGCGGTGGGCACGACGGCCGCACGAGGTCCCAGCTCCCGCCTTCCCTGGGGCCGGCTCCTCCGCCACCCTGTGCCCCGCGCCTGTGAGGTTCTGTGCTGGCCCCTCCAGTGTCCCTGCGCCAAGGAGCGTGACTTTGTAGAGCAAACAGAAGCCACCGTGACAGGGCGGGGGGTGCTGGGAAAAAGGAAAGCGCTCCCACGTTTTGCCTGCGCACCCGGCCCGCAAATTCTGTAGCCGGCCCCAGGCAGCGGTGACACAGCAGTGCCCCGGCTTCTGTCCTGGGGGCCTGGAGGCTCCCCCGCCTGTGAAGTTGGGCTCCTTGGGTGTGCCGTGTCCCCCTCCTGCAAGCACCCAGCACCCTGGCCTCGGCCTGGACGTGTCCAGGAGCGTGGGCTGGCTCCTCCCAGGGGTCAGGCTTGTGGTGGGGAAGGGAGACGTGGGGCGCGGGGCGCGGCACATGGCCACGCTGTGGGTGGTGGCAGGGGTCTCCGCCAGCTGCAGGACGTCTGAGCTGTGTGGCCCCCGGGGCCTGCTCACCACGGAAGCCCAGCCTCACTTGTGTGTGGGCCTCAGGGCGCAGAGGACACCCCTCAACAAACCCTCCGCTCGGGCCTTGTGGGGAGACAGGTCCTGGGCTCTCAGTGGCAGGGTGGCCAGCAGCTTACCGGCCTGGGAACAGCACATGCAGGGGGCCCTGAGGCAGCCCGGACAGACCCTGGCCGTGGGGGAAGGCAGGGGTGCAGCCCGAATGCCGGCTCCGTGGGCCAACTCTGGGCCGTGGGCCGGCCTTGGCTCTCCCCCTTCCCTGTGGGGTGCACTTGGGTGCCAGGGGCTAGTGCCTGGGGTCCGAATCAGCCTGAGCAGCAGAGCGGGTGACACCGGCCTGGCGGCGAGCTGCCCGAAGCTGAGGGTGGCCGCTGGGAGCCCCTTTGAGCTGGGGGCTGGGGGGCTGACGTCCAGGCTCGCTCAGCCAGGGAGAGGAGAGGGTCGCAGGCTGCACGAGGTCGGGCCGAGGCCTCGGGGCAGCACCAGGTCCAAGGGGTCCCGGGTCCGGGCAGTGGCTGTGCCGGGCCCTGGCCGTGTCTGTCCCTGACTTGCTTCCTTCCGGAAGCGGGGTAGGGGTTCACTGTCTCCCCGGCTTCCCCACCAGCCTCCACAGGGAGGCCCATCCCGGATGGTCCGGGTGGGGCGGGAAGCTGCCCCGTGTGCCCCCACCCACACCCCCAGGAGGCCCACACGTGTTGGGGGAGGGGCGCCTGATATCGGACGAGTCAGCGTTTTTTCTGGAAGCTTCCAGTGTGCCAGGCCGCCCAGGGAAGGCAAGCTCTGCTGGCCCCCCTGCAGGCCTGTGCCTCCACGGGCCCGGGCGTGGCAGCCCCCGGCCCATCCCCCCGGCAGGTTCGGTGGGACAGCCCAGCGCCGGGCAGGGAGGGGAGGCGTCCTGGTGACAGGCAGGTCCTGTGGAGGGACAGGATGCCCAGAGCCGGGAGGACCCCCGGGACTGGATGGCGCGGTGGGAAGCGCATGGGTGACGGCCGCGGCTCAGCTGATAAGCGGTGCTCGGCCTTGGCACCGGCCCCCACCTCCCCGGCCGCTCGGAGCTGCCCCCGGCCCGGCCCCTGCGAACGGCGCTCCCGCTCGCACACCTGTGCAAACATCCGCCCGCCGGCCGGGAAAACGGCCCCTTTGTGCCCGGCTTGGCACCGGTGCCCCAGCCTCGCCGTCAGCTGCGGCCCCGGCCTGGCCATTGTTCCCGCGGGCCCGGCACCCCCGCCGCCCAGCTCCTGGGCAGGCGACTCCCATTCACAGCGGTGGCGCCCCTGCAGCTGTCCAGGCGGGTGGAGCGGCCGCGACTCGAGTTATGCTGTGCTCCTGGCACGGCCTGGACGAGCAGCTCAGGAAGCGCGGCCTGGCCGGGGGCTTCAGAGCCAGCTGGCCACCGCGCCCGACGGTGGCTGTCCCGCGCCGTCCTCTGCGTGGCTTCGTGGGCCACACGGGGAGCGAGCCCGGCCCTGCCATGCCCCGTGGCTCCCCGTCCAGGGCGGACAGACCAGGGTCTGCCTACCAGGTGGTACAGCCTGGCAGGGAGAGGCCTGCCGGCCGGGCCACGGCCCACCACCACGCTGCGTCCACGCCAGACCGGCACCTCTGGCTGGATGCGTGGGACAGACTTGAAACTAGGGCGTCTGGGCCGCTGGGGTGGGCCATCTGCTGTTTCCTCTGTGGAGCCAGGGCAGGGGGGCGAGTTCCCGGGGGGGCGTGGCCACTGCTGCGTGTGGCCCGGCCGGCAGGGCTGTAGGTGCCACAGGGGTGGCGCCGGCATCCTCAGCGCCCAGCCTTGGCCGGTGTCTGCTGGACGAGTGGATGCATCAGTTGACGTGCCCGTGAAGCGGTTCTGTCTGTGGCCCGCAGGACAGCGGGTGCATCAGCGGCCACAGCAAAGTCCCGCAGACGGAGCGCCTTAAAATAACAGAGCTGCGTTCTCTCATGGATCTGGAGACCAGAAGTCCGAGATCAAGGGGTTTCAGGGCCGGCTCCCTCCGAAAGCTCTGGGGGAGGGTCCTTCCCACCTCTTCCAGCTTCTGGGGCCCCCAAGTGCTCCTGGGTTTGTGGCTGCACCTTCCGTCTCTTATCAGGACACTGGTCAGTGGGTGCCAGGCCCACCCAGGGAGCCCAGGACCATCTCCTCTCCAGATCATTATCCAGTTGCATCAACAAAGACCCTTTTTTCAAATAGGCTTGTGTTCTGCGGGCCTGGGTGGGCATGGATTTGGGTGGACACCCTTCAGCCCAGGCCGGCGCCGTCCCGGGTGGACATCACAAGAATGTCTCTCCCCTCCCCGAGCCTCAGTTTCCAGGCTGAGGGTCCCCTCCGCTCCCGCCAGCCCAGGTGGGGACGCCTGACTTGGGCGTGAGAGCTGCCCCCTCACCCGGAGTGTGACGCCCCGTGCCTGGCTGCCGAGGTGTTGGGGAGGATTGAAGACTTTTTTCTTTGCCCTTGGAACAAAATGCATTTGTTTGTGTTAAAGTTTGAGTCGGGGGGAGAGCAGTTTTTGCAAACACGGGCTCCTCTGTTTAGTGCCCGGGGGTCTCTCAAATCAGGAGGCTGCCGGGCTCTGTTTACCCCCTGCATCTAAATTTAGAATTTAGAGTGGAAAGGCTAGAAGCCGCCCCTGCATTCAGCCACCATTTAAAACAAGAGTCTGGCTCCTTAGCTGTTGGCTCCAGAAAGTTCTGGCTCTCCAGGCTGGACCGCATCCTGGCAGAGTGAGGCCAAAAGGGTCTGGGGGCCGAGTGGGGGGTCTGGGTGAGGACAGGGCCTCCCAGATATTCACATGCAAGCCCTGTCGGCACCGCCCAGTGGGTGGAACCAGGGTCAGGACCTCATCTGGAGCTGGGGAAACCGAAGCCCTGTGGGCCCGGAGGGTGGTGGGCCAGGCCCCCAGCCCTTCAAAGCTTTTCCTCTGCTTGGACTCCATGCAAAGCCAGGGGTGCTATGCAGCTAAGAACAGAGGGTCTCCAGGACCCTGGGCTGCCACCTGCCCCGATCCCATCCTGCACCTGTTGACAGTCGTGTAGGGGGCTGAGACCGTGGGCTCTGGGAGCCCAGCCAGAGAAGGGCCTTTACGACTGGGTTTTGCAGGATGAGTAGGGGTCCACAGGGCAGGTCTGCCTCTCTGTACTTACTGCCCACTGAGGGACCCCATGGGGCGATTTTATTGCATGGACTCAGCAGGCCCAGTGAGGCAGGTGTTCAGCTCTTGTCATCCCAGGTAAGAACTTTCCAGCTTCAGCTCGAGGGAGAGAAACATGGTCAGCGTCAGGAACACAGTGACACAGGAAGTAGTGGGGTAAAACGGGCGGGAGCGTGGTGTGAAGCCAACCTGTTCCGCTGCTGACCTGCTGAGTGGCCCTGGGCAGGTTACCCAGCCTCCCTGGGTATAAGCTGGGTGCCTGTTTTCGTGAGCTGGGGAGGATTGTGAGTGAGGACACAGAGAGCCCGGGGTATCTGGCGCCCAACGAGGATGCAGCAAAGGCTGGCTGTGAATTTTAGGGGCTGTTACTGGCCACGGTTCTCTGGGCAGCGCCCCCAGGCTGGCCGACAGGCAGTGACCCCCCAGCCACCTAATTCACACTCGAGTGTTCGTGGCTGCCGCGGCCCAGTCACAGCCCTTAGCCCGGCTGGTGCCCAGGATCCAGCTCTGCCCCGGCCGGCTCCCGGCCTCTTAACACCTTAACTCACAGAGCGGCCCCTCTTCGCACGCGCGTGTGCACGTGTGCGCGCCTACGTGTGTTGGCTCTTCCTGGCCCCCAGGGACCTGTGTTTCCCGCCAGGCCGGCAGTGGGGCACAGAGGGGTGGGTGCACCGTGCAGCCGCGCTGGGGCCAGGGCAGGGCATGTGACCGCTCCGTGCCTTGGTTTCCCCATCTGTAAAATGGGAGGCGGCAGGTCTACCTCCAAGGGCCGACGTGGGGCTCCCTGAGGGGACCACGATCCCAGGAAGGTAGCGACTCTTTCCGTTGCTTCCAAGACATTCCTTGGAGGACTGGGGCCTCTTGGCCGGGCTGGTCCTGGGCACCAGGCACATCCCGGCAGTCCTGCTCTGCGCTGGGCACTGGGGCACAGCAGGGGGTCAGCCGCCTGGGGGTCTCGCTCTCGGAGGCTTGGTCGTGGTCAGTCGTGGTCCACATGCCGTGATTTCCCTGGGAGTCAGTGAGGGCCCCCTGAGGAGGACACGTCGGAGCGGAGCCCTCGAGGCAGAGTCTCCTGCGTGAGGGGCCACGAGCCTGGCCATGCTGTGGGGTGGGCGCGGCCCGGGCAGGGCCCGGGGTGTCCACAGCGTCCCACCAGGCACTGTGTGAAGCTCCTGAGGGCCCCTCCCGAGGAGGGAGAAAGGTCTTGACCCCGTCCCCACGGTCCGCACCCTTTCCCCGAGAGTACAGCGGCCAGGGCGCCGAGGTTTCCATAGGGAGAAGATGCGCTCACGCAACGAGGAGCCCTGGGCCCGCGTGGGTTTCTGTTCGTTTATTGAGTTTTTCCTTTCTGAAAGGAAGCGGGCTTGTTTGGGGGGGTGTGTTTGCTGTTGTTTTTACCCACAATTTGCAAGCCTGGCAGGGTTGTCCCCTCGGCCCTCACGTGCCGGCCTCTGTCCCCTTCATGGTGTCCCCTGCAAGCCTGGCCGGGGTCTCCTGGGGCAGCTCCACGATGGCTGGAGCTGGGGCCCGGGACCGCTGCTCCCACCCTTTGCTGTCCTGAGGCAGTCCTGCCACCCGCCCAGCCTCCCCTCTGTCCACACCTCTCCTCCCCCGAGGTGCCCTCTCCCTGGCTCCGTCCTTCCAGCCTCCTCTGGGCATGTTGGTGGCCCGAGGCTGGGCGAGCCCCAGACCCCTCAGCGCGGCAGCCTCTGACCCTGGGCTTGTTCTCCAGCTGTCCCGCCAAGGAGCCGGTTTGGTTGCCAGCTCCGTCACTTAGCAGTGGTGAGACCCCCCGGCCTCAGTTTCCCCCTCTGGCAGATGGACCCGAGCTCACAGCGTGGTCACGAGTTTGCCAGACGGGGGTGCCCTCCCCCGGCGCGAGCCCCTAGTGTCCACGTTGGTGCCTCCTCACTCCCACTCCTGGCTGCCCATTCCCTCTGGACAGATGGCCATGGCCTGCAGTGTGGCTGCAGGCTGACCGCGTCTTCTGTGGAGCTGGGCTCCTGGGCTGGCCTTCCCGCTTCCCCCGGAGGCCGGCGTCCAGGAGGAAATAAAATGACACTAGCGCCAGCTTCTCGTGACACAAAGTGCTGGGGGGACTGGCAGGTCCTCTCGTGCCTCCTGTCCCTGGAGGAGAGACACGGGGGACGGGGGACGCACCCTAGGCTCAGCCCCCCCCGCTGAGCTGTCTCCCCGGAGTCTGTGCCCAGGGGGCGTGCAGATCTGCATTCCGATCGCCTGCCATGGGGGGCGAGTTCCGAGCACGCAGGCTATAAAACGGCCCATTCCTGAGCTGCTTGTGTCTGTGAATTCAGGAAAAACAAACAGCTCTGCGGGGATGGGCTGTTTCCTCAAAGAGCTGAAAGGATGTCGTTAACTTGACAAAGAAGGTCTGTGGCAGAGTCTGAGAAGCCAGGAGTGTGCCCTGCGCCGCAGGGTGGGGGACACCTGGCCGGGGCTCCCCTGGCTTCTTCCTGCTGCCCACCATTGGAGTCCCAGCACCTCCCAGCCGGGCGGCGAGGACATGGGGTCCCGCCTCCAGTGCTCTTGTCCGAGAAGGGAGGTGGCCTCGGGTGTCCCCACCCGCTGGCCTGGCCGCACCGCTCAGCCAGCCCCTTTCCTCCTCCCACCTACATCAGTTTCCCAGTTGTCCTGGTGGGTTTTTTTTTCCTTAATTTTGATAATTAGAAGGTTGTATTATGTGTTATTTGTCTCGAAGCCCGAGTTTTCTGGCACTGCTTAAAATTTGCCCCCTGGCGTGAGGGCCACACTCAGGCCCATCTCAGAGGTCACCCTGCCCCCACCTCCCTGCATGGCTGCCGTTCTCGAACTTGGAGTCTCAGGACCCCTTGACGCCCTTATCAGTGACTGAAGACCCCAGAAGGCTTTCGTTTACGGGACTCACGTCTGTCAATACCGCATTAGAAGATGAAAGTTAGAAATTTAAAAATAGACCCACTGTATGCTTACACATAAATAAATAATTCTATGAGAGCCACTTTCCGGAAGACACTGGATGCGGCGTCTTGGGCGCCCCACCCCACGTGCAGCCCTGATGTGCCTTTGCTCCGTGCACCCAGGTGCGAGAGGCAGCTGCCGCCCAGGCCTCACACGAGGGGCGCAGACCCTCTGGGGGCTGCTGGCGGGGAGCTGCAGGTTCTCCCGGCCCCGTTATCTGCCTGCTGGCCTTCAGCCTTGCCCAAGGCCTCAGGCTGGCCTGCTCCACCCTGCAGGTACTGGGCCGGGCTCCAGGTGTGCACTGCCTGTGTGTGCATGTGAGGCGTTGGGCCTGGAGGGAGCTGGGCTTGACGCGGGCACCGGCCCCTCTTCATGTGACCCTGCGCCACGTGTGGTACGTACACATGCGTGTGCCTCGTTGCTGCCTTAGCGTGTCTCAGCGTGCGTGTGCGGCTCCCCGTCTCCGTGTCAGGCCATCCGTGTGTGTGCACGCGTGCACGGGCAGCACATTGGAAGCGGGCGTGGACGTGTGTCTGAGGGACGGTGACGTTGCCAGGAAGTGCTCTGTGTGGCGGTCCCGGGAGCCAGGACCACGAACAGTCACATGGTGGGTGTTGGGTGGGCGGGAGCGTGCGCCCGTGCTGCCCCCAGGCTGTGCTCTTCGGTGTAACCCGGGCTCCCGCACTGCGGTCCTTCCCGCTGCCCGGGCTCTTGGTCCCTCCTGCTTCCTGAGGACATCTCGCCTCTGCCCCGGGGCTTCTGAGTGTCCCTGTCCGCGTGGACACGTGTGCGGGCCCCAAGGACCCTGCTGTAGAAGCCGCCGCCTCCCGCCTGGGCCTTGTTCAGTGGAATCTGTGAAATGGGCCTCCCCAGGCCCTGCTCCCCGCCGGTCTCAGCGGGCAGGGGGGTCTCATGGAGGCTCCGTGCAGAACTTCCCGAGCTGCCAGGGGCCGTCCTCACTTGGCCTGGGCTGGGGGCCCTGGAAGGGGGAAGCCGGGCTGCCTAGCACAGGGCTGGCGAGACCACGGGTTGAGCGCGTGTGCTGACGGGATGAGCAAGGACTCTGGGCGCCCTGGTCCCCCTGCCAGGCGCAGAGCTGGCTCCTCACGCACCCGGACCCTGGCGTGGACAGGTGTGGCCGCGTGGCCGGCACAGCCAGGGTGGGCTCTGCGTCCCTGCAGGATGGCGTTGGCGGGCTCACGCCGGAGGCCCCGCCGGGGAGCAAGCCTCAGGTGGCAGCAGAGGCAAGCCTAGGGTGGGGGTGGGGAGGAAGCAGCCCCTCAGTCCCACTGTCCCGGCACACGCCCTGGACAGACAGCTCCCCCATGTAGGAGGAGGCTCTAGCTGCGTCTGATTCCCTCCGAGCAAAGGGCAAACGCAGCATCTGGTGCCTGGGGTGGCGTCAGGAAGTGGCGTGTCGTCGTCGTGGCCGGGCTCTCTGGGGAGGGTGGGCCTCTGTGGGAGCTTCCGGCTTCCTGGGGGCCGGAGCACAGCGACATCGGTGGCCCGGTTGGCAGGCCTCCTGGGGACGGAGCAGGGGTGGGGCGGGGAGGCTACCCCCGTCGGCGCCGAGCGCCCGTGTGTACGCTGGGGCTCGCTTCCTCTGCGGCGTTAGCCTGGGGGACCCAGACCCTGCGGGCTCGAGCACCGTGCTCTCAGCCGCCCGGCCGCTCGGTGCTGGGCTCTCTCGCTGGCCTCTGTTGCGCGGTGGCAGGTCTCGGATGGAGCGCGGGGCTCAGGCTGGACGGACGGACGCCCGCCCTGAGGTTCTGGGGCTTGCGTGCCGACCGCTGTCCCTCGTCCTTGCAGGTGACGGTCACCACCATCGGCTATGGGGACAAGGTGCCCCAGACGTGGGTCGGGAAGACCATCGCCTCCTGCTTCTCCGTCTTCGCCATCTCCTTCTTTGCGCTTCCGGCGGTAGGTGCTCTGTGTTGGGGGGCCTCTCCACAGTTCCTCAGCCTCCTCCGGGCTCTGGGGCTGGCAGGGGGGCCCTGTGAGCAGACCACCCTCAGGGGGTGCATTCAGGCCCCAGCTCGCCCGCCTCAGAGCCTCTGGAGGCCGCCGCCTTCCTGTTCCCGGCCCCCGGCGGGTCCTTTGCAAGTGTGGGCCGCGGCGATCGCCAGGCCTCTCGTGGCAAATAGCGGGGTGCAGGCCGGCTCGTTCGGCCGCTGAGGCTAGCGGTGAGGTGCCCGTGGTGGCTGCCACAGACCCGCAGAGGGGCCAGCCGTGAGGGAGGGAGGGTCCTGCACTGTGGCCTGGGTGGCTTTGAGCCCTGTTCTTCCTGGAGACCGTAGAGTCTTCTAGTTCACTCTGTATGTAGGCGCCTGGTAGGTGTGTGGCCATACCGTGTGTGTGTGCACTGCATGTGCCCGTGTTACACATCACGCAGTCTGTCTGTGTGTACGTACCGTGTGTATCATGCACACGTGCTCCGTGTGCATCTGTGTGCGTGCGTGTTGTCTATGCACGTGTCACATAGGTATACATACCGTGTGCATTGTATGCGCTGGTGCATGTGTGTCACACGTATGTTCTCTGTGTGTGGTCGTCCTTCATGCACGGCACGTGTGTGTTGCGGGTGTGTCTGTCCGTGCACGTGTGTGTCACAGGCTGTGGTGTAACGTGTGTGTGCGTGTACACATAGAGCGTGTGTGTGTGTGTGTGGCTTGATCCCCTCTGCGGACAGGGAGCTCCCCCTGGTGAGCCGGCCCTTTCCATCCCGTTAGCAGTCCTGGGGGGGTGGGGGCAGCAGTGGGTCCTGCTTGGGTGGGGCTGCCCACGGGCTGGGCCGGAGGCGCCGACCTCCTCCACGGGGCCCGCAGCGCCAAGCAGGCCACCGGTGCCCAGCCCGTCTCTCCACGCCCCCGTCTGCAGGATGTGAGCCCTGGTTTCTGTTCCTTGCAGGGGATTCTGGGCTCCGGTTTTGCCCTGAAGGTCCAGCAGAAGCAGAGGCAGAAGCACTTCAACCGGCAGATCCCGGCGGCAGCCTCGCTCATCCAGGTGATGGCAGCCACCGCCGCGGCCTTGTCGCCGTCGTGTGGTGGTCAGTGTGCCCGGCCCTGTGTTGCCCGGGCAAGTACGAGCCGTGTCTGGTCTGGGAACGGCTCTCAGCCCTGAGCTGACCCGGCCCCCGGGGCCGCCGAGACCCTCTCCTGTGGACCCTCCTGAACACGGAAGGGCCGCGATCCGTGCCACAGACACGCCCACCTGTTGGAACTCCTGTCCTGGGAACCGTCGGGTGCCGATGGGGTGGGGGCACAGGAGCCTGGGAGCCCACCTTCCTCCATCCTGTGGGCCAGGCCGGGGGACTAGAAGGTGGCCTGGCCTGTCCCGGATTTGGTCAGTCCGGTGGGCCCTTGGCCTCCAGCTGCAGCGGCCGCCTGGTGTCTGTCTTCTTCCTCCTCTGTGGCCAGCCCCCGACTCTGCAAGGGAGGACTTGGAGCGAAGAGTAAGGGGTCCCCAGGTGGCCGTTCCCCCCCCAGGGTCAGGGGTCAGGGCCTGCTTGTGCAGTACTGATGCTTGTGGGCCATTCCCAGCACCCACGGGGCTCAGTCCTCCCGGCCGATAGGAGGTGAGGACCGGTGACCCAACGGCACGGGCTGCGCTCTGGACTGACGGGCCAGCTTCACTTTCTGAAGGCCCGGCTGCTGCCCCTACAGGGCCCGGGGCTCACGGTGCCGGGCCTTGAGGGCGGGGCAGGGACTGCAGGTTTCTGTGATGAGGCTGTCCCGTCAGGTTTCTGTGATGAGGCTGTCCCAGAGGCTCCCAGCCCGAGAGCAGTGGGAGAGGAAGGTTCCAGAGGCGGGCAAGCAGGCAGGCGGCCCCGAGCCCCTGGACGCTGGGCTCCGAGACCCCAGGCTCCTGGAACAGCCTGGAGGACTGGGCGGCCCTCTCAGTGCCAAGCAAGGCCCGGGCACAGGGACCTCTGCAGGCTCGTGTTCCGAGGGTGTCGGACGGCGGCCGCCCGGGGCTGAGGACAAAGCGGAGTGGGCGCGGGGCTACGGGAGGGGTGGCCGGGCAGGGGCCCGGGGCAGGGCTGTCACCGCGTGCCGGCGTGGGCGTGCGGCCCTGCACAGCCTGGACCCCTCTGGGCACCCAGAGCTGAACGGCCCCCGGAGACCGTCTGGGGTCACGCCGGCGACTGCAGCCCAGCCGGGGCCTCTATCCTGTTCCTCGTAAGCCTGTCCGGAACCACCGTCTGGGGCCGGACGCTAATCCTGCCCCGGAAGGAAGTGAAGGCAGCAGCCGTAAAGCTGGGGGCCCGGCCCCCGCTCAGGCCTGGCTTTACGGCGCCACAGCCTCCTCTCGGGGAGACCGTAAATCAGGCTGCAGATGGCCTGCCCGCGGAGGGGGCGCACTGACTTCCCGTGGGGCGTGTGTGCGGCCTCACACGAGCCTCCCAGGAGGCGGGAGAGGCCTGGAGCGGGGCCTGGAGGGCGGGGCTGGGCTGAGGGGGGGCGGGGGGGCCGGGGGCGGCATGTCCGCTGGGCTCCCATCGCAGAGGTGGCATCACTGTCCCAGGAGCCCTCCCCGGCCCCCGCCCGGCATCTCTCTCTCCAGCGCCCGTGGCCGGCAGTGCCGAGGCCCTCAGGGTGCATCCTCCTACGAGGCTCCTGGCGCCCCCTCCAGCCCCACCACCAGACGTGGCCTCCCCTTGGGTCTCCTCCTCCAGGCCACACCCTGGTGGTAGTTGCCGTGGGCATCTCTAGAGTGAAGGCCAAAGACCTTCACCCCAGGCCATCTGGAGGCCCCGGAAACTGTGGGTTCCTGGGGGCTCTGCCTCCTGGACACTCAGCCCCGCCTCCTGCTGGCCCTGGGGGCCCTGCCCCTCCACGCCCCCAGTGACCTCTCCCCTGCGGCGTCCCCGAGGAGAGGCCGGCGACCAGGACGGAGGGCAGGGGCCCTGCGGGGGAACCGGCAGGTGGAGGTGGGCGCAGACGGACTGGGGCTCACAGGCCCCTGTGGTGGCTGAACCGCGTGCGACCGTCCATGAGGCTGTGGGCTGCAGAAGGGAACAGGCTGTTGGGGGTGGGGGCAGGCCCTGAGCCTGGGGAAGGGGCTGGTGGCCAGGAAGCCCCGTGGTCTTGCCAGAAGGGGGCCCAGGCAGGAGTGGCGGGCCGCAGCTCCCTGGGAGTCCCCGTCGGGGGCTCCGCGGTGACAACCACTCCCTTCTGCTGGTTTCAGACGGCGTGGCGGTGCTACGCGGCCGAGAACCCCAACTCCTCCACCTGGAAGATCTACGTCCGGAAGCCGCCCCGCAGCCATGCTCTGCTCTCCCCCAGCCCCAAGCCCAAGAAGTCTGCCATGGTAACCAGCCCCCCCGCTGCCGCCAGGATGGGGCACTCACACATGGCGGGGAGGCCATGCGGCCACAGCCCACGGCCAGGATTTGACTCTGGTGCTTCAGCCCGGCGTGGCCCACGGCACTGTGGGCACTGGGGGAGTACACCCCGTGCTGGGCTCCTGCCATCCCGGTGTCCCCAGGCTTGGGGGCTTGTAGGACTGGCTGCTCCGTGGCCAGGGCTGTGGGAGGTCCCGAGGAAGTACCCCGGGAACAGGACGGGCTGGATTCTGGCCAGCTGCTGGGAGAAGGCTCTTGAGAGGGCCTTGGTGTTGGGCTTTCCATGCTGGGCCTGGTGGGCCACAGGGGCTGGAGGTGGCATCCTGGCTCAGGGAAGAGGATCTTGTGGTCATAGGTTAGGGGAGCTCGGGCAGACTTGAGGCAAGAGTCTCGTGCACGAAGGGTGTGGCCCGCCCCGACAGAGCTCTCCTTCCTGGCCCGCGCCCACGCGCGCGCCATCCGTGGAGAGACGCAGGCTCCCAGGTCCTGGCTGCCTCTGGAGCCTTTGCACCTGCTCTTTCCTCTGCCAGAAGGTTCTCCCAGATCCCAGCATGGCCTGCTCCCTCCAGGCCGCCTCCTCAGGGAAGCCTCGGCTGGCCTCAGTCTGTCTGCCCGCCCTGCCCCGCTCTAACTCCCCGCTGGTCACAGCCCTCGTTACCACCTGGCCTGGGGTATTCCTGTGTGTTTATCTGCTGGCTAGTTTCCTGTCTGCCTGCCCCCAGGCTGTGAGCTCCCAGGGCAGCCGCTGGGCAGAGCCCCTCTGGCAGCATCACACGCTGCAGCCCCCTCTGCCTGTGTGGGAGGGCGCTGGCCTGGGCCCTGGCAGGTGCCCCAGAGGTGGTCTGGGGCCAGCAGACGGCCTGGCAGACGACACCCAGGAACTGACAGTTTTATTGTCTGGTTTTTTTAGGTAAAGAAAAAAAAGTTCAAACTGGACAAGGATAACGGGGTGAGCCCGGGAGAGAGGATGCTGACGGTCCCGCACATCACTTGCGACCCCACTTCGGAGGAGCGGAGGCCTGAACACTTCTCGGTGGACGGCTACGACAGTTCTGGTGAGAAACCTTCACACAGGGTGAGGGGTGGGGACAGGGCCACGCCCAGCTCTGACCCAGGGCTGCTGGGGCCTCTGGGGTGTCCGGACGCCCCCTTCTCCCCCTAGCACTTGCTCCTGTCCTGTGGACAGCTGGTATTGTCATGTCTGCCCCCGCTGGCCCGCTATCACCCGCGGACGTTCTCTTCTGTTCTGGGCTTCTGGGAGCCAGGCCCTGCCTCGCTCGTGCTGTGTGGCTGGCGCCCCAGGTCTGGCAGAGAGGAGGTGGCCCGTAGTACACGTTGACCCCCATTCCAGGTGGAGTGGGGCTGGGGGTCCTGAGCCAGCACCGTGTGTGCCTGCGGCTCTGCCCCCCTCGACACTCTGCGCCCTTGTTCCCTGTCACTTCTGTGTCCATCCCTCCCCTCCTGGACCTCTTGCCGGGACCCCCAGAGTGTTCCCGCGTCCGCCAGAACGTTTCAGCTTACTGGTGGTTGCAAGGGTGGTGTCACTGTCTCAGCATGGCAGAGGGTGGTGAGTTCACGTCGTGCTCATGGGCGGCTGGCACCCCATCCGCCTGGTGCTGGCTTTGTGGGCGGCCAACCCGTGATGTACCCTCCCGCATCTGGTCACTGCTGGCAGAAGGGCAGAAAGTGTTCTGGAAAGGAGCCATGGCCTCTCCCTGCTCCCAAGGCTGCCTGTGGACGTCCTCTCTGGGAGCTGGGCGTGCAAGACCGAGCCTGGGCGCCCACCCTGCTGGGCGCTGGGCTGCCCAGGGCCTCCTCACACACCGTCGGGATTCTGGCCCGGCCGCCTCGCCGACGGGCCCCTGGGTCGCGTTGCCTGCCTGCCCGCTGGAGTGGGTACAAAGGACAATTGTGACAACGGCTCCGGATTTGGGGCAGGACCATTGTCGCGATGCAGATGGGGGTTTTCTGCAAATGCTAAAGCGCAGGTCGGGCGCGGGGAGGAGCGTCGCTCGCTGGTGGCTGAATGCGGAGCAGCCCGAGACGATGCGTCCATTCAGCCTGCTTGGCGTTATTAAGTCCTCAGCGATGTCTGCGGAATGTTAATGAGGTACAAGTGCCGGGAAGTCGGGCGCCTTTTGTGGAATGCTCCCGCACGGAGGAGTTTTTTCTTTCCTGCCAACGCGATAAGTCAGCCCAGCCCAGAGCCACCGGATTTCTGGAGCCTGAGCTGTCGGCCTGGGTCCCGTGGGTTACCTGACACTCCTGAACCCTCCTCACCCAGAGGCTCTCAAGAGCCCTGGTGTGGGCGAAGGGGCGCTAATCCCGGGGCCAGATGCCATCACTGGGAAAGGCCTGCAGGCCCAGCTCCCACGCGCTGGGGCGCAAACAGCCGTGCTGAATTCCACCGCCACGCCAGTCCCAGGCCTTGAACCTGAACCTCAAGGATGGGGCGTGCGGGACAAAATCACCTCTGTCCCAGCACGCGGTACCTGCCCGTGCGCCCGCCTGCCCCCCTGCCCACGGCACCTACCAGCCCAGGGTATCCCCTGCCCACGGCAGTGCCCGCCCGCACACCTCTCCCCCACCTCAGTGATATCTCTCTGTGTCTCAGGCTCGCAGCTTCTCTGGGCTCCTGTCCTGCGACCCTCAGGCCCCGTGTCCCAGGCAGACCTGCTCCCCCTCGTTCATGGGTTCTAGGGCCTTGTCTGAGCCGCTCTGATTTCCGGGTGGATGCCCGTCTTCAGGGAAGATCTCGTGAGCGGTGACAGGTGGCCAGTGCGGCCCGGGTCCCTCCTGCACGGCGCCCACCCCCCTGCAGGTTCCAGTCACTCGGTTGCTCGCGCCATCCTGACTCTCCAGGGACTGTTCGCGCTCCTTGACATCCAGGGAGGAAGAAAGGCGACAGCAAGAGGGCAGAGTGTGTGGGCCTCTGAGGGCTGAGTACCTGGCTTGAGCCCGGCAGGTCCGGGAAGGCTTCTAGGAGGAGGTGACATCAGGGCTGAGTGGAACTGGCTGGGAGGGCGAGGAAAGGCCAGCGAATGGCAGGAGTATCTTGGACAGAGGTGTTCGGGGGCCAGCCACACCTCTGCGTGTCTGCCAGGTGACCTGGGCGTGGCACGCGGTGTCTGCGTTGGGCGGGTGCTGACCTCACCCACCTCACACAGATGCCTGCGGGGCTTCTTCACCAGTCTGGCGGCCTCGGGCATGAGTCGTGACCCGGACCCAGCAGGCATTGGACGGGGCAGGTTGTGGAGGCCACGGAGCAGGAGTGGCCATGGGTCAGCCCTGTGCCCTGCGTGGTTCCCTGGGGTGGCACGCACGGGGCAGCGGGCAGGACTTGATCAGGGCCCACAGGCGAGACTCGCTGGCGGGCCAGCCCAGGGCCTGCAGCCATGGTGTTGGGGTGCGGGTAGGGGGAGCCAGGATCCAGCTGGAGGTGGGACCTGTGACCTCAGGGGCTCCCGGGGTGACGGTGGAGCTGTGGGGGGTGGGGTGGGGGCGGGGTGAGGACACCAGGTGAAAAGAGCACTCTCATCACAGAGACTTCAGACAGAGAATTTCGGAGAATGATGGGCCTGAAGCCCACGTGCCCCGCTCCGTGGAGGGACCACGTCGGAGGCGTGGAGGCCCTGCCTGCTCTGGGGGTTTGTGGCTCCTGTTCACGTCTGATGGGCTTCGCCGGGGGTGGCGGGGTTCCGATCCTCTTGCCTTCCGCGTGTGGAGGCCGTGCAAGTCGATTCTGTCCTGACGGCCTGCCCGTCCCATCGGTCAGCAGCTGCTCCTTGCCTCCCGCACCCCCTCCCCCCCATCACCCTCCCGTTTCACGGGCCCTGCTGCCCCGTGTTTGGCTTTTGCCTTTGTAAACAGTCCTCTGCGTTAGCTGCTTGTCCTGACGCTACAGGAGTGTGTTTGCCGACAGATTTGCGAGTTTTCTGTCTCTCAGTCTGGGTTTAGTTTCCTTCCTCCTGAAGCCTGTGCTCTCTTCCGGGATGGTCTGTCGACGGCCTGCTCAGTTTCTGCTCGTCTGAAATTTTTGTATTTTGCCTTTGCTCTTGGACAATGGTTTAGTTGTGCAGAACATCACAGGCTGAGATCTGTATTTATTTTAATAGAAAAAATTTGTTTTAATTGAAGTATAGTTGATTTACAGTGTTTCAGGTGTACAGCAAAGTGATTCAGTTACACACACACACACACACACACACATATATATATATATATACGTGTATATATTTATTCTTTTTCAGATTCTTTTCCGTTATAGGTTATTAGAGGTCTGTATTCTGTCTGACAGGCTGGAGATCCACCACCGTCTCCCGGCTGGTGTGCCCTGTTGAGCTAACTGACAGTCCTTTGTAGGTGACCCTTCCTCCCGTCTGGTGGCCTTGAATACCTTCTCTTTGACTTTGGTGTTCCATCGTTTCACTATAGTCAGTCAAGCTGGTGGATTATTTTTACTTGTCCTGCCTACAAGGTGTCGTGATTCCTGAATGAGGGTCTGTGTCCTGCGTCAAGTGGAAAATCAGCCCCACCGTGTCCTAGAACAGTACCTCCCCTAACTGCTCTGACCTCGCCTGGAAACTTCCACTTGCCCCTCCAGGTCCATCCTCCTCGGCGTCTCTCAAACCCGCCGTCTCGGTCTTCCTGTGCTGCATCCCCAGCACAGCTTCTTCGTGGTTTCCTAACTCTTCCCGGGTGCCAGCCGGCGAGGTGTGTATTTCAGTTGCCACCTGGTTTTCCATTTCCAAATGTCCTCATGTGAGGGGCTCACCTGCTTGGTCTTAGCGTCTTGTATTTTCCTCCCGTTGGACGACAGCGCTTTGGATTCTTCAGCCCCTTGAATGTGCTCATCTCCTCGTACCCCTCCTGTCCCTCCCTCACCTGCGCCTCTTGGAGAGTCCGATTCTGTTCGCGGTGGACTCTCTGACGCTTGCTTCTTCATGGGTCCCGGCGTAGGCTGTGATTGTGGAGGTTCCCATGGGTTCCCGGGGGCTCTGGAGAGGTGATCCCGCGAACCACGCCAGGACACGCGTGGGGTTGGTTTAGAGGTGTGGGGTTTTCTAGACAACCCGTGTCACGTAAGCACAGAGCCAGTGTCCCGTAAGGGCGAGCCTAAGCACACCACCACTTACGCTCCAGGAGCGCAGGCCGCGGCAGGGGAGCGTCCTTCCCCCGCTGGCCGACGCGAGGGCTTGGCTGGCTTTTGTCTGGCTTTGGGGTGGAGTTTGGTCTGCGTCACCCTTTGGTTCTTGGCTCTTGGTTCAGCTTTTCGATGTGGAGCCTCAGCTGCCAGTTCTTGCTTCGTGCTGCCTCCAGGCGCGGCCTCTTCCCCTCGGGGGGCAGTAAGGCCCACACTGGGGCTCCTCAGGTGGGCAACCCCTAGAGGCCAGCGGGTCAGAACCAGAGCGCACCTGCTCCCCTCTTGGCCATGGGGACACCCCCTTCCCTGTCAGGTGAGCTCAGCACAGCCTGCGGGAGGTTGGCTCTGTTCCGGAACTTGCAGAGAGAGGCTTTTCATGGCATCAGACCCACTTATTGGCAGAAATGGAAGTCCTCCTCTTGGTGACAGACAGAGCTCTTCCCGGCGAGGAAGGCTGGGAGCCCCCGCTGGCCGGGGCTGGGCAGTGGTGCTTCAGGTTGGAACTTCCCTGGGTGCCTCTCGAATCACCTGGAGAACTTTTAACACAGACTCAGAGACCTACCCCTCAAGATTTTGAGTCACAGTGGCTGTAGGGAGGCCCAGGAATGTGTGTCGGTAACAAGCCCCTAGGTTACCTTGAAGCATGTGGTCCGTGGACTGGTGTAGCCCTGAGGGCGAGGTTCTCCTTCTGTGACATCCTGGTCTGTGTCCGCCTCGGTCTCACCTGGGTCAGAGTTGCCTTGCTCAGGACAAGAATAGGATCCCAGGCGCCCTCCTGACATCTGCCCCTCTGTTCTGGTCTTGGGGTGTGACGATCCCCCTGGCTCTGGGGAGGACTTGTGGTCATAACTTCTGGTGACCATCCTGGTCACCGCACATCACTCATGCAGCCTCGGGGTCCCGAGGAGGTGGTCCCCGCAAGGTCTTGCAGGCTGGGGCCTGCCACTCCTCCAGTGGGTGCGGGGGTCTGGCGGGGCAGGAGACGAGGCCCGACGGGCTCTGTGGGCATGTTCTGAACTCGCAGACCAGAACCTTCTCACGGGCTCTCCCCCAGGCTGCTCACTCCCGTCCCCTCCAAGCTGCCCCAGGGCTTCACTGAGGATGGTCTCTCTGTATCTCCCTCACTGTCTTCCCCCCTCCCATCTGCTCTGTACAGCCAGTGAGCAGGTGAACAAACGTGCCTGCTCATGCCGCCCCCCCCAGGATTCCCTGTCCCCTCGGGGCTGCCGTCTGGATACCTCTGGGTCTCGTGGTAGCCTGGCCCTCACTCATCGTCCCAGCTCTGCACCCCCCGCCTGCACCCACAGCCAGGCTTTTCCACCTGGACCCCTTTGCCCAAAGGTCACCCCATCACGGCCCATCTCTTCATGACCAAAAGATGGCCACTCCCAAATTTCAAGAGATTTTATTTCTGCTTAAAAACATGGCATATGCTCATTATAGAGCCTATGAAACATACACACGAGAATAATGAAGAAGAATCATCCCCTGTTGTCTCACTGCCCAGAGTAGCAACGGTTAGGCTTTTGACAGAAGTCCTGTCTCCTTAGTTTTAAAGAATAGACACACCTGGGTTGCTTCCACCTACACTATCCGTATTGTTCCTGCTTTTGTCACTTACTGTGATACGAGTGTACAATTGATTTTTTGCTGTGTCCAGTCAAACGTTTACACCAGTGATCTTGTGCTCCTGGTGTGCTGCCTTAGGGGAGGGGGCTGCAGGCTAATTTGGAAATACGATGGGCAAGGATTCCCTGATGTGTTTCTGATTTTGTGGGGATTGGATCCAGCGTTTTGCTGTTTTGATTGGTGGTGTTCCTGGCTTTTAAACTCTGTCAAAGACACAACAAAATCCCAAACTAGAGAATATTTAGAAAAATAATAACAGAAGTACTCCGTATCGGATCCTATAATATATAAAGTATTTAAATGACTGTTGATTCGTAAGTTGGTATATCTAAATATGACTTCAAACCCAGTAGCCGGAAGGGAAAAAATAATGAATAATATGTAAAAGGAGAAAGAAACAGATCCAGGATGAGAATTGGGGATTTTAATACACCTATCTCAAAAGTTGATAGAACAAGTAGAGAGCAGAGCAGTAAGGATATAACTCTGACCAGTACTTTCAACCCAGTTGACCTGATGAGCACTTACAGAACACTCCTCCCAACAATAGCAGAGAACATACTGTTTCCAAGTGTATGCAGAACATTTACCAAGATAGAAGCAGGTTCTGGACCATAAAACAAATCCCAGTACGTTTAAAATGATTCAAGTGATATATAAAGTCTGTCCTCTGACCCCACAATGGAATTAAATTGAAAATCAATAATAAAAAGGTCTCTGGAAAATCCTCAAATATTTGGAAACTAAATAACATGCTTCCAATAGGACAGTGTCAGAGAAGAAATCCAAATGAAAACTAGAAAATATGTTGAACTCAATGAAAGTGAAAACACAGCATATCAAAACGTGTAGGCTCTGCTAAGGGCAGCACCCAGGAAGCAGCACAGAGCACCAGCATGTGCACTAGAAAAGAATTGGCTCCAGTCGGCCTCAGCGTCTACCGTAAGAAACTAGAGCAAGAGTAACAAGCTAAACCCCAAAGTAGTAGAAACAAGAAAATAATAAAGCTCAGAGGGGAAACAAATGAAATGGAACAAAGACAAGAGAAAAAATAATGAGACCAAAAGCCGATTTGTTTGAAGAAGATCAATACAGTTGATAAACCTGTACCCAGAAATATCAGGAGAAAAAGAGAGAAGACACAAAGTATCAGTATCGGAAATGAGCGATATGGCAGTACCGATTCTACAGATATAAAAAGGGTCATAAGGGAATACGCTCTACAAGTCTTTAAATTCAGCAACTTAAGTGAAATGGGCAAATGTCTTGAAAGATGTAAACTACTCGAGAAATAGATAACCTGAATAGTTCTCTCTCTGCTGATAAAATCAAAGTTATCGTTCAAAACATTCCCCCAGACATTCTCCAGGACCACATGGCTTTACTGGTGAATCCTGCCAAGCATTTAAGAAAGATAAAATCAATTCTAGACAACATTTTCTGGAAAATTGAAAAGGGGGGAATAGTTCCAAGCTCATTATGAGGCCAGCATTGCCCTGATCTGAAAACCAGCCAAAGACATTGTAAGAAAAGAAAGCTATAGCTAAAGACATTGTAAGAAAAAAAGCTATAGTTAAGTATCCCTCGTGAACATAGATGCAAAATTTTATTTGCAAAATTTTAGCAAATCAAATCCAGTAATATATTAGAAGATTATACATCATGACCAACTGGGGTTCGAGAATGCAGAGTTAGTTTGACATTTTAGAAAATCAGTCAGTTAACCATATTAACAAATGAAAAACCATACGATTTTCTCAATAGATGCAGAAAAAGAACTTGACAAAATCCAACAGCCAAGTATTACAAAAGCAAGTAGAAAACAGAAAGGAGCTTCCTCAACCTGATAAAGCTCTAATGAAAAAACTACATCTATAGCTTATTTTTTAAAAATATTTATTTATTTATTTATTTGATTGTGCCGGGTCTTAGTTGCGGCAGGCGGGCTCCTCAGTTGTGGCATGTGAACTCTTAGTTGCGGCATGCGTGTGGGATCTAGTTCCCTGACCAGGAATCAAACCTGGGCCCCCTGCATTGGGAGCACAGCGTCTTAACCACTGCGCCACCAGGGAAGTCCCAGCTATAACTTCTTAATGAAGAAAGACTGACTGCTTTCCCCCTAAGGTCAGGAACACAACAAGAAGGCAAGAGAAAGAAATTTTAGACACCCAGGTTGGAAAAGAAGAAATAAAACTGTTTTTATTTGCAGATGACATAGTTATATGTGTAGAAAACCTGGTGAATATATAAGATGACTACAAGAACTAATATGTGAATTTAGCAAGGTGGCAGATGCAAGATCAACATGGAAAAATCAATTCCAGTTCTATGTTCTAGCGGGAAATAATCTGAAATTGAAATTTTAAAATACCATTTACAGTAACATGAACCATATGAAATACTTAGAGACTAATCTGACAGAAGATGTGAGAGCTGTACACTGGAAATTGCAAAATATTGCTGAAAGAACTGAGAGAATATCTAAATAAATGGAGAGGTATACCATGTTCATGAACCACAAGATTCAATATTGATTTCTACACCCGGTGTAATATCAGGGAAAATCCCAGCAGGCATTTTGTAGAAATTAACAAACTGATTCTGAAATTCATATGGAAATGCACATGACCTAGAACCCCAAAACAACTTTGAAAATGAACAAAATGGGAGGACTACACCAACAGTGTGGTAGTAGCATCAAGGTGAGCAAACAGATCAACAGAACGGACTAGAAAGTCCATAGAGGCCTACACATCTATGGACAACTGAATTTTGATCAAGGTACAAAGGCAGTTTGGTAGAGAAAGGGTAGTCTTTTCAACAGACAGCACTGGAACAACTGGGTATCCATATGCCAGAAAATGAACCTGGATCTACATCTTGCATCAGATAGAAAAACTAACTCAAAATTTACCAGAGGCCTAAATTTAAAGCCAACAAATACAGAAGAAAACATAGGAAAAAAATCTGTGTGACTTTGAGTTAAAGATTTCTCAGACATGACACCAAAAGCAAAAGCCATAATTAGAACAAATTAACTGAACTTAACAAAATTACAGGCTTCACTTTGAAGGACACTAAGAGAATGAACAGACAAACCGGAGATTGGAAGGAAATATTTTCAAATCATACATCCGATAAAGGACTCGTATCCAAAATACATGAGGGACACTTATGACTGAATAGTAAGACAACAGATAAAAATGGGCAAAAGCTTTGAACAGAGACTTCATCTAAGAAGATATATGGGCAAGCACATAAAAACGTACTCAACATCATTAGTTATTTGGGAAAGGCAAATTAAAACCACAATGTGATGCTACTGTACATCATTATATTGGCTAAAATTAAGAAGACTGGCCGTACCAGGTGCTGGTAAAGAAAGTGGAACTCATACTCTCCTAGTGGGGATGCAAAATGGTGCAGCTGCTTTGGAAAACAGTTTGGCCGCTCCCCAAAATGTGAAATATGTACCCAGCATATTATCCAGACATTCTATTCCTAGGTGTTTGTCCAGAAGAAATAAGAGCAGATGCATATACTGACACTTGTCCATGGAATATTCATAGCAGTTTTATGAAAGCTGGAAACAACCCAAATACCCATAACGTTTGGGCAATTTTTTTTAAGTTGTAGCGTATCCGTACATTGGAATACTACTCAAAAATGAAAAGTACTAGCCTAAATAAACCTCAGAATAATGACAATGAGTGAAAGAAGCCAGACCTGAAAAGAGCACATACTGTATTATTCTGTTTATATAAAACTCTAGAAAATCCAGACGAATCTAGAGTGACCAAAAACTCAGTTGTTACCTTGGGAGGGGGGTGGGGGGATGGGGACCGTGTTGGGAGGAGGAGTACAGAAGGGCTCAAGGAAACTTTGGGGGGTGGTGGATATGTTCAACACATTGTGGCAATGGTTTAATTGTATGTCAGAAGTTACTAAATTGTGGGGAAAAAGTCACTAAATTGTATACATTAAACATGCAGTTTATTATACATCAGTTATGCCTAAATGAAAAAAATATAGAAAATAAAAATATTTTGCATAGCAAAAAATACGAAAAATAATTTTTAAAAATTATATCCTGGGGAAAATAGTTACCACTCATATCATAGACATAGGGCTAATTTCATCAATATATTAAGAAGCTCTTGTAAATCATGAAGACAAAAGAATAAAAGGTACAAAGACAGTTCTCAGAAAAGGAAATACCAGTGATTCTTAAGGATGAAAAGATGCTGAGAACCTCGATTATGATACAAGAAATGCAAATTAAAGCCATGAGATTTTTAAACCTATCTGATTATTGAATATTAAAGAGTTTGATAGGTGAATGTACAGGGAAACCCTCCACCACAGTCATTGATGTTGGAAGATTAAGTTGGTACAACTTCTATGGAGACAAATAAGATAATTTCAATGAAATGAAAGTTGCATATGCCCTTCAAACCCTTACAGAAATTTATTCTACACTGACGGTGCACATTTGCAAAATGATCCATTATCAGGATACTGATTTCTGCAATTGTTAAATAGCAAAAGACAGCAAACCACCAACGTATCCATCAGTAGAGGTCGGCTTAAAGGAAGTATCATGTATCCATTAAATAGCCATTAATACGGTGAAACTGTATTCTCAGTGTTGATGAAAGACATCCCTGATATCTGATCCTAGAAATAACAGGGCCTCAGGTTCAAAAGAGCAGGAAATCTGCCATCAGGTGTGTGCGAATACAAATGTTCTACAAAAGGGAACTCTGTCTGCCTTTCTCTGTGTCCTGGAACGGTTTGAAGAACATTGGAATTATCTTCTCTTTAAAGGTTAAATATTAGAACTAAGTTGTAAAACCGTCTGGGCCTGGTACATGTTTTAAAGGAGATCTTTAATCTCCTCTTAGTCTGTTTTATGGTAATTTGCTTTAAATAAATTTACTGCAGCTTTTGGGGTAATTTATTCATTGCTATTTAACTCCTCAAGAGTTTCATTTATGTTGCCACTTGGTAGCAACTAATTTTCTCTTTTAGTGATTTTATGTCTTCTGTATCTCTCATCTCTTTTTTTTTTCCTTGCCTGAGCTTTTATAGTTTTGCTCTTTTTCCTTAATCAAGTTCATGAGAGAGTTATCTATTTTATTTATTACACTTTTATTATCTTATCAGAAAACCACCTTTTTGCTATTTTTGTTTTCTATTTCACCAATTTGGGCTTTTATGTCTATAATTCCCTCTTCCTGGTTAACTTTATTAATTTGTAATTTAATTAAGAGTAACAGTACGATTATTTAAAGTCTTTTTTCTAAAAGGCATTTTAAAGGTTATAAATTTTCCTCTGATTGCAGCGTTAGCTATGACACATAGATCTTACTATGAAATATGTTCCTTTTCATTGCTTTATTGGTAGTTTTTATTTTGTGTTTTGATTTACTCTTTAGAGTTCTTTTAAGAAGTGTTTTCTTAGTTTTTAAGCAGTGTATTTTTTATCACTGGGATTTATTTCCAATTTAACAGGCTTACAGTGAGAGGATGTGGCCTGTGAAATCTCTACTTTTTTAATGAAGATTTTCTTTGTGTCCAAGTACAAAACTAAAATTACTGCTTTTGTAAATGTTCCATGAACCTAAGTTAAGAAGATATATTTTCTTAAATATATAAGAAATTATATATTTTATTTGTAGGACGTGAACTTTTTTTATACAACAGATAAATTTTATGTAGAGATGGATTATGCGTACATACGTATGTATGTGTATACATACATATATACTTATTCACTGCATCATTCAGATATGTTCCAACCTTCTTTATTCTTATTATTTTTTTAACCAAACACATCTGCCAAATTCTGAAATGGGAAAATTAAATCCTTCCTTTACACATATGTTTTAAAAAGTCAAGTGGCAAATTTATGGACTGGTTTTGAGCACAGCCCAATAGTCAACCTTCCTGGGGCCAAAGCCCAGCTCTGCCATTTTCTTCCGTGTGACCCTGGGCAAACTACTGCCTTCTCTTTGCCTCAGTTTCTGCATCCATGAAATCAGGATCCTAACAGGGCTGCTCCCAGGATTGTTGTGTTGAACGAGTGAGCTAAGATATGCAGGTGCCCACCCAGGGCCTGTATGTAGCCAGCACTCTGGTGTCTCTGGGTTCTGCTCTGACCCTCCCTTACCCTCCCCTGCCAAATAGCCCGCATTCCACCTGGCTCCCTGTGCCACAAATCTCAGGGCTGGTCTTTCTTTTAAGCTTTCTCACTTTTATTACTTTATCACACACCTGTAACTCTACACGTGTGTATAATGTGTATGTTTTTGTGCTGTCCTTATGTTAATGATCTAAGATTTATTCTCGTGTTTTTCCCTGTGCTCATAATATATGATGAACTCAGTATACATGATACTATAGGGGTTTATCATTGATTTCCAAACATATGGGATCATATCATATAAGACTCCCCCCGAAGACGCCGGAACAATTCGTTCTAAAACGTACATCTCTCCTTCATTCCCCATGCTATGCACATGCCACAGTGCTCTCTGTTGCTGAGAATCCATTCTGCATCGGGCTTTGGCCCGTTTTCTAAAAACCTCCCTTGAGCCCGACTTCCCTACGTACAAGTACAGTAGTCCCCCATCATCTGTGGTTTCACTTTCCACAGTTGCAGTTACCTGTGGTCAACCATGGTCCAAAAATATTAAATGGAAATTTCCAGAAGTGAACAATCCATAAGTTTTAAATTGTGTGCCAATCTGAGTAGCGTGATGAAATCTTATGCCGCCCTGTTCTGCCCCCCCAGGAGATGAATCACCCCTTTGTCCAGTGCATTCTGCCCTTTCGTGACTTCAGTAGCTGTCTTGGTTATCAGATCGACTGTCGTGTATTGCAGCGATTGTGTTCAGGTGACCCTTGTTTTACATAATAATGGCCCCAAAAAGCATGAGGAGTGACTCTGGCTATTTAGATATGACAAAGAGGGGCTGTAAAGTGCTTCCTTTACGTGAAAAGTAAAAGTTCTCAGCTTTTTAAGGAAAGAAAAAAAAAAGTTGTATGCTGAGACTGCTGAGATCTATGGTACGAATGAATCTTCTATCTGTGAAAGAGTGAAGGAGAAAGAATTTCGTGCTAGTTTTGCAGTCACAAGTCAAACTGCAAAAGTTACGGCCATAGTGCATGATCCTTGCTTAACATGGGAAAGGCATTACATTTGTACAATAAAATATTTTGAGAGAGACCATGTTCACATAACTGTTACTACAGTATATTGTTATAATTGTTCTGTGTTATTGCTAATCTCTTACTGTGGCTAATTTATAAATTAAACTTTATCTAAATTATGATATAATTTAAATATAAATTAAAATATAAACTTTAGTATGGAGGTTCCTTAAAAGACTAAAAACAGAGTTACCATATGCTCCAGCAGTCCCACTCCTGGACATATATATGGAAAAGATGAAAACTCTAATTCTAAAAGATGCATGCACCCCAGTGTTCATAGCAGCGCTATTTACAATAGCCAAGATGTGGAGGCAACCTAGATGTCCATCAACATATGAATGGATAAAGAAGATGTGGTATATATACACAGTGGAATATTACTGAGACATGAAAAAGAAGGAAATAATGCCATTTGCAGCAACATGGATGGACCCAGAGATTATCATACTGAGTGAAGTAAGTCAGAGAAAGACAAATACTATATGATGTCAGTTATACATGGAATCTAAAAAATAATACAAATGAACTTATTTACAAAATAGAAACAGACTCACAGACATAGAGAACAAACTTATGGTTACGAAAGGGGAAAGGGGTAGGAGGGATAAATTAGGAGTATGGGGTTAACAGATACACACCACTATATATAAAAGAGGTAAACGAGGAGTTACTGTACAGCACAGGGAACTATATTCATTATCTTATAGTAACCTATAATGGAAAAGACTCGGAAAAAGAAAACAAATAACTATATATAACTGAATCACTTTGCTATACACCTGAAACGACACAATATTGTAAATCAACTATAGTCTTTTATATATATATATTTATATATATATAAACTTTAGGTATGCGTGTATAAGATAAAACATACACGGGGATTGGTATAAGCCACGGTTTCAGGCATGCACTCGGGGTCTTGGAAGATATCCCCTGTGGATAAGGGAGGGCTACTGTACCTTTCTTTCTGTGATAATTTCCAGGATGTATTAGTCTGCTATGGCTGCCATAACAAAATACTACAGACTGGGTGGCCGAAGCCACAGAAATATGACAGTCCTGGAGGCTGGAAGCCTGAGATCAAGGTGTCGGCAGGGTTGATTTCTCTTGGGGACTCTCTCCTTGGCTTGGAGATGGCAGCCGCCTTACCGTGTCCTCACGTTGTCTTTCCTCTGTGTGTGTATCTCTGGCGTCTGTATGTCCTAATTTCTTATAAGGACACCAGTCTCATTTAACTTCATCACCTCTTGAAAGGGCTTGTCTCCAAATACAGTCACATTCTGAGGTACTGACGTTTAGAGCTTCAACATACGAAATCTGGGCGCCACGACTTAGCCCGTAACACAGGTATTAGGTGCATTTTTCATTTCAGTGGGTGCTGCCAGGTTGCCTTCCTCAAGGGCACTCTGCCAGCCACCATTGGCAGGATGATTTTCCATCCTGTCAGCCGAGTAGGGCAGGGTTTCTCCGCTGTGACGCTGTTGAAGTTTGGGGCCAGATCATTCTCTGTTGAGGGGGCTGACGTTGTAGGATGTTTAGTAGCATCCCTGGGTTATGACAACCAGAATGTCCAGATGTTGCTAAATGTGCCCTGGGGGGCAAAGTCACACCCAGTAGAGAACCACTGTGAATGCCTCAGGGTTTGGGGGTTTTTTTTCAGCTGTTTATTTGGAAGTAATTTTTAATTACAGAAAAATGGTAAGAGTAAGAATGAGCTAGAAAACACAGACCCTTCACTAAGATTTGACTCACTGATTGTTAACATTTTGCCCCATTTATTTGATCATTTGTGCCCCCTTTCTATACGTATATTTGCGTAACACTTTTTTTTCTGAACCATTTGAGAGTAAGTTGCATACTCTACACCCGTCTGCCCCTAAACATTTTGCTGCCTATTTCTTGAAAAATAAAGATGCCCCCTTTTAAAGCTCTAGCATGGTTATCAGACTCTGCAATTAAACGTTGATGCAGTCCTTTACCCAGTCTAACATCGGTATCCCGGCTTTGCCAGTTGACATGACAATGTCCTTTGTAGCATTTTTTCCCTCCAGGGCAGGATCCATCCCGGGGTCGGTATTGCCTTTGGTTGTCATGTCTCTTTGGCCTCCTTTAACGTGGAACATTTCCAGATTCTGTCTTTTACGACATGGACCTTTTTGAAGGGTACAGCCCCGCTACTTTGGGTGGGGGACAGGCATCTCTGATGTTTCCTCGTGGTCAGATTCAGGTTGCGCGTTCCCAGTGCGCACACTTCCAACGTGATGTGGTGTCCTCCTGGGGGTGTCCCGTCCCCGAGGCACATGATGGCATCTGCCCCTAACTTTAATCACCCGCTGGAAACATTGTCCAGTTGTTTTGCTAAACAGTTACACTCGTTTGCCTTAGAACCAATAAACAATCTGGGGGACATACTTGGAGGCTATGCAAATAATCTGGCTCCTTATCAAAAAACGCCGCCAAGATTTAGAGGCTTTTGTGAACCAGACTCTATTATGGTGGTTGCAAAGTGCTCATTTGCCAACCCCACTGCCCCTTCCACAGAAGTACTGAAAAAAAAAAAAATACCGTCTCGCCAGAATGGTATTCCAAGAGAGAATATCTCAACGTTCTCCTGTAAGAAGGAACCTCTCTTCTCTTCCACTTATTTATTTCTGTTGATTGATTGTCTATATGCATGGGCTTATGGTTTTTCTATTATAATTCTTTATTGTCCTTCATTATTTTGATATTCAAATTGTCCCAGATTTGGCCAGTGGAAGACCCTTCAGGCTGGCGTCTGTGTCCGTCTGACATGGGTTTTGTTGTTGGTTGTTTGCTTTTAGCAGTTCTTTATGTTCTGGTATAACAGGATTCGGGCTCTGCCCCAGCCCTAGAATCAGCCAGTTTTCCCAGGAGCCTTGGTTCCTTTTAATGGAGAATGAAATCACTAGACACCAAAACCTGGGCACTGTGTATGCTCATTGCTGTTACGTATCTTTTCTTCTAGGCCCTTTCTGTGCAGAGCTAAGGAAATGTATGCGTATACACGCACATGTAAATACGCGTTGTCCTTACATACGTAGACATGGACACAGAGACATGCACACACAGAAGCATTTGCACACTTTAGAAATCTTGGGTCCATACCAGTGTCTGTAATTCTCCTCCGTCTGTACTGGCTTACTCCTTATTTGCAGGCCCCTTGTCCACAGTGAGATGCCTGGTTCCCAGCCACATCAACACACAGACACATTGCTCAGCCTACAGCGCATCTAAAATACTTTCTTAATTGCTTGGTTCTCATCACTACAAGATCAAACCTACTGAAAAGTGTCCATGATCTGTTTGTAACTCTCTACATCACCCTGCTCAAGACTCAGGGTATATAGTCAAATACTATAGTTTCAAACACCTTGGATTAGTGATTTCTCCTCTTCCTCCTCCTCTGTCTTTTCATTGTGGTTATGTTACTCATTTGAAAATTAGTTGGGTATACATTTCTCTTTTTTTTAACTTGTTTTTAAAAACGCTTTATTAAGGAATAATTTCCATACCATAAAATTTACCCATTTTCAGTGTAATTTTAGTCATTTACTGACTTGTATCATCAATCTGTACAGTCTAGGGTTAGAACGTCTCCCACCCCACCGTAAGATCCGTCATGCCCAGTTATAGTTCATTACTGTTCCCGCTCCCAGCAACCGCTAATGTACCTTCTAGTGGCCTCCGTAGATTTGCCTACTCTGCACAATTCATATCTATGGAATCATATAAAATGTAATCTTTTCTCTTCTGGCTTCTTCAAGCATACTTTTGGGGTTCATCCAAATCACAGCACACAAAAGTATTTCATTCCTTTTTATTGCTAAAAAGTATTCCCTTGTATGGGTAGAATACATTTTGTTTATCCATTCACCAGTGGAGGGATGTCTGTGTTGTTTCTGCCTTTGGGGTATTATATTGAGAAATAATGTGGCCATGAACGTTCATGTGCAAGTCTTCGTGTGGACACGTGCTTTCATTTGTCATGCATGGATACCTAGAAGTAGAATTGCTGAGTCAAATGGTAACTCTATGTTTAAGTTTTTGAAGAATTGCCAAACTGTTTTCCAAATTGGATGTACCATTTCCCATTCCCTCCAGCAAGCTGTGAGAGTTCCTCTTCCTGCACCTCTCTACCAATATTTTGTATTGTCCATCTCCTTTACTATAGCCATCCTCTCAGGGGTGAACAGAAGTGTTCTCTCATTGTGGGTTTTGTTTTTATTTTGTGTGTGTGTGTGTGTGTGTGTGTGTGTGTGTGTTTGTGGTACGCGGGCCTCTCACTGTCGCGGCCTCTCCCGTTGCGGAGCACAGGCTCCGGACGCGCAGACTCAGCAGCCATGGCTCACGGGCCCAGCCGCTCCGCGGCACGTGGGATCTTCCCGGACCAGGGCACAAACCCGCGTCCCCTGCATCGGCAAGCGGACTCTCAACCGCTGCGCTACCAGGGAAGCCCTCATTGTGGGTTTTGATTTGCATTTCCCTAATGACTGATGATGCTGAGAATTTTTTCATGTGCTTATTGGCCGATGATATATATCTTCTTTGATGAAATGTTTATTCAGATCTTTTGCCCATTAAAAAAGTTAAACTTTGTAGATTTAGACATTCACATGCAATCATAAGAAATAATACAGAGAGATCCCATGCGCCCTGTACACCGTTTCCCCCAGTGGTAACATCTTCTAAAACAGTTGGCCCTTGAATAACACAGGTTTGAACCGCACAGGTCCACGTATATATGGATATTTTTTCAATAAATATGTGCTACTGTGCTACACTGTCCATGGTTCATTAATCCACAGATGCAGAACTGCAGATTGGAGACCCAACTCCAAAGTTGTAAGTGGAGTTTTGACTGCCCAGCGGGTCGACGTCCCTAACCCCTCCGTAGTTCAAGGGTCACAACCAGCACATTGACAATGAGACAGTCAAGATGCAGAACATTTCTATCTCCACGAGGATCCCTGGTGGTGGCCCCTTTATAGCCACACCCACTTCCCTCCCACTCCCATCCCTCTTTAATCCCTTGAAATCACTAATCTGTTCTCCAGTTCTACAGTTTTGTAATTTCAAGGATGTTGTGTAAGTGGAATCACACAGCATGTGACATTTGGGATTGGCTCTTTTGCCTTAACATGCTTCTCTTAAGATTCAAGTTGTTTCGTGTATCAATAGGTCGTTTCTTTTTTATTGCTGAGTAGAATCCCATGGTGTTGATGGACTGCAGTTGTTTAACCGGCCACCCGTTGAAGGACATGTGGGTCACTTGCGGTTTGGGACTGTGACAGATTGTGATGGGCTGAATAATGGCCCCTGAAGAATCCGAGTTCTAGTTTCTAGAAGCTGTGACTGTCATCTTATCTGGCAAAGGAGGCTCTGCAGATGTGCTTAAATTCAGCATCTTGAGATGGAGAGGTGATGATCCTGCCGTATCCAGGTGGGCCCAGTGTCGTCGCAAGTGTCCTTCCACATGAGGAGGCAGAGGGGGATGTGACTATAGGAGAGAAAGGTGATATGATGTTGGAAGCAGGGGAGAAGTTGCCGTGTGGTGTGAGGACAGGGTTATGAGCTGAGGGATGCACTTGGCTCCCAGAAGAAGAGGCATGGTAACGGATGCTCCCCAAGGGGCTCCGCAAGGAATCAACCCTGCCAGGGATTTTTTTTTTTTTTTTTGCAGTACGCGGGCCTCTCACTGTTGCGGCCTCTCCCGTTGCGGGGCACAGGCTCCGGACGCGCAGGCTAAGCGGCCATGGCTCACGGGCCCAGCCGCTCCGCGCCATGTGGGATCTTCCCAGACCGGGGCACGAACCCATGTCCCCTGCATCGGCAGGCGGGCTCTCAACCACTGCGCCACCAGGGAAGCCCTGCCAGGGATTTTTTAGTCCTGTAAGATTCATGGCAGACTTCTGGCCTCGAGAACTGTGAAAGAGTAAATTTGTGTTGCTTTAAGCCACTGTTTGTGGTAATATATTGCAGCGGCAATAGGAGACTGATACACAGGTAAAGCTGGTGTAAGCACCCGTGTGCAGGTTCTTGTGTGGACATAAGTTTTCATTTCTCTGGGACAAAAGCCCAAGAGTGTATTTGCTGAGTTGCGTGGTAGTTGCATGTTTAGTTTTTTTGTCTGTTTGTTTTTTGAGAAACTGCAAAACTTTTCTCCAGTGGCCGTTCCCATTTTATGTTCCCTGCAGCAGTGTATGAGCAACGCAGTTTCTCTGCGTCCTTGTCAGCCTCTGGTGTTGACACGATTTTTCATTTGACCTGTTCTCATAGGTGTGTGGCACTGTCTTGTTGTGGTTTTAATTTGCATTTTCCCAATGGCTAGTGATACTGAAAATCCTTTCATGTGCTTATGTGACATTTGTATATATACTATTCAGTGAAATATTTGTTCCTATCATGTGCCCGTTTTCCAACTGGATTCGTTTTAAACATGGAGTCTTGAGACGTCTTTATATTTTCCAGATACTAGTCCTGAGTCAGATTCGTGGTTTGCAAATAGTTTTGCCCAATCTGTAGCTTTCCTTTTCGTCCTTTTAACAGATTCCTTTTAATTTTGATGAAGTCCAGTTTATCCTTGTAATGGATTGCACCTTTGATGTTAGGTCTCAGAACTCTTTGCCTAACCCTAGACCCTGAATATTTTCTCCAACAGTGTTTTTGGGAACAGCTGTGTTAATATATAACTCACGCACCATACAATTCATCCCTTTTAAAGTGTACAGTTCAATGGTTATAAGTATATCCCCAGGGTTGTGCAGCCATCACCGTAATCTGTTTTTGGACAGTTTCATCACCCCCGAAAGAAACCCAGCACCCTTCAAATATCACCTCCCAACCCCTCATTCCATCCCCTTAAGCCCTAGGCAACAACTCATCCACTTTCTGTCTCAGTGGATTTGCCTGTCCTGGGCATTTCATAAAAATGAAATCACAGAGTACGTGGTCCTCTGTGCCTGGCTTCTTTGCCTTAGCATACTGGTTTCAATTCATCCACGTTGTAGTACGGAAAAGTACTTCGTTTCTTTTTGTAGCTGAATTATAGTCCATTGTATAGCTATACCACATTTTATTTATCCATTCATCACTTAATAGGCATTTAGGTTGCTTCCACCTCTTGACTCTTGGGAATAATGCTGCTATGAATGTCTGTGTACATCTATTTGGGTGGACATATGATTTCGTTTCTCTTGGGTACGTATGTGGGAGAGAAATGCTGAGTCAACTTAGTGCTGTGTTTAATTTTTTTTTTAGAAACCAACAGTTTTCCAAAGTGAGTGTGTACATTCCAGCAACGCATGAACACTGTACAGTTTCTCCATATCCTCGCCTTGTTATTTTTTAAAATTTACTATCATAGCCATCGTAGTGTGTGTTACATGGAATCTCATTGTGATTTTGACTAGCGTTTGCCTGTGACTAACGTGACCATGTGTGTATCTCTTTTTGAAGAAATGTCTATTCTTCACCCATTTTTAAAAATCGGGATGTTTTTTGGTTTTGAAATGTAAGAATTCTTCATATATTCTAGCCACAAGTTCATTATCAGATGTATGATTTGCAAATATTTTCTCCCATCTGTGGGTTGTCTTTTCACTTTTCACTTTCTTTATATCTTTTGAAGCACAAAAGCTTTTAATTTTGATAAAGTCCAACATACCTATTTTTTTCTTCCGTTGCCTCTGCTTTTGGTGTTATATCTTAGAAAGCATTGCCAAACCAAGGTCATGAAGACTTACCTTTACGTTTTCTTCTAAGAGATTTATATAGCTTTATCTGTTATATTTAGGTCTTTGGCACATTTTGAGTTAATTTTTGTATATGGTATGAGGGAGTGGTCCAACTTTATTTTTTTCATGGTGTTCCAGCACCATTTGTTCAGAAGACTATTCTTTCTCCACTGAATGATCTTGGCATCGTAGTCAAAAATCAATTGACCACAGGGCTTCCCTGGTGGCGCAGTGGTTGAGAGTCCGCCTGCCGATTCAGGGGACACGGGTTCGTGCCCCGGTCCGGGAAGATCCCACATGCCGCGGAGCGGCTGGGCCCGTGAGCCATGGCCGCTGAGCCTGCGCGTCCGGAGCCTGTGCCCCGCAACGGGAGAGGCCACGGCAGTGAGAGGCCCACGTACCGCAAAAAAAAAAAAAAAAAAAAAAAATCAATTGACCACAGATACAAAGCTTTATTTTTTTAAACGCTCATACTGTACCATTCATCTGTGTCTTACTTTATGCCAATAACTACACTGTCTTGAACACTCTGTAGTAAGTTTTGAAATTGGGAAGTGTGAATCCACCAACTTCATTCTTTTTCAAGATTGTTTTGGCTATTGTGGGTCATTTGAATTTCCATATGAATTTTAGAATCCACTTGTCAGTTTCTATAAGGAGGCCAGCTGGGATTCTGGTAAGGATGGTGTTCAAACTGCAGATCAGTCTGGGGAGTAGCCCCGTCTTAACAGTATTGTCTTCTAATCCATGAACATGGAATGCCTTTTGCTTCTTTAGAGACTTTCTTTCAATGAGGTTTTATGGTTTTCAGAGTATACATCTTGCACTTCTTAAATTTATTCCTGAATTTTTTCTTTCTTTATTGGGGTAAAATATTATGCCTATAAAAGAAAATGTGCCACTTTAAGCATTTTTAAGTGTACATGTCTGTGGCATTTAGTACATTCACATTGTTATGCTTTATTCTTTTTTGATGTCATGTTTTCTTAATTTCATTTTCTGATTTTTTTATGGAAAGTGCGTAGAAAGACAATCGATACTGATCTGGCAACCTTGCTAAACTCATTTATTAGTTACAGTCATTTTTGAGTGGATTCCTTGAGATTTTCTATACATAAAATCATGTCATCTGTGACTAGAGATAGTTGTACTTCTTTCTTTCCTAACTGGATGCCTTTGATTTCTTTTTTTGCCTAATTGTCATGGATGGAACCTCCCATACAATGCTGAGTAGAAGTGGTGAGAGCAGATATCTTTGTCTCATTCTTGATTTTAAAAAGAAAGCATTTTGTCTTTCACCGTTCAGTACGAAGTTAGCTATGGTTTTTAAATAGATGCCTTCTATGAGGCTGAGGAGGTTCCTTTCTATTTCTAGTATATTGGAAGCTTTTTTTTTTCCATCATGTAAGTGTGTTGAATTTTATCAAATGCTTTTTTCTGTGTCTTTTCTTCCTTTGATAATCGTGTAGTTTTTGTCCTTTATTTTATTGATACGGTGCACTAGATTTTCAGTTGTTAATCCAAGCTTACACTCCTGGAATAAATCCCACTTGGTCACAGTGTATAATCCTTTTTATCTATTGCTGTATTTTATTTGCTGTTACTCTGTTGAGCATCTTCCACCTATTTTCGTAAGAGGTATTGGTCTGTAGTTCTCTCCTCATGTTCTATCGTTGTCTGGTTTTGGTAGCAGGGTAACACTGGTCTCAAGAATGTGTTGGGAAGTGATCCCTCCTCTTCTATGTTTGTTTTCGGTGGGGGAAGAGTTTGTAAAGAATTGGTATTGATTCTTTAAATGTTTGGTAGCGTATACCAGTGAAGCCATCTGGGCCTGCCGGGCTTTTCCTTGTAGGGTTTTGATTACTAATTAAGTTTCTTTATTTGTTATAGGTCTATTCAAATTTTCTACTTACAATTAGTCGTTTTTTACTTTCTAGGAATATGTCCATTTTATCTCAGGTGTGTAATTTATTGACACAAAATTGTTCAGAGCATTTGGTATAATCCTTATTATTTCTGGCTGGTCAGCTGTAAAGTTCTTTCGTTCCTGATTTTAGTCATTTGAGTCTTCTTCTGTCATCAGTCTCGCTAAAGGTTTGTCGATTTTGTTCATCTTCTCAAATAACCAACTTTCGGTTTTGTTGACTTTATTATTTTTCTATCCTCTACTTCATGAACCGCCACTCTGATATTTAGTATTTCATTTCTTCTGCTTGTGTTAGGTTTAGTTTTTTCTTCTTTTTTCTTCCAGCCTCCTAAAGTGGAAAGTCAAGTTATTGATTTGAGGTCTGTTGTCTTTTTTAATGTGGGCATTTACAGTCACAAAAGCCTCTTTGATCACTGCTTTAACCGTATCCCGTAAATTCTGGTACGTTGTGCCTTCATTTTCATTCATCTCAAAGTATTTTCTAATTTTCCTTGTGAATCCTTACTTGATTCATGGTTATTTAAGAGTGTGTTGTTGGGCTTCCCTGGTGGCGCAGTGGTTGGGAGTCCGCCTGCCGATGGAGGGGACACGGGTTCGCGCCCCGGTCCGGGGGCATCCCGCGTGCCGCGGGGCGGCTGGGCCCGTGAGCCATGGTCACTGGGCCTGCGCGTCCGGAGCCTGTGCTCTGCAACAGGAGAGGCCACAACAGTGAGAGGCCCGCGTACCGCAAAAAAAAAAAAAAAGTGTTGTTTAAATTCCACATATTTATGTGTTCCCCCAAGTTTCTTTCTGTTATTGACTTCTACTTTTATTCTGTTGTGCTCAGAAAACATACTCTTTATTAATAGTGCCCTTTAAAATTTATTGAGGTTTGTTTAATGGTGTAGCATGGGGTCCATCTTGGAGAGTGTACCATGTGCACTTGAGAAGACTGTATATTTCTGTGGCTGCTGTTCGTAGTGTTCTGTGGGGTCTAGGTGGTTTACAGTGTTGTGCGTGTCTTCTGTTTCCTTATTGATCTGCCTGTTTGATCTACACGTTATTGAAAACGGGGTATTGAAGTCTCCAAGTATTGTTGAATTGGCTCGTTCTCTGTTCAGGCCTGTGAATTTTTGCTTCATGTGTTCTGGTGCTATATTGTTAGGTGCATATAAGTTTATAATGGTTATATCTTCTGATGAATTGACCTTTTATCCTTATAAAATGTCCCTCTTCAATACTAGTAACATTATTTTATTTAAAGTCTACTTTGTCTCATTTTAATACAGCACTTGAAGTATCTTCTTATGGTTGCTGTGTGCATGCTATATCTTTTTCCATCCTTTTCCTTTCAGTCTGTTTGTATGTTTGAATCTAACGTATGCTTCCAGCATATAGTTGGATAAGGCAGTCTGATAAGCTCTACCTTTTGATTGTTGAATCCATTCACATTTAATGTTATTAATATAGTTGGATTCGTTAGCAGTTTTACTTTCGGTTTTCTCTGTCTCGTGTAGTTTTTGTTCCTCTATTTCTCCTTTACTGCTTTCTTTTACATTTAATGAATATTTCTTAATATAAATTTTTAGTTTCTTTAGTTATTTTTGACTGAGTTATTTCCTTAGTAGTTGTTCTTATAATATACATCTTAACGTATCAGAATCTACTTCAGATTTATACAACTTAATCCCAGTTATATACAGATAAGTTATTCCTATATTGCTTTATTCCGTTTTACCCATTTCTGTGGTGTTATTGTTAAACATATTACATCTATGTATGTTATAAACCCAACGATACAGTGTGATAATGATTACTTTATATAACTTTATGTCTTATAAAAAGAAAAGCAAGTATATATTTATAGTGTTTGTCTGATTAACCTCAATTAACATATTTGACCCTATCCTTTTGTTACTTTGGATTCAAATTACCAACTGCTGACATTTCTTTAGCACAGTTCAGCATTGCAACAACCAACCTACTTCGAGCTGGTATTGATACCTTTTCTCTTCATCAAGGAGTATCATTTCTGTGTACACTTTCACCATATCACACCCTATGCATGTTCACTAAACAATATGCAGTTTTTTGCATTATTAAAAAGTATAGGTAAATTGTACTATCCTGTAAATATCCTTTTAATCCTTGCTGTTTTCACTTGCTATTGTGTTTTTATAGTTTAATGAGGTTGATACATGTAGCTCTAGTTGATTTGATCGCAGTCCTCTGAATGTGTGTCACTTTCTTTCATACATTATCTTGTTTAAGGGGTTTGGATTGTTTGGAATTTTTCTGTTACAAACACTGGATGTTGTCCCATTGTGTTGCTTCTGTTCTATTGTGTTGTGCTGTCTCCGTTTCGATTGCTCTATAATAAAATACTCTAAAACTTAAAAAAGAAAAAAAAAGGCAACTATTTTACATTTCTGTATGGTTCAGGCCCAACGATACAACTAAATACCTGTTGTTTTATACAGTTGCTTTACAATTCAGTTAGAAGAAATAGGAAGAAATATGAATTTATATTGTATAATTACATAATTGCCTTTAGGGATGCTTTTTGTTTTCTTCTGTGTGTGAATTCAATTTACTATCTGGTGTCACTGAAAACCTTTCTTCAGTAGTTCTTATAAAGTAGGTATGCTAACAAGAAATTCTCTATTTTTGTCTATCTGGGAATGTCTTTATTTTGCCTTCCTTTCAAAAGATAGTCTTTCTGGATATAAGATTGTTAATTTTTTGTCTTTAGACACTTTGATTATATAACCCCACTGCTATTGGGTTCCATTTCTTTTTCTGATGAAAAGTCACCTGTTCGTTTTGTTGGTTTTCCCTTTTTTCTCTTGCCCCTTTCAAGATTTTCTCCTTGTCTTTGACTTTTAGCATTTTCGCTATGATGTCATGTTCAAATAGTGACAGTTTTCTTTCTTCTTTTCCTGTACGTACGCCTTTCATTGACTTTTCCTGTGCTGTTGAAGTGACTATTACTTCCAGTCGTATGTTGAATGGGAATGATGAGTGAAAATCATTGCCTTCTTCTCAGTCTTAAGGGGAACTCATTCAGTCTCTCACCATTCAGTATGATGTTCGATAAAGTTCCTTTTGGTAGATGGTGTTTATCCAAATGAGAAGGTGCCCTTTTATTTCTATTGTTTATGAGTTTTGATCACGAAGAGACGGATTTTGTCAGATGAACTGTGTCTATCAGTTGATATGATCACGTAATCGTTATTATTTACCTGTTAATTTGGGGCATTACATTGAATGATTTTGAATACTGAACCAATTTTGCATTCCTAGAATAAATCCCACTGGTCATGGTGTATAATTCTTTTCGTATATTGCTGAATTCTACTTGATAATATTTTATTTATTTTAAAATTGGGGGGGAGGTTGCGAATGTTAGTCTCATTCCTCTGTTGGTGACCTGCTTTCCCCACCTCTGGAAGCTTAGTATTTTCCCCCCTTAATTTACGGTTAGCATTTTGAAATGTCACAACAATAAGCCCAGAAGTGGGGTGTTTCATCCATCATCTGTTTTGCTAGACACCTGGTGAGCGAACCCTTTTAGTCTGAAGACTCTCACATCCCTCTACTCTGAGGAATCAGTGTTTTGTTTATGAATCTCCTCCCTTTTAAGGTTTTTCTCTGCACTCTCTTTCTAGAATTCCTATTAGTTGGATGTATCTCCTGGATGACTGTCTTTGTCTTTATATGTTAGTTGCAAATTTAAATTTTTGTTTTTCTTTTTACTTTTTGACCTCCCCTGCACTCATTTCTCCCACCTCCCCACTCCTCCTCTGAAAACCACCAATATGTTCTCTGTACCTGTGGATTTCGCTTTTGTTGTTTCATTTTGTGTCTGATTTCACATGTGAGAAAGGTCATACAAAAGGTATTTGTCTTTCTCTGCCTGACTTATTTCACTTAGTATAATGCCCTTCATCCATGTTGTTGAAGATGACAAGATTTCATTGCTTTTTATAGATGAATAATATTCCATTGCACATATACACTACAACTTCTTTATCCATTGATTCATCAATTGATGTAAGTTGTTTTCTTGGCTATCGTAAATAATGCTGCAGTAAACATGGGGTGCACATGTCTTTTTGTTTCTTTAGTTATTTTTGACTATTTCCTTAGTAGTTGTTCTTATAATATACATCTTAACTTATCAGAATCTACTTCAGATTTATACAACTTAATCCCAGTTATATACAGATAAGTTATTCCTATATTGCTTTATTCTGTTTTACCCATTTCTAAGATTCTATTGTCTATTTTCTTTGGATAAATACCCAGAAGTGGAATTCCTGGATCATATGGTAGTTCTATTTTTAATTTTTTGAGGAAGCTCTATGCTGTTTTCCATACTTGTTGCACCAATTTATAACCCCACCAACAGCACACAAAAGTTCCCTTTTCTCCACATCCTCACCAATACTTGCTGTTGCTTCTCTTTTTGATAATAGCCGTACTGACATGTACGAGATGAAGCCTTATTGTGGTTTTGGTTTGCATATCCCTGATGATTAATGATGTTGAGCATCTTTCCGTGTACTTGTTGGCCATCCTTTAGTCTCCTTTGGGAAAATGTCTATTCAGATCTTCTGCCCGTTTTTTGTTTGTTTGTCTCTGGCTGTGCCGTGCAGCCTGTGGGATCTTAGATGCCTGACCAGGGATTGAACCCAGGCCCTTGGCAGTGAAAGTGCAGAGTCCTAACCACTGGACCTCCAGGGAATTCCCCTGCCCATTGTTAATAGGATTGGTTTCTGTTGTTATTGAGTTGTATGAATTCTTTACATGTTTTGGATATTAGCCCCTTATCAGATATATAATTGGCAAATGTTTCATAGTGGGTGAATTGTAGTTTGTGCTTTTTGAGGAATTGGTCTATTTCATCTCAGTTGGCAGAACTGGTGTACGTAGAATTGTGTGACATATTCCCTTATTATCCTTTTGATGTCTGCAGTGTTTGGGAGTAAGAAGTTTTGTATGGTTTTCTTAGTAAGTGCCGTAGGTATTGAGTGTAAATATGTAATTTATCATAAGTTACTGATATCAGTGCTTTACTTCTTTGAGTGAAGTATTGAAACCTTACTTCCATTTAGTTTCTTTTATCCTCACCATTTAAAAAATACAATTGTCTTTAAGTATTTCCTTCTCACCATTAAGCACCTCGTTAGATTGTAAACTTTCCTTTGCCGTTCTTTAAGGGTAGGCTTGCTAGCAACAAATTCTCTGTTTCCCTTCTTCTGAAATGTCTATTTCCCCTTCATTCCTGAAGTATATTTTGCTGATTATAGAATTTACAGTTGACAGTTCTTTAATATTTGAAAAATGTTATGCCAACTTCTGCTGGTCTCCATGTTTTCTGATGAGAACTCCACTGCTGTTCAAATCAGTGTTCCCTCTAAGAATATTGTGCCATTTGTCTTCTTTCCAAAAAATTTTTTTGTCTTTAGTTTTCATGTATCTATAATGTGTCTTGGTATAGATTTTGGGGGGTATATTTGGGTTTATACTTTGTATTCACTTAGCATCTTGAATCTGTAAGATTATCGTTCACTAAATTTGGGAGTTTTCAGCCATTATTTCTTTGAATACAGTTTTTATTTCACTCACTCCTCTCCTTTGGAATTCCAGTGATACAAATGTTGGGTCTTTCCCTGTGGTCAAACAGGTCACTGAGACTGTTCACTTTTTATTTTCAGTCTATTTTCTGTTGTTCAGCTTGAGTGAATTCTATTGAGTAGCCTTAAGTTTAAGATTCTATTGTCTACAATTGAATCCATCCAGTGAGCTTATTCTCAGTTACTGTATTTTTCAGTTCTATAATTTCCATTTTTAAATGGAAATGGCTGATTCTTTGTTGAGATTTTCCTCTTTTTCATTTGTGTCAAGAAACTTTGTAATTGCTTATTAAAGCATTTTTAGGATGACTTCTTAAATGTCCTTTTCAGATAATCCCAGCATTTTATTTACTTTGGTTTCGGCATCTCTTGATTATCTGTTTTCATTTATATTGTGACCATCCTGATTCTTTCATGACAAGTGATTTTCAGTTGTACCCTGGAAATTGTAGAGATTATAAGACTCTGGATCCAATTTAATATTGGGCTCTGGTTTTTTGTTGTGGTGATTGTGGCTTTTATTTTTTGGTTATTTGTTTGTTTCTTGTTCTTTTTTTAGCAGACAGTTCTCCTGTTGAGGTGTAGCAAGAGGGCTGGGTGAGCATGCAGATACAGCTTCCCCCCGTGCTTCCCAGCAATCCCACGCCAGAAAATCTAGGGCAGTGCCTTACACTACTTCATTGTAGACAGGTGAGTGGAAGTTCAGCTTCCCTCTTGTCCCACGGACATCTTCCCAGTGAAAGTGGGGGCACCAACTCACACTGTCTTGTTGCTTCTGAGTTGGGTATGAGATCACCGCCCCAGTGGACCACGCTGCCGGGTAGAGTACTCAGCTTCTCATTGGGTCCCTGACACCAGAACAGACGAGGTCGTTAAGCAGAGCTCCACATAGCCCATGTCCCACTGCCTCGTTCAATAATAGTAGTTACGTAATAGTTCAGTGCTCCACTCTTCATAATGGACAGAACAAGATAGAAAGTCCAAGGATATAAAGATCTTGATATAAAAAACTTGAACTATACTCTTATTTTACTGTTGAATTGTCTATTATTGTTGAACTGTCTATTTCTTTCATCAGTTCTGTCATTTTTCGTTTCATGTATTTTAGGACTGTTGTTAGCTGCATATATACTTTTTATTCCTTTATGATTTTTAGTTTTATCTTATAATTTTAATTTCTTCCTGATGAGTTGACCCTTTTATCATTATAAATTCCTCACTGTCTCCAGGAATATAGTTTATTTTAAAATCTGTTCCGTGTGATATTTAGTATAGCCACTCCGGCGTTCTTGTGTTTAGTGTTTTCATGTCATCTTTTTTCATCCTTTTTCTTTGAATCTGTTTGTGTCTTTGAATATATAATTTGTATATTGTAGGCAGCATATACTTGGTTCTCGTTCTAGGCAGTCTGGCAATCTCTGCTTCTTTAGTGAGTGTTTAATTCACTTATAGTTATTAGCATAATTATTGACACGGTAGGATTTACATCTGCCATTGGCTATGAATTTTGTACGTCTCATGTCTCTTCTCATTTTGTTCTTTTCTTCCTCCTTTACTGCGTTCTGTTGTATTAATAGATATGTTTTAGTGTGCCATTCTTTGTTAGTTTCTTTTTCCTATTTATAAAGTTATTTTCCTATTAGCATAGTCTGGGGATTACAGTAAGCATCTTAATTGAAAACAGCGTGCTTCAGGTGAATGCTGAATTATCTCTTCAAATAATATTTGTCCTCCCTCTTGTCTCCTTCCAGGGACTTGAATTATGCATACATTGTCACCCTTAATGGTATCCGGCAAGCCTCAGAGGCTTTGTTCAGTTTTCTTCATCCTTTTATACGCTTCAGAATGAATCATCTTTACGGCTGTATCTTCAAGTTCACTGATTCTTTCTTTCTTCTGCCAGTTCAGATCTGCTGTTTAGCCCCCCTAGTTTTTCATCTCAGTGGTGCTTTCAGCTCCAGAGTTTCTACTTGGTTTATTTTATAATCCATATCTCTTTATGGATATTCCCCATGGATGAGTCTCTGTCATCGTACTTTCCCTTCGTTCACTTACTGTTGTTTCTTTAGTTCTTCGAACAGATTTACAAAAGCTGCTTTGAAGTCTTGGCCTGAGAAGGCCCTCTTGGGGATCCTTGCTGTTGACTCTGTTCTTTATTTCTGTTTCAGGGTTACACTCCTTGCTTCTTCGCATGTCTCAAAAATTTTGGTTAAAATTTGATCATTTTATGTAATATAGGAATTCTGTGTTCCCATTCTTCCCCCTAACCCGGGGTGATTGTTGTTGCTGTGTTTGTTGACTTGGCGGTTCCTTGCCTGCACTGTCTGTGTGTCATGCAGCATATGGCCACTGATGTCTCTGCTCAGTTTTTGTTTTTGTTTTTGAATTCTTACTTTTGTTTTTAAGTCTGGCTTCGTTGGTTTCATCCCTGGATCTGTGGTGAGGCTGATGGATCAGTTTTGTTGAAACATCTTGAGCCAGTGAGGCTTCTACCATTTGCTGAGGTGATCTTTGTATGAGTTGAGATATTCCTTCAAATTCAGGTAGCTTACCCGTCTCCCTGGCTTTTACTTTCTGCTTGCACAGGGTTTCACAGTCGGCCAAGGATACATGATAACAAGGGTTCTCTCTGGTCTCTCTTGAGGGGACGTGCAGTCTTCCAGATTTCAGGGATCCCTTCAAAATTTTTTTTCTGGTCTGTTGCTTGCCCCATCCAATACTGCAGGCTTCAGTAGCTGTGATGTTGGCCTTGCCCAATTATTTTCCACTGAGATCACTACTGTTTGACAATAATGCAAGGGTTTTTCCATGGAGCTCCAAATCCAGTTATCCCTCTTTGTTGGCGCTGAGACTGAAAGTTCTTAAGGCTACGGTGCCACTGAGCTTGGGTGGGGAGATGGGAGCGGCCCCAGCTTAAACCGCCATAGACCCTGCTGTTCCTACCAAGGTTTAGTCGTTTTTTCTTGAATAAACACCTTTCCGTTTGTTATATGCCTTTGGTTAACTTCTGGAGTTCTTAAATGACTGTTTTTTTTAAAAATTTTGTCCAATTTTGTCATTGCTCTCTAGGGAGAAGTTTTGTCAAGGTCCTCCTTCCACCATTCCAGAGGCGTCCCACATCTTGCTGATTTAATTTTGTTTTTTGTATATGTAGAACATTAATTTACTTCCAAAGTCAAGACTATACAAAAAGGTCTCCTGAGAGAAATGTCCTTTCTTCTCATACCCCTCCCATCCTGATTCTCCCCACCTCTTGTTGGTCACCAATTTCAGTGTTCTCTGGTTACCAGTAGTGGGTGACGGCGTGTGTATATCCAACATATGTCATAGTTTTCTCATTTCCTCTTCTTTATTACAAAAAAATGTGGTCTTCTGTATATGCTCTTTTGTGCTTTGCTTTTGTCGCCTAGCAGTATCTCCTAGAAATCACTCAGTCTCCATTCATGCAGCGCTTTCTCTTCCTTTCTTACAGTTGCATGATATTCCTTGGTGTGTACCTAGTACAGTCTTTTCAACCAGTCTCTTATACTTGTATGCGTAGGTAGTTTCTGGATAGCAGCTCTGCTCATCATTCTGTGGTCAGCACTCTGGTTAGCCTCTAATATTTTGTAATTGCAAATGATGCTGCACTGAGTAATCTTCTGCGTATTTTTTGCATATTATTGGAGGTGTATCCTTAAGGTAATTTCCCAGAAGTGGGATTGTCAGGTTGAAATATAAATACACATGTAGTTTTGTTAAATATTGCCAAGTTCCCCTCTGTAAGGCCGGTGCCATTTCAGTGTCACACCAGCAGTGTGAGACTGTTCCCACACAGTCTCACTAGAGGAGTATGTTATCAAGATTTTGAATTTTTGTGGGATCTGATAGATAAAAAATGGTATCTCAATTTAGATTTAGCTTGCATTTATCTTTTTATGTGTGAAATTGCAATCTTTTTTTTTTTTTTTTTGCGGTACGCGGGCCTCTCACTGTCGTGGCCTGCCCCGTTGCAGAGCACAGGCTCCGGACGCGCAGGCTCAGCGGCCATGGCTCACGGGCCAGCCACTCCGCGGCATGTGAGATCTTCCCGGACCGGGGCGCGAACCTGCGTCCCCTGCATCGACAGGCGGACTCTCAACCACTGCGCCACCAGGGAAGCCCATGAAATTGCAATCTTTTCATAAGTTTAAGGGCCATTTTTATATACCATTTCCTGAGATATCTGTTTATATCTTTTGCTTATTTTTCGATAGTCGTCTTGGTTCTTTACTCCCTACATTTTAAAAAATGTTGTGTATATCATGGCCATTAGCCTTCTGTTGCAAAGATTTCCTTCCATTTTTGTCATTGTCTTTCGATTAAGATTTTTTCCTGTGCTAAAGGTTTAGTAAATCTGCAGTCAAATTTATTTGTCTTCTCTTATTACAGCTAGATTTTTAGTCACAGCTGGGAACCCTTTTTCCTATGCTTAGTTTGTAGAGGAATTCACTCCTCTTTGCTCCTAGTATTTGTGTAGTTTTATCAAGGCAGTGTCCCTCCATTTGTATTTTCACAAGAGTTTAGTTAGGAGTGGATGATGAATTCCTGGAGGTAATCATGTTTCTTCTCAAACCTATTAATATGGGGAAATACTTAGGACTTCTGCATCAGCATTCATAAATAATATTGGTCTTTTTATGTTCTGTTTTTATCAGGTTTATATATCAGTGTTACATTTGCTTATAAAGTATATTTGGAAGGTTTCCTTCGTTTTCTGTGCTCTGGAACAATATATGTAAAATTTGGACTGTTTGTTCTCTGAAAGATTTTGGTAGAATTCTCCTGTGAAATCTAATGGATATCACACTTTCTTTTAGGGTAGTTCCTTGATAAAATTTTCTGTTTATTTTTTGGAAATTAGGTGTTTAAGCTTTCTATTCCTACTGGGATCGATTTTAGATGAATTGTGTTTTGCAAGGAAATTACCCATTTCATCTGGGTTTTACAAATATTTTGCATGTAACTGTACCAGGTAGTCTGTTACGATATTTATGAATTTCCTCCACAACAGTAGTTACTTCCTCTTGTTACTTCTGCATATTTGTGCTTTCTCTCTTTTCTCCTTCATTAAATAGTAGTTTGTCTATTTTTTTAACCAGGATTTTTATTTTATTGATTGCGTTTACTCTTTTACTTGTTTCTGCCTCATTAATTTCTGCTTTTGTCTTTGCTGTCTTCTTCTTTGTGCTTTCTTTTGATTTACTGTAGGTTTGGGGTTTTTTTTAGCTTTTTGAATGGGTAATTTGTGTATTTTTCTTGATCTGTGTATTCAGACTTACAATTGTGTGCTCAAGAAGGAATATTCTCTATTGCCGTGGTCTCCTGTTCCATATATACACAAAAGACCTGACTTGTGAATTATGTTCTTCAGATCCCTTATATCCTTGCTTTGTTTATCCATCCACTTGGTCTGTCATATGAAGTAGAATGTGACTCTTGCCTTATTAATGTATTTATATTTTCCCTGCATCTCTAGTAGTCTCTGTTTTATGCAGGTGGTATTTATTGCATAGTTATTCATAATTGTTGTAACTTCATTATGAAATGTGGCTTTTAGCATTATAAAGGATCCTTATTTGTCCCATTTAAGCTTTTATAACATTAATTATACTTCTTCAGCATGCCAGAATCATAACCCGTTTTCTTGGTGTTTACATTTATCTGGTGAATCTTATCCATTCCCCCATTTTTCAGCATTTTAATCACTGAATTTTAGATGTCTGAGTTTTAAAAATTGCATGGAGTTGATTTTACTTTATGAGCCAATTTGAATATGTTTTTCTTTGGAAAAGCATGTTTTTAACTCACATTTATTAATATGACTGATAAATTTGATCTCAGTTCCTTGTATATTATCACATATTGCAATTATTGCCCATATTATGACATACTGATTTTGTTGCTCTGTGTGTCTGCCTTGCTTTTTCATAAATTATTTTGGTATTTAAGGATGTTTATACTTTTTTTTTTTTAACTAATGGTTTCCTTTGTATTACTAATCTTGGTTTAATCCCCCTCTTTCTTTCTTTATCCTATTTGGTATGCCACACGGATTCCTATCTATTAGATGTATAAGTCAGTTTTATACACTCCACCTAAGACATGCTTACTATGTATCCACTGTTTCATTGTCTCTTCCTCTTCCTCCCAGATTTGTATCCTTTCTATTTATTTGTATTCTTTCTATTTTTTGCAGGGACATATGATGTTCGTGTATTATCATTCAGCCATGGCTCTCTCCAGGTCTTCATCTAGTTCTATAACTAAATATATACAATGTTTACCATCGGTTCTTTTGCCAGAGCTTTTCCAGTCTCCTCATGGTTGGATGAAGCCTATCCTCTAAGCCTTGCTTAGCAAGGGCTCATGTGTACAGTACTTTGTACATATGTAAAACTGTTTTTCTATCACCGTGATACAAGAAGTTCAGCTTGACTGGATATAAAATCCTTGGTTTGTAGTACTTCCTTAAGTTTCTTGAAAATTCTGCTCCACATTGTATATTGTTTTTGTTAAGTCTGTTGCCTTTGTTATGTCGTCTTTTGCTTGGAGGCCCTGAGGATTTCTTCTCTATTTTTAAAGTCTAGTAGTTTTACCAGGAAGTGTCTCAGAGTTGATTGTTCCAGGTCAGTTTCCTGGTACCCACGTGGTACCCAGTACCCACGTGGGTCCTTTCAATGTGTTAGATTTTGTTGTATTTATAGAATTTTTAACGTATGCCTTTAAATAGTATTTCTATTGTTTTTCTTTTCTTCTTCAGAGACTTGAGTTATATGCACATTGGACCCCCTTTGCCTATCTTCCACTTCAACCCTGGTCACTCTGATGCTATTTCTGTCTTTCTCTCATTTTAATTATCTTAGCTGTTTTCATGCTTTTCATCTATTTCTATCTTTAGTTCAGTCATTTCTTATTTTTATTTTTATCCATTTCTGTTTTTAAGTGATCTTATTACTGATTCAGGTATGTTTTCATGGCCCAAGTGTTGAAAATATTTATCTTGGTTGGGAATGTTATTTACAGTCTTCTTCAACTTTATGGTTAGACTTTGGAGGAGACTTTTATAAGCAGAAAAGTTTTTATTCTCATTTTCTGATACGTTTTTCCTCACAGCAGTAGTATATGAATGTAGTCTGCTCACTTATATTCCCATGTACTTAGTGGTCAGAGTTCCTAGTTCAAAAATGCCGTCTTCTTTCAGGCTTGTCCTCTTTTAGGCAGTTGCATTTCCAGGTGCTGCTGTCCTGGGGTATGTGTGTGAGGTAACTTCCATGTCTTGCTTTTCTTTAATTCCTGCAGGGGTCTCCTTCACTTCCCGCTCTTATCTCCTTCTTCACCTTCCTGGTCGTGCCACTTCTCTGTTTACCTGAGCCTCCCCAAGACGTGATTCTCTGGGACGGCCGCTTCTGACCATTCACTTCAAAGCCCTTCCTTGTTGCTGTTGCTCTGAACTGCCTATTTCTGTCCTGCATTCTCCATTTTGACACCTAATGCTGGACTTTGTTTTCCTGGGGGGAACTGTGTCTGTGCTTCTTTGAAGTCTTCTGTGGCCCCTATTTTTTTTTTTTAATGAGGTGAAATCCACGTAACACGATCATTTTAGAGTCAAACAATTCAGTGCCATTTAGCCCATAATCCAGGGCCGCAAAGATTGACCTCTGTTTTCTTCTAAGAAGTGTGTGGCTTTAGCTCTTATATTTAGGTGGCTGATCCATTTTGAGATAACTTTTATACGGTATGGGGTATGTGTCCATCTTCATGCTTTTTCCTGTGTCCAGCTGTCTAGTCGTCCCAGCACCCTTTGTTGAAGAGCCTGTTCTTTTACCATCAAATGGAATTGGTACCCTTTGTTGAATATCAGTTGACTATATATGAGCGTTTATTTCTAGGTTCTCTATTTTATTCCATTGGGCTAAATGTCTACCCTTATGCCAGTACCACATTATTTTGATTAATATAGCCCTGTGTATGTTTTGAAGTTGGGAAGTGTGAGTCTTCTGAGTTGGTTCTTTGCCAATAATTTTTAAGCTGTACTAGGCCCCTTACCCTCCATAGACATTTTAGGATCCATTTTTTCATTTCTGCAGAAAAGACCATTAGAATTTTGATAGGGATTGCGTTCAGTCTGTGGGTCACCGGATAACATTGCCGTCTTGACAATATTAAGTCTTCCAATCCATGAACATAGGATGTTGTTCTATTTATTTAGGTCTTTAATTTCTATTAGTTCTGTAGTATTTGGCCTAGAAGTCTTTCACCTCTTTGTTACATGTATTCCTAGGTACTTTACTCTTCCTGATGCTAATGTAAACGGAATTGTTTAAAAATTTCCTTCTCCGATTGTTCATTGCTGGTGTATAGATACACCAGTGATTTCTGTGTGTTGACCACGTCCTGCAAGTTTTCTGAATTTGTTTATTAGTTCTAATAGGTTGGTTTTTTTTTTTTCTTTTGTGGATTCTTTGGGATTTTCTATGTAGGATCATATCTGTGAATAAAAATAATTTTACTTCTTCCTTTCCAATTTGGATGCTTTTTATTTATTTTTTTGCCTAATTGCTATGGCTAAAACTTCTAGTACACTGTTGAAAAGCAGTGGTAAAAATGGGCATCCTTTTGTTCCTGGTTTTAGGGGGAAAGTTTTTAGTCTTTTCACCATTATTATGTTAGTTACGGGCTTTTCGTAAATGCTCTTTATCATGTTGAGAAAGATCCCTTCTTTTCCTAATTTTGTGAGAATTTTTATCTTGAAAGGTTGTTGGATTTTGTCAAATGCTTTCTCTGTGTTAACTGAGATAATTCTATTACTCTGATGTATTACTTTGATTTTTCTTATGTTGAACCACCCTCCCATTCCTGAGATAAATCCCACTTACTCATGGGATATCGTTCTTCTAATATACTGCTGGATTTGGTTTACTAGTATTTTCCTCCAGGATTTTCGTTTGTTTGTTTTTGAATCTATGAGGGATATTGATACCTAGCTTTCTTGTGGTGTATTTGTGTGATTTTGGTATCAGAGTAATATTCATCTCATAGAATATGTTGCAGTGTCCCCTCCTTTCTGTCTTTTTGTTAGAGTTTGAGGGACCGGTGTTAATTCTTCTTTACATGTTTGGTATCATTCACCAGTGAAGCCTTTAGGTCCTAGACTTCTCTTTACTACGAGATCTTTGATTACTGAGTGATTCATACTTTTTTTTTTTTGCGGTACGCAGGCCTCTCATTGCTGTGGCCTCTCCCGTTGTGGAGCACAGGCTCCCGACCCACAGGCTCAGCGGCCATGGCTCACGGGCCCATCCGCTCCGTGGCATGTGGGATCTTCCCGGACCGGGGCATGAACCCGTGTCCCCTGCATCGGCAGGCGGACTCTCAACCACTGCGCCACCAGGGAAGCCCAGTGATTCATACTTTTTACTTGTTCTAAGGCTGTTCAGAATTTCTGTTTCTTCTTGAGTCAGTTTTGTGGTTCATGTGTTGCTAAGATTTTGTTCCTTTCATCTTGGTTATCTAATTTTTGGGGGTACAGTTCATAGTATTCTCTTATAATTCTTTTTATTTCTGTAAGGTCAATTGTAATGTCCCCACTTTCGTTTATGTTTTTATTTGCATCTTCTTGTTTTTTCTTAGTCATTCTAGCTAAGCATTTGTCAACTTTGTTGATCTTTTCGAAAATAACCAACCTTTTGTTTAGTTGGCTCTTGTTTTTCTTTCATTTCTCCACGCTCACATTTATTATTTTCTTCTTTCTGCTAACTTTGGGTTTAGTTTACTTTTCTTTTTATAGTTCCTTAGGCTGTAAAGTTAGGTTATTGAAATTCTTTCTTCTTTCTGTATGTAGGAATTCATAGCTATATTTTTCTCCTTGAGCACTGCTTTCATTGCATCCCATAGGCTTTGGTATGTTGTGTTTTCATTTTTGTTTATCTCAAAATATTTTCTAATTTCCCTTGTGATGTCTTCTTTGACTCATTAGTTTTTAACGGGTGTGTTGTTTAATTTTCACATATTTGTTAATTTTCTAGTTTTCCTTCTATTATTGATTTCTAGCCTCACTCCATTTTGGTTAGAGGAGATACTTGGTATGATTTTAATTTTTAAAATTTTACTGAGACTGCTTTGAAGCCTAACATGTGATCTATTCTGGAGAATATTCCATGTGCACTTGAGAAGAGTGTATTCTGCTGTCACTGGGTGGAGTGTTCTACAAAAGTTTGTTAGGTCTCCTTGGTTCATAGTGTTGTTCAAGTCTTCTATTTCTTTACTGATCTTCTGTCTGGTTGTTCTATCTGTTATTGAGTGTTAGGTATTGACGTCTCCAGCTATCATTGTAGAACTGTCTCTTTCTCCCTCCAGTTCTGTCAATGTTTGTTTCATGTACTTGGGGGCTCTGTTGTTTGATGTGTACATGTTTATAATTGTTACATCTTGATGAACTGACTTTCTTCCTCAGTACAAAACGTCAACTCCTATACAGTGCCATCCCCCTCACGTTGTTATTGTCAGAAATTATACCTTTATACATTGTATTCCCAGTAACATAGATGTATAGATATTGTTTTATGTATTTGTCTTTTAAGTCATGTAGGAAATAAAGAGGAATTATAAACTAAGGATATGATAATACTGTTCAATACTATGTTCATCAGTGATATTGGTCTGTAATTTTCTTTTTTGTGTGTGCTATCTTTGTTGGCTTTGGTACCAGGGTGATGGTGGCCTTGTAGAATGAGTTTGGGAGTGTTCCTTCCTCTGTAATTTCTTGGAATAATTTCAGAAGGATAGGTGTTAACTCTTCTCTAAATGTTTGATAGAATTCGCATGTGAAACCGTTTGGTCCTGGACTTTTGTTTGTTGGGATTTTTAAAATCACAGTTTCAATTTCGGTACTTGTGATTAGCCTGTTCATATTTTCTATTTCTTCCTGGTTCATTCTTCAGAGATTGTTCTTTTTTTAAAAAAAAGATAAATTTATTTATTTATTTCTGGCTGCGTTGGGTCCTCATTGCTGCGTGCAGGCTTTCTCTAGCTGTGGCGAGTGGGAGGCTACTCTTCGTTGTGGTGCACAGGCTTCTCATTGCGGTGGCTGCTCTTGTAGTGGAGCATGGGCTCTAGGCACTCGGGCTTCAGTAGTTGTGGCGCATGGGCTTAGTTGCTCCACGGCATGTGGGATCTTCCTGGACCAGGGCTCGAAACCGTGTCCCCTGCATTGGCAGGCGGATTCTTAACCACTGTGCCACCAGGGAAGCCCCAGAGATTGTTCTTTTCTAAGAGTTTTTCCATTTCTTCCAGGTTGTCCATTTTATTGGCATAGAGTTGCTTGTAGTAGTCTCTTATAATACTTTGTATTTCTGTGGTGTCTGTGTAACTTCTCCTTTTTCATTTCTAAGTATATTGATTTGAGCTCTCTCTGTTTTTATCTTGATGAGTCTGGATAAAGGTTTATCAATTTTGTTTATCTTTTCAAAGAACCAGCTTCATTGATCATTTATATTGTTTTCTTCACCTCTGTTTTATTTATTTCTGCTCTGATCTTTATGATTTCTTTCCTTCTACTAACTTTGGGTTTTGTCTGTTCTGGCTTCTGTGTTTACCTATGTGGTTACCTTTTCTGGAATTCTTTACTTCTTTGTATGGGTTTGAGTTACTTTCTAGTGTCCTTTCATTTCAGCCTAAAGGACTCTCTCTACCACTTTTTGTAGGGCAAGTCGGCTAGCAAGGAACTCCCTTAGCATTTGTTTATCTCAGAACATATTAGTTTCTCCTTCACTGTTGAAATAATTTTGCTAGATATAAAATTCTTAACTCGGGACTTCCCTGGCGGTCCAGTGGTTAAGACTTCGCCTTCCAATGCAGGGGGGTGTGGGTTCGATCCCTGGTCGGGGAGCTAAGATCCCACGTGCCTCGTGGCCATAAAACCGAAACAGAAGCTGTATTGTAACAAATTCAGTAAAGACTTTAAAAATGGTCCACATCAAGAAAAAAAATTCTTAACTCAGTTTTTGATATTTGTCTTCTTCTTTAAACACTTTAAAAATTTTATCCCATTCCCTTCTGGCCTCCGTGCTTTCTAGTGAGAAATCTGCTGTTAATTTTACTGACTGCCCCTGTGTGTGATGACGCACTTCTCTCACTCCTGTCACAGTTCTGTCGTTATCTTTCAACAGTTCGATTATGATTTGTTTCTTGGAATTCACTGAGCTTCTTGGAGGTTTAGATTCATGTCTTCCATCGAATTTGAGAAGTCAGCTATGATTTCTTCAAATACTCTTCCTGCCCCTTCCTGTCTCACCTCTCCTTCCGGGATTCCCATTATGGATGTGTTGTCATGCTTGATGATATGTCCCAGAGGATCTGTTCATTTTTCCTTCCGCTCCTCAGACTGGATAATACAGATCGACCTGTCTTCAAGCTCCCTGATTTTTCTTCAGCTCAAATATGCTAATGAAACCCTCTAGTGAGTGTTTCACATCAATTGTTATACTTTTCCAGAATTTAATTCCTTTTTATAATTTCTCTCTTTATTGACATTCTCTATTCATTCATACATCATTCCTTTAGTTCTTTGTCTATGAGTTCCTTCAGTCCTTTGAACATATTTAAGAAAGTTCATTTAAACTCTTTATCTAGTAAGCTCAGTGTCTGTACTTCCTCAGGGATGGTTTCTGTTCATTTCTTCTGTGAATGAGCCATACTTTCTTGTTTCTTCACAATTTCATCATTTTTGGTTGAAAACTGGCTATTTTGGATATTATCTATAGTAACTCTAGCCAGTAGATTCTTTCCCCTTCTCGGGATTTTCTCTCCCTTGCTATGAGCTGTAACTGTTTAGTGACTTCTATTTTTTTGACATCTGTATTCTTTGCCATGTGTGGTTTCTAAAGCCACTGTTCCGCTTGTGTTCAGCTGTTGTTTTGACAGAGACTTCCTTGAGTGCCAGGAGTCCGAGAGAGGGAGAGGAAGGAAAAAAGTGAAAGAACTCTCCCAGCCTTTGCAGTTTAGCTACGTGCTGGGGCAATCCTTCAAGATTTGGCCAGGCTGTTTACAACTCTGCCTCCGCCTCCACTTCCTGTTGGAGGTGGGCACAGAGATCAGTCAGAAGTGAAAGCTTAGTGTGTTCTCAGGACTTTTCTGAGCATGCATCCTGCCCTGGGCATGCTCCTGACTTTCTCAAGTTTTCAGCGTTACACGGGTGTCTTAGAACGGCCTGGTTTCTCAGATGCTCTTTCCCCAGCTCTTCCTCCCAGGCTTTCAGTGCTCTATTGTCCGCCTGAACTGTAATCTTTTCCCCAGGTGGCTGTGATTGGCTTGACTCCCTTACAGTGTTTTCAAGGAATGTCCACCGTTGTCATCTGAGAGTTCCCTTGTAGAGGAAACAAGGGCAATCACCTTCAGGCAGCCTCCGGACAATACAAAACAGACACATTGTTTGAGCATAAGATCTGCTCTGCTCCCGCCAGAACCGGGGATCGGGGTCCCATACTGGGCGTGTGGGCAGCCATCTCCAGGACTGCTAGTGAGTGGGGGACGGGGTGCTGCAAAGACAAGGAAAGATGCCGCAGAGCTTTCCTGTCGCTTTTCAATTGCCTGTTTCACGGCTGGGCCTCCACTTGGGTGCCGTAAACTCCTGACTGCTTTCTAGAGTCCTGACAGGTTGGCGCGGACAGATTTACTTCATTTCTCAGCGTTTCTGGGAAGGGAAGGCTCCTCAGAGGCACCTGCTCCTCTCTTTCTGCTGAGGCCACTCGCTTCCCTAATGTGTTTGGACTGGGCATTTAAGCCTCATGTCCTGACTTTGGAGTCTCGCCGTGATGGGCGGGTGGCTGTGGCGCCGTTGGACTTTGGTTCAGTTCTCCATTCACAGGTACTTCGAAGGCCACGTGCTCTGCTGCCAAAGGCGTGGGTCGCGTGTGGCCTTATTTGCGCTCCTTGTTGGTTTTGTGCTTTGCGGGGGGCGGACAGGTATGGAGACTCGGAGCCAGAGGGAAGGGGTGCGACATGCTGTGGTTCCCTAAACTGCCTGGAAACCTTTTCAAACGACGCCTTTTCCTCAGCGCCTGTGTCTAACCTGTCAGCAGCCCTTGCCAACTTTCTGGGCTTTGCCCGCCCCTTGCCTTCTCTGCGGCCACCTCCCTGGTCAGAGCTGCTTCCACTTCTCTGCCTGGGCCGTTCCCCTCCCCTCCTCACCGATCTGCTTCCGCTCCTGCCTTCTCTCCTCCGTTCTCCACACGGCAGCCCAAGGGAGTTCTTTAGAGGAGACCTTGCTGCTCTCCTACTGAAAGCGCGCCAGCGGCTTCCCGTCGCGCGGTCGTGGGTCAGTTTGCCTGGGTCTCGAGCCCACCCTGGGAATCCGTGTTGCAAGGCGCTCGTTGAGGCAGAGCTCTATGGTGGGCAGCTGGGAAGCTGCAGGGAACACTCCTCAGAGTTGCTCCACCAGCTGCTCAAGGAGCTTAGGGTGTTTATCTCTCACTGCCGAGAGCCGCCTCTCAGGGGGTTCGTTCTGCGTCACTTCTGGCCTGCCCTGTGTGTGGCTCAGCAGGCCCCCGAGGTCAGAGATAGCGCTGGGGAAAGCATCTGGCGGGATTGCGTTGAGAAGCCTTTGGTGCTTGTGGAACGTGAGCGCTGAGGGTACACGGGTGGGGCCCCCGTGCTGCCTGTGTGTCCTCGAGAACAGGGATCATGTGTTCTTTACCTCTGTGTCCCTGATGCCTGCCATACGGCGGGGTCTCCGAGATTCGCTAAGCTGTCTGACCCAGCTGGGGTCTCGGGTCTCCCACAGCCAGTTAACACCAGCCATGTGGCCCTCTGCTGTCTGCAAAAGGCTGCTTCCTCAGTAGGCGCCGTCCTCGTTTCTCCACGTTTTTTCTGATTATTGGAAATTTCCTCATGTTCGACCCACTAGGAGGCCAGCGGCATTGGAACGGGGACTCCGGGGCCACACCAGACAGAGGCCACCATGCCTCTTCCTGAAGTGGTGTTTGCGCAAACTCGGTGGGGGTGGTGTCAGAGCTGAGAGTCCCCCGCAGGGCCCCTTGCCCTCTCCTTGCCTCCCGGTGTGCTCCTGCAGCCAGCAGGGACCGGGTGGGGGAGCCAGGCTGAGCTGATTATTTTTGACATCAGTTGTTAACATAATTTTGATGTTAAGCCTCCCCCCGCCCCCAGCTCTGGGGTGGCTCTGACTGTGTCCAGGCTCCGGCTTGGGGAGCCATGGGGAGCCTCTCGGCCCCGGATCTGGCCTGGCTGGGAGGCGGCCTGGGAAGGGACCTGTGTTTCTCAAGCCCGCGCCCTCGGGGCCTGGGGGTGGGGCCCAAGCAGATGTCTGGATTTGGTAGCCAGGGCCTGGAGCCGGATACTGAGAACGAGGCCTGCAACTCATTTCCCCATTAAACATTCTGAGAACATCTGCACCGGTTTCCAAGGCTTCTCCCTCACTAATTGCTTTGATTATTGTGTGAAGTTAAGAACTGGCACATTTCCGCGGTGTTGTGATGAAGGTGAAAAGATCGCTCTTAATTAGATTAAAAACATTTTTTTCTTCCTCTGTAATTTCGCCTTGAAAATCAAGGCCATTTTTTTTTTGTTTTCTTCATCCAAAGACCTCCAGAAACTTTCCTCCCCACCTCTCCAGAGGTTTCTTGGGAATGTCCTGTGAGCTCAACTCTTGGAGAAGACACTGCTTAACCCAGATTCCATTGTATATTAACGTTTCCCGGGGCTGCTCTAGCTGCCGGGAACCGTCCCCTGGAACTGTGTCTTAGGAAACCTGGACGGTGACTTCCCGGAGCATGGAGACCCCGGAGGGTCGACCGAGTCGTGTGGGTGGCTGCGTGGCTCCCCTTCCATTTCCTGTACTCACTCGGGGTTGACCCTGTCCTGGCTCGGTTGCTGCCTGTCTCCCTCAGCGCCCCCGCTCTTTGGACCCCACCCTTGGTCCCGCAGAACCATTTCCGTTCCCTCTCAGATCTGTGTGTGCCGAGGCCTGCGAGCCCTGTGGTGAGGGGCAGCGCTGGGGGCAAGGGTCCCCGGTGCCCTCACCCCTGGGAGCGCAGGAAGCCCGGCGTCCTCCCCAGGGTGGGTCAGGATTCCCGGGGTCACCTTTGACTCTGCCCACATCACCGTCGTGCTCGTGTCCAACCCACGCTGCGTGCCCTTGAGTGGACGTGAGACCCAGCACGTTCCACAGTTTGCTTTCGGCAACCTTACAGCAGCGCCACAGCAGTAGAGAGCCAGCCTCCAGCTTTAGGGAGCCGCTTTCTGAGAGCTCCCTGGGCCGTTACAGAGGTAGCTTCCTCCCACCAGCTTTTGTCCCGTACCCCCCAAGGCACCGTGCGGGACGTGCGAGTAACTTAGCTCTCGTGTGACTCTGACTCCCCAGACCCATCCCCTGGGGCTCACGCCTCACCCCCGAGTTTGTCACACGCATTCTCGAAGATTCTCTTGGTAACAAATGATGGAACCCCAACTCAATCGAGCTGAAGCACAAAAGGGACATTTTTTGGCTCCCAGGACTGGACCCAGCTGTTTCAGACACAGCTGGACCCCGGGGCTGCGATGATCCCGTTTGCTGCTCTCACTCTCCCCCTTTTGTGCTCTCCGCCCACCCGCCTTGTTCCCTCTCCTCTCCCCCTCCCGCTCCCCATTGCCCCCTGGGACGGCTGTGTCCTCAGGCAGCCACTTTCTGAAGGGGGCAAGATGGCCACCAGCTTAGCAAACCCAGCAGAAAGAGGCCACCTCTTTCCCCATCGTATGTGCCAGCGTCTGGGGCCAGGCTCTCATGGGTCCCAGCAGGGCGATCAGCCACCCTCAGCCCTGCCTTTGTGCCTCTGCAGGCCAAGGCCTGGGCCACAGGCCCTCTCTGGGGATGGCCAGCGAGTACCTGCATCCTGCAGCCTTGGGAGGAGGGAAAGAGCAGCCCCCCAAGGAAGATTCGAGAAGCTGTTCCCAGAGGCCAGGCCTCGCTGCTGGAGAGGCACAAACAACAGGTGTCCGCTCGAGCAAGGTATTTCCCTGAGCGGAACCGGTGCCGGCTGTGCATGTGCGTTTTCACTCCCCTCTTCGCCCCGTTCCTGGCAGCTGTCGTGGGAATGGCTTTTACACTTTCTGTCCGTGTCCCTTACTTCTCGCCTCTGAGTGGAGACACAGGTGGCGACGCGGCGGTGCTGGCTCGCGGTCTGTGAGCCGGGCATGGGCAGCTGCCACGGGCCTGGGGCCGAGGCTCAGCAATGTCACGCAGGGTCTGGCTGCAGCTGTCCGGATGCCCTGGGGAGGGGGTTCTCGTTCACAGTGCAGGATCTGCAGGGCTTTGGCAAATCCGCCAAGAGGGGGTGGATTTGGGGGGTGGGGGCCAGGCGGGTGGGTGGGAAGGGGCTTTGACTTGGGAAGGACAGGGGCAGCTTCTGTTCATCCCTGTGGAGAGAGCTGGCTTGGGGAACACGCCTGTGCCAGGCCCCGGAGGGATACGGGGGAGGTGGAAGGCGAGGTCCCCGTGCCAGGGAACATGCACGGACCTGCGGTCCGGGCACACATAGCCCTGTACCCAGCCGGAGGAGGGGACGGTCTCTAGAGCCTTGGGAAGCTTTGTGAAGCTCTCCCAGGGTTACACCTGGGAGATCAGGCAGGATTTTCATCAGTCACCAGAGGGAGGGCTAGGTGAAGACCCGGACACCAGAGGGGACTCTCCTGGGGGCAGAGGGCAGTGGGGAGGGGCTGGGGCCTTACAGCAAGTTTGACTTGGTGCTGAAGTCCCGGCCTAGTCTGTGTGACCCAGAGCGTGAGTTTTTAGCCTTTTTAACCTGTTTGCTTGTCTAGAGATGGGAATCAAAGCTGCCATCCCACAGAGCTGCTGTGACAACGAAATGAGGTCATGACTGAAGCAGCAGATGGGGAAATGGGAATTCCCTTCATGCATCTCGTGGAAGCCAAGTGTGTCCCAGTGTTGGGGATAAGCTGGACTTGCTGGAATAGGCAGGGGGCAGGGGCTCGACGGAGAGTCGAAAGAAGTGAGACCAGGTGCTCCTGGGAGCAGGTTTTGGGGACGTTCGTGGTCGGAGAGGGCTCTGTTCAGGCACGCGGGCGGTTCCAGGCCAGGTGGAAGGACAGAGGGTGCTCCGACGTACTCTGACGTCCCTCCAGGACGAGACGTGCAGGGCCGTGGGCCGGGGCAAGGCCCAGATGTGGGAGACTTCCACAAAACACCGTTTCCTGACCTGAGAAAGTACCGTCCGAGATAGAACGCAATAGGGAAGGAGATGGAAATCATCCAGTCTCTTCACTTAAAGACAAACGGTTAATATTTCGATCAGTTTCCTTCCAGTCTTTTTTCTGTGCCCATATTTTCAAATCACCCTGTTAACCAGGGCCACTGGCTGGAAGGAAAAACGCTGCGCTGTTTGGTTCCTGTTCTCTGGAGAGAGGGTGAGCCTTGGCAGCCGACGTCTCCAGCTGTGGTAGTCGCCACGCCAGAGGCCGCGTTCGCCATCCCAGACCTCCCATTTTCCTAGAAAACAAAATTGTTTTGTTCTGCCCTGAAAACTTAGGCCCAGATTCTGGCCTTGACAAGGCAAAGGCAGCCAAGGAATTAAAGCATTGACAACTGGGATTGTCTTAGGAAAGTGTGCCTTCGTTGTCGCCAGGACGCAGTGCTCTTTTTCCCAAGGCCTGGCACTCCAGATGGCTCACCTAGCGTAGCTCCGGTGCCCTCCTCGGGGCCTGGTGTCCAGATGAGTTGCCCCGATGAGTCCACCACGGGCTCGGCCCGCTCTGCACTTGCGAGGCCAGGGCCGTGGGTTTTTGCGCATCTTTGTAAAACGCCCATCTCAGTCTCCTTGAAGTTGGGGATGACAAGCCAGGTCTCTTGGGACACAGCACTTAGCACAGAGCTTTGCCTGAAGGGGCAGCGTGCCACTGTGTCTGCCAAGGATTCACATCTACCCCCCCCCCAGCCCCTGCCACACCCCCTGTACCTTCTTGCAGGGAGGGGCCTGACCAGGCTGTGACTGCAGCCGGGTGACGGGGAGGGTCTGCAGCCTTGACTGCTGCCTGCCTGCGGTGGGGGAGGCATATAGCCCCCAGTCTCTGACACAGAAGCTGGGCAGAGCAGTGCCGTTCCTGTTGACTTGGAGAAACCAACCTGTGGAGCCCCTGCCTTTGCCCCTCGCTGCGGGGACCCTCTGTGCTGTTCTCAGGACGAAACCAAACATCACACATTCTTCTCTGGCAGGTGCAGGCCCCACCCGCTCCCAGCAGCCAACTGATGTGCACACTTTAATTTCCTAAAACACCAGGGCTGGGCCTTTGTCAGGGGTCAGGTGGCTCACCCCTGTCATCTCGGATGTTTGGAAAGCAGTCCCACTTTCCAGCCACTGCTCTGCTGTTCCTTCCTTCTGTATACAAGTGATGCAGACGTAGAAATATGTATTTGTGCTCGTTTTTCCTTCCCTTTTTTTTTTTTTGAAAGAACATTCGAGTCCTGGATGAAGGTCTAGCTCTGTCACTTGACGACTGAATAATATAACCCAGGGTACTTGAATCTCAGCCCCGAGTCTCTAAAACGGGGGCTGTAAACGTTCCCGCCAGGTCCCAGACCTGAGAGCCTTTGAATGCACACGCATTCTTCAAGACTTACCCGTCACTTTCCTGTGCTCTCCGAGAATGTCACGGGCAAACAGCCCTTCCCTCGGAGCCCTTCTCCAGGGTGTGACTAAGTAATGTCTGTGCGGTTTCCTGCTGGAAGTCGGCCCTCGCCCCCATGGGCTGCGAGCTCCCTGAGTCTATTTACATCTCTCTGATTGCTAGTCAGGGACAACACCTTTCCACATGTTCGTCAGCCACTTGGAGTCCTCTCCTGCGATGTGCTCGTCTGTCTGTTGCCCCCTTTTGCATTAAGTTGCTAACATCGGTCTTATTGATTTGCAGGAATTCTTTACATTTTGTGGGTACTCTTCTTCTGTGGTTGCCTTTTTACTCTTAGATGTGTTGTGTGATGATCAGGACTCCGTTTTAATGGAGTTAAATTAATCCGTCTTTTCCTTTACGGTTACTGCTTACATTTTAGAAAATCCTTCCGAACCCCGAGGTCATGAATATATTCTTTTAGCTTCAGTCAGAAAGTCTTTATAGTTTTACTTCTCTCCATTAGCCTTCAATTGCCTGGAATGCCAAGAATGAAATGTTGATGTATGGTGTGAGGTAAGGGTCCAAGTCAACCTTCTTCCCACGTGGACAGCCAGCTCTCCCTGAACTTCCTCCTCCCACTATGTGCGGGCCACCTCTGATACACAGCAAGCGTCCAGATGTGTGGGGGCTGTTTCTGGACCGTCAACCCTGTCCCCTTGGGCTGTTTGTCTCTTTCTGCACTAGCGCCACACCACCTTAATGACTGCTACTTTGTAAGAGGTACCGATGTCTGGTAGAGCAAGTTCTCCTACCTTGTTGCTGTTCAAGAATTTTGTTGATTCTTGGCTTTTTGCACTTCCAGAGCAATTTTAGAATCAGCTTGCCAAGGTTCCAACACAGAAACCGTGGGATTTTTATTAAGATTTGGGGAGAATCTTTTCACTATTGAGTTTTCTAGTCAATGGAACAAAAGCTATTTCTCCATTATTTATGTCTTCTTGAATGTTGCTTGTTAAGGTCTTATAATTTCTCCTTAGAGTTCTTGTATGTCCTTAATTATGTACTAAACATTTTTTATACTCCTGTGTACAGGCTTTTTTTTTTTTTCTTTTTACAGAAGAGACAAAAATAGTACAGCTTTTTTTGTACTCTCACCAGCTTCCCCTAATGTTAGCATCTTATAAAACCATGGTACAGTTAGCAACACCAAGAAATGAACACTCGGCAGCACTAGTAGTTAAGCTACAGTTTAGCTAATTTATCTGGACTTTCCCAGTTTAACTACTAATGTCCTTTTTCTGTCCCAGGATCCATCATTGCATTTAGTCAGGTCTGCTTAGTCTCCTCTGATCCATGAAGACAAATCTTGGTCCCTCCTTGTTCCTCATGACCTTGACACTTTTTTTATTTTTTTTTTGCGGTACCCGGGCCTCTCACTGTTGTGGCCTCTCCCGTTGCGGAGCACAGGCTCCGGACGCGCAGGCTCAGCGGCCATGGCTCACGGGCACAGCCGCTCCGCGGCACGTGGGATCTTCCCGGACCGGGGCACGAACCCGTGTCCCCTGCATCGGCAGGCGGACTCCCAAGCACTGCGCCGCCAGGGAAGCCCCGACCTTGACACTTTTGAGGAATACTAGTCAGGTGTCAGTGTCCCTCGGTTTGGGTTTGTCACTATTTTCTCAGGATTAGACTGGTGTTACGGGTTTGGGGGGAAGAATGCCACAGAAGTGAGGTGCTTTTCTCATTGCACCATATCAGGGTACATGACATCAACATGGTTTGTCACTGGTAGTGTTAACCTTGACCCACTTGGTTAAGGTGGTGTCAGCCAGCCTTATTTAGTATTTTCCCCTTTCCAGTCTAGTCATGAGAAAGGGGGTCACCAAGTCCTGCCCACGCCCAAGGAGAGGGGAGTTACGGTCTACCTCCCGCATGAGAGAATATCAAAGCGTTGGTGAACATATGTTAAAACCACCACGGCAATGAATAAATATTTGAGAGGAGATACTTTGAAGTTTCTCCTTAAAGTTTCACCTACTAATTTTAGCATTCGTCCCTGGATCTTGCCTGTAGCAAATATCACTGTGGTGTTCTAATGGTGGTTTTTTCCCTCAGTCTTTCTGCATTTATTATCTGGAATTCTTCTATAAGGAAGATTTATCCCTCTCTTCCAATTATCTGGTGATTTATATTGGTATGGACTCAGGAATATTTATTTTTTTGAGCTATAATCTAATACTATTATTTTGTATAATATTTTTTTTTCTTTTCCTGTTGAAGTCTTTTTCTTATAACATCTTCTTTGGAGCATAATAGCTTCACAGTGGTGTGTTAGGTTCTGCTGTAATAACAAAGTGAATCAGCTAAACATACACATATATCCCCATATCCCCTCCCTCTTGCCTCTCCCTCCCACACTCCCTATCCCACCCCTCCAGGTGGACACAAAGCACCGAGCTGATCTCCCTGTGCTATGTGGCTGCTTCCCACTAGCCACCTGTTTTACGTTTGGTAGCGTATACATGTCCATGCCACTCTCTCACTGCGTCCCAGCTTACCCTTCCCCCTCCCCGTGTCCTCACGTCCATTCTCTATGTCTGCGTCTTTGTTCCTGTCCTGCCCCTAGGTTCTTCAGAACCTTTTTTTTTTTTTTTTAGATTCCATATATATGTGTCAGCATACGGTATTTGTTTTTCTCTTTCTGACTTACTTCACTCTGTATGACAGTCTCTAGGTCCATCCACCTCACTACAAATAGCTCAATTTCGTTTCTTTTTATGGCTGCGTAATGTTCCATTGTATATATGTGCCACATCTTCTTTATCCATTCATCTGTTGATGGACACTTACATTGCTTCCACGCCCTGGCTATTGTAAATAGAGCTGCAGTGAACGTTGTGGTACATGACTCTTTTTGAATTGTGGTTTTCTCAGGGTATATGCCCAGGAGTGGGATTGCGGGGTCATATGGTGGTTCTGTTTTTAGTTTTTTAAGGAACCTCCATACTGTTCTCCATAGTGGCTGTATCAATTTACATTCCCACCAACAGTGCAAGAGGGTTCCCTTTTCTCCACACTCTCTCCAGCACTTACCGTTTGTAGATTTTTTGATGATGGCCATTCTGACTGGGGTGAGGTGATACCTCATTGTAGTTTTCATTTGCATTTCTCTAATGATTAGTGATGTTGAGCATCCTTTCATGTGTTTGTTGGCAATCTGTATATCTTCTTTGGGGAAATGTCTATTTAGGTCTTCTGCCCATTTTGGATTGGGTTGTTTGTTTTTTTGTTATTGAGCTGCATGAGCTGCTTGTATATTTTGGAGATTAATTCTTTGTCAGTTGCTTTGTTTGCAAATATTTTCTCCCATTCTGAGGGTTGTCTTTTCGTCTTGTTTGTGGTTTCCTTTGCTGTGCAAAAGCTTTTAAGTTTCATTAGGTCCCACTTATTTTTGTTTTTATTTCCATTTCTCCAGGAGGTGGGTCAAAAAGGATCTTCCTGTGATTTATGTCATAGAGTGTTCTTCCTATGTTTTCCTCTAAGAATTTTATAGTGTCTGGCCTTACATCTAGGTCTTTAATCCATTTTCAGTTTACTTTTGTGTATGGTTTTAGGGAGTGTTCTAATTTCATTCTTTTACATGTAGCTGTCCAGTTTTCCCAGCACCACTTACTGAAGAGGCTGTCTTTTCTCCATTGTACATTCTTGCCTCCTTTATCAAAAACAAGGTGACCGTAGGTGCATGGGTTTATCTCTGGGCTTTCTATCCTGTTCCATTGATCTGTATTTCTGTTTTTGTGCCAGTACCATACTGTCTTGATTACTGTAGCTTTGTAGTATAGTCTGAAGTCAGGGCGCCTGATTCCTCCAGCTCTGTTTTCCTTTCTCAAGATTGCTTTGGCTATTTGGGGTATTTTGTGTTTCCATACAAATTGTGAAATTTTTTGTTCTAGTTCTGTGGAAAATGCCATTGGTAGTTTGATAGGGATTGCATTGAATCTGTAGATTGCTTTGGGTAGTATAGTCATTTTCACAATGTTGAGTCTTCCAATCCAAGAACATGGTATAGCTCTCCATCTGTTTGTATCATCTTTAATTTCTTTCATCAGTGTCTTACAGTTTTCTGCATAGAGGTCTTTTGTCTCCTTGGTAGGTTTATTCCTAGGTATTTTATTCTTTTTGTTGCAGTGGCAAATGGGAGTGTTTCCTTAATTTCTCTTTCAGATTTTCCGTCATTAGTGTATAGGAATGCAAGAGATTTCTGTGCATTAATTTTGTATCCTGCTACTTGACCAGCTTCATTGACTAGGTCTAGTAGTTTTCTGGTGGCATCTTTAGGATTCTCTATGTATAGTATCATGTCATCTGCAAACAGTGACAATTTTACTTCTTTTCCGACTTGGATTCCTTTTATTTCTGTTTCTTCTCTGATTACTGTGGCTAAAACTTCCAAAACTATGTTGAATAATAGTGGTGAGAGTGGGCAACCTTGTCTTGTTCCTGATCTTAGAGGAAATGGTTTCAGTTTTTCACCACCGAGAATGATGTTGGCTGTGGGATTGTCATATATGGCCTTTTTTATGTTGAGGAAAGTTCCCTCTGTGCCTACTTTCTGGAGGGTTTTTTGCCATAAATGGGTGTTGAATTTTGTCGAAAGCTTTTTCATCTGTTGAGACGATCCTATGGTTTTTCTCCTTCAATTTGTTAATATGGTGTATCACATTGATTGATTTGCATATATTGAAGAATCCTTGCATTCCTGGGATAAACCCTACTTGATCATGGTGTATGGTCCTTTTAATGTGCTGTTGGATTCTGTTTGCTAGTATTTTGTTGAGGATTTTTGCATCTATGTTCACCAGTGATATTGGCCTGTAGTTTTTTCTGTGCCATCTTTGTCTGGTTTTGGTATCAGGGTGATGGTGGCCTCATAGAATGAGAATGAGTAGAATGAGTTTGGGAGTGTTCCTCCCTCTGCTATATTTTGGAAGAGTTTGAGAAGGATGGGTGTCAGCTCTTCTCTAAATGTTTGATAGGATTCTGTATAATATTTTTAATGTTATTTATTTTGTTGCTCAAATTGTTCTAGCTTTGGTCACTGGATTGAGAGTTCTTTTGGGTTAGTTCCTGTGTCCATTTGATATGCCCTCATCCTTCTCATTTATTTATTTTTGAGCATTTCTTTCCTTTCTAACACTAGACAATACTTCAGGCTTATCTTATATTTCCCCTGCCCTAGCCCTAGAATCACCATTCTATCAGAGAGCCCTGGTTCCTTTTACTGGAGAATGGGATTTCGAAACCAGGATCTGGGCACTAGGTGCTCATTGCTCCACAGTTAGTCACTGCTTCTAGGGCCTCTCAGCGGACAGAGCTAGGAAACGTATGTATGTGAATGACCCAAGTGTGCACGTACATCCGTATTTATTTGTGTCTATTTTAAACTAAATGTAAGTTCATACTGATATTTCTGACCACAGGGTTCGTTCACCACCCCCTAACTCTGTTTGTTACTTTTTTTCTGACATTGAGAATCCTGGCTCCCAGTATCTATAATTATTTACTTATTTAACTCAAGTGTACCTGTAGTACCCCTATGAGAAACAAACTTACCAACTAGAATACTGTGTTTATGACAGTTTGGGGTTTTTTTGCTTTAAACATATCCAATCAGAAGATCGTTTCCCAAGACTTCACGGGCCAGCTCCTTCTTCCCCTCTCCTTTTAGTGCTGTGTTACGTATTCGTAATACAGAATTCACTCGTGACAGTATGCTTTCCATCCTGGATCCTCCAACAGGCTTACTTGGCGGGGAGCGGGGGGTTGCGTATAGTAAAATTTACTCTTGGAGACGTACAGTTCTATGGGTTTTGACGAATGCCTGGAGTCATGTACCTACCACCACCACATCATACAGAGAAGTTCCATAGCCCGAAAAATTCCATTGTGCAACTCTTTTGAAGTCAAGTGCTCCCCCTCCTCTAAACGCTAGCAGCCATTGATCTGTTTTATGTCCCTGTAGTTTTGCCTTTTCCAGAATGTCCTATAAATGGAATCATGTAATATATAGCCTTTTGCATCTGGCTTCCTTCACTGCTTAGCACGATGCATTTGCGACTCAGCTGTATCGTGGCACGCGTGAACCGTTAGTTCCCGTCTTTGAGGGCTGGATGGAATTCCGTTGTATGGACGTACCACAGTTTATCCGTTCACCTGCTGAAGCGCATCTTAGTTGTTTCCTGGTTGGGGCGGCTGTAAGCAAGACTGCGATACACACTTATGTACAGGTTTCTCTGCATGTACATCTTCAGTTCACTTGGGTAAATAACCGGGACAGGGACCAACGCGCCACAAAATAAACGTATGTTGAGCTTTATGAGGAACCACCAAACCCTCTTCCAACATGGCTGCACCGTTTTGCATTCTCACCAGCAACATGTAAACGTTCTAGTTGATCTGCATCTTCATGAGCACGTGGCATTGTCAGGCTTCGCTTCCTTTTTTTTCTTTCCTTAATGTAAGGTGAAAAGTAAGGCTCTAACCTTATTCTTTACCAACTATCCGAAACGGATGCCATTTAGAAGTTTTTGTCATTCTCACGTGGGTAGAGTGGTAGCTCACTGTGGATTTAATTGGCATTTCCCTAACAACTACTGGTATTGGTTGAACTGAGCATCTTTTCATGAGCTTATTAGTAATCCATTTTTAAAACGGGGCTGTTAGCTTTCTTGTCAAGTTGCCACAGTCCCTTACATATTCTGGATCAAAGTCCTTGACCAGACACGTGACATGTAAACATTTTCTCCAAGTCTGTGACTTGTCTTTTCATTCCCTTCGCAGTGTCCTTTACGGAGCAAATGCTTTTAATTTTGATAAAGTCCAGTTTTTCCATTTTCTTCTGCTCACAGACTGAGCTTTTGGTATCACATCCAGAGACTTTCTCCTGTGTCTTCTTGAAGAGAATTTATAGTTTGTGTTTCATTTTAGTGTTTTCAGTAAGACTGCATACAATACCTTTACATTTTCATTTTCTGATTGTTGATGATCTCCTACAATGTGAGGTGTGAGTGCTAAATGTATTAAAATTTACACACACTCACACGTTTATATTTAGGAGATGGTTGTACTACTTTGGGGTGGGGAATCCTTTCTCTTTCAAAAAGCAAAAGATAGGTATCGCTTCAAAATCATAAAAAACGTTCTGTGACAAAACCACCATAATTAAGGTAAAAGCACCAGAGACAGACTGGGGAAGATACTCGTGCCTCATATGCAAAGGGTTAATTATCTCTAGCCTAGAAAAAAGTTCCTACAAATTGACGAACGGAAGTGAGCAAAGGATAAGAACGGATAATCCCACAAGAGGAAAACCAAATAGCCTCTGAGCCACAACGGGCATCCAGCATAGAAGGAAAGGCACCACGCCCGTCTTCATCTACACGTGACGGGCCCAGCAAAGGCTGCAAAGGCCGGTGCGGACATGGATGTGGAGAAGGTGGCATGTGCGCACACACTGCTGCTGGAGCCTAACTGATGCGACTTCTTGGGAAAACAATCCAGCCACACCTATTAAACGTACCAAGGAAGCACCCTCTCACCTGCCTCAATATGTCAGGTTTTCGTAAAGATGGACGGGTGCATCATCGTCTTAAAGTAGTGGCTTAAAGCTAATGGAACCAAATGTCCGTCACACATGGACTGGTTGAGTTAATTGTGGTAGATCTAAGCTACGGACTGTTACGCAATTACTAAAACAAGACTTAGATCCATGTCTAAATACCTGTAGAAAAATGAGATGGGCACATTGCAGTGACAGGAACAGAGCCGTCACGTGTGTATAAATGCAAGTCCCTCCAGGTGTCAGCTGCTCTCGTGAGCAGAGGAGTGAGCTGGGAATCTAGTTGGTGGTTAACGCTGATGACCTCGGGGAAGGAAGGCCTTCGTGAGTCTTTGCGCTGTGTCCCTTTTTACAAGTGATTCGTTATTTTACAACAAAAACTTTAAATGGAAAAATAAAAAAGGTCCAGATTGAAAACCAGGGGACTGCTAATTATTCTTAGTCAGCCCGGAACACTAGCACCTGCTCACTGTGGGTGCGCCCAGGAGTCTGAATGCCAACACCAGCCGTCGGGGCGGTTCCTGTGCCTCCCTCAGGGTGCGGGTGGCGGACGCAAGGGGCCAGGAGCTCTGCGGCTGCCCCTTCCTCCCCGGCTTGCGACGCTCTGTGAGCAGGAGCCCTACCACCCTGGGTCTTCACGGATGCGTCGAAAGCCATGCAGCCACGTGACAGTGACAGCGTGGCGATGAGCGTCAGTGTCTTAGCAGACCTGTGCCTGGCAGCTGTGTTCTATTCTTGACCTGAACGTCTGGTGTGAACCTGGGGAGAGGCCCAGACACCTGAGCTCAGCCCAGGCACAGTCCTCACTCTGAGGAGGTGTCATCGGCTCTCAACTGCTCCTTGACCACTGTGGCCTCAGGCACGTGGGGGCCATCGGGACCCCTCCCCCCGCCAGTCCTCTGTGCCGAGGCTTCATATACCATCTGCACTCCTCACCCAGCCCTGCGAGTAGATATCTTACCCGTCTGTGGGAAGGCTCCAGGGGCACAGGTCCGCCCCACAGCCAGGGTAGCAGCTTGGGGTGAGCATCTCAGCTCTGAGCAACCCTGGGCCCCCTCTGCCATCAAGCCTTCCATGGAAGCCTAACGTGCTGTCCCGCATCTTCCCCCACAGTGAAAAAGAGCCCCACGCTGCTGGAAGTGAGCACGGCCCATTTCACGAGAACCAACAGCTTTGCCGAGGACCTGGACCTGGAAGGGGAGACTCTGCTGGCGCCCATCACCCATGTGTCGCAGTGAGTGTCCGCTCACCCAGGGGTGATGAGCTAGGAGGGCGTGGGGCTCAGTGCTGGACCAGGGCTCAGGTCTCCTCACTCAGTGCCCACCGCTCGCTGCCTGCCCTCAGCAACCTGGGGCCACCGACCACCAGGGGCTGGCCTCAGTGCCCGGGCACCAGGCGGGGAGGAGAGCAAGGGCATTTCCCACTGAGCCTGGGAACATGATCCTCTTGTTTTGACTTATGGAAAACCAGACTGATCATTTTCCACTTGTTTTCGTGCTTTGAGCGTCTGAGAAGATTGTTTTTCTCTCCCCTAGCCCCCTCCCCTGCCCCCCAAAAAAGAGACGACTTTGTTTTTCGCATTTCCCCGGTGGAACCCTGGCCAAAGCCACGGGGCAGATGCCGACTGCTGTCTGCCAGTTGCCGCTGCTGTCCTCAGGGGCTCCTTCAGGTGGAGGAAATGGCTGATTTTCCACGCCTCCCAGTTGGCCTGCCCCCGAGGCACAGCTGGCCTGGGACGCACGCCCGTCCTCCCCCACCATCGCGGTATCGCCAGGCCAATCCCTGGGGCCCGGCCATGGTGTGGTTCCCCTCCGTCGTGACTCAGTGCTCCCGGCTAGGGCGCCCAGTGGTGACAGCCTGTGGCGGGGTCAGTGGGACACGCGGGCCCGTTCTGGCCACTGCCCCACTGGGGATTCCCCAGAGAAGTCCTTCTGTGCTGGGGTGTGTGAGCGGCCCTCTCGGCCCTTCTGAGAGTCACTTGCTGGCCTTCTTTCCTTCTCTCTGCGGAGCCACTAAGGCGTGTTTCGGCCCTCCGGACTCTGTAAGGGTCTCGAGGTTGTCCTGAACCGTGTGCATCTCTCTGGGAGTGAGGCCCCAGGCTGGCTGCCTTTGCTGCCGGCCAGGTGTGGCCTTTGCCTTGCAGATGACTGAGGAATCGGGACCCTAACTGCAGGGCCTCCTGGCTGCTCTGTAACCAGAGGACTGACAGAGTCGGGGAGCCAGAGTGAGAGGAGAGTTGGACTGTCTCAAGGTGGTACCGTGATCAGACAGGATGGCCTACCATCCTTCCAGGCCCCCAGGCCCCCAGGGAGGTGGACAGCACCCCATCGATAGCAGGGTGTGCACAGAAAGCATTCTCAGGCTCGCTGGGAGCCATCCAGGTCACTGGGAAGCAGGGTTATTCATCCTCGTGGACTCGGCACCGGAGCCAGCTTCCAGGCCACCCCTGGGAATGTGGCTCTGACCTCTGGGCCCATCCCGGAGATGACCTGATAGGCTCACTTGATAAATGGGCAAGGGCGGAGGCGTGAGCAGCGGCGGGTGCCAGGTGGGAGGGGCAGGTGCAGGTCAGCGTCCCAAGGCAGAATGCCAGCTTCCCACTCTGGCTGAGGCCTGTACCGAATCTGGGGCGCAAAGGACGCCAAAGCGGTAATAGTTGCAGTTTTGTGGCTGGTGTCTGCAGCCCAGGCGGCAGTGCCTGCTCAGAGCGAGGACGGCCAGGCGCCTGCTGGGAACCACGGCCCTCACGCGGGTGGACAGCACCCAGGCCTCACTGTACCGCTCAGCCTGCCCCTTCCTGTCCTCCTGGCCGGTCTCTTCCTGTCAGAGCTCGCTCTCCTTTGTTCTCTCAGCCGTGGCCCGGCCCCCAGAATGCACATGCAAGGAGTTGCCCCCCGGGTGGACAGGGCCATCACCCACCATCCATCCAGCGGGGCAGTCAGTCTTCACCAGCTCCCCGGGCCCTGCAAGGCCCCTGCAGAGAGGCCCAGGGTGAGGGTGGTGAGGCTGGGGACCGAGGTGGCCCAAAGCCAAGCTCACAGCTGCCTTTCACGGTCCCCCCTTCTGAAGCGAGGTCCATGTGTGTTGGCATCTGCGTGCACCACGTTTCCCAAGGCTGGAGGCCGCCCACCTGCCCAGGGAGCCCCAGGAGGGAACTCGAGCCAGTGTAGCTGCATCGTCAGAGGAGCCTGGCCGTTTCTTGTCTTCGCTCCTCCAAGACGGAGGCCCCAAGCTCTCTCTGCTTGCTGTGGGCCTGGGGCATCACCAACCAGAGAGCCTGTGGTGGGCCTTCTCGGTCCAGCAGTCGCATGGCGTGGCCCGCTGGTTGTAGCAGGAGTGGTCCCCTCCAGCGCCGGTTGGGCCTAGGCAGTCCTCACCCGGTAGAGTCCTCGCCCCAGAACCTGTGAACCAGTACAGACCCTGGAGATGAGGCAGCTGGGAAGGTGGGAAGGAGCCTAGGCGTGGTGCTAGGAGGAGGGGTCTGCAGTGAAGGCTGGGAGTGGAAAGACCGAGGCTGCAGTCGAAAGGACACCTCCAGGCACTGTGGTCTGGTCAAGACAGAGTCAAGGTTGAGACGGCAAGGGATCTGCGTGCCCACGTCCTCAGTAGTCAGAGTACTGCTCGGGGGAGCCCAGGTGGGGAAAGGGGGGATGCAGGCACAGTGAAGGAGACGGTGGGGGCCTCAGACCTAGGCGCCCCCAGGGCTGCAGGCTGGGTAGAGGCCCCACCCCACCATGGCTGGGGAAGGAGGTGGCACCGCCGGGCACCATGCTTACTTAGGGCTGTGACTGCCGGCAGGGCAGGGCGGGGAGGGGGATGGCCGGGCCTCGGTGCCCATGCTGGGACCACATTCCTTTGCCTCCCGCACGGCCCGCCTGGTGATTGATGCCCCTCATTAAACTCGGCTCCAGCCGCTCGGGGACCCGTCTCGGCTCCTGCGGGCAGCTCAGCCCCACGGACTCCATGCGGGGAAGAGAGGGGCGCACGCCCTGGTGTGTGCAAGGGATGGGGGGTGTGCGCGGGGGTCTCACAGCGGGCAGAGTGGGTGGGAGGCAGTTACTGAAAAACAGATCCATTTTTCTTCAGCATTTTACTGATGTTAAATGTATTACCATGTTGGGCCAGTTCCAGGATTCAAATTAAAAGCATAAATAAAGACACATTTTGTTTCCATCTCAAGCTCTCCCCGCCCGCTGGGCCCCAGGGAGGTGAGGTCACTGCAGCCTTGATTACGGGAAGGTCCCTGGGGCTGGGCGAAGCTCCTCTTTCCGGGGCCTGTTGGCCATCGGTGGAGCGAGGGGTCAGGGGACTGGGGGTCAGCAAGCCAGCCTGGTGTAACCGAGGGGGTTGCCGGCGAGCAGGGCCCAGGGTGCAGTGGGCGGGGGAGACACAGTAGCTTCGGGCACTCCAGCCCCACAGGCAAGCCCCTGGGCAGCTCCAGGGCCCTCACACGAATCTGGGTGGCCGGGCCGGAGTCGCACCCACACCTTTCAGGAAGATAGTCTTCCAGGGCCAGCAGGGCCAGCAGGCGGCTGTCTGCATGTGTGCCCCCCCGACCCCCCACCCAGTCTTGCCACAGGGCTTCCAAGGAGCAAGTGTGAGGCAGGAGACAAGGCATCTGGGGGAGTGGGGCGTAGCGGAGCCCTGCTCCCCGGGAGCTGGGGTGAGTTCCTAGGCTCCTGCCCCCCGAGGGGAGGGCCACCCCTGTGTGCATCCCTGTGCCTCGCACACGGTGTCCCATCGGGGACAGCCTTGGCACTCCTCTGCAGCCATGAGATTCCTGCTCACCTTTCCAAGGCCCTCTCAAGTCATCCCCTCTCAAGGAGGCGCAGGACGTCCACAGGCCAGGCAGCCGCGTCCTCCTTCAGCCCTGAGGCCCTCTGTACCAGCTCCCTGTGCCCTAGTACGGGCCCTGGGACTCCTTTTTGGGTACCTGTCTCCCAGGATCCTCGGCTCCTGGGGAGCGGGCGATGTGCGGCTCCCCTGGGCCTCTCCCTATCTGGCACCCCTCAAGCCCCAGGCTGGAGGGAGCTCCAGGACTATGGCTCCCACCCCAAGGCAGACAGGGGCCCCCAGCCAGCATCTCCCGAGGAGGAGATGAAGCAAGGGCTGTGGGCGCCTCAGCATGGGTGCTGGCGTGCAGGGCCAGGGGCGGCTGGGTCAGAACTGGCCTCAGCATCGGGACCTGTGGCTCTGAGCTCCAGGGCTGTGTGTGGGCCGTGGCCTGGGAACCCTTTCTCTCAGCAGCCTTGGGAGACGGCGGCCATCCCTATGGAGTCCTCCCCACGGCTGCAGTCAGCCAGGAGTGGCCTGGCACCCACATCTGCCCCACCGGTTGCACGTGGACACCCAAGACAGGTAGTTCAAGTGGCCAGACCCTCTGTGAGCACAGCAGCCTGTGGTTTCCCTGAAGGGTCCCTCCAGGAGAGTTGGTCCCTGGTCCCTCCATCTCTCATCACGGCATCTCGGGTGGGCGAGATTCAGCTCTTTTTAACTAGCCACCGCTCTGCCCCGCTCTGCAGGGGGAAGAGTTCGGTTAGCACCCTGTACACCAAGATAGGCACAGGGCAGGCCAGGGGCCTTCTAGGAAAGGCAAGCAGAGGGAAGGCAAGGCCAAGGCTGGGGCGCTACAGGTCACCCACCAGGTGACCACGAGCGAGCAGGCTCACACACACTCACACACACCCAGCGAGCATATACTTGCAGGCCTCCTGCGACATGACAGCCTGGAGGTCCTTGAGCAAAACCAGCCCTGTGTGCGTTAATTAGAATTTCCATGTCTTCAACTTTCTCCTGGACCCTGCGGAATCTCACGCCAAAATGTTCAAGTTTCTCTTCTCCAGCAAGGCCGCTGTGGCCTGGCTTTCATCCACATCACTACTAATGTCTCCTGAAATCTGCATTTGTCAGCGAGGCCAGGGCCAGCCCCATGCCTTCTGGAAACGGGGGCAAATGTCACAAGGCTTGGTCCTGCACTCAGCTCCGTGGATCAGGGGTACTAGCTCTATTGATGGGACTAGGTTTGCTTGGGACGTTTCAGAGACACCCAGGGCCCACTGCGGCCCACACCCATGGACCCTGGAGGCGCCAGGCACTGCACCTCTGCGAACACCCAAGCCCCTCGCTCTGTTTCTCACCCTGCAAACTTTGGTGGGAAAGGACGGAGAGGCCTTTCTGGGGCCAGTGTCCAGGGGGATAAAGGAGGGGGCTTGCCGGGAACAGATGAGGCTAGTTTGTCTCTCCAGACCACTGTCCTGTCTTCCTCGGCGCTCCAGACCACCTCTGTCTGCACAAGGTGCCAAGGAAGCCCCGTGGGAGCCCGCCCGGGAGGGCTGTGCGAAGCTACGTGAGTCACAGGCTCCCCGTCAGAGCCTCGCAGCTCCGGCCAGGCGCAAACCCGTCTCTGAAATGCACGGGGGGATTAAATGTTCTCCTAATTAAATTAAAAGCGAGGCGGAGTGGCTCAGTGGGAAAGAGACGGGACTGGGAATCGGATGCCCCCAGTCTGGCTCCCAGCCTGCACCAGCCCAGCTGCGGGCTGCCCCCGGAGGCCCCCTAACCTCTGGGCGCCTCGCTTCCTCCATCTGAGCATGAGAGGAGGACGCAGCCAGTCTCCCGGGGCTGCTGCTCTGGGGAGTGGGCCCGCCGTCTGGGTGGGAGGCCCAGAGGAAAGCGGGGAGGCTCCTTACTTCCTCAGAAGCCATCCGTAACCCCCGGCCCAGGCGCTCTCAGGCCCCGCTCAGCAGTCTCCGTGGTGCAGGTCCTCAGCAAGGCTAGCGTGGACCGGGCTAGGGTTAGGGTTAGGGTAGCGCCGGAGGAGAGACCGTCCACGCCCTAGAAGTGGCTGGGGAAAACGACTGCACAGACCGCACGGGTGTTGACGTGGAGACATTTCTCGCCGTCGGGGAGTACCGCACAGCCCCCTCTTGGGCTCTGCTTGAACCTAGAAGGGGAGACTGAGTCCCAAGGCAGCCTGATCAGGAAGCCTGAGGCGTGTGTCCCCTGAGCCGAGGGTGGAGGGTGCCTGTGGGCAGACCCAGCCCCTCTGCAGGCCTGGGTTGGCCCTCTCTCAAGTCAAGTTTAGAAAGGGTTGTCCTTGCATACAGGACACTGTTTTCGACTTGAAGGATGGAGTACACGCAGATGAGTACACAGATCTCAAGTGTACTGCTTTACGCATTTTCAGCCCCTGGCACGCACGTAACCAGCCCCCAGCTGAGGCAGCAGAACCTCCCGGGAAGCCCCTAGGCTCCCGCTTCCTGTCACTGATGCCCACGGGTAACCAGTGTCCTGGCTTCTAGCAACAGGACTCGGCTTTGTCCGTTCTTGAACTTTCTATCGAGAGACTCACACAGTGCACGCGCCCGTTTGTCCGAGTCCCTGGGAGCCCCGCCGTCTGGCTGAAGAGAGCAGTGCCGCCCTCCTTCCTTGCCGGCTGGCGCCCCGCTGTGTGAATGGCCTACACTTCGGTTATCCATTCTCCTTGGACGGCCACTTGGACAATTTCCAAGGCAGGGCTGTTATCATTATTGCTAACAATATTCTGTCTAGTCTGATGAACACATGGGCTGCTTTCTGGCGAGTATATGCCTAGGTGCGGAGCTGCCAGGTCACTGGACGAGCTTGTTGACTTAGTAAACATTGACTAACGGTTTCCCAAAGCAGGCATATACCATTTCCACTCCCACCAGTGGCACTGGGGCATTCTGGCTGCTCTATATCCTAACACTGGGCATTCTCCGTCACTTCCCTTCTAGCCATACTGGTGTCTGGGGGCATCAAATTGTGACTTTAATGTGCAGTAAGCCAACGGCTCATACAGTTGAGCCCCTTTCTACATGAGTATTGTTTAGTTGGATATCGTCCTTTGTAAAATGCCCACGTCGGCTGCCCACTTTCTACTGGGTTATCTTTTCTTTTGATTGTAGGAGTTCTGTCTTTACCCTGGACGTGAGTCATTGGTCAGATTATTTGGAATATATATATATACACAACACCTCTCCCTCTGCAGGTCGCCCTTTTCCTCTCTTAAGGTGTCTTTTGATGAACAGAAGGTCTTAATTTTAAGGTGATCCAGTCAATCAAACATTTCCTTTCTGGAGAGTGCTATCTGTGTCCTATTTAAGAAACTCTGACTACTCCAAGGTCATAAAGATATTCTGGTTTTTTCTAAAGCTTTAACAGTTCACCTTTCACACGGAGATCTACAGTCCGCCTGGAATCAATTTTTGCCTGCAGTACGAGGCTGAGGTCAGGGTACAGTTTTCCCCCATTTGGATATCCAGCTTGACTCAGCCCCCTTTACTGAAAAGACCGTCCTTTCTCCACTGCCCTACCGTATCAGCATCGTTATAAACCAGCTCACTGTCTACACATGGCTCTATTCGCTTCCATGAGTCAGACCTCAGTTTTTCTTTTTTGCCAGGGCCATGTTTCATCATCACTATAGTTTGATACCAGCCCTGGACAGCTGATCAAGCAGGCTCCAGCCAGTTCTCCTGCCTTGCTTGGCTGTCTTGGTGTGGCACCTGTCTCTCCATCCGTGTGCCAGTTTCCACAGAAAACTTCTAATAGGTACGGCGGCTCTCTAGATGATGATGGGGAGAGTAAACATCTTTACTATGTTGAGTCTTTGCAACTGTGGTCTCGACGTGTCCCTCATTTATTGAGGTCTTCTTTCATTTCTCCTACCGTGTCCTGTAGTTCTCAGTGCAGTGATCACGCACCCCTTGTCTGAGATTTCTTGTTCCTTGTTAGCTGGTGTTGGTTATGGGTTCACCAAGCCTGGGGACACTGCCCACCGGCGGACTCTGGCCAGCCTGGCTCATTTTATCCTGCCTGTGGGTGCCACGGCAGCCACCTCACCTCTCTGAGCCTCAGTGCCCTCTTGCAGACATGAGGGATGTGTCTCACGGTGCTGGTGTTAGCTTCTGAGAAGGCGGGGTCAGGCATCCAGCTGCGCACCTGCTTCAGGAAAGTGCCCTGCCCGACAGCAGACAGTGTAAAATGTCACCTTACGACGAGGGGCCCCACGGGGACATCCTTACTTGGCCTGAGAGCTTCTGAAACCACCAGGTCACAAGCTTCCGTGGGACACAGATGAGGTCACAGTGCGCCACCGTTAGGTGTCGTCCTTATTTAACAAGATACACCTGGAGGCCCCAAAGCCCCGGGCCCCAGGATGGGCTAGCGGCAGAGGAGAGACGCAGACCCACAATCCACAGCGTCTCGCCCCTGGGAGAGGGGCTCACGAGCTGTTCTGGCCCCTGTGGAGGTGCAGGGAGAAACCTGGCGCCCACTGTGCTCCTCTTGGGGGGAATGCAGAGGCCCATGCCCCACGGTGGTCACAGGTGCCCCGCCACGCCTCTGCCCTCTATTCTCATCGCAGTCGGACTCACCTGCCAAGGACGGCACCCATCTTCAAGCAGAGTGAGGACCAGGGCAGGCCACAAACCCTGCCTTCCCCGGTGCTGTGCTTGGCACGGAAGGGAAGCGCACGGTGCCTCTAGGGTTCTGAGCGGCCCGCAGGCTGCACAGCCCGAATGTGGCAGCAGCGTTCGTAGACCTGGTGGCTTTCGGGTGCTCAGGAGAGGGTGAGCCTCTGGCAGGATCGACTGAGCCCGTCCCGCGTCAGGGGTGGGAGGGGCGCTGCTGCCGGCCGAGTCTTCGGTAGGGCCCTGCGAGCGCTTCGTCAGTCAGTCCCCCGACTCACAGGACTGGGTCTTGCCGGCGTCCCCCGTGAGGTAGCGGCAGTCTTTAGGGGAGCCCCAGTCTGTGATGGGGAAGCTGGACTGGCACCCTGAGGGCTGGCAAGCAGGGGGTGGGGAGGTAACTAGCCAGCAGAGGCAAAGAAGCCTGGCCTCTGGTTTGGGTCTGCGCCCCCAAAGTGTTTCTATGGCCCTCCGGGCAGGAGAGAACAGTCCGTGCAGAGACAGCCTGTGCGCTGGTCGGGTGACTCTGTGACCATCTTCTCCAGTGAGAATTCTTCGCGTTCAGTCTCTTCGCACACCCGGACCTGGCACCGCCGTGTGAGGAGGGCGAGGGGCGCGCAGGCCTGCAGACTACTCCAGGGCAGCGCTGACCTGGCCCCCCAGGGTACAGTGGCAGACCCAGCTCTGTGGCTTCTCATGCTGCCCCAGAGCGCCCCCTCTAGCGTTCATTCTTTAAGATTTACCAGCCCTCTTGGGACAGCGCAGGTGTCCTGGGCAGGGGCCACACCTTAGAGGCACATCCTCAGCAATGAGTGGCTAGCGGTCCAAGGTCTGGCTAGAAGGCTGTCAGGTTTGGCTGGCCCGTGGGAATGCCGGGTGCCACCTTAGAGTCCTCGTGGAGGGAAGAGGAAGAGAAAGAAAAGCTGGAGGCAGAGGGAGCTAGGAGGCCAGGTCCAGCCTCAGAGACTGGCATCCCTGGTGTCCACGTCATCCTCACACCTCCAGCCGTGAGCCTACTGTTGCTTTGATCTTCCCAGTAAGTAACCTCTTGACCTGGCAGTGGCCCGAGAGGCTCACGCTGACGATGGCACAGGGAGCGCCTGGAGAAGAGTAGGTGCACCCCAGGGGTTCACACACACGAGCTCGCCCATTTCAGCTGGCACAAGGGCAGCTCAGGAGGGGATACATAAAGCTCCGAGGAAGGAATGTTTTTAGGGGAAATTCAAGGCATTTTCAAAGGTAATTTTGACTCTACCTGATTTGTCTTCCAAGACCTTGGAACTGAGCCATCACAGGTCAGACTACACTGCACCCAAGGTAGAATCCTTGCTGTGCCCTGTGGTGCCTTGCTGGGGAAACTGAGGCAGAGAGCAGGGTGACTTCATAAAACAACAGAAGATATTTGGGAGATTGGGGGGGGCGGGTAGGTAAGGCTGTTCAGAGCACAGAGCTACACACACACACACACACACACACACACACACACACACACACACTCTCTCCCTCTCTCTCCCTCTCTCTCTCTCTCTCTCTCTCTCTCTCTCTCTCTCTCTCTCTCTCTCTCTCTCTATATATATATATATATATATACATTCAGCATCCTTCCCCACAGCCTCACTTGTGGTTCTGGGCCGAACACTGCTGCCCTCAGAGAGCCAGGCCCCTGAGGAGGAGGTGGGCGGCGCCAGGCAGCCAGCCGCGGGTCCTCCGCTTAACTCCTCAGTTAGCTGATCTCTGCATCTGGGGTATAAAGTTCAGGGTAAGGTCACATTGGGACCTTTAGCTGAAAGTCCTTGAGCACATTCTGGGCGAGTCCTCCTGGCCCCGCTCGGTCTGCACTGGGGCCCAGTGTCTTCCACTCCCTGGCCGGGATTGGGCAGCTGTCCTCGGGCCCAAGGGGACCTTTCTTTTCCTACTTAACCTCCTCTCTTGGGCCTTTTGTAGGTGGGCTTGGTTTTCAGTGTTTTCTTTAGGTTCATATCCAGGTTTGTTAAGTTAAATTGAACCTCTTCCAGTTTGAAACACTTGAGTGCTTTTCTTCTGCTCTTCTTTTTGAACTGCCGCATGAACCCCCCAGCTGGGTGTGTGGGCTCCAGGTGGGAGCTCGTGGGGGCCTGGCTGCAAGGCCAGGGTCATAAGATGGGGCAGCCTTGGGTGGAGCAATGCTCAGGAAAACTGGCTCCCAGCCTGACTGAGCTCGGGCCGGTGTGTGTGCAGCGGCAGGGGGTGGGGCCATCCCCAGGGGCTCCAAGGGCCTCATTTGAGATGCTCTCCCAGTGGCCCCCCGTCTGCGGCTGTACCTGTAAAAGCTCTGTGCTCGCGGCCCCCCGCCCCCCACCTGCCTGTCTCAGGCGCTGGGAAGTGGACTCTTCAGACCACACGGCCTGGGTTCGGGGGTGGGGAGGGGGGGATGTATCCCTTTAGAGGCCAGGAGATGGAAAGACCGGGAAACCAAAGACCTGAGACCAAAGACGAGAGGACCTTGCTCAGCTGCTGGCAGAGCCAGGGCTAGGCCCTCAGCTCTGAACTCTGAACCCTGAGCTCTTCTGCTGTCCCACAGGGGCCTGTCTGCTCTAGTGGGGCCTGTGCTCTACCCCACGCCAGGCCCAGCCAGTCCCCTTCATCACCTGGGCCAAGGGCCCCCAGTCCCGGGGGTGGCTGGCGCACTTTCCTGAGCACCGAGCGCCGGGGGGGCAGCGCGTGGCCGTCAGCTTGGCCGGGCCCTGCTCCTCAGCGTGCTCCCCCCAGTCCCACACGCAGGGGACGGGAGACAGCGCCCCCCAGTTAATTCTGCGGCAGCCCACGCCTGCAAGGAGAGGCTGGTGGAGCTGAGGCACTACAGAAACACTGAGACGTGGGGTCAGAAAGGACAGGGAAGCTGGTCTCGGGCTAGCTCAAGAGTACTTGTCCAGGAGACCCAAGTGGGCAAGACCAAGACAAGGGTGCCGCCTTCCCCAGCCCAGGCAGGAGGCTCCGCGTAGCCCTGAGCAAGGCCAGAAGGCCGACGTGCGCCTCACGGCCCACGCTGCAGAGCTGCAGCCTTCTCCCCAGGCAGAAGTGCAGGCCACACGGAGCCTGGGGCTTGTGAAAACAGTTCCATGAGCAAACAAAGGGCGCTGTCTGAGGAGAGTGGAGCTTGGCCTTTGTTTAGCAGTGGACACTCTGCCGGGGCACCAGGCCCCCCCGCCGCGCTGAGCCCCTGAAATGCCACAGAAGCTCCTGCCCATCACCGTCCTCGCTGGCTCTGACGACCTGCAGAAATATCACTCTCTCCGCCTGTTGCCACCTGGCCACACAGGTGCAAGGTCCCAGTGACTCAGGCCAAAGAGAAGCTGAGCGTGACCAGCCAGCCCACCATGCGAGGCTGATCACGGCCTTGTCTCATTTACTGGGGCTGGTGTTGGCCTCTGCCTGTAAATGTTTAACTCCTGAGGGTGCTGACCTCAGGGCCTGGGAGGCTCAGACTGGATGGGGGAGAGGGGCTCCTTCTTGCCGGTGTGTACGCAGGGACCCTGTGGTGGGAAAGGGCGGCATCAGCCTTTGCAGCGGGCCCACCAGCTCCGCAGCCAGCAGAGCAAAGGCTGGATAGGAAGAGGGCCGGCCCCACAGTGTGCTGCAGGGAGAAGCAGCGCCGTCCTCCCCCGCGTAGGTGAGCGCGGGCCCGAGCCGGAGGCCCGGCCCCGAGGGCCCCTCGGTGGTTTCCCACCGCTTCAGGCCCGGGGCGCGGGCGCCTCACTTGGAATCGCTGGTTGCCCCACAAGGGCCCGGCCTAGGTCTCCCGCTGGCGGGAGGAAGCTGTGGAGGCTGGTTTGCTGGGGCCACCCAGTGCGGGCTCAGGAAGGGAAGGAATGTGACCGAGGCCGGGTGTGGCTCAGCAGAGTGCAGCCAGTTGTGGGTTTTTCTTGGGGCCGAGATAGACGTGAGCAGAGATGGAGGCCCCTCTCTCTCAGTCCCCACCACACACACTAGGACCTTTCTTCAGCGTGTGGCTGTGGAGCTGGAGGCCAAGGACACCCTCTGGAAATCTGAATTCCATTCGCTCTTGGCAAAGAGCAGCTTCCTGCTTGGGGAAGGTGTGCGCGTGTGTGCGCGCGCGTGCACACACGGCCATGGGGGCTGGCGGAGGGAGAGGCGCGTGGGTGGAGCAATGTTTGACGAGACGTGTAAGGTGACCCCAGCACTTCCCGGCACTGGATAGCACTTGCAGAGCTCGTCCAGAGGAGTCGAGACGAATACCTGGAGTGAATGAATCAGAAACGTGCGGGCTGCGCTGCCTTTGAAACAGGCTCTGGCTTAAAACAGTCACGGCAAAACACGCCTTTGAATTTGAAAGCCAGAACTTTTTGCAAAATAATTCAAAAAGTTTGCTGAACCTTAAACCTTTCCTGATGATTCCTTCCTTCTGAAGTTAACTCGTTAAAGTTGCTCCAATCCCAGCCTCGTGCCAGACCAGCTTCCTGGAAACCCTCGCCAACTGCTGGCCTTTGGAAAGGCTCGTCGCCCTAATAGCTGTTTAAAAAAAAAAAAAAAAAAACTCACTGGGCACCTTGGCTGCAGGGTCTGAAAAGTCCTTTGTGCTCGCCCCAGCTGCAGTTTTTCCAGGCCTCGCTTCTGGGGCTGCCTGGAGCTGTCTCTCTTCGTTTCCTCTTACAGTGGCGGGCGCTGGGCTGGCTTCTTCCCGCCCAGCTTCTCTGCCAACGGTGTATCCAGGCCTCCCCACGCCCAGGTGGATGTCCAGGGCAGAGCCCTTGGAGAGGGTGGGTGTGGGCATGTCCCAAGAGGGTCGCCAGCCTCAACTTCCTCTCTGTTCCTTCTCCCCATGGGGAGAGATCAGGACCCCCTCCTAGGTCAACACTGTGTCACTTCCCCAGAATACCCGGGACCCAACTAGTTCCCAAGCAGCGCCATTTCAGAAGGGAAGACAATTTGCTCCTCCCCAAAGCAGAGTCTCGGCGATATAAAGCATGAATGTGAAATGGGGTCTAAGGTATAGTTTAAAGGAGTTTAAAACGTGGAGATGCATTGGAAAATATTTAAACGAACACAGACATTAGGCAAATCAACAGAAAAACGTATCAACTGTTGTCACTGTTGCATGAATCAAAATCAGAGATTACCTGAAAATGGAAAAAACTTACATAAAAACTTGATATAGTGAGACACAGCAGTCAGAACATGCTGTACACGGTTCACTTCTTTAAAAATCACTCCTCTCAAAATTCTGTAATGACAAAACATATGTAACATTTCATTTCCTAGGAGAGCCTTGCTGATCTGCAGATGGGTGGAGGGCACCCCTTCCCATCGAGGGGGGTGGGGGCGGGGGGCTCGCTGGGAGCCCGCCCAGGGCCTGCTCTCACTCCAGCTCTGCCTCTCCCTGTCAAAACCCTCTTTGTGCGGAGCAGCCCCCGCCCCTTGCAGTGACATGAACCAGAGCCCACACCGCTGCGCCGCGGGAGCGGCCCCTCGCCGGCCACCCCAGCCCTGCAGCGGAGGGCTGCTCGCTCACGGCCTGGCGGAACGTCTGCGTGAGCTGCAGCACACTGTTCCTTCCCTATTAAAATGCTGTGCTTAAAAATCATAATAATCAAGTAGTCTCATACGCACATGGTAAAACACATTCAGTGTACAAAGGGAATATGGAGAAAAATCAGGCTGTCCCCACCCCAGCCCTGAATTCCGAAGTTTCCTTCCCCAAAGGCTACCACTTTTACCAGTTTCCTATTGTATTTTTTCAGAATGTGTTATAGGGGCAAACACGTATCTATAATATACCTCCTTTTTACACAAGTGGTAACATACATATTTATCTGCAGTTTGCCTTTTTGACTTAATATATAGGTATGCCAGACTTTCTGAGCTGCCCAGACAAGACTGGTTCATCAGGGCAGTACCCGTCAGGGGCGTTTTTATTTTGCAGTGGCGTGTGTGTCCACACACATGAACAGGTGACAGCTCAGTGCACTGTAGCTGAAGTGCTGCTTTCTCGTGCTTAGCTTCCAGGATCCTTGAGAGAACGTGGCCTCTGCTCTCAGTCTGCTGGGCTGGGCTTTCCCCACATGGGGCTGTGCTCATGGCGGCTCTAGTCTTTCTGGCATGGGTCCTGTTCCTGGTGAACACGAGGACCCAGCTGCCTGAAAAAGGCACGTAGGTGGTGGGGTGGGAGGCCTGTAACAAGGCTAAAGAGTATCGTGCTGGCTGTTAATCAGAGAGCCTTCCATCAAAGGATGCAGAGATGGGCTGCTCATTGAAGCCTGATTAAGGCCAGGAGCATTTTCAAGGGCAACACTGACTTGACCGCAGCTGGCAGGAGGTGGCCAACAGTTACTTGCTTGATGGTCTGGGCAGGAAGCAGCCCCAGGGCATCTGAAGAGAACGGAGCCCTGGCCAGTGCACTGTGCGGGGACCTGTCTCCGCAGGCATCCTGCTGTAAGGAAGCCTTTCAGCTTTCCGTAAGCAAGCCCTCTCATTTCTTGGTGAGCACGCGGCGGCCCCAGTGTGCGCTGTTCAAAGGGAAGGTGCCCGTGTGTTCTGGAGATGGATCTATATTAAGACATCTAGCGCTTCTCCTTTTTATTAACAGCTGCAGAGCATTTCACTGTGCCATAATGTATGGAACAAGCCCCCTATTGATGGATGTATAGGGCAGCTAAAGACGGCCATTGACCATTCAAATATTCACTAATGAACTGCCCGATTATGAAATTAGTCCCTCTGAAACATCCCTCCCCACTGAACACTATTGTTTCTCCCCACCCATCTTCTCCCTGCTCTATCTCTGTTGACTGGGTCTCCTCCTGGGCTGTCTCTTATCAAATAAGGACAATGTAAAGTAAATCACTTATGAAGAAGAACTGTAAATCCTGTCAAGATAAGAGATTTCATGAAGTTAAGGGCAGTGAAATTGAAGAATCTCTAACAGAGATTAGGAGATTAGGCAGAGTTAAACCAGTTATCAACTGAAGAGAAAATCAAGGCTGATACCTAGATAAGCATTTCAAAAAAGAAAGAATAAAAGCAGATGAAATAATAAAGGATTAAGGGTAGGCCCTTAGTGAAGCCATGAAGCCCTGCCTTCCACAGAAATGATCCTCTGTGTGGACATGCTGCCAAAGCCCATTACGAAGTGAAAGACGCCCCACTGTGGCATCGCGGCATGTTTCATAAACGTGCCACCAGACCCTCTCTCCATTCACGAGTCGGCATCTACGATTATAACAACTTACATTTATATAAGATAAGCTTGTTTTCAAAACTATTATTACTACTTCTCAAGGTAACTTCCCAATCAAGTCTATTTTTCATGAAATTTTAAGTGCATTCACTTCAAGAGGCCCGTTTTTCCCCCATTTCCAGCAGGGTTAAGATATCTGTACGTGTTTTGATAGATGCTACCAAATCATGAAGGCTGGCACCCATTGATGCTACTATGAAAAGTGCACAAACACGCCCGTTTCCCCACACCTTCACCAACAAGTGAGTGGTCACAGTTTTTATCTTTATTAATTTGACTGAGGAAGAAGTGGTGTACTGGAGTGTTCACTTACATTTCTTTTATTGTAAATGAGGCTTTTATCTCTTCAAAGAAGTAAACACATTTGTTTTTTCTTTTTTGTGAACCATTTCTCCATACCCTTAATTTTTTTAATACCTCTTCTTACTGATTTATAGAAACTCTGTCTTAGATGTTGAAAATATTTTATCCCAATTTTTCTTCAGTCTTTGAGCTTCTGTAGTTTTCTGCTGGCAGGATTTTTAAATTTGAGTGTTTGGGGGGTTTTTGTTTTTGTTTTTTGTTTTGCATTTCTTATATTTTATTAAAAGTTGAGCTTGTTTATGTGTTTCAGAAGCCAGTTGTATTTTCTTTTCATAAACTGTTCAAATTTTTGGTCCATTTTTTCCTGTTGGACTTCAGAATTTTTAAATTTTGACAGTCAGCTCTGGCAGTCTTTTGTGATTTGAGGTCCTTGTCTTAAAGTTTGGAAAAATTTTGGAAAAAAGCCTCATTCTGAGATTGTTTTAATAAATTCTCCCATGTTTTCTTCTGTCATCTTTATTTTTCACATTAAAAAATAGTTTTAATTGAAGTATGGTTAATTTACATGTATTAGTTTCAAGCGTAAAGCAAAGTGATTCAGTTACACACACACACACACACACATATATCTACATGCATACACATATATATATATATTCTTCAGATTATTTTTCCTTATAGGTTATTACAAGATGCTGAGTATAGTTCTCTGGGCTATACAGTAGGTCCTTGTTGTCTACCTATGTCATATATAGTAGTGTGTATATGTTAATCCCAAACTTCTAATTTATCTCTCCCCCACCCCACTCTCCCCTTTGGTACCCGTAAGTTTGTGTTCTATGTCTGTGAGTCTATTTCTGTCTTGTAAATAAGTTCATTTGTATCATTTTTTTAGTTTCCACATATAAGTGATATGAATATGATTATCTGTCTCTCCTGTCTGACTTACTTCACTTAATATGGTAATCTCTAGGTCCACCCATGTTGCTGCAAATGGCATTATTTCATTCTTTTTTATGGCTGAGTAATATTCCATTGTGTATTATGTGTGTGTGTGTACATATATATATATGTACACACATACATATACACACACCACATCTTCTTTATCCATTCATCTGTTGATGGACATTTAGGTTGGTTCCATGTCTTGGCTATTGTAAATAGTGCTGCTATGAACATTGGGGTGCATGTATCTTTTTTTTTTTTTTTTTGCGGTATGCGGGCCTCTCACTGTTGTGGCCTCTCCCGTTGCGGAGCACAGGCTCTGGACGCGCAGGCTCAGTGGCCATGCCTCACAGGCCCGGCCGCTCCGCGGCGTGTGGGATCCTCCCGGACTGGGGCACGAACCCGTGTCCCCTGCATCGGCAGGTGGACTCTCAACCACTGCGCCACCAGGGAAGCCCGCATGTATCTTTTTGAATTAGCGTTTTCTCTGGATATATGCCCAGGAGTGGGATTGCAGGATCATATGGTTAACTCTATTTTTACTTTTATAAGTTACCTCCATACTGGTCTCCATAGCAGCTGTACCAATTTGACATTCCCACCAACAGTGTAGGAGGGTTCCTTTTTCTCCATACCCTCATTTATTATTTATAGACTTTTTAATGATGGCCATTCTGACTGGTGTGAGGCGATACCTCACTGTAGTTTTGACTGCGTTTCTCTAATAATTAGTGATACTGAGCATCTTTTCATGTGCCTGCTGGCCATCTGTATGTCTTCTTTGGAGAGATGTCTATCTAGTCTTCTGCCCGATTTTTGATTGGGTTGGGGTTTTTTTGATATTAAGCTGTATAAGTTGTTTGTGTATTTTGGGAATTAATCCCTTGTCGGTAGCATCATTTACAAATATTTCCTCCCAGTCCATAGGCTGTCTTTTCATTTTGTTTATGATTTCCTTTGTTGTGCAAAAGCTTTTAAGTTTAATTAGATCCCGTTTGTTTATTTTTATTTCCATTACTCTATGAGACAGATCCAAAATAATATTGCTGTTATTTATGTCAAAGAGTGTTCTGCCTATGTTTTCCTCTAGGAGTTTTATAGTATCCAGTCTTACATTTATATGTTTAATCCACTTTGAGTTTATTTTTGTATATGGTGTTCAAGAATGTTCTAATTTCATTCTTTTACATGTAGCTGTCCAGTTTTCCCAGCACCATTTATTGAAGAGACTGTCTTTTCTTCATTGTATATTCTTGCCTCCTTTGTTGTAGATTAATTGACCATAAGTGCGGGGGTTTATTTCTGCGCCTTCTATCCTGTTCCATTGATCTATATGTCTGTTTCTGTGCCCGTGCCATGCTGTTTTGATTACTGTAGCTTTGTAGTATAGTCTGAAGTCAGGGAGCGTCATTCCTCCAGCTCTGCTCTTCTTTCTCAAGATCGTTTTGTCTTTTCAGGGTCTTGTGTTTCCATACAAATTTTAAAATTTTTTGTTCTAGTTCTGTGAAAAACGTCATTGGTAATGTGAATGGGATTGCACTGAATCTGTAAATTGCCTTAGGTAGTACAGTCATTTTTAACACTATTGATTCTTCCAATCCAAGAACACAGTGTATCTTTCCATCTGTTTGGGTCATCTTCAGTTTCTTTCAACAGCATCTTACAGTTTTTGGAGTAAAGGTCTTTTGTCTCCTTAGGTAGGTTTATCCCTAAGTATTTTATTCTTTTCAACGCAATGGTAAATGGGATTGTTTCCTTAATTTCTCTTTCTGATATTTCGTCGTTAGTGTATAGAAATGCAACAGATTTCTGTATGTTAATTTTGTATCCAGCAACTTTACTGAATTCACTGATGAGCTCTAGTAGTTTTCTGGCAGCATCTTTAGGATTTTCTATATATAGCATCATGTCATCTGCAAACAGTGAGAGTTCTACTTCTTTTACAATTTGGATTCCTTTTTCTTCTCTGATTGCTGTGGCTAGGAATTCCAAAACTATGTTGAATACAAGTGGCGAGAGTGGGCGTCCTTCATCTTTTTACATTTAAATAGTGCTCCCTCTAGATTTGGACATAAGGAGTCATTAAATTCGATTTATTTTCTATGTGTCTAACTAGTTACCCCAACACTATTTATTTGAATACATCATCTTCTTTCCACTGACTTAAGTTGTTACCTTTATCATATTTCAAACTCTCATTTAATGTGTCCATTTCTAGATTGTCTTATGGATGGCTGATGGGCCTAGTGACGGGCCAGCCTCAGTTATTTGACTTTTGAACTTTATGATGTGCTTGTGAGTATAGCAGGTTTCCCCCATCTCTCTTACTCATAAGAGGAAGCTGCATTTCACACAGTACAGTCAACCAGGGAATCCATGGCATGGCCTCAGACCACAACACTCTAGACACAGGATTAGCTCTTGAGTTGGACGGGAAGCCTGAGTGTTTGGGGCTGAGTCCTCGCCTTGGTGGCTAATGCTGTCAGGGAACAGGAGCACTTGTCTCTTCTGGGCTCACTCACACGGCAGAGTCCAGACAAGGGGTTTCTTCCGGGCTCACTCACATGGCAGAGTCCAGACAAGGGACGCACCTGGGTCTCGGGTCTGACCCTGGGGGCCACTTCCTACTCATGTATGATCACAGTTTCAGGGCATCTTATGAAAACTGAATTCAGTAACTCAAGAAAGTAAATAAGCCTAATTCAAAAAGGAAAAGAATGGCAATAAGAAAAATCTGTAACATGTAGCCAGCCCCTCCCCTCCCCAGGCCAACCACCGGAAAGGAAAATAACTGACACGGTAAAGTGTTATAGCTGGAGTGCTGTTATAACCAGCGCAGGTCAAAATGGTTTCACATCATGACTTGGACAGCAGTGACTCAGTTTCCATATCTAATCTAGACCACCTGTACCAATGTGGCTTTTCCAGCCTCATCCTTGTGAAACTAGCCCAGAGGAATGTGCCCCTGTCCCCAGACCTCCTGCTTGGTGCTCTCCTTTACTGACTTGTAAACAAAAAAGTAGTGGTTAGAAGCAGATTCTAGAGCTGTAGTGCAAGTTCAGATCCTAACTGCACCCCTCCTACCTGCTGGACCTTGAATGAGTCATTTAACCTCAGTTTCAGTTTCCCCATCTGTAAAATGGGGATAATAAGAAAGAGTGCCTACTGCAGAGGGTTACTGGGAGGATTAAATGAATGACTAATGTGAAGTACACAGAATGGTGCTGACACATAGTAAGGTTATATAGTATTGGTTAAATGCATGTCCCTACCTCAAGATGAGTCATTCAGTTCATGTTTATCATGGTAGGTGCCTGACAACGTCGATGGAGAGGCGAGTTTGAATGAGTAGAATCACCTTCAGAAAAAAGTGAAGTTGCACCCTCATCAGACTATTTAGGACAATGGGTAATCTTTAAACCCGAGTGCTTTTCTGGAACACAGAGGGACAGGCTGCACCAAAGAGCTCCAGACGCTTTTTCAGAATTGTACAGGACTTGCATTACGTGCTTTTTTTTTTTTTTAAAGAAGATGTTGGGGGTAGGAATTTATTAATTTATTAATTTATTTTTGCTGTGTGGGGTCTTCGTTTCTGTGCGAGGGCTTTCTCTAGTTCTGGCAAGCGGGGGCCACTCTTCATCGCGGTGTGCGGGCCTCTCACTATCGCGGCCTCTCTTGTTGCGGAGCACAAGTTCCAGACGCGCAGGCTCAGTAGTTGTGGCTCACGGGCCTAGCTGCTCCGCGGCATGTGGGATTCTCCCAGACCAGGGCTCGTACCCGTGTCCCCTGCATTAGCAGGCAGATTCTCAACCACTGCGCCACCAGGGAAGCCCAACATGCTGATTTTTTTTCACATAAATTTTATAATCAGCTTGCCTGATTTAAAAAAAAAAAGTGTGTGTGTGTGTGTGTGTGTGTGTGTGTGTGTTCCTCCATATTCTGCCAGTAGTTTCTATTGAAACGGCAATCAATTTAGATTAACTTAGAATTATCTTTCTTACAATATTTTTGACTTTCTAGCCAAAAATAGGAGATTTATCCATGTGTTCAAGTCAGTTGTAATGTCCCTCAGTATTTTTTAGCCCTCTGTTCGTATAGATTTTCTGTATCTTCATTATTGGGTATTTTTAGGAAGACTACTTTTTTTTAATTTGGCGATCGTGATTTTTTTCATGAATTTTTCATTCCGAGATAATTGTACATTCACATGCAGCAGCTAGCTGTGAGAAATAATAGAGGGATCCCACGTAGCCTTCACCCAGTCTGCACCAGTGGTAACATTTTGCAAACTGTAGGACCAGATCACTGCCAGGATACAGACGCTGACACAGGGGAGCTTCTGTCACCCCAGGGTCCCTCATGTAGCCCCCTTTCATAGCCACACTCCCTTCTCTCCCATTTCACCTTGTCCTTAGCCCCTGGCAACCACTAATCAGTTCTGCATTGCTTTAATTTTGTCTTTACAAGAATGCTCTATAAATGGAACTGTACAGTATGGGACCTTTTGAAACTGGCTCTTTTCACTCAACACAGTTCTCTGAAGATTCATCCAGGTTGCTGCATGTATCTTTGCATTCTTGGTGTGACCCTGTTTACACTGGTTATTTTTACAGCTGATGGACCCTGGTTACTAATAGCTTCCCTTTTTTTGCGCTGACTATCATAGATGAAATCAGTATGTGTTCTTTTATTATGCCAGCCTTGTCAGATCAGTGGGATTCTGGCTCCACAGAGACTGTGGAAGGTTTCGTTAAGGATGTGACTATTTTAAAATATATGCTCAAAGAGAAAAAAAAAGCTCCTGTGAAAAAAAATTTGTTTTGTTCTTAATTTTCTTTTTTTCAACCACTTTATTGAGTCACGACTGACATACAAAATCTGTACATAATTAATGTATACAATGGGATGAATTTGGAGATAAGTGTATACCTATGAGACCGTCACCACAATCTAGGCCATAAACATACCCATCACCTCCAAAAGTTTCTTCACGCCCTCTGTTATCATGTATATTGTTATTTCCTAAGAACACGTAGCGTCAGATCTAGCCTCTGAGCAACTTCTGAAGCACACGATGCAGGGCTGTTGACTACAGGCACTGCGATAGGCAGGCGCTCTCTAGGACTCATTCACCCTGCAGAGCTGAAACTCTGTGCCCTTTGACAAATTCCTCCCGGCTGCCTCCTCCCCCTGCCCCTGGCAACCACCATTCAACTCTCTGCTTCTCTGCGCTTGGCTATTTTAGATTCTTCATATAAGTGATATCATACAGTATTTGTCCTTCTGTGTCTGGCTTATTTCACTGTCCTCCACATTCATCCGTGTTGTCACAAGTGGCAGGATTTCCTTCTTGTGAAAGAATTCTTGTACAACAACTCTATTTCTGAACGCTAACAGGATTCGGGGGGAAAAAAGTCCTTTTTACATCATTTATGTTTGATAGAGAGTGGGATAGAAGGAAGCAAGTTTGCTCCCTATGGGATAGATGCAAGAGTTCAGGGAGCCCCCAAGGAGGGGCCTGGGAGCCCTGGGGCCATCCTGTGGGGCCGGGAGGAGGGCATTCCTGTCTTGACTGCTCCCCCGAGAGAGGGCCTCACTTTCTCCCAGTATCTTCTTGCCTCCCACCAGCCCACCCAGCTCTGTCTCTCTCCCCAGCTCTGTGACTCGTAGTCATCTTGAAGCTCCCTGCTCACCCCCATGTGCAGCACTGCTCTCGGGCTGGGGTGACTGCAGACTAAGAATGGGAATCTTGGCGAGAGCTCTGGGGGGTGGGGGGGGTAAGTTGACCTTCACGGCCTCAGGCTCCCTTGATGGGAAATGAGGTTTGTTACAGCCCCCACCCAGTCCAGGCTGGGCCAGCCCACACACACACACCTACACACACACACACACACACCCCTACACACACACACACACACACACACACCCCACACCGCTGAGCTAAGAAGGGCACAGGGCAGCCCCAGTCTGAAACTCCCGTGGGTTCCCCCAGCGTGGATGTGTGTAGGGTCTAGGCTCTAGGAGCTGAAGGCACCTGTAAGATCCAGTGCGGTGCCCGGCAGGCAGGCGGAGGAGACGGTGCCCCCTTGCCCTGTGTGTCCATTCTTCCAGGCAGGAGGTGTGAGTGTACACACCAGGCACCGTGCAAGCCCCAGGAGACCAGGAGGATCTGGGCAGGGACCACCTCTGCTCTCTCAGAGGTCCTGATCTCCTCGGCAACACTCCCTGGGCACTGCGTTCCAAAGGAGCCCCGGCGCTACCCTTTCGGGGAGGAGAAAGCTCGCTACCCTGCACACATCTTTGGACTAAAGAATCCTCTTAAAATCATAATAGTACTCGCCCTTAGCCAGGCACTTTGCTGAGTGCTTTATAAACATCATTTCACTAATCCTTACATCACGGCAGCTTTTGACATAAGAATATTATCACTCCTGTTTTATATATAATCAACCTGAGGCTTGAGAGGTTAAGTCGGGCCCAGGGTCACAAAGCTAGTATTGACCCTGAGCAGTGGCTCTGATGAAGTCACTGTCGCTCCTCAAATACTCCCTTGGTGTCATTTTAAACAAGTCAAGCTCTCTCCTGACCCTCTCCCCTTCCCCAGGCTGGGACCGACTTACGTCCCTCCTTAAGAGTGGCCAATTTCTAAGCCTCAGACTGGTCCACAGAGAACCCATCTCCCCTCTTGTTCTTAATGTATAACTGGGTGTTTGTCTGTGGTGAAGGGTTACGAGCCGTCTCCTTCGATCCCAAGGCCGGTGAAGGCAGAAGTAGGTCTTTTTGTTCAGCATTATCTTCAGTGTTTAATCCGCACAGAGCCCATCATGGCCGTTCTGTGAATGTTTGACGAATAAATAAGTGAATGAATAAGCAAGGGGGGATTGCACCAGGGCCTGTCAGGTGCAGGACCCTGGCTGTGGTCCATCCTCCTCACAAGGGCCTGCCCAGTCTGCAGCGGGTCTCGAAGCAGCAGTGAGGCCTTAATGCTCTTTCTGGAGCTCCTTCACCCCTGCTCTTCCTCCAGGGCACGTCCCCACTCACACAGTCCATGGCAGTTGGAGTCCAGAGTCTACCAGGGGTCTCTGATCGAAAGCTCTGCCCCGCTGGAGCCCACTCCCTTCCGTACATCTCCCTAGAAGTACAGGGAGATGAAGTGCGGTCACTCTGGTGGTCCGCCAGGGCCTTGTTATGCTGCACTGTCTCAGTTTTCGTAGATCAAGGGACCAGGCTCTGGGGATGGCAGATGCTCCCGGGTAGAAAACAGTGGCTCCTGGGAAGGAACTCAAGTCTGTGCATGCTGAGACCAAGAGGTTCTCCGCCACCAGGCTGTGTTCACACGCCTTCCTTGGTTGGTTGGTCGCCCTAGTTATGCCCTCCCCAGAGAGGAAGTCTGCTCCCCCTTCCTAATGGCAAGTCTCCTGTTAGCCTGAGAACCAGGGGCCTTTAGATCTTCTTGTTCCCGGGATAATTCTCACCAGCTCAGGAGGCATGGGGATGGGCCAGTGTTAGGAATGGGGCCAGCACCTGATTAAAGGCTCCAAATGAGGGGTCTCGCGCTGGGTGACGGAGCTGGAGGTGAGGGACAGAGCGAAGGTCCTGGCCCTCTGCAGCCTGCTGGCCTGAGTGCGGACGATGGTTTGCAAGACCAGTCGTGTGGAGGCCAGGTTTTCTGTGCCAAGGGCTAGGCCCCTCTTCCTGTCACTACTGCCTACAAAGGCTGGACCTGGGGCTCTGGCTGATCAGGAAAAAGTAAGAATTGCATACGATTCCATCAAAGATGGTTTTCCTATTAAAACATGACTCGTGTTAAAACACAGGGCTTAGTTCAGAGTAAACATTTCGAACTGCTGAGGAGAAGCAGAGATTTACAACACAGAGCAAGACTTAAAGACGTAAAAGCCCCTGTACACTGACTGAGGCCGAGAGCGCTGCCCCGCAGTGCCAGCTCAGTTCAGACCCAACTTGATCCAACCTGCTCCATCTCTGCTTCCAGGAGCCCCCCCTCACTTCTCACCTCAGTACTCCCAGGTTGGGAGGTCTCGCGGTCCAGCCTGGGCCTTAGGCCCTCCTCACTCCCTCCTGGCTTGAGCTCCAGGGCAGCCGCTCTTGCTCTGTGCCCCCAAATCTTGGCCTCCACCAGCTTTGTTGGATTCCTCTCCCTGGCCGCACACTCGCTGCTGCCTCTCTCTTCCAAATCATAAACACAAAAGATGGCCAAAGGTACACTCTCCACGACATTTTTCCTGGTCAGACAAAACCTAATGACTGCCTTTTGTTTCCTTCCATTTAGAAGCATTTCCCTGGCAACCCTGTCTCTCCTTAGTCAACAGCAGCTAACTTCATCCTTCCCCTTTATCAAGATATTGTTTAGAGCAAATAACTCATTAACTGGTACAGCAACTTGGGAACCCTTTCACACCGGCTCTCGAGAGGACCTTTCCCCTGAGAACGGGGCACCCCACAGAGCTCAGGAGGAGCAGTGCCTTCGGGGGCTTTGGTAGGGCTCTGCCAGCAGACAGGCAGCTGCCGGTTAACGACTGTGCCTGGTACCTTCTCTGATTGGATTAAGTAACTTAACAAAAGGGAAGCCGACGTGGCTGGAGTGAACTGCCACATTCGTATTCCTGTGGCATCTCCTCCTAGGTGGCCCAGGTGTATGTATGAAGGCCTGAGGCCTGCTGCCAGCACCGCATAAGCTCCAGGGGGCCATGTGGGCTCAGTCCCCACTGATTCCTCAGCTCCCCAGCAGCATTCTCTTTCATGTGAAAATATACTCATTTGATAAACAGACTGTGTTCCAGAACTTTCTAGGTGACCTCCCTTCTCTTCCTTCTTTTCCACTGTTAGGGGTTGGAAAAGCAATAGATTTGCTTTCTCAGTGTCTCTGGAGTGACTTTCGGGGCAAGAAATGCCCCTTGTCTATGGCACCAGAGTTGTGGCCAACTGAGAACCTGCTTTGGCGGAGGGACCTGGGAGGAGCCCCTCAGCTAGGCCTGCTCATGTAGCAGGAGTGAGGGAAGCTTCTGCCTCTCACTCTCCCTCAGACTGCTCCAGCCACAGGCAGGGGCTAGGAATCTCCCCACCAGGGCAAGTGCAGGACCAGCCTCCTTCAGAGAGCAGCCCGAGACGCAGGCGGTGCTTTGCCAAGGCTCTGTCTCTATCAGAAAGTAGGTCTGTGTCCCTAACCCACGCGGTGCACTAGAAGGGCGCTGGTGTGCTGTGCGCACAGCAGGTGACTGGATAAGAGGTGAGACGGCTTCCATCTTCAGAGCTCGCGGCTCTGCATTTACAGCTTCCTCCGCTCCCTGCCTCACTCGTACTTCCTGGATTTGACATGTGTGCCTCTGGGGACAACCTGTGAGAATTACAGATTGCCGGGGGCGGGGGCAGGGGTGCAGCCGTGTCCGATTGGCACAGAGCGTCTAATGTTCAGACCTGAACAGACAGGGAAGGGGTTGCCTGGAGAGGGTCCCCATCTGGACAGAATGTTCCCCTACGTGGGGCAGCTGGCACAGCTCACGAGAGCATGTCTTCAGTCCTCAGATCCCAGAGTGTGCATGCCATGGCATGTCACACCCATAGCCACGTGTCTCACACTTCAGGGGCCCAGCCATGTCACGTAGAGGGCCACCCACATCACTGGTTCTGGACAGGTGTCGACGGGTCCCCTTTTACATGGAACTGCACCCTGAATGGGAAGCCCAGCGCGCCTTCCATCTGATAGGCCACGCCAGAGGGTTGCTCACACCCAGGCGTGCGACCCTGGCCCCACTGTTCAGTGGCAGCACCCACACAGATATCGAGCCTTGCAGCTGCGAGGTGAGCTGCTGTCATTCCGTGTGGGGTGGGAGGATGAGCCCACGCAGGCAGCAGAGGCCACAGGCCGCCACAGCCTCTCGCTCAGGCACTGTAATTCCGGAGGTCCCATGCAGGCTTTGGGCCTTTGGGTCTGGGGCTTATGGAGGCGGGCCCCTGCCCACCCCGGTGCTCTGACTCCGTCTGCCCAAAGGCACCTGCAGCGTCGGCCATCCTCTGGAATAGGACTCCCGGGCAGGGTGGGCCAGGTTGTCTCCTAGTCACCTCCTGACTCACCAGGGTCCAGGCCATCACCTGGGCTAAGCCGAACGTTCTCTCTGTGGACAAGCCTGCCCGAGTCCTGGCCCACTCACCGTCAGCCTGCGCGCTCTGGGCCTCAGCCCAGTTCCAGGAGAGTCACGATGGGGCTTGTTCTAGGCCCCTCTGGCTCTCACCCATCCGGGGCATGGGAGAACAGAGAAAGGTGCTGGGCCTGCCCCTAGCAAGCCTGAGTCAATGGCAGATCGTCGCCCTTCGCCCTGTCTCGCTCGCTCGCCCTGGCCTTTTCCCTGCCTTCCTGAGAGCACAGCTGTGCCCGCCCGTCCCGCTCCTCGACCACCAGCTCCAGCCTGGCTGTGTGACCCTAAGGCCCTGTGATGCAGGGGACAAACATGCCTATCCCAATGATGACACTGGCCTGGGAGGCCAGACCCCAGACCACACCACACTGTGCCTGGCCAGGGGAGGAACACCCTCAGCGGCAGGGTGTGGGCACCCCGTGCAGAGACCTGGACCCTTACGGGCAGAGCCCCTGCCTGCCAAGTTTCTGTGATTATTTTGAAACAGTTCCCAGCAACAGACACCCCCCCCCCCCCCGCCCCCAGCACTGAGTCTCATTCGCAGCCCCGGAACAACAGCTCCCGGCCCTGGGCAGCACGTTCCTGCGGGACAGCTGCTGTAACCGGATCGCGGGCCCGGCTGCCAGCACTCTCCACATGAGCACGTCTGCTCTTAGGCCAAGCTCCGGGCTGTGCAGAGCGCGGCTGCTCGACCAAACACGGGTCCCCCCACTCGGATGGCAAACCCCTCCCTGTTCGAGGCCCCGTTTTCAGACTGGGAGCACTGGCTTCCAGCTGTAAAACTGCATTCCCTCCGGAGCAAGAGCTCCTCTGCCCACCCCCACAGAACAAACAAAGGGACTCAGGTGCACTTCCCCGGCCAGAGGGCCCTGGTGTGCGTCAGTCCGGTCACCAGCCTAGAGGCCGGCCCAGGTCCATGAGGCCCTCATGGTGCACGGCGTGCCTGGTGCGTCCTCCTGGTGAGTGAAGGCGAGCACAGGGCCAGGTCTGGCTTGCTGAGGCAGGAGCAACAGCTCCGGGTGAAGACGTGGCAGTCGCAGATCTAGGGGGACAGGATGCCAGGCAGTGACACAGATGCCCTGAATGGGGTGTACCAAGTAGACCTCAGCCCACCCACAAACTGCAGTGGAGAGATCTGGGTCGGGGCTTGTCCACCAAGCACAGGGCCGGTTGAGCGTGCTGGACTCCCAGGCCTGACGGCCTTGGGTTGAGGGCTGCGACAGCCTGGCCTGCTGTGGCTGCCCTCAGTGCTACGCTCTGCAGAAGGCTCTGGTAGGTGGATACACGCCCACGAGCCCAGCTGTCCATACAGCGCCCCTGACTGCACTGGGGCTGCTGCACAGTATTCAAGAGGGCCGTCCTGGGATCCTGGGACTTGGGACTGTTTATACAGTCCTCTCCCTGACACAGCCTATTCGGTGGCTCTGACCCCCTGACCCCTATCAAGGAGGTGTGGCTGGCGGGGGAGGGACAGGTTCCCCTCTCCATTCTTCTCAGGCCCTCTGCTCCATCTGTGGCCTTCCCTCCCCAGCCAGGTCCCAGAGCCCAGGGTACAGTGTTCTGATGCGCCTGGGCCAGCAGCCAGCCAGTCATGGAGACACTGAGGACAGGGGCCTCCAGCCCAGACCCCGGTTCCCAAGGAGACTCAAAGGCCGGAGTCGGGGTGTCCTGCGGAAATCCTGGTGGGATGGAAAATCCCCAGCAGTTGGGCCCCAGGCTGAGCTGTGACACTGCACTTTTCCCGCCTGCTGGGGGTCAGCCGGCTCGCTGCTTCCTGCTTCCCTTTGATGTCCCTGTGTGAGGGAGGGGTCAGCACCTCTCTGGGCTCGGGCGCACACACACACACGCGCGCGCGTGCTCTCGGCTGCAACAAGGAGTCTGTGCTCTGGGGCCTGGGTACTGGGTACGCTGGGGTCAGGCAGGGGACCTGGTGGGCTGGGGAGGGAGGCCAGGTGGAAAAACCCCAGCCTCGGCAGAGAGTTCCTGAGAGAGAGGAAAGGAAGGGTCTGCCCTGAAGCCCACCGAGGGCATGTCCGCTCTCCCTCCTGGGCTGTCTGATCTGGGAGGGAGACGCCATGATGAGCCTCTGTCTAGACGAGGAAACTGAGGCCTGTGGACAGTCCAAGCACCGCCACTCAAATGGCGTCCTTGGGGCCTTCCTCTCACATCTGGGGAACTTCCCCCAAAGTTTCAATAGCTGCTGCCGTTTGCCAGCCCCCCCTGCAGCGCTGCGCCCCAGTCTCTGCGTGCGCCCTCCCCAGTTCACTGCATGACGCCGGGCTTGGCCTCCAGCTCCAGGTGGCAGGGCAGAGCTCGGGCAGCCAGGCCTTGTGGCCCTAGTGCCACCATTCTACATGCTCACTGCTGACAAGGCAGGTGCTCTCCCGAACACGGGGACTGAGCTGGCCCTCTGACCAGCCCAGTAACCCCAGGAGGTACCCTGCTGGTTTTAATTTGGGTTCACAGATGAGGAAAATGAGGCACAGAGAGATCAGGGGACCTGCCCAGTGACACGTACCTCACCGGTGCTAGAACTGGGACCCCAGCTGAGTGGCCGGGGCTGCTGTTCGGTGCCGCCATATCACACCTCCACACTCCACTGCTCCCCAAGAGCCCCCTGGGCCCAGACCTCCTGGAGAGGCGCCCGAGGGGGAGAGCGCAGGCCGGCCATACAGCAAGGTCTGGAGCTGAGCTGGCGGGGCAAGAGGGAGCTCTGCTCTCTGCTCCTTCCACATGTGGGGTTGGGGAACAGGTCAACCCTCTAGAAGAACCCAGAGAAAATGGCAGGGGATGACCAGGAAAGCCGGGACCGCAGGGCCCAGGCTGGGAAACTGGAGGCACGCGTACCGCCTGCAGGATTCTGAGGGGCGGTTAGCCCGCCCTGTAGTAGTGGCTCCTCCGCCTGGCAGTTGGGTGGTCTGGCCCCCACCCACCTGTGCAAGAAGGCCTTTGAGATCCTGAGGAGAGAAGCTGTGGAGGCGCAGGTGGCTGGGGAGGTGACCCCCCCACTCTTTTAATGTTCAAACAGCTCAGCCTGCTGACTTTGATGCAGGGGGTTAGGCGGAGTGGCTTTGAAGTCAGCCCTTGGGGGACGCTCCTATCAGCCCCTGCGTAGATAATCTCCCACCCGGCCCTGGGACTCAATGCCACTCTTGGGATGCCCCCCCTTACAGCTTGGGGCCTTTTGGGTGGCCTTGGGAAGAGGGGGCCTTAGCGGGGGAAGAAGCAGCCTCTCCTTGGGAAATGGGGAGCGTGGGGGAGGGGCAGCCCAGGACACATGCCCCCAGAAACCCCTGCCCTCTGCTCCGCCTACCCCCAGGCACTGGTGTTCCTCCCAAGAGCCCTAGAGGTAGAAGGTGTCTGGAGAACCACCCTCCCTCCTTTGGCTCAGAAGGAGCCTGGCCGCAGCCAGTGTGTCCCCGACATCTTCCACCTCATAGCCCCGTGATCTGCTCCCTTGCCTTGTCTGCCAGCCTGGAGCTCACGGAGGGGCACCCCATCTGATGGCCCCCGCGTCCCAGCACTGGGCCTGCACAGGAGGGCCAGAATGAATGATGACTCAATGAACGATGTAGAAATCTGTTAGCAGGGGTACCTTCTGGATTCTCAGACATCCAGACATTTCAGGAACAAAAGAAGCCAGCAAGCGGCCTCTGCAGCCCTGGCAGCACGAGTGGGAGGGGCAGTGGGATGAGCCGCTGGCCAAGGAGGCCAGGGTCCGGTGAGTGGCTGCTGGGGGCAGCGCCCTTTGCACTGGGGCGGGGCACAGTCCCATTGGGAAGCTAGTTGAGGGGGTGGCGTTTGGCTCCCGAGTGGCCTATGCAGGGAGGGAAGCGATACCTTGTCAGGGTGGCACTTGGCCCTCCCAGGTGCCTAGCCGTGGCCTCGGGCATCCCTGGGCTCCCACCCCTGCATGTGCAGGGAAGGCCTCTTGGACTCCAAGGCTGCCTTCCCCCACAATGATGACAGTGGCGGGCCTCAGCGTGGCCCAGGGCTCTGCTGCTTGGGAGACCTTTGCCCGAGCACAAGCTGAGAAGGCATGTGAGCCTGAGGGCCGGCCCTGCCTCTCCTACCCTCTCTCAGGCTGGTTCTCCGGCGAGCTGAAGGTTCGAGAGTGACTGTCTTCCGAGGTTGGACAGGGAGCCTGACAAAGGCCTGCAGCCCTCCCCGCCATGAGAGGACAGGGAGGGCTGGCCTCCTCAGAGGCCGAGCTAAATTCTGCTGTGTCAGTGCCCAGCGGCCTCAGGCAAGTCACTCTGTGTGGCCAGGCTGCTCTTTGCTGCATCTGCACGTGCGCGCAGTGCCTCCGGCCCTGGGCCCTGGGCGGCGGGGGATTAGATCAAGTCGAGCATGATGAAGTTAAGGCGCTGCACGGTTTCTTTAGAGGGCTGGTGCTGCTGGCGTGACCGTTCTGCGGGTGACATGCGCCTATACTAGAAGGCTGTCTCCCTCCCTGAGAGGAGCAGGGGTCCTAGGGGCTGCGAACGAGGCAACGTGAGAGCAGAGGCTGGGTCCTGGGACCTTGGGAACAGCCCGTGGGCCTGGTAGGGTCTCAGCTTCCGTCATGAAGAAGGTGCCACAGGGGCCAGGGGCTGGGCAAGAAGCAACACGAAGAGGGGACAGAACCCCAGGCCTTGTCGAGGAGTGGGTCACAGGCTAAGCACGCGTGCGTTGTGCGTTTTAGTGCACGACTGAGTGGGTGTGTGTTAGGGCAGATGGGTGTGAGGGGCATCTGTTAACAGTTTCTGAGCAGTTTTCATCCCATTCCTAGAGCCTTCAGGTGTGTTCAGCCTGGCAGGGAAGTCAGAGGGAGACTGTGGACTTCAGGCTGTGGGAGCGCTCTCCCCACTTGCCCTGGGTCCCGGGCTGCTGCTTTCCCACTGCTGGGAACTGGTCTCTGGGGGCACAGGAGTCCAAGCCTCTACTCCCACCCAGGTTTCACCTGGGTTGAGGTCCCAGCTCCTTTAAGCCAATCTCAAAGGTTCGTTTGGAAGTCACGGCCATGTGTTCATGTCCACCAGGCTGGGATGGAGGGCAGCGGCTTTGGGGTGAAGTCTTGTCTTAGGCATCAGAACAAGCTGGAAGAGGGAGGGCATGGGGAGCCTTTGTTCTAGATGCACACAGATTCCTGGCGACACCAGGGGGTGGGGGCTGAGCAGAGTCCCTCTCAGGGCCTTCTGGGAGGGGCACTCAGAGCTCAGCTGCGTTTAAAAATTAGCAGGCGGAGGAGTTCGAGGCTCTGCAGTTAACCCCTTTTGAGCCTTTGAAGCCTGTTTGAACTGTTAATCAGGAAGGCTGGGCTGAAGGGCTGCCGCCACCCCCCTGAACGCCTGTCCCTGGCTGGGTCTCTGAGTCTGGGCGTTAAAAGCCGAGAAGAAACTGCTGTCTGCGTGGGGTCTACTGAAGCCCCCCACCCCCTCCAAGACTGTGATGTTGACGGCCTCTTTGTTTTCTCATCTCAGCCTATTCAAGGCCATTTTTCAGCTTGCTGGCTTTGCGTTAAGATTGGGGGGATTTTCCACCCTTCCGAGGTTATGAAATAGCTCAGCAAGGACGAGGCCTCCCCGCGGGAGTCAACCCAGCCTCCCGCACGTGCTGCAGGGAAAGGCTCTTTATTGCCACAATACCAAGGGCAAAATGAGAGAGGAGGAAGGACTTTGGGGAAAGGGTCTCTCCCTGTGTGTCCTGGGGAGCGGTGGCCAGCAGAGAGCCACGCTGGCTGGAGGCGCATCCCAGCAGGGCCATTTCTAGGGCGGCGGTCATCCACTGCCAATGGTCAGAGGCCCAGGAACACTGCTTGCAGTATGGCCTCTGCAGGGGCCATGACCCTTACTTAGGCAGGTGACTTTCCCTCCTTCCTGGTCTCCTGGCTTTCCCGCGCCTCTCCGGGTCTGTCCTCCATCTTCTTTGCAGGCTCTCCCTCGTGGCCTGGCTGTTAACACCTGAGCTCCTCAGGACCTGTCCAGGGCTGGCTTCCCTCTTCTCTCCAAACTGCTTCCCTGAGCTGCGCCTGCAGCTTCCAGCACCATCTGTGGGTCCCTGATTCCCAAACATGTCTTCAGCCTGGCCCTCCACACTGCAGACCCACGTTCCAGTCACCAGCCCCACGGCTTCCTTCTGCAGTCTCTCATGCCATACTCCACCCCACCAAGGCACCTTTTCTCCAACAACAGAGGTCCCTGCCACCCACCCCTGCCATGCAAGCCAGAAACCCCAGAATCATGCCCAGCACTCCCCCGTCCTAGCTGCCCGAGTCAGTCCAACACCACACCAGGTTGATTTCACCCTGACATCTGCGGAAGATTTCTGCTTCCCTCTGTTCCCGTCACCACTGCCCAGGCAGGCCACCGTCTCTGGGCACTGCAGCGCCCCTGTCCCCTTCCAGTACCTCCTCCACTCAGAGGAGGGGGATCATTTCACAACACGAATCCAACTGGGCCACTCCCCGTGTGGGACCTTTCAGAGGCTCTCGGCACTCTCAGAACAAGGCCAAAGTCCTTAGCAGCAGCGTGGCCTGCTCTGCGCTTCAGGTGCCTGGCCTCTTTCCGGCCCTTTGGCTCATGGGCTCCCTCCACCAGGGGGCCCTTTGCCTGCAGCTCCTGTCCTGCCTCCCCCACCTTCCCCAAGGGAACTTCTAGGACCCCAGACTAATTCCTGGCACAGACCCTGTTGCAGGTGGTTCCTGTTATATGAGTCTCTTCTGTGTCCCCACCTGCAGAGCATTCCCCTTGGGGTGCAGTAAGACACACACGCACGCACCGGGTAGTCTCTCCCCTCGGCCCACAAGCCCCAAAGAGGGCAGGCGCTGCTCAGCTCCTGTTCCTGCCGAGTTCCTACTGCCTGCTGAGTTTTCGACAAAGGTCTGTTCAGTGACCAAATCTGTAAACTGGCAGTGATCGCTGCCCTGCCTCTCAGACAGGATTCACTGCCTGGGCGCGTGCTGTGTAGATGGCAGGACGCTGCCTCAAAGTCAGCTGTACGTGGCCTGTCTCGCTAGCAGGCCTGGAGTGCGAGCGAGCTCTGTGAGGGCCTGCTACAATCTCCCGGAACAGCACAGGCGCAAGAATGAAGGAACAGGAGCTCCCTTGTTGGAGGGAGGGGAGAGAAGGGATTCCACTGGGCCACACTGGCAAAGGGCTCCCCACCCTGTAACAGCAACCTGCTGCAGGACGACTTCCTGTCACACCCTCAGATGTTCCTCACTTCTGCCCTCCTGGACACACTCACACTCAGGCGGACATGATCTGGCTCTCTGCTCCGGTCAGGCCCTCTTCACAGCCCAGGGTCACCTGTGTGGCCGCTGGACTGAACTGCTCTGGTGCACACCTGCCACAACTCGCCTGGGCACCCGATGGCCCTGGCCCTCTCTCCCACCCCCATCCCCACCCCGAAGCCCAGCCAGAGCCCTGGTGGGGGCCCAGTCTGCCTGGGCAGTGGCCGGAGGAGCTGGGGACAGGCTCGTGTGCTAGGCACTGGCCCCCCAGGGAGTCCCCATTCTATGACACTAATTGCTACAATTAGCAGGAGAAAGGGCTATTAGATCAGTTTCTTCTCTGGCTGAGGCCGGGCTGCTGGGGAGGGTGAGCCCAAGCCCAAAGCTTTTCGCAGCAGCAAGGATTCCTCCATAAATGAGGCCACATTTAAATTGCAAACAAGGGCCTCGCCCAGCCCAAGGAAGGGCTCCCAGAGAAAGGCTTTCGTTCCGCAGATGGAGCGGCTGGGGGAGCGGGTGCAAGCTCCGGTTTTGGTCCGTGGGCCTTCCCTATCTGATCGAACCTTGGGTCATCCAGGCTCCCGTCAGTGACCCAGTCCTGCTGGGGCCGGCCGGCAGGGAGGAACACGGCAATGGCTGGGAAGGAAGGACAGTGCTGGAGGCCACTCCCTCCCCTCCCCCTCCCCCCGCACCAGGCCTGCGCTGAGGCCCCCTAGGATGCCTCCTCCTCCCGGAGCGCACGGCAAACCTTCTGGGTCTGCTGTCCATCAAGAGCCACTCCCTCGTCAGTCTGCACTAACTGGGAAAGGTGAGAGGGCCCACTCGGCCTCTACCCAGGCCACCTCTAATTCAGACAAGCCACAGGCGCCTGTGCCGGAAGCGCTCAGGGAATGCGGCCGCAGGGCAGTTCTAACTGGAGCCCCAGGTCGCAGCCTGCGGCCTTGGGGTGGAGGCACCTGCCTAGCCTGAGTTACACGCTAGCCGAGGAAAGGGGTGCTTCCACTGGCCAGGCCTGGGTCAGGGTCTCTCACTCAGAGGGAGAGCGGTGGGTGCTGGGTGTGGCGGGGTGCAGGTCAGGGCTTGCTTCACTTAAAGGGCCAGAGCAGAGATCACCCCAGTCCCGGAGCGGGTCTCAGATAGTGGCCCTCACCTGGGGTGCCCCCCAGGGGATATGTGGCAGTGTCTGCAGACGTTTTTGATTATTACCACTGTGGAGGTGCTACTGGTGTGTACTGGGTAGAGGCCAGGCAAGCTGCTAACCACCCTGAGACACAAAGGACAGCGCCCCACAACCAAGAATGCTCAGGCCGAACGTCCCCGGTGCGGCAGCTGAACCCCCGGTCTGGGGGCTGGGGTCCCGACATGCTGTGTGCTTTCTCACTGCGTTCTGAAAGTGGATGCACCCCTTCCTGGCCTGGCCTCTTCCTCCATTCAGCAAATCAATGAAGCCATTCAACAGCAATGCATGACGTACCCCCGCCCTGTGCAGACCCTGAAGAGAAGACAGACACCCTCTCAAGGGGCCTCCCTTCTGGTAGAGGGGACAGGCAGGCAACAAATAAGTAGACGCCTAAGGAACTAGAAAATACTGTGGCATAGTCTGTGCACGGGGAAGCCTGAAACCTAGTGCCGACCTAGCGAGTGACTGAAGGGGCGGCTCAGAGGAGGTCTCTTTCACAGGCCGCACTTCAGGTGAGACCTTAAAGGACGGACGAGAAGGAGCTGTCGTGGGAACAGCCAGGCAGAAGTAGCTGGCGCAAAGGCCAGGAGGCACTTGTCGTGGCTGGTTTGAGACACAGGCAGAGGGCTGGCGTGACAGGAGCTCGGTGAGGGAGAGGGACAGCGGGCGGGGCAGAGCTCGTAAAGCCAGATGGAATTTGAATTTTATTTCCCCAAAATAGAAGCTACTCGAGGATGCCTGGCAGGGGGAGGGACAGGACACACATTCATTCATTCGCTCTTGGCTTTGGGGACTCTGCTGCATAGGACATGGGGTTATTCACAGCCCTAAGTTCACGAAGCACTGTGGGCTACCCCATAAGGGTCTGTGGGAGGCACCCCTGAAGAGGCATCTTTCTGCTTTTCCATTTAATCCCTGCTCTCCACCCCAGCTCCCCTCGCCGTAGCCAGCCGCTCCAGTGTAATTTATTTATATCGCTGTGTGCATGCGGCCTGGTAATGCATGGAGGATCTTCTAGCATGTCTGGGTGGTGTGTAATTTTCACTTAAATACAGAGCCGTGTACCGAGGCTCTCGTTTTGTTTGGCGTTTGTGTCACTCGGCGCCGTGTCTGCACACGTCTCCATTTTGGGAAGTGTACATCCAGTCCTTACTCCTAACCGCAGTGCCAGGCTCCAGCTCCCCACCCTCACAGGCAGGCTGCACCGAGCGTGCACACACACAGCCCCTCGTTGTTCTGGTGAGAACTGCTCTAGCTGTTTACCCAGGAGGGAAACTGGTAGGTTGCAGGTATTAAATATTTTCTTTGAGGAAGAAGTACTGGATGGCCCTCCAGAATGTCTTTGCCTGTCTACGTTCCCACCTGCAGCACACAGGGAGGCTTGTTTCCTGCATTTCTGCCAACATTTGGCATTATCCTACTTTCTAGCTCTTCTCAGATGAAGAGTATCTGTGGCTTTCATCTGTATTTCTCTGATTCCTGATGAGCCTGAGCGTCTTTTCACATGGTTGTTAACCCTCCTGCAAATCGCCAGTTAATATCTTTTGCCCCTTTTCTCTCGGGCTTCCTATCTTTTTCTTATCGATTTGCAAGACTTTCCAGTGTATTTTAGCTGTTGTTCCCATATCGGTTTTAGTTGTCTCACAGATCTTGGAATTTGTCATCTGTAACCTGGGCAGAGCAACACAAGTCAGAGTGAAGAAAGGCAAGTCACTACTATGAAAATAGTTCCGACCTTTGCCGCGATGGACTTATTTAACAGAGATACTTAATTAGCATGTATTCAAGTTCATAAACTTTAGTCCTGCGGTTTGTGCTTGTGCTGACCCCAAGGCCACCCTGGGCCACAAAACTCTTCATAGTTTTCTCCTACTGAACAAATGTCAAGTACCTTTTACTTGTAAATCTTTAAGTCCTTTTGGAGCCTGCTTTTCTAGGGGGGTCACATGGGAATCAACATTCATGTTTCTCCATTTAGGGCTAAGTTTCCCAATACCATCTTCTGAACAGTCCCCTTAGACATGTGGGGCCACCTTTATCTCATGCCACCTTCCTCTAGTGCAGGGCTGCCTCTGAAGTCTCTCCCGGGCCTCTGTTTCCCACCATTCCAGTCACTGAGGCTTGGAGTAGGCCCCAGGATCTGCTGGTACAAGGCCTTCTCTGTTCTCCTTTTCCAAAGTTCACTTGGTGTTTGTAGATCTTTTTTTTTTTCACATACACTTTAGAATATGTTTGTCAAGTTCCTCAAAAGCTCCAACTGGAAGTTTAACCAGAGTGGCATTCAATTTACAGATTTGGAAAAACCTGACATCTCTCTAGTACTGAGCTGCCCCATCCAAGAGAACAGAACGGCCCTCCATATCGAAAGATCTTCCTTTATATCCTTCGATAAAATTTTAAAATTTTCTTCATAAAAATCTTTGTTAATTCCAAGACCCGACATAAACTTTGCTGCTACACTGGTTTCTACCTTAACTTCTACTACGCTTTTAAAGTATTCACTACTGGCATGAAAAAAAAATGCTTTGGGCAGGGGGGGTACATTGATCTTATATCCAAACACTTTGCAGAAGTCTCTTTTCAGTTCTAAAAGTTGATTTTTTTTTTCCACGTAGCTCAGTAGTTTTCAGAGTGTGGCCCAAGGACCCCAGAGAGCCCCTGAAACTCTTTCTCAGGGTCCAAACTATTTTGGTATTTTCGTGATAATACTCGTAGACAACATTTGCCTCTTCTGTTCCCACTCCCCCAAAGTTGAAGAGTTTTCCAGAGGCAGCATGACCCCCCACCGGAATACGTGCTTTTGTACTGTCCTATGTTTCAAGCATTTCTCAGTTTCAACTTCTAAGAAGGTAACCATCAATCAAAAAAGATATAACCCATATTAACAAAAGCTCTTTGGGGACCTCAGTAATTTTTAAGAGTACAAGCGTCCTAAGACTAAAACGTTTAAGAACCCTGATACAAACAATCTATCTTACAATCAGCAGCTTTCTCTTTCCCTTGGGCCCTCTCCATACACTGCGTTCCCTTTCCTTGTGCTGGGGGACGGCCAGGATGGCATCCTAAGGGTACTCCTTATCTTAAAGGGACAGATACACTTTTGGTTTCTCCCTTAAGTTTGCTGAAAAGTAACGTTTTTCTATATGACTTGTATCAGTTTAAAGAAGTTCCCTTCTAGTCCTAGCTGGCTAAGTGGTGCCCTCCCCCAACTCATGCAAAGGCATTAAACTTTATCATACAGTTTTTCTGCTTCTACTGAGAGACCCATATGGTTTTTCTCCTTTAGTCTCTTAATGTGGTGAATTACATGGATAGAATTTCTGATATTGGATCATCTCTGCATTCCTAGTGGAAATCCCACTTGTTTAAGAATTGTTTAATATACTGTTGGATTCAGTTAGCTAACGCTGTACATGGGACTTCTGCATCTATGTTCATAAGGGAAATAGGTCATAATTTTCTTTTCTTTTGGCTCTCCTTATTTGAATTTGGACATGCTCTGATTCACAATTTAAAAAAGATCCCTCTAGCTGGAGCATAAATCCTGAAACAGGCCCACTTTTCTCTTCAGCATGTTTGGAAATACATTAAAATAGAGCTGTAATCAAGCAACCCAATCCTTAGATTCTTCTCCTAGTGAGTATCTGGAAAACAGGTGCAGAAACGGATCATTTGAGACACCGTAGAAATCTGGTTAATCCTGCCTGCCTGCTTTCCTTCAACAAGCACTGCCTGCACGGCTGTGTATCAGGCTCCCGGCGAGGTGCGGGGCAGGCAGCAGAGAACAAACCGGAAGAGCCCCTTCCGGGAGCTCTCCGCAGGCGCGGGCACGGCAGCAAGGAAAGGGACCGGGAAACACACCTCAAATGTAGATTCTACTGTTGTTAGCAACATTCTTGTACTTTGTGACACTCAATCTAGGTCAGGACTGTTCTGTGCAGACGGGTGAACCCCTCTCGTGCCCGGAACAGTCCTCTGGGAAGGCACTCATCCCCGTTGCGCAGAAAAGGTGCCAGAGGAACAGTGGGGGCTGGCGGTGAGTTTGTCCCCGGCTCCTGCCCACACTGCGCCCCCTGACTCCAATCCTCAACTCCCAGCGCCTGCTGTGACCACGATTTCTAGGCCCTCCTCCCATCCCCCACCCGGGCCGGTGATGCCGACCCCCAAATGGAGACCGACCTTTGACTCAGAACCGCCACTGAGACTAGAAACCTCGACTTCCAATTCCTGCCTCTGATCCCCAGCTCGGACCTCTAACCGCCAACTCCGATCTCCAGCTCGCAACCCCAATCCCCAACCCGGACCCTGACTCAGAACCGCGACTCGGGCTCCAATCCCCGACTGGGACGCCCGACCTGGAGCCCCTCCTCGGAAATCCGATCCCGACTCGGCTTCTAGACGCCCCACACCGGCAGCCCCGACCTTGGACTCGGAACCACAGGGCGGACACCAGACCCCCACTCTGATCCCCGACCCCGGACTCGGAACCCAGCTCTCTCCCAGGACCTCTGACCCTCAGCTGTCCGACTCAGACCCCGAGGCGGCCCCCAGCCGCGGATTCCACCCCCTGACTCGGACCCCAGACGCAGCACCACGAGGCGAACTCGGCTCCCCGACTCAGAATTCGGATCTTAACCCGGACGGACCCTGACTTGATCGCCGACTCAGAGCCCCGACCCGCACTGGGACCCCGGACTCGGACACGGATCCCCAACGCAGAAGGGCGAGGCGGACTCCAGACGCGGATCCGACCCTGGACTCGGAACGCGACCCTCGGATCCTCCATCCGCAGACTCGGAAGCGCGACGCAGAGGCGGACCTCGGTCCCGACCCTGGTCCGGCTCCCACGAGGCGCAGAGGGAGCGCCAGCCAGGCCGGGCCCAGCGGCTGAGCAGCCGACCGCGGCGACCCCCACCGCCCGCCCCCGAGACGCGGGGCTCACCTCGGCTCGCCGGCGGGCGCCCGTCCCCGCTCCTCCCGGCGGACCGCGCCCAGAGCGCTGAGCGGCCGTGAGGCGAGCGCGGCCTTGAGGAACGCGGCACTGAGGCGGCTGCGGCCGTGAAGAGCGCGGCCCGAGGAGCATCTCGGTGGAAAGAGCGCGGCACTGAGGAGAACGCGGCCTGAGGAGAACGCGGCCCGAGGAGCGCTGCACTGAGGTGAGCGCGGCCGCGAGGAGAGCGCGGCACCGAGGTGACTGCGGCCACAAGGAGAGCGCAGCGCGAGCAACCGCCGCGTGCCAGGGACAGCGACCGTCTGCCGAGTGGCCGCAGTGGCGGCCGACCCGGGTTGATGTGGCGGCCGTCCCGCCGCTGATTGGATGGCCCGCGGGGGCGGGCGTGCCACGTGCCGCAGCGTGGATTGGCCGGGCACAGAAAGCGGTGTGCCGCGCTCTGCCATTGGCCGAGACGGCTGGTGCCGATGCCACCCGGGCTCGCATTGGCCGGGCGAGCCCAGCGCCACGTGCCGCACCCCGCCCTGTCCGTCCCTGCTCAGGGGCTGTACCACCCCCACCCCCACCCCCACCGCCACTGCCACCGCCACCGCCACCTCGGCGGTCCGACCGTCCACCCTCGCGATCGGGTCCTGTTGCGAGTACAGCGCTCGCTCCGCGCCTGGGTCACCCCTCGATGCGGTGCCGTGCACCCCAGGGTGACCCCGCGGAACATCTCCGGCACTCTACACGTGGCCAGCCCTCTGCACACCCTTCCCCGGGGGTCCACAGGCTCCCGCGTGGCTGGACGGGCGCACCTCCCTCAGGGGCTCTGCTGCTCCGTCTTCAGGAGACCTTGTGAGGAAGGTGCCACGACTTAACCAGGTCACCCTGTGGGAGTTGGCAGGGCTCCTGACCCAAGTGGCCTGACTTCCGCTGGACCCTGAAAACTCTGTGTGCGATCTCCTCCTCCTCCTAACCTGCCCCCCCGCCCCCTTGCCTGGAGGCCAGGTCCTGTCTCTGCCTCTTGACTGTTCTCCCTACCAACCATCCATCCACCCACCCGCCACCTATCCACCCAGCCATCTCTTCACCTACCCATTCGCTCATCCTTCCTTCCTTCCATCCATTACACCTATGGAGCTCCTCCCGGCTGCTAGGCACCGCCTCAAACGGCAGTGAGGAGTCCTGTCCTCACAGAGCTCTCACTGCACTGAGATTTTACCAGCACGCCTGGACCTCCCACTCGAATTACAGAAACAGTCTGGGAACATGGAACTCTCAGGGTGTTCTCCAAGGTTGCTACCCCTGGCCCTCCACCCAGAGTTGAGCTGGCAGCCATCCCCGCACCCAGTGGGCTCAACAAGGCCATTCATCTCAACTGGTTTGCCTGAAATATATGTCTACGAAAAGACCCAGGAATCTGTCCAAGGGTGACTGAGTCCAGTTTTATCTTGTGGTTCAGCCTAGAGGACAAAGGGGAAATGGCGTCCTCTTTTCCAGTGTCAAAGGCTTGCTCTCTGACCTTCAGAAACTGCCCAGATTGGCCATCTCCCTGGCCCCCGCCCAGCCCATCAAAAGGCCAGGCAGCAAGCCTGGGTTGGAGCACTTGATTCAGGGGGCCAGCCGCCCTTGCACACCTGGCTGGGAGGGTTTTGGCATCTGCCTATCCTGGAGGCACTTGTAACCAGGACCAACCAGGTGGGGCCCTGCGCTCAGAGGGCCCCATGCTTAGGGGTTAGTGCACTTCTGTCGCCATCTTGAAATTCTTAATAATTTCATCAATATCTCTGAACTTGTGTTTTCTGAGTGAAGTCTGACGGGACAACGGAGCAGGCTCCGGGGGCTTGGAGCCTAGGCTCACAGGGGGTGCCAGCCCCTCTCTGCCCCCACAGGACAGGTTCTCAGCTGCCCTCTCTCCTGCCTCTTCTGACTGCCTAGCCTCCCTCTCCCCACTCCCACAGGGTGACCCTCTGGCCCTGGCCAAGAACGGCGGGGAGGGACTGGGGTCCTGGCCCACGGTCCGCCACGCTGAGGCCCCTACTTGAAAGACGGAGGTGACGCTGCCAGCTTTACAAAGCTCCTAAGACCGGAACGAGAGAGAGCACACGGAAAAGCAGTGCAAGCCGTGCGGAGCCGGCAGGTCCAACATGGCCTGAGGCACTACCCTGGTTCTTACTGCTTTGAGCAAGCGGGATCCGGTTCAGACCTCTGCCTCCTGTGGCCTCCCACATCTCTCTGTGGGAGGTGGGGCCCCTTCCCTGGACACCCTGGGGCATGTCCGTTCCCACCGCCCCCCGCCCCACCCCACCCCGCCCCAGGATGTCAGGGGAAGCCGGAGCCCCAGGACTTCAGAGCAGTTTCAGAGATTTCAACGGCACAAAAATCCCTGCCTGTGTGGGGTTTACATTCCAGTAGGAGAGACAGACAAGATTCTCCGAGGGTTCTGGACATTCTCCTTTGTCAGAACCGACGATCCCTAGGTTGCTTTCATTAGCTGCATCGTAGGAAGGACCACGGTTGACCCCTCTAGTCCTCATTCAGGAACGCCAGCTTTTTCCCAACCTTTTGATCTTGGTCTGGGGTTTGCTTTTAATCCAAGCATGTTGAGCATGGGATGAAAAGCCATCTGAAGCAGATCCACTTAAAATGGTGGCCACCTCCGAGAGGAGAGTGACAAAGCGTGTTGATTAGAATTCCATCTTGAAAACGGATTTTTTTTAATTGAAAAAAACCTGATTTCTTTAACTGGAGTTTTTTCTTTTTACTTAATTTACAATGTTATGTTAGTTCCTGGTGTACAGCAAAGTGATTCAGATCGTGTGTGTGTGTGTGTGTGTGTGTGTATATACTCTTCTTCAGATTCTTTTCCATTATAGGTTATTACAAGATATTGAATATAGTTCCCTGTGCTATAGAGTAGGTCCTTGTTGGTTATCTGTTTTATATACAGTAGTGTGTATCTGCTAATCCCAAACTCCTAATTTATCCCTCCCCCCCTCCCCACTTTGGTAACCATAAGTTTTGAAAACTGCTTTTTAAAAATCAGAGTTGACTTTGGTCTTGTAGCTAACAAAATGGGGGTTCTGACTGTGTACCCGGAAGGGGCGCATCACAAGAGTGGCCGAGTTCACGCGTGCGTGGTCTCCCGTGACGGTGCTTGCTCGCTCCAGCATGCCCCCTAACCTCAGGCCCTGAGATCCCAGACCCTCACATCCTCCCCTCACAGACTCGCTCCCGGTGGAACACTGCAGGCCCCGCGGGCACCGCATCTTGGTGTGCCTGTGGGACCGTCTCCTCGCGGCCGTGCTTTGAGCCAGGCGCCGGGGCCTGCCGCTGGCCGTTCTGACGCAGTGGTGGGAAGGGTGGTTCCGAGCCACACGCGGGCCGAGTCCTCAGCCCTCACCCCCTCACCGCGCATGGGGCGCCGTCAATCAGCCAGTACTGCCCGCCAGCCCAGCGCACCTGTTGTGCGCCCCCCAGCCCCGCCTCCTCCCTAGGCCTTTAGGGGAGACAGAGAGGAAAACAGCCCGAGACTGAGAGGGGTTTCTTGTCTCGTCGGGAGACAAGAGACACGTGGGAATTGGCTGAAGAAGCATGTGAGGCTGGGCGGACTCCAGGCCAGCCCGGGACAGACTGGGGGCTGCCAGGCGGGCAGGGGGGAGGGGAGCCTGGAGCTGGCCTTGGGCACGTGGGCAGAATTCAGGGACGGGGTGGCAGGCGCGGCCAGCTCCTCTCTGGGTTGTACTGGGCTCCCTCCCCAGCCTGGGCCAGCACAGGCCCTGGGGTGTGGCCCCTAGCCCCTGTCACCTTCTGGGGCTCCGGACTGTGGGGCGGGTGTGCGGCAGAGAGCCCGGGCACCTGGCGGCCTTGACTCCGGCTCCCCGTGTGACAGAGGGCATCTGGTTTATCTCATCCGTACGCGATGGGGGCCGCTCCCTCCAGCACTGATATTCGGGGTTCAAAAGGTTTCCTCGCAGGCCCCTGCCCCCGAGTGCACGCACGCACACACGCACACACAGCTGAAGAGAATTAGGCTCAGAACGTCCACTCGGCTTGTCTCCTGATTCCGAGGTATTTAGAATGGGGGCGGGGGATTAAGGGAGGAAGTTGCTGAGCTAATGCTCCTGCCCTTGCCAGCACAGAAGTGCAGATGGGGCCCAGAGCCCCGCCGCGTCCCAGAGGAAACACCAGCCCTCCTTCACACGGGGCCGGGCGGGAGGAAGGGACAGGGTGGGAGCCCCTCGCCCAAGCGACTGGACGCGGCGGGACCCGGCCGAGGGGTCCTCCCGGCCGCAGTTCGCCCTCCACCACTCCCCTCCCCGAGAGTCTTAAGGGTGGAACCAGCTCCAGGCTCAGCCAGGTTCCCGGAGAGCTGCTTCCCTCCAAAGCAGGGAGGCCCAGGGCCACGTGGCTGCCTCAGCCCCATCTTCCCAGGAAGGGCCCTTGCCCCGCGCTGCTCTCTGAAGTGGCCAGGAACACAGAGCGGGACGAAGAGCCCGAGGTCTCCCTGTGTGGCTGACATGATTGCCGAGAAGCCCCCTTTTCAGGTCAGCCCTGGCCGGCAGCGCCCACTGCCTCCGTGTCCCCGGCAGCCGGCGGCCTCTCCTTGGTCCCTCTCAGCGCTGCACTCACGCTGCATACGACACACACCACCGCAGCTGTCCCTGGTGAGGGCCCTGTGACCCTCACGGCGCCACCCCCAGCTCTGTCCCCCCAGGCTCCCTGCCTTGTGTTCTCCACTTCAGGGCTTGGCACCGCTGGTGAGAGCGGGCGGGCTCAGGTCCTGAGCCTTGCAGGCCATGGTGGGGATGAAGTGCAGTGCAGGGGCGCCCCTGGGAGGTCTGGGGGAGGGAGGGGGTGAGCATCAGATCTCCCTTCTGGAAAGATCACTCTGGCTGCCAAGTGGAGAGAGAACTGGAGGGGGCAGGGAGGCAAGGGGGCCCAGGGGGGCCGTGGGGAGCCTCGCCATTGCCCAGTGAGAGAGGCAGGAGCCTTGGCAGCCTTGGTAGTCGTGGACGTGAAAGAAACAGCCAGGCCCGGGCCCCCACGGGAGGCAGCTTTGGGAGGACTCCTTGGCAAGGCCAAGGACGAGCTTCGGGTAACCCTAGGATGGGTTTGGAGGGAAGGTTAAGGGTCCACTGGACAATGTTAAGAAACCTGTGTACGTGTGTCAGTCCCGCCGCTCCCCAGCCGCGGAGAGATCCCACGGCCCTGGGACACTGTCACTCCACGGGTACCCAGCTGCCTGTGGTACCCGTCCGCGTCCTAGCTAGCTGAGGCCTGGGCGGGGCACAAGTGTGACTGGCGTGGGTCCTGCGCCTCCCGATTCCAGAACGTTCTTGGGCCCCCATAGCACCCCTTCTCCGAGAAGGAGACAGGGGTGGAATCACGGGGGGGAGCGCCCTTAGACAATCATGCTGCATTGGGGTCAGTCCCGGCCTTCCCTCACCAGCAGATTTGCTTTCCTGAACTGTCGTCAGCAAGCACGGGATGCCGGATGGGTGGGGGGTCTCGAGTCCAGGAGGTCCCGATGAGTGGCAGCGTGGGGTGTGGGCCACTTCCCATCAAGAGGGCAGCTGTGCTGTGTGTGTATATGTTTGGGCATTGCACGGCCAAGCCTTGATTAGCCAACCCCGATTCTCCCAGAGCCCCTGCTTCGATGCGGGTTAGCTCAGCAGCTGTCCCCGAAGCACCTGCTTGAGGCCTGGTTGTATGCCAGGCCCGGGGGGTGGGAAGGCACAGTGAGCCAGGCCCTGCCAGACCCAGCTCCTGCAGGGCCTTTTTTATTGCTACCTTCCAGAGGCAGTGTCTTCCCACGGTGCCTCCGTCCCAGAGCGTGTCTGCCCCCACTTCCTGCCCCGGCCTGCCATTTCCACAGCCATCACTCAAGCCTAATCTCTGAGCCCTTCGGGTTGGGTCGGCCCGGGGCCCTTGAGGACATTGGCAGTGCCAGGGCCACCCCAGAAAGTGTTTCCAATTATCTCTCAAGTTCTGGGAAATGTGCTTTCTAACAGGAAGTCCCATCCCCATAGCTCTGGTGGTTATAGATTGTTTTTGAAACATTGCAGGGCCCTCCACTGATATTTGTGGTGAGGACAGATATTTGCAGAGAGTCCACTGTATCCTCAGCTCTGTGCTGGTGAAGAGCGAGGTGGCTGCAGTGAAACCCACCAGGCCTCTGGTGAGCGGTGGGTACAAGGTGATTGGCTGTGAGGGGGCTGTGGATGGAATTTGGACAAGAAAGACAGGGATGAGAAGAAAGGGCCGTCTGACCTGGGTACCATGCGGCCGTTTGGTTTAAAGACCTATCCATGAGGTCTCTGAGACTCCTCCCTTCGAGAGGTGGAGCTTATTAACTTCCCCTTGCGTTTGGTCTGCACTTAGTGGTCTGCTTCTGACAAATAGAATTGGCGGAAGGTACAGGGTATGACTTTCAAGGCCAGTCACGCAGCTTCCTCCTCACTTTCTCTCCCTGGGATCAACGACTCTGAAGGAAACTGGCCACCACGTTGTAAGGACGCTCAAGCAGCCCTGTGGAGGGGTCCACTCAATGGGGAACTGAGGCCTCCAGCCAACAGCCTCATGAGTGCACCATCTTGGAAGTGGATCCTCCAGTCCCAGTCAAGCCATCAGAGGACTGTAGCCCCGGCCAACATCTTGACTCCAGCCTCCCAAGAGACCCTTGCCAGGTTCAGCCTGACCCTTGACAGGGGTAGCAAGGAGGGCTCAGCCTGCCTGCCAGCTTTGCCGGTGGTTGATGGGTCCAGGAATGTGGTATCTGGGCCCGGGGAGAAAGGGTGCTGTGACCAGACAGCAGTATTTGCCCCAGGCATGTGAGTCATATTTCTGCTCTCTCTTGGAATTTGACTTCTGCCTCCAGGCCAGTGGCTCTTAGTTACCCTGGGGTGCCCGTGAGAACCACACCCTGTGCAGGTCCCACTCACAGAGGTGAGCGACCTCAACTCAGTGGGTGGTCTCCAGGCGGCAGAAAGCTGTCAGAGTCTGAGCAGGGGGGTGACTTTGTGGCACTGTGCTTGCAGTGGGGGAAGCCAACAGCTGGAGTGTAAGCCAGCAACTGTAACCGGTGACTTTTCTCCCCCAGAGGACATCCAAGTCCAGGTCTTTAGGACGCAGGTAGGATGAAGGGCGGTGCTGGCCTCTCCTGAGGCTGGCGACCAGGGACCCTACCTCTCCAGGCAGCCTCCAGGGCACCCGGACATCAGGGGGCCAGGTCGCTATGGTGCCTTCTCACCTGAGCGGGTCTGACCCCAGCCTGCCTTGTGGGGCACAAGCCTGGGGCTGGCGGGGACCCCACGCTCTTGTGGCCATTCTCCCTTCCCTCCTCCTTTCCTGGTGCCCCGCCCGCGGGGGCCAGCCGTGGACCTGCACATCGGTCCTTTCGCTTCCCATGGGTATAGCTTCCTGTTCGTTGGTTGTGGCCTATGGGCCGGAGGACGGACCCCGAACTCTCACGGGACCAAGGCCCGGGAGAAGGCTCGACAGCCAGCTCTGTCCCAATTGTGTTTTCTGTGCCCACAGACAACGACGGCCATCTCATCGGTCAGCCACAGAGAAAGGGGAGCAGGCGAATTGGGGGATGGCGGGATGCCCTGTGTGGGTGGGCAGTGGCACCGAAGCCCCTCCCGTTTTTCCGCTCTCCCTGGGTCTTTGGGAAAGGCCCGCGCTTTCTGGCAGGATCGTTGCTGCTCTGTGATCATCCACTTGGAACAAAAGGCAGAAGTGGTGGGAATGGCCCAGATTTCGTTAGACCCCCTGGAAGCCAGGCACATGCCTGCCTAGACACAGGCCACACCTGGGGACCAAGCCTCCGCCTCAGCGGGCAGCCCCTGCCTCCGAGGCCTCACCCGCTGGCTGGTGCCGTGGGCCGTCCAACTGCGTGTCCACCTGGGAGCCCCAGTGAGGCTCTCAGAGCAGCCTGAACCCAGCAGGGTGATGGATGGGTGAGGCCGGGGCCCCTCCACGTAAGAAGTTCTGTATTACCAAACCAGCAGCTTGCGGCGGTCAGTCTATTAGACCCAGCTCTAAAGGCTTTAGGACCATAGCTCATTTAATCCTATCACAGCCCACCGTGGAGACGGGGAACTGAGACACAGTGAGGCCAAGGGACTTGCCAGGTGTCACACAGGTAACAGGTGCTGGAGCCCGGCTCTGGACCCTGGCATCATGGGCTCTGTCTGTCTGTCCTTCCCTGTCCACCACTCGGCCTCAGGACGCGGCCCTGCTTGCACGGCAGCCGCACGGCTCGGGTGGGCCGTCCACTCATGGACACAGCACTTCCTGGACAAGAGGGGGAGGCATTGCCGGGCCGCTGGAGCCAGGCTCCCCCAACACATGACCAGGACTGGGGACCCCAGCACCCCTGCTCATTGACCGTTCCACTTGACCATGACATTCTTTTTTACGTAGCTGGGGAGGCCTCAGAGGACCCCTCCTCAGCAGGGGGAGGACCCCCAGCCCCTCGGCCCAAACTGGCTTCAGAGCAGGCACTGAGCAGACTCGCCGTGGACAGGTTCTCAGCAGAATCCTTTCCTTTCCGGGGTCTGCGGCCCAACGCCAACCACCAGGGCGGCAGAGCAGAACCAGGCCGGGTGACGCAGCGGGGTCTCATGTGGGCCATGGGTCTTTGCTGGCATTTCCGTCTAGCTCCGTGTTCCTCTTTTTCCTTTGCAACTTCCCTTCGGCGTACCCCGGATCTCCGGGGAGGGTGGGGTGGTGGAAAACGGAGTCAGCCGAGGCACAGGCAGCCTCCCCCCAAGGGGGTCGGTGCAGGGGCCTCTGAGGGGCACCAGGTCTGAAGGCAGGCGGTGAAGGTTCACGCAGCCTCAGCTCTGAGGAAGCAGAGGACCCAGTCTGAGATGGGGGCTCCATCTCCTTCACCCCCGTTCCCCGCCACCAGGCCCACGGCCAGGGCCAAAGCCCTTCTCGAGACATGTCAGTGGCAGCAGATGTGACATGCTCGGAGCCTGGCAACAGGGGCAGCCCAGCTGCCGGAGAACATGGTTGGATTTACGTCCACGGCGAAAAGCACCCGGTCACCTTTCTCTGCTTGGAGTGTAATCTTTTTTTGGAAGCCTTGCTGGAAAATCTGAATCTTGTGAGCCATCAGCTGTTTATAATCAGAGAAGCATATGTTTAAAAGAGCTGAGGGGCCTTATAAACTCCGTGTGCAAATTACCTTTGGGGCTGCCTGCTCCCCCGCCCCTCCCCACGGCTGCCATCGCTGGCGAGGGGCTCAGCGCGCTGCACAGAATTACTGTAACCCCGTTGTGGCATGGGGTCTGTTTAGCTTTAGTCACGTCAGCTTGGCCCTGGGGCGTGGGAGCCTCTGTCTCTGCTGCACGGCTTCCAGGCCCCCCCCCACCCCAGCTGCTGAGGACTTCTGGCTCCCTGTTCTTGGGCCCTTACCATGAGAAATATCCAACCTGGGAGCCGTGCAGCACGACGGGGTCGGAGGGCTTCCTGGGCCCCGCCACGCTCAGGGGCAGCCTGGAGTTGGGGTGCCGCTCTCGGGGCCTGCTCGGGCGCCAGCATCCTGCAGCGTTATTTGTTTGGTGTTTTCTTGGTTGTGGTTTTTGTTTTCTAATCGCTGTATTGAGATAGAATTCACATGTCGGACAATTCACACATTTAAAATGTACGACTCAACGGTTTTTAGTAGGTTCCGAGTTGTGCAACCATGGCCACCAGTTCCAGGACATGTTCAGCACCCCGAAAAGAGACCCTGCCTCCTCTGGCCGCCACTCCCCATTCCCCTCCCACTCCCCAAGCCCGGGCAGCCGCGCGTCTACTTTGCGTCTGTAGGGATTTGCCTGTTCTGGGTGTTTTATTTGAAGGGAATCCTACTGTATTTGGTCTTTTGTGACGGGCCTCTTCCACTGAGCATTATGTGTTCAAGATTCATCCATGTTGTAGCCTGTGTCAGTGCCTTAATTCCTTTTTATGGGCAAATAATATTCCATTTTATGGCTGGACCACACTTTATTTATTCACCCACTGATGAACATTTGGGCTTTTTCCACTTTTCAGCTATTACGAATAATGTTGTCGTGGACATTCGGGTACAGGCTTTTTTATGGACATGTATTTTCATGTATCTCAGGTATCCATGGAGGAGTGGAATTGCTGGGTCATAAGGTCGCCCGATGTTTAACCTTGTGAGACTGTTTTCCAGAGTGACTGCGCCATCCTACGTTCCCAGTAGCGTCGCACGAGGGCTCTGATTTCTCCGCGTGCTGCTCGACACTTCTCACTGACTCTCATTTTCATCTTAGCCATCCTAGAGGGTATGAAGGGGTATCTCATTGTGGTTTTCATTTGCCTTTCCCTGTTGGCTGATGACATCGAGCATCTTTGCATGTGTTCATTGGCCATTTGTATATCTTCTTTTATATCGAGCATCTTTGCATGTGTTTACTGGCCATTTGTATATCTTCTTTTACGAAATGCCTAGTTAGATCTTTTGCCCATTTTTTTGGTTGGGTTATTTCTCTTTTTATTATGGAGTAATTCGAGTTCTTGAAGTAGTCTAGATACAGGTCCCTTGTCAGATACATTTTCTCTCATCTTTGGGTTGTCTTTTCACTTTCTCGATGGTTGTCTTTTCGCTCTCAAAACTTTACAATTTTGATGAAGTCCAATTTACCTACTTTTTTCTTTTGTTGCTTGTGTTTTTAGTCTTATATCTAGGTAACAGTATGCAAATCCAAGGTCACAAAGATTTACCCCTGTGTTTTCATCTAAGAGTTTGATAGTTTTTGCTCTTACATATAGGTTTGGGATCCATCTGAGTTAATTTTTGTATATGGTGTGAGGTAGGAGTCTAGCTTCATTCCTTGGCACGTAGATGTCTAGTTATCTCAGCACCGTTTGTTAAAAAGACTATTCTTTCCCCATCGAGTGGTCTTGGGCACCCTTAACAAAAATCAATTGACCATCAGCGTGTGGGTTTATTTCTGGACTCTCTGTTCTGTTCCATCGATCTGTATGTCTGTTTTTACGCCAGTACCACAGTGCCTTGATCACCATAACTTTGGAGTAAGTTTTGAAATCGAGAAGTGTGAGTCCTCCAACTTTGTTCTTCTTTTTCAGGATTATTTAGCTGTTCTGGGTCCCTTGAATTGCCACGTGAATTTTAAGATTGGCCTGTCAATTTTTGCAAATAAGCCAGCTGGGATTCTGAGAGCGGTTGCACTGAAGCTGTAGGTCAATTTGGGGAGTGCTGGTATTTCAACAGCGCTAAGTCTTCCAGTCCATGATCCAGGGATGTCTTTCCGTTTATTTAGATCTTCTCTCATTTCTTTCAAGAATGTCTCACAGTTTTCAGGGTGTAACTTTTACACTTCTTCGGTTGATCCTGCGGGATTTTGTGCGACCGTGACCGGCAGCCACGCTTCCTTCCCACCCACTGGTTCTGCCTAGCTTCCAGGCCCACCCTCCCTGGAGCCTCCCCACTGCTCCAGGCCTCGAGGCCCCTGTCTCTGGGCTCCAGCGATGTTTCTTCATGGTGTCATCTTGTGGCAGTGCCCAAAGTGTTGCCCGGGTGCAAGTCTGCACACCCTGCACTCCTGCCTGGGGCATGCGCTCTCCTCCCCTCTCTGAGAGCTTCCTCATGTCCTGGCCGGTTCCCTGAGTCACCCCTCGTGCTCCCATGGCCCTCGCAGGGCACCTTTCCATGCCTCAATCATCCTCGGCCAAGTGTGAATGCCACCCCCAGACCGTGGCTCCCTGAGGCCCGAGTGGCTCCACCATCTTCCCCGCAGTGCGCCCCAAGACTGGGCACAGGGTGTGGAAACCCCAGGAAGGTCTGCAGGGATCACTGAACTGTTTCCCAGGCAAGTCGTTTTATCGCAAGTCCCCACGACCGATAAACAGCCCTAAATACCAAGTGAGGCATCCTGGGGCCTCACCGCCAGGGAAGCAGGACTCTGGCAGCTTATAAAAGGAATTTAATTTTTCATATTTCCTTTCAACTCAAGGGTCTCAAATCCAGGCTGCAGCCCTGGAGGGGAGGGTCCTGGCACTGCTTCTGAGGAGGGTGCCTTTGAGGGGAGGTCCAGAGTCCGCTCATGGCGAGTTCGCCTGGAGCCGGTGGTAGGGAGCTGGGCCTGCTCACCTGCTCACCTGTGTCTGTCCCCTTGGATGGGGCTGGGCCAAGCTGTGTGGACCAAACTGGATTATTGCCAGCTGTATGCCCGGCCTCACTGGGTCTCTCTCTCCATCTGTAAAAGGGGGGGGGGTAGGGGAGGGGGGAAACACTCCCTGGATTCCCTGACCGCCAGAAAGTAAGGAAGGGGACCACGTCCGAGGAAGTGATGGTTCGTGATTCCTTTGGGAACTGGGGAGGGGCTTTGTGCCCGTGCCTTATTTAGGCCGTGAATATCACTCACTGCCCTCATTTTTCTGTTCATTCTGCACTTATTGAGCAACTTCTGTGTACCGCGCCCTCTGCTAAGCCTGGGGACCGCAGTGTGGAGTGGACGGACACCACTGCTCCCTGCCTGCTCCCAGCTGGGCTGCCCGGCCTCAAGGAGGTCATTACAGGATGGCAGGGGCCGGGCCCAGAGTGGGATACTGTGCTCACCAGCAGCCCCCCAAGGCTGTGGGGAGGCTCAGAGCAGGGCTCCCCCTAATCACAGCGAAGGATTGAGGGGCAGAGAGCGCCCAGGGCACCAGGCCAGACAAAAGCGTGTGGACTGGAGTCCCGAGGCCCGCATGCCAGACTCGGAGCCTCACCCGCACCTCGTGAGACAGGGGTGGGTGGAGGAGCTCTGGGGGCTTCCGTTCAAATGTGCAGATGGGGTCGAGGGGGGGCCTCCCCGTGACCACCCCCGCCTCAGGCCTGCCCTGCTCGTCCGCAGCCACACCCCGTGGCGGGGAAGCGGAGCCGCGGGGCTCCCGAGCCTTTCCCACATGTGACTTTCTCGCAGGCTCCTGGCAGGGGGCTTGCACATTGGCTCCTTGAGAGTCTTGGGCGGGACACGGGAAGGAGGCTACGGGGAGAACGGAGGGACTCCCACCCCTGCCTCCCTGCGAGGCCATTGTCAGAGCAAGGGCAGCTCCCCAGACGACCCCCAGCTGTGGGGAGGGTGGGGAGGACGGTCCTGCTGTGGGTTGGGGCTCAGAGGCCTCGCCGTGCGGGCCCACCGCTTGGCACCGGGCACCCAGGAGGCGGCCGGCGCAAGACTCCCTGTGATGTGAACCGCCGCACGAAGCATTTGGTGTTTGGGAATTTTTCGTTCGGGAGGGATTAATGAGCCTCTGAACGAGATCCCAGAGAGCAGCCAGGACCCTGCCTGAGATTCGGCTTCCGTGGACTGAGTGTGGGGAGCCCCCGCTCCTGGCGCCCCGGGCCAGCCGGACCTGCATTCCGCTCCGCCTCCCGCCTGCTGGAGACCTTCCCTGAATCACATTGTTCGCGCTCTCCATCGGCCCTTCTGGGCTCTTCCCTGCCGCTCGCCATAAAAACGCTCCAGTCATCTTTTCCGCTGTGGTTTTTATTGTTTTATTTTATTATTCCAGCTCGATTCAGTTGGGAAGAGCTAGAGAAATGATTTCTTCTCCCCCAGACTCCAGAACAAGTCGTAGCCATTGTAGATTTTAATCAATCACCACTCCCCCACTTCTGTTTTACTTTCTTCAACTTTTCTTTCCTCCCTGTAAACGGGGTTTCAAGGACAGGAACCCACGTTGCTCCCGGAGCGGGTCTCCGTTTCCCCCCCACCCGCCGCTCCCACCCGATGGGAGAAAAAAGTGAGCTCAGATGGTGGGTCAGCTCTGTTTCTGGAAGCCATGGCCACAGGCGCTGCTGGCCCCTGGCTGGGCCGGGCTGTGGTGGGGCCAAGTGCAGGGTGAAGGCCCAGGGAGGAATCCGGGCTCTTTTGGCTGCCGGTAAGATTATCCATTAAATCCATATTCCTCACTGTAGAGTTCACGTATTCAGAGAATATCCCGTACTCTGGCCGTCTTACATTACTGCAATATTGCTTCCAGATGGGCAAACACCCACTCAGAGCCCGGCCCTGCAGACGCGACGGCCCAGCGCGCTGCTCACCACCGCGCCTTTATTCTCTGGGTCCCACTCGGTCCCCACTCGCTTGGGGAGCTCTCGGGGGTGTATTGGGGGCGCCCCCGGCCCCACAGGAGTCTCTGCAGAGCGAGAGCGGCCTGGACGCCGGAGCGTCTCTGGGCCGGAGCTGCGGGCAGAGGCCTCCTTCCTGAGCTTTCCCCGTGGTCGGGGCCGTGACAGGCGTGGTCCCACTGGTGCCCTGGCTGGAGAGGTCCTGCTTCACCACCGGGGATAAGGCAGATGGAATATTCTAGCATTCTGCCCCTGACCGGGTCAGGCCCACTCCCCTCACGCAGCCGGGGCACCGAGGTCAGGCCCTGCCTGGCCCCTGCCCGCCCTCCCCGGCTCCTGAGAGGCAAGGCATGTGTCCCGAGCTCCTGCCTGCCGGGGCTGTGGTCTCGAGCCTTCCTCACATGGCTCCACTGCTGGGTCTGAGCGTTCTGGTGGAGTCGGGGCCGTGGGACGGCCATTCTGTCATCGGTGGGGAGGAAGCCTGCTCCCTGCCCCTCCCCGTCTCTGTGTCCCTGGGCTCTGACGTCGTGCAGGCTCTGTGTGGACGGAGGAGCTTGTGGGAGCCGCAAGTGTTGGGCGGACAGGTTGGGGGAGGAGGGCCACTCCAGGCTTCACAGAGATGGTTTCTTTTCTGAAGGCGGAGACGGCACAGCGCAGGCCAAGGCATGGCAGGTGAAGGGGCTGACGCAGCCGGTGTGCTCGAGGCCGGGGCAGCGCCAGGTGGGAGAGGGTCTCGAAGCCCAGCTGAGGAGTCCCGCCATCAGCTTTCAAGCGGTGGCGTTCCTTCCTCGGGCAAGGCAGCGATGTGGACAGACGTGCCTATCCCGAAGAGTCCCAGTCCTGGGACCTGAGGCCTGGTCCCCTCACGACACGTGTTCTCTGGCTTGTCAGCATGTGGACGCTCTGAGTGGGGGCCCCAGGGCTGGGTCCCTGAGGAGGGGGCGGCGGGCGGGGCAGGCGCTGCACACACAGGGCCCTGGGTGCAGGTCGGAGCAGCGCGACGGGCGGGCCAGCACTTAGGAGTGACACGTGGGCCTGCCGGGCCCTCGCATCCCAGCAAGCTCTCGGCACCAGCCTGGACCTACGGACCAGGACCCCCAGCACAGAGATGTTTGCCCACCCACCCCAAGCCCCGCAGCTGAAGAGTGGCCAGTGGGGTTCAGTCCCGCGCCTCTCCCAGGGGTCAGGGCTCTCTGGAGAGCTCAGGGGAGCCCACGCCTTACAGGCCTTATCCTGGGCGAGCGGGGAGGTGGGGCAGGGCCAGCTTTGCAGGTTAGCAGACCCCTCCGGTGGCCAGTGGGGGGCTGGAGGGGAGACCAGGGAGGACCCTCCCGCAGCTGCCCAGGCAGACAGTGCTGCAGCCAGGCCTAGGCAGGGCTTACAGGGGGGAAAGCGGGGAGGGTGAGGCAGGAGGGAAAGCGGGGAGGGTGAGGCAGGCGCTCGGGGACCTACCAGCACCTGCTGTGCGTGAGGCCCAGCCGGGGGCCGTGGTCCCAGCTGTGGCTGTGGGATGGGGGCCACCGCACCCCGAGAAAGACCCAGACCCAAGCCTGCCTCCTCTGTCCCACCCCTCCTGGGGTCTCGTGCCGGAGACTCCCATCCCTCCCTGGACCCTGCCAGCCTTCAGATCTCATGACCACGCCAGCAGTCAGATCCAGAAGGACCTCTCCTGTGGGGAGTGGGTGCTGGCTCGGGTGCCAGGGAGCCCTCCCGGGGCACCCCCATAGCACACTCTGTCCCTCTGGCCACATTCCGGACAGACCTACCCGTGGGGGTTGACCGGCTAGGGTGGCCCCACGCTTTCCTGAAGCCTCATGTCCACCTGGAAGCCACCAGCCTCCTGGGCTGGGGGAGTCGCCGCGGAGGCCCAAGCTCCAGTGATTGAGTGGGCAGGGGGCAGCCGGGTCAGAAACCAGGCTGACGCGAAGCATTAAACAGTCCCAGAGTCGCCTGGAAATCCCTCTGGCTGTACCGGATGCTGGGGGAGAGGTTGCCCTTCTACCCAAGGGACAAATTTGGGGCTTCATTACCTGAGATAAAACAGGGCTTCCCTGACAACCTCAGGCCTGCAGCTTCGGGATTAATTCCCTCCCGTAAAAGCAAATTTCAGAGGGTTTAAGCCACCCGGGGGCCGCGCCCTGCCTTTGACCTCCCTTATGCTGGGAGTGACGGGACCAGCTCTGTCGTCAAGGGCTGACCCTGCCCGTGGAGGTCAGACCCCCTATTTTTCACCCACCTCGTTTGTCTTGGTTGCTAGGCCCACATTAATTGCTATTTGTATCCCTTACAATCTTTCACATTTGGGGTGGTCATAAATAACCCCAAAGCGGTCTGTGTCCCCTCTCGGGGCCAGGCTCGGGCGGCTCTCCTGCTGGGGAAGAAGCAGGAGATAGGTGTGAAGCTGAGGGCCCCCTCGGCTTCCTCAGACGCATCATAGCTCATCTGCCCCCCCGGGGGGGGATGGTTTTGGGTGGTGGAGCTGCGTGGCTGGCCCACTGAATGAGCCACGGTGGTCAAAGGGAGCCCAGTGGTCGGCAGTGCCACGTGCGTGGTGGCCATCCAGGAACCTCTGAGTGTCCCTTCTCCGCAGACAGCCTTGTCTTTGGTCCCAGGGCCAAGTAGCGTCAGCGCCAACAGCCTCAGTTCCGCAGGGCCTGCTGGCTTTCCGCTCCCTGCCCTCTCAGAGCATCTTAGCTAGGGCTTCCCAGCGACCACCAGGCCCCGACTGGCCCAAGACGTGGGGCTCTCGCTGAGTGGGGGGGCTGTGGATGGCACAGGTGGTGTGGCCCTTCTCCTGGAACCGGGCGGCCCACGGTGAGTGGAGCAGGCACTGGCGTTCTGGCTCCAGGGCGATATTTCTATTCCCACGTTCAGAGGGAGGCACAGGCAGCCCAGAGCCGAGGTAACGAAGTCCTGGATAGCAAGCAGCTTCCCGGATCGCACCCGGCCTAAGGCCAGACGCACCGTAGGAGCTCAACACACAGCTACCGAATGCGTTCCCGGGTCTTGACATCAGGTGCAGGACGGGCGACGGGCCCTGGAGTAGCCAGGACGGGCAGCACGGGCTCCATTCCCTTCTGTGCTGCTTGTTGAACGCAGAGCGGCTGGGGGGCCTGCACTGGAGGCCAGGCTGCTCTCACAAGCAGCCCCGGTCACTGTGCCAACAGTAAAGAGAGCCTGGGGGGGGGCGGTGAGGCATTTGGGGTCCCTCCCCCCAACGAGGGGGGAGACCATCGGAGTTTGGGGATCAGGAAGCCACACACGTGGGTTTCTGCTTTAACGGCCCCTTGTTGGGACCTAGGCTGGCTTTCTGGAAGGGCTCCGGCCTTGCCCCTCCAGGTGGAGGCGCGGAGCCCCGTTCATGCAGCGCACTGTGCAGGGCCCGAGTTCACGTCCTCTGCTCCACCGCCTACGAGGCACGTGTTCTCAGGCTTGACATTTACCTTCTCTAAGGGTCAGCCCGGGGAGCACAAGCCCTCCCTTGCAGGGCCATGTGTGAGCTTAAATGAGTTTCGTGCCCATGAGGTGCGAACACAGTTCCCAGCACGGAGCAGGCAATCACCGGGGGGCTGTACTATTATTGACAGGCCAAGCCGGCTGGGCCTTCTGTGGGGCCTCCCACACCCTGCAGGCCTGCAGACTCCAGCACCGTGTCCTGGAAGAGTTAATGATCAGCCAGAGCCCCTGCCCCCAGCCGCAGAAAGGGTCTTGCTAGCTGGCGACCGCGGCCCCCTGGAAACCACGCTGCCCTGAGGTCTAGGAGAAAGGGACCGGGGGTGGGAGGAGAGAGGGGCGCCTGAGCAGAACACCCCCTCTTCCTTCTCACTCCCAGTAGGGCAGACAGACACAGCAGCCCCTGCAGGGGCTCTTCCCAGCACTGTGTCCCTCGGGCTGCTGCCGGGCTCTGGGTCACCTCGGTGATAGTCAAGGCCGTCTGGGGGGGAGGGTGTTGGAAGTCAGCTCATGGCGCACCCTAAAATGAGAGCAGTAACAGCTGGCCCAGCAGGCACCTCTGATTGCAGCCTGGCCTTCCATTTGCAGGTTACTCAATTCCTCCAAAATGCTCAGTCTCAGAAAGTCAGCAGAAAGGAGACCGCGGTGGCCACGGTAGAGTTCCTCGCTCCCTCCCCTGCTCCCTCCCTCCTGACTTTCCGCCCTTCTCCCTGTCCTTCTCCCAGAGCATTACCTGCCCCCACCCCCCAGGCCCCCCCAGGCCCCGGGCTAGGAGGAGCCCTGGTGTTGGGGGAGGGGTGTTCCCGGAAGTCACAGTCCCCCTCCCCCACCTCCCGTATTCAGGAAAGTTCCTCAGGCCCTACTGGCTGGCTTCTTATTTTGTTCTGAACACAGGCCCTCAGAGGAGCAGAGTGTGGGGCTGTAGGGGCCTCCCTCGGGAGGCCCTGTGGGTGTTGGAGGGAGACAGGAAACCTGCTCCGAGGGTGAGGGAACGTGAGGGGCAGCCTGTCGGTGGTCTGGGGCCAGAGGACCCCTCCCCACGCCTGCTGCCCCAGGACCTCGAGGTCAGAGCACCCCGGGGAGTAACTCAGCATCAGGGTACGTCGGGGGTCCTGGAGAGAGGACGAAACTTTGCTCTCTGGCTGGGAAGGGCGCGTCTGCCGTACAAGCGCTTCCTCTGGCTTTGCTTTGCTGAAAGGGTGTAGCCTTGGGGCCCCGGCAGCGCCTTGTCTGTGGGGTTGATCCCTCCTCAGGATGAGCCCGGGTGGACAGGCCATCCTGCCCAACCTGGCTTAGAACCCTCGAGGACTCCGCAGCACACAGGGTGGGGCTCAGAGCAGTGCTTCACCCCAGCCCCTCCTGACCCCCGCCTTCCTCTCCCTGCTGTCACCTGCCGTCACCCCCACCCACTCTCCTGCCACTGGGCACCGGCACCAGAGCCCCCGAGGGGTCCCAGGCCGGCCTGCCTCCGTGCTGCCTGGCTAAGCGCCCTCCTCATCTGTCTCCACACCGTCCTTTTGACTCATGGAGGCCTCCCCGACCCGTGACCTCCCCCTGTGAGCCTTATGGGGAGCAGCCCCCGGGACATGCGTGGCCAGACGGAGGAAGGGCAGGGATCGGCCAGCTCCGGGAGTTGGCTTCCAGTGACTGTTCCCCGTTGAGGAAAGCGGGACCGTCTGGAGCCATGGCTCCGGGAGCACATGCGCGGCCTGGGCCGTCTGGGACCCTCCGAGCGGCTTTGTGTAGGCGTGTGACCCGGCCAGTGCCACGTGCGTGTCAGGGGAAGGGAAGCTGCTGTTAGGACACCCTGAGTGTTGGTGTCCACCTGGTGCTGACCGAGCTCCAGCCCCCCTGGAGGTGTGACTGTGCCGTCGGCCCGCCTTGAGTGCGTGCGGGGGCGGGAGGCCCGGTGGCGCCCAGCCCCGCCAGCCACCTCGGAGCTGTGGGCCGAGGAGACAGGGCTGACCTCCCCCATCTGGACTTGCGCGTCTCCTCATCGGGGTTGCTCGCAGGCCTGTGCCTCTTGACCGTGGACGTGAAGTGACAAATGCACGCGTCTAGCCGTCGCTAGCAGGCCTGTGTCTCTTGACCGTGGACGTGAAGTGACAAATGCACGCGTCTAGCCGTCGCAAGAGGTGCTGGTGGTTAATGCCATCGTCACTCCTGGCACGTGCGTCCCCAGAAGCTGGGGACACAAAGCGACATAAGTCAGGAAAATTGTCTCTGTCTGAGAACCCTCATGGTTTTGCCCCCCCCCCCCGTCAAGATACCGCCTGGTGGGCGGCAGCCTTGTCTGGCGGCCACAGTGCCCGACGCCGGCTGGTAGCGACCAAAGCTGGGGCTGTCAGGCACAGAGCCTCGGGCCATAGGCTGTGTGGTTTCAGAGAAACAAACAGCCCCAGCTTGGCTGTGACCTCCGGAGGCATCCTAATTGTCCGTAATCTTCAGTTACGGAAAGGCGGAAATGAGCTCAGATCCAGCTCTCATCGCAGATCCGTGACCAGGCCGTGCGTATCGTGTCCCAGCCCCATCGCGTGCTCCTTGCGGGGTACACCGAGCCTCAGCCTCCCACAGCTGGCTCCCGACGACCCGTCTCCCTGCAGGCTGGAGCCACGAAAAGAGTGGGGTTCGGTCCCCGAACTCGCTGAGGCCTGCAAGGAGACACCCCCGCTGCGGGAGACGGCGTGGGAGCTGACCTTCCGAGTCGATGGGACACGCGAGAGTTAGACCCTCGAGACAGAACGTCTCCGTCGTTTCTTATCTGTAGAGAGCATCGGCGGGCTCGCGAAGGCTTGCGTGTCGGCCGCTCTCCCGTCCGGCAGCTTTGCACACGCAGGCATGTGCTCCCTGGCTCGGCTGCCTTCCGGGGCCAGGCTGGGGTCAGGCCTCCTTCGGGCCAAGCCCACGCTGGCCTTGGGAGGGGACAGCTGAAGGCCAGGAGGAGGCCACTGGCCTTGGGAGAGCCTCCCAAAGCAGAGGCAGCCCCCTCGAAGGTCACCTGGCTGCTCTCTGTGAGGGGAGTGGGACCCACGGCTGGCCCACACCAGCAGTGTGTCATTAACCCCTGCCTGCCCGGGGCTCTGAGCTCCCGCCGGGGCCTTCCCTGAGCGTCCTTCACGGGGGCGCCCTCCCTGGGCCCCAGGGACCTAAGAGTGACCACTGAAAACGGGAGCTGAAGCGTCAGCGGCCTCTGCCGACCCCTACCCCCTGGCAGGCCTGGCTTCCAGAGCCCAAGGCCCCCACGCCTTCCGGAGAATTCGCAGCACCGCTCTTGCGGCCTGTAGGAGGTTATGCCCCTGCAGCATTTGGGGCGATCGTCCCGCCTTTGTCTCATGAAATTGGGTTAGTGTGAGGAGCAGGCCTTGCTGGGAGTCGGAGACTGGCATAGACCCCAAGGCCACTGGGGCTTGGCACTGAGGGGTTTGAGGTTGTTTCCCCGGGTCTCCCCATCCCGGAGGTCAAGCCAGTGCCCCACCCGCCCCAGCCCACCTCCACAGCTTCCCAGGGACGAGGGCAGTGTGGGCAGCCACAGCTTACAGCTCAGAACCCCGGCACCTGCAGAGGCCGGGCTCAGATGCAAGAAAGGGGATTTGTCTCTTGAAGGCTGTAAAGAGTTAAAAAGGCGGGGAGGGGCCCGGCGGGGGCCTGCTTCAGGTTATCCATTCTGAGTGTCAAGGGGACAAGCTGCCAGGGCCAGACCAGCTCCGGGGAGACGACACGACAAGTTACAAAACAGCCAGCAGCGTCCACAACTAATTTCTTCCCCTGTTTGTCCTGCCGAGGAGGCCAAGTTAAAAGGCAGCGCTTTGGGGGTTGAAAGGCCCCCCGCGGGGTCTCCGCGCAAGGGGACCCCGAGCCTTTGCGGCCTTTGTTGAAGGCCGTTAATAAGCCAGCTCCCGCTGGGCGCTTTGAGGGCCGAGGCCGCAACTCCAGCCGCAGTGCAGCACGGCAACCCTCTGTCTCCTGCGCCTGCCGCCCGAGGGTGTGCCCGGTGCTTCCCAGCCGAGGTGGGAGTGGAATTAGCAGATTGTATCAAGAAATATTTCTAGGGATTTACATTCCGGTGGTCAAGAGTCTTCTCGAGGCTTTTCTCCTGCGTGTCGGGGTGGGAGCCGCCCTGCAGAGTGGGCCAGGGGGCGGGGCAGGCCTTGGGGGTCACGTCCCCATCCCCACGGGGCCTTTAAGAGGCCCCTCGCCACTCTGCTACTTGAGGTGTGACAAACAGTGCAGGGCGATGGTTCTCCGGGGCTGGCTGTCGTCCCCACAGCTGCCAGACCGGCCTCCCCAGCCTGGCCAGATGCTGGCCGAACCTCCAAGGCGCCGAGCTCCCCCAGACTCAACTGTCCGTCTCTCCGTCTGTCCCCCAGTCCCTTCTGAGGCCCCTCCTCCAGCCAAGGGAGGACCCGGGGTGGGCTTGTCTCAGGTGGCCCCGCACAGGCCCAGCCCTCTGGGGACACCCTCACTCTCAGCCCCAGAGGCCGGGCTCCATCCACGTCACCCGGGAGACATGCACCGAGGGCTTTCTGTCCCCCTTTCCGCAGCTACCTCGGCACCCCCCGGGGTCTCGCGGCCCGGCCTCTTGCGTGAGCGGTCCCCACACGCAGGGAGCACACACAGCCTCCCGGGGTCCTGCCGGCACCGAGTGTGGGAAGCCCCACGCCCCCTGAGAGCAGGGCTGGGTCCTGAGGCCCCGATCCGGCGAGTCTGGGCACGGGGCGGGGAGAAGCACAAAGCTGACATGCCTGTACCTTGGAGCTCACAGGCGACGTGACACCCCGTCAGGTTGACGGGTGACAAAAAGCAGATGGGGTGAAGGCAAGAAAGGAGAGCAGGCAGCTGGGGTGGGGCTGGGCGTGACTCCTCAGCCTGTGGGGACAGCCTCTGCACGGAGGTGACACAGCTGGGCGGCACCGGGGGGGTGGGGTGAGAGTGTGGACCGTAGGAGCCCTGGCGAGGCTCTGTCACCCCAGGGCCCTGAGAGACGGCTGGAACAGGCTGGGTGGCTGAGTCTGTGTCCTAAGGGTGACGGGGACCTTGGAGGGCTGTGAGCAAGGGGGTGACCACAGGCAGAGCAGCTCTGAGTGCCCTCTCCTCCTGTCCTGCCGGCACGGGTGCGGCCGCTGACCGAGCTTGCGTCCCTCTGTGGAGCTCCACGTGCCTGGCCTCCCTGCTGCCCCAGGGTGGTGGTGCTGACAGCGCTGTCCCCGTTTACTGTTGGGACAAATGAGGGGTCACGAAGTCTCGGGAGCCTCCTAAGGGACACTGGGCATGAGGGCCTCTTGGGGGGACGCAAGAGGGCTCTGAACTTACCCAGACCAGGCCCGATCCCAGCTGCAGCCCTCGAGACCCCCAGCAAGTCCCTCCTCCTCTGAGTCTCGGTGTCCCATCTGTCCTGTGCAATACGCCGCCACCCTCCTTGCTGCATTGGGGGTGGGGGGGTGGCAGAGGTGAGAGCAGGTGGCACTGTTTATGTGCCTGCCGCATGTGGAAGCCCCATGAAGACAGCCCCAGGCCTGGGCCAGCTCACGCTCCTGTCCCTGGTGTGCCGGTGGTGCCTGGAAGCAGCGACAGTGTAGTTAAAAGATGATGCTGAGTTTCAGAGACACAATGTATCAGTTAGCTTTGCTGCCAAACAAACCGTCCCCAGGTCGCACGGCCAAGCCCAATTCCAGAGAGTAAAGAGACACTTCCTCCCCTGGATGAGAATGGCGCGGTCACATGGTAGAGGGGAGTTGACAGGCGTGAGAGGGGTGGTGGCAGCCTTCACGACCTGCCGCAGGTGTGAAGGAATTCGCTCTTTTCAGTGGGTAGAGCAGAAATTTAAACCCTGCTCTCTCTGTCTGACACCGAGCCCTGCCCTCCATCCATGCCACCCCCCTCCCGCCCCATCACCACCTCCACAGGCAATCCCTGGGCCCCGCCCAGGGGCCCCATCCTTCTGATAGAAAACCACATCTGGACCCGGACGACCCAATAAAGTCATTGGGGAGCCGCGGACAAGGAGTCCAGGAAGCAAAGACAGAAAGAAAAACACGCACACATGCAGGCTCAGAAAATATACAGCCCTCTCTGCAGGCTCGGTATCGCTTTACGGTGTCACCTTTCGGCATGGAGCCACTTATTCTGTCAGGGCGGAGAGCCCTCCAGCTCCGCCAGGTGACGGTCCTAAATCCTTGGGAGCGACAGCCGTCCTCCCGCCTGTATTGGGTTTCTGCAAGAGGGAACGGGGCTGGAAGCCAGGGCCCCCATCGCGCCCGTGCAGGGCTGCGTCTGAGCTGCCGGGCGTGTGCGTGGAAGGCCGGGGACAAGGGCTGCATGGTTCCCTGGGAAGCTGGTACTGCCCACGGAGTGGGGAAGGCGGAGCTTTGTCCCCCAGGCAGGCCCTCAGCACTGCACCCCCTTTGCGGTCCCTTCAGGAGAAGGGCGGGAGGAGCCTGGGGGCCCCGTGCCCACGTTTCTCCCCGCTCGTCACCCCCCACCCCAGGAGGCGATGCCGTGATTATCCTGGGCTCACAGATGAGGACGTGGGGACTTGCCTGAGGAGAGAAAGGAGTCAGAATGGGGGTGGGGGTCACCAGCCCCCCGCACGTGGCAGCGTCTCTAGGATCAAGATTTCGGCCTCAGCACAGAGCTGGCTTCGTGCTGCCCTGCTGCATGGCAGCTGTGGGACCTTGAACGAGAGACTTAAAGGCCCAGGTCTCAGTGTTCTCAGCTATGAAGTGGGGACACAGTGGTCTCTGTTACAGGGAGCAGACAACTGACCCAGTGACCGGTCCCAGCTTCTGAGGGCAGCGCCTGGTACGGCCAGGGCTCAGAAACGGGGGGGCCTGTCGGAGCCATCACGCTGGAGGCCGTGTGTCACCAGGACACCCAGTCCATTTAGGGACAGTCAGCGAGCCCGACGGTCACGCGTGGAGTTTGCTGAAAACCACAGATGCGTCTGCTAAACGCAGGTCTTGAACCGGGGCTCGACCTGTCCCTGCCCCGTTTCAGTCCCGAGAGAGTGGGCCCCACAGGGACTAATCTGTGACAGGGAGACGGGAGCGCCATGCACTTGGCGGGGACCCTCCACGGCAGGGACAGTGGCGGCTGCGGGGAGCTCCGCGGCCACCTCCTCCCCCAGACCCATGGCCACGGCCGACTCGTGGAAGGTCGGCAGCCGGGGCACAGCGGCAGGGCCGGCGCTGGGAGAGGGGGTCCCGGCGTCCGCAAGCTGCTCTGGCTCCTTGGCGGCTTCACTTGCGGCACACACGCTGCCACCCAGCTCTCAGGACCGGGAGAGGCCGTTCCACCACCTTTTGCCTCGAAAGAACGGCTTTCATAGCGGGGACGCCCTGCCGTTCGTCTCTTTGGGGCCCTGAGCTTCTGAGTCTCTGAACTAGAGGCCCATGTTTAGCTGTGGTTGAGGGGGCACCTTAGCGAGAGGGTCCCTGGGTTCAAGGGCCTTGCCCCCAGAACCCGAGGCTAGCTTGCCTTTGCCCTTTCCCAGACAACCCCCCACAAGGCCAGGGGCCCCTCCCCCCCGGCTGCGGGCTCCACGGCTGGATTCCCACGTCCAGCTGAGGGGGATCTGGGGAAGGCGGGGGCTGCTGGCCTCTCTGAAACCGGTCAGCTTGCGCAAACGCTGTCTCCCCTGCCCCGAGTGCCGGTCACCTGCCCAGTTAATCATCCCAGGGCCCTGCGGGTCAAGGAGAGGCGGGAGGCCAACTCCCTGCTTCTCAGATTCTGCTGAACCAACTGAAACCCTAACCTTCGGGCTTCCCCACTAATTTGCGATAAGGCCTCGCCAAGAAAAACAGCAGGCGAAAGACCCCTGATTTCTCCACGAATTCCAGAGCGCTTGGTTCATTCCAGCAGGGAAGGGGCCCCGAGGCGGCCGTGCGTGCAGAGCCGTCGCTGTGTGGGTGCGCGGCTGGGGACGGCCTCTCGGGAGCGGCTAAGGAGGACCACCTGCCGGTTCCGAGGAGATTGCTTCCAGCTGGTGGGGCAGGAGGCCGAGGACGTGTCCCGCGGTGGCTCCGACCGGGCTGCACTTGCTCACGTGATGTGTGTGCAGATGTGGCCCGCGCGGGCCAGGGTGTGCGTGGAGGTTCGTCCACCCAGGCCCCCGACCTGCGGACCCCAGGGTCCCCATATGGACTGGGGGGAGCTGCCAATGCCCTGAGAATGGGAGCCAGTGGCGCATCTGGGTGAGGGAGAGAGTCCTCTTGGAGGCCACGGCGGGCTCTCATGGGGCCCAGACACCCCACAAGAGGCGGCCACTGCTCCCTCAGGGCTGGGGAAACTGAGCCCCAGGGCGGAGAAGTGATTGGCTCCCGGTCAGCGCTCCCCAGCCCCGCCCCGCCGTGGCCCACGTGGCAGGGCAGTGGCCAGGAGCCCAGAGGGGCTCTGGGTGGGACTGCAGTGACGAGCCAGTGGACGGGGGCCAGAGAGATGGGCAAGGCCCACTCCCAGCAGGGAGGAACATCATTTGATATTTCTTCCCCAAATCACATTGTTTCTGTGTTGGCCTGAGTAGGAGCTGACTTCAACCCGGAGACGTGGGGATGTCAGGGCACCGGCCTGTCTGCCTTCCCCTGGAATGTGCCCCTCCCTCCATGCAGCGGGCAGCCGCCCCTTGCTGGGCAGCGGGGCGCCCCTTCCTTCCCCCTGCCCCAGCCCCAGGGCCAGGTCTGCCCTTCCAGAGGCCCGGGAAGAGCACCCAGGCTCCTGCCCAGCGGCTCCCAGCAGACATCCACACTCCTTAAAGAGGGACACATCACGTGCACCCTGGGCACCGGGCTCCCCTAGATCTGCCCCCTGGGCGGAGGGCTGGCCCTGGGCGTGGAGGTCAGCAGGGGCAGAGGACATCTGAGCCACTTGGTTGGGGGCTCAGGCTCTGCGGTCCTAGCTCCCTGTCCCCAGGGGGGTCCTAACAAACCCTGTGTTGTCTTTAATGCCTCCTGGCGGGAAAGCCTGTGCCTGCCTTCCGCTCTGTTGGTTTTGTTTCAAATTCTGAAGTCCTGTAACCCTTCCACCCAAGTCAGAGCAAGGCAGCATCACACACCAGACTCCGGAAGGATACCGCCCCCCCGCCCCGGGACAGTGGGGTTCTGGAGCAGTGGAGGCCTCAACATCTCAGCGTCTGCAGATGTTAGGGAGCGCGAAGGCAGCTTGGGGGACGCGAGGGGCTCTGGGACAGACACCCTGGATTCAGATCCCAGCTGGCCAAGACCTGGGGCGGCTCACAGCCTCTCTGAGGTTCCGTTTCCTTATCTGTGAAATGGAGATAATAAAGGGTAACTATGTGTGGGGCAGGACCCCATGGAGAGCAGACACACTTTGGGATTATCCTGTGTGGGCGGGGTGCTGGGAAGCGTGGGGCCTCCTGCAGGAATCCGGGGCTAATGTCCTTGCGGCAGAGGGTGGGGGGAAGGGGGAGGGTACCAGAGCCCTAGAGAGCAAAGGTCAAGTGAACAGTTTACCTTGAGGAGAGGAGCAGGGACCAAAGATGGGGGGGTGGGGCGGGGGTGGTGGTCACAGCCAGCAGGGAGATCCAGACCCGAACTGGAAGGCCCCGGAAGGGAGCCTGGGATGTACACGCGGAGATCAGGCTCCGGGACAGAGTGCCGTGGAGAGGCCTGCATGGTCTGGAAGGGTGAACAGACAGCATCCGGGATGCAAGGACACGTCAATGGGAAACACACGTGGCTGAGCCCGGCCTGTGCTTTGCTCGCTCCGTGATGGGGTGGAGATGCAGGCAGGCGTGCCTTCCTGGGTGGATCTGTGGGGCGTCGAAGTGGATGCAGAGGGGCACCCCGTGTCCCCCTAGACCCTGCCCTCCTCACGCCCTGTCCCCAGGCTCGTGTACTCTGGCGTCCTTCTCGTCCCTCCGTCCCTTCCAGCTTGTTCCTGCCTCTGCATGTGTCCGCCCCCCTCCCCCCAGGACTTACGCTGGTCCTGCCCTTCCCCCCATGCAGGTATCTCCTCTCCTGTCCCCTCCTCTCCTCACAGCCCTCCCCTGTGCCCCCCAGGGTCCGTTGTCTCCTCTGCCCCAAACAGAAGCGCTCTGAGGCCAGGGGGGAATCTCTTGTTCCTGCCCATCAGGGTCCAGGCCACTTCCTTCTGGAGATTCTCAAACCCCCCTGCGCGAACTCGTTGGCAGAGCTGGGCCTTGGGGAGAACAAGGGTGGGGGACACAGGTCCAGGCAGAGCCCACTGCGTCCTCGCAGAGGCTGGCTCTGGGGGAGACCTAGATGACCAATCATGTCCCCGAGGGCTCGGTCCGGGGGACGGGTGTCGCAGGAGGGCCCCACCAGGGCAAATGGTAGGCTGGCTCTGGGGCTCAGGGCCTTGGCAGTCCCCCGCCCCCCTGCACTTCCCCAGCCCCTCGCCACACTCCCCCCACCACCAGAGGACCAGGATGCTGTTGAACCACCAGAAACCTAATCTATTATTACACAGAAACTTCTGTGAAGTCAGGGGTTTGAACTCCCCAGAAGTGTTTGCCTGATTTGGGGCCGATAGCGGGTGATAAATGCTGGCGATAAGGTGTTGATTGGTTCTGGGAGCTGCTGTAGACACAGGGGCCGTTGTGCACGCCAGGCTGGCAACTGTGCTCACCAGGACAATAGCCCGTTTATCCACCGCTCCGCTTGCCGCCCGCCCACCCACCCCGGACGGGCACAAAGGACGCTCGGGCCGGGGACCCCTGAGCCCAGCTCTCCCCGGGGGCAGACCTCAGGGGCAGGCACTGTCCCGGCCGGGAATCTGCGCCTTGCGCTTCTCCCTGGAGCATCCCGGCAGGGGGGAGCCACACTGGGGGTGGCCAAGTTCTCTGGCCTCAGTAGCCACACCTGTAAAATGGAATCATGAAGTCCCAGCACTGTGGGGCTGCCGACAATCAGATCGAGTACGCAAGTCCTTAAGCAGAGACATGCGGGTGTGTATTTGACAAACATGGACACCTGCTCCAGGCAGGAAATTGACACAGATTGATGATACAACATGGACACAAAATTGACACAAGTCAACATGAATGGATACGAATTTGGTACAAATTGACACATACTGGAGGAGTCGATATTCCAGAGGGAACCGTGGACAATCACACGATAACAGACGGAAATGTGTTTAGCTCTTCATTATTTATCGTTAAGCGCTTGGGAGGAAAAGGGAAGGTAGGCGGGGCTGGTGTGTGGAAGGGGCCTGTCCCAGACTGAGTCGGGGGCGTCTCATGGAGAGGGTGACTAGTCCAAAGCCCAGGGAAGGTGAGTTTTGTGGCGTCAGGGTGGAGCTTGCTTTGGAGGGGGTCCCACAGAAGGAGGCCGATGGGGCCGGGGCTCTGGAAGTCGCGTGAAGACACTGGCGTTCGCTCTGAATGGGGCCCAGCCCAGCCCAGGTGGTACAGGGTCTCCAGCCGCAGAGCCGAGGATGGACTGTGGAGGGGCAGGGGCAGAGCTGGGAGACCAGGGTGGAAGCCATCGCACAGTGCAGGGGAGCCAGCTGGACCAGGCGGGCAGGAGGCAAGTGGCAGGTTCTGAGGGTTTGGGGAAGGGAGCTGTTTCAGTCTCCCGTGGCATCTGTATCAAATTCTCATAAACTTAGTGGCTTTAAGCGACGCAGATTAAATATCTCACAGTTCTAGGGTCAGAAGTCCAAAATGGGTCTCACTGTGCTGACATCAAGGTGCCGGCAGGGCTGTCTGCTTCTTCTGGAGGCTCTAGGGGAGAAGCTACTCCTGGCTTTTTCCAACCCCTGGAGGCTGCCTGAATTCCTGGGCTTGTGGCCCCTTCCTTACAGCACTCTGACCTGCGCTTCCATTGTTTACTCCTCTCTCTTCCCTTCTAAGGAGCATGGGCGGGGGGCACTGTAGGAGCTGGCAGGGGAGCAGTGTGGCTGGCGGGGGCGGTGGGGATAGACCACGCGGGGTCTGGGAGGCCCCAGGAGGGAGGTTGACTCTGTCCCCAGGCAGCAAATGCTGGCGTCAGGCTCGTATGGCCACAGTTGCTCCCATCCTGCCCCGTCGCAGTGGAGGGAGATTTGGGTGGGGGGGGAGGAGTGCAGCCACGGTGGCTTCAACAGGGAGAGGGAAAGGGGGAAAGGGGGCTGGGGCCAGGCCTAGGAGGCTGCGGACTGGAGCTGGGCCGGATGGGCCAGAGGTTGCCCTGGCAGGATGGGCCACAGGGACCAGAGCCCCGGCCCGGGTGCTCTGCGGCTCTGGGAGCTCAGCTTTGCTCAAGGAAAAGGAAAGAGGCCTTATTGCCATATGTTGCAAGCAAACACCTACTTCTGGCCGCCAGCTGAACGCAGCCCCTGCAGGCCCTGGGCCTGGCGGGGAGGGGGCAAGGCCGGCAGAGTGTCCTCGCTGTTCCCTGCAGGGCAGCCGCCCCACTGCCACCCAGGGACAGCTCGCAGCTCACCGTGGCCTGAGCGGGTTCTGCGGGGTGGCCCCACCCATGCTCTCCGTTGTCGCATGGAGAGAACAGAACCGGAATGCCGCCGTCCCACGGTCGGAATGCCGAGCCCCTGGGGAATTCAGGCCCTGGTGAGTCCGGCACATTCCAGCTGTGTGTCAGTGGGAGAGTCCCGGGAGAGGGAGCCACGGCCGCAGGCCGCCCACCCAGCACGGGGCGCGGGGCAAGGGCGCCGGTGAGGCTTGCCCGGTGGATGTGTGGCTCCCAGCGGGTGGACTTCCTTCCACGTCCGGCGTCCTCTTCTCCGCTCCAGGCAAGCCCCTCTGGTGTCACCCTGTGTTCTCAAATAGGGCCCCACTGTGGCCACACGCAACCTGTCTTCCCGGGGGACCCTGAAGCCCCGGGGCTCGGGGCCCTAGAATCCCCACAGTGCACAGAGGAGGGACAGAGACCAGCCCAGGCAAGGAGCAGGTTAGGGCGGGGCCGAGGCCCGACCCTCTCCCAACCAAGCGCCCGGATGCTCCGCTGTCCAGGAGGCCCCCGGTGGCACCGAAGCTTCAGAAGCTGCTAGAAGCTCTTCCCTCAGGCCGCCGTTGTCCGTCTCTCAGCCTCGGGTCTTAGGGCTGAAAGGTGGTTGTAAGGGGGACTCATCAACCAAAGGAGGTCCCTGGGCCGCTGCAGCAGCTTCTCACAGGTGTTCTCCTTAGGACAGCAAGTCCGCTGGACCGCCGGGCGCCGGAGCTGGGAGGTCAGCCACCAGCCCCATCCTCGGCCACCCTGGTAGCCCTGGGTGTGTGCGTGGGTGTGTATGTGTGTGACGTGCTGGGTGTGGAGGTGAGCAGGTCCCCTCTTTCTCTCCGCCCGCGCTAGTGCCTGAGGCGCTGTCCCCAGTACAGCCCGTCTCTAGAGCTTTCTCCTTTCCGCCAAGAGAAGGCCAGGGTCGGGGTGTCTGCGGACCCCACCCCTGAGGCTGGTACACACGGGGATCCGGCCCTTGAGGGTTCTGAAATCAGGGAGAGCCAGGAGCGCCTGAGACAAGGCCCCGTCGGATGTGCTCACTGCACAGAGGTTTGGCGAGCGCCTGCAGCGTGCCAGGAGCCGTTCTAGAGCCGGGCTGCAGCCGTGAGTGGGCAGCCCGGGCAGGGCCCTTGGCCCTCCCTGCTCCTGGGAGAGGGTGGCCGGCCAACGCGCTGGCTGCACTGGCGGGTCTCTGTGCAGCTCTCACCCTGGCGTCCAAACTCCACGGTCAGCACTGCTCCATTCGACCGGTGGGCACACCGCGCCCCCGTGAAGCTCCTCGCGCCCAGAGGCACTGCCCGCGACCCTGGCTCCCTCCTTCCCAGGTGCTGGGGCCACAGGGCCTGACCTCCCAATGGCTGCCCTGGCCGGGCAGAAGACTCGGGCTTCTCTTCCCCCTTTGCCTTTGCCGGACCACCATTCAGACCTTTCCTGGCACCTTCCCGCCCCGTGCCAAGGCCCAGAGGGGCTGCGGGCGACGCACACGCTACAGCTGGGAGCGAGCAAAGGGGCCCGAGGCACCGGTTGCTTCCGACGGGGCCCGAGGGGCGTCTGACCTTTCCGGCCACGGGGCAACAGTTGCGTGAGCAGAGACAATCAGCCCAGTGTGCAAGGCACAAGCGGCCTTTTCTTCCTCCCCAGGCCAGCGCACACAGCTCCCAGCCTGGCTTCCCTTGAACAAACATATTTATTGTGGCCGCCACCAAGGGCCTCGCCTCACAGCCGGAGCCTGGGGGCCTCTGTCCCACCCACCAGGGCCCAGGGAGGGGACCCCTGCCCTGACAGTCTCCCCCCAGACCCCCTTGCCCTGCAGGCCCCCGCCCCGCCGTGCCCGAGGCAGGGTGGCTCCAGTCCCCGCCTAGGGATGGCTGCGGGCGCTCCCGCTGGGGCCCGTGACCACCCACAGGCGGCAAGCCAGCCCTGAGCCCCAGGCACGTGGACAGGGGGCCACACCTGAGCCCGCCGTCCCCTCCCAGGCCTCAGTTGCCTCTTCAGTGAGACAGGTAGCATCACCCGGCCTTGCCTGTTTCTAGAAACACCCAGCACAGCCCTGCCCAGCAGTCAGGGGCTGGGGAGCGCCCCCCTACCCCAGCTCACTGCATTAGCCAAAGTCCTTCTCCCTGGCCAAGCCCTGTATAGTCCTCAGGCCAGGTGCCACTCCCGCGGAGAATCCTCCGTGGACCGCCCACGTTCTGAATCAGGACCCCCTCGTGGTTCTCCTCCCAAGCTTCTGGTCTCTGATCGCACGTGTCAGGGAGCTTATCTCCTCTTGAGAGCGGGGAGAGTGGGTCCCTGGCAGGGGAGGCCACCGCTCTGGCCCCGGGGACTACAGATGCGTGCCTGAGAGGCCGCGTGAGAAATGTTAGAAGAACGAATGAAAGAACAAACCAGTACATGAAAAACTGCGCGGGTGGTGGCAAGAGAGAGCCGGTGAGTCTCCTTGGTCAGGCCGGAGCCCGGGCTGCACCGTGGGGCAGGGCAGCCAAAAAGGGCCCGGCAGTCCCGTCTGGCCATGTGGACTTTGCTCCAAGCAGTGGGCGGCATGGAGGGCGGGGGGCGATGGGTCGAACGCGTGAGCTCTCCCAGCCCCGCCAGCCACTGCAAACTCGGAAGAGGGCGGGCCTGGCGTCCAAGGCTGCTTAGCTGAGGCAGGGGAGAAGGGGCTGCGGGGGTGGGGGTGGGGGTGGGGGGATGAGGGAGGGAGGGGGTCGGAGGCAGGCTTGGTGGTGAGAGCATCGGGAGAGGGGGGCTATCGAGGCCAACGTTAGGCCGCTTGCTCAGCGGGGACAGCAGTGACACCCCAATCCAGGAACCCCGAGAAAAGAGCAGGCCTCAGGGTGGGGGGCTTCCTGAGGAGTCCAGCCAGGTCCCAGGTCTGCTCAGTAAAGTGGAGGAAGCTGGCAGCTCTGGGCGTTACTGTCTGGACGGGGCGAGAATAGCACATGGGATCCCGAGCTCCGTTTCTCTGCACCAACTGTGCGTTGTTGGACAAGCCACTGGCCTCCGTTTCCCCTCCTGTGAAACAGACGCTGTGCCCCCTGCTGGGGCCTGCCCACGTGACCCCGTGTGAATGGAGCTGTGCTCCCGGCTCCGGGAAGGGCCGTGGGCAGAGCTGTGGCTTCCCCGGCCCTGCGCTGGGGCCACCGGAAAGTGAAGTCCCCATGGCCACCTCTGGGGTGGCAGTGCGTGCCAGTGTGTGGCCCTGGCCGGGGGCGTCTGGCTTGCACAGGACTCCCCAGTAAAGGCGTTCGATCTGACAGCTGTGTTGACAAGGACACAGGAGGCCCTGCGGGTGGAAACGGGAAGAGGGCGCGAAATTGACTTCCTCGAGGTGGTCCCTTCCGGAGAAGCCACTGGGAGACGGCCTGGCCCTCGGGGAGCAGAGGACACCGGGAGCTAAGGGTGGGGACAGGCTGACACAGGTGGGGGGGGTCGAGGCAGCCACCCCTCCTTCACTCCTCACCCACCCCTGACCCTCAGCCCCGTGGGCCGGGGACAGTCAACACCACACCTCCCTGGGCTCGTCCTCCTCCTAAAGGCCATGCGCCTTCACACCCACCCCTCCACGTCCTACCAAGGCCTGGGCCGCCCTCCCCTCCCTCCTTGGGATTTTCCGTCAAGCACATACGTGTGTGTGTGTCCGGCACCTCTAGAGCTGACTATGATTGGCTGGAGCGGCCCTAACAAAGGCCCACAGCCCGGGCGGCTGAAACGGCAGACGTTTATTGTCTCCAGTCCTGGAGGCTGGAATCCGAGACCCAGGTGTGGGCAGAGCTGGGTCCTCCTGAGGCCTCTCTCCTCGGCGTGTAGACGGCCGTCTTCTCCCTGCGTCCTCACGGGGTCGTCCCTCTGTGTGTGTCCGTGTCCTGACCTCCTTTTCTTATAAGGACCCCAGTCCTGTGGGGTTCGGCCCCCACCCTAGTGACCTCGTTTTACCTTCCTCACCTCTTGAAAGGCCCCATCTCCAATCACAGCCACATCTGAGGCTGGATCCGGTAGACAGGATGAGCTCACTCATTTCTTCAGTGTCTGGAAGGGGGACAGAGGCAAGGAGGTGGGCCCTTGAGTTTCGACATCCCTGGGCATCTGGGGCCTGGAGAGCCCAGATCCAGGGCCTGTGCGTTGGAAGGAGAGCTGCCATACTTGGAGAGCAGGGGCGTGGTGGGATCCGGGGTGGGGGACGCTGGGCGCCAGTTGTCCAGGAGGGAAGCCACTGGCTTGAGGTCTTCACCATGGCGGACTTGCTCAGGCTCACCCCCGGTCCCCCAGCTGCACAGCCTGCGAATCGCACCCCCGCCCCTTCCAGGTGACCTTTTGTCGTCTCCTGCGGGGACAAACCCAGCTGGGCAGGGGCTGCGACACACACGGGTGTGGCCAGAGCAGAGGGCAGCCTCCTGCTGCCCGTGTCTCTGCCACCTGTATGTGGCCGCCCTGGTGGGCTCCAGGGGCCAGTACCGGGTGCTGTGTGCAGGCGCCAGGCTGGGCAGGGCTGTAGGACGGGAACTGGGTCAACGCAAGGTGCTCGAGGCTCACGGACCCACCCCCCGCAGTCCGGGTCGGGAGCCGGGCTTGAGCCAGCAAGGCCTCAGGTCACTCCTGTGTGGTGCTGGCCGAGGGTGGGGTGGAAACACCATCTTCCTGCCCTTCCCAGGGGGTGTTGAGTGCCCCAGGCCAGATCGCCACACCCCGGGACCCCCGACACCCAAGGAGGAGGAGCTGGGGGTCCCACATCCCATCAGTGGGGTCCAGAAAGGCTCCTGGCAGGAGGGTGTTTGGGCCACAGGGCTTTTGAATGAGGCAGGACGCCCTGGGGGCCGGGGGGCCAGGAAGGGCAAGTCCAGAGCGGGAAGCAGGGGAGCAAAGGATGGATCTGGCCTCTCGGGTTCCCCGGGCGGGGGCGGAGGGCTGTGAGTGCAGTGAGGCATGAAGGGGGTGGTTGGTCACCTCTGCTGGTCCCTGTGCAGCCGGAGGTGGGAAAGAGGCCGGCAGTCCCTGCTCTCCTGGGCGTGTCGACCTCTCAGTGGGGGCGGCAGGGAGGCCCCCGGGGGGCCTGCTGGATGCCTGAGCCTGGAAGGAGTTAACTCCCGGCCTCGTGGGCTGGCAAACTCTGACTCACAGGGCTGTAAAGTCTTGTGTTTTAAAAAATCCGTATATTGGCTTAATTTTATAGATTTCAGAAGTGCTGCTTGAGAATAAAAGTCTCCTAATTATGTTTACGATCCCCGCGCGAATCCGTTTGACTCCGATCGTGGCGAAGAACCTTTGTGTAAAGTGTCGGGAAGGGAGCCCCGTCCTGACTCGGCCCTCACGGCCGTAAAGCGCAGCTGGAGGGTCCGAGGCGGGTGGGAAGGCGCTGGGGCTCCGGGTCCACCTCACGGCCGGAGTGGGGGAGGCGGGGCCTCAGGGAGCCCAGGGGTGTCGGCGGCGGTGGTGCGTCTGAGCCACGTCGCAGGGCTCTCGAGGGGGTCCCGTTGTCGCCGCTGCGGCACTTGGGAGCCAGTCGGGGAGCTGCACGGAGGGCGGGCAAAGGGGTTGGCAAACCCCCGGCCCAGGGGAGGGAGCTTCTGGGGCACAGAATGGATGCTGTACCCTCTTGGGGGTCAGGGGAAGACTACACCACCCTCCAATGGCAGGGTAGAGTGTCCCAGCCTGACCCTGACTCGTAGACTGGGAAACTACCTGGAAATGGAGGTGAGCAAGGAAAGCTTCCAACAGCGGGGAAGGAAGAGAGACCCACAGGACGGGGGACAGGAGTGAGACCCCCACCCAGCAAAGGCTGGGGCCTGGGGGCTGGGGTGCGGGCCCTCCCGGCAGGCTCCCTGGCCAAGGGGGTAGGCAGCCGCCTTGTCATGAGGAGGCCACAGTGACCTGAGGTGATGTTTGTACTGAGCGTGACGGAGAGGCCCCGAGTTCTCCCCTTCCAGGCTAAGGACCAGAGTGAGAAAACAAAGGCAGCAGGGCCACCAACACCCAGAGGGTCTGTGCAGGTGTTCCCTGGGCCTCTGCTCCCCCCCAGCCCCCAGGGGGCAGAGACCCCAGCCAGAGCTGTGCGACGGGCCTGAAGCCCAGTGTCCTTGGAGGCCAGAAGAGGCTGACCTCTGCCCGCCCCGTCCCAGCGGGGACCCTGGGTCACTGGGAGGACACGGGGCTTGGCCTGGAAAGGGCTTGTGTGGCCTCCAGGTGTGGGGATCGTCTGATTTTCCCTGGGGCCCCCAACCGGGCCAGGCTGTCCTCTCAGCAGACCACGTGCTGGGCGCCAACCGCACGGACTCTGGGGGGATGGTCCTCCCCCGGCCCCGGCCTCTGCACGCGGCCTTCCTTCCGCAGGAATCCGGAGCAGGCTGCCTAGTGGGCTGTAACTGGATGCCGGGCCGGGCTGCCCCTGTTGTTGCAGGTGCAGTGTGGGTGCCCGCGGCCGGGGAGGGCCAGGGGGGCACTGGCTGTCACTCAACAGCCGGGGCGGGCGGGGTCCTCCAGTAGGAGCAGCGGTGGGGGCCACGGAAGACGGTGCGAGCCCAGCTGCCTGAGTGCGACCTTCAGCAAGGACTCCCCTGTGGTCTCCATCTCCCTGGGATGACACTGGCCCAGTCTCCTGGGATGAGTGTGAGGAGAGGTGACAGGCTGGCACCCCACACATGCCCAGTGTGCAGGGACAGGCCCTAGGTGGGCAGGCCCCCACCCCACCAGGCTGGGTGGGCTGACCCAGTGCCCATGGTGTGAGGCGCCGCGAGCCCATCCCACGGCCATACCAGCCGGGGCTCCGGAAGGTGGGTGGCAAGTCCAAGGTCACCCAGGGTTGCGTGGTGACACAAGGGTTTCAAGCCAGGAGTTCTGGCTCCCCGACGGGGGCAACTTCCACCCTCTCACTGGTCCTCGGCTATTTGGATTTCAAGGCTGCATGAAATACCCGTTATCCACCCCCCACCCCCCAGAAGAAAGGGGGTGACATAAAGTGGCTAACTTTTTCATTGTGTGGGAAAAGGACGTTTTAAAACACAACTCTGCTGTAATTAGATACCACCGTTGGATTCTAGAAAGTCTGAGGACATCATCTCCGACCAGAGGAAGGAGTCCTGTGTTTTCTGGCAGGATTCTGGTCCCCGAGGCCATCGGCCAGCCCAGCCCCCTGTGCCCCTAGAAAGCAGCGAGTCCCGGGGAGGTTCAGGGGGCGTAGGCGCTGAGAACCTCCATCAGCACCGTTTCCTCGCCTGGTTACTATGGGCCCAGCTGACCGTGTCCAGGGGGATGGGAGTGGGAGGACAGGGCTGTCGGGGGCCCTCCTGAGGAATGTGACTTGGAGGAGGGTCCTGACGGAGGTCAGCCTCTGTGGGCCAGGACCAGAGGCCTCCCTGAGGTGGGACCTGGCCGCTGAGCCTAACGGGCAGGCCGTGCAAAGCCACTCGGGCGTCCAGGGCCCACCGCCCTGTGCCCACCTCCGCCTCGGCCCTAAGGAGCTGGGAGGGAGGCCGGGAGCGGTGCCCCGCGGGGCTGGCGCAGCTCTGGTTTGCTTTCAAACCGTGAGAAGCCCCAGGACTTGTTTCTCTCTCTTTCTGTGAGATGGCCCCCTCTCGGGGTGGGGGGCACCTGGGAGAGCCCCCAACGATGGCCAGAGCAAGGTGGGAGCACCGGAGGGTGCGCGCCGCTGCACGGCAACCTGGACGGGGACGGGGGAGCTTGAACAGATCCAGTGCAGTTGCCTTTTCATCGTGTGTGTTTTGACAGCTACCATCTACCTAGAGTCACTTATTCTGGTTTCAGATCCACTTGGATAAGGAAACAGTCTATTTAAAGGAGGAATATTAGGTAAACAATGGTGCAGGTGTTCAAAGATACAGCATGAGGGACAGATGTGGTGAGGGACCCCAGTGTGTCCCCACCCAGGGGACAGCACACACTGGCTTTGAAGGCCTCCCCAGCAGGCCCGGAACCTGGGTGGGCGGCCCCTGGGGGCTGGACGCCACACGGTGGACGCCATGTTAGTCTCCTATGTCTGCTGTGACGAATGTCCAAAATGTGGTGGCTTGAAACAATGTGAGTTTGTCATCTTCTAGTCCTGGAGATCTGAAGACCCTCACTGGACAAGGCGTGGGCAGGCTGGGTTCCTTTCTGGAGGCGCTGGGAGAATCTACTCCCGGCCTTTTCCGGTTTCCAGAGACACCCGCATTCCTGGGCCCCTGGCCCCATCCTCCATCTCCACAGGCAGCCGGGCCATCGGGGTCCTCCTTGTGTCCCATCTCTCTGACATTCTGCACAGCGTCACATTTCCTCCTCTGCCTCTGCCTCTCTGGCCTCTTTCCCTATAAGGACGCCTGTGGTCGTATTTCCACTGGGATAATCCCGGATGTCGCACGTCAAGGTCACCTGCTTAGCAATCTTCATTCCATCTGCAACTTTTGTTCCCCTTTGCCGGGTTACCAAATACATTCCTGGATTCCAGGGACCAGGGCGTGGTCACCTTTGGGGGCCATTATCCTCCCCACGGTGTCCTGGGTGGAGCACGGTCCCTTGTGTCCCCCTGCACCCCTCACGAGCCAGCTCTGGCTGCACTGCCTTAGGTGGGAATTGAAGGGGTCCCTCAGGCGGCAGCAGACCAGGGCATGGGAGGGTGGGTCTCAGAGGCAGGGTAGGTCCCTGTGAGCTTGGGGGAGATGCCGGTGGCCCTCCCCCTGCCAGGTCCTGGCCTTCCCAGCTCGCCCTCCTCCAGACCCAGACGTGACCTCCCTCGGGGTCTCTGTCCTCCTCCCTTTAGCCCCCTGTTTCTGCTGGAGCGTTCCAGAATGTTCCCCCACCACTAGGCTGTCACTGTGAATGGAGACAGCAGGCTGTAGACTGTGCTAGTCTTGTCTGAGGCGCTGTGGGCACATGGAGAGCTGGGGCCGGGGGCCTCTTCCGGGACCCTCGACCTTCCCAAGAGGGCCCATCCCTTCTCCCAGCTGAGCCCCTCTCTGGCTCCTCAGGCGGGCCAGGGCGGTCGCTGCCCGCAGGAGCCCCCAGTGGCCCCCGGGAGCCCCCGTCCTACCCCAGCCCAAGGCCGCTGCTCTTGGCCATTGTATAACCTTCCAGAACTCGGGGCTCTAGAGTTTGTCAGTCAGCGTTGACTCTGCTGCAGGACCCCTCTGCTGGGCACTATGAGATCGTTAGATTTTTCCACATGAAAAGGTAAAAAAAGAAGAGAAATACGTTCTGAAAACAAAACGGGTTTTTCCCACCGTGGCCTGCTCTCGAGGCCGGCAGAGGTTCTGCACAGAATGGCCGTCCTCTCTTGCGCACCCAGCAGTGGGTGGCTCGGACCCCAGGCCGTGCTGGCAGGAACCAGCCCCCACAAGCTGGGCAGAAGGGTCCAGGGTAGGGGCTGCCTGGTGCCCGGAGCTCAGACGCCGCGGGAGGTGGCCGCTGGCCTTGGGCTCTGACAGGCGCAGCGGAGGAGCTGAGCCCGCAGCGCCCGTTTACAGGCGCGCCTGGGGCGCACGGCCACTGCACCGCCGTGCTGCGGCGGGGCGCTCTCTCCCGCGGGCCCTGTGCCTGCCCAGCCGCGCCGCCTTACGTGAAGAAGTTGTCTGAATGCTGGTCCAGGGCGCCCCGACCCCCCGCTACCCCCTTTGGGGGCAGTTCACACTTCGCAGCTGAATCAATCAGAGGCTGAAATGCCATGGCGGGGGGTGTTTACTGATTTGGCTCTTCTGGAGTTGAGGATGCTCCGTGTTTGTCCAGGCTCTGTCCTGCCTGGTTCTCCAGGAGCTTTGCAAACAAGGGCCCCGGGAGGGAAGGAGGCCTCCCCTCCCCCGCGCGCGCCGCATTCCGAGGGGGGCCGGCCGCGGTGCCAAGGGGCCGGCAGGGGCCTCCTGCCCTGGCTGCTGAGGAAATGCAGGCCGAGCCAAGCAATAAGCGACGGCCGGGGGCCCCGAGGAAGCAGGCACGGGAAGCCCAGTGCCCCGGGGCCTCCGGGTTTGGGCGCAGAGACACGGAAGCGGCCGCCGAAGGCCCACGAGCGCGGGCGGTGGCGGGGCTTCGGGAGCGGTTGGTTCTCAGATCCAGGAGGGTGCCCTCTGCCCGCACCGGAGGTGGGGTTCTCAGGTGTTCAGTGAGCTCCTTATTGAGGCCGCGGACCACACAGGCTTCAATACGCATTGGCAGGAGTCATGCCCCCATCCGTAGTGGGGAGACCCAGGCTCTGACGTTCTTAACGGTCACTCGGGGACAGCTGGTGTGACCAGGACGCCCCCGCCAAAGGGACGAGAGGCACCCTAGCGATCGTCTCTGCTTCCACTAGAGCTGCGTCCTCCTGGGCCTCCCTCCCCACCTGGGGACTGATTTTGGTCTTGGGGGCGGGGGGTGTCTCCTAGCCCCGGGACTCCGTGCTACTCAAGTGAGGGAGGCCTGGGTTTCCACGGGGCATCTTTCTTCACTCCTTTGGGGGCGTTATTCAGGCCCGTTCCCCTCCAGCACCTGGCACAGGCTGCAGAGAAGGGCCTCCCCCTCTCTGGACAGCTGACTTCAGGGTTGGAAATAACCCAGGTCCTTGCTGAGCACTCGGGGCGTGAGATGTCGGAGGCCCAGGCTTGCTGCCGCTCTGCCCCGACCTCCCCCCAACTCCCCTTCCTTGACTCCCAAAGGAAGTCATGAGTAGGGAATGTCCCCTGGAGGAGAGCAGCCCTGTCTGGCCCCCTTTTGCCCGACTCCTCGAGTCGGCACCGCTGGGCCACAGGGCTCTGCCGACGATGCCCAAGGGGGTAGAGTGGGAACGCTTCTAACCCGCATCCCGCTGCCCGCCGTGCCCACCCAAAGGCCCTTCCCCTGATGCCCGCTGGCAATGCCTGGCGCACTCAGGCCACAACCCAGACGCAAGGCTCATCTTCCTGGTGGCCTAGATGCACACACACGCGCATGTACACACACATACACACGTGTGTGCTCACACACAATGTTCTGTGGCAGTCTCAGTTCTAATTGATTCTATTCTGTTTTAAATAGTTGTATTATTGTTTTATTGATCATCATTTTATATTAAATAATTGAGTCATTTTTATAATAATTTATAGCAAATATGTAAAAGATATCATGAATAAAGTACATGATGTAATGTTTATTATTATTTTAACTACTTCTAAAAATTATGATGACCTGCGGTTCAGACACCCTGCTCTGGCCCACCTGTCCCCTGTCAGCACTCCCGCTCCCTGATGGTTCAGCCAGGTGGGAACATGGTCGTGAATGGTGCGTGGAAGTTCATGTACCAGGTGGGCGCACACAGACGTGGATTTCAGATTTCCATGACAACTTCATTGGCAGCTTCGGGAAGGTTTAGTTGAGGCGTGTTGGAGTCAAACAGCTAGTGAGACCGGGAGGAGGGATCCACACAACCTGTTCTCAGATGGCCCCGTGAGTGCCTGGAGCTCTCTGTCTATCTAAAAAGAAAAGCCCAGAAGTTCTAGGCACGCTCAGGGCGTGGAGGTGCACCTGGCCTGCGTGGCAGGGGGACCCAGTGGACGCACAGAGGTGCTTTTTAGGTGAAACAGCATGTCTGGGTGCCCGAGATCAAACGCGACACTTCTGCTTCGTGGCCAGCCCTCCGGATGACCGGCCCGCTGCCGCCCAAGTGCACAGCTCCGCAGGCCACTTGCCCCAGTGATGGGTCGGTGCCTGTTCAGTCCACAAACTGCCTCGGGAAAGGAATGTCACACACGGCCGGTCCTTCCGGTGGGGCAGGATGTTTCAGGGGAAATTACACAGGCGTCCTCCCAGGACATCAGCTGCAGGCCTGCCCTGGTGGGCCTGGGGGGCAGGGGTGCAGCCTGAGGGCTGCCTCCTACATGTTCTCCCCTGACCCCAGGCCTGAGCTCTGAGCCCCGGGCGCCCCCGCCCCGTGTGGCCCGGGACACCAGCCGCCCCGCTCCTGGCACCCGCCTACCTTCGCCTCCTCCTGGCCTTGTCGGAAGTCAGCTGTTTACTCCCTCCCTGGACGTACTCCCGCTGCCCCGACCGCGAGCCCCGGGGCCTGGGCCCAGCAGGGGCTCAAGAAGTGTTTCGTTGGCACCACCTTCCCCGGCCCTCCCCCGACCCACAGGGGAGCCCGCGGCTGTTGAGTGCGACCACCTGCCCTCCGCTCACCCCGCTTGCTGAAAGGCTTCTCTTTGGGGCTGCGGGAGGGGAGAGTAGGGATGGGAAGCTGAGGGACCCAAGATCCAGGTTCTTTGCTCAAAGAGTTGTAGGGGAGAGGCCCGTCCCGCGTCCGTTCCCACGCTGCTTCACACAGCCCGTCCAGGCTGCCTCCAGGGGCTCAGCCCGGAGCTGCGGCCTGCACCCTGCCTGCTTAGGGTGCCCTGCGTCCACTCTGGGGCCTCCTCCAGAACAGGAGGTGACACCCATTGCGGACATGAACGTGAGGCTCAGAGGAGAGAGTTCTGGGCGGGACTGGCACCAGGTGGGCTAGGCAGCTGGGGAGTTTCTTGGGGCGTCCGAGTTCCCTGAGATGTTTCTGGGCCTTAGTGAGTGGAGGGATGAGTTTCCTGCCCGCTCCAGTCCCGGCGAGCATCTGACGCCTGCGGGGGTACGAGGTGCACCCGTCTGGGAGCCCTCACCTGAGGCCGGGCAGAGCTGAGGCTTGTCTGGGGTCACTCCCGGTTGCAGATGCGCACGTGTGCATTTATTCCTTCCTTCATTGCTTCGTTCATTCGCCACGGATCCCTGAGGCCTCTACGTGCCAGGCACCGTCCTGGGACCCAAAAACACAAAAGTCAACGAAAGAGACAAAATCCCCTTCCATAGAGCTTAGGACTGGGTAGGGAAGAAGGAATTTCTGCAAAGAGAAATGAGGTTCCTGCTGGACAGTCAGATGGTGGGTGAGGGCAAGGCCTCGGAGAGGAAAGGAATGGCCCAGCCAGTCGTAACGTTCTGCCTTGAACGGAAATCCTGAATCGTGACGTACCAAATGCATCCACCTGGGGCCTCATCGTGTGTGCTCTTAGGAGGTATTTTCGTGCATTTTCTCCCATCAGCGTTACAATTCACCTATTGTCTTGTAGGCCTTTAATCACTTCCAGGTATACCTCTGTGTGCTAGGTGAGAATCCAGCTTCATCTTCCTCCATGGAGTGACTCCATTTTCCCACCCGACCTCCCAACCTCTCCAGGCTGTCCCGGTGGCTGGCGCTGTCATCTTAGCGGTGGGCTACATTCCCAGGTATACAAGGGGTGGGATCCCACACCACCGTTCTGCTGTCCAGAGGACACGCCAGCATCACACAGATAGGTTTTAATGCCAGCAGAAGACCTACCCTCCTCCCCGCATTATCCCCTTTTAAAGTTTGAGTTACGTATTCAGAGCCTTTGTTCCTCCATGCCAACTTTAGAGTACACTTATGGAGTTTCTTCATTTCAATGGCAAGTTTGCTCGGGATTGCATCAACTTTATAGATTGAATTTGGGGAAACTTGAAATCTCTATCATCTTATACCATCTCATCCAAGAGCAAGGAGCCTCTCTGCATTGACTCAGGACATCTTCTCACTCCTCCACTGGAGTCTGAAAGTGTTTCTGGAGGGCGCCTCTGGTGGAGGTTTGCTTTTGCTTTTCCCAGATAGCGCATCCTCTCTAGTGCTAAGTGGGGACTTATGTTTCCCAGGACTTTATTGCCGGAGTGAAGAAATGCCATGATTTGAGCAGGTTCATCTTCTATCTGGCAACCGCGCTGGACATTTTTCTCCGTTCTAATCACTCATCTGTTGATTATGCTGATTTTCTAAGTAGGTGACCTAATCAGCTACAAATAGCACCAGTTTTATCTTCTCTCTCTCAATCCTCACAACTGTTTCTTTCTTTTCTTTTGCATTCACAGCGTGGAGTCACCACCTTAAATAGCGTGGAGTCAGGGACATCCTTGTTCCAGGTCTTGGTGGAGGTGCCTTTAAAGTTTCTCCATTAACTGGGTGGTTTGTTCTAGGCTTTGATCTATAAACTGCCAAGTTAAGGAAGTTCCTTTCTATTTTTATTCTTCAGAGGTTTAATTTTTTACTGTGGTTTTAATGCCTTCTGTACTAACAGGGATGATCACGTACTTTTTCCCTTGAGGTGAGAAGCACATTGATAGAGTTCAGGTGTTGAACCATCCTTGCCTTCCTGACACAAAGCCGAATTTGTATTTCTTTTTTAATACAATGTCATGTTTGGTTATCTAATATTTTGTTTAGGATTTTTGCCTCTATGTTCATAAGTGAAATGGACCTATAATTCTATTTTCTTATATTTTCCTTTCATGGATTCAGAATCCAGTTCACCAGCCTGTTAAAATGAACTAAAACATGTTATTATTTTTGCACTTCCTGGAACAGTTTGTAGAAGGTAGGAATTTCTGTATTAGGTGTTTTATAAAACTTTGGCAGAGGTCACCTACACAGCCACCCAGGCATGAGTTTTGGGGGGAGGTCTTTGGTTACATCTTAATTTCTTAGCTACATGTTTATTCACATCCTCTATTTCTTCCAGCGCCAACTTCGACTTTTTATCTAGTTCTAGGAATTTATCCATTTCATCTGGGTTGTCAAGTTTATTGACTCGTAGATGTCCCTAATACTCTCTTTTAAAGTTATTTTTGCAGTTTCCATTACATCTTTTTTTTTTTTTTTTTTGTGGTACGCGGGCCTCTCACTGTTGTGGCCTCTCCCGTTGCAGAGCACGGGGTCCGGACGCGCAGGCTCAGCGGCCATGGCTCACGGGCCCAGCCGCTCCGCGGCATGTGGGATCTTCCCGGACTGGGGCACGAACCCGTGTCCCCTGCATCGGCAGGTGGACTCTCAACCACTGCGCCACCAGGGAAGCCCTCCATTACATCTTTTATCACTTTACCAACACGTACATTGGCATCCTTGGTCAATCTCTACACCTCCGTCAAAGGTGTTCTGTGTTGCCCCTTTTTTTGAAAAAGCAGTATTGCAGAAGTCTATCTGCCTTAGTAATCTTTGCCAGGTATGACCCACCACCTATTTTTGTATGGCCCATGAGCTAAGAACGGTCTTTACATTTTAAAATGGTTGAAAAAACTCCAAAGAAGCATAAAATCGTTCTGATGCACGAAACTTACATGAAATCCAAATTCTAATGTCCAGAAGGTAAGTTCTGTCAGCACACTTCTACACTCAGCTGTTTCCTCACTGTCTACAGCTGTTTCAAACTACAGCAGCAGGGTGGAATGAATGCACACGCTCGTTCAAGTTCCTCGTCCTGGCGTCCAAGGGCCAGCCTGCTGTAGCCTCCTCATCAGCACCTCTTGCCCCGCCGAACACACCCACATCTGTCACCTCCCAATCCTCCCCACCTCAGGTGTGCCCTGTACACCCAGTGGGCTTGATCAAGGTCCCGGCCTTGCTTGCCTTTGAAACCCCTGCTCCCCGAGCTCTCACTTGGCGCTTGGTAACTCGAGTTGATTTGGCGGCTCTCGCCCTCCCTCCAGGCACTTACTCGGCCCAGCCTTGCCCGGTCATGGTGCCGCCTGAGTTCATGATGGTCCTGGGGTAGGAGCTGGGCCTGGGTGATGGTGCCTGGTGGGGGGGTGGGGAGGCCAGGGGAGATTTCAAAGCAGTTTTGGAATCACAGAGTCATTACGAAGGTCATGCAGGGCGCTCCCACCTCACCCCTCACCCAGTCTCCCCTATGGGTAACATCTTACATTAGGATGCTGGGTTGTCACAGCTCACAAGCCAGCAGTGGTGCGTTATGAGTAACTGAAGGCCACACTGCCCACAGATTTCCGGGTTTCACCCAATGTCCCAGGACCCCGTCCAGGATCCCCCATGACATTTAGTTGTCACCTCTCCTCAGGCTCGCTTGGTTGTGACAGTTGGTCAGACACCCCTGGCTTTCGATGACCTTGAGAGTTTTCAGGAGGACTGTCAGGTGTTTGGGGGGATGCTGCTCTATTGGGAATTGTCTGCTCCCTCTCTCGTGGGCGGACTAGGGTCGAGTGCTTTGGGGAGGAAGCCCCCGTAGGTGGAGTACCCTCCTCCCGTCGTGAGGGCGCGCTTATCACGGCGCTGGCCGAGTCGGCACGCAGCAGGTTTCTCCACTATCCGCTTGTCCTTCTTCCCCCTTCCCGTGCTGTCTCCTTGGACCTGCCAGGGTTTGTCTCTGCGGTGGACCCCTGAGAGCCCCAGGGTGGGCAGATTCAGGAAGGGACCCTCTGGAGAATGAGGTCTGGCCTCCGCCGGATCAGAGCCGTGACCCTAGTTGCGGGGGCGGGGAAGCTGGGCAGGCAGACGGAGTGTCAGGCCAGACGTGGGAATCCACACATGGCCCCTTCTCAAAGGCGGGTGCTGTCCCCGGGGCCCTGGCGGGGTCCTTGGGCCTCTTTCATTGGGTACATGCGAGCCTAGCCTGGCCCATGGTGGAAATGCAAATCTAATTAGTCTGGCATTGAGCCCGTCTTAAAAGTATTAACAGAGCCTTAAACTGTGCTGTTGGATGGGGATGAAGAAACGCCTTAGAAAGAAATTACCGGATGGTGACAAAGCCCCAATTTATTAGTCCTCTCCAATGGGGGCTGTGCAAAGGACGTTAATTACTTTAATGGGACTTATTTTGCTTCGTTGCCCAAAGTAATTGGTTTATTAACCTCTCCTTTCCTTTGGGGGGAGGGGAAGGCAGAGGGCCGGGTGGTGGCCCTGGGAGCGCCTTGCCCAGCTCTCTGCCCCTCAGCCCAGCATGCCTGCCCCCCGGCAGCCCAGTGCCCTGTCCCTGTCAGCCTGGCCTGGAGCAGCCCAGCGCCCGTCCATTTGTCCTCGTTTGCCGGGCACTCGCTATGGGTCCAGCACTGGGAAAGCGGCCGTGAGAGCCGGGGCCGTCCAGAAATGCGCTGCAGCCCCATGCGTGTGCCCCAGAGCAAAGGAACACGGCTTCAGGGAGGCGCGGGTGCGCCGGGCAGAAGTTCCACAGGAGGGCCGAGGCTGGAGAGGGCAGGGCGGGCGGAGGACTCCTGGAGGAGGGGGAGTAGAGAGCAGCCGGGGAAGGATGTCCAGGCCAGGGCGGTGGGGGTCAGGGTGTGCAGGCAGCCCAGCCTGGGGAGCCGGCGTCCTCAGACATCAGGAGATAGGAGTGATAACGTTTGCATTTCAAAACATCCCTCCAGCTGGAGCGAGCCGTCCCAGAAACAGACCAGGAGCCAGCGGCTCCCTCACCACCCACAGGGGGATTCTCCAGAAGACCGCTCAGGCCTGGGGCCCTGAAAGCAGTATCTGATCTGCAGAAGTCAGTTCACCCCCCTAGTCGGCCCTCAGGGCTGGGTGAGAGGCCAGCTCTGCCCTCGTGCACACCCAGCACTGCCCTCGGCCTGGCCCAGGAGCAGCCCGGACCCAACAGGAAAGACCCCCCCCCACCAACCCCCAGCTCCCTGAGTAAGGCGGGGATGGGGCAGAGTCTCCTGTGTCCCTGGACCGTGGGTCCAGGAGAAGAAATCGCCCCTCGGGAGCGCTGGCCAAGCCAGAATGCCCATGGCTCGCCCTGGCGGCACCCACACGCCCCGTTCTCCGCGTGGACCCAGGGGGCTGCACCTGCCCTGCTTGTCCAGGGAGAGGGGTTGTGTGTGCGGGGGAGACATGGTAGGAGGGGGCTGGAGCTGCGGGTGGCCACGGGACTGCATGGCTTTGGGCCGCCCAGGCGCCTCCCCACCCCGCCACGGACTGGTGCTGTGCCCTGTGCGACACTGCCTCCAGTTGAGTTGGGTTCCAGGCGGGGGGTCTGGGCCCAGTGCTGACCCAGAGGCGCGGGAGTCCCCAGGCAGCCTGGAACGTGGGGTCTCTGATGCCCTCTGTACTTACGGGTGGGTATACTGAGGCCCAGGGTGTGCAAATGAGGCCCCAGAGGCCACCCGACGCCACTGCAGGGGGGCCCCCACTGTCACACCAGGCCTGGCGGTCACAGTGCGCAGGGCCCGGCTGCTTCCTGCTGCTTCCCGCTGCTTCCTGGCTCCCCAGGGGCCCCAGGCCATCCCTCCCTCTCGGGGCCTCAGGTCATCTGTCATGTGAGAGAGACACGCTGGGCCTTTCGCCTCTGCTGTGAGCTTTGTGGTTCTGGTCAGGTGAGCAGCGCCCCGGTGACGGCTGGGTGCGTGGGCCCCCAGCCGCGAGGAGCACCCGCCTCCCCGCTCTGCAGCTGCCACGTCTCCCTGGGTTTAACCGTCTCGCCCTCTGCGCTGGTCAGACATGAGCTGCTGGGATGGGAGGGGGAGGGTCGAGGCGCCCAGAGCAAGGGGAGGGGGTGCGTGCTGACCCCAGCAAGTCCCTGCGGTCGTTCTTGGCGTCCAAAGCTGCCTGGTGGCCCCTCGGTTAGTGTGAAAGGGGCTTTGGGAGGAAGGAGGCTCAGTGCCTAGCTGGGCTTCACCAGGATCCCCAGCTCAGCTGCTTCACCCCTGATCCGGAGGCCTGTCCCCCCAGCACCCCTCCAGGAAGGATCGGTGGATGCCATGATTTCCAGGGGGTGCAGGCTCTGCAAGGGCAAAATGACCCCAAAACTCAACCAGAAGCCCAGGAGATTGGGGTCCAAGGTGGGAGGGACCTGGGGGGGTGAGGCCTCAGCTGGGGACAGGCGAGGACATGTGCCCCCAAGTCCGCTCAGCCCTGCAAGTCTGGGAGGGGATGGGGGTCTGAAGGCAGGGCTCTGCCTCTCCCGAGCTGCGTGCGGTGGGCAGTCGGCTCTGCCCCTTGGCCTGCAGCGTCCTCACCTGTCCCGTGGGGGTAGCGAACAGGCAGAGCATGGCTCACAAGCACAGGGCGGGGCTCACAGTAGGTGCTTGTCGGTGGGGGAGAACAGGGTGGGAGAAGCCCGGCCAGACCCCCAGCCGAGCTCTGCAGGGGCCCCGAGTCCAGGTCTGTGCTGAGAACAGCCAGAGGCGGGGCCTCTGGGGAGGTTGAGACTCGCCTTGTGTTCTGGGAAAGGCGGGGTCCTCAGCCCAGGGGCCGTGGTCACCAGATTGGGGTGCAGACTTGTGGGTGGCCTGGCAGGTTACGGAATCTGCTGCGGGGCAAGGGGAAAGACAGCGGGACACTTAACGCGGGCTTTGCCCCCAGACACTGGTGCGGGGATCCCACCATCAGCGCCCCCGGGCAAAACCCGCATCAGCTTCCCGTCCCGGGGGAAGGGGCTAGAAAGAGCATCGTGCTTTGTAACAACCTCAGGGGGTGACTCGCCCGTTCCTCGTGCCTGAGAGCAGGAAAGCAGGGCCCCCGGGGGCAGGGCGGGGCCGCACACAGCGCCTCCTTCCCCACCGCAGGCCTGCTCAGCCCCTCCTAAGACGCCCCGGGAGCCTGGCAGGACCTTCTGGGTCCTGACCCCCAGGCTCACCCCTCTGGAGAACCCCTATTCCTCGCGTCTACGTGGAATAGCCCCGGTTGTAACTCTGAGTCTTTCCCTTTCCTGCCCGGAACCCGAGTTGCTGTAGACGCTCTGTCCTGACCGGGTTGGTGCGTAATTCACGAGGCTTCCGGAAGGAAACGCTCCCAAGTCACTTTCCTATTAGACAAAAATCAGTAAGAAGCCCGTGTAATTCTTCCTCGACGTGAGGGGTTTTCTCTCCGTCGCTTTAATCAGCGAGTTCCCAATAAGTCATTTCAGCGAGGCCATTACGGATGGCTCATAATCTCCCGGGGGCTGCGAGCGAAATGGGACCCCCGGCTCTTTTCCTGAAAACACTTTTCTTGTTTTCTTTCTCTGGCGTGCTGGAAGCAGGCCAACTCGCCAGTTCCATTAACTTAATGAGGGCTGACAGCCTGCAACAAACGTCCTCATAATCTCCCCAGGATTTAAATGGGGTTCTCCCCAGCCGCCTGCTCACACCCAGGCTCTCTCCCTCCGTCTGCTCGCCCGCCCCCCTCCGGGGACAAAGCCGGGACGAAGATGCGTTTCTTCACTGGCTCCTTCCCAGCAGCTCTGCCCGGGCAGCCTCAGACTTTCAGGCTGCCCACCCAATTTAGGGCACCCCCCTGGGGCCCGGGGACCACTCTCCCCACAGCCCAGGAAGGGCCAGGGCCTGGTCCTAGTGATTTCTCAATACCTCCTAATCTCTAGGGCGCAGAGCTGCTCGGCTGTGACGGCTTTCCCGGGCTCCACTTCACTCCGAGGCCGCGTCCTTGTTATGGTGAAACCTCAGTCCTGGTCTGCACTGTCCTTTGTGGTCCCTCCAGCTCCTAAGGCCTCCAAAGCTCAAGGAATTTGCTGGAACCAGCTGAAGCCCAGCATGGGGATCTGTGTGGGACTCTCACACCCCCCCAGCCACTCGCACCCTTTCCAAAGACAGCTTTGGGCTCTGAGGAGGAAACGGACGCTGACATTTGCAAGAGGACCCGGCTCATGGGGCAGGGGTCTCCAGCAGCCAGGTGCAGGCGGGGATTGAGCCAGGTGTCCCGAGTGGGAGGCAGTGGCACGTCCCGCCCCCAAGAAACCTTTTCCCTGATGTGAGGACTCGAGTCTCGCCCGTTGTCTTGGGGAGCCGTGGCGGAGGTCCCAGACCTGGTCGCCCAGGGTCACAGCCAAGTCAGCCCCTCCGGCCATGTTCATGTTCTCCGTGGGCCCCCAATTCTGGCTCTTCCACACCTCCCAGGCCATCCCAGGCAGCCCTCGGCCAGGGTCAGCGGCAGCGTTTACGTGCAAGCCGTCCACCTCTGGGTGCCGTGCCCCTGCCCAGGTGACAGCACCAGCGGTGAGCGCTAGGATGGATCTGTGCGAGGCAGGGGCGACAGTGCGTCAGGAAAGGTCACCACGGCAAGGGGCTGAACCCTGCAGAGGCTGCCATTTCTCCCCACAAAACGAGGCCCCTGAATGCTGCGCGTCGGGCTAGCGTGGGATGGAGTGACCCTCGGGAGACATGCCGCTTGGGACCGCCCAGTCGCTGCTAGCTGCACCCGCTGTGGTCAGCACTTCTGTCCTCACTATTGGAGTTCGATGGTGCCCTTTTCCACTGGGCACTAAGCACAGCGCTGCCCCTTCTCCCGGCCTCCCCCGTGCCCCTCCTACTGCCCTCACTTGGGCCACCAGCCACGTGGACCTTCTTTCCGTCGCTCCCTCCCGTCCCCGGCCCTCGCTCAGCCGTCCTCCCTGCTGACCGCTATCTCCCGCCCCCTTCCTGTGTCTCCTGCTGCCCTGGATGCTCTCAGGCTCCTCAGACGGGCACGATCCCCACACTCTGTAATCCGCAGTGTTCCCCAAAAGCGTCACCTCGCTGGCCAGACCACCAGCCCGTCCACCACTCTCTTCTCTGACCCCGTCCAGGGTTAGTGATGGGGGTGGTGCTTTCTGGAACCTGGGCCACTCCTGACTGTCTTGAGGTCTCTGTATTTTGGCTTTTCCATCCTCACGGCTCGTCTGGCCCAGGATGTCCCCAGCGGTGGTCACTCTCCTACCCGGCTGGTTTCAACTCCCTGGGAAGTTGACTTGGGTTGACTTGGTCTGCGCTGAGCTGAATGGAGTCGAGTTGCCTGAGTTGGGCTTTCAGCTTCACTGAGGTCACCTGACCCAAGCCGAGTGAGTTAACTGGAGGTGACGTACACCAAACTGAACTGAGTTGAACTGAGCTGCTGGGTGGTCCGATCTGTGCTGGGTGGTCCCTGGGGGTCCAGTCGGATGCCCTGATCTTAAAGAAACAGAGAATGTCCTTCTTTCCCTTGGTTCTGGGGTGTGTTGAAATAAGTTAATAGCCATTTCAAAGCCATTGCCAAATCCATTTCAGTCACCTGTCCTGAGGTCCTCGAAGCATTTCACTGCCACCTGGTTGGGGGGAGGGGGTAGCATCTGCTCCGCAGGCCCGGGCTTGGGGGCCAGCGTGCGATTGCTCTGACTTTCGGATCACTGATGTGAAAACAATCTTCCAAAGACTTGAGAACCCAACGTGTTTGGTGTTTCGCGTGTGAAACGATTTAGGGGAGAGAGAGAGAAGGTGCATAACCTCGGAACCTGCCCAGAGCGCCGAACGTTTTGTTCTGTTTGGGCCTGGTTGTGAAGGACCCAGCAGGTCACCCTCGGAGTTTGCACACCCTTGGCAGGCGGTTGGAGCTGGGGCGGGGTGAGGGGGGGCGGCGGGGAGGTGTAACAAGGTCTGTGATATGCGCCTTGGATTAAAACGGGTCCTTTGGCAGCCACATGGTGGGGGATGGACTGGAAGTGGGGCGGCTGAGCCAGAACGGGGAGTTAAGGGCCTCCGCGGCATCCCGGGAGGGAGGGAGGCCAAGCCCAGTGGCACCCCTGAGGCAGCCAAGCCGTGTCCGTGAAGCACGCGGAGGTAAGGTCCCTCCCCAAAGACGCTTGTGCGCTGGCCAGAGCCAGGGTGGCTGGGGGCGTCCCAAAGGCTCCCAACCCTTCCCCGTCCCCTTGTCCCCAGGGACACAAGCACCTTCCCTCCCAGCACCTGCTGTCAAGAGTGATCTCGGAAGATCAGCCACACCTTTGAAAGCCGGTTTTAGCGTATTCACAGAGTTGCACAACCGTCACCACTGCCTAATTTTAGAACACGTTCATCACCCCAAAAAGCTACCCTGCACCCGTCAGCCGTCACTCCCCACCCCCGCTCCCCCGCCCCAGGCAAACACTCATCTCCTTTCCATCTCCGTGGCTTTGCCTGTTCAGAACATTTCACGGACATGGGCTCCTATAACATGCGGTCTTTCGTGCCCGGCTTTTTCTCTCAGCACGCTGTTTTCAAGTTTCACCCACGTCGTAGCCAGTGTCGGTGCCTCATTCCTTTTTACGGCTGAATAAGATTCTATTGAATGGATGTGCCACATTTTGTTCATCCGTTCGTCAGTTGACAGACACTTGGGTTATTGCCACCTCTAGACTGTTAGGAACAAAGCCACTACGAACGTTCACATACAAGGTCTTGTGTGAACACGGGTTTCCATTTCTCCCGGGCATTTCACTGCAAGTGGAAGGAATTGCTGGGTCTCATGATAATTCCAGCCTCACATTTTTGAAGGAAGCTCCAGGCTGTTTTCCACAGTGGCTTCCCCATCTTTCACTCCCACCAGCCATGCATTCTTGACAATATTTGTTCTCATCTTTTCATGGTAGCTGTCCCGGCGGGTGTGAAGTGGCTTTGACTTGGGTGTCCTTCATGGCGATGACACTGGGCGTCTCTTTACCTGTTATTTGCCATCCGTGTCTTTTCTTTGGAGAAATGCCTATTCGAGTCCTCTGCCCGTTTTTTGAAATAATTTTTATTCGGTGTAGTTGATTTACGATGTTGTGTTGGTTTCAGGTGTACAGCAGAGTGAATCAGTTATACGTACACATATATCCACTCTTTTTTAGATTCTTTTCCCATATAGGCCATTACGGAGTACTGAGTAGAGTTCCCTGTGCTATAGAGTAGGTCCTTACTAGTTATCTATTTTATATATAGTGGTGTGTATGTGTCAACCCCAATCTCCCAAATTATCCCTCCCCTCCCGCCTTACTACCCCCACCCCCGTAACCATAAGTTTATTTGCTACATCTGTGACTCTATTTCTGTTTTGTAGATAGGTTTATTTGTCGCCTTCTTTTAGATTCCCCAAGATTTAGCACCTGTATGATTTGCAAAAACAACAAACAAACGAACGAAAGCAATGCCAGCAGACACCTCGCTTCCTCGTGCTGTAATAGAGCGAGCCTCACACAGAGGGGCACAGAAGTTTCTTGAATGTGTGCCCCCGGCCAAAGGAACAAACCAATGGGTGAAAGAGGGAGTGAAGTTAAGAGAAACGAGACCCCAAGGGATTTCCCACCGCAGTGAGCTGTCCCCACCATGAGATGTGCGCTTTGTCCCAAGGTGTGTGCTGACCCCGGTTCCCAGCTTAGCTGCATTATTTCCACAGTCACCTTGCGTGTGTGGGGGCAGGTCCTAACCATCTTCAGCCCCCACTCCTGATATGACTTGAGTTTTGAAGGGATACACGCCCATCTCAGGCCAGAGCCCTGCATCTTCACAGATGAGCAGGGTCTTCTAGACTTTCCTCCCCAGAACATGGGGGCCTGGGGGCCCGGGGGCTCTGGGGCTCCCAGGCCAGGGCTGATCGTGCCTCCAAGCTCCGAGCTGGACGTGGGGAATATCTGGGCCACATGCCTCAGCCCCAGCGGCGACCATGAATTACACGGTGATCATTTGATTACAGTCGGTGTTTGGGGCTCCCGGGTGCCGTGACAGCAGGGGAGTGTGGCCACCCGACACCTCCCTGGGGAAGGGGTGTGGCTGGACGTGAATGAGGGTGGGCTGTGACCAGGAAGGAGGTGAGGGAGGGCCGCAGCCTGCCCGGGGGCGGGGGGGGGGGGGCCCTCCAAGTGGGCGTGAGCACGGCCCTGGATGTGGCAGGGATTGGTGGACGTGGGAGGCATGGTGGGAGGGTGGGCGGCAGAGGAAGCTGCAGACTCAGCCCCCATCGTGCCTGGGCTGGCCTTGACCCCTGTCAGACCCCTGTGGAGCCACCCTACATTCGTCTCAGGGTCAGCAGAAGAGAGGCACGGTGGCCCCTTGGTCCGCCCGTCCTTCCATTGCTTCTCAGACCCAGGCGGGGCCAGGCCGGGGCACTTCACAGCCTATCCTGAGCTGTTTTTGTCAGAAGCCAGTGGGCCGTGCACGCTGGGCGGGCTGGTTTGAAGTCTCAGGATTGCAAAACCCTCACCCCGCAGGGTGCTATCTCTAAAGAAGTCGCCTGACTCCACCACAGACTCCCCCGGCCCTCGGCCCTCGGGCAGGCATCCAGAGCTGGAAGGCAGAGCTGCCCCAGTGGGATGGGTCAAGGGCGGGACGGGAAGACAGCAGGGCAGCGAGCCCCCAGCCAGCCCGGGTGGGCAAGACTCGGACACAGAGTCCAGACTGAGCTGGGTTGGGGGCGAGGGGGCCTGGGCTTCCCCTCGCCCCTCCCCCCAACAGAAACCAGAGCCGGGGCAGGAGGGTGACTGGGCTGTCACGGGGACAGAGCTCACACTGCAGTCTTGCCCTCAGCACTGCCGCCAGCAGGGCGGCTGAGCCACGAGTCACGAGGCTCTGCTTCCCTGGGCCTGAGACGGGGACACCCTGCCTTCCTATCAGAGCCGGCACTGGGCAACAAACACATACCAGGCCTCAAAGGGAAAGGTGACAGCAGCCTGCTGTCTCTGCACACCCTCCCCAAACCCCTTCCTTTGGAAAGACCTGAAAGGGAGAGTCCCCACAGTCAGCCACTTCCAGGGGCAAAAGAGCAAGTGTTCTGCGAGACCAGAAGGCGGTTCATGGAGATGTTCCTGGGTGCGGACCTTCAGGGATGAAGTCAGCAAGGGGCTCGTCCTCTATGGCTTCAGCTGGGCCTCAGGCTGCGCTGAGCACAGCAGCCCACACCTCTGACAAGGGCAACACCCTCCTCCCTTGTTCAATCATTTCTGCTTATATTGCTATCATTTCCACCCTTCTGCTTACTTTGGGTTTCGTTTGCTCTTCTTTTTCTAGTTTCTTAAGGTAGAAACTTAGATCATTGATTTAGGACTTTTCTTTTCTTTTACTATGTCATTGAATGCTATAAATTTCCCTCTGAGACCTGCTTTAGCTGCATCCCTCAAATTTTGACATGTTTTCATTTTTCATTCAGTGTAAGATGTTTGTATAAAATTGTGATGATCTGTTCCTTGAAAGTTTAGTACAATTTGGGATAAAGCCATCTGGCCCTGGCTTTTCCTTGTGGGAAGATATTTTAACCACCACTTTAATACCTTTAGTAGTTGTAGGCTTATTCAAATGTTTTATTCCATCCTGAGTCCGTTCTATTGAGTTAGATATTTTCCTGAGAATACAGCCGTTCCTGTCTAGGTTTTCCAAAGTTTCTGGCATATAGTTGTTGAGAATATTCTTTTATTAGCTTTCAAATCCCTATTTGTAATGTTTCCTTATTTTCTTTTATAATATTTTTATTTCTATCTTCTCTCAGTCTCACCAGAGCTTTATCTATTTTGTTAGTTTTTTTTTTAAAGAACAAAATTTTTGCTTTATTTAGAGATTTCAAAAACTTACATAAAGGGAGAGATATACCATATTCATAAATAAGAGACAGTGTTATAAAGATGTCAATTCATTTCTTCCTCCTTCATCTATAAATTCAGTATAATTCCAATAAAAACCCCAATAGGTTTTTTTTTTTCCATGAAACATAATCTGATGATTCAAAAATTTCTGTGGAAGAATAAGGAGCCACAAATACCAAGACCTTTTTCAGAAGCTCAGGGAAAGACCATTTCTTCCAGGTACCAGGACATATGATGTAACGCATAGTGATTCAGATGCTGCAGTGTGGGTGCAGGAATCGCTCATTAGCCCAGTGGAACAGAGAGCCCAGAAAAGACCTGCACAAATGGGAGGTTTCTGAGTGTGATCAAAATGGCATTGCCAGTCGCTGGAATAGGTGATTATTCAGAATGAGAAAGTGAGGTTGGGCCCCGACCTCACACCATATTCAAAAATTCACTCCAGATGGGCCTAAGAATGAAATGTCAAATACAAAGCTTATAACCATTAGAAAGTATGTTAGTTTGTATCTTTCAAAACTTAGCATAAAGGAATATTCCTCACATGAGACACAAAAGCATTGACTATGAAAGAAAAATATTAATAAATTTGTTTCTGTAAAATAAGCACTTCTGTTCATTGAAAGACACCTTAAAAAAGTGAAAAGATAATTTTCAAAGTGGGATTTGCACTAGTTTTCTATTGTTGCTGTAAGAAATTCCCTCAAACCTAGTGGCTTCAAACAGCATGCATTTATCCTCTTTTGGTTCTTCTGTAGGTCAGAAGTCCCACACAGCCTGAGGGTCTGAAAGGTATCACAGGGCTGGTTCCTTCTGGAGGCCCCAGGAGAGAATCCATGCCTGACCTTTTTCAGCTTCTAAAGGGTCCTTGGCCCTTTCCTCTACCTTCAAAGCCGTCACATTGCTGCTCTCTGGCCTCTTTCCCACAGTCACGGCTTCTTTCAACCACAGCTGGGAAAGGCCCCACTTTTAAGGACTCAAATGTCTAATCGGGCCCACCTGGATAATCTAGAATACTCTACCCATCTCAAGGTGCAGCACCTGAACTGCATCCATAAAGTCCCTTGTACCACGTAAGGTGACATATTCATAGGTTCTGGGGATGAGAACATCTTTGGGAAGCCTTTTACTGCCTAATACAGGAATATGTATTCCCAATACATGAATTGACAATCGGTTGGTTGGTAGGTAGAGAGATAGGAAGGGAGGGAAGGAGGGAGAGAGAGAGAGAGAGAGAGAGAGAGAAGGGAGGGAGGGAGGGAGGGAGAAAGACAGACAATTTACATCAAACTAATCAATAGGTGCACAAATAACTGAACAGAAAAATGGCCCAGGGCTGTGCCTTTCACAGTGGAGGACACGTGGCCAGTCAGTGTGTGAGAGCATCGCTGACACTGGTTTCATCTGGCGTAAATCCCGAAGCCTGATCACTAGGGCAGCAGACGGGGATGTGGGGCAATGTGGGGCCCCGGGTCTCTCCTGAACCTCTAGTGGGACGCTTAGCAGAGCCACCACTTTGAAGGACAGCGCGGCATCACCTGTAAGGTGCAATTTCACATACCGATGACCCGGCTGTGGCACGCCTGGGTACTCAGCCTGGGGAAGCTCCAGTCCGTGCCCAGCCGGAGAAGGTAACCAGGAGTGCGTGTCGTCCTGCCCTCACCGAGCCACGTGCCCATCCAGGAGGGAGAGTGAATGTACTTGGAGTGTCCACACAGAGGTGTCCTTTCCACCAGTCAAAACGAACGGACCAGGGTGACTCACAACCGTGGGGGCGGGTCTTGGCAACATAAGCCCAGGGAAAAGCATAATACGTTTCTATAAAGTTTAAATCACTAAAATAAAAAATATATGCCCTTTTTTGGATATATATAAGTGTGATAAAGTTATATAATCAGGAGAGCAAGGAGTGAAGGACATGGATTCAGGTCGATGGCTCCCCAGGGTGGCAGAGGCAGGGGGATGGTTGAATTGGGGGCTGTCGGGGTCTAGCTTTTATTCTGAGCAGTGGGTTCCCGGGGGTTTTCTACGTTATTGAGAGAGAACAACCAACTCTATAATGATGGATAAAAAAATGAAACACCGCAACCAAGTGAGATTTATTCCAGATAAGCCCGGCCGGTTCAATATTCAGAATTCCATTAACAGAACCCATCACATCCACAGGCCGCAGAGAAAACTCTCAGGATCCTATCAAGTGATGTGGGAAAAGCATTGATAAAAATCTAGTATCCAGCCGGGTCCTTCTCTCTGTCGAAGGGGTGGCGGAGGGTGCCTCCTTTCTCAGACAGAGGGAAGGGGACGCGCGCTCTCCTGCGGGGCTCAGTGTGCCCAAGGTGAGTCCTACTGCCCGTCCCACCTGCCTGGTGTTGGAGCCACCAGAAAAGGGCACTCATGCCCTCCCCGGGCCAAGCCCAGCCTGGAGAGAGGAGAAGGCCCTCAGAGAGAGGGGCCAGCCAGGCCCTTCCCCAGAGACCGCAGAGTCTTCGTGTCCAGCAGAGAGGCTGGCCATGGGGCTGTCACCAGAGCAGGGGCCAGGCCGCAGCAGGCCTGAGCGGAGCTGGCCGGGCCCCAGTGTCCCCAGCCCTGGCTTCCCGTCGGCCTGGGGGGCTGCTTGGTTGCAAAGGCCATGGCTTTGTTCCGTGGACCTGGCAGAGACGAGGGTGGCGGCAGCCCCTGGAGGCCACTGGGGCAGTCACTGGGTGTGGTCCTTTGTTCAAGTGAAGTGGGATCTGAGAACCTCGGGCCTCGTCCAGGCCTCGGCGGGCACGGCCAGTGGGGCCCTTCCCAGTGGGGCACCTGTGGAGGGCCCGGCCACCGCCTGCTCACACACCACCTGGGGGGACTGCAAGAGGCGGGAACCTGAGGCCAGGGGACGTCCCCTCCCGGGGCTCAGGCCGGGGGTGAGGGGCTCATGGGGCCAGTGGCCCCAGCCCCAGAGGAGGAATCTCAGGGCCTCCCGTAGCCTGCTTTGGCTCCCCCTCCAAGCCCGTGTGCGTGTGCGTGTGTGTGCGCGCGCGCACGCGTGTGTCCTGAAGTATGTAAGTTGCCGCCCCCTCCCGTGTAGGTGCGTGAGTGTCACCAGGCCTGGGTGCTGCATGCAGGGGACCCCTGTGAATGCATGTGCTCAGGTGAGCCCCGGTCGGAGGAGATGCGGGGACACAGACCTGAGTGCCTTCTGCACATGGGCCTGGCCCACTGTCCAGTAACGTCCAGTAACGTCCAGTAACATGGGGGGCCTTTGTCTCACTGGAGAGCATCTCATATGCTCTGCGCTCAAAAGTGGCCAACTCTGGGCTAAGTAGAAACCACCTGTCCCCGAGAACTTTAAAAGCTGCTTATCTTGAAAGGCTTTTATAAAAACTATGGTATGACTTATTTATTGTAAAGTGCACGAGTCCTGCAGGAACAGATCAGCTTAGTTTTACGTATATATACGCTACATAAAAACCCACGAGGTCGGGACATAGAACACTTCCGTCCCACCAGCAGTTTCCTTCCCGCCTCCCCAGGGAAGCCTCCCCGACGCCCCCCACCCCTGCCGCCACAGGTAACCCCTATCCTGGCTCCTCTCACCGTAGAACAGTCTTGCCTGTCCTTGAGCCTGCGCGGAACCGTATTTGCATACAGCTTTGTCACTGGCTGGCCTTCCTATGAGGGAAGCCGCTCTAAAGATTCTGATAGATATATTTGGTGGACGTGAACACTCGTTTCTCTGGGTTAAGTATCTGGAGAATACGAAATGCCAGGTCCCAAGGCTACAGCCAAACAGCTTTCCAAAGTGAACCAACACACGTTCCCACCAGCAGCGCACGGGCGTCTGTCACTCCACAGCGTCTGCGACGCTGGATGTTGTCAGCCTTTTTAAGTTTGGCCATTTTAGCGAGCGTATACGGGTACCCCTTTCGGGTTTTCATCTGCATTTCCCTAATAGGTCATGATGTTGAGCGCCTTCTCATGGGCTTACTGACATTTGGGCATCCTACGTGAAAAGCACCTGTTCAAATCATCTTTTTAAATCATGTGGTCTTTTTCTTACTGATCTGTAGGCATATTCTCAGTATATTTTGGCTACAAGTCCTTTACCAGAAAATATCCTTTCCTGGCCTGTAGAGCATCTGTTCATTCCTTTAATGATGTCTTTTGATGTCTAGAAGGTCTTAATTTTAAGGAAGGGCGATTTGTCGAATTTTGTTGTTGTCAGTGTTGCTTGTGTTTGGGGAAATCTTCCAAGGTCATAAAGATATTCTCTTGCTCTCTTCTGGAGGTCTGATGGTCTCTGCCTGCACGCTTTGATCTAAAATCTAACGTGAATTAATTTTGTGACGGCTGTGTGGCGGGGATCATGCTTCATATCTTTTGCATACAGCTATCCAAATTGTCCCAGTACCATTGACTGAAGAGAACATTCTTTCCCCCACTGGATTGCAATAGTGCCTCGGTTATAAACACAGTGACCACATATGCGTGTCTGTGCTTCTGAATGTTTTATTGTGTCCGGCTGGTCTATCCTCTACCCAACACGGCTGTGTTAAAAGCGTATTCTAACACCACATCTCTCTAATACACTCTACTCATCGCTGTAGCTTTACGGTACCTTTGAACTGGCAGTGTGAGTCCTCAACTTTGGTGTTCTTCAAAATTGTCTTGTCTACCTTAGCCCTTTGCTTTTTCACCAATATTTTAGAATCAGCTTGAAAATTGTGCCCCCCGGAACCGAATCAATGAAAGCACTCTGCTATGGATTGGAAGTACGTTTGACCCATACATACCTCAAAATTCACCTCTTAACACATATTGAGTCTTCCAATTTATAAACGTATTCTGTAGCCCTCAACTGATTTAGGGCCTCTTTAATTTCTCTCACTAATGTCTAGTATGTTTCTGTGTAGAGGTCTTGTTCACCTCCAGCAGATTTATTCTTAGGTATCTTATGGGTTTTGATGCTGTTACAATTGGTATCTTTTTATTTCATTTTCTAGTTGCTTGTTACTAACATAGAGAAATACAATTGCTTTTTGTATATCATCTTTAAAACCGGTGTTCTTTCTAAATTCATTTAGCCATAGAATAATGTATCTGAAGATTCTGAAGGGGTTTTTAACATATGTGATTATGTCATTTGCAAATAATGACAAAAGTTTTACTTTGTCCTGTCCAATTATTGTATCTTTCATTTCCTTCCCCCCTCCCGTCACCCAATGCACTGGCTGAGACTTTGGGGATAATATTAAGTAGACACGGTAATGGCGGACATCCTTGTCTTACTCCGCATCTCAGGAGGAGTATTTCACCATTAAGCATGACGTTTGCTTAGATTCTGTTTGCTTTTGTGTTTGTTTTTTACGTAATGGAGTTTCCTCCTATTCCTAGTTCTCTAAGGGTTGTGTTTTTAATTATGAACGGGTCTTGAGTCTTATCACATGTTTTTCTGCATCTTTTGAGTTGCTTATATGTTGTTTTCTTACTTGTTCTGTTGATGTGGTGAATAATGTTGATTGGTTTTCGGCTGCTAAACCAACCTTGCGTCACTGGATTGAACTACACTCGATCATTTATCTTTACATATGGCATTGGGTTCGATTTGTTGGTATTGCAGGTAGGATATTTGCATCCATGTTCACGAGAGAGACTGGCCTGTGACTTTTCTTTCTTGAAACATCCTTGTTGGGTTTTGATATCAAGGTTATACTGACTCATAAAAATCCTCTAAAAAGATTTGTATAAAATTGGTATTATTTCTTCCCATTTAAGGAAGAATCTACTGGTGAAGTCATCTAGACCTCAGGCTTTTTTGTGTGTAAATTCCAAATCTAATTTATTTCATTAAAATTGGGCAATTTGGATTTTTAAGTTTCTTCTTACGTCTGCTTTTATATGTTGTGGTGTTTTTAGGAATTAATCTATTTTACCTAAACTATCAAGATGATTTTTGTACGTAATATCCTCTAAATAGGTTCTTAAAATATCTCTAGTTAGTCTTTTCAGAAAATCAAATTTTGGCTTTGTTGATTTTCCTTAACGAAATGTTCATTTTTTATTTCATTGAATTGTGCTCTTACCTTTATTATCTCTTTCCATCTACCTGCTTGGGATTTAATTTACTATCGTTTAAACTTCTTGAGACAGACTTTGGCCTCTCCTCTTCTCTTAAAATATGATTTAAGATCACAAAGTTTCCTCTAAGCACTATTTCATGGTACCTCGAGCACTTATTTTAGCTGTAAGTTGTGATACGGAACAGTTTTATTGTGATTCAATTCAAAGTATTTTTCAATTCTTATCAGATTTCCTCTTCGATCCTTGAGATATTTAATTTCCAAAACACTTAAGGATTTTCCAGTTATCTTTTTCTCATTCATTCCTAGCGTAATCTCTCTGTGGTCAGAGAACATACACATGTGACTTACTTTCTTTGAAATTTGTTGGGACTTGCTCTTCAAGCCCTGCACACGGTCCCTTCTGGTAGATGTTCCCTGTGTGCTTGGGAAGCTTAGATGCCCTTTGGGCACTGAGCACGGTGTTCTGTAAGCGTTGATCACATCAAGTTCCTCCTCGGTTCATTCAGACGCGTCTCTCTTTAGATGTTTTCACAGCTCCTCTATCTGTTGCCCACCGAGGTGCATTCAAATCTCCCACCATGACTGTGGATTTTCTCTTTCACCTTTAGTTCTGCCAGCTTTTGCTCTTACATATTTGAAGCTTATGTTGTTAAGTACATACAGATTTAAAATTGATCTCTTCCCACCAAATTTTGACCACTTTTTTTTTTTTTTTTGCCACGTGGCATGCGGGATCTTAGTTCCCCAACCAGGGATGGAACCCCTGCCCCCTACAGTGGAAGCATGGTGTCCTAACCACTAGACTGCCAGGGAATTCCCTTGACCGCTTTTTAAATGATGAAATATCCCCTCTTCATCCCTGGCAATACTTAAAGTCTTCTTTGTCTTATATTAGTTTACCTGCACTAGCTTTCACTGGGCAACGCCAATGTATGTCTTTTTCTATCCTTTTACTGTCAACATTTCTATGCCGATCTATTTCAGTATATTTATAGGCAACATCAAATTGTTTTTTTAAATCTCATCTGACGATCTTGGTTTTTTAATTGGAATATTTAGTCCCTCTGCAATGCATGCAATCTGCTATCTCACTTTTCTTTTTCCCATTTGTCCCATCACTTCCGTTTGACTTCCTTTCCTGCTTCTTTGGGTTAATCAAAACTTGTTATTAATTAATTTTTATCCCCTATTAGCTTGTTAATTCTACAGTCCTTTATTATTCCATCAGTGGTTGCCTAGAGATTATCACACACATCCTTGACTCGCTGGAGTCGACCTCAGATGAGCACTTTTACCGTTTCCCTGACAACACGTGGTGCTCACCACTGTTTATCTCCACTGATGCCTCCTCCCTTTTATGCTATTCTTATCATGTATTTTTAGCTATAGCTATGCCTTAAACCTCAGGAGACACTATCACGATTATTTCAGCCACTTTAATTTACTAACTTAAACTTTCTCACATATCTGTCCTTTTCTACATTCTTAATTCCTTCCTGTATTTCTGGGTATCCTTCTGGGACCATTGCTCTCTACCTGGGGAGACCCCTAAGTCGTTCTTTCAGTGCAGGTCTCCCAGCAGTGAATTCTCTTGGTCTAGTTTTCACCTTCTTTTTTTTTTTTTAATTAATTAATTTATTTATTATTTTTGGCTGTGTTGGGTCTTCGTTTCTGTGCGAGGGCTTTCTCTAGTTGCGGCGAACGGGGGCCACTCTTCATCGCGGTGCGCGGGCCTCTCACTGTCGCGGCCTCTCTTGTTGCGGAGCACAGGCTCCAGGCGCGCAGGCTCAGTAGTTGTGGCTCGTGGGCCCAGTTGCTCCACAGCATGTGGGATCCTCCCAGACCAGGGCTCGAACCCGTGTCCCCTGCATTGGCAGGCGGATTCTCAACCACTGCGCCACCAGGGAAGCCCTCACCTTCTTTTTTTATAATTATTGTAGAAAATATGCATAACATAAAATGTACCATTTTAACCATTTTTAACTGTATCATTCAGGGGCATTAAGCACATTCACGTTGTTGTGTAACCATCACCATCATCTCCAGAACTGTTTCATCTTCCCAAACTGACACCCTGTCCCCACTGAATGCTCACTCCCCATCCCCCTCCCCTCAGGCCCAGCCCCACCATCATGCTTTCTGTCTCTGTAGACTTGATGACTCTAGGTCCTCATACAAGTGGAACTATACAGAGTTTATCCTCTTGTGACTGGATTATTTCACTTGAACCTTCATTTTTAAGAACGTATTTGACGGGGTATAGCATGCTAAGTTGGTAGGAATTTTCCTTGAGCACTTTAAGGACGTCATTCTGGCTTTCATCCTTTCCATTGACAAGTCAACCATCAGGATGATGTGTCATCATTCTCACCCCCACCCCCCTGACTTTAGAGCTTCTACAATGTTCCCTGCAGTCTTCAGCAGGGTTACTCCGATGGGCCTGGGTCTGTTGTACCTTGTCTCTCTCTCCAGCTGGATCCAAAGAGCCGTTTGGATCTGTGGCCTGATGTCTTCCATCATTTGGGGAAACTTCTGTGCCACTGAGGCTTCAAAATGATTTGTTCTCCATTTCGCCTCCTGTCCTTCTAAGGTGTTACGTGTATTAGAACTTCTAACCTCATCTTATATGCCTTGCACTTTTTCCTAGATGTTTAATCTACTTTCCCTCCATACTCTAACCTGGCTATTTTCTCCAATTCACAAATATTCTCTTCTCCTCTGCCAGCAAATTCATCTACTGCATTTCTTAATTTCCATGAGGGTCCTTTTTGTTCTGGAATTTCCTTTCTTTCTTTTTCATATAGATTTTACTTCTCTGGTGAAATTCTCCATCTTGTCATCTATTTTCTTGAACCTACTTATCAAGGTTATTTTCAAGTCCTTATCTAAAAACTCTGAAGCAAACCAGTGCAACTGTTTGCTCCTGAGTCTGTGGGTCAGCGTATTGGGCTCCTCACCTGGCTGGTCTCACCTGGCTCGTCCCAGCGGCAGCTTGGGGGTGACTGGGTGGTCTCAGCTAGCCTCCGGAGTCTGGAGCTGTTGGGCTGTCAGCCAGGGTGCCTCAGCTCTCCTCCACGTGGCTTTTCTAGCAGCCCAGCTCAGACATGTCCACATGGCAGCAGCATTCCGTGATGATGGAAATAGTTGGGGGGAACTCCGACTGGGGGGAACTGCAAAGGATTTACACCCATCTCTAACCTCCCCCTGCCCACCCTCTGGCCATAAATTTTTACATTCCCCCCAAAGTAAAATTCACTCACCCCTCCAAGAGACACCAAAGTCTCATGCGATTAGAGACAGCACCCTGTCCAAAGTCCAGCATCTTACAATAGGCCTTTTTTTTTTCAGCCTCTGCCCAATGCCTGGTCCCCAAACCAGCACTATGCGTTTCAGGATTTTGGTATGATGTACCCCACTTTGGGGTCCTAATTTCTTTTCATCTATTGCAGCATGGCAAACCACACCTAAAGTTAGTGGCTTCACACTGCAGCTCTTTCCTTATTCATGAGTCTGTGGGTCAGCCATCTGGGCTCGACTCAGCTGGGAGGTTGTCCTGCTGGCTCTGCGTGGGGTGACTCTCACAGCTGCAGTCTCCTTGGACGCTTATCAGGGCCGGAGGGTCAAAGATGGCCTCGATTCACATGCCTATTGCTTGGTGCTGGCTCTTGGCCAGAGCACCATGATTCTCCACGCGGCCTCTCCAGCCAGCCAGCTCAGGTGGTTCAAGCGACCACATTCCAAGAGCACACAAGTTAGACACAGTGGGACTTCCCCAGCATTCTCTTCATCACAATAAGGGTCAAGGTCAGCCCAAATTCAAGCAGTGAGAAAACCAACTCTATCTCTTGATGCAAGAGCTACCAGTCTTTAAGGCATTCAATCTACCACATCTTTAGATCTGTTTCCGTGGTCTGTTTTGTCCATTTGTTTTCAGTCTGTTGCGTATTAAAAACAGAATAGAGGCTCCGTGATCTTATCCCTACAGATAATTCGTTTTCTCTGGCGTGCAAAAGGTGCGGGACAGCGCACCTTGCTCCAGGCGGGGATTGAGGTGATTTGAGGCTATGGCAGGGTTGGGGGCTCTCATCTCAAAGCTTGGGGTGTTTGCCAGGACCCCGTCTCCTTGGTGACTCTGAATCGCTTCTCCTCTCCCCAGTGACGTGAGTCTGTGGAGGCCTCTGCTTAGCCTTTTATCCTTCCAGCAGCTGCTTCTTGCTCCGTTTCTCAGAATCTCACCCCATGCTGTGCGGCTTAGTTCACAAATGCTTCAAGGGGAAATTGCGTGAAAGGGGGCTTCCTTCCCTGTGGCCCCCCATTCACCAGGATCTTGGCCCATCAAGTCCTGGATGTCTTTGCAGCCCTGGACTCCTGCCGGCCCAGGGAGCCCCCTGCCTCCCATTCGGCTAGCATGCCCCACACAACAAACGCACAAACGCGCACGTGGGCTCTCCCAGTTCGTTTCTCTTCTGGGATCTCAGCCCTTGGAGTCTTCCTCGCTCTCAAAGCCATCACACAGCTGTGGTGGTGTTCTCAGCAGAAGGTTTGGTCAGATGCAAGCCTCAGAGGCAGAAGGAAAATCCCCACTGGTTCCATGTGGATGTATTTCCTTCCGGTCTTTTTCCTGTGAACATATATATATATATATATATATCAACGATTGTGTTTCCCTTTTTAATGATGTTTCTAGAAGGAACTTCAGAGGGGATACCGCACGGTCTCCTTAGCAGGGTGGCTCAGGTGGTAGCTATCCCTGGCTCATTTGTCCGGCAGCCCTGTATTTTCCAAGTGGGTACCGGTGGGCGGGCTATAAAACCTTCCAGCTGAAAGGACCTCAGCTGTCATCTGTTTGTACCCCTCCCCACGCTCCTCGTGAGCAGCCAGAAGGCCCAAGGGTAGAAAGGAGCTTCTGCGGCTCTACTGTGAGTGAGGGGCAGAGCCATTGCCAACTCGGGACCCTGACTCCTCCCCCACTTCTGAGCGACAAGCAAGGCGAGGGTCCCTCTAGGGTCATCCCCCTAATTTAAGGCCTCTTGGCCTCAGCCTCTCCTCCTGCCACCAGGATGTGAGCTTGCAGATCCCCATCGGAGGGGGTCGATCACTCTCCTTGTTTCTGGAAAGGCCCAGCCCTTTGCCGGGGATGGGGGGCACATTTGGGAAGCCTCTGAGAGTGGTGGGCGCGGGATGACCATCTGGTCCGCACTCACGCCCTCCTCCCCATTCTCCACTGCAGGCTGCGGGAGCACCACCGGGCCACCATCAAGGTCATTAGGCGCATGCAGTATTTTGTGGCCAAGAAGAAATTCCAGGTGAGTCCTGTACTCAGCCCTCCTGCCCTGGTCCACCCTGAAAGCCCCTCTCCCACCCACAGCGCAGGCTGCGGGGTCCCCATACCCTGCCATATCTGACACCTGACCCTTCACCCGTCAAACACCCTGCCATGACTTCAGGATTCGTCCCCAAGACAGCAGACCCTGGAGGGACACTTCCCTGATCGGCCTGGACCCTGAGGCCCGGCGCAGAGCCCAGAGGCACGCAGAGCCCGAGGGCTCATGGGCCCCTCCCACCCCCCACCAGACAGGAGTGGGAGTGACTCAGGGAGGGTGCGGAGCCCGCCCTGCGTCACCTGGGCAGGAAGTGTTCTGTCCCAGGCCGGCTCAGGGCTCTTGTCCCCCTCGCCCACCCTGTGCGAGTCGGAACAGAGGGGAGACCCAGCCCTGCTCTGTGCCCCGGGGTGGCCCACCTTTGCAGGGAGAGGTAGGGTCTCTCTGGCTGGGCGGGGCTGGAGACTGTGGGCTTCCCCATCAGCACTCCTGCCAGGGGTGGGTCTCCTGCAGCCCCTGGGAGCCCGCAGAGGAAGCCAGCTGGCGGCAGGCTTGGTGCCCTCCTTCCTACGTGGGGACCGTCCTCCGTCTGAGGAGTGGGGCCCAGCTCAGCCCTGACTCTGAGAACATGGAACCTTAGGAAGCAGGGACCCTTGGGGGAGGCCATTCTCTTTCCAGAAGGCTTGGCCACCGGTGCCTTTCAAAAGTGAGTCCTTGGTGGAGCCAGGACTGGGGGTGGAGCCAGGACTGGGGGTCGCCCAGAGCCAACCAATACCCACATCCCCTGGGCCTGCTTCGCCAAGCAGGGGAGGTTGGGGGGGGTGGGGCTTGTTCACAGCCCCTGGGAGGTCACAGCGAGGCTGGGACAAGAGCCAGCCCCCTCCGGGCCGCACCTCCCACCCCAGGCTGAAGGCTTTACACTGGCTCGTCCCAGCCCCCTCAGCAGAGCCCTCACCGCCCAGGCCACAGAGCCAGACTCAGTGCGGGGTTCTGGAAAGACCCCACCCCCTGGCAGCCCTGGGGAAGAACCCTTCCCCCGCCGGTAGTGGGAGCAGGAGCCCAAGGGGCTGGCCCAGGACGGCGTCCACGGGTGCCCAGCCCTCACACTGGCTCTGCCATGACACGACCGCCACCGATCCCGGCCCCAAGGACAGCCCTGGTGAGGCCCTGCCCCGGCCGCCCCGCTCCTCCGGCTACCCGGCAGCACCCGCGGCCCCCTTGGCTGGGTGGTTTGCACACAGAGTCCCCAGTGGCATCCTGCTGCCTGCCCGTCTGTCTGCCTGCAGCCCTGGAGGGGGGCCGTTCCCCACCAAACTGGGCCAAGTTGTGCCAAGGCTCCCGCCAGGGCCTGGGACTCCTCATTGTTGAAACAAAGAGTCGTGGTGAATGCTATTGTCGGCCGGTGCCAGGAGGTCTGCCCAGCAGTGTTCTGGGCGAGATCCGACGGCCCCGGACAGAGGGCGTCTGGGTTCTGTGGCTGTTCCTCCCCCGAGGGCCCGCTGCCCTGGCGGTACCAGCAGAGGGGTGGCTTGGTGGAGCAGGGAGCTCAGGGGGCGCTGGGTGAGGGCGGGCTGGCCTCCTGGGGAGGGAGGAGGAGGAATGGCAGGACCCCCCTCGGGGGTCAGGTCTGGGCAGGACTGCTCCCAAGAGCAGAAGAGGCCCCCGGAAGGGCCACGATGTGTCGCCCTCACTCGAGGGCCGTTGGTGCTGACGTCTAAAACCACAGACGTCAACCTGGGGAGCAGAGGGGTCAGCGGGGACTCTTCCAGGATGGGGATGGTCCCCAGCCTGAGCAGCTGGGCCACCAGCGTTCCAGAGCAGGCCCCGGCAGGGCAGAGGCCATAACCTCTGCCTGGGGCACTGTTGGGCCACGCAGGGCCGTGCCAGGGTGGACAGCAGGCTTCCTGGGGGCTGCTTCCAGGGTCTGGGGCACCCAGCAGGGCAGGCGGAACCTTGGGGTTCATGGCAGGCCCAGCTCTGGGGGTGATGTGAGCAGCTTCCAGCTCAGAACCACAGCCCGCCCTGGGCAGATGGGCGCCACAGTGGCTGGAGCAGCTGTGGACGCTGGTGAGCGCCCGTCACAGACATGCAGGCAAGACAACTGGTTGCTGACCTCCCTTCCAGGCCGAGGGTCTCCTTTTCTGCCTCAGGACACAGGCCAGCGTCCTGCGAATGGCCTGGAGGCTTCCGGAAGGAGGCTGGGCAGCCTCACCTCCCCTGCTCCCTGCCCCTCCCCTCGGCGCAGGACCCCTGGGGGGCCTTCAATAAATTGGGCGGGGCCCTTGGAGCGGAGGGGCTCCCGGGAGCTTCCTGGTTTGAGCAAGGCCAGAAGCTGGGGCAGCAGGAGGCCTCCAGGAAGGAGGGACCACGCACGGACGTAGAAGCGGTGGACGAGTCCCTGGCAGTGAGGGGCTCTGTGGGGCTCCAGGGGCGGCCCCCCACCCAGGCCCAGCTGTCAGGGAGGCCGTCCCTTCCCCCGCAGCAGCCCGTCTGTCTGTCTGCTGCACGCCCACCCCCATCTGGCCTCAGGGGCTGCAGAAGTGGCGGGTGGCCCCCCTGCCCGCCTCGCCTGCCGATAAGTACCCAGCTGGCCGCCCCTGCGTCTGGCCGGAGGAGCCAGAGCCTCTCAGCCCTTCACGTTTGCCTTGAACTCGCATGTCCACCGGCGGTCAGTCTGGACAGCCCGGCATTATCTCGGCTCATCTCAGGCTCCTGCTGCTGCCAAGGAAATGAGCTCTAGAGAGAAAGCTGAGATGATGTCTCCAGCCAGGCCCCAGGCCACCACTCGACAAAGGCCTCCAGGAGCTCTGAGCAGACCCTGGTTGGGGGGCGGGAGGTGAACTTCTCAGCTCCGAGACGAGTCTCAGGGGGTCTGGGACCCCACCGTGCCACGGGTCCTGGGTGTCAGTCGGGCGTCAGTTACCCTGTTGTGGTCCACACCCTAGACAAGGCAAGGCCGGGGGTGGGGGGCCTGCTCACGAGCCCCACCCCACCCGCACCCCCGCTTCTGCAGACAAGCACATGCGTGCCCGGGCACACACACACCTGTCACCTGTACTCTTATGCCTTCCCACGGGGACATCCGTATTCACTCGTGCACACAGAGGCTCTTAACACGCTCAGGTGCCCAGATTCCCCTGCACGCTGTGGGCCGGGACCTCCCCGGGTGTCTGGGGGACCAGGGCAAGGACCCGCTCCATTCCAGGCCAGGCCTGCCCCACTTTGACCTCTGAACCCAGACTTCCCCTCTTCTGATCCCACCCCAGACGGCTCCAGCAGGCCTGGAGGTGCCCAGTATAGCTCACAGGAGGCCAAGATCACAACTCAGTGGCGTGTGCGCTGAACAGCAGTGCAGACCCTGGGCTCGGCCGCAGACACTGTCACGGCCACCTCGGGCTCTCCTGGCAAGAGCCAGTTCAGGACCCGCTGGCCTTTCTCACCTACCATCTTACTTCATCCCCACTCCCTCCCTGCCAGCCAGAGGGCTCCGCATCCCCAACTCACAGAAGGACAAACTGAGCCCTGGGGTATTACCACTAGCCTGTAGCTAAGGGCCACAGTGTGTGGCAAGTCAGCGAGCCTGCCAGAGTCCCGCCCCCTCCTGACCCTGAGACCCCACCACGGGCCTCGGCATGTAGGCCACAAAGGGACACGGGGTGGTCCCGGGGCCCAAAGCGGGGCTGGGTGTTACTGTGAGGGCCCCGCCTGGTGGATCTTGAGGGAGCAGGAACCCCCTGGAATTCTTGTGCCCAGAGTCCCTGACAGGGAGGAGGATTCTGCGCTGCCCCAGGGTTCCTGGGGTCCAGGACGATGTGGGGAGCTGCGAGAACATAGTTAAGCCGCCAGCATCGATGGCAGGGCCCCTGGACATGTCTGAAGGGTGCCCAGAGATCGAGGCAGGACCCTGCCCTCAGGGGAACCCCATCTTTCTGGAAGGCAGAGGTGGCCCTACCCTTAGCCTGGGGTAGCCCCAGTCTCTGGGGTGGCACCCCAAGGAGAAGGAGGCCTCAGGTGGGCAGGGAGGACAGGTGGCCTGGGGCTCCCGGGGTTGAGACCTGGCCCTGACCCTCAACGGGCCTCTGTGCCTTATTACTTCTCTCCCTCTGACCCGCCGGCCCCGCCCTGGCCTGCCAGCTGTCTGGCGTGTCTCTCAGGCCCCCTACACTCCCCAGCAAGAGGCAGGAACCTCCCAGCCCATCACTAGTGTGGGTCCTTCAGGGTTAATGAGACCACCTGGGGCCCCCAGCCCCGTCTCCCCGCGGTTCTCCCAATAGAAGTAGCCTATATCCCCACGCAGCTCTGGCTCGCTTGTGTGGGCGAAGGGCCTCCTGGGCCATCAGACCCCGACACGGCCAGCTCGATGCTCCCTGGGCGTTTTGCTGACGTCGTGAGAAGCCCCGTTCTCTCTGCTGTGGTCTTACCTGAGCCCCGGAGGCATTTATGGGCTCAGGGCTGGCGCCGAGCCTGGAGCTCTGGGGTTCCCTTCCCTGCCCCCATGGCCGCAGGCCTGCCGTGGGACCAACCTCCCTTCCCAGGCAGCCTGGGAGCCCCAGCAGGAGGCCTGTCCCCCGGGGCCACCCCTGCTCAGCTCAGGGGACTGCCTAGGAAGGGGGTGGGGTGGGCCACCTCCCCGTCCCAAGAGCAGTGGGTGCGCCGGCCGACAAGCGTGCGGAGGGTGAGCTTGGGGCCCAGGCAGGCGGTGGCCGCACGGAGCTGTGCCCTCCACGCAGTGACTGGCGGCCATGCTGGCCCCCCGCCCCCAGGCCCTCGGCTGGGCCAGCTCTTCCAAGGCAGCTTGAAAACAGGGACCGGCGGCCTGGAAAGGGAGAGTGGGCAGGTCCCTGCGGGTGAGCGGGCAGGAAGCTGAGGCCCAGAGAGGCTGAGGTACCGGCCCAGGGTCACCCAGCTCCCGGGGAGGATGAGCCCGGCCACTGCATGTGCGCTGATCCAGGCCCGCCCCGTGGTGCCACGCGGGCAGCTCCTTAAATCCTGGAAGAGCACGGAAGGCGGGCGCAATCACTGCGCTAACGCTGCGCCCGCAGCGTGACTCTCTCCCTCCCACCGCAGCAAGCACGGAAGCCCTACGACGTGCGGGATGTCATCGAGCAGTACTCCCAGGGCCACCTCAACCTCATGGTGCGCATCAAGGAGCTGCAGAGGAGGTGGGCGCGGGCCCGGGGGGCGGGGCCCGGGGGGCGGGGCCCGGGGGGCAGGGGGATCTGAGCGGGCGGGGTAGGGGCGGGGGCTCACTCCACACATGGCCACGCCTCAGAGACGCTGGACACTTCACAGCCCAGCACACACCCTGTGAGCGGGGGCCAGGTCCAGCCCCAGGAGACAGCCCCTCCAGGAGAGGCCCTACCAGTTGGGAGCTGAGCACCTCAACCCCTGGTAGCTGACGTCCTCTGGCTTCTGACTTGGGGCCCACAGAGCTCATCCTCATGGAAGCAGCGTGGTCCTTGGGGGCCTGCGTGGGCTCAGACCAGCTGCATCTCCACGGTGGGCTGGCCTGGGAACCGAGCTCTGTGCGACACAGGGTGTGGCTGGGAGACGTGCCTGTCCTGACCACAGGCCAGGCCAGGGGCTCAGGCTGCCCCCGCCCCTGTCGCTGACCTACTACAGGGGCGTGAAGCCCACCCAGCCCAGTGACCTGGCCTTGCCCCGGAAGGGCCCATTTGCAGGCCTGCCTCTCTGGAACATTCAGGACACTGGGCTATCCTGGCACCCTGCTGTGCCCAGGGAGGGTGACAAAGGAGCAGCCCAACCACTGCCCTTCACCTCTGAGCGCCGCCCCCCCGAAGCCCCCTTGGGAGCATGGGCCTCTGGAACCTGGCAGGCACCTGGCTGGTTTTTGGGTGGCAGCGAGGGGCGGGCCCCAGAGGGGGCGGGCAGCTTGTCTTGCTGGGCACATCAGCCCATCCACCCACCGACAGGCCAGATGTCCGTGCGGTGCCCCGGCCAAGCGTGAGCCGGTCTCCGTCTCCCTCCCTCCCCCCAGGCTGGACCAGTCCATCGGGAAGCCCTCCCTCTTCATCTCCGTCTCAGGTGGGTTTCTGCATCAAGGCACCCCGGGCGTGGCAGCCCAGGCCGCACCCTCCTACCATCCCTCCACCCACGCCTGCCTCTTCCACCATCAGAAAGCGCATGTCTGGCAAGGAAATCCAGAGGGGGGGCAGGTAGACCCTAAGCAAATTGGCTTCAAACACGATTTACAGGGGATTTTCAGTTAGTGCAAGAACCGGCGTGCGTCCTTACAAATGGCGGGCTTTTCTAGGCCATTGATGTGAGTGTGGAACCGTGACCAGGACCCTGGGAAGGTGGGGGCCTGGGAGTGGGGTTGGGGGGTGAGCAGCCAGCTAGAACGTTGGGGAGCAAGGTGGGTGCTGCTCTCCAGCTCTGAGGCTCGGCCTCATGTCCTCCGGAGGGGGGCTGGGGGTCACACCAGGGAGGGCAGGGCCGGGCCAGTTCCTCGGGGTTGCCCTAGCCCAAGTTCAAGTGGGAGGTGCAGCTCACTCAGGGACAGGGCGGCAGGGCCCGCAGGGGCGACAGGCCTCCCCGGCCAGAGCAAGTACCCCCTTGGGGCGGAATGTCACCTTTGTACAGCGGGCACCATCTCAGGCAGCCCCCGGGCAGGGTGGGTGCCTGTCCTCTGAGGCTCTCGGAGGTCACAGAACCGGAAAGGGTGGAGTGGGGACAAGCAAGCCAGCGCCCGGCCCACCCACTGCCGCCCCTGAGGTTCTCAGCACAGAAGAGCTTCTAAGAGACATTCCCATAGGTTCGGGCCTTTGACCCTCACTCCCTCACCCCCATCGCCCTTCTCCCCGAGCCCAGTTGGGGTCACCTGCCCACCCCTCCCCATATGCCAGCCCAGGCGTCCCTGACTTGGGTGCTTTAATCCCACAGAGAAGAGTAAGGACCGAGGCAGCAACACGATCGGTGCCCGCCTGAACCGCGTGGAGGACAAGGTAGGCGCCCGAGCCCGCGCCAGCTCTCGCGGGCCACGCGGCGTCGCTGCTGGCGGGCGGCGGGCAGCGGCCTTGGGGCCCAGACGGTGCCGTCCACAGCGGCGTTTCACTCTCCAGCTCTGTCCTGAGCGCGCAGGGCTTGGATGGTGCCCTAGGTGTCTGAGGTCTCCCTCCCTCCCTCCCTCTTTCCTTCTTTCCTTCCTTCCTTCCACCTGTGCTCGGTGTGGGCTCCCTGACGTAGGGCTTCAGCTCCTCTCTCATGTGCACTGGGCGTCGGTCCCCGCGGGAGGAGGACGCTGAAGGCCAGGCTGGTCTTAGACCTCTGACAAGTGGCATCATTATTGGCAAGTGGCACCGAGTGCCCACAGTTCCTCCCTGGCATAGCTGAGGACCGCCCGGTGCACGCTGAGGTGGGCAGTGTTGTCCACTGGCAGCCCTCAGCCCGCTTGCACTCAGGGACTCAGAGGTGCCGACAGGGACACGAGGGTGCAACAAGTGGGGAGGAGGGGGTGTGGGCTCCAGGACCCTCCTCCGCAGGGTCCTGACAGCAAGGGAGGTGGGGAGTGACGGCCGAGGCCCTGCTGGCTGTCCGGTGGGACGTGGACGCCGTGCCCCCTCCGCTCCAGGGCACCGGCAGCCTCGGTGGCCGGGACACCCCAGTGCCCGCCGGGCTCTGTGCCCACGGCCCCGCCTCTCAGCTCCGGAACCCTTCCCAGGGCATCCTGGGAGCCTCGGAGGATCTGTGGAATGGGAGGGGGCGGCCTGCGCCCTTTGAAGTCTCCGTGGTTTGGAGCAGGCTGTTATCTTGCCGAACAGCTCGTTCATCTACATGGACTTTATCTGAAAGCAGCCGGGGGGCTAAAAATAGAGGAATTTCGGTTGAGCAGGGATGCGTCCGACTCTCGGTTTCCTGGGCAACGCCTGGCTCTGGCCCGTGTCCATCTCTGCTGCAGCTGGGCAGGCGGGCAGGGGCACAGCTCCGGGTTCCTGCCCCACCCACCCTGGCCTGGGCCTGCAGGACGACCCTCTGCCCACCAGCAGTCTTCCCTGGCCTGGGCGGGTATGGGCCACGATCCTGTACGTGGGGGAGGGCCACTGTCCAGGTGCCCACGGGGGCTCTCACTTCGGGCCTGGCCCTCTAGGGCTGTGTGACGCCAACACCCTGACCCCGCCGGAGGGCTGGCCCGTCTCGGTCAGCGCAGGCCTCGGCGGGCCTGGTGGCTCTCCTGTGCCCAGGCAGGTGGTCCAGTGGCAGATGCCCTGTCTGGCAGGATGGGTACTGAAGCTAGGAACGGTCAGCTGCCCAGGCTGAGCGGCATCAGAGGCTCTGGGGCCTGGACTCCGCCTCTCTGGTGACCCGTCCTTGGCTTTCACTCGTCTCCTCGTGTGGGACCCGGGACTTGGGGCTGGCAGATTCCGGGAGAAGCAGCAGGTGGCCACGCCCAGTACAGCAGACCAGGCACCCGGCTGGGGGGACCAGTGGGGCGGGGCTTCCAGACATCAACGGATGCAGAGGTAGAGCCGGGGAAAGGACCCAGGGCCCCCCACCCCCACCCCCGCCTCCTTGCCCAGCTCTGGCCAAGGCAGCCTTCACTGACTGGCCCCCGCCGCTGGCAGGGGTCGTGGTGGCCCATGGGCGCGTGAGCCGGCCCCCACCCAGCAGCCCTGGGAGCGCCCCGCTGCCCTGTCATCCAAATGTGCTTACCCTTCCTCAAGTCCCTGCCCTGGTCTGGTTCTGTCCCCTGTCCCACTGTCCTGGGCCTCTCTTACGGCTCTGCCCACTGTTCCTCCGGACAGGCCACCCCTTGAAACCTAAACCAGAGCCTGGTGTCCTCTGGGGGTGATGAAGGGTAGGAGACAGGGTTCCCTGGAGCCATCTGGCCGCCGGTGGGGGTCTGAGAGCCAGGGCTCAGCCCTTGTGCAGCCAGGGTCGGTGTGGCGGGCTGAGGTGCGGCCCACGTTGGCCTTGGAGATACAGAATTATGGGCCCACATTTCTTCAGATCTGAACAACAAAGGGAAGGGTTTTCTGGAGTCCCTGATCCCTGGGGGCAAGGTTGGGAGCAAGGCCCCTGGTGGCCTCCACCGTCAGGCTCTGCGCCCGGGACAGGGGCCGTTTCTGGCAGCAAGTATTCCGGATGTTCCGCACACGCTCAGGGAGATGGGCTCTGTGTCGCCTTCGTCCCCGTCCTGCCTCCCAGGAGCTGGTTCCGCCCAAGAGGCACAGTCATGCCCCCAGGTCTCAAGGCAGGGAGCAGGCCGTGCTCCACGCTGAATCTCTGCCCCGTGGACACGTGCTGGACCCGGGCAGAGGCTGCCGTGGGCCGGCGTCCAGCTCAGCCTGCCCAGCCCCGCCCCCGCTAGCCGATGCCCCCCTCGGGGACAGACCCTGGGAAAGGGCCCCGCCGGGCCCAGAGGGCACAGTGGCGTGTCCCAGGCCCCACGTTATCACCGCAGCCATCGGGACCATAAACAACCCCCCTCGCAATCCTGCTGACTGAGGGAAGTTGGGGGCAGGAAATCTAGCAGCCGTCCAGCCCTGGGAAGCCCAGCAGGCCTGCAGTGGTGGCAGTGCCAGCCGGCCCGCCGCCCCAGCCGGAGCCCCGGACCTCCCCCAACCCCACCGGGCTGGCCTCAGGCCGGAAGGGAGCCTGGCCCCCAACTGCTTCCTCATCTCAGCTCAGGCCCTCCGCGGTGACGGCGGTCCCGGCCCGGCGGCTCACTCAGCCACAGGACGAGGGGCTTGGAGGGGAGGGGGAGGGGACTTCGGGGGGCACAGCGGCTGCCCCCATCCCCGTCCTGGGCGCAGGTCATGCTGAGGGTCAGTGGCCGGGCTGTCTACTTGCAGGGAGTCACCGGGGGTGGGGGAGGCCAGCTCAGCTTGTGCAGGGGGGCCTCTGTTTCCCGGCGAGGAGTCTCCTTCCCATGTCCAGTCCAGGGGCCACATGGGCTGGAGGGCCCCCCACACTTCCTTCTCTCCGGGGTCCTGCAGCCTCGTTGCAGCTCGCACTCCTGCTCAGAGCCCCCCACCCGCCCTCAGGATGCCCCGTCCCTGGCCCGGGCTGGCTGTGCAGGCCTGCCTCGCTCCGGGGGCATGGGGAGCGGACACAGCGTTCCCCCGCCGCAGCCTGCCGCCCGCTGGCCTGGGGAGCCCGCTGGCCCCCTTAGCTGTGCGAGGAGAGGGCTTGAACTGCTTTGTCGCGTTGCGTTCTCTACCCTGGCAAGGACCCGTTTGCCCAAATGAAGTCTCTTTTACCGGTGGGGAAACTGAGGCCCGGAGAGGTTGAGCGGTTGCCTAGTTAGCTGGTTAGGTAAAGCGCTGGTCCCGGCGGAAGCCACAGACAGAAGGGGAGATGAGGTGGAGAGAGACAGAAGAAAGCAGGGGAGTACTGCCCAAACAGAAGGGGTCTGGTTGAGAAGAGGCCGCGCAGGAGCACTGAGGGCCAAGGTGAGGGCAAGCAGTAAGGTCCACGGGCGGCAGCGGTCAGATTCCGACACGCCAGGCCCTGGGACGGGTCCTGAGAACGCGGCCCCCAGCGCCCCGGCCCCTCCCCGTCAGGGCTGCTCCGGGGCAGGGACCCTGCGGCTCTCTGGGGACCCGATGGAGAAGTCGGCTCCCACCTTCCTCCCCCAGTGTGTATTCTTAGCTCCGTCCCCAGGACCTGCTGCAGTGTTTACATTGAGCCCTGTTTATTTTGCAAGCTCAGCTCACACTGCTTTTGCTGATATGAGGAACACAGTGGGCTGGGAGAATTTCTTTCTTCTCTGTTTTTGCCGGAAATGTTCATGGCTCAGAGCCGGACACAGGGAGTCCTGGGTTTCCAGGCCCCAGTTCAGAGACTGTGGGTGGGAAGGGCCCCCCCAGCCCCCCGACATTCCTTCCACCGCCCCCCAGCCTAGAACCCTAGCCAGGCACACCTTTCTGCCTGACAGGAATGCCCCCCAGCCCGGGCTCCCCAGCCCCTGCCCTGGACCAGGTAGGCCCGGTCACCCAGGACCTGGTGTCTGCCCCAGACCCCCGTCCTCCTGCTCTGTCCCCCTCCCAGACTTCTCCACCCACCAGGCCTAAAAGCAGGACCCGGAGTCCTAGTCATCCCAGCCACACCCCCTGCTCCTGCCACCACCCCGAGAGCCCCTCCAAGCGGCTCACCCTTGCACGCCAGCTGCATGTCGCCCCCGCTGGGTTCAGGCCTTTATCATCTTGGGCTTAGATTATTTTTCCAGACATCTATGTGGCCTCTGGCCTCTCCCCGCCACACACCAGTCCTTCACGTTGTATTAGCTTCCTTACACACTGCTGAAACCCTCCAGCTAATATTTTCCTCAGAGTTTTTCTGTCCACATTTGTGGGTGTGATGTGTACTCACAGTGTCCCCGTTGGGTTATGGTAGCCCATGTACGTGAGCCTCACAGAACGAGTTGAGAAGTGTTCCCCCTTCTTCCATCTTCTAGAATATTCCGTATGGGGGAGGATTCTCTTCCCCTGAGCGTTTGGGGAAACTTGGAGGTAAAGCCGCCTAGGCCTGGTGCGTTCTTTGTGGGCAGGTTTTTCATCGAGTCAATGACTCGGATGGTTATGGGACAGTTGGGGTTTTCTATCTCTTCTTGTGTCAGTTTTGATAAGTTGCGTATTTTAAGAATTTGTACGTTCCCTCCTAGTTTTCACATTTATTGGCATTTATCGGCATTTTAGCATCCGTGTCGTCAGTGGTTAGGCCCCTTTTTTATTGCCAATATTGTCGGTTTACACTTTCACTTTTTTCCATTGGTCAAGCCTGCCAGCCAGTTGATGATTTTATTCATGTTTTCAACAAATTTTTGACCTAGTCGATCCTCTCGTTGGTCGGTTTGGTTTTGTTTCGTCCACTTCTCTTTATTTTCTTCCTTCTATTTACTTGGGCTTAATGTCTTATTCTTTCTTTAACTTCTTAGGTTGGATAATTATGAATTCTAAAACTTTCTAGATTTCTAAGGTGTGCATTGAAGACTATACTTTTATTTTTCTCTAAATACCACTCAAACTTCACCCCCCAGGTTTTGATATATAGCATTTAATTTTAATGTTCATTCACGCAAAGATTTTTCTAGTCTCCATTATGACCTCTTGTTTATCCCAGGAGCTATTTTGGAATAGGATTTTTGTCATTGTTATAATTGTTATTCCTCTATCGTCAAAGAAAGTGATCTGTAGGGTATCAATCATTTTTTTAAATAAATTTATTTATTTATTTACTTTTGGCTGTGTTGGGTCTTCGTTGCTGCGCGGCTTTCTCTAGTTGCGGCGAGCGAGGGCTGCTCTTCGTTGCAGTGCGCGGGCTTCTCATTGCGGTGGCTCCTCTTGTTGCAGAGCACGGGCTGTAGGCGTGCGGGCTTCAGTAGTTGTGGCGCATGGGGTTCAGGAGTTGTGGCTCGCAGGCTCTAGAGCACAGGCTCAGTAGTTGTGGTGCACAGGCTTCGTTGCTCCGTGGCATGTGAGATCTTCCCAGACCAGGGTGGACTCTTAACCACTGTGCCACCAGGGAAGTCCTGTAGGGTATCAGTCTCTTGGAACATTTTGAAATATGTTTTACAGGTACAACACGTCATCAACTTTTGTAAATGTACCTTCTGTGTTTGAATACCATGTGTATTCTGAAGTTGCTGGGTACAGTGTTATACTTGTGTTCATTAGAACGAGCTTGTTAATTGTTTTGTTGAGATCTATATCCTCACTGGAATGTTTTTATCTTACTTGATCTATCATTACTGAGAAATGTGTTGAAGAGCCAACAATTGTGGAGAATTTTTCTAGTTTTCTTTATATTTCTGTCAATTTTCGCTTAATGTGTTTTTAGAGCTTATGATCAGATACATATACTATCCAAATTTTTATCTATTCCCTGCTGGAGTCAATGTTTTCTAATTCCATAACACCCGCTTTCTCTCAAGTAGTGTTCTTTTTTCCCTTAAAGTCTATTATCATTGTTATACAAACCTAATTTTGTTTGTAATCTTTTTTTTTTAAGCTTTCTTTTGAGGTATAATTTACATGCCATAAAATTCACCCAATGTAAATGTCGGCAACACATTTTAGTAAATTTCTAGTTTGATGTGCAGCCGTCATCAAAGCTAAGTTTTAGAACATTTTTCAACACCCCCAAATTCCCTCAATTCCATTTGCAATCATTCCCAGCTCCCACCGCCAGCCACACTCAATCACTGACCGGCTTTCTGTCTCTGTATCCTTAAATTTCTATAAGGCTAGAAATTCCCCTTTTCTGGATGCTTCATATAAATGGAATCAGACAACTTGTGGTGTTTTGTGTTTAGTTTTTCTCACACAATGTAACATTCTTGAGGGTCATCTGTGCTGCATCATGTATTTCTTTTCTTTTTAACACTGAATAGTATTCTGTTGTATGGATCAACCACATTTTGTTTATCCATTTGCCAGTTGATAGACGTTTGGATTGTTTCCAGTTTGGGGCTATTATGGTCAATGCTGCTGTGAACTTTTATCTACAAGTCTGTGTATGGACATATGTTTTCATTTCTCTCGGTCAGGTTCCTAAGAGGGGAATTGATGGGTCATATGGTAAGTTTCTGTTTAACTTTCTAAAAAACTTCTAAACTGTTTTCCAAAGGGTCTGTACCATTTTGATTTCCCACCAGTAATGTACAAAGGTTCCACTCTCTCTATATCCTTGCAAATACATGGTATGGTTGGCCTTTTTTCTTTTCGCCATTCTAGTTGTGGGTTTGATTTGCATTTCCTTAATCACTAATGATGTTGAGCAACTTTTCATGTGCTTATTAGCCATTCATAGTCTTCTTTGGGGAAATGTTTATTCAACTCTCTTGCCTATTTTCTAATTAAGTAGTTCTGTTATTGAGTTGTAAGAGTTGTTTATATGTTCTGGATACAAGTCCTTTATCAGATATATGACTTGCAAGTATTTTCTCCCATTCTGCGGCTGTCTTTTCATGTTCTTAATCATGTCTTTTAAAACACAAAAGTTTTAAATTGTAAAAAGTCCAACTTATCTTTTCTTGTATGACTCATGCTTTTGAGGTTACATCTAAGACCTGTTTGCCTAATCCAGGGACATGAACATTTTCTTCTATTTTTTTCTCATAGAAGTTTTTAGACTCAACTCTTACATTTAGGTCTATGATTTATTTTGAGTTAATTTTGGGGTGTAGTGTGAGGAAAAGTTTGGGGTTTTTTTTGTTTGTTTTGGTTTGGTTTTTGGCTTTTGTTCTTTTTGCTTATGGATATCCATTTGCCTCGGCACCATTTGTTGAAAACGTTACTTTTCCCCCATTGAATTTTCATGGCACCTTTGTCGAAAATCAATTGAACATAAATATATGGGTTTGTTTCTGGATTCTCAACTCTGTTCTATTGGTCTATATCCCTACCCTTAAACCCACATTACACTTTCTTGATTATCGTAGCTTTGTAATAAGTTTTGAAGTCAGGTAGTGTAAGTCCTCCAATTTTCTTCTTTCTCGAATCGTTTTGCACATTCTAAGTGCTATGAATTTTTATATGAATTTTAGAATCAGCTTGCCAGCTTCTACCAAAAAAAAGAGAGAAGAAGCCTGCTGGGATTTTGATAGGGATTGAGTTGAATCTATAGATCCATTTGGGAGAACTTGACATCTTAACAATATTGAGTCTTCTAATTCATGAACATGGTATATCCTTCTGTTTATTTGATCTATTTTAATTTCTTCCTGTGATATTTTATAGCTTTCAGTGTACAAATCTTACATATCCTTTGTTAACGTTCCCCCTAAATATTTTATTATTTTTGATGCTACTGTTAATGAAATTGTTTTCTTAATTTCATTTTTGAATGGTTTGTTACTAGTATACAGAAATACAATTAAATTTTGATATTAAGCTTATAAACTGTGACTTCATTGCTATTAATTTTAGTAAATATTGTTGTTATTGTTGTTGACTCCTTAGGATTTTCTACATACAGGATCAGGTCGTGTGTGAATGAAGACAGTTTTAGGTCTTCCTTCCAATCTGAATGCCTTTAATTCCTTTTTTTTTGCCTAATTACACTGGCTTGGCTGTCCAGTAAGATGTTGAGTAAAAGTGGCTAGAGAAGGTCTTACAGGGAAAAGTATTCAGTCATCCACCATTAAATATGATGTAGATTTTCATTAGATGCTCTTTATCGGGTTGAGATGTTTCCTTCTATTCCTGGTGTGTGTTCAGAGCTCTTATCATGAAAGGATGTTAGATTTTCTCAGTTGCCCATTCTGCATCTTTTGAGATGGTCACATGCCTTTTAGCCCTTGTTCTATTAATATGGTGTGATACATTAATTGATTTGAGGGTGTTAATCCAATCTTGTATTTCCCACTTGATCATGATATATGATCTCTTTTATCTGTGGTTGGATTTTGTTTGCTAAGATTTTGTTAGGAATGTTTGTATCTATATTCATAAAAGATATTGTTCTCTAGTTTTATTGTGACTTTTTTTTCTGATTTTGGTGTCAGGTTTTTTAATTCTTGTCTTTTTAATCCTGTATACACATTTTAGGTGCCTGTTGTAAACACTGTGTGGCTAGGTTTCTAAAAAATCATTTAATACATTTATACTTAATGTAATTTCCAATATATTTTGATTGATTTTCTAGCAATGTATTTTGTCCCTTTCATCTGTACTAAATTTTTTAATGTTTACTTCAGTCCTCTTTCTTGCCTCTTGTTGGATTGATAATTATTTCTCATTCCATTTTTTCTTCTACTAGTTTTGAAGTTATATGGCCATCCTTGTAGAGGTTAACCTAGGACATTGTAAATGGTTATATAATAGAGCCATTTGCTATATTTACCCACATCTGGAATAAAATAAGGACCTTAGGACATTTTAGTTTCAGTCTCTCCTGCTGACTTATATATATGTCTTGTTGCATACTTTAGTTCAAGCATAATTAGTAGTGTTTTATACAATCAATATGTGTTTAAATTTACCCACCTGTTTGCCTCTTTTGTCCCTCATCATTTATTTTTCAACTCAGATCTTACATCTGGGGTCACTTTTTTCTGGCTGAAGTATTCATTAGAATTTCCTTCAGTGCAAATCAAAATCCCTCTGATTTTATTTGTTTTAAGATGACTGTTCTACTGCTGTTCTTAAAAAATATTTCCACTGGGTATAAAATTCTAGACCCTAGGTTACCAAAAAGATTTTCTGTTAACACATTGAAAAGATTGTCCAACTGTACTTTGACTTCCATTGTTTCCATTGAGAACAAAGATGACAGTGAGTCATTGCTCTTTGGAAGACAATGTATTTTTTCTCTCTGGCTACTTTTAAGCTCTTTCCTTTGACTCTAGTGTTCTGCATTTTCACTATGCTGTGTTATTAATTAGAGAGTTTCTTCTGTTCATTCTGCTTGGAATTCAGTGAGTTTCCTTGATCTGTGGTTGGTGTGTTGCGTCAGTTCTGGATTACACTCAGCCACTATCTCTTCATACTTTGCTTTAGTTCATTATCTCTTCTGTAACTTTCATTAGACATTTGGTAGGCCATCTCAATCCCCTCTGTGTCTCTTAGTGCCTCTCTCTCTCTCCCTTTTAAAAAAATCACTTGTTTCTCTGTACTGGGTTCTGGATAATGTCTTCTGATCCATCTTCCAATTCACTAGTTATTTCTTCAACTGTTTCTAATCTGCTGTTAAACCTATCCAAAGAATTTTAAATTTCGATGATTATTTTCGTATTTATGGAAATTCTATTTGGTTTTTATGCATACTTGATAGATCATTTTTATAGTATCTTTCCTTTCACTTGTATATTCAAACATCTAAAAAATTTCTTGAAAAATATTGAATATGGCTATTTTATATTTAATTTCTGGTATCTAAAGTCGTTGTGAATCGGCTTCTCTGTTTTTGTTTTTTCTTCTGGCTTTCATTCATGGTGTTTTGTTCCCTTTGAGGATTTCCCTTTTTTAACCATGAGTTCATATGTCTTAAAATGTATCTGTGGGGATTTTTGAGGTCTACTGTGAAGTTGAGGTTCTTGGGGCGGCAGGGGGGATCTACGTTCACCGCTTCCTTTGCTATACACGTGGGGGTATTACCAGCCTGGACTATAAATCCTGGGCTCAACGTTTTCAAGACCACCCAGGTGGTGTGCATTTGGGCTTCCAAGCTGAGCATGGACCAACTTGTGGATGTGACTTCTCAGGGCAAATATTGTTCCACTCCTGTTAGCGGCAAGACAATTTTCTATATAGTCGTTTCGGGGACGAGGTTATTTCTCATTGACCTTTACACTGAACATAGAGCCCTTTGAAGGTTCCAGCTTTACGTAGGGCTCCGCTGTGACACTTCCCACCTGGGGCAGGTCTGGGCTTGGATACCTAGCTATCCATCACCTGTGAGACTGTGAACACCAAAGCTCAAGTGTACGCAGTTCATCAAATGCCTCCAGGACACCTCTTACCTCTGTGGGCTCCACTTTCACTGCACATTCAGCCTCTGACCTCTCTTACTTCCTGGCTAGCTCGTCAAGGCCAATGAGTCTCATGGTCAGACAAACTCCTGTTCACTTACAGGGGACAGAGTCAGGGTTTGGAAGGTGGGATTTTTCTGGGCAGCCTGGGTCTGATGGCTGCTGTCCCAACTCCCTGTACTGATTCCTGACCTTCCCATGTTCCACCTCCCCATGAAACCGGGAGCTACTGGGCCGTAGTAACGTGTCTTGTTCGTGCTGGTCCCTGGGGATCTTAGTGATCAGTAGGTCTTACGCTGGGACTCCAGTGGGGACTGGGTGGGGCCACCAGCCCTCGGTAGGCTGGACTGAGAAGGACGCCAGCCGGTCTAGAGCTGGGAGCCTCTAGAAAAGGGGCCAGCAAACTGGGGCCCACAGACCAAATCTGGCCCCTGACCTAAAGAATGTGTGACAGAGACTGTACGTGATTCCCTAATGCCTACGATATTTACTATCTGGCCGCTTACAGGAAAGTGTGCCAAGCCCCAGTTCAGACCAACGTTGTCCTGTAGAAATATAATGGGAGCCACAGATATAATTTTAAACTTTCTAATAGCCACATCAGAAAAAATAAACAGCTTAAATTCATGGTAATATGTTTTATTTAACCCAACAGATGAAGATATTATCATTTCAATATGCAATCAATACAAAAGAATGCTGAGGATGGCCCACGTCCTGTCTTCAAACGCCAGCATGGGTTTTAGACTTCGAGCGCACCTCAGTTTGGGTGCTCCACTTTCATAAGAACTGCTTGGTCTGCACTTAGATATCATAAAATTTACAGTTGAAAAGGCGGATTCTCATGCCTAAAGCATTCCGAACAACCATAGCTAAAGTCTTCCGATAACTGATTTGGGGATCTGTATTTAAATTTAATTGTGAATTCGTTAAAATTAAATCAAATTAAGATCCAGTCCCTTGGTCTCACAAGCCACATTTCCAGTGCTTTTAGCCAAGCAGGTCTGGTGAACAGGCTGTTAAAGAGGCAGCTTCAGACTGTCATGTGCTTGTGGACAGAGGCGAGAGTGGTCCCCGAGCATCTGACCAGGCCAGGACCAGGGAGGTGCTGGGTGAACACCAAGAGGATAAGCAGATGCTGCTGCGGGGCAGACAGGGGTGGGGGCGGGGCTGGGGCTGGGTGGCAGGGAGCATCTTCTAGCCCCAGCATCCCCTCGGGACCTCCTCGCACCCTTCTGGGTTCCCATTCCTCAGGCTCTTCCCTGAATTCCTCCCTCGAGCCCCTCTGGGTCCATGACCCACGCCTCCCCAAGGGGCCTAAGGACCGTCCACCTGGGATTCTGGCTCTTATAACCACATCTGTCTCCCAGCAGCCTTGGCTCCTGGGGGGCCGTCAGGAACAGCATTCCCTGCGTGAGGCTCTGTTTCCAGGCTGCCCCGGACTCCGTGGCGCACCTCGTCACCAGCTGGGGCCGGTTGCACTGGAAAGCGGGGCGGCCTCAGATGGGCACCGATGGCCCTGCTCCCCCCACACGCCATGCCCAGACCCCCGACTTTCCTCTGCCCACCCCCAGCACGTCTCTCTTTGCTGGTGAGCTGCTCTTGAGTGGCACGGCCGTAAATAGGCGAAGGCGTGGGGCCCCGCTGGATCAAAGGGCCCCCTTCAGAAGCCGTCATTAGCTGCTATTCTGGGAACTGGTTATTTTAAGGTTAGTGTATTTTTTCTTTCCTGAGGAGCCGTCTTAGTGGATGGCAAGGTCCTGAGGTGCTGGCTCTTCTGTCAAACCACACAAGCCCTGTTTTGTCTAGGGTTTCAAAGATAAACCTATAATGAAAGCGTCAGTTGACACTGAGCGCCGCCATCCCCATTCCTGGGCAGAGGTGGGCGGGCCTGCCAGGGAGTCCCCGCGCCCCTCGAGCCACAGGGAGACTTGACGGGCCCCCGGGACGGGGCTGCCATGTTCCCGGAGGGAGCCCGAGGCCAGAGCCCCGCATTCCCACGGCCAGGGCAGCCCCCATAGGACTTGCCTAGAGCCTGGCTCGGGGGCCTTTTCAGCAGTCGGCCCGGCTTTGGCCAAAAATCTGTGGGAAGATGCCCACCCCCACCAGTGGCGAGGGGGACGCACCGTGATGCCGTGATTTAAGAAAATGGTCATACCCAGCGCTGGCACCCAGGTGGGGAAACAGGCATTCTTACACGTTGCTGGTGGGGACGCAAATTACGGTAGTGACAGAGCTTCTGGGAAGGAATCTAGCAGCGTCTGTTAACATTCAAAATACATGTACCTTTTGATCCAACATCTCTGCTTCCAGGAAGTGAAACCCCAGGGTCAGAGATCTATGTATCAGGACGCTTGTCACGCTCTAACTTGTGACCGAGGACGTGGGGAGCCACCTGACGGCGGCGAGGGAAGAGCTGAGCAGAGGAGACGCTCCCAGCTGTGGGCACCCGGCCCGATGTCTGTCAGCGGCTGTGGAGCCACACCTTTGATGAGTCGCTAAGTCGGAAAGCTGAGATGCCGAGAACCGCTGGGGCTGTCTGGGCAGGAGGCAGTCCGTGTGCGGCCGTGAGCTGCTCCGTCCTCGTCTGTCCGAGGTCAAGGCGCCCCTTGTAGCCAGTGTGCGTGTTCCGAGGTGTTTCAGGTAGAGATGTCGCATCCCATCCAGCTTCCTGCTCTGGCCTCGTCCTCTGTCAGCTGGGGCTGCTCTCCCACCAGAATGACTAGCCCCCAAACTCAATATCCTGTAAGCCCTACACCCAAGGCCCCCTCCCCAGGGCTCTGGGTTCACTCAGCACCCAAGCCTCTGTCACTAGTCGGAGCCTCCTTCCCCACAGGCTCTCCCTGGGCCAAGATGGGGGACACGGTCCATCGGCTCTAGGCCCCTTCCAGGCCCGAGGACCAGCCCCAAGCTCTTAACTGCTCCATCCTGGAAGCGACACACACATCACTTCTGCTCCAACCCCACCCAGAGGAATGTGGGGAATGTGTTCCCCGCAGGACCCTCTTGAGTCGTCCGTCTGTGTGATGGGACGTCCGTCTGTACCCATGTCCATCCAGAGGCGGCAGACACACCTGTGACTCGGGTCTGCCCACCTGCCCCTGCCCACACACTAGTCACCTCAACAGCCCTCCCCATGGCCTGCGGCTCAGCCCTCTGCGCCCAGCAGGACCCTGAGAACAGCGCGGCGGCACCCAAGGGGCCCACCCGCGAGGTTTGGTTTTTGTGGGCCAAGCCCCCGCCAGGGTTCAGGAGCACCCAGGGAGACAGGCACGGAGGCAAGCTCACGTCTGGCCCTCTGACCCGCCGCACAGATGGGCACCCGGCCGTTGGCGGTAGACGCGTCTGCACAAAAGGGATGAACGGGGCGATGGGAGGGAAGTGTGATCAGCTGCAGGGTCTGAGCCGCCATCCGATCGCCCCTCCCTCCATCGGGTCCCCAAGGTTCAGGTGACCGACCGGTCTGGAGCCTGATTCCCCCTCTGAGGAGCTCAGGAGCCCCTCACTGAGGTCGGAGGACCGGGCCGCCCACCACACCTGTGAGTCCGAGTTTCCGCAGGAGATGCTAAATCACACTCCTCCACTTCAGAGGCTCAGCTTCCCTGTCACCAAGGGAGGGCCTGCGCCGGGCAGGCTCTGAGGGGCCTGCAGGCCTCCCAGGCCTCCCCATCCCATCAAGCGTGAGACCCTCAGGCCCCTGCGGTGCCCAAGGGGTTTGTTGCCAAGAGGCCATGGTCATGGTGGGGAGGTCAGAGCTCAGACTGGCCTGGAGCTGAACCGGCAGCTGGCACCCGGGCTGAGGCTCAGGGCAGTGTGCCCGGCCAGCCTGTAGTCCTGGGCCTCTCCTGACGTAGAGGCAGGAAGGCTGGCCTCGTGGCTCGCCTCCTCCTGGCTGGCAGGAGCCGATCCCCCCGTGGTGGTAGCCTCACCCATCGCTGGCCTCAGACGCTTGGCCTCCCAGGAAGGAGCGTGAGTGCTGGCTTCCTTAGCCTGCTCTGGCTCAGAGACTAGGCATGGGGCCTGGCACGGGGGACACTCAGCACAAAGAGTGATCGTGGAGACTGCACCCCACAAAGCAGTATGTCCCCACCTCTGGGTGACTTGGGGGTCCATGGAGAGGCCCTTGCCGGGGGGACAGGCACAGCTCGCCAGCCTCTCTGAGCCTCAGTTTCCCGCTCCATCCAAGGCAGGGAGGAGAAAAGAGGGGAGGGTGTGTGTGCTCAGGGCCACCTGCCCGGGCCTGGTCTCCAATGGCCGCTGCGCCCACACCCGACGCTTGAGGACCCAGAGCTCGCCTGAGAGTTGCCCACAGCAAGGCCAGACAGGGGCCCCTGGGGCCGCTCTTCCCACCTCTTTCCAGGCCCCAGGATCCCACCCGTCCCTGCGGTCCTGACTCAGCGGGGCAGAGCTGGGACCAGGGCCGGGCAGCCTGGCTCCCACGCCTGTGTGTTCTCAGATTCACATGTCCTCCTCTGGCCGAGAGGACAAGGCCGCCTGCGTGCACGTGGGCCCCTCCTCCCATTTCACACAGTGCAAAGCCCAGGCCTTCCCTGGGCACGTTTGCAGCCAGTGGCTGGGGTTCAAGCCCTGCCCCCTCGGCTCGCTGGCCATGGACCCGGGAAGTCACATTGGCTCTCGTGCCTCTGTCTTCTCACCGGTCAGCGGAGGGGATGAAATTGATGCTACTAAGGCAAGCGCTGTTGGGCGGATCCCTGAGTTGATCCACATCCAGGCAGAGGAACTTCACGTGCAAAGGCCCTGTGGCACACAGGGCAATACAGCAAGTCCAGGGCTGCGAGGCCCGGCGTCCAATTACAGAGCTCAGAGAGAGTGGGTGTGAGGGTGGGCCAGCTGTCGGTCAGGGAGGTGGCGGGGGGGTGGCCAGGGGCCAGTCTGGGAGCCCAAGCTCTGCCCTGACCCTGAGGCTAAGCCTCTGTTCCCCGAGCTGTACCGTGGCTTCCTGCTCCCCACATGCGTGGCAGCGCCCCCAGAACCCTTCTTTCCCTCCTCTTTCCTGGGTGTTTCTCTCCCAGTCTGGCCGGGGGACGATAACCCCTCCCCACAACCAGGCCTTTCCTGAATGACTCTATTTATAGACTTCAAATATTGGCCAGAAAGGAAATTTACATTTTTTTACAATTTAGCTCCAGTCTGTGTCAGCTTCTGTGGGTTGACTGCTTCTGAGAGAGGCGGGGGGAAGGGAGCAGGCGGGCAGAGATGTGTGCACTGGGCCCACGGGCAGCGCACGGCGGCCGGGAGCCCTTCTCAAGCCTGTTTGGTGGATCTATAATCAAGGGCCTCGCTGGGGGCGTCGGGCTAGGCAGACCATCTGGGGGCGCCAAGGGGTGAGGGCGGCCCCGAGCCTTGTCTTTGTGGCGAACCCTGCCCTGCTGCCTTGGCCGACCTCAGAAAAACATGTATTTTGATCAAAATGGGCCCTTTTTTAAACTTGTCACCCTGCGGGTCAGGGCACAGCCAGCTCGCCCCCCCCCCCCCCCGCCCCCAGTCCTGCATATTAAGCAGTGGCTTGGTCACCACCAAAAATAGATGTCCCAGCCCAGAGGCAGGGCTGTCCCGCCTGCTCCGGGAGGGGACCAGCCCGGAAAGGGGCAGCCGGCCCAGGCCCCAGCCCTGCCGACTCTGGAGACTGCAGGCCCGCAGGCAGGCGGCGGGGAGCCGAGTGGCCTGGTTGGGGACCACGTCCGCCAGGGGTCTGCAGCGTCTCCAGGGGTGGGGTCGGGCGGCAGCCACGGTGGGCCCCGGGCCCGGCGAGGTCAGAGCGCGGCCCACGCCTGCCCGGGGCCAGGTGGCAGGTGGATGCCAGCAGGTCCCCGGCCACAGGGCCACACCCGGCGCGCGGGCGGCCTCCTCCCCGCCCGGGGCCCGCGGGCCTGGGCTCTCACTCCACCTTGGCCATCAGGGATGCACAAAATGGCTGACGCGGCCGTTTCTAACCGGGATGCGCGCACATGGCAGCGGCCTGCGGAGCTGTGTTTATTTTGCCGAGCGGACGGCCTTTCGTTGCCCGGGTTCCGAGCGCTCCAGAGGCAGATGGAAATTTTTGTGGATTAAACACGGGGCTGAGGCGCGCTGGGCTGTTTGGGTTGGCAGCGCTCCCTCCCCATCTCGTTCCTCACCCGCGCTCCCGCCCTCCTCACCGGGGCATCCATTCATGCCTCCATCCTGGGCCCCCTCCTCCCCTCCCAGCTCGGGGGCCTCCCTCACTCCTGCTGGCCCAGAGCAGGGCAGCCTCGGCCCCCTCCCCGAGTCTGGAAGAGGCTGCAGGGTGACGGAGGGCTCACCGGGAAGGCCTGCTCCTCCGGGGCCCTTCTCAAGCTGGGGGCCCCTCTGACCACCAGATCCTCATCTATGAGATGGGAGCTGGTGTGCAGACCAGGCGACCAGCATACGGGGCACGCTTATGGGTCCGGCACCCAGAAAATGCCCAGTATCCAGGCTCTGTCACGGGTCCTGCCTCAGGAAGGCAAAAGCCACCAGGGAAGCATGAGGGGCAAGGCCTGATCCCTCCCTACCTCGGGAGAAGCTCTGCGTCCAGACAGGACCTGGACCTTTCTGAAAGGACTGGAGGGTATGCTGGTCTACAGAAAAGATCTCTGGGGGACGAGGAGCAAAGCTTGTGGACACCTGGGGAACCAGGTTCCAAGCAGAGGGCACAGCTCTGCACACTCTGCAAATGCCCTGCGGTGCGACCGTGCCTGGCTTGTCTGAGCAACCAGGGTGGCCGTGGGTTAGGGAGGAGCCTGGAGGTGGGAGCAGACAGGTAAAGGGGTGGGCAGACCTCCGGGCCCTGTGAGCCACTGGAAGGACTCGAGGCTTCACTTGGAGGGAGGGGGGCTTCGGGGCACAGAGCGCCGCGATCCAGCGCGTGTTTTTAGCTACGCTGCTCTGGCACGTTGAGGGTAGACTGAAGAGGGGGCAGGTGTGGCCGCAGGGAGAGCTGCGGGGCCGGCGCACACCGCTCCCGTCCCTCCCCCTGCCAGCCCCCCCCTGGGAGGCAGGTTGGTCCGTGTGCCCAGCCCACTGTGTCCCCGCCGGCCGGGAGCCGTAGGTCAGGTCTCACACATAAAGAACCATCTGTGTGGGCAGCAAGGTGGCCACAGCCCGCCTGCCGCCCGCAGGGGGATGCTCTACCCAGCAGGCTCCGCCCACCCCCTCCCCGACGGGGCCTGCGGACACCCTGTCAGACCGCTAGCACCCACCCCTGGGTGGGGGCTTCTCAGGGTGATGTGAAGCCCTGGCCCGAGGTGCTGACACCACAGTGGCCTGTGTCACCCGGCCAGGCTGAGAGCGGCACTGGAGACGGGGAATTCAGTGAGGCCCAGGCAGAGCATGTCTGCTGGGTGTGGGGGGGTAGGCGGCCAGCTGCAATGGGATCCAGTATCACAGGCCCCCGTGTGTGGCCCACCTGGGTGCGCCCGGCAGCATGGGGTCTTGGTTTTAAGCCTTTACAATGTTACCTTCTGATAAGGGGCCACATCCGGTAACCAGGGTGGAAATTCGGAACCCTGTACCTTCTCCAGAACCCACGGGTGTCCCCACACATGAGCCCTCTGGTCTGGATGGAGGGACCGGAAGTCCCGGCCACAGAGACTAAAGAAGCCAAGGAAGGGTCACCGATGTCCACTGGGCACCGGCAACATCAAGGGTTGCCACTGTGAATGGGACGGGCTGGTTCCTGACCCTTGGAGCACATGGTCTGGGGGGCAGAGGGGGGAATGCACGGAATGGCCCATAAGTACCTACTGCCCGGCTGAAAGAGGGCTGGACCGGATAGGCAGGGCCACCTCCGGTCAGGGGCCAGGGGCCTGGAGACAGCCAGGGGTGTCTCTCACCCCTCATTCAGGGGTGAATGAGGTGGCGGGTGGTGTGGCTGGAAGAGTTCCCAGCATGAGCAGCCGTGCAAAGGCCCTGGGGCCCAGGGTCACGGCTGTCTGAGGCTGTGAGAGCGGGCAAGGCAGAGCCTGGCCCTGTCAGCCCGAACTCACCCTGTGAGCCTGAGGGGCAGGGGATGGTACTGGCTTCCCTGGGAGGGGCTTAGAGGCAGGCGAGGGTGGGAGCCCCAAGAGTAGTGAAGGGCCGCAGTGGGATTAGGACACACGTGTGTGCCTTGGACTAGGGTGGACACCTGTGGGGTAGCAGCCCACAGTCCACAGGACCCGTCGGTCAACAGGACAGGCAGATGGAGGGGACGGGGTATCAGGAAGGACCAGGTTTCTAAGGAAAGCACCTGGATATGGGGGTGCTTTGCTTGGAGGGACGCCAGGGTGGGGCAGGTCAGGGGCAACCTCGAATTCCATTCTGGACGTGTTCAGTGGGCGGGTGGACTCCAGTGCTTAGAGATCAGGTGGAAAAGAAGGAAGGAAGGAGATGGGGAGACGGGGAGGCAAGGGTGGGCCTCCCCAGAGCCAGGGAGGGGAGGATGTGGCCCTGGGCTTGGCCAGGGAGGGGGTGAGGTGTGCTCTGATGGGGCCAGGCTTCCCCAGGCCCGAGCTCGGCCAGGCCCCCGGAGGTTGGGCAGACACGGGACCGTAAAGGCACAAGAGAGGAGCTGGTGTGTTTGGGGTTAGAGGGGGAAGCACCGCACCACTGACGTCCGCGGACGGCTTCCTAGGTGAAGAGGCCTTGGACCGGCTGTTCCCAGGGACAGGTGCCAAAGGCAGGGCACCCACTGTCCGTGCTAGGGTCACCGCCCACAGTCCTGTACCTGTCCCTCCCGAGGCAGGGAAGCCCACAGTACCTGCCCTTTGACAGCAAGAGAGCACCCGCGGGGCCGGATGTGCCGCAGAAGACCCGGGCTGGGCCCGGGCTGGTGCAGCTCACCAGGCTGCAGAGCTGCAGAGGGAGGGAGGGGGCGCAGGGGGGCACGGAGTCCAGACTAGGACGCAGTCTGTTTGATGACCCTCGGCACCTAAGGACTCGGTCACGGGGTTCACCTCCCGCTCCCACGTCTGTGAGCCCCATCTGCACCCGCTGAGGAAAGGCACGCGTGTCACGTGACTGAGCTCCGCCTCCGTCTCGCCGTCTCTCCTCCCTGCCCCCCGGGAGCTTTATGGGTTAAACATCAGCGCCTTGAAGAGGTGGGGACACTCGACGCCCTTCCTGGGGCGTCTCTCTGCCGAGGCCCAGAAAAGGCGCGGGATTCACAGAGTGGCCCTGCTGCTTCTCCCGGGCCCGCGGCTGGGGGGTCTGCACCGCCTTCTGGAGAAGCACCCGACCCGGCCTCAGAGGATCGGGGCAGCTAGCTTCTCTGTCCCGCTCGGTTTCCCTCTGCTCCTAAAATTGGAGCTCTGCTGAACAGCTCCACATCCTGCACCCGGGGACAGAGCAAGAGCTAAAGGAACAGTAACCCTTGGGCACAGGTGGACACGAAGCCCGGCTCCCTCCCTGGCCCAGGCAGACCCCTGGCCCAACCCACCCACTCTACGACTGACTGACCTAGGGGGCTCCACCCAGAGTCCCCCAGAGTCTGAGTCCTGCCCCTGGTTCTGCTGGCTTCAGGCTTTCCGTTGTCATGGTGAACACCCAGCCCCTAGCCATGGAGCCCACTGACTCTTCCCTGCCCTTTTGTAAGGAAAACTAACTTATTTTTCAGCTCCGTAAACCTGGCAGGAGCCTGTCTCTTCCAGGCCAGTGGGAGACCTCCGTGGGCAGGTGCCTCCCGGTGGGCTCAGGCGTGGCCACCTGTACCTTACAGATGAGGAGGTGGAGGGTCCTCACAAGGTGAGGGGAGCGCTGCCTGCCTCCCCCTCCTGCCCCGGGCTCCTGCGGGGGTCCCTTCCCACCCCTGGGCTCCAGTACCCTTTTGCACAGCACTCTCTTCACACCCACCCCCCTCTGTAGGCATGAGCGCTTCTACTGTGACAGCATCACCCTAAGTCACGTGACCATGCCCCTCACCTACTGAGGCCTTGGGGAAATTTAATTAAACATTAGCAGGGTTGACGGAAAAGGGCTCCCTGCTTGAGCTGTAATTGCACAGCCACCCCAAAGATAAAAACTAGTCATGGAAATTCTCTTCAAAAAAAAAAAAAATTAGCAGGAATGCATTTGAAAAAAAAAGGAGTCAGTCATCTGTCTCCTGCCAGAAGCCAGCACAGCCCCGTTCTGCCCGCCCGGGTGCTGCCCAAGGTGGCCGCAGTCCTCATAGGGCTCCGTTTGAGGTTGACGCCAAGGCCAAAGTGGCCGAGTCCACCCTCTCCGCGCCCACGTGCATGGACAGCCGCGCAGCCAGTCCAGTGGGCCACTCTGACCTTTGGTGGTGATGCAGCGGGAAACACCTGCCGCTCCTCTCCTGGCCCCCCTGCACCTCCCACCTCCGGGCAGCCTCGCCCCCCAAGATGGGCCAGGCCTCCAACCGCAGGGGGCCCAGTGCAGGGCCTGAGACACACTGCTTGTGTCCGGCTTTCGCACAGGTGTTTTTAGCATCACGACCCTCTCCCTTGTGAAGGAACCGACCCCTGAGGGGGCCAGTGTCCGGGTTGTGGGCCTCCCCAAGCCCCATGGGGCCACACGTCCCCCAGCCTCGGAACCAGGCCCCCAGATGAAGGGCCGGCTGGGGCCCAGGGCAGCGGGAAGGCCTCGGGGTTCCCAGGAGACGGAGACTGTGGGCCGCTCTTCCCTGCTGCGCCGGGCCTTGTCTTCACACAAGCCCCATTGCTGCGCCGTCCCCGCCACGCCACCTGACAGATGGGACGGTGACAAGACGGCCGGGCAGGGAGACGCTCGCCTTTCGGTGCCAACACAAGTGGCCTTTATCCTGGCCGTAAATGGCCTCTGTGTCGAGGGAGCCTGCACCCAGCCCGGACCTGAGCCCCTGGCGGCCAGCGGGGCGAAACTGGGTCCGTGGGGACAGACTCTACAATGGACGGCTGGTGGCATGTGGTGGCAAAGCAGCCCCACGGGGCCACAACGGGACGTTGTTCCGGCCTCGCCTGGGCTGGTCTCTGCCCGCAGCCTCGCGGCCTCCGGGGGGAGGCCCTGGGAGGCCGAGGCCAAGGCCGAAGCCGGCGCCGGAAGCCGGGCCTGGGGAGAGGCCGGGCAGCTGCTGGCCTCCACACACCCCCCACCGAGTGCGGGCCACGACGTGCCTACTGACCCTGGTGGCGGGTCACACCGTGAACGAGCGCTCTCTCCTGCGTCCCCCGCCAGGTGGGCAGGGGCAGCACCCCCTGGTCAGGGCTGTGCCCACGAGGGCTGGCCCGCGGGAGGCTGAGCCAGCCCCAGGGACCATCTCCCCTTGGCTTTTAGTGATACGGTAGCAGCGCCTGTACGATCCAGGCCCCCAGAGCCCGCCTAGAGCGCTCATGGCCATGCCAGCCCTGCGTTAGCTGCCCAAGGGCAAAGCCTCCTCCTTGGCTGCCTGCCCACCCTCAGCCCTCACTCTGGGGCCCGAGGGTCGTGCCCCCGTGCCCATTCGACGGCCCCCTTGTATGTCCCGAAGGCTCCTTGCCTTTGCTGCGAGACGGGGCACACGTGATCTTGCCTCCGTGCATCTCCCGCTCCAGCCTCTTCTGGGCACAGTGCCTTTTCACACCCCTGAGCCCTTGCCCGTGCAGAGCCCCTCCCCCAGGACGCCCTGTGAGTGGGCACAGCCCAGGGCTCGGGAACGCCCGGGGACTGGGTCATCTGAGCCTGACCAGCCTCCATCTTCCATCTTACTGTCAGAAGGGGCCCTAGAGAAGGTTCCACAGTCCTGCCTACCTGTAGGCCCAACTCCCCTCCAACAACCTGGAGACAGGCCCGTCCCCAGAGCTCATCCGGCCCCCATCTTCTGAGCCATTCCCACAACAGCCTTCCCCGGGGTACTCGGTCACCCTGCAGGACCTCCTCACCAGCCAAGGTCACCTTAAAAATAGCCGTGGAGGGGTTTGCGGCGGCAGCAGACCCTTCTAGACTAATTCACTGGTAATGGCAAAATGATGCTGAGTTCCCCAAAAAAAAAAAAAAAACCCACTCGATTTCCTCATTAACATAATTGCAAACAGAACGAATCTTTCTTGATTTCATGTAAACAACAGCTTGAAATAGTTTCTAATCCTCGCAGGTATCAAATTAAGTTTTTACTTATGGTCTGGAAATTAATTACCCTTACAGCGAGACAAATGTGAAAACTGTGTATTTTTGACAAGAAAATGAAGCAGCTATTGGGGAAATGTAACTTAATCGTCGCGGAGAAAATTGTTTATAAATTGGTCGCGTTGTTTGAACTCTCGCCTCTTCGACCCGGGGCTGGGTTAGCGGGTGCGTGTGCGTTTGCCTAATTCGGAGCATCACGGGGGTAGCAGCAGAGGAAGGGACCAGAGAGGCCGAGAACAGGGCAGGGAGGAGGAAAGAGAGAAGAGGGAATCCTTCCCCGTGAAGGAACCCATGGCAGAGGAGGGGCGTGGGACCAGGATGCGTGGATCAGGGACAGCACCTCCTGGCAGATGAAACCTAAATGGAGCCCTGGACCCGGATGGGGAGGAAGCAGCTCTCTAGATGACCAGGACAAGGGCTCCAGGCAGAGGGAACCGCAAAAGCAGCAAAGGCCCTGGGGCGGGAATGAGCCTGGAGCAGAGAGGAGGCGAGGGGGTGCAGGAGAGGAACTCTCAGAGGCAGGCGGGGCCGCACCCCGAGGGAGGTGGTTCTCGGACGCTGGGTGGCAGTCGCCCAGTCTTCAGGGCACTGAATTTGAGCCGTTTACAGTTTTTCATCCTTATCTATCCTGTTACTGCATACCTCCTCCTACACGTTTTCCCCTCGTATATTGTGTTTTATTTTCTGGGAGTGAAATTTCTGGGTCGACATCACGAGCCTTAACGAGAATTTCTCAGTAGTTGGAGTTGTGCAGGGTGGGAGTGAGTTCCCCGTCACGGGGGTGGCCAAGCAGAGGCCGGCCGACCACTTGGCAGGCTGTGTGCAGGCTCCCAGGGGCTGCATGGAGGCATGTGGCCAGGGAAGGGTGTGTCTTCCATGCCTGCCCTTCAGAGCTCCAGGGTTCCACCGCCCCCCCCACACACACACCCCTGCAGCTCCTTTCCCCCTGCCCGCCTTGGTCTGAACCTGGGCAGTGCCAGCAGTGGCCTGTCTCCGCTTTGGCCTCTCTGATGTTAAGTACAGTCTGGGCACGTGGTAAGGAGCAGACAGAGTCGGACATCCCATTGAGACAGAGCCCCCAAGACCCACAGCCAGAGTGGGCGTGCCCACTGGGCCCCGGCCTGTGGCGGAAGGCTGGAGGGGCAGGCGGGGGCGGGGCACGGGCTTAGCATCCTCATGATGACTTTGGGCACGTTACATGGCCTCTCTGTGCCTCAGTTTCCTCAGCCTGGAGATGGAGCGTCTGCAGGGAGGCTCGAGGGCTGGGGACCTCCACGCTGCACACCCAGAGCTGTCACATGGCATCTACTGGTGACGACTGGCCACCACGATTTTCCAAGGGATGGAATAACCCAGCCGAGGCAGGCAGCAGGGGATGGGGTGGAGCCAGAGTGGGAGGGGACAGTTTGGCTTGGCGGGTCCTCAGGAGGCTCCGACTGTGGGACTGGGCGTGGAGGTCAGGATCACAGGGCCCACCCTGGCTTCCCACTCTGGAGAAGGTTCTGGGAGGGATGGGGGAGGCAGGGGGTCAGTGAGGTTCCCAGGGTGGGCACAGGCAATGGGGAGGGCGGGTGGCACAGAGCTGGTGAGAGGTGGAAGCAACGGCATTTGGTGAAGGGCAGGGATGGGGCTGGGCCATGCCGATGGTCAAGATGGGGTGGAGTTTGTTGGAATCTGGGGGCCATTAGGCCCTGGCCGCGTCCAGCGCTCTGAAGCATGAGTTCCTCCGCTCAACCGACTGCTCTCAAAGTCTCAGGTGACAAGCTTCAGGGGGTGTGCTCCCACGCCCACGCCCACGCTGCTGTCTCTGCAGCTCCCCGCCTTGCTGGCGGCCGTCGTATCCGCACAGGCTGACTCAGCAGGACGCCACAGACTGGCGGCCTGAGTAGGACATTGATCTCTCACAGTTCTGGAGGCTGGAGGTCCCAGATCAAGGTGCCACCCATTCAGAGTCTGGAGAGGACTGGCTTCCTGGCTCACAGATGACCGTCCTCTCCCTGGTGTCCTCTCATGGCCTCTTCTCTGTGCACAGAGGAGAGACAGAAAGCTCTGGTATCTCTCCTTCTAAGGGCATTAATCCTATGGGATCAGGGCCTCACCCTTAGGACCTTTAGCCTTCATTACCTCCCTAAAAGCCCCATCTCCACATACAGTCACACTGAGGTTAGGGCTTCAACAGATGAACTTGGGCGGTGGACAGTTCAGTCCATGACACCTGTCCACTGCCAGGGCACCCAAACGTGGAGCCCAGTGTCACCCCAAGCTGCTCCCTCGCCGTCACCCACGTGAGGCCTCGGGGTGAGACGCAGGAGGTTAGGGAGCTGAGTGTCCTGTGCCCCTTAGGGCCACATCCACTGGCCAAGTCAGGGAAGCACGGCCCATCTACGTGGCGACGGGACCTGGGTCCAGGCGGCTCTGGGCTCCATCACCTCCTGGCAGCGCGCTGACCTGAGGGCCCGGCCTCTGGCGGGTGTGGGGATGGAGTCTGCAGCAGGGTCCGGGGCTTTGTTCTGCACCAGTGGTCAGGGAAGGGGGAGGGCTGAGGAGGCCTTTGTGTTCTCACAGCTGGAGGTGAACTTGTCAACTTGGCGTGTACTTGTCATCTTGGTCCTCTCTTCCCCTCCCCTATAGCGGGCTGGGGACATTGAAGCCCCGGGCCCTCCCAGCCTGAGCCACTCCTGTGTGGTCCTCACAGAAAATTCAGGGTGGTCTCCCACCTCGGCTGCTCTGCGGTGGGCAGACAGGGCCTGAGCCCAACCTGGCACCTCGGAGGCACCTGGGAACAGGGCTCCTGACCCCGGGCAAGCAGACCCACGTGCCAGAGCCTGAAGGTCTGGGTACCGACCGTCCATTGGCCAGGATGTCCGCTGGGAAAGCGCTGGACATGCAAAGCCTGACTCACAGCCCAGACATAGGGCCTGGTCTCTGGTGTACACCCAAAGTGTGGTGTGAACGCTGAAGTGAAGGTGTGCGTGGCCCTGCCCGCCCCACTCCAGGCTCTCTGCTGGCTGGAGCCTCCCACCCGCCCGGAACCCTGGGGATTCTCTGCCGACCTCCCGCCCAGCTGCCCTCCTGCGCCCGAAGAAGCCTGTCGTGCATACGGCCCTCCAGGGTCCTTCCCTTTGACGAGGAAGCTCAGGCTTTGCTGGCAGAGAGAGGATGCCAGGTGAGGCCTCCCTGGACGGCCGCACGTGCCCAGTATCCTACTTCCGACACGACATGGGCATGGCCTCTCCCCTCTCAGTGGGGGCCACACCTCTGGGGAGCTGGGTCTGGTGGGGAGGCCCCTCCAGCACTGGGGACCTGGGGGTCAGGAGCTCTCAGCTCCTCCTTCCTAAGGCTCCCAACCCCCCCGAGAGGTGCGGTTACCCCCCCACTAACAAGCCTTGTGAGATGGGTAGCGCACGTCTACCCTCCGAGCCTCCATTTTCCCATCTATAAAATGGGATGATGAGAGGCCGCAGCTCAGAAGGAGTAGGCGTTCAATGAGACGGTGCACGTTTGGCTCACCCGGGGGAGGGGCTCTTGCCATTATCGCTACAAAGCGGGTTCAGCTGGAGCTGGGGCGTGGCCCTGGGATCAGGGATCCAAGAGGTCAGCTGAACTGCTCTGTGGCCCTGGATAAGGAAGTGTGGAACGTTCTAGACTACCTAGTCTGCTGGGGAGGAGGGCAACAGGACAGCGGACTTGGCCCCTGGCCCAGGCCCTGTCCCTCTCCCTGTTTCTGGTCAGCAGGGCTGGGGGCGCCAGTGCAGCCTCCCGGGCTTGTCAACATTAACTGTCATCCCTGGTACCAGCCTCAGTCACAGGTGGCCAGATGCTGGCCACGCCGTGGCGGGGCGTGTTTACCCCCCGCCGAGTCACCCCTCCGGGGCTCAGGGCCTTGTCTCGGCACTCTCTCACGATGGTCTGCCCTTTGGGGAGGGTGGCTCTGGCAGCCACCCTGCCTCTCAAAGCCAGCCCAGCGCCCCCGGCGTCCCCGAGAAGTGGGGACAGACACCACGGCGCGAATGGTGACAGGCCCTCCAGAAGCTAATTTCCCTAGGCAGCCCCCAGGGTGGCTCTCACCGGGGACAGAGGGGTACCAGGTGCTTCTTCCATGGCCACGCCGGAGACCCCAGGTCCAGAAAGTAGAGGATCACGGAGGGAGGGGAGCCGGGGCAGGGTCGTCTACCCAGGACCATGGGCTGGGAGGGGCGAAGCCACTGCTGACTCCCCAGCCCCTTGCCCTGCAGGCCGGGGAGCCACTGTTCACCCCGAGCCACCTTGTCATGCCCCCAGCAGCAGGGCCCAGGGAGTCCACGGCCCTCCCAGTGGACCCCCAACATTGCCTGTGTCGGCCAGGCTGCCCATGCCCCTGGCTGGAAGGCAGGCTGGACGACACGCTGGCTTGACTGTCCAGGGGCCACACCTAGGTCCCCACCTGGCCTCCTAGCATTTACCGAGCCCACCCAGACCATCCTGCCCTGGCCACTCCTTACGAGCAGGAGGCAGGTGGGCAGCGCAGGTCCCAGTGCGAGCTAGACGTCGGGGCGTCTGCCAGCGTGGCACCCGAGAGCCTAAAGACTGAGAAGGGACACAGCCAGCGGGGCCTTGAGCAGCTCTGGACCCCAGCCAGGGCCCCACGCCAGGCACACCAGGACCAACGCGGCCGTGCAGGATTCTGGGGTTGTCCGAATGTGTTCCCAGGACTCACCCCGAGTCCAGGACAGAGGAATAAACAGTGTCCGCGAGTCCGCCAGGGCCTCCGAGGGGCCGCACTAGCCTGCACTGTGCTGGGGCTTGGCTAGGGAAGGACGCTCCTGGCCGCGTGTCAGCCCGAGCCCAGGCGGGGATGAGCAGGGATGGGGGCCTGGCCTGGAAGCCCTGAAGGCAGGGCCAGCGGAGGGGAGCCCACTGTGAGTTTGGGGGGCTGTCTGCAGAGGTTTCATGGTATATATGAAAGGACATCCTCAAGCCAGATGGGGTGGTCGTGTCTCCCGGACCCTGGAGAATCCCCCTTCATCCCCAGGAACTCTTGAGGTGCCCCTGTGCTCCTGTTGGGGGCTGGAGCTGGTGTACCCCCTCCCACCCCTGCAGGCAGGGCTGATCCCAGGCAGGGCTGAGGAAGGGTGGGCGTGTTGGGGAGGGTCTGTTCACTGGGGAGGGGGGTTCAGAGAGCCCGCAGGGGCTGGGGCACACAAGCCTGGGCCTGCGCCTTCTGCAGCCCTGCCTCCTGCCCCGGCCTGCCCGCTGCGCAGCCCAGGGGCCGGTACCCTCCTGCAGCCTGCCCCCCGAATGCCCAGGGCTGTCGCCTGCCCAGACGTGCCCAGGGCGCTCCTAGGGCCCTTCTTTCTCCTGTCCTCTGGGCCATGGTCACCATTCCTCTCCCAGCTTCTCTCCTCCCTCTCACCACCCCCCCCCCGTTTGGCCTCACCAGCTCCCCCCCTGCTGCCCCTACAGACTCACGTGCACAGGTGCTCAGGACGCCCCGTGCAGCCACTGGCTTTGGCCACCGATCCCACAGCCCCAAGGTCAGTGGAGTTTGGCCCAGCCTGGGGGTGCCCGGCCCCCAGGTTCACCTGCTCCAGCCACTTGGCAGGTCTCATTCACACCAAGCCCCGGGCCGGCACGTGGTGGTAGCCCCTAGTGCCAGGCGGGGCCGAGGGGGAGGGGGAAGGGAGCTGGTGTGAGGTCCACTGCGGCAGGTGTGTGCCCTGGGCTGTGGGCAGGGCCGGGAGCCGCTTCTGCATCTTAAATTTGGAGTTTACAGGGTCTCTCAGTCCTCCACGGTGGCCAGCAGAAGATGCTGGGGGGAAGGGTATCCCGTTCCAGGGACCACAAAGACCCCAACTCGCAGGTGCTGAGCGCTGCATCGCTACCTGCCCTACAGGTGCTCGGCGCCGGCCTCCCACGACGTCACTTCATGGGAGGGGCTGAGGCTCCAGCGTCCGGTCCCAGCACTCTTGGTGGTGGTGTGGAGCTGAGGTGTGAACCCAGGCCATCTGGTCAAAGCCCTCTGTTTAGCGGGACACTGACGCCCAGAGCAGAAAGGACGTTTGCTGGGTGGTGCTGGGCGAGGGGGAGGAAGCTGGCGGAGGGGCCTCTAACCCAAGGACTGGGCGTCGGAGAGGCGCACGCTCACCCCAGGGGCCTTCGTAGGTTTATCGCAACCCCTGACCCAAGCGTCCGGGCTATTTTTAACTTGACAAAATGGCTCCAGATCTCAAACGGAAGAGCAGAGGTGAAAATAGCTGTGATGTTTCTGGGAAAAAAGAACCGATGACTGGGTGGTCCTGCCTCGTGCTGAGGAGCAGGCCACGACCTTTGATGGTTCACAGCCTTGGACAGGGAAGACCAGCCTCGCAGGCCGAGGCCCCCGATGTTCACCTGTGCCAGGTGCGAGCGGCTGAGCTCACGGGCTCGGCACCACTGCTCTGCCCATTCTACATTCGAGGAGACTGAGGCCCACGGCCATGCAGCTCCTGAGCGGCAGGAATGGCCTTGGTCCCCAGGCCACCTGGCTCCACCTGCAACATGGGATAACGCTTCTGATAGGGGAGAGGCAGCAGTGTCACGAGCCAGATGGGACACTTACGACACCGGCCATTTAGGGGAAAAAACTAAGGTAGTGTATCACTGCCAGCAGACAGCGAGGTGCTATAGTGATAAGGTCATCGATGTGAAATTGAAACCATTTATAAAAAGCAATACTGAGCAGAGTGTGTGAGTAGCCAGCAATCCTCGGGCGATGAGTTCCTGCCCTTGGGCAGCAGGCGGAGGTGCCCCCTGGCCTCACTGGTTCAGGCTGAGAGCCAGAAGCGGGGAGCAAAGTCTGCAGCCCCCAGCCCGGGCCCTCCAGACAGCAGGCTGGGAAAAAACTGCAGCTAGCAGTGCAGAGCCACAGTTTTGGGTATTAAAGTCTCCCAAATCTATGAGAAAAGCACTCAGAGTAGGCCGAAAAAAGAAAAGAAAACCGGAAAGACAGTCCACAAAAGAAGGGCCTCAAAGACTGAAAATATTCCTCACTCCATCCGTCCTCTAAGACAGGGCCCATCAACCACAGCCTGCAGGTCTGATCCGGCCCTTGGCCTGTTTTTGTCAATAAAGTTTTATTAGAACACAGCCACGCCCACTGGTGTGTGCTCTGTCTCTGGCTGCCCTCATGCTTGCCACGCAGAGTTGAGGAGTTGCGGCAGAGACCACATGGTCCTGGACCTGAAATCCTTCCCACCTGGCCCTCCTTGGGGACGTTGACAGCCTCACTCTCAGAACGTAAATGGAGAGATGCAAGATGGGCCAAAATGGATGTGAACATAGGACACGGGTGCTGGGGGAGCGGAGGTGGAAGGTCTGTTGACTGGCTGGCCCTTCCTCTTCCGGAAGGCGCTCTGCTGAGTCCCATCAAGAGGGTTACAAGCTGTTCCTCTCCCGTGACCCTGGACTCCTCCTCCCAGGACCCCATCTCTCGAGAACAAATCAGTGTCTCCGCAGAGTCCTGCCCAAGCAAGTTAATCACAGCCTTCTTCGTGGTGGTGAGAGATCGGAAACAGACCGCATAGCGGGCGTTCGCAGGATGCTTGGTTCTGGTCATGCGCATTAGGGACAGTAGGCAGCTTGCAGAGACCCCGGAAAATGTCCAGGGTACGTAGTGACTCGGGGCCGGACAGGGCACGGCGTGATCCCAGCCTGGTTTGGGGCGATGTGTGTGCGTAAAATACCGCCTCGTGGAAAACACACCAAAACGTTACCACCGTCGTCTCTGGAGGGTGGACTTCGAGATGAGTTTTTAAAGAGATTCTTCTGTATTTTCCAGAATTTTCTGTAACGAGCGGTTCTTGCTTTTGTGATTGGGAAGAGTGAACATTAACGTGAAGGGAGGGAGGGAGACTTGGGGGTCTCCCAGCAAAAGGCAGGGCTCTGACCCCTCTGGCCTCGCCTCCACGTGGGCTCAACTCTGCCCGTCCCACAATGCGGCCACGTCAGGTCACTGTGCACCGCACAGCCTGGCTGCCCCGTCCAGGAAGGGCGAGTGACCCCGCGCTGGGCCTTGGGGACCCAGGACCCAGCCTCGCCCCAGCTGGGCTGAGCGGCCAAGCACCGGGTGACCCGTCTGTTCTGCCCACAGAGCAGTGTTGCCGTGCACCGTCGGGGCCACCTGGGGCTCTCTCTGGGGGCTGCAGCCCGCATCGCCACCCCCGGCTGGGGTGGGATGGTGCCCCCAGGCTCACCCTGCCCTGACCTCTCCCCCCCCTCCCCCTCCCCACCCACCCCTCCCCGGCGCCCCGTCACTCCCTCCGTGGGCCTCCTCGGGGCCCTGCCCCAGTACATCCAGGCTCAGGGTCTGATGGCGGGTAGGACCCACCTTCCTGCAAGGAGGCTGATGCCCTCCTAGAAGCGGGGCCCAAAGCCCCCTCCAAGGCCTCCTGCACCACCTGCCCCAGGAGATGGGCTGGAGGTGGTGGACGTGGCCACGGAGGCCAGGAGGGCGGGGAGAGTCTGGGCTCTCACGGAGGCGCCGTTTCCCTGTCACAGAATGAAGTAAATGGGACAATTAAGGGGGGCGGTTTCTAATCGCCGCTTTAACCCATTTGGAAGCCTGCTAATTATTCTCTTGGGGAAAGAAATGCAGGTTCATTATTATAATGAGCTTTGGGCAAAATATTTCATCGAGTCTGACAAGCTGCAGCGACTCCTTAGGAAAGTGCTTCGAGATCGCTCGAAGGGGCCTCCCCCCGCCCCCCAACTCGGAGCTCATTGCCCATCCGGTCCCTGTGCTGTGGGCGTGCTGTTTTAATTCGCTTATGAAAAGCCCGCTTTGATGTCCCGGACCAGATAAGGACCGCGGGCCGCAAGCTGACGGCCGAGCAGGTCTGCGGCCTCCGGGACCCCAGCCAAGGCGCTGCCATGAGGTAACTGCACAAACAGTCCTGCCTGAAAAAATATGCTTTTGTTTCACTAATAAATCTCTTCTTGGAACGCTCCCCGCCGGCTCTCGGCTGTCCTCGGCCGCGCTGCCTTGGGCCTTCCTGCTGGGCGCGGTGCGGCCACTCGGGACTGGACGGGGACTGAGACGGGCCGTGGCGTGGCGGGCACAGGGGCGCGGGGAGCTCCGGCCTCTCCCCGCCCCTCCCCCACCCCTCTTCCGCCTGCTCCCCTCCCCCAGCCCTCCCCCCTGCACTCCCCCTCCGGCTCCTCCCTCACTTCCGGGCGCTGGCCTCCAGACCTCTGTCTGCCCCTTTCCCTCCTAGTCCTTGGGGGGTACCCGGCCTGGGGTGGAGCAGACCAGGATGGCAGCCACTCCGCCCCTCAGACGGGCCTGGCTGTGCCACCCCCTGCTGCCCTGAGGCCTGGGAGACAGGGGGTGGCCCTGCCCTCCGAGCCCGGAAGGCAGCTCAGCCTGGTCCGCCCAGGGCAACGGGGTCCCGCTTTGTGGAGAAGCGGCCAGCGCAGCTCCTGAGCCATCTCGGCTTTGGGGAGCCCGAGACAGGCCCCCTCCCCCACCCCAGGCGACCCCGGAGCCTGCAGCCAGGGGATGTGCAGGGCCCGGCGGGGTCCCTGCGCAGTGGCCGGCAGCGGCTGTGGCACCTCTGGGCCAGGCTCCTCCCCCACCGTCTCGTCACCCTCTCTGGGCCCCCTTCCCCAACCTCAGGGGCGTTCCTCAGCCCCGACTCTGCCTGGCCACCGCCCACTGCTCTCCTCCGCCCTGGACATATCTTCACCTCCCCCACTCTCACCTCTGCCCCAGGCCACGTGGCCCCTGGCTCCTCACTCCCTTCACCTGTCCCAGCAGCCCCCCCTCCCTCCCCCCCCGCCCCCCCGCGCCCGGCCAGCAGCCCCTGTGATCTCTCCTGGCAGTGGCATGAGCGGGGCTTAGAGCAGAGGAAGCCTCCGGACCCTTGCCCTCCCTGCTGCGAGGCCCCAGGCACCCCACGGGGCCCCTCTACGCCCCGGATTCCACATACGTAAGGAGACGACAGGGACTCCAGCTCCGGGACCATGGCCAGGATTACCTGGAGCCCTGTCTGTTGAGCACCTGGCCTGACGCCCGGCACGTGGCGAGGTGGAAGCTCTCGCTTCCCGCCCCCTCTTGTGGGCACCGCTGTGGGCACCGCTGTGGGTTCGTCTTCCCCGCCTGCTGCCAAGCGCCAGACCAAGATTTAACGCCATCTCCTCAGGGCATCAAAAGTCTGGTGGGTGCAGCTCAGCGTGAAGGCATCTGGGCTGACACGGCACCCACCCCCCCACAGCACCCACCCGAGCCCCTACCGTGTCCCAGACGGCGGACGGGTGCCGGAGGTGCTGCAGGGACGAGCCTGCACTCCTGGCATCATGGAGCTGCCCCCGGTCAAAAATACACCACGTAATTACAGACCTGGATAATTACTGGGCAGGAACAGAGCAGGGCACTGTGACGGAGGGGAGCCAGGGTGGTCAGGGAAGACCTCCGTGGGAGGGGCATCTGAAAATAGCACTCGGGATTGCTATTAATAGGCTTCAGCGTGGAGCCGTCCAGAGGAGAAAACAAAAAAAGGACCCTAGTGTCTCCATAGATGACTATCGTTCATGTTTTTTCAATGGAAGTGTTGAGATAGATTAATAGCTATTTTAGTTCTATTTGAATTTCCAGAAAATTCGAACAGTACAGAAAGGTTGGGAAAGTGAAAACCTCCAGGACCTCCTCCCTTCCTCCTAAGGGTATCCCTTGTTATCCCAGAAATACCCATCATTAGTGTGAGGGGAGCGGCATTCCAGACATTGCTCTGCACGTTGCGTACGGAAAAGGATGAATGAATGAACAGATAGATGGATATGTGATTGTGGGATGAGGGAGGCGATGGATGGATGGATGGGTGGATGGATGGATGGGTGGGTGGATAGACAGATGCATGGATGTGTGGTTGGGAAATGGATGGATAGATGGATGGGTGGGTAGGCAGATACATGGAAAAATAGTCACGCCACCAGAAACTATTATGAATATGGTAATGCTGCTTTTGATTTATTCATTTTTCTCAACAAACAAAAGATAAAAAAACAAAGTGAAATAGAAAAATTGTTAAATTCAGATAAACATTTCTTCACCAAAGGAGAAGTTCATTTCTAAATGTCACTTTCACGTCAAGGGAAAAAATATTGTACAGTGTGGGAAGTTGGAGTCGTCGTGGGGTTTTGTGGTCCTTTCAGCTTCGCGCGGTATTGAATGATGCTGCAATCCTGCCCACCGTCCTTCCTGCCTCCCAGTACGTGTTAGTCATATTGTTACCGTGGCGTTGGGCCGGGTCTCTAACATTTGTGTGCCGTTCGTTCTGTCAGGGTATCTTGGTTCTATATTAAGGTGGGGCTGGGACTCACCATGATCTTCCCACCAAGTGCCCATTCCTCATTTCTTTATTTTGATTTTGATTAATCTCCTGATTGGTTGGATTTCTTCCTCAAGTAACTGATTTGAGAAGGTCCCACGCTCCCTGCCTGCTTCACCGATGTCCTTCTTCTCTTGTATTGTCTGCCTTCACTATCTCCTCCAAGTGGTGGCCCATCTCTCAATGCCCCTGTGTCCTGGTCACATTCCCCCTGGAACCTTCCCTCCCCCTGCTCCAACCTGGAATGTTTTCCCCAAGGCCTCCTGCCTAGCTTCCTTCTGGAACTCACCTGTATGACTACCCTAGGTTGGACTTACTGCTCCCCGGATCTCGTGTCTTCTTTGTTGTTTAGTTCCTCAGTTTCTTGGGGAAACCTCCAGTGCCTTCCTAACAAGAAGTGTGTGGAAGGTAAGCGTTATGAGTCCTCACGCATCTGAAAACGTCTTTCTTCAACCATTATGCCCTGCAGATAGTTTAACTGGGTATAGAATTTCCAGTTTTCCTTCAGAAAGCAATTTCCCTTCAGAATTTTGAAGACCTTGTCCTGTGATGTTCTAGCATCCAGACTTGCAGAAGTCCACGCCTGCTTTATTCTCATGCCTTTGTAGGTGGTCTTTATTTATTTATTTTTTTCCTAGAAGTTTCCAGTCTCTATACTCTAGCCTCGGGGTCTGCGTTCCAGGCAAGTTTACTTTGTGGGTGACCTTGACCATTCATTGTGCTAGGCACATGCTGGGCCCTTTGGAGACTTGAGTCCTTGAGCTCCAGAAAGTTCTCTTTATTATTTCTCTCATTTCCTTCACGCTATCATCTCTATTCTCTCTAGAATTCCTTTTAATCAGATTGAAGACGTTTTTGATGTAACTGCAGGGCCTCTTGACTCTTCTGTCTTTCCTATTTATAGGATTATGTCCTCGACTTTACATCTTCCAACTTCTAGGACATGTTATTAGTGACCCTAGTTTGAGCGTCCTCTGGCATTTTCTTGTTCTCTGACATGTGTGGTGGCATCCTGCACTTCCCTGATGGGTATAACAGTTCCTGGAATCTTTTTGGAGATTCCAGATACATCTTTATATCCTGAGATCTGCTTCGTTCCTTATCTGCAGAATGGCGGTAGGACGGTTCTGAGTCTCTGCCTGATGGTGGTTCTGAGAAATAAAAAGGTTGACTCGGGAAGGGCCTAGCAGGTGCGTGCACAGCTGTGGGGGCCCCTGATGCTGCGGGTTTAAACGGCCCCTCAAAGCCCTCAAATGCCAGTAGTGGCTCAAACCTCACTCCCAGCAAACCAGCCCCAGGGCCTCTGCCCCAACACCACGTGTGCCCACCCCATGCTCCTTTCCGGCCCCCGCACTGCCTTCCCTGCCCCTCTAAGTCATTCCCTCCTCGGGAAGCCCTCTCGGGCAACCATGCCCCTGTACCGTCAGCTTTGCCCAATAGGCAAAGGAACCCAGAAATGTCCTGGCACCAGCCTTCCATTTCAAGGAATAGAAACTCCCCTAAAACTTGCCTGCGCGAAGAAGGAAATGTGCTGACTCACTAAAAACAAGTCTAATGAAAGGTCTAAGAGTAGCAGTTTCAGGTACGTCTAGATCCAGGGAAGGAGGCTACAGCACGGGCGGCAGCAGCCTGCTTCGGGTGCGCTCCACCACGTGGCAAGTGGCTCTCGAGAGCCCCAGACTTACATCCCCAAAGGTCACAGCTTGATGCTTCCCAACACTTGCAGCCAGAGTCCCGTTGCCTGACTCTCACGGACCAGCGTGGGTTGCAGGCCTTTCCAAGTGGGCTGCTCTCTGACCTGGGTTGTGCGTGATTTCCAGGATTGGGGGTAGAAGGGAATGCCACCCCTAAGGTGCAGGGAGAAGTCCCCCCCGAGGCTCTCCTGCCCAAGGAGGAACAGCGTGCCCACCTCTGCCGGCCAACAGTAGAGCTGAGGGGCTGGAATTTTCTGACTCAGTGAGCTCCGTGGGCTGAGGGAAGCCTGGTGGACATGCAGAGAGTGTGGACTGGCCCCACCTGGAACAGCCTCCCCAGGACAGGCTGCAAACCAGGCACCCTGAAGGCTGCGCCGACAGGGAAGCCTGAAGGCCAGTCGGTTCCCACCAGCAGAGAGACAGGGCCTCATATGCCAGGGAGAGTTGGGGGGTCACAAATCTGGAAGCCCCTCCCAAGCTGCAGGGTCTCTGGAAAGTGGCCAGATTTTGCGAGTAAAACTGCAGGACACCTGGGAATTCCCTGGCGGTCCAGTGGTTAGGACTCCGTGCTTTCACTCTGGTGGGCCCAGGTTCAGGCCCTGATCAGGGAACTAAGATCCCGCGTGCCGGTCAGCACAGCCAAATAAAAAAATGCAGGACGCCTAAGATGAGTAATTTTTTTTAGTGTAGGTATATCCCAAATATTTGTGCGCTATATTTAAACTACAAAAAAAGTCATTGTTTATGTGTAATTCAGATTTTCAGATTTGACTGGGCGTCCTGTAGTCCATCTAGCACTCTTACTCTTGAAGGTCTCAAATCCCTCCGCGCCTTGGCCCCCAGCCTCTGGTGTAGGACCCCGCCTGTGGGACCAGAGCAGAGAGGAATGGACAAGAGCTGCCTGCCAAGGCCCAGCACATGCCTGAATGAACGCAAACCCCTCCCTCCCTCCTTTCCTTCCTTCTTCCTTCCTTCCCCCTCTCCCTCTATTCTTCTCTCCTTTCCTCCCTCCCTCCCTCCTCCCTCCCTCCCTCCTTCCCTCCCTCCCTCCTTCCTTCCCCCTCTCCTTCCCTCCCTCCCTCCCTCCTTCCCTCCCTCCCTCCTTCCTTCCCTCCTTCCCTCCCTCCCTCCCTCCCTCCCTCCTTCCTTCCTTCCCCCTCTCCCTCTGTTCTTCTCTCCTTCTCTCCCTCCCTCCCAGTGACCTGGGACCAGGAGGACAGCTCCGCTCCCAGCCACACCCTGGCAGCAGGACCAGGGCCCTGCTTCTTGCTGCCTGCCCAGCTGGGCATCACAGCATCACACCCCCTGCTGCCCTGTCTGCAGGAACATGGCCTGCTCACTCATGGGGTCTGACGCATCAGAGCTAAGACCCCACACACACTCAGAGGGGTCCTGAGCCCCTGACCACAGAAGCCAGGGCACTGGGGGACTGTGTCCCGGGCCACAGTGATGGACTCACCACTGTTTCCGTCACGGGCAGCTGCCCTCGGGCATCTGGCCCTCAGCTCGGCTTGGGGGCATGGCAAAGGCCAAGGCCCAGTCCCCCACGCGGGGGGCTCCTTGCTTGGTGGGCAAGCTGGCCACACAGGTGAGGGGCTGCAGTGTCCCAGAAGAGTCCAAAGGAGCAGGAGTCCCAGGAGAGGGAAGCCACCTGAGCTGTGGGCATCAGGGAGGGCTGCTGGAGGAGGTGGCCCTGAGGCCAGCCAGGGGCAGCAGGCCATGCGGGCGGTGGTTAGAGGTCATTTGCAGCTGAGGAAACTGAGGCCTGGAGGGAGGGAAGGAAGGCACCCAGGGGCACAGGTCATAGTGATGGGCGAGATGGTTTTGAATCCCAGACACCTTCCTCTGCAGCCTCTGCCCGGGGCGGAAGGGCATTTGCGGCAGACAGGAACAGCATGTCTGAGGGCAGCGTTCCTTCCCAAAGAAGAGGGCCCGCCCCATCGCAAGGGGCGCCCCGCTTTCACTCTCCCTGCACATTCCTGCCTCCACGCAGCGGCCAGAGGGACACGTCAAACATAAACCAGACCCACCAGCTCCTGCTCAAACTCCGGCCCCCCTTTACCCTGGGACACCATCCAGGCACCCCCCACGGCCCATGCCTACCTCCCAGCCGACCTCACCTGCCTTCGCGGGTTCCCTGCTCCAGGCCCCTCGCCCGTGTGCACAGTGCCCTGGGCCCAGGCAGCCTGCTCGCCAGCCCCGGGGACGCCACCTGCACTCGCTCTTTCCTGCCCAACACGCCTTCCCCTCACTGCCTGCTGGGCTCGGCCCCCAGCACCCCGGTCCCTCATCACCACCTGACCCTGAAGCTGGGCTGGGTGTCACGGTCTGGCTCCACCGCGGGAAGGGAAGCTTCGCCGAGGCGGGGCTGGTCTAGCGCCATCCCCGCAGCGGCCCTGGGCCCAGGACAGCCCAGCGCAGAGTAAGTGCCCAGCGAACTCTGTAGTGGCCTCGCTGCCCAGATGGTTTAGCCGTGAACACAGGCCAGGCCTAGCCGACCTCACTCTGTGTCACAGCAAGGGGGCAGGCAGGAGTCGGTGGGTATCTGTGCCTGGGACAGCTCGATGGGGTCTCTGATGGCCCCGTCAACGCCCAGGGCCCATTTCAAGGCCGTGTGGTCCCAGGAACCTGACCCCCGCCCAGCCCGCACCCATGTGTCCCTGTGCATCGCACCTCGGGGAACCCGGACTCCCCACTCTTTCTGGGGCCGAGCCCAGGCCCAGGTGCTGCCTCTTCTTCCCCCGAACCTGCCTCCCTTGGGTGTTTGCTCTCTCCACCAATGGCCCCAGTCCGCAACGTCCGCCAAAACCCTCAGGGTCAAACAGACTCACCCCGTTTGTCAACCTTGTACCTGGTCACCCAGCCCTGACAGCACCCCCATGCCTGCCCCACAATCCCTTTTGATCTGGGACCTTTCAGCCGCATGGACTGTGTCCCCTGTCGAGAGAGGCAAAGACCCAAGAGATGAAAGAAGGGATGGAGAGCCAGCCGGCATCTTGATCCTGGGCTATTTTTAGCTGGTGGCGGGCTGTCACTCCAGAGGCCAGTGGCCGCGTCATAAATGCCTTTTGATCTTCTTGTTGTTGCCGTTGCCACAAGATACACAGGAGGCAGCTGCTAACTGCTTGTGGAGAGAATGAAGGCGGACACAGGGAATGGGGGTGGGGGGGGAGTAAAAGTAGGTAGGCGGGGGATGGATGGAGGATGGAGGGATGGATGGATGGAGGGATGCTGGATGGGGGATAGATGGAGGGAGGGATGGATGGATGGAGGGATGGATGGATGGAGGGTGGGTAGATGGAGGGATGATGGATGAGGGGATGGATGGGTGGAGGGATGGATGGATGGAGGGTGGGTAGATGGATGGGTCGGTGTTTGGACGCAGGGATGGATGGATGGAGGGTGGGTAGATGGATGGGTGGGTGTTTGGACGGATAGACGGATATTTGTAGGAAGGAAGTCTGGGTGGGTGGGTTTGTGGATGGATGGATGGATGGAAGGAAGGGATGGAGGAAACAAGTGAACTTGGATGAGGAGATAAAGCAAGGATTCGTCAGTTAGGAACACGTGGGCCCCAAGCCCTCAAGGCTGGTGGCCCTTCTTCCTGTGCCACCTGCCTCTGGCTGGACCCCTGAGCCATCCTGCTAAGGCCTAGGTCTCGAGCCATTTTCCTTTGGGACTCTCCCCTGCTCATGAGCAGGGGCTCCCTCTCTGCTTCCTGGCCCCACTGCTTCTGGGGCTGGCCCGGAGCTGGTGAGAACATGTGTGCAGAGTGTCCATGCACACCCACATTCCTCCCTGGGGGCCCACATGGGCCTTGTGGACACCCACACAGGGACCCTCTGCACCCTGGGCTCAGGGATGGGGCTCTGTGGCCCCTCCGGGTTCCAAAGAGACACACTGGGGTCCCTCGGAGGTTTCTGAGTCTGGCCTGTGGAGCCAGAGGAGGTCTGGGAGCCCTCCCCTCTCTGTGGATCCAAATACCCGGTACCAGGTCAGGATCCCCAGCTAGGGCCCTGCCGGAGCCTTTGGGAATGGGGGCTGGAACCCCAAGAAAGGGCCCTCAAGACCTGCTTGAAAGTAGAGTCACTGCCGCCGCACCCCCGGTCTCAGGCTGGAACAGGCAAACAGGAGGAGACCGTCCTGGAGGGCCCCTGCCCCCATGCCAGCAGAGAGGGAGGTGGGACGTGCTGGAGCCCCTGCTCGGGCCAGGGTCGGGGAAGAGGGGGCCCCAGAGGCACTGGGCTGAGCTGCCCCTGCTTCCTGCCAGACGCCCCCAAGCTCCTGGCTCTGAAGCCCCACCCTCAGCCTGGGGCGGGCTCAAGGGTCTCTGGGCTGTCTCCGACAGCTGCCTGTGCTGAAAAATTAACCCCCGCTGAGTCACCACACACCTGTCGGGGCGGGAGGGCGGGGGGCCGGGCCAGCTGGACACGCTCCCTGGCAGGCGGGCTCGGGCGCTGGGGGCCCAAGTGCGCACATGGCTCTGGGTGAGGGCCGCCTGCCTGAGACGAACGCAGACAGCTGGCAGCCTGGGCTCGGGAGGGCGACAGCCCCCGAGGAGGCGCCTGGGGGCGAAGGCCTTCAGCCGGTCCACTCTCAGCTTGTCCCCTTACTCCTCTCTGTGAGCGAGGCTGAAGGGCCCTATTCTGGGGAAAGCAGCCGTCCTATGTGTTGCTGTGGAAGGGTTAGCAGCCCCGTGTCCAGCGAGCTCCCCCCAGGGTGCTGAAGTCCTACCCCGACGGCGGTGGTCAGGAGTCTGGGGATTCGGGGGGTGGGATGCAGGCTCCGGACAGCAGGCTGGCAAAGATGAAAAAGGAGAGTAACGCTCAGTGCTGGTGACGCCCCCTCCCCCGACCGCCCCGTCAGGGGACAGTTTCTACGGCCTTCGGTGAAGATGGTGGGCCATCAGCACCGGTGCCCCGGGTGTTGGGCTGGGCCTCCGGGCGGTGCGCTGCAGTGGTCCTCTTAGCCGTGGGAAGCTGGGCCGTCCCTGCCGGCGCGGAGGGGACGGGCTTCCTCCCACTGAGGTAGGAGGGACCCCCTGGCGCGTGCCGCCCCGTGCACCGTGCACCCAGTGCCCCCCAGTTTTACCTCTCGGCTATCACATCTCTCCCCCAGCTCCAAGATACCAGCTGAGTGCTGACGGGGTCTGCTTGATACACACCCCCAGCCCCGGACCACGCCACCGCCCACTCAGGGTGCCTCGAATGAACGCACGCTTGTCTGTGAGCCTCAGCCCCATCGGTGGCAGCAGGCTGCCCCTTGACCTCTGGAGGCCCCCCAAACCTGGATGTCCCCAGCCCATGAGGACGTCCAGGCCCTAGGCTGCCGGAGCCCAGCAGCACCCCGATGGCCCCGCACCTGTCCCCAGAGACTGTGCCCTGGGCTGTGTCCCTGCTGGTGGCCGAGGCCGTGGCTCCTGGCCAAGCCGGCTCTGCGCACACTTCCTTCCAAGGGTTAACGCACAAGCTCTTCACCGCGCCAGCGCGTTTGCATTTCACATGAAAATGTTTTCGCAGCAGGCCCGAGGCCAGCATTTTTGTGGTCACAGTCAGATGTTTTTAACTACATTGGACAGAACCCACGACGGCTCTTTCCGAGGCTTCAGCCAGTTTCTGAGCGCTACCTTGAACCCCTGTCGTACTGGGATGAGGGCCGTGTTGGTGCCCTCGGCCCCCCAGCTTTGTGCACACGGCGATGACCCCGCAGAGGCAGCCGACCCGGCAGGTGGGGCCCCTTTTCCAGGAGGCACAGAGGCAGGTCAGACCCTGAGCTGAGCCCGGGGCCGCCCTGCGCTCCAGCCGCCCGCCCCGTGGAAGGACAGGTCCCCGGTTCCAGTTCCTGCTGCCTTCCGAGGGCTCGGCCGGGGGTCCGTGGCTAGGAGGGCTCAGAGGATGGGTGCGGGCCACAGCCTGGGGCGTTAAGTCCGGGCTGCCCCAGCTCTGCAGAGCCTGGGTAGGAGGCGGGTGGCATAGACGCGATCGGGCCGCCCTTCTCACGCGGGGCACCCGGCAGACGTGGAACTCTGAACTTAAGGAAACCTCGAATCTTTGCTCAGGATTCTGCTCAGAATTCCAGCCGTGGATCCTGGGTCCAGGGCCAGAGGAGTTTCAGAAAGCTCCCACAGCACCCCTCCCTTCCCACTCGGCACCCCTCCACCCCCCCCCCCCGCCCCCGCCCCCGGGCTTTTGTGCCAACGATGCTCATTTGCATTTTAAAGGCCCTGAGAAGGCCTCCAGTCAAAGAACCTAATTTTGTTTAACCCAGCAGTTCCCAAACTACTGTCTACAAAACCGTTTTTCTTTTCTTCTGGCAGAATATGTATTAACATCTAAACCCACTATCTTGGCAGGGAAGCTGCGGGACCGTCCAAAGAAACAGTCACCCCCCTCCACGCTGTGGGAACCCAGCCTCTCGCGGGGGAGGGGGGGGGCGGCCCAGGCAGGAAAAGCTTGTCCTCAACCCTTTTTTCCACCCAACATCCACACTCTGTGCACCCCCTCAGTGTGCACATCCCAGGGCCTCCAGAGTTCTCAGAAAAGCAAAAAGAGGCCTTTCTCAGGCAGAAAAGCCTGTGGCACATCGGAGCCAAACGCTGGGGGCCGTCACAGGACATTGCCGCTCTGGGCGAGGGGCCCAGAAAATGCCCCCATTGTCCCCTGTCCCACACCAGACCCCCTGTGCCCACCCCCCGCACACACATGCGCACACAGCTCCGGGGCCGGATCTACCCCCCGGGATGCGCCTACCCTGCCTCCAGTCGTTGCCAGCCCAGCTGCTGAGCCCCCCGGCCCACCTGTCGGGCCCACAGGTCCCGGCACCAGCTGCCCAGAGCCCCCAGCCCCAGTCGGCTGACCCAGGCCCTCCCCTGGCCCGGGCCAGGCTCAGCTCTCAGCTGCCGCCGTGGCCCCCTCCACACCCTTCCCGACAGGTGTTCCCACAACTGCTGGGGAGACAGCCTGGCCTTGCTGCTTCTCCACCGCCCCGGCAGAACTGCGGGGGGGGGGGGTGCAAAACACTTGCCCCGCGGGAAGGCAGGTGGCCTGAGAGGTCTGGCCCGGCGTCCAGCACAGTTGCCAGCCCCTGCCCCAGCCCCGCAGGACTCGCACCTCCTTAAGTCCCCAGTTCCAGCCTGGACGGGGCCAGGCCACTCCCACCCCTTTGAAAAGTACAACCAGAATTACTCCCCCAGGGAGAATTCCGCCAGGGGTGTCCCCGCCTGGCCCTCACTCACTCATCCATTCATTCAACAAACGTTCAATGTTCACTGCACACTCCCGTGCCCCAGGGGTCAGTGGTGGCCTAGATCGCAGAGGTCCCGGCTCCCAAGGGACTGTCATCTGCTGGGGAGGACAGAAGACAGTAATCAAGGAAACGAGCAAACAGACAAAAACAAGATAAGTTCGTGGTGATAATAAGTTCCAGGAAAGAAAGAACTTGGGGGCCGTGATGAGGACCCTTAAAGGGGCCGGGATGGCGTCCCTGAGGGGCTGAGACCCAGTGGCGAGAAGGAGCCAGCCTTGCAAAGACCAGGCAGAGGGAACGGCAGGTGCAAAGCCACGGGTAGGAATGAGGCTTCCCCAGAGAGGCCCCAGACCCTGTCCTCCAGGCTCCTTTTAGAATGGACTTCTCTCCAGCCTAACTCTGCCCATCTCTCCTGAGTGCCAGCCAGGTGGCCTGCACAGGGCTGCTGCTGTGGAGTGTGGGGTGCACAGCCCAGAGGTGCTCAGGGTATGAGTCATGTGGGACCCACAGAGGCTCAGGACACAGTACTTGGTGAAGGCACTTGGCAGGGCTCCCACTGAAGCATCCCAGCCTTCTCTTGCCTGAACCCTGGTGCTCTGTCCCCTGAAAGGCCCAAGAGCTCATCTGAATGCCAGTCTATATCCATGGGTTGGTTCAACCTGGGAACACCTGAGCCCATGTACCTCCTGATCCTGGGATCCCTGGCTCCCATCAACCTTAGCTCTTTGGCTGCCTCTTGTCCCTCTGCCCACACTCTGTGCACCTGTCTGTCCATCCCTTCCAACTGTTCCATCCCGAGGTCACCTCCCACTGGTGCAAGAAACATGGCTGAGTCAGGAAGGATCTGACTGAGTGTGCTGAGTTACAGTAAAAATCAGATCAGTTCCATGGGGATCCTCTGGGTGCCTACTGTGTGACTGGCCGTGAGTTGGGGGGTGGTGGGAGGGGGGGAGGCGGTGAAAGGATGGAGACAAAACATAGCAAACCAGAGTACAAGTGAGGCCAGGCAAAGTTGGCATGAGCCCAACCCAACCCTGCCCCTGGGCAGGCTGGGAACTTGGGAATGGGAGACACACACCCGAACCCATCAGCCCACAAATGAGAGTATAAATCCAGTTGAAAACACACCAAGGGACTTCCCTGGTGGTCTAGTGGTTAAGACTCTGTGCTTCCACTACAGGGACACAGGTTCAATCCCTGGTCAGGGAACTAAGATCCCGCAAGCCATGAAGTGTGGCCAAAAAAAAAAAAAAAAAAGAAAGAAAGAAAGAAAGAAAAGAGAACACACAAAAACAGGGGCCAGATACCAGATCATGTGAGCTAGAGCATTGCTTGACTTCCTAAGGTTGAACTGTCCTTGAATTCCTGGAGTATACATGATCTTGACTCTGCTAGGCTGCTGAATTCCATCTGCTACTTTACAGTTTAGGATTTGGGCATCTGTGTTTATAACTGGCTTTGATCTAGAATTTTCTTATATTTCCTTACCCAGTTTTGGTGCCTAGTTTTATCTAATAAGATAAGGTGGTCAATGTCCCATCTTTGCCTATAACTGGAACACTTCGTGTGAGATTGATGTTATTTGCTTCTTGAAAATATTGTAGAAATAGCTCAAAAAACTTAGAACCTTCACAAGGAGGGTATGTGACTATCATTTCAATTTCCTCAATGGGTTTTTGTTTATTAGGATTTTCTATTTCATAAGCCACTTTGGACAATTTTTCCTTGAAAATTATTTATCATGTTGAGTTTTTAGTTTTATGGACATAGAATAATATATCATAATAACATAATTATTCAATTCACTCTGCATGTGTAGTTATTACTCCCTTTTCATTCCTAATTCTTTGTTACTTTACTTGCTTAACATTAATCTGTTTTCTTGACTCTTCAAAGAAACAGTAGTTTGTTTTGTCGATCAATTCTATTTTCAAAAAATTTTTCTTTGTTTCGTTAATGTCCTCCTTTATCCTTTCTTATTCTTTCCTTGTATTTATTTTGGTGTTCTTTTTCTAGCCTCTTGAATTGAAAGCTTAGCCCATTTGTTTTCAAACGTCCTGATTTTTAGAAACTGCTATAAATATTCCTCTGAATACCTTTTTGGCAGCATCCCACAGATTTTGATATGTCATACTTTCACTGTGAATCTGTTTTAAATAAATTTAATTTCCATTTTATTTTCTCTTTAACCGAAGAATTATTCAGAAATATATATATTTTAACTTCCAGGTGTATCGGTTTTGTTGCTCTCTTTTTGTGACTAGTTTCCAATTTTATTTTAAGGTATAGACTTTTTCAAATTTATTGACTTTTCTTTTAGGGCCTAATAAGGTCATTTTTGTGAACGTTCTGTGTACATGTGGAGGCAGCAGAGCCTTTTCTGTTAGTTGAGTCATTCACTTCCTCTACATCCTTATTTTGTTTGTTCATTTTTCCCACTGTGACATGTCAGCTTCTGAGAGATGGGTGCATAATTGCCAATGATATTGTGGATTTCTTGGTTTCTTGGTTTAGTTTGATTTTTTTCTGTTCTGCACTCTGGGCCCTTAAAGTCCGGGCACATGTGTGTCCTTCCCTCAGGTGTGTGCAGTGGTCTCTGCTCCCCTCCCTCCCTCTGCTGCTTCTCTCCTTTTGGAACGCCTCTCCATCGGTTCAGGAGCCTCCAGCCTCCACATTCCCCCACCTTTCTTTCGTCCCTTACTTTTCTCTTTCTGCCTGTACTATGTCATGAGTGATCCCACTGGCTTGGCCTCCACTCACTGCTCCCCATGTGCTGGCCCGTCCTGCTCATCGGCCAGTCTCTGGAGGCTTCTCTGGCCATCACAGCAATCAGGTCTTTGATCCCCACTCCTTTTGCTGGCACCCCTTTCTATCTCTCTAAGGAGGTCAGATCTAATCTAAAGCCCCCTGACTCCCTCTTCAGGCGTGAGTTCACCCCGTGGTGAGGCTGCTGTCCCACGGGGGTGGGATCAGGCTCCTGTCCCACGGGGGTGGGATCAGGATTGGTGACTCCTCATCTCGGGAGCGAGACCCTGTAGTTCAGGGAGTGGTTACCAGGTGAGCGTTGGAGCCCGGTGCTTCCTCCACCTCCCAGCTGTATGATACTAGGTGCAGAGGACATGGCTCGTGCAGGGCAGGAATGTGGCAAGTGAGGACGGAAAGGGGACCAAGGGCCTGGCAGGGCGAGGCAGGGGCAGCGTGGTGAGAACCCTGCACCTTGGGTCTTCACGCCAGCCCAGGGGAAGCTCTGGCCAGCTTTCAGGTGGGGGGTGGGGGTGGTGGTCGCTGTGTGATCTGAATTGTTGCTCTGGCTACGGGGGGCAGGGAGCCTGGGGGCTGGCCAGGTGGGCTCAGATGGGATGGGAGGTCATCGGGCCTCAGCTAGAGCAAAGGAGAGCAGGTGGAGAGCCCGGGGGACACCGAGGAGGAGTGCCCTGTGGAAGAGCCCCTCAAGGGCAGAATCACACAGACTCCCCACCACCACCCCAGTCACCAACAATGTCCTCTGCCCTGACTATAGTTCTAGACCATTCATGTGGCTGCCGGAACTTTGAGGTAGGTCCTGGTATTGTCCCGCTGGAAGTCCTCGTGGCTGCTCAGAGGCGCTGCCCTCTTTCCCCCCTTAATCTCTTCCCCCTTACCTGCCTGGTCCTTGAGGTGTCCCCTTAAAGGGCACTTCCCCCAGGAGACCCCAATTATCCTTCACTGGAACCGTGTCCCTGCTCTACAAGCAGGTATGAGCACGGTGCTCACATAACAGCCCCAAAGATGTCCCTGTCCTAGTCCCCGGCACCTGTGAACATGTGACCTCCCATTGCAAAGGGGACTTTGCAGATGCAATTAAGTGAAGGCTCTTGAGGTGGGGGAACCACCCTGGATGATCCAGGTGGGCCCAATGTCATGGCAGGGGTCCTTATGAGAGGGAGACTGGAGGTTCAGGGTCAGAGGAGGGGCTGGGATGACAGAAGCAGAGGTCAGAGAGGAGAAAAGATGCCACATGCTGCTTTGAAAGCAGAGGCAGGGGCCACGAGCCAAGGATGCAGTAACCTCTAGAAGCCGGAAAAGGCCAGGAAACAGATTCTCTCCTGGAGCCTCTACAAGGAATGCAGGCCTCGTGGCACCTTGATTTTTGCCCAGTAGGCTCCTGACCTCCAGAGCAGTAAAAGAATAAACTTGTGTACTGCTAGGTTTGTGGTAACTTGTTACAGTAGCAGTGAGACACTGACACAAGCCCCAACTCCGTGATGGGCCCTGGGGTACAGCAGCGGACAAGATGGACCAGACCCCGCCCTCATGGGGGTTACCCTCTAGGAGGAAGGGGTGGGGACTTATACAGTACTGTACGTCAATTATATCTCAACAAAACTGGGAAAAGAAAAAAATAAGGAAAAAAATCATGCCGAGTGCTACAAACAGAGCTGAAGGGACCCAGAACAGGGGTTGTGACCCCACCTAGGAAGTCAGCAAAGGCATCTGAGGAAGCGCCCTGTGATCTGCACACAAAGCATGAGTGGAAATGAGCTCGGCGAAGCAGAGAGATGGAGAGAGCCTTCCAGACGGGGGCTGCACGTGCAAAGGCCCCGAGGCAGGAAGGAAGAGGCCTGCTCTGTGTATCTGAGAGGACGTAGAGGACTGAGCACAGGCCAAGGGAGTGAGTGGGGTGAGGGAGCGTGAAGAGCTGGACAGGGCTAGATCAAGGAAGGGGCACTCCGGGTGAGGACAGTGGGGCACCCCAAAGGACATTAGGCAGCGGAGCCATATGAAAAATGTTGCGTTTGTAAGATCACTCTGAAATTCAAGAGGACAATGTAATCATTAAGCCAGAACAGGATGCTATGAAAAAGAAACAGAGAACCAGAAAGAGCTCTTGGAAATGTAAAATACGCTACTGAATTAAAAACAAAAAAAACCCAAAGAAAAACAGTGAAAGATTGAAGTCAGTCTCCCAGAAAGTAGAAGAAAGACAGAGAGACGGAAAATAGGAGAGAACAGCCAACAAGCATGGAGACTTGGTCCAAGGAGACTCAACATCCGACTACTGGACATTCCAGGAAGGGAGATGAGAGACAGCTGAGGAGAGGAAATGTCAATGGAAGGGAGAGCCCACCGAGAACCTGGACTAAAAGGGCAGCCACCGTGTCCTCGTGTCCTTCCAGAACCTTCCCAAAAACCTAACAGGTGACCTACCAAACCACAGGCCTCAGAACAGGTTGGTTTTCAGTAGAGAAGACTTACAAAGATGCCTTCAAAATTCCAAAGGAAAGCACAGTTCTATACCCAGCCAAGGTATCTATCAAGGGCGAGGATACCACAAAGGCATGTCTGAAAACACGTGAGAGTTCGTGAAATTTACTTTCCGCACCTTTTCTTAGAAAGTTATGGAGAAGGTGCTCCAGCGAAACGTGGGAGCAGGTGAGGACAGAGGAAGGCATTTCCGGAAGGCAGGCAGCAGTGGGGCCTGTGCAGGGGGATATGCCGGGGACGTCCCAGCCCAGGCACAGGCAGAGGCCAGGCTGCTCCAGGGAGGCCTCCCAGGAAGATGAACAGGGTGGACTCAGAGGCCAACCTGACACAAAGGGGCTTCTGAAACAGCAGAGGATCGCCCCAAGGTAGGCAATGCTAGAAAACAGGGTGGAGAACCACAGAGCCCATGGCTCTAAAGGAGTAAATGCTGGGCGTAGATCTCACTGTGGACTGAATGACAGTAATGGTGAAGCGATCCTGGGAAATGAGAGAGAGGGGATGCATAAGACGGTGTGAGAGAGCTCAACCCTCACCCTCCATGGAAGGAGTTATATAAAGATTCTGAAGTTGATAAATCAAGAAATAATATGGGAAGCATGTTCCTTAAGGCTGGTAAGAGAACTGCCAAAGGGAAGCCTTAACAGTAGCGGCCCCCTGAATGGGACGGAGGTGTGAACGGAGGTCCAAATGGTCCTTTTTCATTATAAGCTATACAGCGAGTGCATCCTCTCGGCTACACCCACGTATACCCACCCACCCACACTCTCTCTTACAGACACACACACACACACACACACACACACACACACACACACGTAATGAACTCTTCCCACAAGAGCTGCTCTCTGGCTGGAATGTGAGACGATCACAGGGGGACCAGAGGAGGTGGCGAGACAGGTGAGGGGCCATGGCCAAAGTCCTGGGAGAAAGGGGGAGGAGAGGACCACAGGGTGGAAAGAAAGGCGATGCAGGAGATGTTCAGGGGGTGGGTTGGATATGGGGGTGGGGGTGGGACAGCATCAGGAAAGGAACCCCCCCCCCCCGCCCTGGCTCTGTCTTGGCCACTCAGTGGGGGAGGGAAGGCCAAGGTGATTCCCAGGAGGGAACACGGCGTAGGAGGACGTGACATGTCTCTGAGACGTCTGCGTGGGAGTGTCCACCTGCAGCTGGGGTGTGCGGCTCAGAGGGGGGGTTGGCGAGGTTGAGGGCGGGCGGTGTGGAGCTGGCACCGAAAGAAGGGGTGTGTGAGTGAGGTCACCCAGCAAGGGATCCCGGGGGAGAAATCTCGGGCGTCCCATCACCCTAGGGGAGGTGACTTCAGGAGGGGGTGCACTGTACCGTCGGGGGCCCGGAAACAAGGTCTGGGGTATCCCACCGGGCGTGGTCTGACTCGGTGCTACCGCCCTGTCCACTCTGACCACAGCAGACGCTGTGCTGACCTGACCGGGGACGTGGATCCCACCGCGTGGGTCACCAGGACCCCCACGCCAGTGCATAGTAGGTTCCTCATAAATCCTGGTGGCCCGAGTGACGGGACGAGGAGGTGGGCATTTGGGGTGGGGAGCCTGAGTGTTTGTCGGTGGCTAGAAGCTGCTCTGCCCAGCGAAGGGCCCGGCTGGGCAGCTGCGGGCCTGCTCCTCCAACCACGCCTCGCCTGCACGTGGGGACAGTGCAGGAGCAGTGGCGTGTTTGACCTCAGACTGGGGCCCGAGACCAAGGTCGGATGGACCTGGAGAGGGACAGCCTTGGGCCCAGAGCTGGTCACAGAGGAAAAGGGCCCAGAAAGAGTGGGAGGTGCCGCTTCCCCGAGCTGTGGCAGAGGCCAGGCCTGAGCTGGACCCTCCCTCCTGCTGCCGCCCCAGACATCGGGCTCCCCGGGCGCGATGGGCTGCCGGGCTGCCGGGTGCAGAGCGAGACCGATGGGGAGGCCAGGGGAGGGCCCTCCCAGCCCACACGTTCTGAGTCCTCCACCCGCCTCAGCTCAGCATCCTTCCAGGGAAATGGGCGTTTCCTGCGGGAGGTTCCAGGGGCCCCGGGTTTCAGGGCGCGGGCGCGGGGAGGGGAGCGGAACTGTCCACAGCCGTCCTCTTGCCAGCATCCCTTTGGCACTGGCTGCGGGGGGCCCCGCCCTGCGTGCCCAGAGTTACACTATTGACGCTTCCTTCTTTGGGTTAGATGTCGTCTTCAACAAATATTTTCTGAATGTCTGCTATGTGCTAGGCGCTGGGAACACGGGGGAAAGTATGTGGACCTGCCCTTGAGGGAGTCGTGTTCAATGGGGCCACGGACAGTAAACAGACAATTAATTATCTTCCACAGAGAAGGAGGAAGTGCTCCCAACATGGTTAGTCATTCACACTTCAGTATGAATGAGTGTCTCCCATGCCTTGCTCAGTAACAGACTGGACCAGAGCGGCCTCACCCTCCAGGGACTAGGGCAAGGGTAGGAGTCAGAGCAGAGAGGGGGCGGGGAACTCCTTCCCACAAACGCTTCCCCGGCTCCCAAGTTCCCAGGCTGCATCCCTGGGGCCCCCGGGAGGCCCTCCCTCGGACCCACCCCCACCCGGCCTGGTCTCAGCCCCCCCAGCCGCCGCCCCCCCGCCGTACCCCCGCCCCGTACCCCCTCCTCGAGGCCTCGCCCTCCCCGCCATCCTGGAAACGATTTTGTTGTCTGCAGGGATCATGTGTAGCTGCCTGTGAGTTATAAGTCTCCGGAGCGAGCAGCCTGTTACCTAACCAGGCCCGGCTCATGCCAATGTCTTGAGTAATTATTGGGGGGCGGGGGGCCGTCCAGCCCGCAGCAGAACCTCTCCGAGGGAGTGCTATTGTTTTTCATGTCAGCTGCATTTTAAGGCTACATTTCACGTCAGCTGTGACTTGGAAGGAAAGAGGGCCCGGCCTTTGAGAAATGAGACGGGGTGGTAGAGGGCAGCTTAACCCTTTGCACCCCCCATGCGCCCCAGCTTCCCAGGGTTGCCTGACAGAGAGCAGGCTTGTCGGGGATCAGAACCCAAGGCCAGGCCCAGCGGCCGCCACTTGGCAGCGCTGATGGAAACCGCGGTGCGGTTACGCACAGACAGTCACGGAAACTCGGAGGACGGCGGCGTTGGAGGGCGAGCGCCAGGCCCGGCTCCGAGCCCTTCCCCCACGCCTGCTGCCGCACTCCTGCAGGTCTCCCCCTATCTGGCAGATCTGCAGCTGGCAGGCAAAGGGCTCTGGGGCATGTGGGGGGGGGGCGCGGGGGGGGGCCAACCAGCCCACCTCACCAGCCACCGCCACCGGTGGGCCTGGGGGAGAACAGAGAGGGACGCAAGGGAAGTGGGGCTCCCCGGGCAACCCTCTTCTCTGGCCCCAGACCTGCCTCCACCCCAGATCTGTTGACTCAGTGACTCAAGCACTGACCAGAGGCCAGGAGTGGCCCCAAGTGCTGGGGAGGCCACACAGACCCCTTCCTCAGGAAACTCAGTCCAGGGAGAGATGGACAAGAAACCAGCAAGCCAAGGGGTGGGGCATGGAGTTCCGGAGAAGCAGGGCCAGGCGGAAGAAAGCAGGCGGCGGCGAGTGAGCCGTGTGGGAGGCAGGCAGGGGGTCTCCCAGGAGGTGGCACCAAAGCAGAAACCAGGGGCTTCCCTGGTGGCGCGGTGGTTGAGAGTCCGCCTGCAGATGCAGGGGACGCGGGTTCGTGCCCCGGTCCGGGAAGATCCCACCTGCCGTGGAGCGGCTGGGCCCGTGAGCCATGGCCGCTAAGCCTGCGCGTCCGGAGCCTGTGCTCCGCAACAGTGAGAGGCCCACGTACCGCAAAAAAAAAAAAAAAAAAAAAAAAGCAGAAACCAAACAAGGGAGGGTCGTGAGCTGGACAGACGTCCAGGAGCTGAGGAAGGGCTGCCCCAGCCACCTCGGCCCCTCCTGACACCTTGTGTTGCTGACAGCCAGGCTCTGCAGCCCACCCCACCCCACCCCAGGCCTTAGATGGTTCCCAAGCTTCTGGTTAAGGCGGAGGTGGATTCCCTCACTCACCTGTTCACTAAGCCATTCAACAAACCCTTACTAAGTGCAGCTGTGGGCCGGGAGCATCAGGCCCGAGGTCCTGGGGTGAAAGAGCCTGGAATATTGGGGGACAGCAGCTCGCGGGCAAGTGGGACTTGGGCAAGTGGTATGAGATGATGGGGGCAGATGGTGGCTGGTAGGGGCCAAATCGGGGCCTGGCAGCCCCCATAAGGAGTTTGGATTTGTTTTCGCTTGATCAGAAGCTGTAGGTGGGTTTTCAGCTCTAAGCCCAGAGGTGACATGCTCTGATTTACATGTTTCTGAGCTATGTGTAGAGTGTGGGGGGGTGGGGGTGGGGAGGCAAAGAGAGCAGCTAGCAAGGAGATGATGGACTAGATTCAGGGCAAGGGGCTTAGTCCCAGCTGTTGCTGAGACAATGGAAGTGATGGTAGTCTAATCAAGGGAGAAATTTGCCACCCATCGGGTCCCAGCTGAGCTGGATCACCCAGAACCTGAATGTGTACAGCACTACAACAGGACCAAGGGGCCTTCTCTCTGTTTACCTCACTGTCTGAAAAGAAAAAAAAAAAAAAAGGTTATTTTCAATCTGGGGTTCTATACCCAGTCAAACTCTCAGGTCTGAGAGTAAATTAAAGACATTTTCAGACGTGCACAGTCAGAAGTTTTACCTACCACATACCTTTTCTCAGAAAGTTATGTGAGGATATGCTCCAGCAAAAGGAGGGGGAAACCAGAAGGGAGAAGCACGGCATCCAAGAACCAGGGGAATCCAACACATCCCCCCCCGGCAAAGAAAGAGGCCAAGGACATTCCTAACATGATGGGGGAAAGAAGGTCTAGCATTACAACTATTCAGCAGGCCTAGAGAGTAACTAATCCTTCTAGGGCCCTAGGAAGAAACTTCCAGAAGAAAAAAGGATAAGGCTGATAGATTGCTGGTGTTCTCAGCAGGATGGATAGAAGCTTTACAATTCTGGCAGAGAGTTCAAGAGCAAACTAGTGACAGATGCACTGAAAACTAAGCAAAACATAAAGGCAATTTTAACCCCAGGGAAAACAAAAAGCTATAATCATAGAAGAGCACATGACTTGGCTGAAAATAGCATTTACATAGTGATGCTGTTACATAATGTTTACGTAAAATGCAAACAGTAAATATTTATTTAGCCTAGAATTGCAATGTAACTATATTGGCAGGATAGGGGAGTGGCGGGGGCAAGAGACGTGAAAATGAAATCTTGATCTCTCGTCTTCCCTGTTAGGCAGTCACTAGATAATGTCTAGAACTTCAAAAGCAAGGGGTAGACATATAAGCGTGTGGTTTAGAAATACCAAGGTAAAGGCAAGAGACAGCAGGGAGGGTTGAGGGGTTGCCTCTGGGTCAGGAATTGAGGATGAAAGATATCCACCCATGGGAGCTCTTCAGCTCGGTTTGCTGCTGGTGGTGAGAAAACTCCAGAATGGAGGAAGAAAATGGGGCGGTCTGACGGTGCCCTGGGGAGGAGGAGGTGGAGACGTGCCACTGGGTTTGGGAAGAGCAGGACAGCGGGTGCAGAGGCAGGCCAGGTGTGTCCTCATGTCACGTGTGCAGACTTGGGGCTGGCTGGTCCCCCGACAGGAGCCTTCTGGGTAGCCAGGGGGCTGGGGCTGTATGGGATGGGGCAGCGGTGAGAGAGGAGGGCTCACTGGTAGGCACCCCCTTCTCACCTTTAACTCAGGTTGACAGAGGGCCCTGGCCTCCTGCCTGTGTGGGCCTCCCAGAGCTGTGACCCAAGTGGTACCAAGGATGGTCTCCAAAGCCCCCAGATCCAGGCACTAATGGGGAACCTGCAGGCTGTGACAGAGGGTGAGCCAGGTCCTCCCAGAAGCCTGCAGACCATACCCGGTTTGGTCAGCCTGGGTGCCCCCCACCCGGGCCCAGTGTCCCAAGGAGCTCTTCCTCTCGGGCCCAGGAGCAGGAAGTGTGGGCGGGGAGCCGCAGGAAGGCCTGAATGTCTCGCCTTCAGGTCAGCCCAGGCCAGGTGGGCCGCGGGCCAGCCTGGGGCCTCCTTCCGGGGTGGAGGCTTCCCCACACTTTCACTCACCTTCCGAACATTGTGGGCCGTCCTGGGAGCCCCCACTGCTCAGTTGCCCCCAGGTCTCTGACGCACCCCCAAGGTCACCCCACCCCATCCCCTCCAGCGCCCCGGCCACTTGGCCACACACCTCGGGATCAGGGCTGGGGACCCCTAAGGTCACCTGCCTCAGTGTGGCGGCTGGAATGAGGCGGGCGCAAGGGTGCAGACGTGGGGACAGTGAGGGGCAGCCCTGTCACCTGCACAGCAGCCGCAGGTAGCCTGGCCTGGGGGCCAGGGGTTTGGAGATGGAACGGGGGTAGGAGGCAGATACCCTGCTGGGGAGGCACGTTTGACCCTCCACCGCCTCATGGCGCGTCCCTTCGCATCCCTGTCTCACAGACGCAGAGACAAAGGCTCAGGGGGGTGACGCCAGGAACGCCAGGTCCCATGTTTACATGTGGCTGGGCCCAGGCTGGAGACCGGGCAGGATGGGGGCCTGTGAACCACATGGGCAAAGGCCCCAGGGCGGGACCACCGGCAACAGTAGGGAAGCGAAGCCCGGGACCTGGGGGGTTGCTGGCAGCAGAGGGGAGTGGGACCCACCAAGTGTGTCCAGATGGGGCTGGAGCGCTCGGGCCCAGCCTGGAGCCCCAGCGGCTTCCTGGCCCACCTGCTCCCCCCTCTTCCTCACCCACTTCCCGGACACTGGGTCTCAGGGTGGGGCAGAGGTGCAGCAGCGCCCCCTCAGCCACAAGGTCCCCCCACACACTGGGCATCTGCGTGGCCAGGTGACAGAGCAGGCCCCCTGGGGCCACGTGCCCCCGTGGGTGAGTCATGACCCAGGGATGCGGCGGCTCGGCAGGGGAGGTGAGCAGGCAAGGCAAGGGCGGGGGCGGCGGCTGGCGCCCCGACTGCCGAGAAGCAAAGCGCCAAGGAGGGGCCGGGGGGGCAAAGAGGGTGCGGGGCCCCGGGCCCCGTCTTCTGGGGCTGCTGGCGCCGCCCCTCCACCGAGGGCGTGGGGGACTGAGCTCCCCGTCTCAGAGAGTGTGCAGACAGGTGGGGAGTAGCCCGGCGTTCGGCGGAGGAAGAATGCGGCCCAGGGGCTTCCGGCTCAGGCTGGGGGTCTCACAGGCCGGGAGAGAACAGGCCTGGAAGGGTGTTGTCACGTGCCCAAGGTGGCGAAGGCTCACCCAAGCCCCCAGCTGGTCCTCCAACGCCAGGCAGGGTGCAGGGCTTGGTCCTGGACAGGCAGAAATCCCTGCGGCTTCCCCAGGAAGGCAGGTTCCAGGAAGGGCGCTCCAGTCCGTTCCACGTCTCCTTCCCCACAAGCCTCTTCCAGGTGCCAGGAAAGGGGCTCGAGTCCAGGTCCCGGGGTCTGGGACCCCAGCCCAGAGCCCCCCGGCCCAGCCTCCAACCCAGGTCCAGCCTCAGGGGGCCTAATTCAGGGAATCCTGTCCTAGGGGCAGGAGCCAGGAGTGGGGGCGGGGCCGGGGGTGGCCCTGACCTGGGTGTGGGCCTGGGGGGCCCGGGGCGCCAGGGGCTGCCTGCCCGTCTGGGTCAGCTGCAGCTGCAGCCCGGCCCTGGGCGGCTGAGTCATGGGGCCGCTGTTTCCAGGCCAGGACCGAGGCAGGAAAGGCAGGGAGACTGGACACGCCGGCACCTGAAGGGTGGGCAGGCGTGGTCCCCCCTGGGCTGGGGGTGGTCAGCCTGTACCCCAGCTCTTCCAGCCCCCCAGCCCTTGACACCGCCCCTGGATCCTGCTCCATGTGCCAGTTCCCACGTTTCCCCCACTCCCCAGTGTAGGGCCCAGCACAGCCCTGGTGGAACTCTGCCCGTGTACACACGCACACACACACACACACACACACACAGGCACACACGTGCCAGAGCACACACACGGAGGCCAAGCCCCCCAGCCCCTCTGCTGGTTGCCCCACCTGGGGCTGACCGGGGCAGTCTGGCCTCTGGTGGCGGCGATCCACTCCTCCCGCAGGTCTTTACTTCAAGGAGTCGTGCCGGGAGGGGTGTCTTTGCAGAAAGAGAACCTGGGCAGCCCTGAGACAGGGCATTTAAGGGAAGACTCAGCGGTGGGCAGAGGCAGCTTGAAGCTCCTGGGGGAAGAGCCCGCCCCACAGACGCAGCAGGTGCGAAGAGCCCGCGGTGCTTCTGGGCCTGGACAGAAGGCCCACGGGGCTGGGGCGGCGAGGAGGACCCGGCCAGATCGTGATGGCCTCGGGGCCACTGCAGTGACCCTGGCCTTGACTCTGAGGGCATGGGGGGCCCCCGGTTTAACGTCCCCCTCCTGGGGCCTAAGAGTGGCCATGAGAGAGCAGGTGGGGGGCCGCTGGCAGGATCTGGGGGACGCTGATGACCGGGCCCGGGGTGGCAGCTGCAGGGGTGGGGGGATTCTGGATGGATTTGCTGGGCCCTGAAAGTCTCCAAGCTTGACCCTGTTGGGTGCCTCTGTGGCTGGTGACTTGGGGAGAGGGGGGAAGGCTGAGCCGCCTGGGTGCACTGGGAGGACAGGAGGACAGGGCGGGCGGGGGCTCCTCTCCCCCAGATCAGGGAGGAGCGGAGGAGGGGCGGGGGGCTGGGGCGGGGGAGCCTGTCTGGGAGCGTGTGGAAGGGCCCCCGCAGGGCCAGCCTCGCAGCCGACACCGACGCCAAGAAGACCGTTCCTGGAGAGCGGTGCCCTCCCCTGGGTGTGGCCTGGGGCGCACTCAGCCTCCCCGTCCACAGACGGACACTGACGACGTGGCGTCTCCAGAGCCCCGTGGAAAGGCCCGCTGCACCGCCGCCCCGGGGAGCGGGCTCCGTGGGCATGTTTCAACACGGGCGGCCTCCAAACCCGTGTTGAGTGAAAGGGCGCGAGCAGAGAGCCTAGCATCTCATGTTACCGTTCATGCTAAGCCTGCCGCGGATGGATACTGTGTCGCATGCGCGCGAGCTCGTGTTTTGAAATGGCTGGAAGGATAAACACCAGATCGCTAAGACGGTTACCTGGGACGGGGCGGGGGCGGGGGGGGGGGGAACAAAGCCAGACGCGCCAGGTCAAAGGGGATGTTTCTTTGAAATGTTTTTACTTCTTAGAGAAAATGTTTTCGAAGAGTACTTGTATCACGCAAACCCTTTGTAAAGAGGTTCATTGAACAGCAAGAAGTCCAGCTGGGCAGAGCGTGTGGCCAGGGCGGGGGCGCACGGGCGCTGTCCTGGAGGCCGGCCGGCGTGGGGTCAGCAGGCCTCCAACTGTCCGGGGAAGAGGTTCTGGGGGCCTGTGCCGTCGGGGACCAGCCGGGAAGCTGTGCAGGTGTCCGGAGAAAGGACATAGTCCAGGGCTGAGCGGGAACAGAACAGCCAAGGGTGGACGGAGAGAGGCACGGAGAGAAGCTACCCCAAGCTGTGCGTGCGGGGGAAGCGGTCAGAGGCAACTGGGAGGTGCTGGGAGCCTGGGGGCACGCTGGGGTCTGTCCAGAGGAGCTAGGCCCTGCCCCCAGGACACTCCAGCCACGTACGCGTCAATCTCCGTTCTGAGCTGCGGCACAGACTCTCTGTCCCCTCCCTGCCAGGGGGCCGACGGAGGCCCAGAGTCCCCCAGGTGGTCAGGGGTCATGGACTGCCTGGCAGTATCCCCGCTTTCAGGGAGGCGGACATTTAGGAAGCAAACGATGCAAGCGGCACCCGGGCAGACCAGAGTGGCTGGAAGGGGCAGAGCAGGGAGGTGATGGCAGGCGAACCGGGGTGGGGGGTGGCGGTGTTTCTAAGGAGGAGACCCTCACCTCGGGGCCCGAAGAATGAGACCGTCTGCTGGTTCAGGAGATGGGTGGAACGTTCTAGAAAGCGGGCCGGCAGGTGCAAATGTCCTGAGGCAGAGAGGGGGTACAGCACATCCAAGGAACTGATAGAAGCCAGTGCAGGGCAGGAAGGGGCGGTGGCCGGGGTGGGACACAAGGCCCAGACCGCGGGGGACCCTCTGGCCGAGGCGGGGTTGTGTCTTTGGCTTGAGAGCAGTAGGCAGTCTCACCAGGGCAAGGACGGGGTGCGAGGGGTGGAGGGAGGCCTGCTGGCTGTGGAACTCATGGAGGGTGAACCCACCTCGAGAGGCACTGCGGGCCCAGGGGTCCTGAACTGCCCACACCCTGGCTGATGGCCCCGAGATGGCGGGGGCGGGGAAGGGGGGCTGGGGGCAGCCAGGCCAGGGTAGCAGCAGACAGAGGCAGGTGGGACTCTAATGACGGAGCTGCTGGGTGGCCCCTGCCCACCTGCCCGCCGTCACTGGGCCGCGTGTCACCCGCCTGCCCGCCCGCCGGGGCTGGGGGTTTGGCTGGGGTGGCCGGGTGCTCGCTGGCTCCCAGTACAAAGTGTTCTGCCTGGCGTCCCCCTGGCTTCCAGGACTTCGAGGCTCGTCAGAGGGGCAGCGCGGGAGGGGGAGGCGGGGGAGAATCAAATGCAGGTGGGGCCTCCGCCCTGCCGCCAACACAAACACGGCCTCTCGGCTTCCAGCGCCTTTTTCCAGCCTGCCCTACATTCCCGCTCGCCCGGCCCCGAGGAGGGTGACTGAGTCGGCCAGCCTGGGGCTGCCCGTGTGGGCAGGGCAGGCAGCCCCCACTTGGCCTCTGCTGGCGGGACCCCCCTGAGGCCCCAGCTAGGGGGCTGGCCAGCCTGTTGGGAGGCCCAAGCCCCGCCCATCCTGAGCCAGGGTCTCCCCCTCCACCAGCCCACCCACCAGGTGACCGTGGGCAGCTTCCTGGCCTCTGTGTATCCTGGTCCCCACTGCCCAGGCCCCCTTCCAAGCGAAGAGGCTCCCGTGGAGCCCAGGAAGCTGTGTGCTGCCTGGGGCCCCCTGACTCTGCCACTGCCCCCTCCGTAAGCCGTCCCACGAGCCTTCCTCCCCAAAGTCCAGGCAGGGCGGCCTCCGTGGGCACAGTCAGGCGGTGGTTGCGAACGACTCTGGGCACAAACGTGGCCCCCGCAGAGATGCGGCTGGAGGGAGGAGGTGGCCCAGCGTGCAGGGGTGTCGACTGAGCACATGGGTAACACAGCACACGCAGAGCCCCCATGGGGCTTTCGTCCTTGGGGGTGGGGGGGCGGGCAGCTAGAGACGGAAAATATAATAAATAAGCCAGTGACGTCGGTGTGAGTCCTGGAGGAAAAGACAGTAGATGGAGGATGGGGGCAGGTCGCCGCGTTTAGCTCAGGGCCCGAGGAGGTCTCGTGGGAAAGTGAGCCTTGAGCAGAAATGTGGGCGAGGTGATGGTGTGAGCCACGCGAGAATCCAGGAAGACTTCCTGGCAGCGGTGGCAGAGAGAAGAGGCGGGAGCAGGGCAGAGAGGAGGCCTCATGCTGGAGCTGCCTGGGGGAGGGGTGACAGCTTGGAGCCTCGCCCCAGACTTTCTTTTTATGTTCAGAGCTCAAAGTGGGGTTTCTCAGAGTTCTGAGCAGAGAAGCAAAATCTCTCAGACTGTGGGGCTGAGGGCAGAGGTCACTGAGGTTGTCCAGGTGAGAGCTGGTCCGTGCTCCCCTGGCCACCTCCCTTGCTGGACCCCCGGATGGAGCCAGCAATGTCTTTCACCTCAAGAAAGAACAGCCCTGCCACCCACTAGCCACACATGTCATTAAGACCACCCTGAGTAAGACGGTTCGCCGTAGACTGCCAAGCATGTACGAAAGAATGTTCCAGCTCCATGGGGGGAAGAAAGGTCCTTCAGCGAAGTGCGATGTATCGACAGGCTGATCGCTGAAAGCAGGCCTGCAGCTCAAAATCAGTCCCACACCGTTCAACGAGTGAAGGGTGAAATACAGATCTAAAAAGTCCTAGAAAAAAAAATGTTTCAGGGTCGGAACTGGGAAAGCTACTCCAAGCGTGCGCAAAATCTAGAAGCCGCAATGGACAAGGCAAACGACTCTGACGCCATAAAAAAGTGAAAAAGTAAATAAAATTCTGTATGACATGACCAAAAATGATAATCATAATTGCCATGAACCAATTCACATGACCAGCGGCACACCAGGAACAAACATGTGTGATGTCCATGTCAAAGGACAAACTTTCTTAATATACAAAGAGCCCTTACAAGTCAATGACAAGGAAAAGGCCTGGCCAGCAGCATCCTGGGGAGGGAAGGAGCAATGGGCTTAGAGGACATCTGCCCCCCACCCCACTACTGGGGCCCTGGGAGATGGCAGAGACCTCATTTTCTCATCCAGCAAATATCTGTGAAACACCAACTCTATTCATCCCAGGTGTATTTAGTGAGCACCTACCATGTGCCAGGCTCTGGGAGACCCTCTGGGGACGTGAACGTGACAGCATGGTCAAAGGCCTGGCCGCGGTAGGGAAGCCCACTCTCAACATTTGAGCTCAGGTTATATGTCGTGGTGGAGGACAGTTTTCCAGGCAGAGGGAGTGGCAAGTGCAAAGGCCCTGAGGCAGGATCGAGAGGACTGTGCCCAGGATCTGAGAGAAGGGTGTCAGGGAGGACGGTGAGGGGGCGGCGCGGAGCTCAGGGGCTGTGGATGGAGGTGGGATTTCATTCTGGGCGCACTGGTAATTCCGCAGAGGGAGACAACTCAGCCTGGCTGCCGCTGGAGTGAATGGGAGGGGGACGGACCAGTCAAGCAGAGGCGATTCCAACAGCACAGGCCGGGGATGCCACTGGCCTGGGCAGGGGGCGTGGAGGGGGCGGTGCTGGATTCAGAGCGTGTGCTCTCGAGAGCGGGTGGGACGTGGGCGAGCGCCCGGGGAATCCAGTGCTTTGCTCTGTGGGTGTCGGTACCACTTTCTGAGATGGGAGGATGGGATTGCGGGCAGGGCAAGTCTGAGTTCTCTTTGGGCCCTGCTGCTCCAAGACGCTGTTAGACCTGCTTGCCAGTGGAGACGGGGTTCTGGGGCCCCCGGGAGAGTGCAGAGCTGCGGCGGAGCGTCGAGGGAGTCTGTGTGGAGATGGTGCCGGCAGACGGGGGTCCTTGGGCTGTGGGGTAGAGGGCCTGCGAGATTGTCCCGGCTGCGGCGGATGAACACTGGAGAGGTGGCCCTGGTTTATGATAATGATCCTGACACCCGCCCCCCTCAGCAGTCAGCCTGGACGGAAGCAATGCTGCGGGTGCCTGGCGGACCCCAGGCATCTGTGGGGCTGCCCCGGGGTGAGCGTGTATCCGTGAGGCAGGCAGAAGGTTCTTCTCTCCATCGTGACACTCTCTCAGAGGGGAGCAACCTGCACTCCTAAGGGGTGGTCAGCAAGGGTCAGCCAGGAACTGGCAGGCCCCCAGGAGGGTCTGGGGTGACCAGGACCTTGACCATGCTGTGCCGAGGACCCAGCTGAGGCATGGCTGACTCTGGTGACGGCTCAGATCACCTGCCACCCAGCAGCTAGACAGTGAGAGATTTGAGGGACAGTGGCTAGGACAGAGGCCTTGGTCTACAGCCTCTGAAACGCCCACCCTGGCTGATTCATGACGCTAAACCAATGCACCAGTCCCAGGGGCCAGGGCGCAAGTGGCTGCCACATCGCCCACCTCTTCTGGCCAAGGTTCACCCCCTGCCTGGACTCCACCTGGGCAGAGGACCCTGGGAAACAGGCAGAACGGCTGGTGTGTCGGTGACCAGGGGTTCCAGAGATGGTGGCATCTATCTCCCAGTTAGGAGAGTGCGCTTGGCACCCGACAAAGCCCCCACTGCTCGCCCGCTGAGCTGCCCCATCCCAGCAGCATCACCGCCTGGTGGAAGGGTGCTCACCTCTGTGGCACGTGCAAAGGCCCAGGGGCCCAGAGGTCCAGGCAGATACACTTGCACCCTTTGGCAGCTCAGGGAATGATTTGGTGGACGGTACAGGGAATTGTGCAAAACCACACCCGGGGCGGCGCGTGCACTCTTGCACATGCAGTCTCCCTGCCCTTGTAAAGCCTGAGTACTCGCGTACACACACGTCTTCGTATACGTGCCAACTGGCCCTCAGGCCACGCTGCACACAGGCCAATTACTAACAATAATTACAGTAAAATGGTCAACAGGAGACTTAATCAGAATTTGCCAGATGCCAAGCACTCTTTCCAGTGGTTTCCTGCATTAATTCATTCAATCCTTACAACATCCTGCTGAGGGAGAGTCTACCAGCATCCCCATTTTACAGATGGGGAAACTGAGGTTCAGAGAGGCCAAGTGATTCACCCAAGGTCACCCAACCAGGAAGCGGCAGAGGCAGGACATGAGCCCAGGCAGCCTGTCTGTGTGCCCAGGCCCTCCCCGCAGGCTCTGACCCGCTGCCCTGCGGCCTGCACACCCAAGATGCGTCCTTCCCCAGGGCCCCCCACAGACCGGCATGCACACGTCCCGCCCCGGCCCGCATGCCCAGCGCGCGCCCAGCCCAGCAGGCTGTGGGCCAGGCTCCGAGGCTGTGTCCTCATCGGGCTGGGTGCACCGTGCGCCGCAGGACAGAGAGCTCGGCAGGCCGGCCGCCCTGGGGACTGGCAGTAAAACCTCGGCAGCTAGAAAACGGGCTGATTTTTCTCCAAGAGCTAAAGCACTAAAACAAAGTCATAAACACAATTACACCGTCTCCTGCCATAAATTACAATGTTATGAAGCGCTGTGATCTATTTCCACTCATACCCGGCTCTGTGAGACCGGCCAGCCCCACGGGCTCTAACGAAAGGATGATTTATGGGTGCTGTTCCCGCATTCTCGCCGTGGGGGAGGGGCGTTCCCAAACTCCCAGCGCCAGGGGCAGGGCCCGGGAGCGGGGGCCAGGCTGCCCGCCGGGCAGGGACCTCCCCCCAGGACAGCTGGCCCTAGGCAGGCAGGTACCCCGCACCACCGCCCCCTTCCCCCTTGGCAGAAAGGTTCCCCGGGGGCTCTGGCGTGGAGGCTCTGAGCTGTGCAGCGCCCACCATAATCGTTCCACAAATGTGAACAGGGCCCTCTGTGTACCACCAAGGACAGGCAGAGGAGTGGGGCTCCTGGAGCCCAGTTCCAGTGGGAGAACCAGCTAAGGAGTGAGCAGACACAACCGCAGGCCAGCGGCCCTGGAGCAAATAAGGACCAGCGTGGGGATGGTGGGGGGCCGTGGCAGAAGGAGGGACATGGCCGCGATCAGTGCTTTTGGTGAGGTCCGAGGGTGGAGGGTGGCTGATGTGGGCAGGGGAGCCGCTGGGGAAAAGGGCCTGAGGCAGGCGCGCGCTGCCACGTTTGAGGGCCAGCAGAGCGGCCTGGAGTAAATGTAGAGGGAAGAAGGTGGGGGAGGCCGTAGAGCAACGGGGGACAGGTCGAGGGCACAGGTGGGACTCAGGCTTCTCCTGGGAGTGAGGGGGGAGCTCAGGAGGCTGTGAGTAGGGCAGCGATGTGACCTGGTTCGTGTTTTGAAAGGACCACATTGTGGGGGAAGGCTACCTGGCAGGCTACTGCAATAGTCCTAGCATAAAAAATTGGCGGTCTGGCCTGGGCTGGGAGCAGGGGTGGGCAGGGGGTTCCCAAGTTCTGCTGACAGTCAGAATGTGGAGCAGGGTGCGGGATTCTGGAGTGCTTTTCTGGGATGAGGAAAATGTGCGCGGAACAGGGTGGGTGCCGGGGGGGGGGGGCTCAACAGAGGTGCAGGAAAACCATGGTTTTATGGTCTGAGTTCAGGCCTGAGGTCCCCAGGGATCGAGTGTGCGGGTCTGGGGTGTGTCCCTAGCCTGAGCCTGGGTGCTTAGGGTGAGAGGACAGCAGAACACAGCTGTCACATCAGGGTGGCCCTCCTCCTGCCATGGTCTAGCAGACACCAGGACGCAGTCAGCGTCCCCCCACCTTGGCGCTTTCTCTCAGTGGCATCCGTTGCCCTAGATGTGGGGGTTCAGCATCACCTGCATGTGCTGGAGGGCACAGGGGGCAAAGGTCACAGGTCACCGTGACCCCCTCCCTCACCAAGCAGCGGCTTGCAGAGGGAGGGCCAGGGCCAGGGGTAGGGCAAGAAATGGCATTCTATGGAGATGGAGAACCCAGAGTCCCGGGGGCTGGGATGGGGGGGGCCCAGGACCACCACCTGAACCCCACCGGGCAGCCACGAGGCCCGGGGGGTGCAGTGTCACCTCTCAGCCTGAGTCCTTCCTGGGTCCAGCAGGCCCGTCGTCCAAGGCTGTGGCCGGGCTCCAATGGGGGTGGGAGCGGGCACTCCTCCCACCGGTCAGAATTCACTCACCATACCCTGCGTCCTGCCCCGTGCTGGGGGCTCCTCACAGACTGTATGTTTGGGAGGGGCCGGGGTGGACTGCCCACCCAGGGCACTGTGAGGTGTGGCTGGGGCCCTGCACAGGGAAGGCGGGTGTCGGCCCTGAGCTGTCCAGCGCGGGGCTCCCTCTCTGGGCGGCCAGGATAGGGACAGGGGTGGAGGTGTGGCCGGCTCAGCACCCCTGCCATGGGCCACTGGACCTGCCCCGGCTATGAGCGGGCCCCACCTGGTCCCTCCAAGCTGCATGCAGGGACTCAAGGCCCACGGTGTCCCCGGGCCTCAGCTGTGTCGCCTGTCTAATGGGCTCAGGAGCAGCGGGGAGCAGGGGCTTGTGACCTGGGCAGTGCTGGGCCTTGCAGGTGCCGCAGGCCTGTGGCCAGGGCAGAAGGGGGAGATAGGCCAGCAGCAGCCCCTCTGCAACCCCTGCTCCCTGGCTGCTTCGCTCCCGTGCTCCCTGCCGTGTGTGAAGGGACATGAAGGGGGCAAGGCCGTGTCGCAGGGCGTCAGGAGGACTGAGCGGGCCTGTGCACAGACACACTGAGCAGTCATGGCCATGTCCCTGCGCCTGTTGCCGGCATGTGGGCTTGGGCAGGGCTCCCCGGAGCTTCAGGCCCCCGCGCACCCCATGACATACCGGGAACCCCCAACTCCCAGCAGCCCAGCTTGGCCCCAGGGCTGGCATCCAGCTCAGTGCCTGGTGTTTTTGAGCGTTGCCCCCGAGAGCGGCTCAGTGGCTCTTGGTCCAGCACAGTCTGCACACAAGAGGAGAGCCCAGAGGTCTTTTGCCCTGTGACCCTGCAGAGGGCCCTGGGCTGTCCCAAGGGGAGCCCTGCCTCCCCCTTTAGATGTTGACCACGGGGACCCTGGGGCACCACGAGCTGCCCCCCAGGGCAGGGGACTCCCTCCCCGCAAGCCCCAGGCCTCGGTGTCTCCCACCCCTGCCCGTCTTTGGCCAGTGTGGCCGAGACAGCCCAGGGCTTGCACGTGGCCAGGGCCATCGGGCGGGTCCAGAGCTGGGATCAAGGCCGAGCAGGTTCTGCAAAAATTTCCCTTGAAAGACTCTTTTTCAAGATTTTCTTTTGAAAACAAATTCATAAGCACATCAAACAGGAATCCCGTCCCCTGGGTTTGTCACCACCGCCCGGGGCTCTCTAACTGGTTGTTATTCTAATTGCTTTTTTTCTCTTCCGAGGGCCGGGAGTCCTCTTATGGTTATTAATTTGGTGAATGGAGGCAGGGAACAAGGGAGCTTTTGTTGGCCTTGCCCTTTGGTCACTATCAAATTGCAAATAATGACGAGATCCAAGATCCCCAAAACTGATGTGCCCCAGCGGCTCCCGGGGAACGCCGTCCCGGTCCCCGAGCGGGCACTGCCTTCCTCTGCGGGTGACAGCGCCTCACCTGGGCACCTGCCCGGAGGCACGCGCTTCTCTGTGGCTGGGGATCGGCTCAGGCCGCTCCCTCCGGCCGAATGAAGTGCTCACTGGGTGTCACCATCGAACATGAAGCAAGATAAAGGCGCTCTCCTTGGGAGGAGGAGAACCCAGGGCGGGGGGACCCAGGGGCCTTCTCTCTGGGACGTGCTCAGCCCTGGAGAAGCGTGGCAGGTGTGAGTCACGCTCACAGAGCCCGCGGGCACAGGCTCCTACACGACTGTCCTGCTCCATCCTCAAGAACGCCCCCCACGGGAGGAGCAGCATGCCCCCACTTCCCAGCTGAGAAACTGAGGCCCAGGGAGGACAGCACAGCGGCCAGGTCTCAGCGTGGGATCTGACTTGGCCTCCTGGACCAGCCTGACCAGGCTCACCCCACACTGTGGGGACAGGGGATCAGTCGCTGAGAAGGACGGAAGCCCACCCGGGCAGAGGCCATCACCGGGCCCCAGGGGCCGGGCAGTGCAGGGCAGGCTCAGGCAGCCCAGAGCCAGCGACGAGCAGCAGACAGCCCCGGGTGTGTGGCGCCGAGGTCAGCCACCAAGGGCGGGGGGCCGGGTGGGGGGAGACGTGGCTTCACAGGGCTTGGCCCACCCGGTGATCACCACGCCCTGAAGCCGGACCAGGCGGGTGACTCTGAGGATCCCCGCCCATCAGGCTGGGGCTGGGCAGGCGGGAGGACCCTGCAGGGGGCCAGGAAGACCCAGGGGGACCCTGAGGGTGGCCAGAGGACCACAAGGACTCGGCAGGTGGCCGGGGAGCCTTGGCAGGAGTCTGGTTTGGCCTGCGGGCTGCCCCACTTGCTCTCTCTCCCGTCCCATCAGTGGCGGCATGTTAACCTCCTCCCCAGACCCGCTCCTCTCCTGTGCGAGAAGGAGGGGGAGGCGTGAGGCCCAGGCTTTGGGCCGGCTCTGGGATTCTGGCCCAGATCCGAGCTCGCCCCCGGCGCCCCTGCCACCTCCAGCAGTCTGGCTAATGGGAGCATGTCCCCTGGGACCAGGGAGCCCGGTGAGCCCCCCCAAAGCCCCATCTCCCATGAGCAGCAGCCCAGGGGGCCGAGGTGGGCTTGAGTGCCCCAGGTGGCCCCCTGAGGGCGAGCTCGGCCTGGGGCCAGCCTCCCGCCTGCTCCCAGTGGGGGCTGTGCTATCAACCCCCTGGGATGCGCCCCCTCTCCAGCCGTGCCGGCAGCCCCACCCCTTCCTGAATCCCAGCCATTCTTCCATTTCCTTTTTTCCCAAGAACACCCTATAAAGGCTTCCATACCCACTTGCCCTGCTGGGGGCTTCAACAGATGTTCAAGTGGCATAAAGTGAAAATTTATGAAACCACAAATTTTCCTCTGTAATGTATTTGGTGCTCTAATTGGTGCCAAACCAATCAATACCCAAGCCGGGGCCTGCACAGCGGAGCAACATGAAGCTCGCCCGCACCAGCCTCGTGCAAGGCTCGCTCCAGGCTACCAGGCGCGCAGGGTCCCCCACGGATCTCCCAGGGCATAGGCGGGCAGCGGGACTGGGGGCCCGGCGGTCTTGGGCCGAGGAGAGGGTCCTCCCCAGCCCCCCTTGGCTGGGCTGCCAGGGTCCCAGCCAGAGACCCCAAACGAGACTCTTCTCCTGGGGCCTCGGGGCCTGCGTCTGTGGGTGGCCTCAGCATATGGTGGGACTAGGGTGTCAGGGAGGCACCCGGGGGAATGCAGGGGTGGGGAGAGCTGAGTGAGGGCCTCAGGCTCTAGCCCAGCTAAACCAGAGAAGCTCTGCACCCCCTTCCCTTTATAGCCTGGGCTCCGGTATCAGATGTGTCTGAGAAAATAGGTTAGGCCCCCCTGGCCTGGCTGAGGGGGCCTCAGACATGCAGCTGTCCCTGTCCCCAGGCCCAGGGGCAGGGGAGGAGGTCTCAGTCCCCCGCACAGTCCGAGGAGGCAGAGGCAGCAGGGGAGCCCAGGAGGCCCCAGGAGACAGCACTGGCCTCAATGCTGCAGCCGCCATTGTGCGAAGCTGGGGACGTGGGTCACAGGCAGCCGTCCTGATAGGGGGGCTGTTTCTCCACGCTCCAGCCCCCATCCTGCCCTACCTGCTGCTGGGTCTCGAGAGAGCCCCGTGGCCCCAACTCAGGAGAGAACCCTCCCCTTCTCCCCCTCAGCCAGCCCTGCCCTCCCCCTGACTCAGCGTCCACCGTCCACCGTGGGAAAGAGGCTGTGGACTGCCCCACCCGCCTCTGAAGCCCAACCCGGGCCAACCCGGGGACCCAGCTCCACAGCATTTGTGGCCTCTTCAACCCACAGCATCTTCCCCGGGGCTGACCCGCTTGGCCAGCACCCGGCTCCGTCCGGTCCTGGGGTGGGGATGTTGCCGCCAGCAGTGGGGCCCAGGTGGGTCCTGGGGCAGTCTGGCCCAGGGCGGCTCAGAGCACACACATCGCGGACCGTGTGTGTGTCCAGGTGGACGGCCGGCCCCAGCCAGCCCGGCCTGCCGCGTCCGCAGCCCCGGCGTTGACCCCTGGCGGAGCCGTCCCCGGGCGTCTACCCCAGCCACACTCTCCCCCGAAGCAGCTCTGTGTTCTCGCAGCTTGGCCCTTATCGGTGACCATCTGGCCACCTCCGCTCCCTCCCCCATCATTTCTAGTCTTTCCAGTGTTCCAGGTACCCAAGGCGGGTATTATTTTCTGACGGAGACCCTGGGGGAACCACCCCCAAGGGCACTGCAGGCCCCAGGGTGAGCCACGCCTCATGCCGGCTCATGCCAGGACGTCTGCTTCACCCCTGCCCCTGCTCTGAGGGCCCTGGGGTCCTCTTCCCACCCCCGGGGCTCACTCCAGCCCCACCCCATCTTGGCCATCCAGCAGCCCCTGCTAAGTACCTGCAGCCCCAGGTCCATCCTCCATCCACCTCCCCTCCAGCTTCATGGGGCGACCCCACCTCGTGGGGTGGGCAACCCCAGTGCTCAGCGTGGGAAAGGCCTTTGGGAAAAGCATGGTGGGCGTGTGGCCCTGGCTGACCCCTGGGGATTGGTACAGGTTTGGGGGCTCAGCTGGGAAGATGGGGGTGCCCCTGCTGAGTTGGGGACTGTGCCCGGCCTGACAAGAGCACCCTGAGGCACAAACCCTGTTGGTGGGCATGGGGGTGGGGGTAGATGGCAGGGGAGGGGCCCCGCCCTGCTACCTGCTCAGCCACTGGGTCTCAGGTGAGGGCTGCAGAGCGGGGCTCCCTCCACGCCCGTGTGCGCACACGTGCAGACTTGCACAGGGGCCACGGACGCACACACACGTGCACGCGCGCGCGTTCCACACACACAGCCGTGACCAAGGCCAGGCCCCGCCCCTCCCCTGGCCCTCAAGGAACCCAGGCCTTGAGGCCACCTGCACACCGCCCGGCTCACCTCTGATCCTGTCCCCGCAGGTGACGCAGCTGGACCAGAGGCTGGCGCTCATCACAGACATGCTGCACCAGCTGCTCGCCCAGCACCACGGAGGCTCCCCGGGCAGCCGGCCTTCCAGCGGGGGCGGGGCCCAGGTGGTCCAGCCCCACAGCGGTGGCTCTATCAACCCCGAGCTCTTCCTGCCCAGCAACGCGCTACCCACCTACGAACAGCTGACCGTGCCCCGCGGGGGCCCCGACAAGGGCTCCTGATGGGGGCTCGGGGCCCAGGCCTGAGAGGGGAGGCCCGGAGGAGCCCTGCCCGGCCCACCCCACCTCCCACTCAGCACAGGCACCGCTAGGCCTCAGCCCCCTCTCGAAGGCCCGAGACGGCAGTCCCGCCCTCCAGGGCCCCAGACGCCCGGTGGACGACAGGGCCCTGCGGCCTGCCTGGGGGGCTCAAGACCGCCTCTTCCCAGCCAGCGGGTACTAGAATTTGGCTGGGTGCTGGGAGGAGGGGCCTCTCGGCTCCGAGACCGGGGTCCCCCCATTGCCTGCCTGATACTCGGGACAGAGCGGCAGGAGGTCAGGCCGGGCATCCCAGGCACTTGGTCTGTCCCATGTATGGCCAGGGAGCCGCACAGCTGTGTGCAGGCCCCGGGGCATTCCTGAGGGGAGACAGAGGGACGGCCTGGACAGGGTCTGTGAGGACCCCACCCCCAGCCTCAAAGCCAGGCCCAGGGGGACCCAGGGAGAAGGCAGGCCAGGCAGGGCAGGGCAGGCCCAGCCCATGCCGAATAAAGGATGCCCACGGGCAAGGCCCAATCAAGGCCCCCCCGGGCCTGGGCCTGACTCCCTCAAGCTCCAGAGATGCTGACTCAGGCCAGGAGCTGGCGGGGAGCTGCTCCTGAGGCCACAGCTTCCAACGGGAGGGACGTGTCCACCGCTGTGGCCAGGGCTCTTCACTGGGGGTGGGCTGCCCACCAGTGGAACCGGGGTGCTCAGGTCCCCCACTTTGGACTGGCAGCTTCTCCTACCCATTCCGGAGAAAAGAGGAGGGTCCCCAAACCCCGCTCTGCGTGTGGGCCTCACCTCCGGCTCCCTGCCTGGTCTAAGCAGCTGGACGGACACACAGACGGTGGCCTCCCCAACCCGCTGCTGAGCCGCAGGGGAGCGGACGGGCGCCACCACCTCTGGCGGGACCCACCTCCTCCGGCCTGCTCCGCCTCGCCGAAATCAGAATAATCTGTGGTGATCTGGAACCTGTGCTTCAACGAATTTCACAGTGTGATTTTGATTCTGAACCGTTCAGGTTTTTCCTAATAAATGTGGAATCACAAAATTGATCTTGCCCTGCTCTCGCCTCCTTTCCTGGGGCAGCAAGCGACCCATCTTGGGGACAACCTGGCTTCCCGTGGAGCTGCTGCCCACCCCTCAACACCCCAGCACCCCTCACCCCGTCTGTGCCCACCCCGGTGAGGGGGCCCAGAAGCCTCAACCCCCTGGCCTGGGGTTCCTGGGAATGGGGTGGCGCCCGTGACCCAGGAGCACCTGGAGGCCGGGCTGTTCCTGTCCCCCCGACCCAAGGTCGGGCTCCAGCCCACCCGCTAAGCCTTTGCTCTTGCTGGTGCCTTTGCCGGGGGGTTCTCCTGTCCCCTCTCCATCTGTTGAAACCACTCCCTTGGTCTCCAGCCAGGCTCAAAGCCCCCTCCTACAGGAAGCTCTCCCTGATAGCCCTTTATGAGACCAGCCCCACCCCCAGGTCTTGGGACCCTTCAAGGGGGGAGGGGCGAACAGGTGAGGGTCATCGCCCCCAGACAAGCAGCTTGGGGACCCTGTCCTCAGGATTCACATCCCACACGCACTTCTCAGGTCTCGGGCTTAATTCTTAACTCCAGGACAGCACCTGCCCCCACTCCCACTGCCAGCCTCCCACTGCTGCCCACGGGCATCTGGGCCCCTGCCTCCTCCAGGCCCAGCTCCGTTCCCCCCAGGTCCTGCCTGGAGCCCTCCCCAACCTCCCTCTTGGACGGGACCCCTGCAGTCTCCTTGGAGGCAGGTGCCCAGGTGGCCGCAAAGCAGGAACTCCTGGTCCGTGTGGAATGTCAGCTTGGGCCCCTGTGGGAGGGGAGGGGCCTGGGTCCCCCTTTGCAGAGCCCCAGGGGCTCCCCGGAGCCCAGCCCTGGCTCCCACCCGAGGGGACGTCTGGCCGTCGGGCACTGGCCGGTGTGGGGGAGGGGAGGAGGGCCAGCGAGGGCCCGGGGCCTCCCCAGCCCAAACCCCCGGGGGGGAGGGGCGAGAGCAACAATTACTGGAAAGGCAAAAGCTGTTGTTTCCTTGTTGAGTAAATATTTGTGGAAACCCCAGGAGGCGGCTGGCTGGAGAGCGGGGCCCTCCACGGTGCCCCCGCCCCGCCCGCTGCCGGGCACGGCCCCCAGCCCTCGGGGCACTCGCTCGGGCCGCCCATCTGGGCCGGGCGCGGCCCCTGCACCCAGCCCGGCTTTGTTTTGCGTATTATCGACTGCGCACGAAGTGCCCGAGTGCTTCACTCCTGGACGGGCCATTGCAGCCCTCTCGGGTGTGAAATGCAATTTACCTGAAATAAAGCCCAATTATGGAATTAGCTAATTAAAGCCGCAGTGGAGGCTGGGCCGGCCGGCCAGGAGCTCAATGCCCGCCGGTGCCCGCGGTCTGAGGGAACAGATGGCGCCCCAGCCCGCCGCGCGGCCGCATTCCTTCACTCTGCCCCCGATAACTGACTTACACAGCACACGGCCATCTGGTGTATGACACGTCCTGTGTGCCCCGGACAATGGCCCAGCAGACCTCTCCGGGAGAGGGCCGTCGCCCGGGCAACGGTGGCATGTGCAGCCCAGGCCCATTCCCGGCCCCGCCCCCGGCCCCTTTGTGGGCCTCGCCTGGCTGCCTGGCCGCTCCCGCCGACAACGTCCGTGAGCGTTTGTCCCCGGCGTCCGGCCTTTGTCTCCCAATTGGGCTTCCTTGTTGGGGTCCTCAATGTCCAGTGGGTGCCGAGAGCATCTGCTGGCGGGAGAGGGTGGGGCTGGGGGGGGCTGCCCTGCCCACCTCCCGGGGCACCCACCTCCTCTGCCCGTGCCCCCTCCCCCATCGGCGCCCTCTGGAGCCGGGCAGGAGGACGGCATCTGGAGGGCTCGGGGCTCGGCCGCGGGGGCCAGTCTCTGAGGCCAGTGTCCGCGCAACCTGAGGTCCTCCCAACCTTGGGCCAGGGGCCGACCTGCACCTCCTGCCCCCTCCCCTGTCCGTGCAATGGGAACAGAGTGCCTCTTGAAGGCGTGTGGGGGAGGAGCTGATGACCATAGGGCCGGGTCAGCACACAGTAGGTGCTTCATAAAGGCAACCAGAAAATGGTCCAGGAGGCGCCCGGCTCTGGGGTCTATCGCCTCATCGCACTCCCACTGCCTGGCCCCAGTGCCCGCTCAGAGCAACTCCCTGGCCCCTGCTGCGTCCAGCCTCACCCCCCCAGTGCCCCCTCGGAGCCAAAGCAAGGTGCCCACAGCCTGCTGTCCTGCACCCTAAGCAGTCTGGCCCCCACTGCCCAGGCCCTGCCCACTCACCCGTGACGCCGGGCATCTATCTCCAGCCGGGCCGACACGCCCCACCCCCACCCCCCACCCCCCTGCCGCCACACACTCACACACACAGCTCCTCCCTGCACTCTAGTGGGCCCCAAGCTGCCAGCAGCCACAGCCCCCTCCCTGCTCAGGACCCGTTTGGCAGGCACCGCCGACCCCCGCACTGGGCAGGGGTCAGGAGCCAGGCCCTCCAGCCTGCCACTGGAGAGGGGGCTGTGCTAGGACTCTGAGGACCCACGGGGAGCCACGGCCCAGGAGCGCCTGGCACAGGGCCCGGCCCCACTAGGTACGCAGGAAGTGCCCGTTGAATTAAGGGATAACATTTGAGTTTGGAAAGAGACTAACGGCGCTGCTGGGGCTGCGGCCACGCCTGGAACAGGCAGGGCACCGCCAGGCGGTGCCGTGTGAGGGATGCTCAGGGGAGGAGGGCTGGGCACCCTGGGCCCTGGAAGAGGGGGTCAGGTGTGCGTCCCAACTGGGGTGGTCAGACAGCTGGGCTACGTAGGGGTGGAGTGACAAAAGGCAGCCGTGGGCCGGGTTCCTGGGACGGGCCCACACGCAGGACCTGCTGGGTCACCCTCAGGGACAGACGGCCCCTTCCTAACATGCGGCCAGTGCCTGGTGTGGGAGGCCCTTCCTCGCTCCCCGGAAACCTGCCTTCCTCGGCTTCATCCTAGGACCGCCCTCACGGTCCTGGGCCCCACTGGCTCACTGGGGGTCTGAAAGGGCGTCTGCCTCACCATGCTCAGCCCCCAGCGGCACCGCTTCCTGGCTCTGGCCCTATCGTTGTGGCCCTGGGGGGCTGGGGAGCTGGGGAGACCAGGCCCGGCACGGGTCAGACAGGCAGCGAGGCCTAGCGCGTGCTCAGAGCACCCAGAGCTTCCATGGCCCTCGAGTGCGGGGGGCCAGGGGCCAGGCCCTAAGGAAGCTGACCGTCCCCACCTACGCCCCTTCCACCGCGCAGCAGAACCTCGGCAGACGGGCAGAGGGCCTCACGGCCGGGCGGCACCCGAGCCCAGGAGCAGGCGGCCTCTGACCTCGCTGGCCAGCTGCTGTGTTTTCACCTGCTCAAGGGGGGAGTTGCCTCCAGCTCCAACAGATCGGGCCTGGGCTGGGAGCGGGGGCAGGCAGAGGCTCTCGACGCTGGCCAGAGGCACTGGTCTGAGGAAGGGTCTTCTCTAAAGATGGGGGTCCTGGCCAACTGTGCCCCATCCCAAGGCCTCTGAGTCCAGGTCTCAGGTGCTAGCTGTGTGGCAGGAGGGAGGGGTTCCACTCTGATTCCCAGATCCTTTTCTCTCAGCAGGTCCCTCTGTGACCTGCTGGGCCTAACTCTGTCATTTGGCCCTTCCCTCAGCACCCCTCAGCACCCCATGAGGCACCAGGATGCCAGGGGGAGGCCTGGGGATCCCTGCATCCCCACGCCTCCGCCTCCCCAGCCCCCAGCCCCCAGGCCCCTTAGCGAGGCGGAAGGTGGAGGAGGGGGGAAGCTCGGCTCAGGGCGGACCTACTGGACACCAGAGAATGCTCAGACCCTCCCCCTGCTCTTGTTGTCAGACCCCCCACCTCAAGCCTTCATCCCTGCGCCCACCTCTGTGGCACCCAGAGGGAGCAGGCCTGCCCTTGATTCCCAGGGCCACACCTCTCCCGCCCCCTCACCTGATCCCAGGCTTAGGTCTCACCCACATCTGGGCAGTGACCCCTCAGCCCGAGAAGGCCCAGAGCCAGCCCAGGACGGGTGCCCATCGCGGGCCTGGCACACCAAGTTCCTCCTGCCTCCTGCATGTGGACCCAGGTTGCACAGATGGGGAGTGTGGAGACTGAGTTGAAAACGTGTCGCTTGGACGCTGCAGGGACTCCCACCTGCCCACGACTCTGGAAGCCCCAGCCGTCCCCCAGCCCCGCTCCACACCCTGCTCGGCAAAACTCTCTCCGAGTTTCCAGCCTGTTGGAAGCGTGTGATCCTTCTGAGCAACATCAAAGTGGGAGGCGCGGGCTGCCTGGATCAATCATGCCGGCAGCCTCGTCTTCCTGCCTGGTCTGCGGCCCCAGGAAGCCGGTAGCGGTGGCAGAAGACACGGTGGCGGGTTGACGGGGTGCTCGTGGGGTACACAGATTGTGCTGGGGGAGGGAGATGCTTAGAGCAGAGAGGCCTCAGGGGACATGGGTCCTCCCCCCTGGTGCAGATGGGGAAACCAAGGCCCAGGGCAGGACTGGCCCAACGCAGCACCTGCTTGTGTGAATTTGCATCAGAAAAAAAGCCGCAGAGAAGAACCAGGACTTCCAGTGGCAGAGAAGTCGGTGGCTGGGCCAGGAAGCCAGGAGGCAGAGGGGAATGGACTGGTTAAAACAAAGAGCTGGCCTTCTCGGACTAGATGGTGGGGCCGGAAAGGCCAGATCTGAGAAAAAGACGCAGAAAATTCCCAGGTGGTATGAACATAGCTCCTTTGCTGGCCTACGTGGGCCAAAGAGCCAAGAAGCACTATGCCTGTCCGATGCAGCGAAATGCAAGGGCTCCATCAGGACATGCCCACTGGCTCCAACATGGCTGCCACTGCACCTGCCATGCAGGAAAGTACCAAACTCCCTGTTGGATCTTCAAGAAACTCTGTTACAAGCCTAACTACTGATTGAATCTACCAAACCCCACTGAACTTCTGTTGGTGACTTCTCAGTGTTATTCCTCCCCACTGCCCACTCCCTACACACACACACACACACACACACACACACACACGGTGCAAGAATGTTCCCATTCCGACTCAGCCACTCTCTAGCTGTGCATCTTTGGGCAGGGCCCCTAACCTCTCTGAGCCTCATATGGTCTTTGCAGCCCCAGCTTCACAGAGCTGCCAGCAGGGTGCTAAGCCTGAGAAGACAGGACAAAAGCCACAGCAGCCTCACAACCAGGCACCAACGACAGAGCTCCTGAGGTCAGGGAGAGACGTGCATATGAGCTGTTCTCTCTGGCCCAGCAACATGTCTTTATATACAACTGCAACACACAACTGTCCCTGACGTAGACGTCTCCATAGCAAATCCGCATTGAGTGGGACCCTGCTGGGCCTTCCACTTGACTGGCCGGCTCAGGTCACTCGATGGGGTAAGGGCCTCATTATCCCCATCCAGTTCTGGAACGACTGAGGGAGGCCATCGGTGACCCAGGATCCATGGGGACAGGCAGCCCCTGCTGCAGAGCCAAGAGGCCCTTGTGTCAGAAGCCTCTCGCAGCTTCTGACACCCTCTGAGCGGCCTCAGCCCCATCCCGGCGCGCCCCTGGGGGCCAGAGAATCTGCCGGAGGGGCCTGGAGGCAGGCACGCAGGGAGCGCTCACCCCCAACCGTGCCCTCAGCCCACTCCCCAGGAAGCCGGGTCTGCGGCCCCTCTGGCCAAGGACAATGGAAGTGACAGGTCAGAGATGGATCAGCTGGGCTCAGGGAGAGGAGGCTCGTGCTGGGAGAGGCCCAGGCGCTCAGGGGTGGAGGTGTGGAGGCCCTGACCTGAGGGGCTGGGGCCTGGGTGGGGCCATAGCTTCACCCGGGAGAAGGGCCCATCCGGCAGGGACGCTTTCCAAAGAAACGGCTATCAGACGGTGGGTAACGTCACTGCGTAATTTCAAAGAGTCTCAATCAAATCCCCGCTCCCATCCACAAGGCCGCGTCAGAAGGTCTTTGGAGAGGAGAGGCCGGCGGCAATCAGTGGGCCTTCCACTCGGCTGGCCGGCCCTGCGGCACAAGGCCTGTGGGGCTCCTGCCCCGCCTGTGACTCCATTTTTGACCCTGAGCCCTCCGGTCTCCTCCCCAGGAGGCCTGGGTGATCCCGCGCTGCCCTGTTCAGGGACTGGTCAGCAGAGGGGAAAGGCCCCTCCCCGCCGCTCCAGGGGAGGCCTCCTAGACATCCCCTCCGAAGCCTCAGCAATGCAGCCTCTGAGAACCACCGCTTACACGAGGGGAAACTGAGGCACGGCAGGGGATGCGATGGGGGGACCTGTAAATACGGGCCACGCATCCAACCCCTGCACCTGCACACCACCGCCACGCATCAGACTCACCTTGAGCGAGGCGATGAGGCGCGTGCAGCAGACGCCTGCTGAACGCCCTACCCCGGCGCCTCAGGCCCACTGTCCCCAGAGGTCCCCTCTGCACCCCCCTCTCTTCCTCCTCTGACTTTTCCCCAAGGTATAGACACGAAAACATCCTCATTATATGTTTTCAAACACCTCACCTCCATAGACTGGAAAAGGGCAGCCGCCTCCCGGGAGGTGAATGAACAGGTGCTCACCTTCCCGGCCGGTGCAGCAGCCCGACCCCCAGCCCAGGTTCAAATTCACATGTACGAGTGCCACGGGCTCCGCGGGCACACAGTCTCCGCGGGCACACGGGCTCCACGGGCACACAGTCTCCGCGGGCACACAGTCTCCGCGGGCACACGGGCTCCGCGGGCACACGGGCTCCACGGGCTCCGCGGGCACACGGGCTCCGCGGGCACACAGTCTCCGCGGGCACGCAGTCTCCGCGGGCACACAGTCTCCACGGGCACACGGGCTCCGCGGGCACACGGGCTCCGCGGGCACCCAGTCTCCGAGGGCACGTTGGTAGCGGCCAGCCATCCGAGCCGTTCAGCTGCTGGACCTTCTCTCCTACCATCCGTAGGGGCCTTTCCGTTCTCCTGAGCTTCTGCACAGAGCTTCTCTGTCCATTTGCTGTACCCACACTCAGCGTGCCCCTACGCATGGACATTCACCTGTTTCTAGGTGTGACCACTGACGGCCGAACTGGGGACACCCAGACCCACACGCCCCATGAGCCGAAATTGCTGTCCCAGAGCTGTGCCCTGTGCCCAGCTGCCCTGATTCTGCTCGTCACCCCGTGGAGCAGAGCAGCCCGGACACTCCAGAAAGACCCTTCAGGCTCGCAGGGAGAGGCTGCAGCTCGAAGGAGGACGCCTCCTCTCGGGGCACCGAGTCCTGGCCACCCGCCTCTGACTCAGTGTCTGGCCCCAGGCGGCCAGGCAGGCACACGCAGGAGGGCAGCTGTGGGCGGAACACATGCACACGTGAATGCATGATTCAGCTGGAAACGCTCCCCAAGCTGTGCCCTGTGTCAAGGGATGGAAACGAGGCGCCTGGAGGTTGGGCACATGGTGAGCTGGCACCCCTGACTCCAAACTCCCTGCTCTTAACCACCAGGAAGCCCTCAAGCCCCCTCGCCACCCAGAGCATCTCTGTCCCCACAAAGGGAGTGGAGAGGGCCGGCCCCTGTGCTCACCTCCCGCAGGACCCAAGCTGCGTGGGGAGACAGGAGGCCAGCGGGTGGTCTGTCCCAGCCCCCTGGCCCCCACCGGCACGTTCATCTCCTCCCTCCCTGCCCGTCTCCATCCTGCCACCAGCCCCAAGGTGAGGCAGGCAGGCAGAGCCGTGCCCTGAAAATGCTCCACGAAACCCCGCGTGCGTCCAGGCGGCTTCGGTTACCAGGCACCCGGCTGGCCCAGCCTCCCTCGAGCCCTGCCAAGGCCTGGCACCGATGCCCCCGGCAGCCCCTCTCCCTGCCAGCAAGCCCACGAGGCCCGAGGGCGCGGGCAGATTGCTTTACCGCTGCCGGCTCGGCCCAGCTCCCCCGGGAGAAGGCCCCATTGTTCCCCGCCCCCGTGGCCCCCGCCTGGCTCGGAGACACCCGGGCTCCGGGCGGCAAGGTCACCGGGCCGCGCAGAATCCACCTGCAGCCGCACCAGCTTCCAGGAAACCGAATCCCAGCGGCAGATGACAGCCGCAGGCGGCAGGACAGAGCCCCCATTCAGCCTCCGCTGGACGGCGTGGCCCGACCTGGCGGCCGCCTCCCCAACCTGGGCCCTCCCACGCCTGGGCACCGGGTTCCCAGAGCCAGCACTGCCCAGACCGTCCGCCCGCCCGCCCGGGGCCACGGCCGGGGACGGAGGGCTGCGATGCACCCTACCCTGGGTGCCCGGGACAGGTGACAGGGTGGGTAGGGAAGGGAGCAGAGACCCTGCCCCACCTCCAGAGCCTCACGGACAGCAGGCAGCCTGCGCGGGCACAGGGAACCCTCCAAGCCGAGCGTTAAGGCAGGCAGTCCCCCCACAGGGCCCTACGTGGGTCAGGCGAGTCTTACTGCACCCATTTTATGGATGAGGCCCTCAAGGCTGCAGGGCCTGCCTCGACTGCCGCGTTTCCGTACTGTAGAGGAGCAGAGCTGGGTGGAGCCGGCAAATGGGGCGCCCATGGCCTGCCCTTGCCGACCCAGGGGTCCCCTCGGAGCGAGCAGAAGGAGAGCTGGGTCGAGCAGCAGCCTTTGGGAGGGCGAGGCAGGTGGAGGAAACAGCCAAGAGGGCCAAGATCTTCGAGGTCAGCAGGGCCAGCCCCACCCCACCCGCACCAAGATGTTTTCCTGGACCCATTTCACAGATGGGCCAGCTGCGGGGCAGTCTAGGAAGCAAGTGGATTCACGGGTTGCATTGAGGTTGTCCAAAAGGCCCCCCACACCCTCCCACCTTAACACCCTGCAGAGGAGACCCAGAATGACTTGGGGTCCTGTAGACCACCAGCCTCAGATGGTCTCGCTGTCCCGCTGCCGCTACCTACCCTCAGGCCTGCAGGCTGCAGCCTCACGGACCTCATGGAGGCCGTGGGAGACAGGGCCCAGCCCCCGACACAGAAGGAGACTATTTCTCTTCCAACAGGGTCTCCTGCAGCCAAGTCTCCTGCCAGGTTGGCCATTTGGGGACCAGACAGGAAGAGAGGGATGGAGCAAGGAGGGAAGTGGAGGCGGACTCAGCCATGGGGCAACAGTGCCGTCCTGTCCCACCCTGGCAGCCAGGCCTGAAGCCATGCAGGTCTCGCCCAGGTTCCACAGCCAGGACCCAGGTTCAAGGGCTCTTCCTAGGCTGCCCCATGCTCCTTCTTGAGCATGAAGCCCCAGCCGGGACTCGGGGCTCAGAGGCCTCGGGGCTCAGAGGCAGCCCTGCTTCTCCAAAGGCTGGGCCACGAGTTGCCTGTCACTCAGCTCTTCTGCCCGGCTGGTCACACTGAAAAGAGCGTCCTGTAGCCGGGAGGCATGAATATAGGCTCGGACCCAGCTTGAGAAGCACGGCCTGGAAACCCAAAGGAGGAAGCCTTGGTCTCCAGACCCAGCCGCCCAACCACCACCCTCCCCCCCACCAGCAGCAGCCACCCCAACTCCCCCCAGTCACCACCCCTGGCGTGGCTGCCACCACCGCCGTCACCCATTCACACTGGCCCTTCCTCCCCATCTCCATTTAGCAAACTCCTACTCACTCGCCAAAGCCCAGGCCGAGGGGTCCTTCCTCCCTGAACACTTCCTGAAGGGCCAGCCAAACGTGGCTCAGGCTCGCCCCTCACAGCAATTGGCACCCACGGCAGACCCTGCCTGACTGTGTCCTCTGCAGCGCCTCCCCTACAGGCAGGATAGTGCCCCTTCAGTGGGTTATGGAGGGGATGCGTGGCACGGAGAACCCTTGGGCATTTGTCTAGGAAATGCCGACCTGCTGGAAGCCAGCTCGGGCTGGACCTGTGAACTCCTGGGGATGGGAGCAGGGAGCTGCGGTCGTTCACAACACTGCGTGCTGGGCTCCACTGTTTGCTGATAGCTTGGACCTGACCGTGGGGAATGGGAGATGCCCACCAAGAACCACTTAGGAGAGAAGGGGGCACCCCCTCTACCTGCTCTCCGGCTGTACCTGCCTCCAGCGCCCCGTCCCCACGGACAGCCGCAGGCTGCAGGACGGAGCGCCTGTACTGCAGCTGTACTGCAAGTCCCTCGGGAGCCCCCTGGGGTTCCACCCCAGCCCACCCCCCACTCCGAGTACTACTCTGCCCCATTCACGCAGCAAAAACGCAAGGCCCAGGTGGAGAAACAACACCACAGCTCCCAGGCCAGAAACCTTTGCCCCACCTCACAGGCAGGACCCACACATGAGGCTGGGGGTCACTCACAGCCCCTGCCCCTCCGGGTGGCCGACAGTCAAAGCTCCCACACCAGACACCCTCCCAGTCTGAGCACACCTGCCGAAGAGACTCGGTGTTAAACACCGGTCCCTGGACCCCCAATTTCCAAGAAAGTTAGTTGGGAGACTAATTGTCACTGGAGTGTTATTGATTACTCAAATTGCAGCTTCTCTCTGATGACATTAGGCCCCCAGAAGGAGCAGCTAAAGACCTCACCTGAGCCCCGAGGTATATATTTCTGGGAAGATTTTAGAATTCTGGCTCTTGCTAAGGGGAAGTATTTGAAGACTCCCACAGATCATGACTCAGTCTAGCATTCACGGCCTCGGAACCCAGCACCTACCTGCATCTCCAGTGTCCCCCCCACACACCCTGTACAGAATCCCAGACCTCAGCCCCAGCCAGCTGATGCAGGGATGGGCAATGGTCCCTCTCCCTTCCCTTTACGTCCCTCCTCCGGGAAGCTTCATCGCCCTCGCCCCACAACCCCTTCAGATACGCTGGGAGCTGGTGCCGAAGGGAAAGGAGATCCAGTGACCACAGGCGGGCGCCACCCTGAACGGGATCAACAAGACACCCACTGGTGCACCTGGGGAAACTAAGGTCCAGAGACAGCCACACACTGTCCTTTGGGGGTGTCCAGAGTCTGAGCAATGCTGTTGCCAGTGACCAGGGACTCTACCTCCAGGGTTCCCCGTCCTGCCTCTTGCGTCCAGGGCCCCGGGCCCTCCCTGTGGCCCCAGCTGTACCCGCCGAGAAGTCATGCAGTCCCTCTGACGGCACCCCCTCCCACGCTTCGGATTCTCTGACGGCTTGGTCCTGACCAAGGCAGGGGAGGATGCTTGTCATTGAGACCGGGTCACCAAGCTGGAAAGCTATGTTCCCATTGCCAAGACTTCCTGACTTCTAAAGCCCTAAGTGAAAACACTTCGAAGTCACCGTTTTCAAAGATTTAGGGCCTTAAACACCACTGGGGTAGGGGGTGGGGTGATGTCCAGGTGATCAGCTGGTCAGTTTTTAGTAGCTCCCCGAGGTAATATTTCCCCCACCCGGCCCCCACCCATCCACGCGCTCTCCACCCACCACTTGGGATTCTAGGCAGGACACCCACAAGGTAGGCAGGGCAATCAAGGGCCCAGAGGCGCCACCACGGGGGCAGGGGCTGGGGGCCCAGGCCCAGGGGCTCTGCTGGACACTGCAGCCACAGAACCAGGCCTGCGCAGGGGGCTCAGAAGCTCCCCGGCCTGCCTCCTGCACACGCGCTGCGAGAGCCAGGCCGGCCCCAGGCCTCCGAGTGCCAGGCCCGGGCCTGGGCCGCGAGGGGCCGCGGGCCGGGCAGGCGGGGGCGGGGGTCCGGGGTCGGGGGTCCGGCCAGCTTTAATGCGCTGACAAAGCCTCATTTGCAGGTCAATGCCGCGGCACACTCGCCTCTCCCCTCGCCCGGCGCCCTTTGTCCGGCCGCGCCCGCTCCTCGCGCCAGATGGCCGCGGAAATGCTAATTTCGGGCGCCCCCGCCCCCCGCGTTTAATTGCGCCTTTGCAGATGGGCCGCGAGTGTGCCCTTCATGCAGATGAGCGTGGCCTGGCCGCTGCCCGGCCTGCGGGCCGCCGCCCTCGGACCCGGAGCCGGCGGGGAGGGGGCGAGGAGGGAAGGGGTGGGGGGCCGTCCCCGCAGCAGCGCGCCGCCGGGCACGAGCGGGCACCCAGCGGGCCGGGCGCGGGAAGCGCGCTTTTCTCTTTTCATTTCTCCAAAATGGGATCTTAAGTGACTCTGAATGAAAACAAATTGGCCCGCTTTCTTCTCCAAACAGACGCGCGGCGTGGGGGCGGGGAAGGGGCGGACGGGCTGGAAGCGGGGGGTGGCCAGGGGACCCCTGCCCAGGCCGGGCCCTCGCACCCCGACGCCAGGGCCCCGCCCCAGGACGGCACTCGGGGCGGCCAGGTAAGTCCTGGCAGAAGTGGGGCCTCCTTTAACTGGAGCCACGGCTCCTGGGACTCAAGCAACCGGAATGCGGACAGACGCCCCTCGCCCTTCCCGTTTCCATCCTGAAACAGATGCCCAGGCCGGGCTGGACCGAGAAATGGGACAGGCCACGGGGGGCACAACCTCTGGGGGCCAGCCAGCTTCCTGGGCGCTCTGACTCCAGCCCCAGCAGGAGCCGAGCTGCCCTCACAGGCCTCCGCCCCCACGAGGGGAGGAGGATCCCTCAGGTCCCCGGCTCCCTACACCCACAGCTCTGCGCAGAGGGGGCTCAGACCAGACCGCACAGCGGTGCAGGGGTAGGCAGGGGGTGCAGCCGGCCTGGAGCTGGGGGAGCTTGGGAGAATGGATAGGAGGCATGAATGAGTGAGAAAATGTTGGGGAAGGTCCTTTGTGACCTTGTAGTATTTTTTTTATTGGAGTATAATTGCTTTGCAACGCTGTGTTAGTTTCTGCTGTACAGTGAAGTGAATCAGCTATATGTATACATATATCCCCGCCCCCTTGGACCTCCCTCCCATCCCCCCATCCCACCCATCTAGGTCATCACAGAGCACACAGCCGAGCTCCCTGTGCTATATCACTGGTTCCCACGAGCTGTCTATTTTATACTTGGTAGTGTATCTATGTCAAACCCAATCTCCCAATTCATCCCACCCTCCCCTTCCCCACCCCCCCCGCCCCCAGCCCCGTGTCCTTGTAGTATTTTAACCACGAACTTACAAACACTATGCTTTGCTGGGTGATGGACTCGCTCTATCACCAGCTATGAAACAGGGAGAGGGCCATGTTATGGGCCAGCAAATACTCCTGACATGTAACTCAGGCCACAGGGACCGTTAGAAAGGAAAGGGACCTGTGTGTTCCTCAGACTTTCTGTTGTATTTTTGTGGTCTGCCCGGGCAAAGGGCTGACACGCCACAATATTGGATAATCCATGAGCCAGGTCCAAGGTCAGCCAGCATGGTGAACTGGTCCAGCGGCCACCAGCCCAGTGACGGCTCCTGGTTGCTGATCCCTCTGCCTGGAGTGCCCTCCCTGCCGGCCACCCTCACCTTCACCTGCTCCCAGATCCCTCCGGGCTTCCAGGACAGTCCCCAGGCACGCCCTCGGCCACCTTCACCCGGGAGTGCCCAGCACCCGGCACAGAACCTGGCTCAGTGGACTCAGTGGGGGACATCACGGGGGCTCCAGCTGACAGGCCTGGGCCAGAGGGCTCAGCCGACCCCTGATGCCCGACCTGCCAGCCCAGGATCTGTGCCAACACAGTGACAGGCTGTGGGCAGGGGGTGGCTCGTGAGAAATGCCCAACCAGGATGCACCATGGAAGTTTCCATGGTCACGGGATGGGAACCATTTCCTATCAATGTGGAATTAACAGGTGCCCCCCTCAGGCCTCCCCTTTCATTTCTTTCCAGGAAACAGTTCAAACGAGATTTGTACACCCATTTGAGACAAACATGGCTTGGTCCCGACCCCCTGCAATCACTTCGTTAACCAAAGGCTTCCATCTTCCCCCGGGGATGGTGCTGGAGGCTTGTCAGTGGAGCGCACTCCTCCACCCCTGCAAGGTGTCCTGGGACGGCAGCCTTGCCCGGGCCTCGCCGGCCGCCCTGGACCTCAGGTCCGGTGGCCGCGTCTGCACTGGTGAGCGGTCTCTTTAGAGAGCGTCTGTGCTTTCCTTCTGTTTGTGTTGCCACTTTTCAATAATGACGTCCCCCCAAACCTGTAACCTGGGGAGAGTCTGGCCTTTTGCTAACACATTTGCTAAGGTGCAAGCCATCTTCCGGTTTTTGCTACAGTCACCAGCTGCTGCTTGTACTGAAATCTTTCTTCCAAACCGTGTGTCTGTGACTTTGTTTACCACACTCATATTATGGGTCTTAAACCTCTCATCATGGTTAAATATTTTGAAATTAAGACAATATATGTGTAAACATGTGTGTATACGTATTTACCGCTTTAAAGTAGGTACTAAAATGTGCACTTTGAACCTAAAAGGTAACGTGGGTCCCGAAATTGCATAGAACCCCAAGCTACCATCTCTGGTGTTCTTTGGGTAGGAGAATGTCTCTCGGGGAATTTTACTTTCTTTTTGATACATTTCTGTATTGTTTGCATTTTTTTTTTTTACCGTGAGTGTATAACACTTCTACAATTGAGGGAAATATAAGGCTATTTTCATTTTGAGAATTAAAAAAAAAAAAAAGCACCACTGGTTTGCCAACCATGTGACCTAAACCTTGTGGTGGCAAATCCACGAGCTGGCCCTGGGCCGGTGGGGGAGCAGGGGTCCATGGCAGGACCTCCTTACAAGAAGGGCCGCCTCAGAACGGATTCCTGGGGACGCCTCAGTAACTAAACCCCCTTGGACAGAGGCCAGGGCAGGCCCCCTCCGTGCCAAATTCCACTTGGGCCTGCTCTCAGTTCCAGAAAATTCCAAAGTATACTGTTGTTATCATTATTATTTTGCAATTACGTGACATTTTTTAAATGCCTGGAGTGTTTTTCTACCATTTTCATTAGCTCCTTCTCACTCTGCCCACGAGACAGGTCAGCATTTTGCTTGCCATGAAACAGGCCTGCAAAAGCTCAGAGAGGTCAGAAAACCTGCACGGGTCACACAGCAACAGGGCGGAACGGATTGGGGGTGGGGGGGAGCGAGAATCGATGTCGGGATCCGGCCCCAGGTCATCCTGCAGAAGGTGGCGTATATCTCACATTTCAGCCCCTACTGGGCTTTCATTTGGATTTAGGAATTGGGGGGAGGGGGGACATTGGGAAAGAGAAGAAAAAGCAGCAGTGTGATAGGAGAAAAAAGGAAAAGGAAAACCAGAGTCAGGTGCAAGAGACAGAAACAAGAAGCACTGATTCCACGGGGCAAGGGGCCTGGCAGAGTGGCCACCCAGAGGCCCAGGCAGGGGACTCAGGCCCTCGAGGTGGCCCTGCTGGCCCATTCTCCCTGCACCTCTGGACCAGGGCCGGGTTCTAAAGGAGCTGGGCATGAGATGGCCTCCCTTTCTGGACTCTGAATATTCAGTCCAGAAGGGAGGGGGGTTGGGCCTGGAAGGATGGGGGTCTCCAGATGCCCCTCGAGACTTCTCTGAAAGGTGTGTGAGGCCCTAGAGCCTGCATTAGTCATGAACCTCAGTCACCAAGCCCATCCCCCAGCCTCAGGAGCAGGCGCCACAGCCCAGCGCCCACCCTCACGATGACCCAGCCTGCTGGAGGCCCGAACAGGGCAGCTCACCTTTGGTCATCTCAGACCCCAGGGCAAGAGGCCCAAACTGGAAGCTCAGAATTATGGGCTGAGTTGTGCCGTGTCGAATCCTAACCCCTAGTATCTCAGGATGCAACCTTATTTGGAGAGGGGGCTTTGCAAGAGGTCATTAAGTTCAAATGAGGTCACCAGGGTGGGGCCCTAATCCCATATGACGGGTGTCCTTATAAGAAGAGGAGATCAGGACACAGACACACACAGAGGGACGGCCATGTGAGGACACAGGGGGAAGATGGCCGTCTACACACCAAGGAGAGAGGCCTCAGAGAAACCAACCCTACCGACACCTTGATCTTGGACTTCCAGCCTCCACGACTGGAGACAATGAATGTCTGTGGGACTTTGTTACAGAAGGCCCTAGGAGACTAATACCCCCAGCACCCGCCCCTCCAAAACTCGACAGAGGGGAAGACACCTGTCCAGACCCATGCAGCCAGGGTGGGCAGAGATGCCATGGCCCAGACCTCCAGACCAACAGAAACCCCCACCCATGCCAGCTTTGAGACCTTTTCTAATTCAGTGCATCAAGCTCCCTACAGCCGGCTTCCTTTAGAAGCAGTGTCCTGACACCCAGGGACTCATTGTGAAAGTGGGGAGGCCCCAGAATGCCATTTTCCAAGGCCGAGATTAAAAAGCCACGCGCGAAGCCCACAGCTGTGGGCCCCTAACGCTAACCGGGGAGAGTGAGCGCTTGGATCCGGCTGACTTGGGTGGCTGGGGAGGTTTGGTGCCCTGGAGAATCGGGGCCTGCCTGGAGGGCCAAGCCCAGGCTGGGGGCTGCGGGCACTGCTGGGCCTCCCTCCTGCCCACCGGGCCTTCATTAACAGCCTCCTCCAGTCCAGCTGGAGTCAGCTGATTGGCCCATTCTGGTGGCATTGGGAGTCCCCAATATCTATTTTTCCACCCGCACATGTTCAATTAAATTTTGCTTTTGTGCCAGAGGGGCCTCCGATGTGAGCGTTTCTTGGGAGTTTTTCCACGTTTCTTTATGTCCTTGAAACCAAAGTCAGTCACCAGGTTTCAGAAAACACCCTCCTGGATGGAGCGGGTAAGAGGAAAGAAAAACACAACACAAAACAAAAGCAGAAGAAACAAAAGAGAAAGCACTGACTGCCTTTATACAGAATCCTCCTCCGAGGAGACAATTCATTCCGATTGAAACGTCTCCCTTGTGCAGTGTTCACGGAACGCGCTTGTCGCATTGGGCAGAATGCAAATCCTCCTTTTTCCTTTGATTCAAATATTTAAATTTTCAAATATATATGCTGTGACAATCGAATGGCAGCTGACCTCACTTATTTTCATAGAAGACGCGGAAGCCATGAGCAGCAGTTAATCTAGCCAGCAGAGGCGCCCACAGCCCTGGGGGGGGGGGCGGGGGAATAATCCTTTTATTCAGACATTTGGCTTAAAAGAATAACAAGGAGAAAAAGCTGGAACGTAATTACATTGCATGGAAAACAGAGAAAGATTTTTTCTCTCTGTCTAACGAGCTTTCTCTTTTTCCTTCCTCAAAGAATGGGGCGCATGGCCAGAGGCTATTTTCTTGGTTAAGAAATCAGGAGTGTTTTCCTTCCTTATTGTCCCCTACTCTCACCCACCCCACAAGGGATTTTCTTAGTCGGGTTGGCTGCCACTGGCTCGTTCGTTCATCCACTCATTCACTATAAATTCCAGTGGAAGACCTACTGTGTGCTCAGCCCACCCGGGCTCTGGCTGGGCCAGTGGAATCAGACACCCCCTCCCCCAACCCTACCTTCCTTCCCGCTCCTTCCCTGGGGGCAAGGTACCCCAGCTCCTTCCCTGGGGGACTCGGTACCCCAGCAGAGCCATCCCCTGGGCCATCAGGGCCCACGGGGTTCCCTCCGCACCTTCCCCGGGGTCGGGGGTGGGGGCCCAGAGCACCTAAGAGGAAGGCGTCTGAGCACCGCGGGGAGGGGGAGGAGAGGGCACCCCTCCCTTGGACAGCAGGGCCGGCGTCTGCCACAGTCTCTGTTGCTAAGTCCTGCTCCCGGCCCGGGTCTCCCAGAGGACCCCAGCCCAGCCCATCAGCAGGGCTGGGTCTTTAATATTTAAAGAGCTCTCCCGGACATTTCAAGAACTCCCCGACACGATTTTCTGTGATGCGTGTGCTGTCGGGACATCTGTCTTCTATACCTAATAAAGTCGCCCCGATTCAGAATGAACTCCTCGGCATCGCTTTGAATCGGGCTCACATATGGTTGGTAATTAGCTGGCTATCTCCTGGAGTTAAATGATTTTTTTCTCGCCCGTTCGCATCCATAATAGACGCGAACAGAGTTGGGATTGTTCCCCGTTGCGGGACATTCTGCGCCTGAATGAGCGGGGGCTGCTGTGTCGACGCGGATTTGCCATATGGTTGCGCGGAGCCGGGAAGAATGGGCCCCTGTGTGTGCGCCCGGGACGCGGCGGCGCGGGCCGTGCCAGCCGGGCGGAGCCGGGTGCCCGACGGCGCGTGAGGAGCGGGCGCCACGGCCGGGGGCGCACGTCAGGGCGCGGGGTGCCCTCGGGCCGGGCGCGCGGGTCATGCGCCGGGACAGACGCCGGGAGCGCCGGGCCGGCTCCCCGCCGCCTGGAGCGCGGAGGACGCGCGGACGGACGCACTGACGACCAAAGCACGACGGACGGACGGCCCGCGCCGCCCCGGGGCCCTCGCGCCCGTGCAGGCCGCGGGCCGCGGCGGGGGCCGGCACTGCGGCTGCAGCAGCCCCATTGTGAGGCCGGCGAGACAATGGGCGGCCCGAAGAGGCACCTGCTCGCCTGAAAGGCCCATAAATCGCCGCCGCGTCCAGCTGCCTTCCCGCCCCTCCCCGCGGACCGGCGAGCCCAGCGCGGTCGCGGCCCCGAGAGGGAGCCTCCCGCCCGCCAACGCCGCACACGCGGCCGCGGGGCAACGCCGCGGGCTCCCTCCGGCCCCGCGCAGCTCCCGCGGGGACCCACCGCGGCCTCCCCTCCGGAGAGGCCTGCGCCCAGGGCCGCTGTCCCCTCGGGTAGCCAGTACGGTCCCTCCTGCCGGGTGCCCACGCACCCACGCACCCGCCCGGGCTTAGGGTGCTCACTCGGGCTGCCTCTGAACCAAATTCTTGAACTTTTGAACCCCAGTTGTTACTGTTGCTGCTGTCTATAGTGTTGGGAGCCCGGGAAAGCTCCCTAACACCGGAGGACCAGGCTCCCCACCGCTCCCGCCCCACCTCCCCTCCGCTCCCCTCCCCTCCCCCCTTCCGCGCCCCTCCCCCCTCCCCGACCCTCCCTCCCCCCCTCCCCTCTCCTCCCCTCCCCCGGGGCCTGGGATAAACAACCCCGCCCCTGACCTCCAGGCATACCAGGCTCCATCCCATCTCGCTAAACTAAGGCCTAGCCCAGTTAGGGACCTGCCAGCCCCTAAAAGAGGGGGCCAGTACCCTGTCTGTCCCAGGCGCACCCAGCCCTGCGGGTGTTCTGGGAGTCTTCCCCTTTCAGAGGCTGGACTGAGTCCTCCAGCTGGAAGGGCCACGCTCTCAGGAGGGCACAACTTTCAGCTCCTGGACACTTACGTGTGTCTGGCATCAACTTCCCCATAACCGCAGCCATGGTCACCTCCGTGGTCACCCCGGAGGCACAGGGGGTGGGGGGAGATGGGACAGGTGTTTTCCAGTGCCCACACCGATCAGGCCTGCGGCCTAGGGTGGGGGGTTGACCACTAATTCCTCCATGTATCTGATGCAGCTGTGTATTTCCCCAGGTTTTTAAAATCTCCCTCCTTGGAGGGTGGAAGTGATGGCCAGGTTGGGCCATCTTGACCACCAGGAAGTGGTGCTCCTACAGGGGCTATAATGCCTCCTTGGGTGCCCCCAGATGCAGCAGGGCGGGCTCATCTTGGGGCGCAGCCTACAGAGTCAGGGAACAGGGCCCTGCTCCAAACAGCCAGCCTCAGGTGGGCACTGGAGAGGGGCCTTGACCTGAGTCGAGGGAGGATGTGGCCCCTGGCTGCGGGCAGGGTGTGAGGCCTGCCCTCCCCTCTATGGCAGCAGCTCCTCGGTTGGATGGACACCCTGCCTCTCTCTCCACGGAGGGGGCTGGACTTGGGCTCCGCAACGGTCTAGGCATTCAAGTGTTGGCACACAGGTTCAGCTGGGGTTTTCTTCCAGGAAAAGGAGTGCATTCAGCAGCCAGGTCTTTGGCAATGCCAGCCCTGTGCTGGTGGCCTGCCGTGTGCACCCCGAGGGACGCGGCACCCCAGGCCTGCAGGAGCCGGCTGAGATGGCCAGGCCTCTAAACACTGGTCTGGGGGTGCCGGGCAGAGGGCTGCGTCAGCAGGGCCCGGAGCCTGCTCCTTGGGTCTCCTGGCTGCAGGAAGATGCTCACCCCCACCCCCAGTTCTCCAGCTCTTTTGATTTTCATTATCTTGATTTTAATTATCGAGCTCCATCTCATCTCCCCCCTCCCCTCCCCTAATAAAGGGCCAGGATTTTCCCCGCTCCCTCTCTTCTCCCTGACATATTAGAAGAATGTTCTTCCACTTCCTTTGATGTCCTTTACAAGCTGCATCTCATTTCCTGCTGGGGCATTTCTGACCTCGAGTGACTTCTACCAGCCAGGCTGCGTGGCTGTGTCTCCCCCTTGGTGCCCCGCCCAGATGCCACTCTTCGTTCCACCTTCCCCACCTCCTTCCCCCGGCCTCCAAGGGGGCAGCCCCGTCCAGCCTCAGCTGAGTATCCGAGGACGGCTCCTCCTTTCCAAGTCTCCCTGTGGAAATCCAGCGATCTGCTTCCCTGGGGCCTGTGCTCTGCATTCTCTGGGCAGGCTGGTTTCGTTCATTCTCCGCCTTGATGGCGTGAGCTGGGTAGGGGGTGTGAGGGACACAGGGGGCTGGGGGCCTCCAGCATCCAGGGCAGAAGGAGTCTGTGTCCTCCGGACGGAGGCCGTGGGAGGTGCAGGAGCCCATCAGAGCAGAGGGGCTGGTGCGCTCCCTAAGCCTGGCTCTGTGCACCCCCAAAGCGGCACAAGTGAAACGGAAAGCTGAAAACCGAAGCCCCTGAAATGAGCCACCAAAAAGAAAAACAAAACTAGAATCAACAAAGGGGAGTCGTTTGACAGGATTCAAACAGTATGTCTTTCTTCCCTCCCTCCCCTCCCTCCCTCCCTCCCTCCCTCCCATCCTTCCTTCCTTCCTTCCTCCCTCCCTCCCTCCCTCCCTTCCTTCCTTCCTTCCTCCCTTCCTCCCTCCCTCCTTCTCTCTCTCTCTCTCTCTCCTGATCAGGCACATGACTCTGAGCTTAAAGCACCATCAGAACCAGTGGAAGTATCTTCAGCGCAGGCTGGGAACTGGGTCCTGGGACCTGAGACCCAGTCCCTGCCCCTTTGGGGTATAACAGACCACACAGGGATCTCCCAGCACAGGAGGGCAAGGGCGGAGGGAGGTTTGCACAAGAAAGCAGAGGAGATAGACCCTTGCCTTTGTCTCAAACCCCAGCTAGGCTCCTCCCAGGGAGGTTTGCGTGTGTGACAGCTCCATTTTATTACTATTATTTTATTAGGATTATTACTACTTCAATCACCAAAAATGACTCAAAAGAGGCTCAGAAAAGCAGCAGCCAGGACTCAAGGGCAAACGTGGGATGTCCTGTCCAGGCAGGGACCGTCCACCCAGTGGGACAGGCTGCAAAGGGAGGTCCTCTGGGTAGCGATGGCTGTCTGGAATCAGGACATCACGGACTGGTCCCCTTTGCAGGGTCTCTGGCATGGCACTGGCGTGAGGTCAGCAAGGTTTTTGTGCTGTTTTCAAACAAAGCCCAGGGCCTTCCCTGGAAGCCAGCAGCGATCTTCTAGAACAAGGGAAAGGAATGCTTTCCGGGACAAACTGCTGGGCGCTGCCCTGATGGCGGGCCCGGACCACAGCTGCCTCGGCCCCGTGGGTCCACGCTGCACTCCCAGACCGACGCCCGTTCCAGTGGCAAAGACAGATTTACCCCGTGGGAGGATTCGGGGTCTGGGATTTGCTTCAAAACAAACAGCAATCACAAAAAATTAAGAGGTGGGGGAGGGAGACCAACTGACAAGTTTCGAGAAATGGTAACGATTGCTGACTCTGACTGGTGAGCGCGCAGAGCTCACGGTAATCTTTTATTAACTTTGTGTATGTTTACAAGTTCCAAGTTCCCCGGAAAGAATTTTTTTAAAGGAGATACAAGCGATACTATTACTATTGCTGAGAAAATGTAACACCAGCTACAAAGTTCACAAAGAAAGAGAGAAATTATATGCACGTGTAAGTTGTGTGTGTGACGTACTTGTATATAATATCTATTATGTATTTTATATCTGTATAAAGTATACACACATACAATAAAAGAAGGCAGGAAGGGTTGCTAGCAAGTGCCCTTATCAGGTGTTGTCATGTCACCGTTTCAGTGGCCTTGGGTCGGGGGGCGGGGGTGGGATCCGTGCTGTCATGGGCACGTGCCCCCGACTCTGCTTCTCGCCTGGATCCAACTCTGATGTCTAAGTAAGAAGCCGCTCCCACCATTTGGTCAGTTCAAACACAGGAAATGCTCCGTGACCTTTTTTCTGTTTATTACTAAAAATCCCTGCTAAAGGAAAACAGTTTTGTTTTTAATTTGGGTAACAATCGTTCTGTGAGTCCTGAAGCAAACCCCCTAGAAAATTCTGGGTATGCACTGAGCCCTGCCGGGAAAGGTGCCATGGCCGGGGGGCTGCAAACTCTTTGGAAACTTGTCTGCTTGGTCAGATGGGGCAGAGGCGGTTCTACTCAACTCCCCAGGCCAGGCTGTTAGAGACCTTGCTGCTTTCACCAGGGCTCCGGGAGCACTGCCATGCTGTGAGGAAGCCCAAGGAGGCCTGAGGAGAAGCCACAGGAAAAGCAGCTGAGGCCCAGCTGGCGGCCAGCTCCACTCTCCCAGGCACGGAGTGAGCCGAGCCATCTTGGAAGGCAACCCCCAAACCCCGGCCAAAGCACCCTAGCTGACTCCCCATAAACAGAGCTACAGCACCTGCCAGCGCTTCCCAAGTCCCTGACTCATAACATCATAGGCATAAACAAAACCGTTGTTTTAAACCACAAAGCACTGGGATGGCTTCTACTTGGCACAAGATCACTGGCACAGGTGTTCTCATGCCAGTGACTGGGAGAGAAGGGCTGGTTGCCAGTGGTCCTCTGCCCTCACGGTCCTGGCATTGAGGAGTACAACCCTGGTCGAGTTTCAGGGCCGAAGGGGATGCTGAACACACAGCCATGCGACCCAGAAGCGGGCTGGCCCCTAAGGGGGCCCCACACCCTAGGGCTCTCAGGCAGTGGCTAAGTTCGAAGCATTTCTTCCCGATGCCACTCAGTCCACCACAGGCCACTTCTCCTTCTTAGTCTAGGGAACATATGCCAGCGATACACTCTGTATCCCCACTACCCTTGAAAATCTCACTTCAAGGCTTATGTAATCCCGATGTTAAATTCCAGAATAAGAGATCGGGGCTGCTTAAGTATGCCCAGCTGTAGCTCACAGCGCAAGCTCTGAGACTGGGACCTGTTCCCAAACCGTGATAATTTTCCTCCTTCATCATATAAAAAAGTTAGTTGAGTGACTGGACGTGTGTGTCTGTGTCTGTGTGTGTTGTGTGTCTGTGCGTGTGTGTGTCTGTGCGTGTGTGTGTGTGCGTGTGTGTGTCTGTGTGTGTTGTGTGTCTGTGCGTGTGTATGTCTGTGTGTGTGCATGTGTGTGTGTGTGTGTGTGTGTGTGTATTTATATGTGTGTTTGTGCGTGTGTGTGCAGGAAGTTTCGCTGGGGACCACTCTTGGGCTCACCTGGCTGGTGGGGTGAAAGAGCAACGTTAAGAACCGGAGAAGCTGAGCTATGGTGCAGACCTGAGGAAGGTCTCAGCCAATCCCTCGGGGGCCCCGGAGCTGGGATGGTCTCTCAGAGTTGTCTGTTCAAGGCAAGGGGCCAGGGCTTTGCCCCCTGAATCCGCCAGCCTTTGCAGGTGGGGCATGTACGGGCAGGGATGAGGCGACTCTCTTCAACTGAGAGTAAGACCTGCAGAAACACTCATCTGAACCAGCAGCGGCCAGCCTCCTGCGGTGGGTACCGATGCCTTAGTGGTTCAGCACACTGAGACCTGGGAACGTAAGCCTTGCCTCCAGAGCCTGGGCCCCGGACAATGCAGATGGATCAGTGCAGCACCAGGGGAGGGGAGGCGGAAGTGGCGTGTGGAGTCTCGTTCGTGTGGAAGCTTGTGATCCGTCCTGTGGCCTCAGGAAAGCTCAGGATGGTGGATCACCGTGGCGGGGATGAACGTGCGGCCAGCATGTTGCAGTCAGAAGCTGGGTCACTGTTGCGCTAGCCATGCAGAGGGACTCCCATCCTGCCCCCAAGCTCTTCCATCCCACCTGCAGCTCCTTTGCCCAGATGCTCCCTGCCTCACCTACTGGCCACTTTTTAAAGCATATACTAACTCTACCACAGAACAGAAGGCAACCAGCGAGGACACGGGACCCTGCCACGCTGAAAGACCCGGCCTCCCGCCCTTACATGTGACAGGCTCGAGTTGGCACCTGTAGGACACTGAAGGCAGTGCTCAGAGAGGAGGCTCCAAATTTTCCAGACACGTGTCCAAGCATCCAGGACAACTTGACACCGCCACCCCGTCCTTGCTGTCATTCCTGGAAACCTAAAGCAGTGACTTGGGATCTTCAAAGGAGCTGTCTCTGTCAGCTTCGTTTACCGGATGCTGTGTAACAAAAATCTCAGTGGCTTACACCAACTACAGAGGATTTCTCTCTGTGACAGTCCCATCCTGGTGGGCTGGGGCTGGGTTCCACTGCAAGTCAGTGGAAGGGGCAGCCCCATCAGGACCCTGCTGGTCCCTCAGTGGAAAGATTAAAAAGGTGGCCCCATACCCAGGGCTGTAAGGGCTTCTGCTCAGGCGTGGCGTATGTCACATAAATCACATTTCATTGGCCAGAGCAAGTCACATGGCCAAGCCTGATATCAACATGCAGGAGATGTAGAATCCTCCCACAGGGCAGGGCAGCAAATATTTGGACAATAATGCAATCCACCATCGTGCAGAGCCAACTGAACGAGGAACGGACCAATGGCTCAGGCTCTCTGTCCCAGTCAGGTCAAACCCAAGAGGTACTGAAAGGAAGCCACAGTCATCAGGGATCTTTTTTTTTTTATTTTTGGGCCACACCGCAAGGCTTGCAGGATCTTAGTTTCCAAACCAGGGATTGAACCCAGGCCTCAGCAGTGAAAGTGCCGAGTCCTAACCATTGGACACCAAGGAATTCTTTAACGTTCTTTTTTTTTTTTTTTTTTTTTTTTTGCGGTACGCGGGCCTCTCACTGTTGCGCTTCTCCTGTTGCGGAGCACAGGCTCCGGACGCGCAGGCTCAGCGGCCATGGCTCACGGGTCCAGCCGCTCCGCGGCACGTGGGATCTTCCCGGACCGGGGCACGAACCCGTGTCCCCTGCATCGGCAGGCGGACTCTCAACCACTGCGCCACCAGGGAAGCCCCTAACATTCATTTTTGATTATGCTTTGTCTTTGTGTCTAAATTGTAATTAGGTTTCTGTTTGTTTGAATTCACCTAAAAACTCGTGGTCATTCTAAAAAAAAAAAAAAAAAAAACTCGTGGTCAGTGTGGTCCACCCAGGAGAAAAGTTTGAAAAACAGTGTCTTGGACAGGAACTCTCATTCACTGCTGGTGGGAATGCAAAAATGGTACAGCGCCTTCGGCGGTGTCTCACAAAATTCAGTGTACTCTTACCGTATGATCCAGCAACCGTGCTCCTTGGTATTTCCTCCAAGGAGTTGAGAACTTAGCTCCACACCAAAAATGTGCACAGTTTTATTCACAATTGCCCAAACTTGGGAGCAGCCAAGATGTCCTTCAGTAGGTGAACAGTTGAATAAACTGTGGTCCATCCAGATGATGGAATATTACTGAGAAATATTTTAAAATGAGCTAGCAAGGGCTTCCCTGGTGGCGCAGTGGTTGAGAGTCCGCCTGCCGATGCGGGGGACACGGGTTCGTGCCCCGGTCCGGGAAGATCCCACATGCCGCGGAGCGGCTGGGCCCGTGAGCCATGGCCGCTGAGCCTGCGCGTCCGGAGCCTGTGCTCCGCAACGGGAGAGGCCACAGCAGTGAGAGGCCCGCGTACCGCCAAAAAACAAAAACAAAAAATTTTTTAAAAATTAAAAAAATAAAAAATAAAATGAGCTATCAAGCTCATTTGGAGGAAACTTAAGAAGTGAAGTGAAAAAAGAAGCCAATGAGAAAAGGCTCCACATTGTAGGAATCAAACACTATGACATTCTGAAAAAGGCAAAACTATGGAGACAGTAAAAGTTCAGTGGTTGCCAGGGGCTGGGAGGAAGGATGAACAGGCAGATTACAGAGGATTTTTAGGGCAGGAAAGTACTCTTTAGGATCCTGTAATGGTGGATTCATGTCCTTATACATCTGTCCAAACCCATACAATATCCAACATGGAGAGTGAACTCATATAAAATATAGACTTCCGTTAATATTTAAATAACGTATAAAAACTTTTTGGGTTTTTTTGTTTTGTTTTGTTTTGTTTTGTTTTGTTTTTGGCGGTACACGGGCCTCTCACTGCTGTGGCCTCTCCCGTTGCGGAGCACAGGCTCCGGACATGCAGGCTCAGTGGCCATGGCTCACGGGTCCAGCCGCTCCGTGGCATGTGAGATCTTCCCGGACCGGGGCACGAACCCGCGTCCCCTGCATCGGCAGGCGGACTCTCAACCACTGCGCCACCAGGGAAGCCCTATAAAAACTTTTTTAAAAACAAAAAGAAACAGTGCTCTTGAGACAGCATCGGGGGAGGGCAGCTAGAGCCATTGGGCCAGGAGCGTGGGCTGTGTCCTGACTTGGGCACTTGGCCAGTGACCCTGGGCCAGTGGCTTTGCTGTCCTCCCCTGTAACGTGGAAAGCTAATGTCTCATGGACAGGACTGTCCTGGTGTCCACAGGGCCTGGCTGGGAGTGGAAATCGGGGCAGGGTAGCCTGAACTACAACTTACGTCCAAAAGAAGGGGCTCTCCCCTTCTCTGGGAAGGCTTCCTCAGCTCTGAGCATGGCCCACATTCACACTAACATGGAACCAGGAACCTCAGAGGTCTCCCCCGCTTCCCCGCTTTCCAGTCCCCCTCAGGCCTCACCCCGACCAGTCCATCAGCAAGTCCCATCAGCTCTCCCTCCCAATATACCTCCCAGATCCCCCCACCCCACCTCCCACTCCGGCCCCTCTGGTCCACTATTCTGTGAGCACTCCAGACCTCAGGGCCTTTGCACTGGCTGCTCCCTCTGCTGAAACTACCTTCTCCCAGTTAATCCTCAAGACTTGCACCCCTCACCTCCGCCAAGCTCAGATGCACTTGCTGGGGGGTGGGAGGGGGGCTTCCTGGCATGGCCTGCTTTAAACAATAGCCCCCTGGCCCCGGGTTATGTCACCTCTCCCCACAGAGGCAGCTCCTGCTAGCAGGGAATTGTGTCTGTTTCATGCATCGCTGTGTCTCTGGTGCCTAGAGCAGTGTCTGGTGTGCTGGAGGCACTGGGAACGTTTGCCCACCTGGTACCTCTGCTAGGGTGGCCGGCCACAGTAGCCCCTCCCTGGCCCCTCCTTTGTTCTCCTCCCGGCAGCCTTAGGATGCTTTCTTAAATTGCCTCAGCTTCTGTCACCCCGCTTCAGTCTTCCCAAGGGCTCCCTATTGCCTGCAGACAAGGTCCAGCGATTGATGCCAGCCCATCAGAATCAGGAACGTCCAGGAGAGCAGTGGGCGACCAGGGCGTGGAGAGGCCCTGCAGGCAGACCCTCAAAGGCACTCTTACAATGAATAATGTTTAAACCATGTGCCAGCCCAACACGCACCAGCAGGCCATGCCAGGGCCATGGGAGACCCCCGAGTGGCCCCCTCGGCCCTACTCTCCAGCTTCATCAAGACCCTCTGGCTCCACTACACTCACCCTATGGGTGACATCCCATCCCACGGCTTCCCCAAACACCCAGCTAAAGCGCCCTGCCCACCACTGCCCGGGGCAGTCCCTGCTCAGCCTCTGCCCCTTTATCGTCCCATCATTGGTTCATGGTTAGCGGCCCTACATTTTGTCTTCCCAGCTTGGTCCGTAAGAAGTTGCCCAGGTCACACTGTGACTCAAAATCCAGTGCTTTTTCCCTATGGAGGGCAACCTCTGGGTCTCTGCTGCGAGCTCCTGCCTGGGGGAGAAACTGGCCCCAGAAACGATGTTAGTGTCCCCTTCCCGTCCCTACACGGCCCTGGTGCTTTTGAGAAAGCCACCCTGAGTGACACCCGGAAGCTGGGTAGCAAGGGGTTGCATCCCCAGGTCCGTGCTGGGGGCTAGGGGTGTAAGCAGCAGAGCGGGGTCAGGGGGTGGGGGGCGGGTAGGATGCCCGGTCGCATTGAGTTTGGGGTGGGGACGTGCCCACCCCCAGCCAGACTCTGTCCTCAGTGTGAACGGTCACTCCAGCAGGGTGCGCTGCCCTCGGACTCCCAGCTCGCGCCATCTTCCTCCCTCCCGCTCAGCCAGGCTGAGCTCCCACCTGGTCACACAGGCAGGCCTGGGGGAGGCCCCCTCCCCAGAGGAGAGGTGCAGAGCCTGAAGTCAGATCTCGGCAGGTCTAATTCCCAGGATGTGCTCGGGCTGAGCTGAAGGCGGCGGGGCCCCTACTCTCATTTCCCAGGGGAGGTATTTCTCAGCGTGCAGCCCCAGCTGGGCCTCGGGCCGGTCCCACTTCCCTCCTCCCCACCCTTTCAGGCAGCTGCGGGGGAGGGGAAGTGAATCGCATGTCCAAACGCATCTCCAAAATCGAGGCTTCAGCCGAGTCTTTGACCCTGATCCGTGGGGGACATCAGTGTCGCAACCAGCCCCAAAACTGTTAACTTAAAAAAATACACCACCACTGCTCCGCTTCCCCAGGCCCAAGGCACCAGCAAAAATACTGCTAGCCGTCCGTTTTTGCTATTTTACACCACCCTTTCCATTGTAAGCCATAATTTTCAGAGGTTTATAGGTCAGCTATAAAAAAAAAATAAACCTCGCCTTTTGACTAAAAGGGAGCACTTGGAAACTAGAAGGCTGGTGGGTGCCCGGGTGGATCCGGCCTCGAGTTTTTCCACCGAAGCTGCGGCGCATCTCATCCCTCCCCACCCCCACCTGCCCCTGGGCCCTTCCTCTTGGCCTCCCCCTCCCTTCTTCCCCGCAGGCCTGCAGGCTGCCCCTCCCCCACCGTGGGCGAGAGAAGAGGCCAGAACACATCTGCGGTCCTGCGGCCCCACCCTGGGGGACACCGGGGCCCACGAAGCGGAGGACTTTGGAGCCGTTGGGGTCCACCTTGGGCGGGGCCTGAAGAATTTCAGGCTCAGGTTCGCCCTCTCCGGGCCTGCGACCGGCCCAGTCCCCGCAGGTGCCCACCTGAGTCCCATTGGGGCTCGGCCCAGGGCAGCTGGGGTGGTCTCCTTGGAGCCTGGGAAACAGTGAGCCCTGGTCTCCGTGTACAGCCCTGCACACGTGTGTGTGTGTGTGTGTGTGCGCGTGTGCGCATGTGATAAATGCAGAGCGAGGGCGGGGCCGCTCATCCCTAAATTAGGGCCCTGGAGCAGGTGGGCGTGGGCCAGCCCTGCCAGGAGAAAGCCCCCCTCCCTCCCTTTAGGGCTGCCCCCGGGTTCTAACTCCCTAACATTTGGGGGCGCCGGAGGGGAAAGCTGGAGGCGGTACAAGCACACACGGAGCTGAGCTGCAGCATTATTCGGCCTCTTTATTTAGAACCCGGCGGACGAGGAGCCGGGGCAGTGGTGCAGACGGCTCAGGAACCTTTTTTTTTTTTCTTTTTTTTTTCTTTTTTTTTTTTCTTTTAACAGATTTGTCTTCAAGTTTAAAATAATCATAATAGTAAAAAGAGACAGCGAAAGCGCGAAGAGACTGCAAGCTAGATGGGCTTGTACGGCAGCTACAGCTTGTGAGCGACCCCCTCCCCCCAGAGTCCGCTATAAAAAATAAATTTACATTTGTCGATAACCAGATGCGAGTGAGGTGCCTTTGGCATAACCAATAACCGAGCTAGCGCGTGGCAGAGCGGCCCACGCCTCGACATAAATAGAAAATATAAGTTAGTATAACTTTAAAAACTTTTTGTACAAATATACATGTTTTTTTCCTTTTTTCCTTTTTTTTTTTCTTTTTTCATTTTTTTGCACTGAGTTTCAGCAGAGATTAAACATTTTATATAAATGACTCTTAAAGCTTTACACCTTGGGACCAGTGTACTCCTCGTGCAGAATACATTTAGATATAAAAGACGTTATTAATACATTGCACAGTTTTCAAACTTTAAACACAAAACCGAACGCTGCTCCGTGGCAGCTGCCGCCGGTTGCTGCTACATGGACGGTCCCAGCCGAGGCCCAGCGCTCCTCTCCTGTCCGCTGCCCAGCGGGCTCCCTCGGGGCTCGTTGGGCGCGAGGCTGCGGGAGAGAGGTGCGGTGAGCGAGCGGCGACAGACTGGCCGCCGGGACCCCGCGGGACGCCCCTCCCCGCCCGCCCCGTCTGCCGCGCTCACCTCTCATCGCAGCCGCTTGCGCGGGGTTTGCTCAGCCGAGCCGACGGCTGGAGCGGCGCCGGGCGCGGCGCATCCCGCGGGAACCTCGTTCGACGCCTTGGCTTCGGGCGCGGGTCTCTTGCGCTTGGCGAAGAAATCTGCGGGCCACAGCGCGCGCGGCCGGTCAGGGCGGGGCCGGCCGGGGAGCCCAAGAGGGTGCCGGGAGGAGGCGCGGGCGGCTGGGCGGCCGGTGGGGGGGCGCCGTCCCCGCCCGCGCCGAGGTCCGCGGCGGGTCAGCTTTGTTTACGTCGCCGCGCAATGTGCTGTGTAAGCATTTCCCCTTGTCCCGCGGCCAAGCCCCCCGGGGCTACCGCCGCGCTTAACCCCCTCCGCGCCGCGATCGCCGCGCCGGGCCGCGCCCGAAGAGGGTCTCCAGTGGCCCGGGCGAGGATCGCGCTCGGAGGGGGCCAGAGCGCGCCCTCCCAACCCTCCCGCGCGAACCTCTCCGGAGCACAACAACAGGGCGGGGACGGGGTGCGGGCGCTGCCTCGCCCCGCGCGCTGCGGGCCCTTTAACGCCACGGAGGAGGCGGGGACCAAGAGAGGCCCCCGAGGGCCTGGGAGCCCGGCCGGCCGGACAAAGCAGGGCCGGGCCGGGCCGGGGCGGGGCCGCGCGGGACTCACCGGAGATGAGAGGCCCGGACAGCTTCTTGATCGCGGCGCCTCCGGCGGCGGCAGTGGTGGCAGCGGCGGCGGCAGTGGCGGCGGCGGCGTTGGTGTTGGTGGCAGTGGCGGCAGTGCCCGGCGCGGGGCGCCCCGAAATCCCTGAGTGCGGCGGCTCGGCCAGGGGCTCCTGGCTGCGCGGCGGCGGGACCGCCTCCGGCTCAGAGCTCTCCTGCGGCGCCGGGGCCGGGGCCGGGGCAGGCGCTACGGACGGGCCGCTGGACGGCGACGCCGGCGCCTCCCCGAGGCCGTCGAGGGACTCATCGGCCGGCGGCCCGGAGGGCGGGCTATCGCCCGCGCCGTCCGGGCGGGGACGAGGCGCCAGGAGCAGGCGACAGCGCCCCACCTGCACCGTCTCGCGGTAGAAGGCGGGCACGGAGTCGCTGTCCACCTCGGTCCACTGCAGGCGCCCGGGGCCCCGCAGTGGCACGTCCTGCTGGAAGTTGTAGTCCCAGCGACGCTGGTCCTCGGCGCTCAGCTCGGCTAGGCGCATCTGCAGCTCGCGGCTGAGCTCCTCGTGGTCCACGGGCCCGAAGAGGCTGCGGCAAGCGCTGGTGCGCGCGAACAGGGGAAAGGTGCGGCGGGCGACCAGGCGCTCCATTGCCGACGCGCTGCGGAGATACGCATCGGACTTTTCCGGGGGCTGCGCGGGCCGGGCGGCGGGAGAGGAGAGGAGAGGAGGAGGAGGAGGAAGAGAGGAAAGGAGGGCGGAGGCCGGGCGCAAGTGAGACCCCGCGCGCCGGAGTCTGCATTTGCAAAGGGACGCGCTGGGAGGGCGGCGCGGCGGCTACCTGGCTGTCGGGCCGTGGACTGCTCCTGAGTCTCGCTCGCTGTGTCGTCCGGCCGGCGGCCGCGCCCCCTCGGGTGCCTGTCCTCGCTCGCTCGGCTAGCCCTGGCCTGGCTGGCACCCACCGAGCGCAGAGCACTTGGCCTGTGGAACGCCCAGTCCTCGCGCGCCCCTTTATACGCGAGGGTCCCACCCCCCCGCGCACGGGCCGCGCTGCTATTAGCATAATGTAGTATTTTCAGTTTCAACAACACCGCGGCGATTGGCCGGCGCCGCGCTGCCCCCGCCCCTCCGGCGGTCCGGCCCCCGCCCGCCGCCCATTGGCCCTGCGCACACACCCACCCGAGGGCGGGGCGGGGCGCGAGGGCCGATTGGCGGGGCGCGGGGCGCGCGCAGCGGCGGGGGAGGGGGCGGTGCGCGGGGCGGGGCCGGAGTTAAAGGGCGCTGCGGGCGGTAACGTGACACCGCGGCGCCCCGCCCCCTCGCCCCATCCCCCCCCACCCCCACCCCACCCCCACCCCCGCCCCCGCTCCCGCCCCCCGCCGGCTCCTTTGTCTGCAGGCGGGGGCTGCTCGGCGGCGGTGGCGCGGGCGCCCCCCCCCACCCCTGCTGGCGCGCCCTACCGGGCGCGGCGGGCGACGACCCCCGGCAAGACCGGCGTTCGGCCTGGCCCGACTCGCCCCCCCGGGGGCACCCAGCCCCGCCGCCCGCGCTCGCCCTTGGGCCTCCCGCGCCAGTTGACGGGCCTTTAACCCGCCGCGGCCAGCTCGTCCCTGGCTGGAGCTAGATAGGGTCTTCGGCTGCCCCCGCGCGGCCTGCTGCGCCCGAGGCTTGTGTGCCTGGCAGGGTTCCGCGCACCTGGAGCCCTAACACACCTGCTAGACCTAAGGCCCACGAGTGAGCGGGGAGAGGAGTTTGGGGGGCCGGGGGAGGGAGGCTCTGCTCCGCTCTTTCTCCAAGGGCGAAGTGGCAGACACCTTGAGAGCTGGCCCACAGTCGCCTGGAGCCAGGGTCTGGAGACTGTAGCCCTTGGGGCCGTAAGTCCTGCGCGGTGGATGGGAAACTGGCCGTGCCCATCCTGAGCTATGCGCCCTGTGACATCCTGAGCTACGTCACTGACTGGGTGCTCGGCCACTTCAGGCTTGGCCAGGCCGGGGGTTGGCTGGCTGGCTATTGGACAGGGCGCTGAGGGCTTCTCCACTAGGGTGGGGCTGGCCCTGCCCAGCCTGGGACCCTGACTGTGCACGCTGATCCTCCCGGCCAGGCTTATCCCTTGTCACACAGGGAACCGCCAGATGGGGTGGGGGCGGGGGGGGCAGCAGAGAGCAGCCACGAGGGCGCCCAGGCAGCCCTGGTCCAGCTGCTTATAGGAGCTGCGCCTCTGTGTCTCCATCCTGGAAGGCTAGCACCCCCTCATTTGTGCCCAGGAAACGTGTTGGTTGGGAAAGTACACACCCAAGAATGAATGACAGGGCATGCGAGCCAGTGGGCCCTACCACAGTGTCAGGGAGAAAAGAAGCCAGCCCAGAAAGGGAAGGACCTGCCCGGCAAGGCCTATGACCCTGCTCCCCCGCTTCTTGGTGTGGCCCCTGGCTCTCCCCAGTGGCCATCCCATCGGGGCCAGGCCACAGGAGACTGTAACTTTCTGCAGCTATGTCCTTGGCCCAGCCTGTCCCAGGGCTGGGGGCCTAGGAAATGCCTCCAGCAGCTCAGGTGGGGAGGGGGACGGCCAAGCTCCTGCTGGAGGGCCCAGCAGGGCCCTGAGCTCCCAGCCCCTGTCCTGGGTGAGCCCACGAGCCCAGTGAGAAAGGAGCTGGGGCCGACCCAACCCAACCTGCCTGCCTCCCCCGCAGGGTCAGGTGGTTTCCAGGTCCCTTCAGGGACGGGACTCCTTGCTAGCATGCAGACGTGTCCTGGAGGAGGCTTGTGGAGGCAAGGTTTGGGATGAAGGCCAGCAGAAGAAGCCATCAGCCCAGCTAAGGGACAGGGCACGTTGCCACTCTCGGCTCTTGACAGCAGGACCAAAGTGGATGCAAAGTTGATGATTCGTGTTATATTTCTTTCCTCTTTTTTGTGCATTCTATTCCAACTTTTCCACAAGTACAGTTGGTACAAATTTTTTTAATTAATTTATTTATTTTTGGCTGCGTTGGGTCTTCGTTGCTGCGCGGGCTTTTCTCTAGTTGCGGTGAGCAGGGCTATTCTTCGTTGTGGCGCGCCGTCTTCTCGTTGCAGTGGCTTCTCTTGTTGCGGAGCACGGGCTCTAGGCGCACGGGCTTCAGTAGTTGTAGCACACAGGCTCAGTAGCTGTGGCTCGCGGGCTCTAGAGCACAGGCTCAGCAGTTGTGGTGCACGGGCTTTGTTGCTCCGCGGCATGTGGGATCTTCCCGGACCAGGGCTCGAACCGGTGTCCCCTGCACTGGCAGGCGGATTCTTAACCACTGTGCCACCAGGGAAGTCCAGTACAACTTTTTATCTTCGGGAAAATAAGATGACAGAGGCTCCCCTGGCCCTGTGGACCCCTTGGGTGGGGCTGATATCACCTGGCCTGGAGTTAGGAGGCAGGGCCTTGCCCCACCCTAGTGCCACGGCCACACCAGTCTCCCCAGAGGCCATATGCACAGGGCCACAGTGGGTAGTGACCACCAAACATGGAACCACATGGCCCCCAGGATTTCCCAAGAGGTCAGGATGCCCTGACTTCAGCCATCTGGGAGGGCAGGCCGGGGAAGGAGCCAACCCCCGGCCCAGGCTCAGCCTCCAGGCCATCTCCCTTCGGACAAGACTGAAGCCACCGCACTCCCAGCCCTGCTCTGGGCACCCAGGGGAGCCAACACTCTCATCCCTGGCAAGGACTGCCCCATGGTATGAACACCTGTGTGCCCTGCCCCCCAAGGGCAGGGGGCCTAGTGCGCGCTTCATAACCTACGGGAGCTGACCCTGCACCAGGCCTCTTGCGACCCTGCCCTGCGCGTGCACGGTCTGGCCCGAGGACAGGCCTGGGAGGGCCATCCCGACTGCCTTCAGTGCACACGAGACACCCCCATGGGTGCCAGCTGAGTTCAGGCAGATGGGTCCCGGCGCCCCCCCAGCGACAAGCCCAACAGCATGTGACTTGGAGTCCCGTCGCCAAGGACTGGAAGTGGGCGTCCCATACATGTTGGGTCACATAGCGTGGCAGCTGTGGGGCCCTCAGCCAGCCGAGCCCTGCACAGGATGGTTTCCGCAGATCCCTTGCTGGGCCTCACCTGTTTTACGGGGGAGGGAACGGAGAGCTGGAGGCTTGGAGGCACAGAGGCTGGGTCAGCTGCCAGGGCCACCCCCAGCTGCCTGGTGTCCTAGTTATATTTCTCCAGGGGCCATGGGGACACCTCCTCGCTCAGTCACCTCATTAGGGCAGGGAGGTGACCTTCTGAGTCTGTGACCTTGAATTCGATCCAGGATGGTACCCACTGGCTTACTGAACCTGCTGTTCCCAGTAGTAGGTTGGGTCCCTCCCTGCACCAGGGACGGATGGTGGGGAGGGCTGGGAGCCGCCAGCACTGAGAGGAGGCCCAGCCCTCCGCCCCAAGGGGCTCTGGACAAGCAAATATGTGTCTAGGTACAACAGCCAGGATCTGCTTTTGTAACTTAAAATGTATCCAAAGGAAAGAAGCATTTGAAAGGAACAATGTTTGTGCAGACAGCAGAACCAGGGAGGGGCGGGGCTACCCTACGCCCGCAAATCCTGCATGTGCAGCAACGGGGAGCCTATTTGCAGCGGGGGGTGGGGGGTGGGGGTCCTAAGCGCCAGGCCCCCTGCTGGTATCCTGCAGGTGCATCTCTGTAGCTCTCACCTCATCCAGCCTAGGAGCAGCAGAGTAAAAGCTACGAGCTCACCAAACCTTTGCCTTTTCCTGTAAGCACACAGAAAGCCCACGTGCCCAACCCCCTTGCGACGGGGGCCACAGACGTGAGCAGGGGTGCTCTGCACCACTTCCAGGCAGCGCCCATCAAAATCAGCCAAGCGGTCCTCCTCCCCTCCCCACTGGCGGGGGCGTGGGCGGGGGGGGGGAGGGGGGCCCCTGGGGACAGCAGAGCCTGCAGCGCCAGGAGCCCTGAAAGCCCACGTGGAGCCGAACCACCAGACCCAAGGCGCCTTCTGCACACCCACCTGACCAGGACGGGAGTGAGAAACTTTCATTGCATCTTCAGTCACTAAACAGTGAGAGTCATCCGGTACAGACACTACTTCCCCTGACTCACATATGTGGCACGGGTATATCCCGGTGAGGAAAGGAAGGTTCAGGAAGATTCAAGGACTTGCTCCAGCTTTTACAGTGGTTAAGGCCCGATGCGGGGGGCGTTTAGTCCTCACAACACCCCACAGTCGGTGGATACTGTGGGCTTTTTTTCCAGGGAGGAGAAACATGCTTGCCGGAATGAGTGGCCGAACCTGGTCTCTGGTGGCAGGGAAACGCCATCCTCAGCCGCGTGCTTCCCCCTGGTGGCTGACTTCGGCACCACCGGCCTCTCTGGCTGCCCCAAACCTCCCTTCTCCTGGGGACCCACTGGGGCAGTGGGTGTGCCAGGACCCACCCCCAGCAGTGCTTCTGGGGACCCTGCAGGGGCCTCTGTGTCTGTGCCCTTCCCTTCCCACAGCTCTCCGATTGCTATCCAGGGTACTGCCCTGTCTGAGGAGTCTGGAAGGACATGACAACTGGTGACCACAGTAGCTACCTCGAGCCTGCCCTGCGCTGAGGCTGGCCTCCTTGCCTCTAATCATTCCAAGAACCTGAAGACGGAGGCGTTTTGATGCCCATTTGCCAAGGGAGGAGCCTGAGGCTCAGAGAGGTTAAGCAACCTGCCTGCGATCACCCAGCGCTCAACGGCAGCTGATCTGTGCCTCTGGCCCAGCCCTGAGCCCCTCCACCTGACTGCTATGAGGGGCCGGTAGGCACAAAAGCGGGAGAGGAAACAAGTCAAGGGTCCCGAAGTTAACGTCCCCTGACAGCCCCGCGAGCCCTGGAGCCAGGGGCGGGCACATGTGGGTGTATGGCCCTCCCCCGGGATGGCTGACCCCTGGGGTTCATCCTACCAGGGAGGTGACCGAGCTCCTGCCCAGCCAAGTCGGCCTTTCCACGTGCAGATCTCAGCTTGTCCACCTCCCGCCCACCAGGGTAAGGCCCTCACCGCCCCACCACCTCACCCAGTGTGCCCGGGGAGTCAAAGCACGTCACCCAGCGGCGCACTTCACCAAGGCCCTGGGCCGGCCTGGCAGGTCCCCTGGGGAGGCCGCTGCCCCTCTGAGCCTCACCTTCTCCTCCGTAAGATGGGGCCTGGAGGCCCCGAGGGGTAGGGAGAGTTAAAGATTAACCAGCCAGCCCCCAGCGACAGGCGGATCGGCCCAGCTCTGTGCTTGCGCGCCCGCACGCACAGGGGGAGGTTTCCTGGCGCCCTTGGCAGGGGCCCAGCACCCCGCGCGCAGCGAGAATGTTCCTCCCGCACCGAGTTCCCGCCGCTTGGCTCGCCCCGCCCCCGGCCCCCCAGGAGGGGCTGTTCTCGGGGCGGCTGCCAGGCACGTCCTCCGCAGGTGCCGGCCTCCCTCCGGTGACTGTCCGCAAGCCACACAACGTGAATCCAAAGCTCCGATTACAGGGACTGCCTTGTACTCAGGGTCGGGGCCGGGGTCCTCACTCCCCCCCACCCTGAATCGGTGGGAGGGGCTGGGCAGCCCCGGGGGAGGAGCGGGGAAACAGGAACAGCCCTGGACGTGAGAGTTCCTCCGCCCCATCTCCAACATAGAGCGGGGCTGCTTCCCCCGACCCCGGGGGTCTCAAGCAGGGGGAACCCCTCTTCCCGCCTTAATTGGGACTTTGCTGGTTTCAGTCCTCAAAGTCCCAGGAGCCCTGGACCACTGGTCATCCGAGGCTCCAGACAGACCCTCCCAGGGCTGAGGAGGTGTCCTGGGGGGGGCCGGCACCGAGGAAGATCTCAGGGCCTGGCTCAGACACCCTCTGTGGCCACAGCTCTGAGTCCCACCGGCTCCCCACCCGCAGGACACAGACTGGACGGTCCCCTGGGCCAGAGGCTCACCTTGCCAGGGAAACAGCAAGAAAAGCACATCGGGGATGAGCAGATGACCCCCCCTTCCCAGACCTCATGCCCACCATGCCCCCCCAACTTCCTGTCTAGTCTTCTTGAGCTAGTGGGGTCCCCTGTGAGTCAGCATCTTCTACCCACAGGGTACACCAGGGACCCCCTCTCCCACCCTGCTTCCAACACCTCCGCGTGGCGTTCAGAGCAGCTGAAATGCCACGGAGGAGATGTGATGGTCCCCAGCCCTCCCACAGCAGGACCTGGACCCCCGCAGCCATGGAGGAACAAGAGGCAGGGCCTTCCTAGGCTTCAGGAGAGACTTCATGCGAGACATTAATTGAGCACCTAGTACTGGCAGGCACTGGGACACCCCCAGCAGGCTCCCACCGCAAGTCAGGGCAGGATGAGGGAGCAGCCGCCTGCCTGCTGCCCGCCCACGGTCAGGCGAGGAGGACAGCCCTCACCACTCTGTCCGCTCCCCTATCCACTCACTCCCCACGTTTGCCCAACTCCCCCCGGCCCGCCCCCCCCCGCCCCCGCAGCGTTTCCAAGGTGAGCAGCAGCTGATCAGGACAGAGGCCAGGAGGTGAAAGTAAGACAACCCGGCCAAGCCAGGGCTGCAAAGAGTAGGGGCTCAGCAGAAGCGGTGCCTGTCCCCTCCCTCCCCCAATGGCCCGGGCAGGGGGACCACAACCGTCCTCAATGTGAGCGGCAGCCCCTGGGCCCCCGGCCAGACCAGCCCAGGCCGCCTCCCCACCCGCCGGCAGCAGCCTTGAGGCCCCAAACTGGGGGCCTGCTGCCCCCTGGTGTCCACAAAGGGCACCACCTCCAGCAGCCCGCCCACGCAGCCCACTGGGGCCGGAAAGTGGAGGGCGGACCCTGCGCAGCCTCCAGCCACCCCGTCCCCCCACTGCCGCCTGCCTGCCCACCTCACTCTTCCTCCCCCCGTGGGTGCCTTGGCCAAGGGCCTCACTCTCTGTGACCCTGAGTCTCCTCGAGTCTAAGACTGGGGTGAGGTCTGCCCACTGTGGCCAGTCAAGGCTGTGGAGGGGGAAGCCTCAGTTTCAAAAAATTTCCAGCACCCCAAGGTGCTTGGGGTGAGGGGTGTCCCTCACACCTTAGCGGTAAAGAGCGTGCGGCCTCTGCTGTCTCCAGGGTGGGCAGGGGGCCAGGGAGCCAAGGAGGGGAGAGACAAAGAGGCCACAGAACCCAGGTGAGGGCCTCAGCCGCCCCTCCCCCTCCCCCGTCCGCGTCCCTTTTCCTCGCCTTCCCCCCTCCCCTTCGCCCCTTCTCTTCCCCTCCCCCCTCCCCCCTCCCCTCGGCTGCCCTTCAGCCCCTCCTCTTCCTTTTCCTGCCAGGTCCTGCAGGGGCCCGGCCTCACCCCAGCGCCCTCTGCCTTGTTCGCGCCATCGGTGCCGCCGGTCGGTCACTGGATCTCTCTGTAAGGCCTGCACCTGGCCGCCCCTGCCCGCCCCCGCTGCTGGGCCTGGGGGGCTGCACGCGGACCTTGCCTTGCGGGGCACACCTGGGGAATTCCCTGGTGGTGCACGCCCCTGCCCACCCCCGCTGCTGGGCCTGGGGGGCCGCACGCGGACCTTCCCTTGCGGGGCACACCTGGGGAATTCCCTGGTGGCCCAGTGGTTAGGATGGGGCACTTTCACTGGGGGGGGCCCGGGTTTCAGGCCTGATCGGGGAACTGGACTCTGGCCCACCTGACAACATCAACGACCAAACCAGTAACTATAACTCCCATGTCTGGGCTGGGGGCTAAGGCCCAGCGGGCATCTGGGCAGAAGTGCCTGGCTGGGGGGACAGCAGATGAGACAGCAGGCTTGAAGGGACGCGTGTGCCCCACAATCTCCATCAGCTGTCCACACCCCCAAAAATAAGCCCACACCCTAAGGGAACCCTGTGGGCCGCCAGGGAAGGCCTGGGGTCCGCCTCCAAGCTGCCCACGGTCAGGCACAAACCCTGAACCTCCACAGCTACCGGGACAGGTGTGCTATGATGGTGGGAAGTGGGATACAGCAGGAGCCCCCAGCACGGGCCACCCCAGCTTTGGGGTGAGGATGATGAGTCTGGGAACGGAGGGGGGCCCAGGCAGGGAGGTGGCCATGCCCAGGCCTTGCAGGCCTCCACGGCCCGTCGCAGCTGGTGCCTGGAGAGGGAGCAGGGAATGGACTGGGTGGGGGCTGGATGGAGGCTGGAGAGGGTCGCAGGTTTGCAGGGCCTGGGGACCCATCTGGCCCAGGAGCTGGCTACATCCCGAAGGCACCAGGGAGCCCCAGAGGGTTCTAGCTGAGGGTCCAGGGTCCTGTGGTTGAGTGGTGGCTGCAGGTGCCAGGACCAGCAGTTGGGAGCGAGGTGAGGAAGAGTCAGGGAAGCGGCAATGACGGGGCGCCAGCAGAGGCTGCGAGCCTGGGAGAGGCCAGTCCTGAGGGCTCAGGGAGCCTGGGATGGGGGGTGAGAGGAAGGAGAGGGAGGGGAGTTCGGAGGATGGTGCCAGGAGGTGCCTCATGGCCTGGAGTGCAGGTGGGGGGTGAGAGGCAGCAGGTCCTTGCTGGGGGGACAGGAGGGTATGGCCACAGCCCACGGCTGCCCCCAGGGTGCCAGCGGGCCCAGATTCCTGCCGGTGGCATCTTCGCACAGCAAGAGGAATGGGGCAGGGGGCAAGGTAGTGGGCGCTGCCTGGTCGACGGGCAACTCTGTGGGCTTTGGAGTTGAGCAGAGTGACTGCCTCTTCCTGGCTGTGTGACCTTGGGCAAATCGCTTAACCTCTCTGTGCCTCTGCTTTCTCATCTGTAAGGCTCCTGATGAGGCTCGGAGGCCATGTCCTATGTGCCTGGCACAGGGGCCCCCTCCTTGAGAAGAGGCATCACCCTCTGCATCATCGGTCTCTCCCTCCAGACCTAGAGGGGTGGGCAGGGCACAGCCGAGCACTGAGGACCCCACCAGCTGCCTCTGTAATGAAAAGTGGACATTTGCTCTGAGCCCAGGGGTGTGGGCTGGCAGGGAGACTCCAACCCCAACAAAGGCATTTGTACCCCCAAATCATGTGCAGTTCCCTAATAAATTGTCAGACAGGATGAAGCAGTATTTACGTAACAAGCAGCTTGGACAGTGCTACCACGCGACCCAGGGGGTCTGTGGGACACACATCACAGCGACTGGTGGGTCTGTCTTCACGGAACACAGGCTGTTTCGCCCGGCTGCACACATGCCCGGTGCTCAGCGGCATCCCTGGTCGGTACCCTGCTGTTGCTGGCAACACACCCTCTCTGTGCCAGGCAGCCGCCCCGGCCACGCGATTTACGTGCAGGTTGCCTCATTTAATCCTCACATGTATCCTACGAGGGAGGAATTAGCATTGTCCCATTTTGCAGATGGGGAAACTGAGGCTTGAGAGGATGAGATGCTTGTCAAAGCCGGGTAAGCTGTGGAGCTGCTGGCCCAGCAGGGCTGCCTGCAGAGCCAGTCTGGTCCCGGCTCGGTCACTGTTGGCGGTGTGACCTTGGGCAGCCCCTCCTCCTCGACTGTCAAATCAGGGCCTGGGCCAGGGGTGTCTGACTTGTGCCCTCGTCTGTGTTCACTGTCCATCCAGCAGGGCTGCGTCCCAGTGGAAGGGATAGGGCGGGAGGCCGTGGCTATCCTTCATGCTTCTCCGGTTTGCAAAATGCGTGTGAGACCTGGCCGCCCCCCGAGCTGGGCATCGGACCAGAGGGCCGCGGTGGGAGGCAGCAGGGGCCCCAGAAACCCCCCCACCAGGTCCCAGGGTGCCCAGAAGGGAAGCTGCTGCTTGTCACCTCTTGAGGTGTCAGTGTGGCTGTTGCCAACAGAGACCAAAGAGCCAGGCTCTCTGACAGTGTCCTCCGGCAGGGGGAGGCACTGGTGCCGGCCAGGGGGGTTCTCCGGGGTAAGAACGGGTGCCTGGGTTTGTGACTTCTCTTCTGGGGTCCTGGAAGTCCTTCCTGCTTCTTCCCGATGGGTAGAGGTGTGTGGGATGGATGGTCAGAACATGGGGCGGTCCCTTCTAGTGGGGGATGAGGGACCAGGACCGGAGGAGGTGGTGCTCGGGGAAATGTGGGGCCCCTCCGGGTCCCTCGGGCCTGTGCCTGTTTCGGGGACTGAGGCACCAGGAGCACATGGAGAGGAGTGCATCCATGCCACGTGTCCTGCCTCGGTTTCCGCCCTCCCAGCCTGGTGAACAGGTGTATGGCTACTGTCTCTGAGCCCTGCTTTCCCATGAAGTTGGAAGGCTCGTCTTTTCCTGATTCCAGGCTGCCCTTCTGCCCTCTCACCACCCCCCACCCAGGCCCTAGCCAGGCCAGACCACCAGCTGCTAGCCACTCCCCCCTCCACGCCTTCCTGGATGGACACCTCTCCGTTGAAGCTGTAGTTCTTGCCCAAGTATGGAACTTGGGGTAAGGTGTTCCTCCAGGGCCCTGGAGACGGGGCCTGCGACCTTGCAGTGCCCACCCCTGCTCTGCTGCCCGGGCTGTCGCCCACCCCAGCGTCTTTCCTTCCTTCCTGTAGGTCAAGGCCCAGCGTGAGTCTGTCTGGCCTCCAGGGACCCGAGAGGGAGGGTGACCAGCTGGCCGGGCTTCTCCAGGACAGTTCCTGTTTCCACATGGAAAGCCCCACGTCCCAGGCAAGCGGGGCCTTTGGCACCTCCTTGAGGGTCCCAAGAGCAAGGTCCCCTGGTCCTCCTCTCCTCTGGTCCTGCTAGAAGGGGGACACGCCATCCCACAGTGTACCCCAGCCATCACCTGAGGGCCCCGGGGTCTCCGGTACACAGGCCTCTCTCCCTGAGGCCACCTCCAGCAACCTTCTCGGCCCTGCTTCCCCGTCAAGGCTCTTTCTCTCTCAGCTGTGGCCATCGGCTGGCATGAGCCCCTGGACTGAGTGACCCACACCTCACCACGTGGACCCTGCATCCCAGCACTGGGCCAGGTGCAGGGCGGAGCTTCTGGGTGAGAGGTGGGACCCCAGGCCTGTGCAGCCTGCTGCCCTCCCTCTGCCTGGACGCTGGGGCCAGGGGTCCCTGCATCACTAGAGGCCAGCAGAGAAGCCCCCTTTGGCTGGCAGAGCCTCCTCTGGGGATGTGGCCAGGCCATGTCCTGAAGGCCTCAATCCCACGAACCCACCCACGGGCTGAGTCGGAACCAACACAAGGCCCAGCCCCTGCCCCCTCCTCCGAGAAGCCCCTGCCCAGACTCCAACCCCAGGAGCCTCGTCACAGACTCCAGTTCTGGAAGGTTTCTCGGCACCTGCCAGCCCAGCCCCTCCTGTGGCATCTGCAGAGGGACTTTGCACCCGCCCTCCCAGACCCTTAACCCAACTACCTCCAAGGTGGTGCCCACAAACTGAGGCCAGGCCCCCGGTGCCTGCGGTGGGCTGGGGCGCCCCTCGTAAGGATGCGACTTCAAGGACAGCTACCAAGCTGAGTCTGAGCTCCTGGGGATGCTGTGAGGGGCACAGGTGCTGCTGTGGGGTCTGGACACCCTCCTGCTGGCCGAGGCCCGAAACTGTGCCTCACCTGGGCTGGGAAGGTAAGCTCTGGCGGAGACCTGCCCCCAGCCCTGGTCCTGCCCCAGCCAAAACCTCCTTGGCGTCCCTGAAGAGGTGACGTTGAGGTGGGCCCCTCGGGGAATAGTAAGGGTAACAGGCACTGTGCCCTGGACCCGCATCAACCCCTCCTGCGTTCATCTCGTCCTGAGTCAGGGCCCTAAATACTACTACCTCGATGTAGAAGACGCCCTGTGGTACCCCCAGCTCAGACCCCACGCTCCTGCACCTGTGTGTGACCCACGTCTCCACCCCCTCGAGCACTGAGCCCCAGCAGGTTCTCCCCTCAAGATCCCACACTCACACCCTAGTTCCTTCCCGGCTGACGGACACCACCCAGACACTCCGTCAGCTGCTCCTTTCCCGGCTTTGCAGACTCTCCCGCTCTGCTGCCACCTTCTACCCAAGTCCACGTCCCCCCTCTCAGGACTGCAGAAGTGTCTCTACACTGGCCCACCCCCTTTGGTCCCTGATCAGCTAGAGGTTCCTTCTAGAACAGAAGAGCTTAGGACCCTGCCACAGCTCCACGGCACGCAGAGCCAGCCTACGTGCTTGCAATCTGTGTATCATTTCCTTATGCGTCCCACGTATTGGGTTCTGTCTGCCCTCTCCCACACACGCAGACCCACGTGCACACACACACGCCTGTACACGCCCGTGTTGCAGCCCATCGCCAGGCAGTGGGTGTGTGGTGGTGGTAGGGGGGACTCCAGCCCCCTGGATCCTGCCAGCTCATCCTTAGGACTCTGCAGAGGTGTCACCTCCTCTGAGAAGCCCTCCTCCCCAGCCCTGCTCAGATAAGCCTCACCCAGAAGAACTTCAGCAAGTTTCTCTGAGAGGCTGTGAGCGCCCCGGGGCTGGGAGTGGGTCCAGGGGGAGTGCGGTTGCAGGGCTAGGAGAGCACTTTTCCCACACTCCCTGGGACCAGGAAGCTCCCTGCCCACAGAGCCTGTCCTGACAGCTGCTTAGGCTGGATCCCATTGCTTCTGCTCCAACCAGTTCCACGCCACCCGTAGGCCCTGCGTGACGCAGGGAGAGGTGAGTAACCAGCCCCTTCCTGCCCACCCCGCGCATCTGGACTGAAGTCTTCCTCCACCTCAGGCCCACTCCCCCTGCAGACTTAGGACCCCCTAGCCCCTCCCTGAAAGGCCCCACAGCAGGCCTGGGGCTTCTGCTGGACTTTGGCCTGCCCTCCCGGGCCCTGCAGGGGCGGCTCCGAGGCTGCCTGGCCCTCCTGTCTCAGGCTTCTCGACCCTGAAGTTAGAAAACTGGTGAGCTGTGGTTAGCACACGGCAGAGGGGATGTTGGTTTTGACGCTTGGCCTGGCTCTGGGCTGCAGGGCAGGTGGTGGAGTAGCAGAGTCCTGCACGGGCATCTGGTTACTCATCTGCGAAATCGTGCCTGGACCCAAGGGGGAGTCTGTGTGCCCCCCGGGGGGCTCCGGCAGGGGCTCTGGCTGGCTGCAAGGGGGCCCCGCCCGGTCCCGCGGAGGGACAGCGTGAAGCCATGTGAACCTGCATATCGTGGGGCTCTGATGGCCTTGAGCAAGCAGGTGAGGTCGCCGCAGAGTGAAATGAGGAAACCCAGCGTCTCAGGAACTCCCAGCAGCCTCCTGCTCTGGGGGGGAGGGGGGGAGGGGCCCAGGAGCGGTTCCCAGAAACGCTCTTCTCTCCCTGCCCCTCCTCTGGGTCTCTTTGCAGACCCTAGGCTGGGGGCAAGCCGGGGGGGGGGGGGGGGGCAAGCCAAGCACTGACCCCACCCCTCCCCTTACCTCCACCCCTCCCCCTCCCATCCTTCTTCCCAGCCTGTCTCGAGTCCCTCCGTCCCTCCCCCTCCCCACCCTGCCCACCCCAAGCCCGGACCGGACACCAGTACAGCTCGAGAGATCTGAGTTCCCGCCTCCCCCGAGGACCTGGGAGAAAAGCTGGAGGGAGCCGGTCCCGGCAAAGCCGGGCCGGGGAGGGAGCAGGCGGCGTAGGGTCCGGGGCCGCGGAGTGGGGCGGGGCCCTCGGGGGGCGTGTCAGGTTTGGCCAATGAGAGTGCGGAGGCCGGGAGGGGGCGGGGGTCAGCCTCCGGGACGGGGCGGGGGGGGGGAGTTCATCCCTGGAGGATGGGTGTCCCAGGTTCCCCGGAGAGGGCGGGTGCCCGAGCCCTGCCCCGGATGGGCCAGGCCGGAGCTCACCCAGGAGGGCTCGCCTCACCAGGACGGTGCCCAAGCTGACCCCTACGAAGGCAGGTACCCGAGCTCGCTCCAGCAGGGCGGCCCCTGACCCACACCCCGCGCCGTGTCGAGCCCCTGCCAGCCGGGTGCCCCTGACCCGCTGCTCTCAGCCTCTGGCCCGCTCCCCGCCAAGCTCCTCGCACCCCGGGTCCCCTCCTTGGTGTCACCGCATCCCCACCCCTGGCCCAGGCTCTGAAGGCCGCCCTTTGGCCCAACCGTACAGCCGGGTGTTCATCTGGCAAAAACTGGAGGCCTCCGTGGAACCGCGGAATCTGGCGCCAGCCGATGGGGGTGGGGGGAGCAGACAGGGCCCTGCTGCCGGAGGTGAGGCGGAGCTGCCCTGCCTGGGGGCCTGCGAGGCTGAGCCGTCGCCCACCGCCACCCCCAGGCCACTCCAGAAGCCCCTCTGGTTCTGGCTGGGCAAAGTAGGCCGCACTCTGACAGCCGCTGCGTACTGGCGGCGGGAGGGTGCACCGTGGGCCTGAAGATCCCGCAGACCCCCAGCGTAGAGGCCCAGCCAGCCCCGTAACCACAGGAGCCACCTACCTGAGCCGCAGTCGGCAACCACTCTGGGCCTCTGTTTCCCTCTAAAAATGGGGCACTGAGACCAGCCCATGCTGGAGGGGAGGGTCCCTGTCTCCGGTTCCATGGTGGCTGTGTGCCCAGAGACCCAGAGTTGTCTGTTGTGGAGGGGGAGAGCCACTTGTGGTCTTCTCCAAGAGCCAGATGGGCCCTAGGTCGCACGGCGAGGGGCTGGAGATGCCCCGTCCGGCATCCCCGTCCTCTCCCACGGGCCCTCTCGGGGCCGCCTGCCTCCTGCCCCATGACTCAGCACCTTTGCCCAGCACAGCAGGACTTTTGCCCCCTGCCCGCTCCTCCAGCCTCCTGTTCAGATCCCTACGGGGTCTCCCAGCAACGCCTGCCCAGGATGCGGGAAGTCAGGGCCTCCAGGGGCCAGGGCCGGTCCCCCAGCAGGACTGGCACTCTGGACCTGTCCCGGGTCATGCTGCTCGTGTACGTGCTGGCAGCCCTGGAGCTCGCCTGCCTCTTCATGCAGTTCTCAGTCATGCCAGTGAGTACCCCTCCACAGGCAGCCTGGCCACCGGCGTGCCCTCGCCGCCCCTCTCACCTTCCATCTCTGCCCTGGTAACGGCCGGGGGTCGGGCCTCATGCTGCCCAGGCTCCTCGCGCTGGGGACCCCTTGCCATGCTGGAGCTAAGTTAAGGCACCTGGGAACTACGCCTCTGGACGGCCCCCTTCAGCACGTCCTGCGCTCCGGCTGCACCACCAGCTGTCCCCATGACAGCCCCCACCCCCCGCACGGCTGCCCTAGCGGGTACCTCCCGCCCCGCCTGGGGGCATTTGCCCTACGGATCCGCCACCCCGACACCTGCTCAGCTCACTTTCTAGTCCCACTCAGGCCTCTGCTCAGGTCTCCTCCGGGGCGGGGCCCTCCCTCCAACACCTGCCAGGTACCCGGGGTCACTTGCCCTCCCGTCCTGGCTGGTCCGTCCGCATGCAGCTTGCCCACACCCCACATTGTACTTCATGGCATTAGATTATTTCTGTCTCTCCAACCAGGATGTGAGGGCAGGACTGATCCAGCTCATTCTATGCCGCCTCCCTGGGTCTGGAATTCTGCCTGGCCATAGCTGCCCCTTGGTTTAAGTGGCCATTGTGGCTTGCTGGGCCCGGACACCCACCCTCCTCCTCCGTGCACTCCTGTTTATTCATTCAACACCGCCCTGTGGGGTCTCACCCTCCTGGGGCAAGAGCACCCAGGGGACTTTGGAAGACCCAGAGCCCCAGAGATCCTTATCTGTCTGGTCCGGGTGGGACCATGGCACTAACCGCTGGCCACTCACCAGGAGATTCTGATGAGCAGCCTGGGCCCGGGGATCTGGGTGGGAGGGGGTATTGCCTTTGTCACAATTCCGGCCTTGGCAGGGCTCCCTGGCCAGACAGTGAGCCCAACTCCCCCACTTCCCAAGCCCAGCTCACTTCCACTGAATGGCTTGGTCTGAGCCCTTTCTCCTCTCCTTGGCAGCCAGGTACCTTGCTGTCCTCATCATAACATGGGTGACGGCCATCCCTCCCTTGGAGAGTTGGCGCTGGGGCAATGAGAGAACAGTTGAAATCCTTAGCACGCGGGGCACAGAGCAGCTGCTGGTGCCACCTCTCCTCCCACTGGCTCTCCCAAGAGAGGCATGTGTTTGTTCAACCAATGCTCGCAGGTACTCTGAGCACCTGGTCTCAGAACTCTGAATACCGCAGACTGCAAAGTGCACCCCTGCCGCTGGTGGTCCTGGGCGTTGGTGACACCCACCGGCAGTAAACAGTGCATAGTTAGACTGTGCTGCAGGAAGGGCACTGGGGGTGCCGAGGAATGTGGAAGGTTCGGGGTCAGCAGGGCCTCCCTGAGAAGGCGACCCTGAGCGAAGCCTTAAAAGAGACACGGGAGTGAGCTAGCCAGTGCAAAGGCCATGGGGCAGTAGTGGGACAAGTGCTGGAGAGGGGAGAAGGAGCTGAGCCCAGGAGCTGCTGATGGATGGGAGACAGGCGTGCGAGAAACGGGGGGCTCAGGGGTGACACTGCGGATTTGGACCTGAGCCCTTGGAAGGGTGGAAGCATCAACGGTGGAGCAGAGGAGCTGGTCTTGGAGGGAGACCGGGAGTCAGTTCTGGACGTGCTGAGCTCCAGGTGCTTTTAGACACCACGTGCAGAGCCAGAGTAGCATGGGATTTGCCATCGCCCATCTGAGGTGAACCCCAAAGAGGGGAAGGAGGGGCCCGCAACTGCCTGCACTGAGTACCGAGTCCCTGGAGCCTGGACCCAAAGCCCCTGTTGGGCTCCCCGCTACAAGATAAGGTTACCCCAGGGCCGCTGAGTGCCAGGGCCACGGGTCCCCCCATGTGCACTGCGGAGTGGTCAGAGCCAGACCCTCAACCCCCTCCCACCCTGCTCAGGGCTACCCCTCCTACGCCCTGCCCATGGAGGACCCCAGATTGCAGATGCTGGGGTCCTTCCGGGCCCTTCCCATGGACCCCGCCTATGTTTCAGTACCTGTCCCGGAGGCTGGGCCTGGACTCTGTTGCCTTCGGCTACCAGCAGACCATCTTTGGCGTGCTTCAGCTGTTGGGCGGGCCCGTGTTTGGCAGGTACCATGGGGCAGGGAAGTTTGGGGGCCCTCACCCCATGATGATCCAGGCCCACCCTTTGGAGGTCACGGCCTGGGTTATGCCAGGTTCCCACACCTCACCCTGGGCCCCACTAGAGAGACGGCAGCCGCTGCTTCATGGACGGCCAGCCCGCAGCACAGAGCGGCTTTAGTCCCGTTAAGACTGGGTTAAGCCCCTGCTCCCAGGGTATCTCCACCCCTAACTTCCACGAATTCTGGTTTGTGGCCAGACCCAGAGAGAGGATTTAATTAGTGAGACCCTCATGGCTATAAATGCCCCGCCCCACTGAGCCGGGGGGTCCCACCAGCAACTTTTCTGGAAAAGAATATTCTGGGGACTGGAACCCCCCAGACTCCCGCTAGCCTCAGCGGGGGCGCTGGGCTCAGGGACGTGACAGCAGACATCCTCTTGCAAAGCCTGCCATGGACAGATCAACGTGGCAGGAGTCAGATTTCTAGAGTTACTCCACAGAAAAGAAGGGTCTCCAGACCCGGTAGCATCGGACAGAGCAGAGCCCCGGGGTGGGGGGAGGGGCGGTTTCCCAGGCTTCAGCCTGGGAAGCGCTTTCTGTAAAATAAGCACGTGCCCTTGGTACATTTGCATCCCACGAGTTACTCACACAGGCGTGGGAATGGCCGTGTGGGTCAGACCCCCCCGAGGTCACTGAAAACTGTCCCACTGGAAGGATGGAGAAACAGGCCCTGAGAGGAGGCAGCCCAGCAGCCCAGCAGGGCCCTGGGCGCCCCCGCCCACCCTTGCAGCACCGGGCCTCCCTGATCAGCCCCGTGGGGGCACTGCGGCCCGGTTCCCCGGCAGTCCCAAGGGGTTGTTGTGGGGCCGAGGAGCGGGAAGCCTGCCTCACACCTGTGAGGGTCACAGGTGTGGGGCCCCCAGGTTCGCAGACCAGCGCGGGGCGCGGGCAGCGTTCACGCTCTCCTTCCTGGCGTCCTCAGCGCTCTACTTGCTCCTGGCTGCCGCCTGCAGCCCAGCCCTGCCCGGCGTGCCCTTACTCTTTGCCTCGCGCCTGCCCGGCGCCCTCATGCACACGCTGCCAGGTAGGGCCAGGTAGGGCGCCTTCCGGCCTGCTGGAGGACTATGGGTGGGGGGCGGGAACGGGTCGGAATAGCCAGGGCCAAGGGTGGGACCGGAGGGAGGCGGGAGAGCTTGGTGTGGGCGTGGCCTGAGCCAGGGGTTGGGGCGGAGACCACGCCCAGGGTGCCGGTCTAGTCTGGAGAACAGGACCGGGATGGAGGGGTGATGCGGGGGCGTAGCCCGCGGAAGGGGGCAGGTCCGAGGTGAGGAATAATGGGGTGTGGCCTGTGCCGCGACCAGGGTGGGGAGCACGCGGCCTGGGGGCACGTCGGGGTCCCGCGGGTGATGTGGGGGGTGACTGGGGGTGGGGGCAGGTCAGAGGAGTGGAATGGTGTGAGGGCGTGGCCTGTGGCTTGGGTCTGGGGTGCGGGGATGGCGAGGTGTGGCCTGGGTCCGTAGGCCACAAGACGGTGGGCGAGGGGGCCGCGCTTGTCAGCACCCCCGTCCCACCCCGTAGCCGCCCAGATGGCCATCACGGACCTGTCTGCGCCTGAGGAGCGGCCCGCGGCCCTGGGCCGGTTGGGTCTGTGCTTCGGCGTTGGCGTCATCTTCGGCTCCCTGCTCGGCGGGACCCTGAGCAGCACGTGCGGGTGAGTGTCCGGGGCGGGGACCCGGTCGTGGGGGGGGGGGGGGGGGGGGCGGGCCGACGAGGCGGTATGTGGGTACGGGTCAGGACGGCCAAGGCTGGGTCGGTTGTGCGCCGCGCTCCGGCCCTCAGCCCAGCCCCGCCACTTCTCCAGGCCTTTGTTTCCCCATGTGCACGCTGAGCGGGTGGGGTCCATGAGAGGGTGACCTGCAGGAACCTACAGCTGGGGGTGGCCATCCGGGGCGTGGCCTTGCGGTGGGCGGGGTCCGAGGGCTTAGCTAGGAGCGGTGGGCAGGGCCCCCGGCGACGCGGCCCACAGGGGGCAGTGCAGCCAGCAAATGAGGGAGTGGCCAGCAGGGGGCAGTGCGGTCGGCAGACGTGAACGTGGCCAGCAGGGGGCAGCGCGGCCGGCAGACGGGCGTGGCCAGCAGTGGCGTTGCGGCGGAAGACGTGGGCGGGGCCGGAAGACGTGGGCGGGGCGGCCGGCTGGGGGCGCCGTCGCCGCATGCTGCAGCCGCACCAGGTCCGTGCGCTCGGGCTGCTCATTCCTGGGAGGTCCCACGCTGAACCTAAAGGAACCAGACGGCAGGCCTTGGGGGCGGGGTGATGGTGCCATCACCTCCCTGCGATGGGGATGCTGTGGGCAGCCAGACCCCTTGCCTCCGGAAGGAGCGAGGGTGGCTTGCGGGGATAAAAAGCTAGCGTGTGTGAACTAAAGGTCTCTATTGCCCTCACCACCCCCCCCCCGAGTTTTGCGCACCCAGGGGTCCGGGGGCTAAACTCAACTCCTGCCCAGCGTCCTGAGAGCCTGTGGGCGGCAGCTCTCACATGTGGTCTGCAGAGTGGACCCCATTCCAGGGACAGACCCTGCAGTGGGGCTGCACAGAGCCGTCTGTTCCAGTGGCCCTAGGCGTGCATACCCTTGGACTTAGGACACCTGGCCCTGGAGAGGCCTTGCCTGGCCAGGGAGGAAGCTTCTGCTGCTTCCCCCTATGCTGCCCCACCCCCGTTCCTCCCCCAGGTGCTCCGACACCCACTCAAAACCAGCTTCCTACATAGGAATGGACTTTGCACCTTACCTTCATTCAGGCCCAAGACCTTGGTTTTGCTCTGGGGATCCAGGTGCCCGGCCCAGCTGTGGGTGGAGGCCCTGTGCCAGCTGGTGCCCCGCCCACCCTGCCTGGGCCTGGATGAGCTGCCCTGGGCCTCCATTCAGGCGAGGAGCCTTCCTGCTGTCTGAACCACACATGCATGCACTCAGCATGAGGCCAGCACCTGGCCCTGCATCTTGAATGACCCTATGCCGGGGCCCCTGGGGGCCTTAGTTTCCCCAGGTTCCCTGAGTGCCCCCAGACCAGCCCCAGACTTGAGAGCCGATGATGGCTGAGCCCCAGGGATTGGGGGACAGGAGGGCACAGTGGCCTTGTCAAGGCAGCTCCCTCTCTCGAGGGAGGTCTGTTCAAGGCCTCCGCCCCCCACCCCTCCCCATCATTTCCTCAGAGCTGGGTTGGGGGTGGCCGGCTCTGCTAAGTGCTGTGAGCAGGAGGGTGGGGTGCAGAGGGCAGGACTGCTTCATTCATTTCCCCCTCGATGTTTATTGAACACCTATTAAGTGCCCCTGGGATTCCAGGTCCTGGGATACAGTGGTGAACGGGACAGGCGAGTCCTCAGATGAAATGAACGTGATGTGTATTCCTGTAACGTCAGGCTGGAGGACATCTGGGGAGGCAAAGAGATAGCAAGTGCAAAGGCCCTGAGGTTGGGGAAGCGAGAAGACCCGTGTGGCTGGAGTGGAGGAGAAGGGGTGGGCAGTGGGTCAGGCCATGGAGCCCTGGGAGGCATGAGCAGGGGCAGGGGATGAGCTGGCTGCTGTGTCGAGAATGTGGAGGCTAGGGCCACCTCAGGGAGACCAGAGAGGTGGCTACTGAATCAGTCCAGGTGGGAGAGGACGGCAGGGGGACAAGGGATGGCCGTGGTGGGGAGAGGGCAGGGGCAGGTTCTGGCTTGGTTTTGCTGATGGCTGGGGTGTAAGTGTGAACTCAAGGCCATGCCCAGACTCCGGGGCTGGCCCTGGGGGAGTCGAGGGCCTCGCTGAGATCTGAGCTGCCAGGGTGCCGGCAGGAGTTGGGTCTCCGTCAGGATGAGTGTGTGCTCAGCGCACACTTGAAGGAACCCCAGAGTGGGTGGCTGGGCGGGGGAGTCTGAGCTGGAGGACAGTGGGGCTGTGTCCTCGAGTGGGTGGCTTCTTAGCCCTGGGAACTGCTTAAGATGGAGGCTGGTGCCCAGCACTTCATGTTAGAAGCCGGGGATCGGGAAAAGGTACCAGGAGGACCAGAAGGGAGGGCGATCCAGGGAGATATCCAGGCGTGTGGGTCAAGGATGGGACCCTGCGCCCGTGACGGATTCCGCCTGAACCAGGGCTGTCTCTCTCCATGTGCGATGAGGGCGGAGCCTGCTTTGGTAGATGGACCAGGGTCAGGAGAAAGAGGACCTCTGTCCCCAGGGAGGAAAGAAAGAGGGTCAGCGGCTGCAGAGTAAGGAGGGGCACCAGGGGCGTGAGGAGGGTGCTGGGAAGGGAGCGACGACACAGAGAGGAGCCCCGCTAGCTGCCCCGCACAACAGGGCTTTCAGCGCCCAGACTCGGAGTTCACCTCCCAGCCCAGCCACCTGCTACTGTGGGCCATGGGCAACCTTCCTCACCTTGCCAGCGCCCCTCCCGCCCCCCCACCACCACACACAGAGGCCTTCTCTGGCCAGCCCCACCGCACGTTCCCTCCTGCCCTCTGCTCCAGCCCAGCTGCTGACCCAGAAGGCACTCTCACTTCCCTCTCCCTCCCAGTAGCCTCCAGATTCACCCCCACCCCTGCCCTCACCTTCCTGAGCATCCCACTAGCTTCCCTTCTTTCATCCCAAGATCTAAGGCGCTGTGTACACTTCCTTAGACAGGTGGGGAGACCGAGGCCCCGGAGAGGGTAAGACTCCCCCATGGAGCTCCCAGTCTCCATCCGAGGCCCGGGGAAGGGGGGCTCCGGGACCCCGATGCCCCATCTCCCTTGTCCAGCCTCTCTGCTGGCCCACGGCCTGCTCTACCTCTTGGCAAGGCCCAGGCAAGATGTAAAGGCCACACTCCCGCCCCCCCGTTCTTCAATCAAAACTGAGGCACGGTGTGAGGTCTCCCTGCCCCCCTCCACCCCGGCCCCCTAAAGGCCCCTGAAGTCCCCAGCCGTGCCCCACCCCCTGCTGGGAAGCAGGTGGAAGGAGGAAGCAGCCTCGGCTGCCGTGGGCTGGGTAGTGGTATAACTGGTTTGGGCCCAGTCTGGAGCTCAGGGCTGGGAGGCCTAGCTCCCATGGAGGACCCAGACCTGGGTCCTGAGTCATTTAGCAGGTGAGGGGGCAGCTCTGTGACTCACGTCCCCGAGCCTGGCGCCTCACAGCCTGGGGAGGCCTCTATCATCCCCTCCCCCAAGTGGGCCGTTTGCCTCTGGGGTGGGCGGCACCAGCCTGCTAAGCCCGCCAGAGTTGGGTCCCGGGTCGAAGGTGCTCAGGGATTTGAGAAGTGGGGGCCACCTGTCAGACGCCGCTGATGGTGAAGGCAGGCAGAGCCCAGGCCTGATGGCTGGACTTAGTGTGTGTGGGGGGGTCTTTGCAGGACCCCCTGCTCCTCTGAGCGCTGAGGTGCCGCACACAGGCCACAGGTGCAGCTGGGCCCGCAGTCCAGCCCCCAAAGGCTCTGTCCCCCGGAGGTGGCCCACCAGGGTAGCCGCTCCTTTAGGTCCAGCCACAGACCCTTGAGGTCAGGCAAACCGGGGCCTCAGTGTCACCGGCTGGCCCTCCTGGGCACTAACTGGCCGGCGTGTGGCCCCGCTCTGACTGCAGCTGTGCGCCGCACCCAGCAGGCCCTGGTGACTCGGCTGGTGTGACCCCGCTGCTTGTCTGGAGGCCTGGGGGGAGCCAGTCGACCCGAGAACCGTATCTCGGCCCTTGGTCCGGGCGAGGGAATGGGAAACCCTTATCCTGCTGGCGGAAGGTTTCCGCCCCAGTGACACGGCAGTGTCCCTGGAGTTAATGAGTAGACATCTAGGGCTGCCCTAGCGGCTCTGGGACGGGGTGACTCACGGGTCACCCAGGCTGCCTACCCCACTTGGTGCTGGAGGTGGCTCACCGAGGGTGCGCGGGGCCTCCTGGGTGACCCTCCACCCGAGGGTGTGGAGGTGTCCCCCCATCCCGGGGCTCGCGCCGCCCCTGCAGACAGAACCCGGGTGTTTCAGGCACTAGGAGGTCCATGGACAGGGCACAAATGGCTGAGAGCAGTGGGGCTGGGAACCTCAGCCTAGACCTGTCAGCTGGACAGTGTTCCGGGCAGAGGGGAAGCCCGTGCAAAGGCCCCGGGGCAGGAAGGAGGTTGGGGCTTGCCTGGAGGCCTGTGTGGGCAGATGCTCAGGGGACACAGAGGGCTGCAGAGGGTTAGGCCGGACACAGCGTTAGGGGCTTTCTCTGGGACTCGGAAACCAGAGGGGGGCTGACGTCCCACAAGATGGGGTGGACCCACAAGACGTCCATTTTCAGACACCGTTCTAGCCACAGGGCCAGGGACTGTGGATCAGGGGAGGCAGGGGGACTTCTCCCCCGCAAGCTCAGGCTGGATGCCCGGTGCCTCTCAGGATCCCCGCACGGCCAGGCTTCCCATGAAGCCAGCTGACCCCAGCCTGCCCTTCAGTTTGGACAGGACAGGGGTACGCAGCCCGGGAGGCCCTGAGCCCCACGTGCGGCCAGGCCTGGGGACCTTGGCCGAGTGCCATCCCCTCTGGGAGCCCCGGAGCACGCAGGGAGGGAGGGCAGCTCCAGCTGCAGGAGGAGTTGTCCCCTCCAAGCCGGGCAGGAGAGGGACGGCGTCAGGCTCAGAGTCCGCACCGGGTGGGCAGATGGCCAGGCCTGCCACCCTCCTGATAACGTCACGTCGGCAACTTCCGGGCCCTCGAGATAAGGATGAAAGTGGCGTCTGTGTCCGCTGCCATTTGACCAGCACCGGTGGCAGCCGTGGTCAGTTCCAGAGGCCTCCCATCGGCGGGACTCGGGGTGGGCTGCCTCCAGGCTGTCCCAGCCTTGGCATGGGACAGGGGGTCCCGGGAGGGTGACCCCTGTGAGTCTAGCCCTCATTTGCATCTGAGGAAAGGAGGTCACCCAGCAGGGTAGCTACAGAGAAGGGACAGAGAATTCGGGTGCCCTGAGTCTGGCCCGGGGCCCTTTCAGGGTGTCCATGGGTCCATCCGTCCAGTCTCCCATCCACACAGTCAACCAAAAATAAAAGGGGGTGGGTAGACAAAGACACGCTAACAGTGCCTGCCTCATGGTCAGCGCCCAGTTTGTAAAAACAGTCCAGTGAGCCAGTGGACAGGTGGCCCAGAGCCCCATCCTGCGCGATTGGCGTCCCAGAGGTCCCCAGGGCCAGAGGCAGACTCTGGGGGTGGGCTGACTGGAGGCCCCCGGGGAGGGGCTCCCGAGCTGTGTCTCGGACGACAGAGCAGCAGTGGGTAGGGGCACGAGGCTGGAGGGCGTCCCCACCGAGAAGGCCCCCGTGTGGGACCCGGGGCTGCCACGCTTTCCTGCCGTCTGTCCACTTTCCTTTCTGCCATTTTGTCTGGGGGAGTCGGAGAGCACTGTGGGTGGGGAAGGACACCCAAGCCTCCCCTGGGGCAGCTGTGGGCCCCGACGCCCTCCCGGGGCCCCCGAGGGCCCCCGTGTCCCCTTCGGTTCACTGGCCGCCACACAGGGACAGGAGAGATCTCTGGAGAAGGGGCCTGGCTCCCTGCCACCGCCCCTCACTTGTCACCAGCCTCCCAAAATAGCCATCTAAGCGGCCGCCTCTGCTCTCACGCACTTCCGGGGCATCTGGCAAAGAAAGCTGGTTTTGTCCCTGCCCAGGCCGGCCCGGAGCAGTGACGTGCGGGCCTGTGAGGCCACAGTCCTGAAGAAAGGGCCCCTCTCTCTGACGGTGGCCTGTGGGGCCCGTGCCCGGCCTCATGCCTCCCCCGGGTCCGAGCAGAGGCTTCACTCTGGGGTCCAGTGCCCTCTGACCCTTCCCACCTGGCAGCCAATGGACGCGCCCACTTGTCCGGAACCCCTGCCGCCAGAAAGCCCAAATGTCCAGCATCCTGGGCAGTGGGTATCGGCTTGGGGGCCAGAGATGGGCCCGTCTGGGAGGGGAGAGGTCGGTGGCACGTGCAGACTGGACAGTGCCGGCTGCAGCACTGACCAGCTGTGTGAGCCCGGAAACAAGGGGCTGCCGAGGCCCATTCTCTGGTGCTGGAGTCCCCACTGGCTTCCCTGCCTGGGGTTCCCGCAGGAGCCATGCACGTGTATGTGTGCAGGTGCGTGCGCGTGTGTGCACCTGTGGTGGAGTGGGGGCGGGGGAGTCCTCTCTTTGAACTTGGAGGAAGGTCACAGGCAGCTTGTGGCTGCCTCACGTGAAAGTGCGGAGGGAGTCTCCCACGACACTGACAAGGTCTGGGGCAGGACTTTTTTCGTCCATTTAGTCCACGCTCTGATGCCCACTGGGGTCTCGGCACAGGGTCCCACCCAGGCTCACCTGCCCTCGGGGGCGAATACTAGCCCTGGAGCAGAGCAAGCCCTTCTCAGAGGACAGGGCGCCCACTGGGGAAGAGGGGCAGGGCCTCACAGAGAGGGCCTTTGCAGGATGTATAGGAGTTTTCCGTGCTTCAGAGGGGCAGGGCGTTCGGCTGTGCACAGGTCCGGCAGTCGAAGCAGCCCGGCTCAGTATGAATCTTCTGTTTCACTCTTTGTCTTCCTCCAGCCCTCAGGGGGAAACGGTGACAATCAGAGGGGCCGGGCCCCAGTGCCTTTGTCCCCAGGTGACACGGGCTGCCTGGAGCTGGAGACCGAGGTCTGCCCGTGCGGTCCAGAGAGGTCGAGGGCTGAGTTTCCATGTAGTGACTCATGGAGGGGAAATGCTCCCTCAGAAGTGACAGCTGAGTGCCTGAGTCACGACCCTTGGTGCCGCTGTGGGCAGGCGGGAAGGCACCCTGAGGGCTGTGTCCTAGGTTTATCGGGGGGCCAAACGCCCCCTACCCCATGGGCCCAGCCTGCCCCGCCCCCTCCAGGAAGTGGTGGTGGGGTGCTCCTGAGGCCCCCTAAGTGCAGGCCTGTCCTCCCCCAGGAGGGGAAAGAGGCGTGACAATGCCCAGGACGCAGATGGGGCTGCAGGGGGTCCCACAGTCTTCCACGTGGGTGCGTGGAGCTGAGATTCTAACCCAAGCCCCGGCCCACCGGGCACGTCAGCCCCCGTCTCTCCGGCCCCTCTTGGCGCCCTGGCCCCAGTGCCACCTGGCATTTTGCTCACCGTGGGCCAGCACCCTACCTCACCTGAGTCACTGAGGGCAATGGTCACTTTCTCAGCTGCCCTCCTCCACCCCAGGCGGCCCCTCCAGTCCCACCAGAGGCCGGAGGACTGAGGGTTCTGGGGACGGGGCCCTGTCCCCCGGGAGCCTCGGTCTCCTGCTCCACAGGGTGGGGAGGACCCTTGGCGCTGCCGGGGTTGTCTGGGGAGCATCCTCCCTGCTGGTTCCAATTCCGCGGAACACAGCCCCCAGGCCTCTAGCACCCCTGTCCAAGCCGGGAGCAGTGGGCGCACGCCGCACAGCAGCCCGCTCCTTCGGGGGCCTTTCTCACCCCTCAGCAGCCTGGGGGCCAAACGTCCCCTGGAGAATCGCCACGCGCCCCAGGCCCCTGCCCAGCCCTTCTGGGGCTCACGTTCTGGCTCCCACTGCCACCCATGCTCAGAGGCCGCCAGGGCGCATATTCTGTGTCCACAGCCCGAGGGTCGGGAAGGCAAGAGCTTCCTCTGTTTCTTCATCCATCACCTCATTGATGTGCCCTGAGGGTCCCGTGGCCTGGCCTCCAGTTCGAAGCCTGCAAGGACATGAGTGGGGGGGGGGTTGAGCTGTTCTCAGCTGTCAGAGCCTGAGTGTGACTGAAGGGGCAGGTGGGGGAGATGCCGCAGGTGACACCTGTGCCCTGGGGCCTGAGCCCTGTGTGACCACAACTGTCGCTCACAGGATTCAGTGTCCGGTCATCGTGGCTTTTGTGGTCAGCCTCCTGGGAGCCGTCCTCAGCCTCACCTGCATCCCCACCAGCACCAAAGGGGCCAGCGCCCGTGCCCAGGCTGCCCTGCCAGGTAAGCTGCAGCAGACACACCCCACAGATGCACACAAGCAGGCCCACCAGGTACACCCCGCTGGGTCTGCCCTACCGGACACACCTCACCGCTTACACCCCACCGGGTATGCCGCTTCCGGATGCTTGGCCAGTGTGAAGTGTGAGCCCTCCCCTCCCACCAGCCGGCACCCTGGACCTCAGGCTAGGCCTCCCCCAGCCCAGCCCACCCTTCAGGGAGGCTTTGCCGAGACCACGATGTGCCAAAGCATTGCCGGTGGCTTCTCACCTGCGGGGGCAGAGGGCTGAGCTCCAGGCAACGGGCCTGGGGCACTCGGGGCCACTCAAGCCCTCTTTTCTTCTCACCTGCGGGGGCAGAGGGCTGAGCTCCAGGCAACGGGCCTGGGGCACTCGGGGCCACTCAAGCCCTCTTTTCTTCTCACCTGCGGGGGCAGAGGGCTGAGCTCCAGGCAACGGGCCTGGGGCACTCGGGGCCACTCAAGCCCTCTTTTCTTCTCACCTGCGGGGGCAGAGGGCTGAGCTCCAGGCAATGGGCCTGGGGCACTCGGGGCCACTCAAGCCCTCTTTTCTTCCTTGGGCCCCTCCAGGAAGCTGGGCATCTCCCAGCTTCGGACACCGCTGGAGCTGAGCCTGGAAAGGACCAGGGGGACCGTGGGGCCTGGGATGGGGCGGGCATGGCGAACCAGGACCCTGAGGCCCAGAGCAGTCGGTCACTGTGCTGTATGGGGGGACGTGAGGGTGCCGGCTTCAGGAGCACGGCTCCCGGGGCGGGGTGCCGAGGCGGGGGGCAGAGCACAGTCAGGTTAGAGCTTGTGGGCTCAACGTGCCTCCCAGGCCCCACGAGGAGAGGTCAGGGCTCGAGAGGGGGGGCCCCTCCAGGGCGTCCCAGCCCAGCCACTTTGGCCTGGCACAGAGTGGGACCCCATGCCTCCTGGCCAGGTGACCGAGAGCTCTGGAGAGACCCACCTGGGACAGGAGGCCCCTGAGCCCTGGCTGTGATGGGACAGCCCAGAAAGAGTCAAGAGGGAGGGCCTGGGTGGGGGCCTGGCCTGCAAAGAGATAGAGGAAAAGGGCCGAGGCGCAGGAGCACCTGGGAGAGGCAAGCAGGGGGGCACCGCCGCACCCAGCTGGGAGGCTATGACGAGGCACCCAAGTGGCCTCCGGATCAGGGTAAGGTGGGCGCTCGCAGCCACCAAGAGTGGCCGCTCCTGGCCGACGCCTGCCTCACCAGCCTTGCCATGCCGTCGCCCAGAGCCAGGGCCAGGCAGGCAGCAGCTGCCCCGGTCACGCGGGTTTGGGGAGTGAGAGCCTCCGTCACTTGGAGCCCGGGTCCAGGCCAGGCTGCCCCCTGAATTCAGAGGTCCCCAGGGTCAGCAGGGCCCGAGGCCCAGTCCTGAGTGTGATGAGCTGCCCGGGGCTCACCGGGGGAGGCTGGTGGGAGGCACGCTGAGCACGAGCTCACATCCCCGGTGGGTGTGGGGCGCCGGGCAGCCGGAGTGCTTCCTCCGCACCCAGTGGGCCCTGGGGCGCGGGCTGTCCGGTGCTACCGTGGCCTCTCCGGGTGCCTCAGGGAAACCCAAGGCCAGCGTGTTTGACCTGAAGGCCATCACCTGCCTGCTGCTGCAGCCCGGCGTCCTGCCGGTGTTTCTGGTCAAGGTCATCTGCGGCTTCCCCTCAGGTGAGTCCCGGCCGCCCGGCCAGCGTCCAGAGCCCGGTGCGGCTGAGAATTCGGGGCCGCGGAGACGGAGGTCTGCAGCCCGCGCGTCACCCCTTCGCTCTGCCCTGTGTCCCACGCTCCGAGACTCCACTGGGCCCTGTCCAGTCACATCTGTCCCAGAGAGGGTGACAGCCCACTGGTTCACGCAGATGTGGCTGCACAGGCCAGGAGGAGGAAGAAGTGAGGGTCTCCGTCCTTCCCTCCTGCCCCCCAGGGCCCTGCTCGGGCCCCAGTTACCCCTGCTCTACAGAAGGTCTCACTGCCCCGGCCTGTGGCTTCCAGGGCCTCTCAGGACAGTCCAGGAGGTGGGAAAGACGGTACGTCTGCAGGTGGACGTGCACATTCTCGGTGGAACTGAGGGCATCCCTGACCACAGTCGTGCCAAGCAGCGACCGCTCTGAGCCCCCATCTGGGGTCCTCCAACCAGGGGAGCAGTGCAGAGGACAAGTCAGCGAGGCAGGGTTGACAGGCGCTCAGGTGCCCCCTCACTGGCGCTAAAGGGTTAGTCCCTCAGCCCAGGAAGCTCTCTGTCCAGGCAAACTGGGCAACCCCCCGCCCAGCTCCATCTGTGACTCAGGATGGCTCAGTGGGGCACAGTGACGGGAACCCAGGTCACCGACGTCAGTTCTGGGGCCAAATCCTCCTACATTATCAGCCCAGGGTCCCCCATCTCCCAGCCTCCGCCCCCAGACGGCCTTGGGCCCTGTGCATGGGGCAGCTTCCGGCGCCTTCCTGTTCACAGCCCACAGCAGTCGCGTGGGGTGGACCTGCCAGGGACAACCTCGGAGAAGGTTCACGTTGGTCTTCCCTGAGCCGGTCACCGCGGCCAAGCCCCTGGCACCGTGATGGTCACCTGACGGGGGGAGCAGGTGTGGGCACAACTGCGCAGCCCCGACCCCTCAACCCTGACCCCCCACCTCGCCCAGGGCTCTTCATGGTCATGTTCTCCCTCATCTCCATGGACTTCTTTCAGCTGGAGGCCGCCCAGGCCGGCTACCTCATGTCCTTCTTCGGGGTCCTCCAGATGGTGAGTGGATGCTGGGCGCACAGGGTGGGCGGGGGTTCGGCACTCCACGCTCTGTGGGCTCCCTGCCCTCCCAGGGTCCTCTGGGCAGTCGGCCTGTGTTGGGGTCCCAGGACCTCACAGACCACCGGCATGCGGTTTCTCCGCAGCGCAGGTGCCGTCCTGCATGCCCGCCTTTCGGGTGTTGCATCCACACCTTAGCTTCTGGCTTGTTCTCCTCTCCCTGCTCGCGGCTCCCACGCCTGGCTCTGTCTGCCCTCCCATCTGCCCGGAGGTCCCGTCTGAGAGGGGAGAGGGGAGACTCATCCGCAGTGGAGGCTGACGAGCCCTTGGCCTCCCATTGGGAAACACGGCGAAGGCCCATGGTCCGCCGCGTGTCCATCTGGGCGCCGGCGGTGGACAGGTCGGGAAGGGGGCAGACCCCAGTGGTGGGGCGCGTTACAAGGAGAATGGCCGGGCTCTGCGTCCCGCCCGCCTGCCCGCCGGTCGCGTGAGCATGGCGGGGACAGGTGGCGACATGCAGCCGCCACCCGGGACATCTGCCTGACAGCCGGAGCGCAGGAGGGGCTATTCCGGGACCTGCCTGGGCGGGGGAGAGAGCTCGCGCTCTCCGGAAGCGGGTGGCATTCCCAGCACCTCCAGGCCATCTGCTGCCCGTGCCTCTGGGCCCAGGACTGGTCTAGACTCTGGTTCTAAAGTAGCCACTCCTGGGAGGGGCTGGCCCCCCCCACCGTGGGCCGAGAGCGCCTAGCTGGGTAGGCTGGGAAGCGGCAGCCTGGTGGAGGAACAGAGAGAAACAGAAAGCAACGGCAACGATAACAGCGCTCTAAATCGGGGGCCACTGGCGCTTCCTTCTAAACGGCTGCTCCTGCCTGCCTGGGACCAGAGCACCAGCCTGAGCTTGTCCTGGGCTCCCCGGGACCAGGAGGCCAAGCCTATACCCTGGCTGAAGCCGGCAGACCCCTCGAGGCCCTCAGGGACAGACCCTGGTAGCCTCTGGCCTGGTCAGGCATGAGGGTGGGCCTACCCGAGACGGACCTGGGCTCCAGCACCTGTGAGGATGCTGGTGGACGGGGTTGGAGAGCAGCGGTGGGATTCGGGAAAGTGCCTGGGGGTGGGGGGCTGGGGACCCCAACACAGGCCGACCGGGTGGAGGAGCCTGGGGAGGGCAGGGAGCCCACGGAGCGGTGTGGGGTGCCAGGCCCCAGGCCCTAAGTCCAGCGGAGGGAAGGTGGAGGCGGCTGAGGGCCTGAGATGCGTCCGCAGGGGAGGCCCAAGCCGCCTTCGTCGGGTGCCTCCCTCCCCGCCCCGCCAGGGTAGAGCTGGGCACCGAGGGTCCGGGAGGCAGCCGCGCCGCGGGGTGAACCATGCCTCCCACCTGGTCCCCCACAGCTGCTCTTGCACCTGCTGCTTCCGTTGCAGACCATTTCCCGCCCCACCTGAGGTGTGGTTGCCGCCGGATCCCAAGGGCGATCTCCCCCACCAGCACCCCCTTCCAGCCCCCTGGGTACAGGGATCGTTGGGGTTGGGGTCTCAGGGGGTGGCAGCCCGGATGGTCCTACACGAGGGGATGGTGGTCACCCTTCGCCCGGGGGGCTGGCAGCCCTCTGTCCCTCTAGGAGCCTCCTGCGAGGGCCCCCCCTTGGCCTTCATCTGGGCCCCAGGCACAGCGCCGCTGCAGTGATAGGGAGCTTCCGTCGTATGGGGTGGGGGAGACGGAGGCAAGCCCCCAACCACTGGCGCATCTGGTGTGTCAGGGGCGACAAAACCTCAAAGGAGAATCAGGGCCCTTGGAGGGGCAGACATGCTGCTTCAGATGGGGTAAGGGTTGGGGTTAGGGTTAGGGCTGGTAGGCTCTCCACTGGCCCACGGAGAGGCTTGGAGGGAGAGAACTTCAGACGGGGAGGGGCTGCAGGTGCAAAGGCCCTGGGGTGGCTGGGCCGGCCTGAGGGGAGAGGACTGCCCTCTGAAGACGTGTGGGGCATGGTCTGCAAGGCCAAGAAGGACCCAGATTTACTCAGATTTACTCGGAGTGGGTGGGACCATTTGGAGGCCGGATGTGGTCTTACTAGCCCCCTGCTGGGGAACTGGGTGCTTGTGGCCGATGTGACCTCCGGGGAGGTGGAGGTGGCTCGGGCCAGGGCAGCGGGCAGCAGGACAGGTGAGCAGACAGGGTCTCCAGATGGGAGGGTTGGGAGAAAGTGAAATTTCTGGTGTGCTTGGTAGCTCTAGTTTCATGTAATAACCCGTAAGGCACGAAAGTTTCGGCTTTGTTTAAGTTAATGGGAAAATGGAAAGACGACCCCAGTCCATTAGGGTCCTGGTCTCTGGCTCTGTATGATTGAAATCTCCCTCCTGGCTTGGTGGTTTCCTCTCAGGGTGCAGGGCACTACAAGGCACTTGCCAAGTAGATCTTCCCTTTAAACAAACGAAAACGAAGATAAGCAAGTGTGAGAGTAGGATTTTTTTTTTATTAAAGAAGGACATCTTTGGTGCTCCTTTGAGACAGTTTCGTTTTGCCAGACAGGCAGCCCGGAGTGGCCCGTCCTGTTCCGCAGGGGTGGGCCCGCCCCGTCACAGGGCGCAGCCCCGGCCTGACCCCAGCCCCAGGGGGTGTTGCTCCCAACCCACTGCGCCCCGGGCACTTCCTGTCTGCCTGGTGGAGGTGGCAGGGGACCAGGTAGGGAGCCTCCCCCTGGCCTGGGGATGGCCGAGGGCTGGGTTTGCCCTCTGAGTCACATCCGCAGCGTCAAGGGTGTCCCTGCTCTGGGTGGTTCCTCCCACCCCCACGAGGGCAGGAAGGGGAGCCTTAACCTTAACCTGGCTCCTGGCTGGCTGACCCTGGGGCCGGGGGAGGGGGCTGCGGCCAGGAGGACAGAGCTGGGAGTGGAGGGCGGAGCAACAGTGGGCGTTATCTGGGGAGACTGGTTGCCCCCTGCTTACCTGCCCAGGCTCAGGACAGGTCCACCGCCCTGGGCTCCAGCCCAGCCCCACTCCTGGCCAGCTCTGGGACCTCAGGCAAGTGACATCCACCCTCTGGGCCTCAGTTTACCCAGTTGTAACTGGAGCTGTGGCCTCTGGAGATGTGGAGGACACAGGGCTCCTGGCCCAGTCCCTGGCCCCAGTTGACAGTAGCTGGTGTGCCCGCCTGCTGGGGCCAGGCCTCCATAGGGCCAGCTGGGAGGGCGACCCCACATGGGCACCAGGGCTCTGAGCTCGGGTCCCAATCCAGGCCCCCTCTCCTCTGTGCCCTGGTCTCCCCATCTGTGAATGGGGCAGGTCCCACCTCCCAGAGGAGACAGCCAAAGAGGGGGCTGAGGACGAGTGATTGGCCAGGATGGGGCACATGGGGGCCAGGTGACACGGTAGGGGGCTTCCCAGGGCCCCAAGGGTCCCCAGGGTTGGAGTCGGGGCCACACGGGGAGCATTTTTCTATCGAAGAAGCTTTTTGCACCGTAAGCCATGGCCTCCCCCACCCCCATCAGGAGTTAACCGGTCCTTTGATTAAAATATGTTTATCACGCCTGAAACTGCAGAAATTAGTTTTGAATGTGGAACTCGGACCTCTGAGTGGCTGGCTATGCACGTGTGTGTGCGCGCAGGTGCATGTACGTGTGCGTGTGCGTGCATGTATGTGCGTGCACGTGCGTGGGTGTGTGCGTGCATGCGGGTGCACGCGTGTGCGCGCGCGCGTGTGTGAGAGGTGCCCAGGCTGCTGGCCCCGTCTCCCCTGGGACTTTGAGGCCGTCGTGGGTACCACAGGCTCACCCCTGTGCCCTGCGCCTGGCGCCTGCTGTGGCTGGTGGCAGCGGCCCCAGGGGCTGCAGGTGGTGGGGGAGGTCCCGCGGCTGGCCGCAGCCCAGCCCCCTCCGCAGGCCCGGCTGCGCCCACCTCCACTCTCTCGCCCTCACCTAGGTCTTCCAGGGCCTGGTCATCGGGTGGCTGAGTAGCCGCTTCTCCGAGGGAGCCCTGCTCCGGGCCAGCGTGCTGGCGTTCAGCGTGGTGGGACTGGCCATGGTGAGAGCTCCCGCCTCTGGCTGCCCCACAAAGAGCAGGGTCCCAGGCCTGCTCCCCTGACCCTCTGCCGGTGCCCAGTTTGCACTTGAGCCCCTGGGCCCCCTGGCCCCCTCTACCCCAACCCAGGGCCACCTCAGTGGGACCTCAGGGATGGGCAGTTCCACCCTGGTCCCGCGAGGCCCTGCAAGGCCCCCGTGACCGTGACCCTGCTCTGCCCCTCGGCAGGCGCTGATGGCCAATGTCTTCCACTTGTGCCTGCTCATGCCCGGCCTGGTCTTCAGCCTGTGTGCCCTCAATGTGGTCACCGACAGCATGCTGACCAATGCCGTCTCGGCCTCAGACACGGGTGAGGGCAGCATCCCGGGCCCGGTGACGGGCAGGCCCTGGGGAGACCCCGGCCCTCCTCTCTGGGAAGCTTGCTGAGCAGTTTCGGGCAAAGCAGCCGCCCTAATGTGGGACCTGCCTGGACTCAGTGGGCATTGAGTAGGGTGGGCGGCTGGGGGTCTGAGTGGGCAGAATGGGGATGGTGGGCTGCAAGAGGGCTCAGGAGAGAATCCTGCCCACCACCCAGTCCAGCCAGACCCAGCCAACCCTGCACCAGGCCCTGCTGATCAGCCCAGGGCCAGGCCTGGGGGAGGGGAGGAGGGCTTCCTGGAGGTGGCGTCTGGCTTGGCTCTGAAGCATGGGCAGAGAATGGCTAGAAGCCAGAGGGGGTGGCTAGCATGGGGAGCACCTCCTGTTCCCTCCCTGCGCACGGGATGTGCAGGTGCCTCCTGAGTGAACGAGTGAGGGAGTGAGTGCTGCCCCCGGGCCACCCAGTGGGACTCAGGCGCCCCCAGAGGTGGACCTGCAGTCCCCCAACTCTGCACCTGGCCTTCTTTCTTGAGGCCAAGGAGTCTCCCATCCAGACTGGGGGTCCCTGGGCCCGATGCTGCCCAGGCTTCTGCCCCCGTGCTGCCCCGGGCATGGTGCAGGTCAAGGTCAAGGTCAAGGGCTCCTGTGGGCTGGTTGAGGTCAAAGACCTCCCTCCCTGGCAGCAGGGCCAGAAAGTTCAGGGCCCTGGCTGACCCTCCGTCCATCTACCTGCCTGTCTGGGAAGGTCAGACTGAGGTCTAGAGGCCCTGATGAAAATGGGGAGGCTGCTGGGCAAGGCCTCTTCTCAGGACTGCCTTGGGGACCCCAAGGCCGGCCAGACCTGCGGCTCTGTGGTCCTGGGAGGCTAGACTGGTCCTGGAGGGTCCCGGAGGCTGTGGGCTGGCAGGTGTGAGAGGCCAGGAGGAGAGAGGAGGGGAGCAAAGCCTGGAGAGATGAGGGCAGGGCCTGAGCGGGAGGAGGGCGGAGCCTGAGAGGGAGGAAGGCGGGGCAGATCCAGTCCACCAGGGCCCCATGTGCCAGAGGCACCATCCCTCAGCTTGGAAGGAGCCAGGAGCCGGTTCCCAGCACCAGCCTGGGAACCGGAAACCACAGAGGGGGCGGTAATTGCTCCCTGGTGTCTGCAGGGCATGTGGGCGTCGGGAGAGGCTGCTCTGAAGGAGAGAGGGCATGTGGGCGCCGGGAGAGGCTGGCCACGCCCAGCTGACCCAAGGGCAGGGCTTTCCAGCTCCCAGAGCGAGGGCTGCGAAGCCCCTGGAGCCTGGGGCCCTCGGGGCAGACGGCAGTGTTGACAGGAGCCACTCGCTTGGTGGCCCTCATAGGGCACAGCTGACAAGAGGGGTGTGGAGGTAGGGGTGTCAGGTGAGAGGGGTGCAGGCAGCCAGGCGAGCCCGGGAAGTGGGTGCAGAGAAGCAGGTGCGGGCCCTTCGAGCGCCCCGAAGCCCCTCCCCCACCCTGGGGGGAGTTCCCTGCAGTCCACGTGAGGGCGGGAGCCAGGTGACTGGGGTGTGTGGTGGCCCAGCCCCCACCGCGGTGCTTCGGGAGGCCCCTGGCTGGGATGCCACCTCTCAGGCAGGCCTGGTGCGGGGGGGCCTGGCCCACAACCTGGGGCCCTGTTCCCAGGCTCCTCCTGTGCTTGGGAACTTTCTGGAGCAGGGCAGAGGCTCAGATCCCCATCCGAGAGGGCCCCGTGCTCCCCCTGCATGGCTGGGGGGTCTGCAGGGAGGGAGTGGGGGGGGCTGGAGGGCGGCGGGGGAGACAGGGAGTCTGTAGCTGTGTCAAGGCCCTGGGCGGCTGGGGCAGTGATGCTGAGAGACCCTCCCCTCCCCCGCCGTAGGAACCATGCTGGGCCTCTGCGCCTCTGTGCAGCCACTGACCAGAACCCTGGGGCCCACCCTGGGAGGCCTCCTGTACCACCGCTTCGGAGTCCCCGTTTTCGGCCACATGCAGCTCGCCGTCAACTTCCTCGTCCTGCTGGTCCTCTGGAGGCAGCCTGTGCCCCCAAAGATGGACAAAGCCTGGTGACCGTGGCCCCCAGGCACAGACTGGCAATAAACTCCCTTAGGACCTCTTCCAGCCTGATTTCTATCAGTTGGGCAGGGGGCCTGGGGACGAGGGCAGGATGGAGCCTTGGATGCTGGAGGGCTTCCTGGAGGAGAGGGCCTGCAGCTGTGCCCCAGGGCTCCAGGGAGAGCAGAATCACCCAAGTTCATCTCAGTGGGAGGTGGGTCCTGCCCCCGGAGTCCGCCACCAAGGCCAGTGAGGAGTAGCCCCTGCTGCCACCCAGACAGCTCTGCCCACGACGTCCCCAGAGACAGGGAGCTCCGTGCTCACCCCTTCACACCCCCCACCCCACACCAACCCCCGGCCTGGGGCCGAGCACGCGCTGCCCGCACACCCTCCTCAGCCCTTGAAATTGCTTCCACTCATGAACAGAAAGACACGGTTGTTTGAAAAGATCAGGACTTTTGAGGCTTGGGAAGAGATCTAGGAAAAGAACCCTCACTTCACTGTTGGGGAGCCCCGTGGGGAGGACCAGGCATCCAGGCTTGAGAACTGGAGAGCTGTGCCTCCCCCTCCCCCCGCCTCCCAGCTCAGGTGCTACAGAGAAGGGGTACCAGACGCAGGGAGGCCAGCAGGCTGCCGTGCCCCATGACCAGTATGGAAAGGACAACCTTGTCAGGTGTCTACAGACGCCCTTGAGACCAGGAAGGCTACCCCTCCCCCACAGGCTGCCTGTAAAAGAAGCTGTTCAACTCAGAAACCCCAACCTCAGGACTTCACGCCCCAACTGGAGGGGCCTCAGAGAGCCAGGGTCCGCCCACCCTCCCGGCCCGAGGGCTCAGGCCGGACCCTGCCTCCACTTGAGCCCCGCCAGGAACCGGGGTCCCACCCGCTGACTTTGGTCATTCACCCAGAGGGTCTGGTGGGAGGGGTCTCCAGGGTAGGGCAGCATGGGGGCGCACCCTGGGGTTGGTCTTTTCTACTCTCTGAAGGAGCCCCCTCCCCATTTGCACAGGGGCTTCACAGTGCTGTTCAGGAGAAAATTCATGGCAGGAATGGTTTCTTCTCTGGACCCAGCACCCAGGCTCCTGCAGGCCTCCCAGCAGAGGGACAGCCCCTCCCCAGTCTGACCCCTGCCACCCGGTTAGGAGGCCTGTGATGGTGCCCCCCCCCCCCATCAAGGGTAAGTGACTGACATTAGGGCCCAATTTTGGTCCTTCACTCCCCTCACCTCTGCCCCCCACACCTGGCTCCCTCCAGCCACAAAGGTGAAATGAAGGTCCCCTGGCTAGGCCAGGATCAGCGTCCTGTCCCTTTCTTCCATCCTAGGCTGCTTCATCACCCACAGCCCTTCCAGGTGGAGGGGCACACCTCCCCTCCGGAGCCTGGGGGTCTGGGGGCCACCCTGGATGCACAGGGTCCCAGCGGGCAGGAAGGGCAGAAGCTGCCCGCTTGTCAGGACCTCAGGCCTCCCCATCCTGATGTCACATCCTGGGCCACTCGGAGGCCTCAGCCTCCTGCCACGCCGGCAGAAATGGTGCAGGCCTGTCTCCCGTTGGCCCAGAAGCACTGCCCACCTTGCTGGCCCCGCACGTCAGGCACTGGCTGGCAGCATGTTAAGAGGAGTGCGGCCGGTGGGCAGCCAGAGGCCTGAAGGTTTCCTTTCAGGGGGCTGGGCAGGGGCGGGAGGGGGCAGTTAGGGTCCGGTACCCCACCGAGGGCCGGAGCAGCTCAGATGGGGGAGGCGTGATGACCTCACAGGGGCATTTTGTGAGTGGCTTCCGGGAGCAAGCCGGGGCCCTGTCCTCCCCATTCCACACCCGGGAGCGGAAGTCAGGGCCACTCCCAGGGCACTTCCCCGCCTCCAGCGATGGTGCGGCCAGGGTCCGGCGGATAACGGTGTTCATTCAAAGAGCATTTCCTTGCCCTTCAGACACCTGGGGTGGCCGCTCCCCCCAACTAACACACACTGAATGAAGGGGCCACCCACTCGCCTCCCGCAGGAAGCTCACTGCACCACACCGGCTGGTAGAAAAGAGAACAAGTCAGGTACTTTATTTGGAATGGACACATTGATTACACACATATATATATATATATATATATATACACACATATATATACACATATATATATGTATATATATTAAGACAGATGGTTTTAACACAAATACCATCAAAATAAATACATAGATAGTCCAATAATTTAATGCACCCGCACAGCGGGGGCGAGGCTCTGCGGCTCCGCACGGGAGGGTCCTTCTCTGCCGGGCAGGACGCAGCCCCGGCCTTTGTCCTCGCCGTGGTCAGTGGCTGGGCGCCGCCGGGGCTTCTGCCGCTCCGGACATTCCCTGAGCTCCTGCCGGCGCGGCCCGCGTCCGGCCCGACTCGTCCAGTGTGTGGTTCCTGTGGGGAGAGCGGGGAGGTTCAGGGAGCTGTGCCGAGCCCGGTGGCTGAGCGAGCCGGAGTCCAGCCAGTGGGTCTCCCGAGGCCCGGACACGGAAGGCGCAAGCGACGGCTCCTGCCGCGCGCCCCAGCCGCGCCGCGTTGGCGAGGCCCCCAGTCCCCTCTCGACAGTGTTCCCTAGACGGGGCAGGACCTCCCCCCAACGTCCGAGATCGACATCATCCTCCCCGAGGACCGCGTCCAGCGGGCGGGCGGGCGGGCGGCACTCACCGCGGCGGCGCTCAGGGCGCGCGGGCCGTCCCGGCCTCGGGCTGCCCGACGGGCGCGGCGCGCTCCTGGCGGCTGCGGAAGTCCTCCAGGGCGCGGCGGTTCTGGAAGTCGATGAGCGCCAGTGTGATGGCCGCGTTCCAGCAGCTCTCGCCCGCGCAGCGGAAGTCGATCTCCTTGCGGTCGGTGGTGACGATGGTGAAATAGACGTACTTGCCCGTACGCTCCACGCAGTCCACCTTGAGGATGGAGTGGAAGCGCAGCTCCTTGGGGCGCGCGCCGGGACCGGTGGGGAACAGGCTCAGGCAGTCAGGGGTGAGCACGCCGCGCTTCTTCTTCCATAGCTGGAACAAGCTGTCGCTGCGCTTCTCCAGCTCGCCCTCGCGCAACACCTCCCCGGGGGTCTTCATGTCGGCCGGGTGCAGCTCGCAGAAGCGAAGGCGCTCCGGTGGTGGCGGCCTCTGCAATGCGCCCCGGTGCCCCGGCGCCGTCTATATAGCGGCCCCGCCCCACGCGCTCCGTCCGGCCCGCCCCGGGCACGCCCCCTCTCGGCCACGCCCCGCGCCCCCTTCCTGGGCCCAGCCCGCCCCGGTCCCCCCAGCCTGGCCACCCCGGGGCTGCGCGCCGCACCCTCACCCCGGGTCGCCGTGGTCGCCCCCCCTTCCCCTTGTCTGCAGCCCGTTCCCCCGGCGCCCCAGATCCGTGGCCCCGTGGGGCGACTCAATGTCCCCCACCCCGCCCCGGACGCCGGCCCCACGGAGGAATGCGCTGCGGCCCGCCCTGCCCGCGGTGACTCACTGCCGGGGAGCCGCGGGAAGCGCCCGAGGCCGGGGACAGCCCGGGGCGCGGTGACGGCGGGACTCAGACCTCCACCCTCCAGGCGCCCCGACACCCAGCCCTGCCGCTCGTGGGGCAGATGCAGTCGCGGCCCCAGTTCCTCCCAGGCCCCCGGGGAGACCCTTCGGTGGCCCTGACCCAGCCGGCCTTATCTCCCATCTTGCCACCCGCCGGCCGGCGCGCCTGGGACGACCTGCCCTCTTCCCCCTGGGTCGTCGGGCCGACCGGGAGAGCAGGTGTTCTGAACTTCAGTTTTCTCTTCTGTAAAATGGGGGACGATGACACTTGTTGGATTAGGCAACGCACGGAAAATGCTAGAACAGCTCCCCTTAGTGTTCAGTAAGTGTGAGGGCCGCTCCCAGCTCCCTTCCCGGGGGCCTGTCCCGCTCCCTGGGCCCTCCTGGCGGCTGTACGTGGGGGGAGAGAGGACGCACCGGCGGACCCGCCAGAGGTGCTGGGAGCCGAGGGGGCGCGGAACGCGCTGGTGCGTGGGGGGCAGAGGGGCCTTCGGCCTGGGCCGGGCCGGGGGCGGCTGAGTCATGCCCTGCCAGCAGGACAAGTCTTTTTATTTACCCTCTTCCTTTTTTTTTTTTTTTTTACCCTCTTCCTTTAAAGGGTTTAACAGGAAGTGATCGCTGGCTCCTCCAGGGTTCCCGGGGCGGGGGGGGGGTGGCGGCAGAAGGGAATCTACGGGGGCCCCAGCCGCTCCGGGGCCAGCACCTTCCAACACCCCGCCGGGCTGTGACGTGGGCAGGTGGTGCAAAGCAAGGGGAGCAAGGAGGGCACGAGACCGTTGGGGCTGTGAGAGCCACGCCCCCTCCTGGTGCAAGATGGAAACGCAGGTACCCTGGTTCAAAAGGTATTAATGATATTTTCAGGACTGGGAAGGCAGGGCATAAAGCCGATGTAGGACCTTCTGGGTGCGGGCCCGGCCGGCCGGCCGTGGAGCCAACCCTGCCCCACCTGCCCCCGCTCTGCGGCCTTGGGCAAGTCCCAACCCTGGCCCTTCAGGGTCACCGTGAGGAATAAGGTGCACCGCTGGCTCAGATGAGTGGCTTGGGCCAGGCCTCTGCAGATGGACACACCCACCTGTGCGTCCAGGGCAACTGTCAGCGGTGTGGCAGAGAGCAGGGGGTGCCCAGGACTCTGGCCTGCGGGAGGGAGCACAGGACAAGCATAGGGATGCTGGTCAGTGTTGGGGGGAGGGGCGGAGCTGGAATCGGCAGGCCCGTGGGGTGGCAGGCCAGAGGGTGAAGGGAGCACAGGGTGGGTGGGTGGGGAGACAGATCTCCCCTCAAGCCAACACAGGGCAGACTTATAAGGGGGTGAGCTCCCCATCACTACAGGCATCCCAGCAGAGCTGGTAAAGGGGATTCCAGCATCAGGCAGGGTGAGACTGCTGACCCGCCTTCCCGCAGGCTCTCTGTCCTGAGGGGGCCCTGGGCTGTCGGGGCCACGGGAGAGGCAGCCCAGGGGCCAGGCTGCTGCCTCTAGGAAGCCACTGTGAGCCCCCTGGGTGTCCAGCACTCTGCCGGGACCCCTCCGAGGCCCACCAGCCCGTTTCCCCCACCCGGGGGCCAGTCATTGGAACCTCAGGGCCAGGCAAACCACAGACACTCAGCACTGCTTAAGCACCTACTGTGTGCCTGTAAGCCTGGCTGGTGCTAGGACCCCGAGGAGAGGGGAGAGGGGAGAAGCCCTGCCTGCCCTGGGGAGTACGGGGTTGGGGGTGGGCAAGAGGACAGCTTGGAGGTCTCCATGGGGAGGGCGGGGTGCCACAGGGGGATTCCCAAGGAGCCCAGGTGAGCGAGGCCCAAGGTGGGCGTTCTTCCAGCCCCATTTCACAGACGTGGTAGCGGAGGCCCCAGGGAGGGCGGGGCAGGAGAGGCAGGAAGGGATGTGAGAGGCCTTGAAAACCAGGTGAGGCCAGGTGAGCTGCACTTTGCCATGCCCACCCAGCGCTCCTCTCTTTGTCCCCAACAGCCAGGCCTTTCTGGGGAGAGTCAGTCGGTGACCAATGACCTGGGGGGGGGGGTCTGACAGGTGGGCGTCCGCGGGAGCTGGGAAAGCAGGTCACAGGGGGTGGGGAGCCCACTGCCACTCTCCCCGGAGGATGGGGATGGGCTGGTGGAAAGCCCCCGCAGGCAGCTTCACCACCAACGCCCCTGCCCCAGGGGGCCTGGAAACCCCCTCCAGCCAGAGGCCCGTGGGCCGCCTGGCCAAACCAGCAGGAACCCAGAGCAAGGAGGGGACCCTGTCCCCACGCCTGAAGCAGGCCCGTCTGAGGGTCCCTCTGGAACATGAGGAGGAAACAAAGCGCTGACCTTGCAACCCCAGCGAAGGTCTCTCGGGGAGACACCCCTGAGCCATTTGATAGCTAGGAGAGGACCCACCAGGCTGGCTTCCTGCAGGGGACCGAGGCCCCCGGTGCGGATGCGGGCTGCGGCCCATCAGGGCGCCAGGCCAGGTTGGTGCTGGGGAGGGAGGAGCCCCAGCCTGAGGGTCAGGGGCCTGGCACCCTCGGGGAGGCCCGTGTGAGCCCTGCTTTCTTCCTCAGGGTCATCCCTTGAGCGGGGGGCCGCTGGGTTGCTTTCTTGGTGTTTGCAGGGAACGGGTGGGGCTCCTCAGAGAAGTTAAGTGGCTCAGCAGAGGTCACCCAGCCCGCCAGTAGGATTCAGATTCGTCCTATTGCATCCCGCGCCTGGGGGCAGGAACCAGCCTCTGCCTGAAGGGCTGAGCAGGTTCTGGGTTGGGGATGTTCAGAGGCTGCTTCTCAGACGGGGAGGGGCCAGCGCGGGGCCTCGCCTCGAGACAGTGGCGTCAGAGAGCGTAGGTCTGAGCCAAGTTTACTAATATTTATCCAAGGGCCGCATCCGGGATTCACGCGGAGCCTGAGGAGACCCCCACCCCCGACTCCCCGTCCCACCAGGCAGACGAGACTGGTCCCCAGACATCCGGCTGGGGACACCTGTCATCCCATCCAGCTGGGTGAGGATGTCAGGCAGCTGGGGCAGAGAGAGGACACCTCTTCGAAACTCCCCGAGTGAGGTCATTTCCCCAGTGGTGACGAGGCCAGGCCCTCCGGGCTCTGGCCCAACCAGCCTGGCGAAAGGAAGATGAGGAAGCTGTGCATCACGGCAGCCCCTGTGCCTGGGGCTCTTCCTGTGAGTGGCAGTGCTCAGGGACAGCCCTGAGGACAGGTCCCCTGCTTCCCTGCCTGGAAGACACCCCCCCACACCTCTTGCCTCTTCCAGGAAGCCTTCTGGGATTGCCGGGGCACACCCTCAGGCCTGCTCCCACCAACCACGTGACTGCCAGGCCTTGGAGTTCCATTGCCTGCTCCATGCAAGCCTGGGGAGGGCCGGGGGCAGCGGGGGGGCGGGGAGGCCCCAGCTGCCTGGAGTTGCAGCACCTGAGAAGTGGCCTGATGTCACCTGACCTGAGCCCCACATAGCCCATTGGCCGTGGCCTGTGACTCAGGCCTGCCCTCAGTCCCTCTCCCCAGAGCTGCAGCCTGGGAAAAGTGAGAGGTCCAAGGGCGGGAGGCAGGCCGCCTGTCCCCACCTGGTTTCAGGCTCTCACTGTCAGCCTGGCCTTGGTCTCTCAGGTTCATCCCTCTGTCTGGCTCCCTGAGCCCCTCAGCTGGAGTCCGACAGGCAGGCCCCACCTCACAAGGCGCTGGGGATCGAATGAGAAACAGTGACACACCACCCAGAGCGCCTTTACTTCTTGGGTCCTGGCAAGCGCCCATTCATCCCTCAGTACCCTGCTCAGAAGTCACTACCAGCTCCTAAAATGCAGTGACGATGTCTTAGTCTTTGGGGCCCTCAGGGCCCAGCCCAGGCACTCGCGAAGTGTTTTTGGAAATGAGTGGGCCTAACCTCCCTGTCCAAGGGACCCAGCTCTCTGCTCAGAGCAACTGATGTCGGTGGAGACTGTTTGCTTGTCTGTGAAACCAGAACACCTCGGGACGGGGTGGGGGGGTCTGGTGGCGGGGACAGGGCCAGGCTGGTCCAGGCCTGGGGGAGCTGAGAGGAGGGGCCTCTCCCATCATCACAGAATGCAGAGCGGGTAGGGGAGCCAGCTGTCATTCCTGTCACTCAGCAGCGACTGCCCAGGGCCTGGTTCATGGGGACAAGGGACCTTTCTGGAATCTCGGATGAATGTATGAACAAAATACAGGAAAGGGGGGAGGGCGAGTGGGCAAGGCATGGCCACCACCTTCTGGACGGTGCTCAGCCCTTGCAGCTGCCTGAGCTGCGTCATCACAGGACAGAACATCTTGCTCCCGCCCACCCTGACCCCAGAGTCTGTGCAGCAGGTCTGGGGTGGGACCCTGTCATGTGTATTTTTGTTTTCTCTTTTCGGTCATGTGTATTTTTTTTCCCTTAAAGATTTATTTATTTATTTATTTAGGCCGTGCTGCGCAGCATGCGGGATCTTAGTTCCCCAACCAGGGATCGAACCTGTGCCCCCTGCAGCGGAAGCACGGAGTCTCAACCACTGGACCGCCAGGGAAGTCCCTGTCATGTGTATTGTAATCAAGTTCTTCACTACTTTAAACATTTACCAAAATAGTTACCAATTGTTGACATAAAAAGTAAAAACTGGCTGAAATGATTTCAAAGCTCTATTTCAAAGTTCTGAGCGCTCCTCTCTCGCGACCCCACCTCAGGTCCACTCTTGATGCGGTTAAGTGACCTTTGATCCTTTTTACTGGGTTGGCCGAAGTGTTCGTTTTTTTCCGTGAGATGGCTCTGATAGCGCTCAGTTGTCTTTAACTGTATTCAAAACGATTTTGTTAGGTTGTATTGTGACAGCTATCATATCAGCGTGCATTTAAAAAACTTATCAAAATTGGTGAATTTTTCTGTAGCCATTTTAATACTGAAGATGGAAGAAAAACAACATTTTCGGCATATTATGCTTTATTATTTCAAGAAAGGTAAAAACGCAACTGAAAGGCATAAAATGATTTGTGCAGTGTATGGAGACGGTGCTGTGACTGATCGAACGTGTCAAAAGTGGTCTGTGAAGTTTCGTGCTGGAGACTTCTCACTGGACGATGCTCCACGGTCAGGTAGACCCGTTGAAGTGGAGAGCGATCAAATCGAGACATTAATTTAGAACAAATCAATGTTACACCACGCGGGAGATAGCCGACATACTCAAAATACGCCGACATACTCAAAATACCCAAATCAAGCGCTGAAAATCATTTGCACCAGCTTGGTTATGTGAATCGCTTTGATGTTCGGGTTCCACATAAGTTAAGCGAAGAAAACCTTGACCGTATTTCCGCATGCAATTCTCTACATAAACGTAACGAAAACGTTCCGTTTTTAAAACAAGTTGTGACGGGCGATGAAAAGTGGATACTGTACGATAACGTGGAACGGAAGAGATCGTGGGGCAGGCGAAATGAACCACCACCAACCACACCGAAGGCCGGTCTTCATCCAAAGAAGGTGATGTTGTGTATAGGGTGGGATTGGAAGGGAGTCCTCTATTATGAGCTCCTTGCAGAACGCCAAACGATTAATTCCAACAGATACTGCTCTCAATTGATGAGAAGTGTCCAAGAAGTTCTGATTCATCCGCTTTATTCACCAGACATTGCACCTTCGGATTTCCATTTATTTCGGTCTTTACAAAATTCCCTTCATGGAAAAAAATTTCAATTCATTAGAAGACTGTAAAAGGCACCTGGACTAGATAAAAAGTTTGGGGAAGATGGAATTATGAAGTTGCCTGAAAAACGGCAGAAGGTAAATGGAACGAAAGGGTGAATGTGTTGTTCAATAAAGTTCTTGGTGAAAATGAAAAATGTGTTTTTACTTAAAAACCAAAAGAACTTTTTGGCCAACCCAATAAAAAATGCATTGGCGTTTCCTCAAAAAAATTAAGAATAGCATTATCATGTGATCCAGCAATTTCACTTCCAGGTCTGTCCCCAAAAGAAGTGAGCAGACTTGAGACGGCTGCACACCCGTGTTCACAGCAGCCGAAGGCGGAAGCACGTGCCCGTCCGTGGACGAACGGATACACAAAACGTGGTCCACGTACACAATGGAGTATTACTCAGCCTTAAAAAGGAAGGAGATCGTGACGCAGGCTACCATGTGGATGAGCCTTGGGGACATTTCACATCAGTGAAATAAGCCAGACATGGAAGGACAAGTTCTGTCTGATTCCACTCACACGAGGTCCCTGGAGTCGTCACATCCATAGAGACAGGAAGCAGGACGTTGGGGGCCGGGGGCTGGGGGAGGGGAGAGGAGTGAGTGTTTCATGGGGACAGAGTGTCCGTTTGGGAAGGTGGAAAGTCCTGGAGACGGATGGTGGGGATGGCTGTCCAATATCGTGAATGAACTTAACGCCACTGAGCTGGCTAAGCCGCTAGAAATGGTTAAGATGCCAAATTGTATGTAACGTGTAGCCTAGCGCAACTTAGAGAATGTGAATATCCACGTCTGCAGACACGAGCTTGTGTTTTTAATCTGTTTGACAGAAAGGGGGACAGGTCTTGTTTTCTTCTAGGTCGTGGGTGTCCCCCATGAGGCCGCCTCCCTTCCACCGGCCACACTCTCATCTAATCACCTCCTGTGCTGGGCCTCAGGCTGCAGTTCCTGTGGGCAATGTTGCCGGAGTGTCTGTGTGCCGCTGACCATACCCATATGTGCAGCGTTTCACCAGGGCAGCCGGGAGGACATGAGTTGCTGAGTTAAACGTGTCACAACTCGGACAAGATTGCCTGCCAACCCATTTACAGCCCTCCTGGCAGTCAGGGTGCCCGTTTCCCCAAAGCTGGCCGAACAATGGATGCTCTGTATGACCAATTGTGGCCCAAAACGGGATCCAGTCTCCAGGGGCGTTTCTCTGAGCCCCATGTGTCTGCCGTCTTTGCTCTTCACATGCTTGTGTCTGTCTGAACAGCTTCTGTAGGGGGTGACGGTGGCCCTCCCCCAACAGATGTGTCCGTCTTCATCCCAGAACCTGTGAATGTGACCTTATACAGTAGAGTGAATAGGGTCCCACTCACATGAGGTCCCCAGAGTTGCCATTCACAGAGACAGGAAGTAGACAGTGGGGGCTGGGGGAGGGGAGGGGCGTGAGTGTTTAACGCGTCAGTTTGAGAAGATGGAAAGTTCTGGAGATGGATGGAGGTGATGACCTTATATGGCAAAAGATGCGATTAAATTCATGACCTTGAGAGGAGGAGCTGCTCCTGGATTATCGAGGGGCCTGAATGCCAGCACACGTGTCCTCATCAGAGACACAGGAGAAGAGGAGGCCACGTGACAACAGAGAGAAGCTGGCGGGACGCGGCCACAGCCCAGAGGTGCCTGGAGCCCCAGAAGCTGGAAAGGGCAGGAGCACCCTTCCCGAGAGCCACTGGAGGGAGCGTGGCCCTGCCAACACCTTGGTTTTGGATTTCTGGCCTCCAGAACCGTCAAAGTGTAAGTTTCTGTTTGCTTTAAGCCACCCAGCATGTGGTCAGTTACAGCAGCCCCTGGACACTGATACAGCCCCCAGGGAGTCTGGTGCTGGGCCTGCCCCACCCTCCCATCCACACCTTCTCACCCTCTCCTGGGCCTGCAGCCCAGTCTGATGGCAGATGGGGACCGGACAAGAGTGATGGGGTCGTTAGCTGACCGTGGGTGGTAAGGTCCAGGCTTCCCAGGGACCACCGGTGAGCTCTGAGCTGGGTTTTCAAGGATGAGTAGGAGTTCTCCACATCACCTGGTTTCCCCAGGCACAGACAAGGAGACGGAGCTCCTCGGATGTCTGGAAATCCAGATGGAAGTACTTCCTGGCCAGGAGGGGAGCCAGAGACCAGGAGAGCAGGTCTGGGATGTTCAGAGGGGCCTGAGCCGGTGGGACCTGGTTAGGGGGTCCCCTCAGCCCCTCCTCTGTGTAGAGACTGTGCTTTCTTTGGACAATCAGCCCCTCACCAGGCACCGCAGTCTCGGGGCTGGTCTCTGCCCGTGGCCCCTCCCATCCACCAGCCCCATCCTGGCCCCCCACCCATGAGCTGCTGAGGGGCTGGGCGTCCTGGCCCAGGGTCTCCAGGCCCCCCTACACACCACCCCAGGTATCTCATGCTCTACACAGTGTCCCCTTGTGCCTCCCACTTTGCAGGCCAGAGGCCGGGCACTCTCTTCCCTGCTTCCTGAAGTCCACCCTCCTGCTTCTGTACCACCACCCGCCCGCCGGCGCAACTCCTGTCCCAGCCTGTAGCCCGGCTGCCTGCGGCCACCTGCACGAGTGTTCTGGGGCTACTGTGACAAATGACCACACGCTGTGAAGAACACAGGTCTATTACCTTCCAGTTCTGGAGATCAGATAGGCTGCGCTGAAAGCCTGAGGAAAGACCCCGGCCCAGCCCCTTCCTCAGGGCCAGTCTCCTCCCATCGTCCTTGGAGCCCCTCAGCCCTGCCCTGTGACGGGACCCCAAGGACCGGGCCTGGGGGTGCCTCTCACGGTTCCCTCCCCCACTTCCACTGCAGAGCTGGGAAAGGTGACCTCTCTGGGTCACAGCATGGGGGCTGGGCTCCATCCTCTACTTGGTTCTCCTCCTTCTCAGGAGGTCAGGGTCCTGGTCCCTGGGAGGGCAGCTCCAGGAGCTCTGCTGGGACCTTCCAGCCCCCTGCCAAAAACGGGGCCATGGTAGAAGAGCCCAGACTACGCTGGCCCAGTGCCTGCCCGTCCCCCGAGACGCACGCTCCAGGCTCGCTGAGGCCCAGAGCTCCCAACTGGCAGGCACTGGGGAGGTGGCGTGGGCAGCCCTACCCGTGCCCGGGGTCGGAGTAGGAGGGCGGCTCTGGCCTCACGCGTAGGCTTCCTCTCCCGTAGCCCCAGGGTGGCAAGTGATGGGTCTCCTCACAGCCCAGATGCGTGAGCCGGGGAGGCTGAGGCTTGGTGGACACCCCCAGACTTGCAGAGGGGCCCTGGAGAAAGCCCCCGGCCCGAGAGGGAAGAGCCCGCAGAGGGTGTGTCTGTGGGGTCTCCTGCCCCTGTCCTCCTGGGCCTGGGCAAGGTCCACAGAGCCCACGAGCCTGGAGCCCAGCTGGGCCGGGCCAGGCCAGGCCTGTTAGGTTGCCATGGAAAGTCACATCCGGCCACCGCCCTGGAGCTGAGTCTGCGTGGCCAGGCTGGCTCAGTGACTGGCCGGGTGGAGACACCTCGGGGCAGACGGGGGCTCCACCCAGGCATACCAAGTGACTTGGCCTCGGGGTGTGTGCGAGCCTCACCCTCCCCGCGGCCTGAGGAGGCAGGGCTGAAGGGGGTCTCCAGGGTCAGCGCCCAGTGGGAATCCACAGACAGAGGGCCCCAGGCTCCGAGGCTGTGAGGCGGATCCCAGGCAGACAAGGTACCCGGAGAATCACACCAAGTTCAGAGGGACCGAAAGCTCAGCCAGGGCCGGGGAGGGGTTCTGGAGGTCCTGCTGTCGGGGGCCTGAATGGCTGGGTTTGAGGTCATGGGCTCCCGCCCCCCACGGGGCTCTGCCCTCTGAGCTTGGGGCTGGGAGGACGTGTCCGCCTCCACAGGAAGGAAGCTGCTCGGAAGGACTCGGAAGCAGGGGCCAAAAGCCCAGGTGTGGCTGCGCCGGGCAGGCCGTTGGCAGGGAGCCAGGGGCCACCCACGCTTGGGACAGTGCCCTCCAGCAGGGCCCCAGCCCCGGAGACAGCCCCTGCTGCAACCAGGGGCTTGGCTGGTGGCCAGGGGCTCCCTCAGGGTGCAGCTGGAGGTGGCCCCTCTCCCACCGGGCCTCTGCAGCCCACCCAGCATTGCCCAGCCCACTGGGCACTCAGAGGCGGGGACGGGGGGGAGCGGTGCTGGGAGGTGTGGAGGAGACAGTCGGAGCAGAGGGCAGGTCAGAGGTCAGCAGCACTACCAAGACAGCCCAGCTGCCCACCTCTGGGGCAAGGCTTGGAGGGAACCCCACCCCACCCCCCACGGCCCCCACAAAAGCGCTCAGGGAGCAGAAGCCCAGCTTGGCCCGTGACAGCCTGGGCTTAAAGAAGGGAGCCCTTGGGCTTCCCTGGTGGCACAGCGGTTAAGAATCCACCTGCCAATGCAGGGGACACGGGTTCGAGCCCTGGTCCGGGAAGATCCCACATGCCACAGAGCAACTAAGCCCGTGAGCCACAACCACTGAGCCCACATGCCACAACTACTGAGTCCACATGCCACAACTATTGAAGCCTGCACGCCTAGAGCCCGTGCTCCACAAGAGAAGCCACCGCAATGAGAAGCCTGCGCACAAGAGCAGCCCCTGCTCGCTGCAACTAGAGAAAGGCCTCGCAGCAACCAAGACCCAAGACAGCCCAAAATACATACATAAACAAATTAAAAAAAAAAGAAGGGAGCCCTTGGGCCTGGGGGGACTGCGGGGCCCTGGAAGGGGGGTCAGGTCTCTGCTTGGCCCCTGCCCCACCAAGTGGGAGCCATGGACCAGCAGAGCAGGCTGGCCACCGGGGGCGGAGGGGCCGGGAGGCTTTGTCGCCACCCCAGGCCCTAGGTGCCACAACTCCCAACCCCTAAAGGGGAAAACCAGAGTTTTAAGTGGAATCTCCCCAACTTGTGGGGCTTTTGAAAAATCAGCCTCACTAAAGTATAATTTACATACGTAAAACCAAACGTCCCCACGTGAGGGACTTTGAGGAGTTTGACAAGCGAACACGCAACCCAGACAGCGCCCTGGGCAGCCCCAGGCCCACCCCCAGGCAGCCGTGGTCACCTTGCGGCCTGGAAGGTTTGGAAGTCAGAGATACGTCGTGGAAGGCCCGCTCAGGTGATGCTTTCGAGAGCCCTGTGCTGCTGGGCTCCTATGGCCAAGGATTAGTCCACGTGGGGTATAGACACTGCTGCCGCCCCACCTTCAGGCAGGGAGCCCCTGCTCCCCAAGGCCGGGGCACTAGGCCACACGCCACCCGGAAGTCAGGATGCCGAGGCTGGCGGGGGTGGGGGGGACTCAGAACGGCAGCTGGGCCTGGAGTCGTCCCTGGTTTTTTTGGGTTTAATAAATTTATTCATTTTTGGTTGCACTGGGTCTTCGTTGCTGTGCGCAGGCTTTCTCTAGTTGCAGCGAGCAGGGGCTGCTCTTCATTGTGGTGCGCGGGCTTACCGCGGTGGCCTCTCTTGTTGTGGAGCACGGGCTCTAGGTGCGCGGGCTCAGCAGTTGTGCCACGAGGGCTCAGTAGTTGCGGCTCGCAGGCTCTAAAGTGCAGGCTCGGTAGCTGTGGCACATGGGCTTAGTTGATCCGTGGCATGTGGGATCTTCCCAGACCAGGGCTCGAACCCGTGCCCCCCGCGTTGGCAGGCAGATTCTTAACCGCTGTGCAGCCAGGGAAGTCCCAGCCCTTTGCTTTTGAGCGTGTGTGACAGACAAGACCCAGGCCCTGTGGGAGAGGCATCGAACCAGGCCCTGCGGCCTGCGACAGAACAAGGGTGGCCTGGGGAGAGTAACCAGGGAGGGGGGCAGGCAGGGGTGGCAGAGGCCACAGGAGAGGAGGTGGCCCCTCACGAGCAACGTGAAGGCCAGGCCCAGAGGGGGCCCCAAAGCAGGGTTGGGGAGGCCTGGTCATCAAAGCCCTCCCCTGCTTGCGGCAGTCCAGAGGCTCAGTGGGGACGGAGGCCAAGCAGGCAGGCAGTGCTGCAGTCCCGTGGTGACAGCAGCCTGGGCCCCAGGAAGCTGCAGCTCCCAGGCAGAGCCGGCCACCAGGAGTGCCACCCTCCCGCTGCCTCCAGGCTGACGGCTCCAGGCAAACCTACTGGACGCTCCGTGACCTTCCAGCACAAGTGGCAAGGACTGATGGAGCCCTGGAGCCTGTGAGCACCCAGGGTGAGACAGGGCGCTCTGAGGCGCCGGAGGGTCCAACAGGAGGTGCATGGCTGTGGGGTCAGAGCCACAGCGCATGGCTGGGGAGGGCACGGCCTCAGGGCTTCGTGCTGCAGCCTTACCACCAAGTGTACCCAGAACAGCTGAGGGGCAGACTGAGGCCCCAGCGCCCCGGGCGAGCGTGGCACCCTCGCCCACCCTTCTTACCCATGGGGGAAATAAACCCGGTGCCACAATGTGAGCAATCTGAACACCCCTCCCTCTGCCCCCGTTTACACTGGTCTGACGTAAAACCACTGTGTCTGGTCACTACGTCACATGGCTGCCCAGAGAACGCAGAAAGGGGTCCCCCAGGCACACAGCTCCTCTGACTGGGAACCCCCACGCAGCTGTGTTCACGCAGGTGTGCACTCACGCACAGGTGCGCTCACCATACAGGTGCTGCTCCTCAGCACATCCCGGAGGACGTCCCCCTCGGCGGCAGGTGCGCCTGTCCTCCGTGGCCACGGAGCCCACTGTGGACGTGGGCTTTTCTTTTTTTAAATGTTTATTTGGCTGCATTGCGATCTTTTCATTTAGTCGCGGCATGCGGGCTCTTTCGCTGTGGTGCGCGGGCTTCTCTAGTTGGGGTGTGTGGGATCTTAGTTCCCCGGCCAGGGATTGAACCTGCATCCCCTGCATTGCAAGGCGGATTCTTTTTTTTTAGATATTGGGGGTAGGAAGTTTTTTTATTAATTAATTTATTTTTGCTGTGTTGGGTCTTCGTTTCTTTGCGAGGGCTTTCTCTAGTTGTGGCAAGCGGGGGCCACTCTTCATTGTAGTGTGCAGGCCTCTCACTATTGTGGCCTCTCGTTGCGGAGCACAGGCTCCAGGCGTGCAGGCTCGGTAGCTGTGGCATCCTCCCAGACCGGGGCTCGAACCCGTGTCCCCTGCATTAGCAGGTAGATTCTCAACCACTGCACCACCAGGGAAGCCCACAAGGTGGATTCTTAACCACTGGACCACCAGAGAAGTCCCTGGGTGTGGGACCTGACTCATCGTGTCTCCTGGGGGGTGAGGGAGGGCCTCCCCCACCCCCTGGCCATCTCAAACTGCGGCGGCACCTACCGTCCACCCGCTCGCACATGGGTGACACACGCCTCCTCTCCTGAAGCCCCAAAGACTGCTGGGCGGAGGTCCCAACAGTCTCCTCAGGCTCTCGTCACACCACCTGCCGAACCCTCACTGCCCCCGACCGATCGGCGAGAAGACAGCCAGCCTCTCACCTGACTCGCCAGCACCCTGCACGTGCCTGAGTGCAGGGTCACTGCCCTGGGCATGAACCCGGCACCGCCACCCGTTGGTGACAGTCAGGAGAGGGACAGGCGCTCCCGGCACTAAACTGTCCCCGCTCTCCCCCTGCAAGTTACCTACGCACGTCACTTTGTGCAACCGTATCTGACCCCATAGGTACTTGTCAACTCCGCTGTCCTAAATGCGGTCACTCTGAGGGCCCGGGGTCAGCAGGGATGGTAGCTCTGCTGGAGGCCTGAGGGGACTGGGTGGGGGGCGTGCAGGCCTCCGAGCACCCTCCAAGGATGGGGCTTTTGTTGCGTGTCTGCAGGAACGAGGCCCCCCTGGTGCCCCCGTCTCTTCTCGGTGGCCGTCGGGGCAGGCCCGGGAGAGGCTCACCACCGCCCACCTCTGGGGGGTCTGGACCCGGCTGGCCCGGGGGCCTCAGGAGTGGACGACGTTCTGGCCCTATGGTCGTCTTGGACACCCCGAAAGCATGTTTCTTTCTAAGCCTTGCTTGGCCCTTCTCGTGGCCCCCGGTGTGCTCTCTCTGACCGCTCCCGGGAGAAGCCAGCCCCGCCGGCAGGAGGCACCGGGCGAGCTGGGCACCGGCTTCTGTGCTGCATGCGGGTTGGGCCGATCCCCAGATGGGCAGCTGGAGCGAGAGCCCGGGCACCAGGTGTCTCCCCACTAATGAAGGGAAGCAGGGAGGACACAAGCACCAGAAGAGCACCAGCGAGAAGACACGCCGAACGTGGCCATGGCGCAGCAAGTGTCCCTCCTGGAACCTTCTCATCGGAAAGGTCCAGCCCCGCACACGTGGAGAAATGACTCTGCTGGGGGAAGGAGCAGATGCTCTCTCGGGGCAGCAAAGGGCCCACCCGGGGACCCCAGACCCACCCCGACGGTGAAGTGGGCCCGCAGCCCTAACTCAAGATGGGCTTTAAAGCCTCAAAATCAAAACAGAAGACCCGGAGCCCGGAAGTCCCGGATCTGCCCACGCCCGGGGCTCCAGAGACCCGACGCGGCCTGGGAGGCTGCGCAACCACATCCGAGCCCCACCCGCCCCAAGTGCCCCAACCCGCCGGGCCTCCTGCAATGAAGACACACACAGCGCTGGGCTCGCAGTTCACAACTTTAATAGAATATTCTAACTAGTCTGTACAAATTGAAAACACTGTATTCAGTTACAAATGTATCATAAGTAAGGCTGAGCAGTCTACAGCCTGGCCACAGCGTGGATGCCCCTGGGGCCAGAGGTCACACACTTGACACCCACATTCCAGCCAAGAACGGGTCGCTCGGAACCCAGGGCTTTTAAGACAAGGTGAATGTGAGGCTGAGAAACGGGAGCTACCGAGAAAGCAAGACATTTTACACACTACGTGGGAAAGCTGTACTTTCCTGCCCGAGCCCCTCCCCGCGAAGCCTGGCAAACCCTGGCTCTGCCCATAGCCCCACCCCACCCCCGTCCTCAGCGCCAAGCGTGGTCCGTGTGTCCCGAGAACCAGCCCTGGCCCACGGCTGGCGGGAGGGAGGCCTTCTTCCATGCGGGCGGACCACCAACTCTTGCTCGGGGCACCGGGTCTCTGGTGCCCACAGGGTCTCAGAAACTCGAAGGACAGCTCACGTCCCAAGCCCTCACAAGCGTGAGAGAGAAATAAATACGAGATGAATCACACAAGCTCGCGCCTCAGGCTCAGTGGGCGCCGCGACCCTCACCCCAGCCCCGAGGAAAATAAAGCCAAAGGGCGAGTGGGATGAGTGCCAACCCCGGCCGGCTCTCCCGAGACAACTGGAAACTGCATGTGGGTTTCTTCCAAAGAAACAGGAATCCCGTCTGATGGCGGGAGGGGTGAACTGGATCTACACGCCTTGGAACTGCGCCCTGGACACGGGCCCCCGGCGTCAAGCGATCCGCCCCCACCCCACCGCCCCAGCGGTCTGCGAGGCCCTCCCTAAGGCAGGGCTGGGCGGGTCCACTGAGCTGCGCCCAAGGCCGTAGAGCGTGCTGCTGGAATTAAACCTCCTGTTTCTGAAATGCGTCTGAGTTGCCACTGTACAGGTTAAGCAAAATAATAAAGTAAAAGGAGAAGTTAAAGTGAAAACCATGCACTTGAAAACAAGTTAGGCGTAAGCACTTGTCCACACGCGCGAGCGGCGCCTCACTGCTGCTTGCACTCCGAGGGCTGGCTGGGCTCCTTCTGTCAACGAGAGAGAACAAGACTTGTAGAGAACCGAGCAATTCCACCAACCAGGCATCTCCAACCAACAGCGAAAACAAAGACTCAAGTATTCACTCGTTCTTGCTGAAAACACGGCCACTACAAATACACTTTAAAAATAGTAACAAATAAGCAGCTAACTTCCCAGTAACAAGGTCACAGCGGGGCTGCCTCTCTCTGTATAAAGACATTCTAATTCTCAGCAGGAGGGTCTCCGGGTGAGGGAGGTCCTCGGGTGGCAGACAGTAATTAAACGCACAGCAGTGCCCTCGTTCCAAAGCTGGCAGGCGCCTCGGCTCTGGGGTGAGCAGGCAGGGAACAGCGCTGGCTCCCCTCCATCCCCGAGGTGAACAAGGCTGCGGGCGCTGCCTGGAGCACACCTGCCCCCAGGCCGGGCCCTGAAGCAAAGCCCCTCCTGCCCTGGCCCGAGGCGCCCCGACAAAGGACGAGAGGCCACCAAGAACTCCACAGCCAGGCCCCAGTCCTCCCAGGAGCCCCCTCGGCTGGGAGTTCCGTCCTTTCAGAGAAGGCGCGAGCGAGACAAGGAGCGGACGCACTTCCGTGTGGTCGGCAGCTGCGTCTCCTGTGGCTGAAACCCACTTAGCGACCCCATGAATGCTGTGTGGAGGACAAAAGCAGCCTGAGAGACAGGTAACCATTTCACCAGTACTTCTTAGCAAATGAATTTACTCGTCAGTAACCTATGGTCTTGGCTGTGAAGATGACATTACTCTGAATACAACTTGGCACATCTACGGAGTCTTAAGAAAAACCCGCACCACACAGTTCAGAAGAACCATCTGGGATAACACAACTGACACCTTGCATGGAATAAGCTGGGCTACAGGTCATTCCTTGGGAAACCACACCTAAGGGATGAACAAGCTGATGTGTAAAGGGTGCATACAGACAAAACAATAACCTGGGGCCCTGGGCTACGCTCCTTGTTGTAAGTGTAACAGCACAGGGACGAGCTGGGACTTCCAGGTCTGGCCCGGGTCTCGGCCCAGCACTGCCCAGCACTGGGCCAATGGCACCGGCCCATCACACGCTCACCGGAAACACTGCTGAAGAAAGAGCCTGGGCACCAAAACAAATACGCCGACCAGAAATCCTAGTTGAAAGAGACCTAACTCAAACTCTGTCGTCTCAAGGGGAGACCTGGAGGTGGCCCAGACTGTGCCCAGGGGGATCAGACGCCGGCCCCAGACTCGCTGGGGAGGCGCAGAGGTGCCCCAGGACTGGGACAGCACTGGCAGGGGCTGGGGCAGTGGCGTGCAGCCTTTTGTGGACAGGGGAGAAGTGTGTGGGTTTCCATCACTGGATCTGCAGAAAGGAAGGAGGTGGGAGAAGCTGAGGCTGAGGGAGTGGGTGGGGCGGTGCCGTGGCCGTGGCTGTGGTGCGGCGGGGCGGGGCGGGGCGGGCGGCACAGGGCAGCGGGCTTGCTGCTCTACATCCTCTGGGTAAACACGTACGCAGGACGTACAGGACGCCATGAACGCAGAGCGGCACACGGCTTACACTGTGCTGTCTCAGTGACATCACATCTAGCTTTAACCAGGAGAAGGCATCAATCATCTGTCTGTTGACAACGAACTCCTTCCCTGGGTGCTGAAGACTGCTAGAGGGAAGGGTCCTCGCCAAAACCAAGACCAGGACGGGCTGCTGTGAGGGTGGGAGCCGGGTGGGGACGCTGTGTTTAGACAGGAGGCAGAAGGTGGGGCTTGCCAGGCAGCAGAGGGTTGGGCTGCCACCAGCATCCCACCTCCCGAGGGCCACGTGCAGCCCAGCCTGGCACCAGCGCAGAAGCCTGGAGCCACGCATGTGAGCTTCATCACCGGGACACCACAGTTCCGGCCCGTGACAGAGGGCAGAGCAACACTGCACTAACCCGAGCGCCCTCTGCCCCACGGCACGAAGCTGTTGGAAGCCCAGTCTCTCATGCTGCCGCTCGTCAAGGGACGGGAGTCGGTGCTTCAAAGGCACAAACTAACAGTCAACACCCTGCCTAGTGGGGGCGGGCACTGAAAAGAAGGGCTTGCACTGCTGGTAGCAAGCACACGCCACCACCATGGCCTCAGGGCTGGGGGCCTGAGGCCTGAGCACCTGCCCAACAGCCCATGACACGACCCCCTCCACGGGGCGCCTGACGACACAGGCGAGATGGCACGGCTGTGGTTCTGCCACAGAAGAGTCCTCCTCGCCCAGAGGTACAGGCTGGACCATTTATGGACGCTTCGCAGTCACGGGCAGGGTGGGGAGCAGTGGGGCTTCGGGCCAAACCAGCCTGGCTGACACGTTCTTCAGACACACAGGGCAGCAGGAATCAGACAGTAAGCAGACACAATTCTAAATGATCAGATCTGACCCTTTAAAACAGAAAAGATCCCAGGTGTACATTCACTTCATCTAATTAAAATGCTTCCTTTAGCCCAAGTCTGCCCACCTGCCCGTTAGTCTTCTAAGAAAGCCAGCCGCCCGAGTAAGACAGGAAGGCGATGCAGATGGACCCGCGAAGGCATGGGGCTCACAGACCCCCAGACCACGGCTCTGCGGTGCAGAGACACAGCTCTGCTCTCCCAGGAGCCGCTCCCACACCGCTGGCCTGCTTAGCTCAACGCGGGCAGCCCCTGCTCTCTCCTAGATGCTGACACTGCTGCCCTGGCTTCTCACAGGCTCTCCTGTTTGCACCCTCCTCCGTTGCCCCACATAAGCCGACGGTGTCGTACGAGAGGGACTTCGTGACTGGGGCAGAGCTACGAGGACCCATGACCCCCAGAGGGGGACAGGGCGGCTCCTGGGACTTGCAACGCTCACCTGGACCTACAACAGGTCCTTTTCTTACTCGAGCAGTACACTCCTCAGCAACCTTGACAGACTTACTAGCGCTGATGTGAAACCTGGTGCCGGCAGCTTCTGAGAGAGAAGATCCTGGCGCATTAAAGTTACCCCTTTATTATCTATTGGTCTGCGTAGCACCTGAATTTAAAAAGTATAAACAAGCAACAGACACACGTCGAGAAGAATCACAGCAGGCAGCAGACCTCGTCCTGCTGAGGCCAGCATGGCTGGGGGACCTGTGCATCCTGGTCCCAGGGCCCTCTTGTTCTGTCCTCTTCCTGGGTGTGGGGGGTGTGGGGAGGGGGGCGGCAGCCCCATCACCAACAAAGCTTTCACACCAGTTACATCTCTGTTACTTGGTCAGCGACAAACACTGGGCTCAGCAAGTAGGAGCCAGACGTGGTTTCTGTCGGTTTTAAAAGCACACACGACAGACACCTGCACAAAAACACTGCTCTTCAGAAAGCCCTCGTCCAGGCCAGCACGTGTTGAGTGCGCCCGGACGCTCCACCGAGTCACGACAACACGGCATTGCTACAAAGCACAGACCAGAAGTTTGGAAGTTAGGAATGAATGGAATTCCACCTTACCTAGAAACGTATGAATGATTAACAGACAAAAATTACACCTAAATGGGGAAAAAAATTGAAAGGAACTGTCAGCATGAAAGAAAATGAAATGCACAAAATTATACAGGAGGAAAGAGCCACCATTTCTCATGATACAAAGGGCTGCAAAAATATCGACCTTGAGATGGGAAACCTCAACACCCAGATCTGTACCTTTAATACCACAACACTTCTTCCTGATCTTCCTGTGCTTGTACAGACTGTGACGTGACTGCGCCCTCTGAGGAGGTGCACATGGAGGAACAGAAGTGTCACGTCACGACCCCAGGGGACAGGACTAGGGCATTTCGACTGCACGTGGCTGACCGAGGGGCCCTCCTCAGGCACCTCGCCCACTCCCAACCAACACAACAGACCGAAGGCTTCACGAAGGCTTACTACTGACATGTCTCTACTTTCTGTTAAGCTATCTGTGATCACTTGGTGAGAATTCTCTAGAAAACCCAGACGTGAGAGGAGACAGAAGGTTTGGCAAGGGGAGAGAGAGGACGGACAACAGGAGGAAACAAGAAATGGGGAACAGAGCAGCCGCTGTCAGTGAGACAAGCGACCAGAGACAGGGCACCTGAGTCCAGCAGTGGGCACTGTAGCCAGCCATCTCTGCTCTAGAAGCCCCACCGTGAACGTGTGCGTCAGCGCCCCAAGCGCAGAAGAACAGCCAGGTACAGACACCTGGGACCGGGCACGGCGCGGTTCTATCATTACCTGACAGTGAAGGGCGATCCACTCAAGGCCGGGCCCTAGGCTCGCAGCTCAGGAACTGAGCACAGGTGCGCCGTCCATACGGCGCCGCCCCAACAGACAGGCTGGCTTTGAAAACATGAACATGCCCGAGCCCACTCCCAGAGCAGTATCTATAAGGCACAGTGAGGATTTAAACCCACCATGAATTCTTCCCCAGAAGGAACTACTGCTGTAAGCATGCATTCATAGGAACATCTGGTGCTATAGAGTGATCAGACCCAGCTACACAACGACAGCTTAGTGCACGGTCCACTTCAGGCACAACGGGGGTAAACAAACAAACAAGCAACATCTACTTAAATAGAGATAAAGATTCTACAATGCCAAGTAATGTTAGTATTCTGACAGCCTGTGATACATTTGGTCCTAAGAGTCAGGTGAACTATAAATTTCACGTGAGCAATTACAGCTTCAGGACAGCGTTAGAACAGTTCTGTATTTAAAACATGTGTCAAGTGGCAAAGTCCCTGATGTACGCTCATCTGAGTCCGTAAGTAAAAACTCAAGACAGGCGTAAAATTAATGGGACTGCCCACTCATCCTAATTGGTTGTTTTGTTTTTTGCAAAGCTTCCTAATTTATTTCAAATATCTGAGCTATCGGGACATGTCTTTTGAGTATTCTCAGCCCATGTACAATTGTAAAATTATGCCTACAACTCCATTATCCTATCATTAACAAAACAAAACAAGCCCCCCACCAAGTCCCGTCTCTGTACCTTTTCCAAAAACAAACACACAAAACAAAAAAGTTTATTCATGTTGTCAGTTAAATCATTATCTTAAAAGAATTAAAGTTATGGAATGTAAAGCTGCTCTACTGAACAAGTTTATACAAATAAGATATAGCTTGGGAAAGCAGTTTAGTACTCATACTTAACACTCAAATTATACACCAGGTGTCTAAATAGCTCCTCATTCAAGTATTTTCCTGGTGCATTTTAACTTTCCTAGTTAGAGAATGACAGGTACATATTTGTAACACCACTACCTCAAAGTGGGCAACGTGTTTTAAAAGGTCCACAGTGTAGCATACACAGGCGTGGGAAGCCCCAAATAACTAACCTTGGGGTTAATTTCGGCATCGTCCTCATCTTCTCCCTCCTCATCACCTTCTAATTCCTGCATTGAAAGGAGTGAGAGCTAGTTGAACAGACAGGACTTAAGTTCTTGTGGATCCACCAGCCACAAATAAAGCAATACTCTGATTTTGAAGGAAAGCAATTACAATCATTGCTAGCCATACTTCTTTAAATCCCCTCCTTTGGACACTTCTTGTTCTAGCAAATAACCCTGAAATAAACATACTGCTGAAAAAGTGGATTTGGTTTGCTAAATGGTTATTTTCTAAGATGCGTTTTCATAAGCCAACTGCAGGGTCAAACTGGACACTGCTACCCATCTGCCGTGTCTTTCCGTAGTATTCAATAGGGCTGAAAGCTTCAAAGGCAGCTTCCCACGAGACGAGTCTAAAGTGGTCCCCTGACTTCATAACCTTCATCCACTCAAACAGAGAAGGCCTAAAGCAACCTCGGGGAATGATGTCTCACGAAAACCATGTCTTACCTCCTCCTCTCCTTCCTCACCTTCTTCAAACTGAAAAGAAAGGAAACAGGTTTTTAGGTTTTGGTTTTTTTTTTTGCGGTACGCGGGCCTCTCACTGTTGTGGCCTCTCCCGTTGCGGAGCACAGGCTCCGGACCCGCAGGCTCAGCGGCCATGGCTCACGGGCCCAGCCGCTCCGCGGCACGTGGGATCTTCCCGGACCGGGGCACGAACCTGTGTCCCCTGCATCAGCAGGCAGACTCTCAACCACTGCGCCACCAGGGAAGCCCGTTTTTAGGTTTTATAAAGCGTGACCCAGGCAACCTGACCCAGACACAGCCCGTCAAACGCCCACAGGGGTATAGGGCCTAAGGAGAGCGGGAAGTGGCCTGGCCTCTCAGCAGAGGCCAGTCTGCCACCGGCACCTCTGTTCCAAGCCAGGGCCAGAACTGCGGGGCCGCTTGCTCACAAGCCCTGCCATGTTAATAGGATACCAGGTATCCGAAAACCACTCAAAATGAAGACTACGGATGGAGACGGGGTGAAGAAAGGAAACCGTTGGCTTGGGTGTGCGCTGGGTCCAACTGGGAAACTGGCTGATCTAAGCAAACCAGTAGCGTTAATTTTATCACATACTGGACTTTCAATGTCATTTTATAACTCGGACAAGGGGAAATCTTTAATCTGTATTTAGAAATGTAATAAAATCTTGGTGTGTAATCTTTAAAATAAGTCAGAAAAAGTGTGCATGGGAGAAACTCCAACAGTGTAGCTGAATGAACGTCTCAATTCAATGTCTTGTGTGTCCAAAGACACTGCTGGCCAGGCTCTCAGCCAAGTCCCGAATATCAGACTGCTGTCAAAAGCCAAACAGAACGAAATACCCCTCGTCCCTGGTGGCTGCATTGACACAGACACATGAAGGTTCAGCAAGCTTTCTCTTATAACCCTTTCTTCTTGGAGCCCCCCGCCCCCCCCCACTCGTCAGCAACGACTCAAAGGGAACTCAGAAGAGCGCAGTGCGGGCAGGGCCTGGTGCGGTCGGCCTGGGATCTGACCGTGTCTTGGCACCTTTTCCTCCAGGCCTCTGACAAAGAAGACCTTTCAGTGTCCTGCAGTCGACAAGACTCTCACTGCAGCATTTCAGGTCGCACTGGAACCAGTCTCACACAGGCTCAAGTGCCCATTTTCCGAGGTTCTAAGGCCATCATCCCACCCTGGCCCCGTCTTCTGAGCGAGCTCCGTGCGGGCATCTCACGCTCGGGCAGAGCAGAGGCTCCCAGTGGGGTGTGCAGCCCGCGGGACGAGTGAGGTGGCCCACGCTGAGTGTGGAAGACGAAACCAGGACTCCTCCTCCGCCCACTCCACCCCATAACGATGCCCAGTGTCCACATCGTCCCTAGCGTGTCTGATGTCAGTGCACTCATCTCTGTCCCAGTACCACCGAGCCTCCTCTGCCAGGAGCCTGAGGAGCAGCTGGAGTGACGACCACCAGCCCCGGTCCAAGCGTGGGAACCGGCAGAGCTGGGGCTGCAGCAGACGCAGGCTGACGTGAGCCCCTGGACCACACTGCGCACCTGCGGTACCTGCACCAAAGGCATTACGAATGAGCATGGACACGGATGTTACAGGCAAACACACCGTATTGCTCACCAGGAGCTGCTATGCTGCCTATACTATAAATAAATATATATGAGCTGCTAATTAAGTTTTTAAACTGACGGGTGTATGATCAAAAAAGCTTGAGACCACTGGTCTAGAGCTGAGCTTCCCATTGCGTGTAGCCACTCGATCTTTTTTGGTCAAATCAGATAAATGCAAACCCTGGTTCCCCAGCCGCCAAGGGCCGCACCTTCCATCTCCCAGCGTCACGTGGTGCCAGTCCTGCTGCAGCAGATGCGGCAGAGCACAGCTCCCTCATCACAGAAGGTGCGCTGGACAGCGCTGGTCCAGAATTTGCTGCATAACCAGCATTTCCTAAAACTTAAGTCTGAGCAACTACCTGAGCGCTAAGATGACCCCAAACTGCGCTGTGCTGTGTGTGTCCGTGTTCCCGGATTCCCACAAGTACCTCCCAGCCCGGGGATGGACAGGCCGCACCTGAGCAGCTCACCAGTGTCAGGCGATGTAGCCAGTACGCCCTGGGCTGGCCCACTCCCGCTGCGTGGGGGCCTTCAGCACAAAGGAGGGCACGAAGCAGCTCGGACCTGTCCAGCAGCCACAACAGACCTCGCCAGAAAGGAACCTCAGAGCACTCAACACAAGGGAGCAAACAGCACCTAAGCACACTTCCAGCAACACGCCACAGGACAGACCTTTATCTCCACACAACAAGAGGGCTCGTGGCAAACGGGCCTTGGTCACGATGGAGAACCATTTCAGGTGACAGCCCGGGGCAGCTGGCCAGGCTGTGCTCAGGGGTCCTGCTCCCAAGTTCTGACTGTGGGAGGGTGAGTTCCTTCAAGCAGAGGGGAAGGTGGCCTGCGCAGCCGGGCTGTTTTTCTGTGGAGCGTGGGGTTCTATTTCTTTGGGGTCGATATGCCACATGCCAGCACGACTCGGCTCTGCTGGCCGTCGCTTGGTGAACAGGAGTTTCCTCGTGTTCAGAAGTCACCCAAAGCCACAGACCTCGTGTGCAGCAGCGAACCCCTGGGTCCTTAGAGGACATTCGGAAACAAGTCACTGGCCGGGCCCACGCGGGCGTGTGGTGCTCAGATGCCTCAGAGAGACCTGCTCCTCCCGCCTCTGCCATCTCCCTGCCCAGTCTATTTCCTCCAAACTCCAGAGGGCAGTGCCCCGTGGACCTGGTGGAGGATGTCATGAAAATCTCGGCTGGGCGTCCCAAGCCAGCACCCGCTCTGACCCCAGCGGCTCCCACAGGCCACCTACGTTGTCGTCGTCCTCTATGGCCTCCCCCGTGAAGTACAGCACGGCGCGCGGCACGATCCGCTCACGGAAGAAGTGTCCAATCTCGAAGTCGGAGGCTAACGTGAATTCGGAGTCTTCATCCTGAGGGGAAAAGCGAAGTGCTAACTTGCTTCAGTGGGGTAAACATCACATTCCCTTGCCCATGCCTGACCCCCCACTTCCAGTGACTCGGCTTATAACGCACCCAGTGCGGGCACTGCTGGGTGACAGGTATCTCTGAGGTTAGGCCGCATTAAAGGAACCCTTGCAGCCAAATGGCAGGAAAGCGTAGGGCCCAGAGCCACCTGTGCGCAGGGGTGAGGCTCAAGGAGACGCCTGCCCTCAGGTCCACCCGCGGCACGCGCGCTGCTATCCCACCCCCACGGTGCAGGGAATACAAATTCACCCTTGGTTTTTAGGCAGTAAGAACAGATTAAAAAGAAAGTAGCAAACTACTCAGGAAATAAGGACCTTAACAGCAAAACAACATACTTTTTTGATAATGACACACAACTTACCAGTGATTCTCCATCCCCTGATGCTAGAAAAAAAGACAGAACACATCTGCATTACATCGACAACCAAAGCCTTCTAAGGCCCACACAGGAAGCTCAGCTGACAAATAAAATGGAACAGCTCACTAGAAAGTGCCTAAGCGTTGTGCCTCCCCTTGGCCGGCTCCCCACTCCCCCGCCTGCTGCAGGCTGAAGCTGTGGCCCCAGCACCGCCAGGCCCCCTTCCCTCCCCCCACCCCCAATCAAGGGCCAAAGGCCGGTACCCAGTAATGCTCACAGGCCCAGCTGGAGAAGGCCACTTTCAGAAGAGAATTTACAGACGTTTAAAGCATCAGCAGATGGAAAGGTGAACCGGCTGCCCAGACTGTGGCCGTTCAGGGCATTTTTGTTTTAAGCGGAGTTTTAACCCGTGTCCTACAAAACTACAAGCGACGCTTCAGTAGAGAAACAGGAAGCACTTTAAGGCTGTAAGTCCTCAGTGCGACCGAGGCGCTGCATCTCAGCTAGGCGGAAGCTGCATCCCTGCTTGCTTGCGAAGGGGAAGGAGAAGGTAGTGCGGAGCCGCTCCTCCCGCAAACACTGCAGCACGCAGGGCGACGTCACTCACCGACACCCACGGCAGAGGCCCGCGCTCCACACAAAAGGTGAGCTGAGATTCGGTTCCAGCACCCACGGCCCTACAGACCTCGGTGCCGAACTACAGCCCAACACGGAACCAGGAAAACACAGCCTTAAAACCACGCTCAGTGAAGCCCAGTGGCGCTTCGCCAGGCGTCGCGTCCCCTTTGCCGGGCTCACCCTGCCTTTGTGTCTTCCCTGTTGCCCCTCTGCTGCAAGGTCTGTCTCCGTGGCCAGCACAGACAGGGGCACGCGCCACCTCAGCCACGGCGGAGCGCGTGCTGGTGTGAGCACCCCTCCCCGTGGGCGGTGGGGGGCCCGAGCCTGGGCGTGTAAGAGCCCCACCTGCTGTTTAAGATGCAGGCTCGGGGCCTCTGGACTCAGGGGCGGCAACAATCACAGCAAGGACTTCCTCACCTGACTTCTGGGCCAGTTTGTAGGATTAAAGCCAAACAGGTTGCTGGACTAGCCATCTTTTATTTCCTTCATTTCAAAAAGCATTTCAGCAGTTTGGGTTTTTTTCCTTGACCACTCCATCACCCCTCCCCCACTGTCATCCTCTATTCCTTTTCATAGAGCATATCACTTGATATTATGTTTATTCAATTACTTTAAAAATAGTGATATACCATAAAATTCACCCACTTTAAGTATACAATCCAATGACTTCTCATACATTTTTAGACTTGTGCAACCACAATACAGTTTTAGAACCCCCAAAATCACCCCCCAATTCTTGAATCCACTTGATTCCATTTTAATTGTTATTATTTAAAACATCCAAAAAAGCCACTGAATTTAGGAATCAAAGCCCCTTTGCTTCACGGTGAATTCACACAGGAAGCCTCCCATATGTGAGGCTCTGAAAGGGATCTTCCCGAAAAAGGAAATTTAAGAACTACATTTATGGCTGTTCTTGTCCCCAAAACTGATATACATCGGCATCTTCCAGGTTCGAAGACAAGTCACGGAAAATAGCCACAAGAGTGAAAGACAATGGACTGCCTGGTGACGGGCAGCTTGGTAACTCGGCACAAGAGTCAGAGTGAAGACGGAAGCCACGCCGTGGCCCCGACAAACAACCCAAAGGGCCACCAATGACCTAGATCAGAGCCGACATTTATCTCCAACTGTTTTTTGTTCACGGAAAATAAAGAGAAAATGTTTTCCCCTCATATCCATATTTTAATGCTGCCAGCGGGTCTGGTCTTCGAATTCTCAGGATTAGGAAATTATGTAAAGACTTCCAAGTAATTTTCCTCAAAACCAGCGGCTGAGCCATTACTACTTCCATCTCTCTTTTACTGGAGGGTGGGAGCAGGGAGCAGAGAACAAGCGTCCAAGCTATGATTCTGTCCTAAGTCTGTGTTTGTCACAATATGTAAGTTCCCAAACCCCTGAGCTCTATACCAAGGCTCGAAGAAAAAACCAAAAACCCACCTGAGAGGGCGGGGAGAGGGAGGGGTGGGCCGACGCCCTGCAGGCTGTAGGGGTGGGAGCAGAGCAGCCACGCGGAGCCCTCCCCCTGGGGGCGGGGGCATGCAGCTCCGCCAGCTGCCCAGGCTCACCCTCCTGCCAGGACAGGCACCCGTGGGCCCACAGCCACGGCTCCGCCCCCCAACGCTCGCCAGAGGACCAGAACCGCCTTCCTGATGTTAACAGTCATTCTGTGTGTAACCTGGAGTCACCACCCAGCCCACTCACCTTTCAGCGGACTGAAGAAGTTGAAAAAGGAATCGTTGGGGACTTGTTTGGTGATTGTTCTGACGGTGCCTCGGCCCTTATGTTTCTGCTTTTTCTTGATGGTTTTGACTGTTACATTTTTTCCTTTCTTCCAGTCAATGGTACACCTACAGGGACAAGACCGTGATCACGGGGGTACACACTCCATGAGAAAAACTGGTCACACGTGTGTCCAGCAAGCAAATCATAGCTCTGCGCTTAACCCCAAAACAACTTAACAACCTGTGAGCGAGCACTCGGCACACGGTGAGCTCACGCGAAGGCCAGTGAAGGCGGAGGGCCCCGCCAGGCAGGCTGTCAGCGCGGCAGCTCCCGGAGCTGCACAGCTTTAACCCCCAGACGTTTCGCAGGGGTCCTCCAACATTCTTCCCGTGACCACGCCCGCTCAAGGGCTTGTCACCTGCTGCCCCGTCGCAGACCCCACAGCGCACAGGAAGCCACCCACTCAGGCGCCTGAATTCTCAAGACAACTAGCTAAGCGAGTGGGACAAGTTGGAGAAAGCAAGCAGGTGGCTGCCGCAAACACTGGTGACCGGAGCAAGACACAATGTTCCCAGTGTGCTGAGCGGCCCCTGGTGGGGACAGCACTCCGAATCACCCTGGACCAACGGGTGAGCCCTGGCAGTGTCTGAACAGCGTCTGCTCAAGGACATGCCTGGAAAGGCAGGCCTTCTCACCCGATGGCCTGGCCGTGGGAAACAATCTACATTACTCTGGCCATTTCAGTCTAGCAGGATTTTAAGAGAGTTCTGTATTACTCACACAGGGAGATTCATCAGGATAAGTACTTGGTTCAGTGAATAAGGATAACTGTTTCAATCAAGAATAAAACAATTTCCCAAACCGTCTCAAACCACCCAAGAGGAGTGAACTCCAAGCCACTCTCCCTGGTGGTCCGCAGGCTGCAATCACCAAGGCGCTCAGCCCTGAGGCCAACCACGCTCATGCTGCCTCACCGCGGTCAGTGCTGCGCTGCACTGACTCATTCATTCACTCGACAAATACCCGCTGAGAGCAATTTATCAGTTCAATGATCACTGCTTCACTTACGGTGACTGGAGATCCCAATGCCCTCATTAAAACGAGGAAATCGGGCCACCACCCCAAACCCTGGCCCACGTAACCACATGATACATTTCCCAGCGCCAGTCATCATATTCCCAGAGAGACTCTTTAATTTCCATCTTTGTCTTTTGGGCTTTTAAACAGATTAAAGGCTTTCTGCTTTATTCCTAACTTCCATCTTACTTGTAAAGTTGTAAAACCACCTCCTGCTTTTGTTTCAGAAAAAGAAGTTGCAATGGCATTTCCTTACCCGTCACAGTCAACTATTTCAGGACCTTCAAAGGAAAAGGGATCGGCCTTATCTGGCTCTGACTTCATCTTGTACGTTTTTGTCAGGACTGAATTGGTAAAGTAGTCGTTGGATTCAAAGTGGAACTCTAATACAAAAGACTGGAAAAAAAGACAGAAACTGGGCTAAGCACCACTTAAAATCTATGACTAATTAGCGACCGACTTTATGAATCACACAGTACTTACTGGAACCCAGCTCTTCCCTAAGCATGACACCACAGGCAGAAACCATGACTGAAAAGCTCAACAGGTGTTGCCACATAAGAACTTGCTGACTGCAAAAGCACCAGCACAGAGTTAAAGCAGGGCAGCAGGCGGGCAAATACCCGTCACCCTTCGGGCCCCGCCACCTCCCCTCCCAGGGAGGACAAGCTCTCCTGAGGAGTGTGGCTTCTCCCTGCCGCCCCACCCTCCCTTCCCCGAGAGCACAGCAGGGCGGGGGTCTGGAGGCAGAAGGCGACAGCAGAACCCTGTCCCCCTCTCCTTTCTCTTGGGCAGAGCAGCTCCTTCTCTGCCGCGCAGCGAAAGGGCCAAGACTCCACGTGGGGAGAGAAGGGGAGGCACTGACTGGGCCTCTTCAAACCACACCAAGGACAAGTTCACCCTTCACTCACAAAGCACTCTTCAGACCTACAGACACGCACGGGAGGAATGGACAAACGGGTGTACAGAGCAGTAGTAACAGATCAGAAGATATTCGTGTGCACAGTAACAAAATAGATGAAAAATAAAATGAGACGCCCCCTTTCTGTGCAAAATGTCCAAAGAACACATGGTACTGGCAAGGGTTTTGGGAAGCCAGGGGCACTCATATACTGTAAAGGGCTTTGTGAAGGGCAATTTGGCAATATCAAAAAATTAACAAAATAAAAAACATTCTGGGAGCCAATAATTCTGTTTTGAGGAATGTGTCCTATTTCAGGAAGATACCTGGATGGATGCAGCAGCATGTGCAAAGATATTGACCTCAGCCCTTCTGACAAGACAACCTGGGGGAAGTAAGCAACAGTCTAAAGGACCGGCTCTGGGTCTGGCCAGCCTCTGCCTGTCAGTGCTGCGTGATTCTGGGAAGCTATTCCACGTCCCTATGCTTTCGTTTCCTCACCTGCAAAATGGAATAAACAACCCTTTCTCTCCATGAGTTCACTTGAGGATTAATCTATGGAAGCACTTAGAACAGGCCCAGGTTTACAGGCATTACTTGCTAAATGTTAGCTATTTCTATTTTTATTGTAATGGTACAACCATCAGTTGAGAAAAAAATTAAGAAGACTAAAAACAAGCCACTTCCACAAGGGGAAGTGAAATAAGAACTCCCCCAAGAGGGGGATGAGGAAGAGAAGGGCCACAAGGGCCTGGGAAGTACAGACACAAGTGGCCAAGAGGATTGGAGGCAGTCCTGTCAGTGTTCAGAAGGGATGGCAGGGATCTGGCCAGGTCTCCACTGACCCCTACCAGCGTGGTGTGGGCTGGAGGGGAAGGGAGGTCAACACCCACAAGTCACTAGGCTGGCAAAACCAAAGTGCAGTGAGGACAGGAAGGCAGCTATGGGGAATCAGAACATCGGCGGAATCCCTCTCCACGGCTCTCCTGGACCTGACCCCAGGCCCCATAAACCCGATCTTTATCTTGGACTTCAGTCAGTGGAGACTGCTATTACTTGAGAACTGTTGAGGGTGGTGACCACAGATGTGGATGACCCACCTTGGGGACTGGGCTGGGCTAACGAATGGCACTGTTTTATTCCGTCCTTCATTACGTCCATATAGATATGGACAGAATTATTTATCTTCCTCTCTCTCTCCCCATTTCCTTCTCCTGCCATTTCTCCAAACCAAGGGTGCTACTTCCTTTCTTCATATTTTCCTACTTTTCCTTCTTTCCCTAGGCCTCTGTTTAGTCAACAATGAGTCAAACACAACTGGGGATGATTTAAAGAAAGTGTCTAACAGTCCAACAGAAAAGGGCCCAAGGACGAGGCGACCTCACTCACACCCCGCTACAGCCAAGTCAGCCATGAACATATGACAAATGCCCAGCCACACTCGCAATTAAGTGTAAAATTCCATCTCTTCTGCCCAGCAAAGTAAACACGGCTGCTACTGCCTTTGCCGACACTTGTGCTGAGCAGAGAGGAGGCGGTCCCCAGGCAATGCTGCCCATGTGGTCAAAGCAGACAACTCATGTCCAGGCAAACGACATACGGGGATTCTCTGTACTGCTGTTGCAGTGCTGCTCTAAGCTTGAAATTATTTCAACATAGAAAGAAACCAAGAAATGTTATTGTTACAAAAAGAAATGTGTAAAAAGATACCACTAGCATCATCAGGAGTGTAAATTGAACCACCTTTGGGACTTATAAAGGTTTGTCTCCTTCGACCCAGTAATTATACACTAAAAGGAACCTAAACTGAGGAAATCATCAGAAATTTAAACAGAAGCCTGGGGCACAAGTAAGCTGATCATAACGCAACAATTTATAACGGGGTGGTGGTGGCAGTGGCATATTCTGGGGAATGTTGAACCTTTTTTTTTTTTTTTTTGCGGTACGCGGGCCTCTCACCGCTGTGGCCTCTCCCGTTGCGGAGCACAGGCTCCGGACGCGCAGGCTCAGCGGCCATGGCTCACGGGCCCAGCCGCTCCGCGGCATGTGGGATCTTCCCGGACCGGGGCACGAACCTGCGTCCCCCACATCGGCAGGCGGACTCTCAACCACTGCGTCACCACGGAAGCCCTGTTGAACCTTTTTACAGCCAACAGATGCAGCAACTATTTTCCACCCCGTAGGGCGTACGTGAGGTGAAGAGAGCAGTGCAACACTGTCCACACACTGGGATTCCACTTTGCTGAGGTACAAACATGGTGACCCTGGAGAGTGACCCTGGGGAGGGGCAAACACCCTGGCTGTGTTTCCCTCTGAAGTAAAGTGGTTTAATTTTATTTTCTTTAGACATTTTATTTATTTGTTGATTGACTGATTGATTGCTGCGTTGGGTCTCTGTTGCTGTGCGGGCTTTCTCTAGTTGCGGCGAGTGGGGGATGCTCTTGGTTGTGGTGCGTGGGCTTCTCATTGCGGTGGCTTCTCATTGAGGAGCATAGGTTCTAGGCGCACAGGCTCAGTAGTTGTGGCACACGGGCTCAGTAGTTGTGGCCCGCGGGCCCTAGAGTGCAGGCTCAGTAGTTGTGGCACAGGGGCTCAGTAGTTGTGGCTCGCGGGCCCTAGAGAGCAGGCTCAGTAGTTGTGGCTCGCAGGCTCTAGAGCACAGGGTCAATAGTTGTGGCGCATGGGCTTAGTTGCTCCATGGCATGTGGGATCCTCCCGGACCAGGGCTCGAACCCGTGTCCCCTGTACTGGCAGGCAGGGAAGACCCCGTTTCATAACAATTTTAAAAAGCGCAGAGACTATGGGTAAATTCACTAAGCTGCTGACAGTTATCTCTAAAAGAGTGCACAGCGTTCTGTACACTTCTCTATACTTTCTAACTTTTCTTATGCAAGCACGTATGACTTTCACAATGACTTAGTCTACCACAGCTAGGGCTCCAGTCTGTCTATGGGCCACAGAAGAGACCGAGGAAAATATAAGACAGATGGGCTGAGGAAGAAAGGGAATGGACCAAGGAAATCATCAAACAGGTGCGTGCGTGTGTGCGCGTGCGCAACACACACACACACACACACACACACACACACACACACACACACACACACGGAAAGAGAATTCACACCCATCACAGCAAACTACAGCACTCTGCCACAGGAGGCCTCTAGGGGATGCTGTGGCCAAGCTTCGCACAGGTGAGGAGCGATTACTGGGAAGAAACTGACAAGAGGAAGGCGCTCCAATAACCTGGGTGCCGTAGGAAAGAAAGGGCTCCCTCAGCTACCAGAGTGACCCCCAACCTGTGAGCAGGCATCACTCTGGCTGGTGTCCACACCCCACCTGCTGCGGAGGGATGTGTGAATGTCACCTCCAGAGTGGAGCAGACCAGGAAAGGGACAGATACAGGTGTGTGTGCCCCCACCCCTTGCCCCCAGCAGGCATCACCCGCAGGCCAGGGTAGAGGGAATCCCGCTCACACTGCTCTGTGGTGGGGAAGTGGGAAGAGACCGGGCCTCAGCCCCACGGCCCTCAGGCACTGTGTCTTCAAAACCTGAAACCAAGAGCCACCAGGCAGGCAGTCAGTTGTGTGGTGCTGGAATTGCTGTGGCACTGGAATGGAACCCACCAGCCACAGGCAGACTGGGAGGTCACGAACAGTGCTCCCCGAGGACCCCAGCTCAGGCATCACCGTCTCAAGGCTGCTTCACAGAAAAGGACAGGCTGGCTTAGGTCAAACTCCCCTCACTAACTGGTAGGCAGCCTACGAGAGCAAGTATTCTGGATAGATGTGTTTCCAGACAAATCAAAGAGCAGGGAAACATTTTTTCAGTCTTATCTATCCGCAGTGATTCTTGAAGGTGAAACCTAGTACATTTCCTTCACTAGTATCTTGGATTTCTGTTAAAGTGCTGCTTATACTTGAATACGTGCCAACCACCCTTTGCAGCCTGTTTTACATACATTCCACCCTCACAAACCTGGGGGACGCTTAGCAGAAGGAGGACATCGCCCCATCTGACAGAGGAAACAAACTAGCCCAGAAGCCACCGCATGGCACAGTGGAGGCCACGTCGGAGGAGTCCCCTCCTGTGCCTGACTCCTGCGCCTGCCCCCGAACAGCTGGTGGACTGAGTTACTGCCCGGCTGTGCACACTGCCGGGTGAGGCCCAGGGATGCAATGTGAGAACACACGTCGCACTCCAGTCACCCAGCAAGTGAATGGCCGGGTGTGGATTTCTGGCTCTAAGCCCTTTACCCTTAGTGGCCTGACCCTTTCTGACACCAGCCAGGAGTTCAAACAATCAGTACTCACCATAGGCTGTCCAGGGTCTGAAAATTTCACTTTGATGTCCTGCAGGTGCTTCAGGATCGGCTCATCATATTCCTAACCATGAAGAGAAGAAACGAAAGTTCTGCTGAGCTTTTACAGACAACACACATGTTCGCACTGAGTCACTGTTGCACCTACTCCTAGACACTGGATAATTAGCCCTGTTGGAATTCTGTCCTTGTCACTCCCAGGAAGCCACCCAAATTTGTTCAGTCACTAGCAGTCTTAGGGTGGCAGCAATGAGGTGCCACCTTTGTCTGGCACGGAGCACTGGTAACCACCAATGCCAAGCCAGAAGGGCATCGCGCTCATTGCCAGGGGCAAGAGCCCTGACTGATTTCACAGCCCCACCAGCTGCCAGTATAGACAGGGTCGGAAATGCCGTCAATTAAGACTGCTGGTCCTCAGCATCTCCTAAGAGACAGAATCAGAAGAAATACCTGGACAAGCTACTGACCTTGGCAGCCAGTTCCCCCCGCTTAGGGCACGTGGTGATAAATAGCCCAAATCCAGCAACACACACAGTCAAGGACACTCACAAAGCAAGTCTGAGACCTAATGGCAGGCACTACGGAAGAGCCTCTAACGATGGCTCTATGCCTTTACGAGTCATCGTTATGCAAACACGGAAGTTCACCAGGGCCTGTCGTTTGAGAAAGGCCAACTGAGAAAAACTCAGAAAAAAAAAAAATCACAGGACCTGAAACCCAGTGACCACACACTCACGAGAGGCGCTTTGTTTGTGAAACAGTCACTTCACCCTGGAAGTCTGGGGACTGGACCGAAAGGATTTCCTGAGGTTCCGCTGAGCCTGATAACTACCAACTTCCCAATTTTAAATTCTTTCTACATCACAAGCAGACCTCGTTTAATGCACTTCACTTTACTGTGCTTCACAGATATTTTGGTGGGGTTTTGGGGGGTTTTTTTGTTGTTGTTCTTGTTGCAAATTGAAGGTTTGTGACAACCCTGCGTTGTCAGACAATGGTTAGGATTTTTTAGCAACGAAGTATTTTTAAATTAAGGTACGTACATTTTTGAGACATAATGCTATCGCACACTTAGTAGATTACAGTATAGTGTAAACCTAACTTTTATGACGCACCGGGGAACCAAAAAATTCATGTGACCCACTTGAATGCTACACTCACTTTATTGCAGGGGTCTGGAGCCAAACCCACAATGTCTCCGAGGTCTGCCTGCATAGAACAAACCCAAAAAAAAGCAGTAGCAAAGGCACCTTCCAAGTCTCTAGACAGAAAGTTAAGTCCAAAGCAGTTTTCAAAGGCCACATCAGTCTGAGATGTCAAATCCTAAATTCTAGAGCCAGAAAACACTTGGCTCCGAGATCACGTGTATCAGTGGCTGAGCACGTATGCCTAGTTCTAGAATCACCAAGGCGAACGTATCACCAGCATGTTTTCCAAATACACGGCACTGGGACCTTCAAGCCCACTGCGGTCACGCTAGCAGCGCCACGGGCGCCGCCCCATAGCCAGGAGACGGCCATGATGCTCTTGATCTCCTCCAACAACCTCATGCCTTGAGGGCCAAGGACCTTCTGTGGCCCAGACCACAACGCAAAGCCCTAAGTTAGCAGGCTCAAAACTCAGGGCCAACGGTGGAAGCAACTCAGGGACTGACTTAAAGCTGCTCTCCCTAAGTTTCAAAACTCTGCTTTTGGACCTATCTTGGCCACCACCAACAGAGAACCCAAGGACCTACAGCCAAACCCACCTTTGGGATTTAATGTCTGACCAAAATGGGACCTACTACCATTACTTGCTTCAGGTTATAAACAGCCCAAACCAGATTTCATCACTCTCTGCATACTACATGAGTACTCAAAAAATGACACGTCTTTTTACAACCGTAAGACAAAAAGCAGCGAGACACTCTGTGGCATAAATACTGAAGCACTGATACTAAGACAGAGGTGCTGGGAGAACGGAAGAGACACCTCATTCAAGTACAGCTGACCGTACTTGAAACCAAAGAAATGCTACAGATGAAGCAGCAGCGCCATCCCTGGGTTACTAACTGGCTGGCCAGGCAACACCAGGAGCTAGGTCTCCCAATCAAGTCGCCTAACCAGCACCAAAAAGCCTACCTCGTGACACTCCTGCCACCACTCACAGTGTGCCCCCAACCTGCAGCATGGGCATCACCTGGGGGACACATCAGGAACCAAGATCCTCAGGCCCCACCCAGACCTGACTCAGAGCCTGCACTTCCACGAGACGTCCCAGTGACAGGCACACACACCCTTCTCCATCTGGTCTGCCGGCATGGGGATTTTCAACCCTTGGGGGTACATCGGAATCATGAGAGCTTCTACAAACACCTCAAACTCTCGCTGACCTGTGGGTGGGGAGGCACTGATGCTGCTCTTTAGTTTTAAAAGTTGCCCAAGTGACTAACCTATAGGCAGGGTGAATCTGGTTCTAGCATATATTACTCAATTTTCCCAATAAATTTCTGGCTCATGGCATTCTAGTCTTCTAGTATTCTTGGTCTAGTATGCTTTCTTTCTTTTCTTTTTTTTGGCCATGCCACTCGGCTTATGGGATCTTAGTTCCTGAACCAAGGACTGAGCCCGGGCCCTGGCAGTAAAAGGGCCAAGTCCTAACCACTGGACCGCCGGGAATTCCCAACGGTCTAGTATTCTTAAACCGCACCTTTTCACATGAGACAAGAAAACACAGGCTATTGTTAAGTCATGTATTTTAAATGTTCCCCCCGTCTGGAAGGGGAGTAAGAAACGCATCCCCTCCACCTTTTCTTCAGTTCTGGCTTACAGATAAGCACTGAACAAGGCAGGCAGCAGACATAGCAACGCAGCAACTCTCTGGAACCATTCTGACTGCAGCTGTGAAACCTCTGCAAACTGCAGTAGAGCGAGCTAGCTGCACGCCACCTGTGGCCGTGCTCTGATATAAAAGCACTGTGCTGACCCGTCTGGAATAAGTCCAAATGCAGAGATGGCCCCCTCTGTGGACTTCTGAGCAGTACCTATTTCTGAATTCTGGAAACTTCTACCATAACTGAGCTCAGGGAAAGTCACATTTGTTACCTTTTAATTGGTTCACCATTTCATTAGAGAAAGCTCAACAAGGCAAGACAAAGAAAGTTTGACCATTCCCATTAAAAAAAAAAAAAGACTTTTTCAAGGAAAATGATTAGAAATTATTAGCAACTTGTTAAATACTTGTACAACTAGCAAGGCGGCACAATAGGTCCATTTCAAATTTCAAAAATCAATCAAAACAGAAGACTGCGTGCCAGCGAGCGTGCGCCTGTGTGTAAACGTGCTCATGGGTACATGTGTACACACACACACGCATGCACGCACACTTCACCGCTCAGTATCAACTCCTCCACTCTCACCCCTCGCCCTCACGCTTCTCGCTTGTCCACATCACTGTGAGGTAGAGAAGGGTCTGGAATCTGTTAACAAGCTTCCCGGGGTGAGACAACAGACACTTTACAGGAGACAAAGCGACCCTAAGCTCGGCTGAGGTTCCGCGTGGCAGGCCTTTCCGTGAGGGCCGCTACACGAGGGCACACGGGGGCTCCAGCTGCAGCCAGGCCTCCCGGGAACCCTGACTCCCCTGAGTTACGGTCACAGAAGGCACCTTTCCACCCACAGTCAACAACTGCTAGACATGCGGTTGAAAGTTCACAAATAAATAATGTCTTCTCTCAAGTGGGAATGTGCCTGTGTGCTTACCTGAACCAATTCACTTAGCATATCTACATTTCTGAAGATGGTAAACCAGAACTCTGGAATTCCTTTTGGGTTTGGCTCTTCTGCTGCTGCTGCTTCTTTTTCCGCTATGACTGCTTTATTTTTTATGTCTCCCTAGAAAAATAAGATGCAAAATTGGATACTTATCATGAAGCAACAACTTTACAAATAACTGAATGGCTTAATAACAGACCATATTTTCAGAATCCCATGTAAACTTCTATCAAAAACCCTTGCTCTCTGAAACTGCATCTCCAAGACCACTGTGCCCATCACAGTTTCCAACGTCTCTGAGGAACAAAGCATTTAAGGCATTCCAGCCAGATGTAACTCCAGACCAAGGGGAAAAGAGCTGAAGAGCTGATACAATGCCCCCCTGACTTGGGGGGCGCTGGCTCGCTGTCCCTCCTGGGATAACCACCAGAGGGATACTCCAGGATCTCCAGCAACAAGAAACTGCCCCGCAAGCTGCACGTCCAATGATACGGAGATGTTGGGACAGAGGCGCCATGCGAACATCAGGGGGTGACGAGAAAGGCGATGTAGCCACGAGGAGGGCAGTCTTTTCTAACATCACAGGCCTGCCATGTGATTCTTAGAAGGACATGATCACAAGGGGCTTTTTAAGTTAACAGGGGCAGGTTTTCCTCGCACAGTGAAGAACTGATGCACAACTATATTGATCCACAGGCATGGCTTCAACTACGCCAGATTCTACATGTTTTTAGAAGATCAGAAAGATGTATAGCTACCAAAACTAACATACACTTAAAAAAACAAAAACAAAACAACCCCAGAAGTTGATACCATAGGGTAGAAAAGCCACTCCCAAGTGTACAATCAGGCCAACAAAGTCCACCTTGTCGTTTTGGGACTTTCCGTGGCACTGGAATGATACCCATCACCAAAAAAAAGGCTGCAAGCAGGTGATGGACAGGGCACATCACCAAAAGGACCACTTACCAATGTAAAGTGGTGAGATGCACTGGGGCTACTTCACTGTCACTGCTGGTCCCCGAGCAGGATGGCACGGATGTTTCCAGTATGCTCTCCCCACCACCGCCCACCCTCTAGTATCTGCCCTTCTACAGACACAGCTGTGCTCTCCTTGAGGGTTTTTGCTTTCTCTCGACTAAGACTTTTTCTGATGTTTTAATCTCCACTCCCCTGATGCCTTATCTCACTGTACCACTGTGCAGAGGTGCCACAGATGGCTGAAAAAGGGGACTGTGTCTGGCTCACCACATTAACTAACAGAACCAAGCTGTCCAGTTTCACTGTCATAAAGAAATCTAAACATCCTAAGGCTGAAGCCGCACCTACTGTTAGGAGCTCTTTTCTTTGTAAAAGAAAACCACCAGATTTCTTTTTTTTCCCCACCAGCCGCACTGCACGGGGTATCAGTTCCCCAGACCAGGGATTTAACCCAGGCCACAGCAGTGAAAGTGCAAAATCCTAACCACTAGATCACCACCCCAAACCATCTTATTTCTAACAGCATTGAAACAGAACACAAGTGGCGCTCATTAAAAAAAACTTACGGCCAATTTGTCCTCCTCTTCGTTCTCACTGTGCCATTCGGATTCTGCGTCTGTCGGCTCCGCGTCACCAGTGATGAATTCCCTTCTCTAAGTAAAAACGAGATCTTCTTACCGTTACACTCAGTTACTCAGAAACTTGAGAGTAAAGACAGTGAAATTGTAAATAATGTGTATAAAAAGACTGAAAACTGGATGCTTTCATAGCTTAAGCTTCTAAGTTTTGGGGCTTAAAGAATAACATACGGGGAAACATTCAAGATGGCAGAGGAGTAAGACGCGGAGATCACCTTCCTCTCCACAAAGACATCAAAAATACATCTACATATGGAACAACTCCTACAGAACACCTACTGAACGCTGGCAGAAGACCTCAGATTTCCCAAAAGGCAAGAAACTCCCCACGTACCTGGGTAGGGCAAAAGAAAAAAGGAAAAACAAAGACAAAAGAATAGGGACGGGACCTGCACCTCGGGGAGGGAGCCGTGAAGGAGGAAAGGTTTCCACACACTAGGAAGCCCCTTCGCGGGCGGAGACTGCGGGTGGCGGAGGGGGGAAGCTTCAGAGCCATGGAGGAGAGCGCAGCCACAGGGGTGCGGAGGGCAAAGCGGGGAGATTCCCTGCACAGAGGATCAGTGCCGACCAGCACTCACAAGCCCAAGAGGCTTGCCTGCTCACCGCCGGACGGGTGGGGGCTCCGGTCAGAGCGCAGGGAGAGGACTGGGGTTGGCTGCGTGAACACAGCCTGCAGGGGGCTAGTGCACCACAGCTAGCCGGGAGGGAGTCCGAGAAAAAGTCTGGACCTGCCTAAGAGGCAAGAAACCATTGTTTCGGGGTGCGCGAGGAGAGGGGATTCAGGGCACTGCCTAAGCGAGCTCCAGAGACGGCTGCGAGCCGCAGCTATCTGCGCGAACCCCAGAGACGGGCATGGGACGCAAAGGCTGCTGCTGCCACCAAGAAGCCTGTGTGCAAGCACAGGTCACTATCCACACCGTCCCTCCCGGGAGCCTGTGCAGCCCGCCACTGTCAGGGTCCTGCGATCCAGGGACAACTTCCCCGGAAGAACACACGGTGTGCCTCAGGCTATTGTAATGTCACCTCATATTCCGTATCCCTCCCTCTCCCCAGCCTGAGTGAGCCAGAGCCCCCTAATCAGCTGCTCCTTTAGCCGTGTCCTGTATGAGCGATACGCCCTCAGGCGACCTATATGCAGAGGCGGGGCCGATACAAAGCTGAACCCCGGGAGCTGTGCGAACACAGAAGAGAAAGGGAAATCTCTCCCAGCAGCCTCAGGAGCAGCAGATTAAAGCTCCACAATCAACTTGATGTACCTGCATCTGTGGAACACCTGAACAGACAACAAATCATCCCAAAATTGAGGGGGTGGACTTTGGGAGCAACTGTACACTTGGGGTTTGCTTTCTGCATCTAATTTGTTTCTGGTTTTATGTTTATCTTAGTTTAGTATTTAGAGCTTATTATCACTGGTAGATTTGTTTATTTATTTGGTTGCTGTCTTCCTTCTTTTTTAATATATGTAGATATATATATATATATTTTTTCCTTTTTCTCCTCTTGTTAGTGTGTATGTGTGTGTGCTTCTTTGTGTGATTCTGTCTGTATAGCTTTGCTTTTACCATTTGTCCTAGGGTTCTGTCTGTCCTTTTTTTTTTTAAAGTATAGATTTTAACGCATGCTATCATTGATGGATTTGTTTTTTGGTTTGGTTGCTCTCTTCTTTCTTGTTTTCTTCTTCTTTTTAAATTACTTTAAACATTTTTTTATTTTTAATAATTTATTTTTAATTTTAATAAATCTCTCTCTCTCTCTCTCTCTCTCTCTTTCTTTTTCTTTCTTTTTTTCTCCCTTTTCTTCTGAGCCGTGTGGCTGTGAGGGTCTTGGTGCTCCAGCTGGGTGTCAGACCTGTGCCTCTGAGGTAGGAGGGTTCAGGACACTGGTCCACCAGAGACCTCACAGGCTCACGTAATATCAAACGGCGAAAGCTCTCCCAAAGATCTCCAACTCAACGCTAAGGCCCACCTCCACTCAACGACCAGCAAGCTCCAGTGCTGGACACCCCATGCCAAACAACTAGCCAGACAGGAACACAACCCCACCCATCAGCAGAGAGGCTGCCCAAAATCATACTAAGTTCACACCGCAAAACACACCACCAGACGTGGACCTGCCCACCAGAAAGACAAGATCCAGGCTCATCCAGCAGAAGACAGGCACCAGTCCCCTCCACCGCGAAGCCTACACAACGCACTGAACGAACCTTAGCCACTGGGGGCAGACACCAAAAACAACATGAACTACGAACCTGCAGCCTGCGAAAAGAAGACCCCAAACAGAGTAAGTTAAGCAAAATGAGAAGACAGAGGAATACACAGCAGATGAAGAAGGTAAAAACCCACCAGACCAAACAAATGACGAGGAAATAGCCAGTCTACCTGAAAAAAAATTCAGAGTAATGATAGTAAAAATGATCCAAAATCTTGGAAATAGAATGGGGAAAATACAAAAAATGTTTAACAGGGAACTAGAAGAACTAAAGAGCAAACAAACACTGATGAACAACACAATAAATGAAATTAAAAATTCTCTAGAAGGAATCAATAGCAGAATAACTGAGGCAGAAGAACGGATAAGTGACCTGGAAGATAAAATAGTGGAAATAACTACTGCAGAGCAGAACAAAGAAAAAAGAATGAAAAGAATTGAGGACAGTCTCAGAGACCTCTGGGACAACATTAAACGCATCAACTTTCGAATTATAGGGGTCCCAGAAGAAGAAGAGAAAAAGAACGAGACTGAGAAAATATTTGGAGAGATTATAGTTGAAAACTTCCCTAATATGGGGAAGGAAATAGTCAATCAAGTCCAGGAAGTGCAGAGTCCCATACAGGATAAACCCAAGGAGAAACACGCCAAGACACATATTAATCAAACTATCAGAAATTAAATACAAAGAAAAAATATTAAAAGCAGCAAGGGAAGAACAACAAATAACATACAAGGGAATCCCCATAAGGTTAATAGCTGATCTTTCAGCAGAAACTCTGCAAGCCAGAAGGGAGTGGCAGGACATATTTAAAGTGATGAAAGAGGAAAACCTACAACCAAGATTACTCTTCCCGGCAAGGATCTCATTCAGATTTGACAGAGAAATTAAAACCTTTACAGACAAGCAAAAGTGAAGAGAATTCAGCACCACCAAACCAGCTTTACAACAAATGCTAAAAGAACTTCTCTAGGCATGAACACAAGAGAAGGAAAAGACCTACAATAACAAACCCAAAACAATTAAGAAAATGGTAATAGGAACATACATATTGATATCTACCTTAAATGTAAATGGATTAAATGCTCCAACCAAAAGACACAGACTGGTTGAATGGGTATGAAAACAAGACCTGTATACATGCTGTCTACAAGAGACCCACTTCAGACCTAGGGACACATACAGACTGAAACTGAGGGGATGGAAAAAGATATTCCATGCAAATGGAAATCAAAAGAAAGCAGGAGTAGCAATTCTCGTATCAGACAAAATAGACTTTAAAATAAAGACTATTACAAGAGACAAAGAAGAACACTACATAATGATCAAGGGATCAATCCAAGAAGATATAACAACTGTAAATACTTATGCACCCAACACAGGAGCACCTCAATACATAAGGCAAATGCTAACAGCCATAAAGGGGAAATCGACAGTAACACAATCATCGCAGGGGACTTTAACACCTCACTTTCACCAATGGACAGAAGATCATCCAAAATGAAAATAAATAAGGAAACACAAGCTTTAAATGATACATTAAACAAGATGGACTTGATATTTATAGGACATTCCATCCAAAAACAACAGAATACACTTTCATCTCAAGTGCTCATGGAACATTCTCCAGGGTAGATCATATCTTGGGTCACAAATCAAGCCTTGGTAAATTTAAGAAAACTGAAATTATATCACGTATCTTTTCCAACCACAATGCTATGAGACTAGATATCAATTACAGGGAAAAATATGTAAAAAAAACCAAAATACATGGAGGCTAAACAATACGCTACTAAATAACCAAGAGATCACTGAAGAAATCAAAGAGGGAATAAAACAATAACTAGCAACAAATGACAATGAAAACACGACGACCCAAAACCTATGGGATGCAGCAAAAGCAGTTCTAAGAGGGAAGTTTATAGCAATAAAATCCTACCTCAAGAAACAAGAAACAGGGCTTCCCTGGTGGCACAGTGGTTGAGAGTCCGCCTGCTGATGCAGGGGACACAGGTTTGCGCCCCGGCCCGGGAAGATCCCACATGCCGCGGAGCGGCTGGGCCCGTGAGCCATGGCCGCTGAGCCTGCGCGTCCGGAGCCTGTGCTCCGCAACAGGAGAGGCCACAACAGTGAGAGGCCCGCGTACCACAAAAAAAAAAAAAAAAAAAAAGAAACAAGAAACATCTCAAATAAACAGCCAAACCTTACACCTAAAGCAATTAGACAAAGAACAAAAAACCCCCCAAAATTAGCAGAAGGAAAGAAATCATAAAGATCAGATCAGAAATAAATGAAAAAGAAATGAAGGAAACCATAGCAAAGATCAATAAAACTAAAAGCTGGTTCTCTGAGAAGATAAACAAACTTGTAAAACCATTAGCCAGACTCATCAAGAAAAAAAGGGAGAAGACTTAAATCAATAGAATTAGAAATGTAAAAGGAGAAGTAACAACTGACACTGCAGAAATACAAAGGATCATGAGAGATTACTACAAGCAACTCTATGCCAATAAAATGGACAACGTGGAAGAAATGGAAACGTTCTTAGAAAAGCACAACCTTCCGAGACTGTACCAGGATGAAATAGCAAATATAAACAGACCAATCACAAGCACTGAAATTGAAACTGTGATTTAAAATCTTCCAACAAACAAAAGCCCAGGACCAGATGGCTTCACATGCAAATTCCATCAAACATTTAGAGAAGAGCTAACACCTATCCTTCTCAAGCTCTTCCAAAATATAGCAGAGGGAGGAACACTCCCAAACTCATTCTACGAGGCCACCATAACCCTGATACCAAAACCAAACAAAGATGTCACAGAGAAAAAAAACTACAGGCCAATATCACTGATGAACATAGATGCAAAAATCCTGAACAAAATACTAGCAAACAATCCAACAGAACATTAAAAGGATCATACACCATGATCAAGTGGGGTTTATCCCAGGGATGCAAGAATTCTTCAATATATGCAAATCAATCAATGTGATAGACCATATTAACAAATTGAAGGAGAAAAACCATATGATCATCTCAATAGATGCAGAAAAAGCTTTCAACAAAATTCAACACCCACTTTTGATAAAAACTCTCCAGAAAGTAGGCATAGAGGGAACTTAACTCAACATAATAAAGGCCATGTATGACAAACCCACAGCCAACATCATTCTCAATGGTGAAAAACTGAAACCATTTCCTCCAAGATCAGGAAAAAGACAAGGTTGTCCACTCTCACCATTATTCAACATAGCTTTGGAAGTTTTAGCTACATCAAAGAAGAAAAAGAAATAAAAGGAATCCAAACTGGAAAAGAAGAAGTAAAGCTGTCACTGTTTGCAGATGACGTGATACGATACGTAGAGAATCCAAAAGATGCTACCAGGAAACTACTAGAGCTAATCAATGAATCTGGTCAAGTAGCAGGATACAAAATTAACACACAGCAATCTCTTGCATTCCTATACACTAGTGATGAAAAATCTGAAAGAGAAATTAAGGAAACACTCCCATTTACCACTGCAACAAAAAGAAGAAAATACCTAGGAATAAACCTACCAAATGAGACAAAAGACCTGTATGCAGAAAACTATAAGACGATGAAAGAAATTAAAGATGATACAAACAGATGGCGAGATATACGGTGTTCTTAGATTGGAAGAATCAACATTATTAAAATGACTATACTACCCAAAGCAATCTACAGATTCAATGCAATCCCTATCAAACTACCAATGGCGTTTTCACAGAACTAGAACAAAAAATTTCACAATTTGTATGGAAACACAAAAGACCCCAAAGAGCCAAAGCAACCTTGAGAAAGAAAAACGGAGGTGGAGGAATCAGGCTCCCTGACTTCAGACTATACTACAAAGCTACAGTAATCAAGACAGTATGGTACTGGCACAGAATCAGAAATACAGATCAATGGAACAGGATAGAAAGCCCAGAGATAAACCCACGCACCTACGGTCACCTTGTTTTTGATAAAGGAGGCAAGAATATACAATGGAGAAAAGACAGCCTCTTCAGTAAGTGGTGCTGGGAAAACTGGACAGCTACATGCAAAAGAATGAAATTAGAACACTCCCTAACACCATACACAAAAATAAACTCAAAATGGATTAAAGACCTAAATGTAAGGCCAGACACTATCAAACTCTTACAGGAAAACATAGGCAGAACACTCTACGACATCAATCATAGCAAGATCCTTTTTGACCCACCTCCTAGAGAAATGAAAATAAAAACAAAAATAAAGAAATGGGACCTAATGAAACTTAAAAGCTTTTGCACAGCAAAGGAAAACATAAACAAGATGAAAAGACAACCCTCAGAATGTGAGAAAGTATTTGCAAATGAAGCAACTGACAAAGGATTAATCTCCAAAATTTACAAGCAGTACATGCAGCTCAATATCAAAAAAAAACAGGCTTCCCTGATGGCGCAGTGGTTGAGAGTCCGCCTGCCGATGCAGGGGACATGGGTTCGTGCCCCAGTCCGGGAAGATCCCACATGCCGTGGAGCGGCTGGGCCCGTGAGCCATGGCCGCTGAGTTTGTGCTCTGCAACGGGAGAGGCCACAACAGTGAGAGGCCCGTGTACCGCAAAAAAAAAACAAACAAAAAAAACAACCCAATCCAAAAATGGGCAGAAGACCTAAATAGATATTTCTCCAAAGAAGATATACAGATTGCCAACGAACACATGAAAGGATGCTCAACATCACTAATTATTAGAGAAATGCAAATCAAAACTACAATGAGGTATCACCTCACACCAGTCAAAATGGCCATCATCAAAAAATCTACAAACAATAAATGTGGAGAAAAGGGAACCCTCTTGCACTGTTGGTGGGAATGTAAATCGATACAGCCACTATGGAGAACAGCAAGGAGCTTCCTTAAAAAACTAAAAATAGAATTACCATACGACCCAGCAATTCCACTACCGGGCATATACCCTGAGAAAACCATAATTCAAAGAGCCATGTACCACAATGTTCACTGCAGCTCTATTTACAATAGCCAGGACATGGAAGCAATATAAGTGTCCATCGACAGATGAATGGATAAAGAAGATGTGGCACATATATACAATGGAATATCACTCAGCCATAAAAAGAAACGAAATTGAGTTATTTGTAGTGAGGTGGATAGACCCAGAGTCTGTCATACAGAGTGAAGTAAGTCAGAAAGAGAAAAACAAATACCGTACACTAACACATATATATGGAATCTAAAAAAAAAATGGTTCCGAAGAACCTAGGGGCAGGACAGAAATAAAGACGCAGACATAGAGAATGGAGTTGAGGACACTGCGAGGGGGAAGGGTAAGCTGGGACGACGTGAGAGTGTGGCATGGACATATATACATTATGAAATGTAAAACAGATAGCTAGTGGGAAGCAGCCGCATAGCACATGGAGATCAGCTCGGTGCTTTGTGTCCACCTAGAGGGGTGGGATAGGGAGGGTGGGAGGGAGAGGCAAGAGGGAGGAGATACGGGGATATATGTATAGCTGATTCACTTTGTTATACAGCAGAAACTAACACACCATTGTAAAGCAATTATACTCCAATGAAGATGTCAAAAAAAAAAAAAAAAGAGTAACATTCAATGATTCACTGGGTACATCTGGATGTTCTGCCTGAAGAACTTTCTGAAATATACTAATTAAGTGTACTAACAGAGTCCCCTACCTTGTCAAAGAGAGGCTGGTATAACGCTGCATACTTTCTTTCCAAGTCATGAACTTCTTCATAGAACTTGGCTTCTATATGAGCACATTTCACCTGAAGCTGTTTCAGTGCGTTGATTCTTCTTTTTACTGCTTTAGGTAAACTAAAAGAGAGGGAATAAAAAATAAAACATCCATATGCCTGCAAAATAAGGCGGCATGCTTATTTTTTACTAAAATAAATTAACATTAACATAGAATTAACACCCTTACCATGAAAACGAGCTCCTAAAAATCATTAAGGACAAACACCACCTCCCCGCCCCCCCCACCAAAAGCAGGGCGGTGGCGGAGGAGGAAGCTGAAAGATAATTCACAAAAAATACAGGTAATGAAACACGGAAGAAAGGTCCAATCTCATGAAATAGCCAAAAGAATGTAAATTTAAAAGAACTGCTGTCTCTTCCTTACCAAATTGGCAATTAAAAAATAATTCCCAGGGGGGACTTCCCTGCAGTCCAGTGCTTAGGACTCTGCACTGTCACTGCTGAGGGCCTGGTTCAACCCCCGGTCGGGGAAGTAAGATCCCGCAAGCTTCGAGGTGCAGTCAAAGAAATTTTTTTAAATAAAAGAGAGAAGAAAATTTTAGAAATTCCCAGGTTTGATGAGGCTGAGGGCAGAGGCCCTCTAATTGACTCATCTTTCTTAAGGGTAAACAAGAACCTTGAAAATATTCTTTGCATCTACTTCTAAGAATTTATCCTAAGGAAATAACCAAATGTTTATGTGCTGGAGTGACCACTGATGTATTATTTGTAAAAGTGAAAGACTGGGAACAATGACAAGATGAGCAGGATTAAAACGGCCTGTCCACAACCGTGTCCTCAAGGAATACTCAGCACCACAGGACGAGCTCCTGCTGACACAGCAAGGGAAAAACCAGAGACGACAGAGACAAGGCGTGCATTCTAGTCTAGAGTCAGACAACTACCAGCTCCTTAGCCCTTTGATACTTTTTACCTTCTAAGAAACATTTTAGTTTGTATGCCTTACTTTTATAAATCAGAAGGGAAAAAACATTTTAAACCCATTAAAATCATTTGTTTAACCTGAAGTCCTGAGTCACAATCTGGAACAAAGAGCAGACTACTGCAGACTTCCCTGGTGGTGCAGTGGTTAGTTAAGACGCTGCTCTCCCAATGCAGGGGGCCCAGGTTCCATCGCTGGTCAGGAACTAGCTCCCACATGCTGCAACTAAGGAGCCCGCCTGCCGCAACTAAGACCCGGTGCAACCAAATAAATTAATTTTTTAAAAACAAGAGCAGACTCCTGGGCCCCACAAAGACCCACACTATCCCCCTTGGTGGGCCTGGGTCCTGCCCTCTGAGTCCTCCTCCACGTGGGCTGACTCCTCAAGGGCAGGGCTGGCATTAGTCTAATGGTATACAGTACCAGGCAGCTCCCAAGCACAGCACTGTTTAGAAAATACAGCCATCAAGGGGGACTGGTTCCAGAACCCTGTGAATATCAAAACCCATGGATGCCCAAGTCCCTCATATGAAATGGTATAGTGTTTGCACACTAAGCACATCCTCCCGTATACTATGTATCAGCACTAGATTGCTTACCATACCTAATACAATGTAAATGTTATGTAAATAGTTGCTGGCGTGAGGCAAATTCAAGTTTTGCTTTCTGGAACTTTCTGGAAAAGTTTTCCCCCAATATTTTTGATCCACAGTTGGTTGAATCTGCAAATCTACAACCCAGGGAACCCGTGGATACAGAGGGTCAAGTGCAGTAGAAAAGCCTTGAATCACAAAGGACCCTGTCCTGGTGTAATCATACCCACGGCAACCTCAGTTTGGACAAAGGTCCTTCACTGCAGACTGCCAACTACAGAAATCGTTCTAGAACTACTGCTAGTTAGAGAACAAGGAAAAAGCAGAGTAAGAATTTAGTAACGCTGAATACATTAACATCTGTACTTCTTTTCTACGTTAATTACACAACCTAACGTTATTTCCTAACTTTCTAATCTTCCTAATGGAGTAAAAATACAAGGACCTCTAAGCCAACTGAACCCAGATATCCTCCCCAGCCAGCCTCCAGACAGTAAGAGTAACTACACACCATTCTTCTCCCCACAACAGGCACGTCACGTACAGCATGGAACGTGGAACTAATTCTATCGCACAAAACCTTGTTCCCCTCCCCCATTTCCTCTCAGTGAATGCTGCCCACCCCATTCACCCAGTTTCTGAAGCCAGAAACTAGAAAGCACCACTTACACTCAGCTCTCCTACCTGCACCCAGCATCACCACACCCCACCTTCCCCACTAGGTCACCCCCCGGAAGAACCCTCTCTACGGGCAGAGCAGACCCCAAGCGTGCCCCCTCTGTGCCCCCTTGTCCCCAGCCCCGCGTGGGCCAGCCAGTGTGTGTGCGGGGTGACTCTCTGAGACGCAGCCGTGCACTGACCGGAGGAGGGAAGCCCGGAGCAGCTGAGGCCCCGAGACGAGCAGTCCAAGGGCCTGGAGGGTGGGCATCCTTACGGTGTTCACTGTGCAGTACAACAAAGACACAGACCTCGTCCAAATAAGCCACGTTTCGCTGTTGCAGGCTCACATAGGTGAGCCGGGCAGGACTGGGTCTCTTAGCGAACCAGGAGCCACCGTGAAGAGAAAGCACTGCCCCCATCTGCCTGCACCTCCGCCCCCTGCTGACGCCCCAGTCCGCCTGCTCACGGGACCTGTGAAGGCCTCTCACCCTGCAGGCTGGCACCGTACACTCGCCCATAACTTGACACACCGCACCACCCTGGCCCTCACAGGCCTGTAGCCTCTACCAGGCTCTGACCCCTGCAGTCACCTTCGGGACCCCAGAGCCTGGCTCTCAGCAGGCAAGGTCTACTGAATGAAAAACATACTTATTCCTAGTCTAAGGAACCAGGAGAGGTTTATTCTTTGTCTCTTAAAGTTGCGTCGTCTCCCTCGCAGCATACTTACGTCTCGATGTAGCTCGAAGGAGTGTGGGAGACACTGTCAAGTCGTTCCTGTAAAGCTGCCAAAACTTGAGGATTCTGCATCACCTGGTCTGCGAGCTTTTCTATCAAGAGTTAAAAAGAAACAACATCTGTTTCAAAAACATTTACTTGTAAAGGCATTCGATCCTCCGTGTTAATCACTGAGGGGATGGTTACAAACACACCGGGGTACCTGGAGAGTTCTGCTCCTCACCTCAGCGGCACAAGCCCCAGTCCCCTCCGAGGTCCGAGGACACTGTCACTTGCTAAGTTCAGGCAGTCTACCTCCCTTCCGGAAGCCGAGGACGGGGACAAGGTGCCCGTGGCTCAGGAAATCAGCGCGCACTTGTGCCCCAACTCAGGAAAGCGCGACTCCCACCAGCTCCCTGGGGGCATCAGACCTTCCAGGAGCTCTCTGCCTCCACCTTCACCCACCCTGCCCTCCTGCCCAAACCCGCCTCCTCCCAGGAGCCCCCGCCCCTCTGCCCTGCGACCTCGACATCTCACACACACTGTACCGACTCCTGAAGAACAAACACGACGCTGAGAGGGAGGTCAGCTGTGCCACACACTGGTTCACACCTGGCTCGCGGCACAGGCTCTGTGTTGAAAAGATTCCCTCTCAGCGACACTGTCTGGAAACCCAAACTTAGGGCCCTCACCCGACTCAAAAGGCAGCGCAGACCTAGAGTTCTCCCCCACCTTTTGTAAGACAGTGATGCGGGCAAGCTGAATACAACGTGTATGCGCTCAATCTTACCTTTTAACTACAATCCCAATCATTAACATGAAGCACCGTGTATGTGTATAAAACATATGTAACTGTGTATATGCAAAACTGTATGTAAATACTAAACATATACACAAACACACATCGCTAGTTCTGGCCACTGAAAGGTCTAGAAATAATGGCAGATGGGATTTATATTTTGGTTTTTAAATCTCTGTCCCAACTAAAAGATACAGGCCTCCTTGCATAAATGTAGATTCCAGGTCTGGGGAAAGGAAAGTTCAAGGGAAAATGGACCATCGCCTATGCCACAAAGCTACAGAGAACTCAAAATGGACGGGGACGCAGCAAAAGGACACAGAAGCCAGCTTACAGGGACCCCATTGGCAAATGGGACAATCTGCACACAAAAAAGAATAACGATGGACAGTGAGGGAAGATGGGGGAGTAGAAGTACGTGCGCTCACTCCCTCCTGCGAGGACACCAGAATCACAACTAACTGCTGAACAATGATCGACAGGAAGACGCTGGAACTCACCAAAAAGACACCCCACATCCAAAGACAAAGGAGAAGCCACTATGAGATGGTAGGAGGGGTGCAATCACAGTAAAATCAAATCCCGTAACTGCTGGGTGGGTGACTCACAAACTGGAGAACACTTATACCACAGAAGTCCACCCACTGGAGGGAAGGTTCTGAGCCCCACGTCAGGCTTCCCAACCTGGGGATCCAGCAAGGGAAGGAGGAGTTCCTAGAGAATCAGACTTTGAAGGCTAGCGGGATTTGATTACAGGACTCTGACAGGACTGGGGGAAACAGAGACTCCACTCTTGGAGGGCACACACAAAGTAGTGTGCCCATCGGGACCCAGGGGAAGGAGCAGTGACCCCAGGGGAGACTGAACCAGACCTACCTGCTAGTGTTGGAGGGTCTCCTGCAGAGGTGGGGGATGGCTGTGGCTCACCAGGGGGACAAGGACACTGGCAGTAGAAGTTCTGGGAAGTACTCCTTGGGGTGAGCCCTCCCAGAGTCCACCATTAGCCCCACCAAAGAGCCTGGGTAGGCTCCAGTGTTGGGTCGCCTGAGGCCAAACAACCAACAGGAGGGAACCCAGCCCAACCCATCAGTAAACAAGCGGATTAACTGAGTTCTGCCCACCAGAGCAACACCCAGCTCTACCCACCACCAGTCCCTCCCATCAGGAAACTGGCACAAGCCTCTTAGATAGCCTCATCCACCAGAGGGCAGACAGCAGAAGCAAGAAGAACTACAATCCTGCAGCCTGTGGAACAAAAACCACATTCACAGAAAGACAGACAAGATGAAAAGGCAGAGGGCTATGTACCAGATGAAGGAACAAGATAAAACCCCAGAAAAACAACTAAATGAAGTGGAGATAGGCAACCTTCCAGAAGAAGAATTCAGAATAATGATAGCGAAGATGATCCAGGACCTCGGAAAAAGAATGGAGGCAAAGATGGAGGAGATGCAAGAAATGTTTAACAAAGATCTAGAACGATTAAAGAACAGAGATGAACAACACCATAACTGAAATGAAAAATACACTAGAAGGAATCAACAGCAGAATAACTGAGGCAGAAGAACAGAGAAGTGACCTGGAAGACAGAATGGTGGAATTCACTGCTGCGGAACAGAATAAAGAAAAAAGAATGAAAAGAATGAAGACAGCCTAAGAGACCTCTGGGGCAACATTAAACGCAACAGCATTCGCATTATAGGGGTCCCAGAAGGAGAAGAGAGACAGAAAGCACCCGAGAAAGTATTTGAAGAGATTATAGTCGAAAACTTCCCGAACATGGGAAAGGAAACAGCCACCGAAGTCCAGGAAGCACAGAGGGTCCCATACAGGATAAACCCAAGGAGAAATATGCCGAGACACACGGTAATCAAACTGGTAAAAATTAAAGACAAAAAAAATTGACTGAAAGCAGCAAGGGAAAAACGACAAATAACATACAACGAAACTCCCATAAGATTAACAGCTGATTTCTCAGCAGAAACTCTACAAGCCAGAAGGGGGTGGCATGATATATTTAAAGTGATGAAAGGGAAGAACCTACAACCAAGATTACTCTACCCCACAAGGATCTCACTCAGATTTGATAGAGAAATCAAAGGTTTTACAGACAAGCAAAAGCTAAGAGAATTCAGTACCACCAAACCAGCTCTACAACAATTGCTAAAGGAACTTCTCTAAGTGGGAAACACAAGAGAAGAAGAGGACCTACAAAAACAAACCCAAGACAATTAAGAAAATGGTAATAAGAACATACATATCGATAATTATCTTAAACGTGAATGGATTAAATGCTCCAACCAAAAGACACAGGCTCGCTGAATAGATACAAAAACAAGACCCATATATATGCTGTCTACAAGAGACCCACTTCAGACCCAGGGACACATACAGACTGAAAGCGAGGGAATGGAAAAAGATATTCCATGCAAACAGAAATCAAAAGAAAGCTGGAGTAGCAATACTCATATCAGATAAAACAGACTTTAAAATAAAGAATGTTACAAGAGACAAGGAAGGACACTACATAATGATCAAGGGATTAATCCAAGATGAAGATATAACAATTATATATGCACCTAACACAGGAGCACCTCAATACATAAGGCAACTGCTAACAGCTATAAAAGAGGAAGTCGACAGTAACACAATAGTGGGGGAATTTAACACCTCACTTACACCAATGGACAGATCATCCAAACAGAAAATTAGTAAGTAAACACAAGCTTTAAACAACACAATAGACCAGATAGATTTTTTTTTTTTTTTGCGTTACACGGGCCTCTCACTGTTGTGGCCTCTCCCGTTGCGGAGCACAGGCTCCAGACGCGCAGGCTCAGCGGCCATGGCTCACAGGCCCAGCTGCTCTGCGGCATGTGGGAGCTTCCCGGACCGGGGCACAAACCCGTGTCCCCTGCATCGGCAGGCGGACTCTCAACCACTGCGCCACCAGAGAAGCCCGACCAGATAGATTTAATTGATATTTATAGGACATTCCATCCAAACACAGCAGATTACACTTTCTTCTCAAGTGCTCATGGAATATTCTCCAGGACAGATCACATCTTAGGTCACAAATCAAACCTCAGTAAATTTAAGAAAATAGAAATCACATCAAGCATCTTTTCTGACCACAACACTATGAGATTAGAAATCAATTCCAGGGGAAAAAACGTAAAAAACACAAACACATGGAGGCTAAACAATACGTTACTAAATAACCAAGAGATCACTGAAGAAATCAAAGAGGAAATTAAAAAATACCAAGAGACAAATGGCAATGAAAACATGACAATCCAAAACCTATGGGATGCAGCAAAAGCAGTTCTAAGAGGGAAGTTTATAGCTATACAAGCCTACCTCAAGAAACAAGAAACATCTCAAATAAACAATCTAACCTCACACCTAAAGGAACCAGAGAAAGAAGAACAAACAAAACCCAAAGTTAGCAGAAGGAAAGAAATCATAAAGATCAGAGCAGAAATAAATGAAATAGAAATATAGAAAACAATAGCAAAGATCAATAAAACTAAAAGCTGGTTCTTTGAGAAGATAAAAAAAATTGGTAAACCATTAGCCAGACTCATCAAGAAAAAGAGGGAGAGTACTCAAATCAATAAAATTAGAAATGAAAAAGGAGAAGTTACAACAGACACCACAGAAATACAAAGCATCCTAAGAGACTACTACAAGCAACCCTATGCCAATAAAATGGACAACCTGGAAGAGATGGACAAATCCTTAGAGAGGTATAACCTTCCAAGACTGAACCAGGAAGAAATAGAAAATATGAACGGACCAATCACAAGTAATGAAATTGAAACTGTGATTAAAAATCTTCCAACAAACAAAAGTTCAGGACCAGATGGCTTCACGGGTGAATTCTATCAAACATTTAGAGAAGAGCTAACACCCATCCTTCTCAAACTCTTCCAAAAAACTGCAGAGGAAGGAACACGCCCAAACTCAATCTATGAGACCATCACCGTCACCCTGATACCAAAAACAGACAAAGATACTATAAAAAAAGAAAATTACAGACCAATATCACTGATGCATATAGATGGAAAAATCCTCAACAATATACTAGCAAACAGAATCCAACAACACATTAAAAGGATCATACACCATGATCAAGTGGGATTTATCCCAGGGAAGCGAGGATTCTTCAATATAAGCAAATCAATCAATGTGATACACCACATTAACAAACTGAAGAATAAAAACCATTATGATCATCTCAATAGATGCAGAAAAAGCTTTTGACAAAATTCAACACCATTTATGATAAAAGCTCTCCAGAAAGTGGGCAGAGAGGGAACCTACCTCAACATAATAAAGGCCATGTATGACAAATCCACAGCAAACATCATTCTCAATGGTGAAAAACTGAAAGCATTTCCTCTAAGATCAGGAACAAGACAAGGATGTCCACTCTCACCACTATTATTCAACATAGTTTTGGAAGTCCTAGCCACGGCAATCAGAGAAGAAAAAGAAATAAAAGGAATTCAAATTGGAAAAGAAGAAGTCAAACTGTCACTGTTTGCAGGTGACATGATCCTATACATAGAGAACCTTAAAGATGCCACCAGAAAACTACTAGAGCTAATCAATGAATTTGGTAAAGTAGCAGGATACAAAATTAACGTACAGAAATCTCTTGCATTCCTATACACTAATGATGAAAAATCTGAAAGAGAAATTAAGGAAACACTCCCACTTACCACTGCAACAAAAAGAAGAAAATACCTAGGAATAAACCTACCCAGGGGGACAAAAGACCTGTATGCACAAAACTATAAGACACTGATGAAAGAAATTAAAGGTGATACCAACAGATGGAGAGATATACCATGTTCTTGGATTGGAAGAATCAATACTGTGAAAATGACTATACTTCCCAAAGCAATCTACGGATTCAGTGTAATCCCTATCAAATTACCAATGGCATTTTTTACGGAACTGGAACAAAAAATCTTAAAATTTGTATGGAGACACAAAAGACCCCAAAGAGCCAAAGCAGTTTTCAGGGGAAAAAAAGGAGCTGGAGGAATCAAACTCCTTGATTTTAGACTATACTACAAAGCTACAGTAATCAAGACAATATGGTACTGGCACAAAAACAGAAACACAGATCAACGGAACAAGATAGAAAGCCCAGAGGTAAACCCATGCACCTATGGTCAACTAATCTATGACAAAGGAGGCAAGAATATACAATGGAGAAAAGACAGTCTCTTCAATAAGTGGTGCTGGGAAAACCGGACAGCTACATGTAAAAGAATGAAATTAGAATACCCCCTAACACCATACACACAAATAAACTCAAAATGGGTTAGAGACCTAAATGTAAGACCAGACACTATAAAACTCTTAGAAACATAGGAAGAACACTCTGACATAAATCACAGCAAGATCTTTTTCGATCCACTATTAACAAATGGGACCTAATGAAACTTAAAAGCTTTTGCTCAGCAAAGGAAACCATACACAAGACGAAAAGACAACCCTCAGAATGGGAGAAAATACTCGCAAACGAATCAATGGACAAAGGATTAATCTCCAAAATATATAAACAGGTCATGCAGCTCAATATTAAAAAAACAAAGAACCCAATCCAAAAATGGGCAGAAGACCTAAATAGACATTTCTCCAAAGAAAACATACAGATGGCCAAGAAGCACATGAAAAGCTGCTCAACATCACTAATTATTAGAGAAATGCAAATCAAAACTACAATGAGGTATCACCTCACACCAGTTAGAATGGGCATCATCAGAAAATCTACAAACAAATGCTGGACAGGGTGTAGAGAAAAGGGAACCCTCTTGCACTGTTGGTGGGGATGTAAATCGATACAGCCACTATGGAGAACAGTATGGAGGTTCCTTAAAAAACTAAAAATAGAATTACCATATGACCCAGCAATCCCAGTACTGGGCATATACCCAGAGAAAACCATAATTCAAAAAGACACATGCACCCCAGTGTTTGCTGCAGCACTATTTACAGTAGCCAGGACATGGAAGCAACCTAAGTGTCCATCGACAGATGAATGGATATAGAAGATGTGGTACATATATACAATGGAGCATTACTCAGCCATAAAAAGGAACGAAATTGGGTCATTTGTAGAGATGTGGATGGATCTAGAGACTGTCATACAGAGTGAAGTCAGGAAGAGAAAAACAAATACTGTATATTAACAAATATATGTGGAACGTAGAAAAATGGTACAGATTAACTGGTTTGCAGGGCAGAAATTGAGACACAGATGTAGAGAACAAACGTATGGACACCAAGGGGGGAAGCGGCGGGGAGTGGGGCTGGTGGTGTGATGAATTGGGCGATTGGGATTGACATGTATACACTGATGTTTATAAAATGGATGACTAATAAGAACCTGCTGTATAAAATAATTAATTTATTAAAAAAAGAATAATGATGGCAAATGATTAAACACTGAATAAAAAGCTAATCCATGAGTCTATAGTAACATTAAAATGGGGTAGCGGGGGAATAGGGAAGTATTTCTTTAATAGATGTTAATATGTTAGATTGATAGGATTAGAAAAACACCCTTTGGTGACCACCAACGTCATCACGCATTCAGCAAGGATCATCAGTGGTGCCCGAATCCCTACGTAAGAGTCTTACGGAGAACAGGATTCCCGCAGGGTGCCCAACAGCTTCTTTACTCCAAGGACCCTAAGGGCAGAGACCGGCAGACACTGTCTTCACCACGTCAGCACTCTCGGGAGCCCCATCACAGGCCTAACTGCATTCCACTCCATCAGGTCGCCTATGTGCTCGTCTTGCCAAGACATCTACCCTGAATCTAGTGAGGAGAAAACCACGAGACCCATCCAGAGCATTCTACAAGACAGCTGGAGCACACAGCCTGCTGATGTGTCCCTGCGAGGAAGGGTAAAAAAGGTGGGGAGATAACTCTAGAATAAAGGGGACAGAACTAAACGTGATATGTGATCCTCGGCCAGCTCTGGATTTGAGTGTGGGGTATGGAGGTAAAAGAAATGCTGAGAAAACCAGGAGAATATGAACATGACTGTACATTAGCTAATAGTATTGGACCGACATTAAATTTCTTGGTTGTGGTAATGGCACTGTGGTTATGAGACTTTATCCTAGTTTTTAGGAAATTTATACTAAATTGTTTTAGGAAGAAAAAGCCAGAATATCCACAACTTGCTTTCAAACAGTTCAGAGGGAAAAACAAGCATAGATAAATACTTGAAAACGGAGGAAAGGGCCTTCCCTGGAGGCGCAACGGTTGAGAATCCGCCTGCCAATGCAGGGGACATGGGTTCGAGCCCTGGTCCAGGAAGATCCTATATGCCATGGAACAACTAAGCCCGCGCACCACAGCTACTGAGCATGCGCTCTAGAGCCCGTGCTCCGCAACAAGAGAAGCCACCGCAATGAGAAGCCTGCGCACTGCAACGAAGAGCAGCCCCCGCTTGCTGCAACTAGAGAAAGCCCGTGCACAGCAACGAAGACCCGACGCAGCCAAAAATAAATAAATAAATGTATTAAAAAAAAAAAAGAAAATGGAGGAAAAGTAATATATCTATGAATTTATGATCATATCAAAATAATATGATATCTGGGACGTGCTTCAGAATAATCACGGGAAGAGAAGTAAAGGCACAGGTGAAAAAAGCCTGAGCGCCTGGTAATCAGCGCTAACAGCGAGAGACGGCAGGTAGAGGTGCACTGTGCTATTCACTTGATTTCCGAGGTTTGAGTAGGAGCCTCCCTGCTCTGCACGCAAACTCTCCAACGGTTCACTTTCCCATGTGCAGCGAACTGACCTGTATTACTTGCATTTTTAGCAGCTTCCAAGGAATCTGAAGGAACCCCATCTGAAAAACTAAAACAATATATTTAAAAAGTATTACTCTAAAAAAAGTTTCACAGATAAATACCACAATGGTGTTTTTCTTATTTAACACATTAAGAGGTGTCTCCACAGTAACTTCAGATTTGAGCAGAAGACAACTACAGACACACACGTGTTACCTATGAAATACTTTCCTCACCGTTATTAAAAAAAACCACCTTGCCAAGCTGTTAGGACAGTGCCCACAGTGGTTCTGTGGGACAGCCACACAAAGTCTCTAAAAACATAAAGGTTTTTAGTATCAATATATGACACACTTTTCACATCTAAAGCAAGTTCTTTATGGGCTCAAAAACACAGAGGGAAAAAAAGAGCCATCACCTGGAGCACCTAATGATGTTTACAGAAATAAGGCTTGCCTCTTGCTCACCAACTAAAATTTAAACTCCAATAAACAAAGTCCATTTTGGCTTACCTGTTATCTGCCATCTGAATGTTTTTATCTCCTACAAATTAAAAAAGAATTAACATTACTAAAAATTCACAGACAAAAAAATTTTCAAATGTACTCTTTTCACAGTGATTTTCAGTGGGGGATGAGGACCTCGTAAGGAGGGGCAAGAGGGACTGCTCTGGGGTGATGGAAATGTCAAGACCTTGAATGGGGTACTGGTTACTTGCATACACACACTTGTGAAAACTCATCAAATGAAAAACTTATACGTCTTTCAGTGCAAGCACATTTACTCATAAAAAATTTCTCTTGTTGGCACTAAAATGACCAGACTTCAGAATAAAGACAATTCATCAATTTTAACTTGCCTTATGTCTATAGTAAGTTTCAGAAACAGGAACATTTATTTATGCTAGACCAATTATTTTAGAGCAATTCAAAGAATTTACTGGTGCTCACATTGCCTTTCAAACCCTAACTCAGAATGATTTTAAAATTTTGTTTATTCTGTGTGTTCTACTACTTCTACACTGAAGATGCAGTACTTGTGTAAAAACATCATGTAATACACTCAATTATGATCCCACTTTTACAAGAGACATATAAAAAAAGATTATCTCCGGATTAGGTGACTTTCTACCTATAAATATTAAAGGTGGGTTCTAAGACATTTATGACTTAAACAGAACTTGATATTAGTACAATTTCAAAGCCCTATCTAAATGCAGAGCTAAAAACAGTCAGGCTTGGAGATCACATTTCCTTAGTCCTAGATGTCGTAAATCCACTTCAGATGCCCCTCTGAGGGGTGGTTTCAAGCTGACAACTGGTCGATGACTCATTCTTAGGTATCTGAGCAAAGCCCAGGCCCCTTCATCACTGCTTCAGGGTCAAAGAGAACAATAACGCTTCAGTTAGGAAATACAGCTCCAAATGGAATGTATGAACTACGATTGTTTTAAGTGCATCTTTCTTAGGTAATTCTATTTCAAAATAAAACATTGTAAGTACTTTAAAAATTCGAAACACTACATAAATGTTACATTATCTTTTTCAAAAAGCTAAATGATTTAAGGAAACAAATGAAAATCAGGAGAGGAAAAACCCTCCAACGGTCCCCATCACCTTCTGCTGAGTCCAAAGTCACTCCACACAGAAACCCGAATTCCTACACCTCCCAGCTTAGCTCCTCCGCAATCTGCTGCATCCATACAGCCGCACCCGGGCTATTCCCAAGCTTTATCTTTTTTTTTTTTAAATAAATAAATGTATTTATTTTTGGCCGCGTTGGTTCTTCGTTGCTGCGCGCGGGTTTTCTCTAGTTGCAGTGAGCGGGGACTACTCTTGGTTGCGGTGTGCGGCCTTCTCATTGCGGTTGCGTCTCTTCTTGCGGAGCACAGGCTCTAGGCACGCGGGCGTCAGTACTTGTGGCACGCGGGCTCAGTAGTTGTGGCTCGCGGGCTCTAGAGTGCAGGCTCAGTGGTTGTGGCGCACAGGCTTAGTTGCTCCGCGGCACGTGGGCTCTTCCTGGACCAGGGCTTGAACCCATCTCCCTTGCATTGGCAGGGGGATTCTTAACCACTGCACCACCAGGGAAGCCCGATTCCCAAGCTTATATTCCTGCTTTTTCATATATTACAAATGCAAAACATGAGACAGGCAGGTCTTCAAAATAACATCTGATGACAACATTTTAAGAGCTAATACACTTACCTTTTACCAGTTGTTAAATACTGAAGATTTCCCCCCTGATATACTTCGGATAACATCTACATGAACACATCTTAGTTTACATGGCTTCCCATCCCAAGTAATTCTTTATATGGCAATAGTAGGATTGTGACTGTAGGATTTCTGGGTCAGAGAATAGGAATGGATACTGACACCTACTGCCAAACTGGTTACACACTGAAACCAACTACAATTTGGCTATGTAATTAAAGTCTCCATTGTCTAACAATTATGTCCACCAGCACCTTCTGTGTAGACCACACACACCAACTGCTCTCTCTTGCAGCAGCTGTCACTGCCAGCTTAACGGACAAAGTCCCGTTTTCCCCACCCAGTCAAGCCACACACCTAATTCCAACACCTTCTGTACTAGCAAGGTCCCCATGTGACAGGCAATTTCCCACAATTTATACCCACAGCAACTCTGGCAGGGAGGGTGCATCCCCAGTGCACAGGACACTGAGGATGGGAAGGGTGAGGTGACTAACCCAAGGTTACCTGGCTAGTAAGGTGTGGATTGGGGTCTCTTTCAACCTAAAAGAAAGGAGGTAAACTAAGGCAAACTCCAGTTACCAGAAATAGAGTTTATTTGGGAACAGCAGAGAAACTGCAATTCAGGACACACATACTGAAGCGAGCTACAGGTGAGTTCACTGAAGGCTTGGGGTGGGGTGCTTCTTTGGGCAAAGAGTGCAAAAGGGGAAAATCCAATTAGGGACCATGCAGCAAGTGGTTCCAAGATGCGGAGAAATTCCTGGCAGATGCTCACCGGTTGGAGGATAAATTTCGATCTCTCATAAGTCAAGCATTTATGGGAAATCAGTCCCACCATCTTTGTTTTCTGAGGGTACATGTTTTCTGAGGGTGCATGCGCCAGAGATTCTCCATTTCACATCCTTCCGTTCCATTTTAGATTAAAATCCTTTCACATCCCCCCTTTTGATTAAACTCTTTCACAAAAAGCACTGCTCGTCAGTCTTACTGTGTGGGTATCTCACTTAGTCAGAGGCACCATTAGCTGCACGTGGATTATGGGTCTCTCGGAGCTGAGGAGGACCATCCTCAGATGTCTCATCCCACGGAAGAGGAAAACAGCAAGCAGATACTTGGCCTCATTTTAACAAAACAATTGAGAAATGGGGAACCTCAGTTATGTTCCTCTCACGTGGTCAGTTCAGTTTCCATGGTCAGCTGAGCTTCAGGATAAGCCTTTATTTTGTAGTTACAGGAAAAACAACTTTATTTTGTACATACACCTGGGAGAAAGACATTTGCCTGCTGATACAAAACAGGAGAAATTTAACCATGTGGATTATTCCCATGGCCAGAAGTCCAATTATAGCTACTGACTAGAATAAACTTCTCAACCTGTTTCCCCAGCTGCCTATATTTAATAGGTCAAAAATGGCCCAGGTCCCGGCGGTATGGCCTATTTCAGTTAATAGTTTGATATTATCTTCCATTATTTTTATTATTTTTTTTAATTAATTTATTTTTGGCTGCGTTGGGTCTTCGTTGCTGCATGCGGGCTTTCTCTAGCTGTGGCAAGCAGGGTCTACTCTTTGTTGCAGTGCATGGGCTTCTCATTGCGGTGGCTTCTCTTGTTGCAGAGCATGGGCTCCAGGCGCACGGGCTTCAGTAGTTGTGGCACGTGGGCTTAGTTGCTCCGTGGCATGTGGGATCTTCCCGGACCAGGGCTCGAAACCGTGTCCCCTGCATTGGCAGGCAGATTCTCAACCACCGAGCCACCAGGGAAGCCCTCTTTCACTACTTTCAGTCTTGTGTTACTTTTCCCGATTTGTTAACATAAAAACAGCATTCTTGGGACTTCCCTGGTTAAGAACCAGGGAAGCCCCAAGACTTCTGAGCCTGCGCTCTAGAGCCACAACTACTGAGCCTGTGCTCTAGAGCCCGCAAGCCACAACTACGGAGCCCGTGTGCCACAACTCCTGAAGCCCACGCACCTAGAGCCCGTGCTCTGCAATGAGAAGCCACCGCTATGAGAACCCTGTGCACCGCAACGAATAGTAGCCCCTGCTCACCGCAACTAGAGAAAGCCCGCGTGCAGCAATGAAGACCCAACACATCCAAAAATAAATAAGTAAATAAATAAAATTTTAAAAAACAAAAAACCCCCCAGCATTCTTCCTCAAGCAGGGCACAGGTTCCCCCATGCTATGCAGTGTGGACGTTTAGGGCTCTGCAGTTTTGTAAGACAACTTCTGCTAGGCTGTCTACTTGAGTTTGTTGATACTCAAAAGCTCTGACATAAGCATTAAGGTAGCAGCCATGAATCTGATGAGATTCTTAACTGCCTTTTCAAGTTCTGCTACTCCAACTCAAGGGAAAAAGTCCAAAGGGCAAATCCCTTTCTATCTACCAGGAGCGTATCTGTAGGCATCCACCCAAAATTGTATCCATCCCAGCTACGATGTGCTCTCTCAAGACGGCAGGAGAAGGAACCCAGATTGGGCCCAAGGGCGATGGAAGGCAGGGTTTTCCCAACTCCAGCATCAGGAGTGAGGACAGGGCTCCAAGCGCACTTCCCATTTAGGGCAAGTGTGGGGTATGCATTCCTTCCACACAGAAGGAAATAACCAGTGTTTTCTAAAGACAGGGTTTTTTCTTTTCCTGGAATAAAAGAGATCTCATGATCAAAATCAGTCATTTATAAACAACGCATGATAAGTGGTTCTGTTTAGCACCGTGAGGATAGTTAGAGGAATATCTTAAATTTCAATACATTTGGAGGAACAGGTGAGTTTGGTTACTGTGGGTGAGGTTCTGATGGAGGCTGGGGATCTGCCAGGGACAAGCTAGAGTGAATTAGTTCCTACCACTCAACAGATCTCTGTTCAGCTCCCCATGAGGCGCCACTGAAGAAAGCACATCAGCTTTCTACTCCCTGTATCGTTAAAATTTTCATCACCCCACCGAAGAGATACATGCTGGAGGAGACGTCAGTCTCCTAGATTCCAGTGGGGAATGAACCCATGGCCATCTGAATCACATACAAGTGTTACAAGGGTGCAGGAGGTAGCCTAGAGATTCACCAGTCCCATTAATGCTTCTGGAACACTGGAAAGCTTTTCGGTAAGAGTCCAGGCTTAAGTGAGAGGGATTCCTTTAGGGGTGGGGCACCCAATGGAATGCTGTAATGTCAGGTGCCAATTTAAGTATAGCCACAAAGATGCCAAAGGAAAACCTTGTATCTCTGCCAGACAGGTTTCACCACCCTTCTAAGGATAATGGCCAGGCCTCCAGTTCAGGTTCATCATCACCAGCAATCAGTAAGGTTGGTGGAATGAGAGTTCTTGTAAGGTGGGAGCAAAGGGGTGCATTACAGCCAAGCTAGAGGGCGGCAAGGAGGCCAAAGAAAGGACAATTACAACTATAGCAGCATGACTTGGCTGAGTGATACAGAATTGGCTGAAACAGGTTTCACAGGCCTGGGCCGGATATCTCTGATCTCTGGAAAGCTGTCTGCTTCAGTCCTTAGAAATTCTTAGCTTTCAGTCTTGAGTTGGGCTGCAGGTCCACTCAGGTTTGGGGTCCTTTCTAAGATGGGACACATGAATCCAGAAGTCTAACTCTGGGAGCTTCGTGGCACAGGGATTAGTCAGAAACACCTGGGAGAAGTCCTTCCAGTGAGGGAGGAGGGAGTCTTTATGCATAGGTCTCTTCCAGTAGTTGAAGTCTCCAGGCTGTAAACTGACATCTTCATCTCCAGGGAGCACACTGCAGAAAGACTGCTCTACTACAGCACGATTATTCTCAATGGATCTTAGACCCCTGCAAAATGTGAAGTATGTAACCTTTTATTGTGGGGTCAAACAAAGCAGAGGCTAAATGCTTTGGCCATCCGTGACTATTTCGAAGGGTGAGAATTTATGAGTCCCAAATGTAGATCTAAGATTCAGAAGAACCAGAGCACTCCTTTTGGCCAATGTATCTGGAGGGTTTCAACTAACTCAGCCAGCCAGCTCTTTACAATTACACTTGCATGAACCAGCCCTGAAGGCTGAGGGTGATAAGCCTGATGGAAACCGCCCAGTGAAGTAGGTCCCCTGGAGTTCCAGGGGCGGGAGAGGTCCTCAAGTGGGAAGGATCTTTTCTACAAGGACTTTAGCTATGGAAGAGGGAGTCACCACTCTACATGGAAACGCTCGAGTCCGACATGAAAACCGTTACGAGAGCATATTTATACCCATGAGTGGGGGCAACTCTATGAAATCCACTTGCAGAGCGTGAGCAGTCTGGTGCATTAAAATGTCCTGAGGCGGGACAAACAGGCTTCCTTGGGCTCAATGTATGACAAGTAGAACAAGCAAGACAAGTGCCCTTTGTGGTCTTGCTGGTGTTTCTCTATCAACACTGATTTATAAAGGTTACCCTTTTCTCAGTGGACCAATGGTTTAATCCATGTACAGTGGTCAATAAGGGAAGTTTTAGATTTTCTGGCAGAAACAGCTTATTACTGGGTTCAAACCAGAGCCCCTTTTCTTCATGGGTCCAACAGCCAGCCTTTCAGATTTCCAGTTGTGCTCTTCTCTTTCAGAGGCCAGCTGTTATCCTCCCCTGGCTAGTTCTCTTAGGTCTTTGCAGGGGGAAGAGTCTTTTGGACCATGACGGAGGTTTGGTCTATGGGTATCATAAAGGAAGTGTTTTTTTGCAGAGGTATCAGGGAGGTGGTTTCCTTTGGCTTCCAGTGAATCAGACTTGCAATGCCCAGGCCCTTTAATGATAGCTAGAGCTGCCGGCAGCAGTATGGTGTCCAACAGACTTTGGGCATAAGGGCCATGCTTAATTTTATCTCCACTGGGAGTAAGGAAACCCTGTTGTTTCCATAACATTCCAAAGCACTGCACCACTCTACAAAGGCATACTATCAGTAAAGAGGTGTGCTGTCTTGCCTTTGACTAAAATGCATGTTTGAGTGAGGGTATACAAGCAGACCTCCACGGTACTACATGTTTGGTGCCAGACTACTGCAGTAAAGCGGGTCACATGAACTTCCTGGTTTCCCAGTGCATATAAATGTTTACATTATATGGTAGTTGGTTGAGTGTGCGATAGCATTATATCTTAAAATACAATGTACATACCTTAATTTAAAAATACTTTATTGCTAAAAAGTGCTAACCATCATCTGAGTCTTCAGCGAGTTGTAGGAACGTCAAAGGTCACTGACCACAGATCACTATAACAAATACAATAATACTGTGAGAATTACCAAAATGTCACAGTCACATGAAGTGAGCAAATGCTGTTGGAAAAATGGCGCTGACCAACGCTGACACAGGGTCGTCACAAACCTTCAATTTACCAAAAGACACAATATCTGCAAAGCACAACAAAATAAGGTATGCCTGTGTGATTCAGCTTGTTGACCTGAAGCAGCCAAAGTCAGGGCGGCAGCCTCAATAACTTCACAGCCCCAGCACAAAATTCACCATTTTCATTTTTCAGGTAAGAGCCATTAGTAAACCACATAAGATCAGGATTCATCAAGGAGGTTTCCTGTAAGTAGTCATGAGGTGTCATCATGGGAAGTCACGGGGAATTTTATCAGTGGAGGAGGGACGATAGGTTGCAGGGTTGAGACTGTTACACTGAATGGGAGTGATGCGGGCACAGCGAGTAAGAAGATTTCAAAGGGGTAAAATGGCTTGCTGAAAGGTGTTGAGTGTGGTGTGAACTCAAGAGAGCCTCAACGGTGTGAGGTGCAAAGATGGTAGCCTTTACTAAGAGGACAGCAGCAGGCATAGCTCTAAGCCATGCCATATGCTCAGGCCAGGGATCTAACCGTTGGGTGTAGTAACCCAGGGGTCAGTGATAGCCCCATATTTTGGGGTAAATATCCCGAGGGCATTCCCTTCCTTCTCATAAACAATAAGGAAAAGGGTAGCTGATAATTTGGGTATTCAAGGGTCGGTGGATTTATTAAACTTTCCTTCAAAGGCTAAACGATCTTGGTCATCCCAAAAAATGAGGTCAGGTATGCTGTTCTTTAGAAAGGCATATAGGGTGACTTCCCCAGTGGTCTAGTGGTTAAGACTCCAGGCTCCCACTGCAGGGGGCCCGAGCTCAATCCCTGGTCGGGGAACTAAGATCCCACGTGCCATGTGGCACGGCCAACAACAAAAGGGAGCATATGGGGGGCAGAATCATTAAAGAGAAGTTTGGAACCCAGTTGCAAGAATAACCAGCTAGCCCAAGAAAACTCTGTAACTGACATTTGGTTTGGGGTTTGGAGAGTTTAAAATGCCTTGAAGCCTATCGGGATCTAGGTGTAGTCTCCATTCTGAGATTAAATGTCCTAGATATCAAACATGAGTTTGGACAAATTGCAGTCTTTCCTTCAAGGCCTTATATCCCTTAATGGCTAAGATCTTTAACAGGTGAACAATGTCTCTGTGGAAATTTTGGGAGGGCGAGCAAAGAAGCAAATCATCTACATGTTACAGTAAGGTGGTGCCTCCAGAGAATTCTACGTCATTTAAGTCGCCTTTAAAATCTGTCAGAAGAGGAACCTCAGTAAAGCCCTGACGCATGACTGTCCAGGTATATTGTTGTCCTTCCCAGGTAAAGGCAAAAAGATATTGACTCTTTACCAACAGGAATACTAAAAAAACATACTGCCTAAGTCGACCACAGTGAAAAAGTTGCTTCCCGTAGAGATGAACACTGACAGCACGTGGGGATTACAGGTGACAGGGTGGCAAGGAATTACAATGCTGTTTATTGCCAAAGGTCCTGCACAAATCTCCCTCCTTGGCTGCTGGGTTTTTTACAGGTAAGACAGGGCTATTACAAAGACTAGTGCAAGGGACAAAGAGTCCTTCGGCCTTACCATCTTCTATGATAGAACTTATGTCCTGGAAGACTTCTTTATTTATAGGGTATTGTATGTCTTAATAGGAGAGGCACTATGAATTCTGCCTATGTCTGTTGAGGATTCTGCCCAAAGAGTGGGGGGGAGGGGTACCTGGTTAATAGTGGGTAAGTCCAAAGCTTGGTCTTTTTAGCTTTGCAATGTAATAAAGGCAAAAAGGGGTTTAATCTTCCTAAGTGTTGATTTGAACTGTTGATTTTGAGGGAAAAAGTGGCAGCATGCTATTTCTCCAGGAAATCTCATCCTAATACATGTATAGGAGCCACACTGCTGAGGAGAAATGGGTGTTTGTTTTGCAAAGGCCCCAGACAAAAAGGTATGGGCTGGGAAACAGGGACATGTTGCAGCGTGAGGTCCCCACTATTGGAACGTATGTAATACTGTGAGGAAGGAACTGTTTCGCTGTAGTTAGGCTGGGCGCTGACAGAGCAGCCCCTGTGCCAATTAATACTATAAGGAACTTGTCTCTGATCTGGAGAAGAGTCTTCCCCAGGCTATTTAATGGACGGACAGGGAACAGTCCCTGTGTGTCCTCTGAGTCACATCCTTGGGGTGGGTTTGGCTGTCGGTTCTTGGAGGGTTGCAAGTGTTTGGATTTCAATTTATAGCAATCCTTTTTCCAACGGCCAGATTTGCTTTGAGTCTCCATCTGCAGGAGTTGTCTTTCTTTTGGTGTCATCTTCTGGGGTACGAGCCAATTGAGTGGCCAAAGTGACAAGATCAGGGTAGACACTGTTTCCCATTCTATACAGGTTCTTTGGACTAACAGGGTGAGTCCTTGGTTAGATCATATACAAACGTGGAATTAAAAGCCACCTGGGTGGATTCGGCATCTGTGGGAAGCCTGAAATTTTCCTTGAAAACAATCTGGAGCCTGCTCTAACAGTTATGGACAGATACAGCAGGCTTTTGGGTGCATGCCTGAATCTTGTTCCAGTCCATGGACTAGGGGAAGACTCTAGGGATGGCTTCATGCAGGCTTCTGGCTGTACTGCCAGCCTGATCACATAAAAGGGCTGGTGGTTGGTTTCGTTTAAGCCTAAGAGATCGGACTTCCCTGGTGGTGCAGTGGTTGGGAATCTGCCTGCCAATGCAGGGGACACAGGTTCGAGCCCTGGTCTGGGAAGATCCCACATGCCGTGGAGCAACTAAGCCCGTGCACCACAACTACTGAGCCTGTGCTCCAGAGCCTGCGAGCCACGACTACTGAAGCCCGCATGCCACAACTACTGAAGGCCGCGCGCCTAGAGGCGTGCTCTGCAACAAGAGAAGCCACCGCAATGAAAAGCCCGCACACCGCAACGAAGAGCAGCCCCCGCTCACAGCAACGAAGACCCAACACAGCCAAAAATTAATTAATTAATTAAATAAAAATAAATAAATCAAAATTTAAATTGGGGGAGGGAGCCTAAGAGATGGTTCAGGGTTTTCTCAACTGGTTGTTTTAGTCCAGTGCTGGGCTTGACTTATTTTAGACAAGCATGTGGACTGTTTGATAGAGACTGGAGGGACCAAGCTGGTAAATCAGGGTTACGATACTGAATTCCTCACCAAATCTATGAGGATCCATGTTACCTTGGGAAAGTCCTTATAACCCCAAGCCCCCCTTTTTTTTTTTTTAAAGATATCCTTGATGTGGACCATTTTTGAAGTCCTTACTGAATTTGCTACAATACTGCTCCTGTCTTATGTTTTTTGGTTTTCTGGCCATGAGGCATGTAGGATCTTAGCTCGCCGACCAGGGGTAGAACTCGTGCCCCCTCTGCATGAAGGTGGAGTCCTAACCACTGGACCACCAGGGCAGTCCCCAGCCCTAAGCTTGCCCTTTGCCCCTGGGGTACAGGGAGTCTGCTATGGTTTAGCGGGATGCTCAGCAGGTCTAATTTTGAAAGGGAAGTTTTAATGGGCTTGGCAGGTGAGGGTTCAGTGACAGGAAAGAAAGGAAGTTCAGAGAGAGGGGAGGGATAAGGAGGCAGCAAAGATAGAGGTACAAAGGAGATGGAGCAGTAAGGGTAGGAGGGACCTCAGCTCACACCAAGAAAGAGGCCAGTGACATTTTAAAAATCCACCTTTAGCTGCTTATTTGCTTCAATTTGGAAACAGTATTTGGTAAGGAGGCAATTTTATAATCCTGAACCCATTTAGAAGCCTCCAGATAACAATTAAAATAACTACCCTATGTGGATGGTTTAATCTGGTAACCATGGTCTTCTAACTTGGTTCGGAGAAAAACAAGTTTGGGGACATAAAGGGTTTCTTGTAACGGCCACTGAAGTTCTAAGTTATCCTTAGTAAGACTGGTCCATTTAGTCAAAAATGTCTATGAGGAAAGATCATATAAAGATCAATAAAACACATCAGATGGGACTTCCCTGGTGGCGCAATGGTTAAGAGTCCACCTGCCAACACAGGGGACACGGGTTCGATCCCTGGTCCGGGAAGATCCCACATGCCGTGGAGCAACTAAGCCCAAGTGCCACAATTACTGAGCCTGCGCTCTAGAGCCTGCGAGCCCCAACTACTGAGCCCACGTGCCTCCTCTACTGAAGCCCGCGTGCCCTAGAGCCCGTGCTCTGTAACAAGAGAAGCCACCACATTGCAGTGAAGGGTAGCCCCCGCTCACCGCAACTAGAGAAAGCCCGCGCGCAGCAACGAAGACCCAGTGCAGCCTAAAATTAATTAATTAATTAAAAAACACCTCAGAGGGACTCCCCTGGTGGCGCAGTGTTTAAAACTCCACGCTCCCAATGCAGGGGGCCCAGGTTCGATCCCTGCTCAGGGAACTAGATCCCACATGCATGCCACAACTAAGAGTTCACATGCCACAAATAAGGAGCCCACCTGCCGCAACTAAGACCCAGTGCAACCAAGTAAATAAATAAATAAATAAATAAATAAATATTTAAAACAGCCAAACAAAAACACATCAGAGTTCCCGAAGGGAGCCACCTCTAAAACATTTAGATGATTGGTATCCCATTGTTGGATTCAGAACAAAAGAGTACTCGCCAGAAGGACAGTCTGTCCCTATCCAGATCCCAAATAAAGCCAGAGAGCTCAACCAAAACGAGGGAGCTTGAGATCCAAGAGGAGACTTGCCTAACCAAGTTACGGCAACTTGTGAAAGTGAAGAGCACAAAGGGCTCAAGTGTGGGTACCTTGCTCAACTCTGGGGGTTGCCACTCCTTGGTGGGTATCTCCTTTGGATCCCACTTCTGACACCATGTAATGGCAACCTAAAAGAAAGGAGGTAAACTGAGGCAAGCTCAAGTTACCAGAAATCGAGTTTATTCGGGAATAGCAGAAGAACTGCAATTTGGGACACGTTAAACTGCAGTGAGTGACAGGTGAGCCTGAAGGTTTAGGGCAGGTTGCTTTTACAGGCAAAGAGTGCAAAAGGGGAAAACCCAGTTAGGAGCCACGCAGCAAGTTCACTGACTTGAAGATGGAGAGAGATTCTTGGAAGACACTCACCGGTTATAGCATAAGTCTCAATCTTCTGTAAAGCAGGCAATTTTGGGAAATCAGTCTCACAGTCTTCACCTTTCATTTTCCTGAGGATGCATGCATGAGAGCTACCCGTTCATACCCTCTGGTTCCATTTTAGATTAAAATCCTTTCACATTTCAGATCCAGACCCTCTTGACCTTTCCCTACCCCCACCAACCACTTCACTTCCTGCCACCACTTCCACCTGCTCAATTCAAAATTACTGTTGCTGTTGTTGGAATAGATGACAATCAACAGCTCAGTCAGGGTCAGGATCCTGCAGTTCAGCAGCATTCCCAAGAAACCCACTGTCTAGATGTAGAGTGTGAAGCCACTCCTTCTATCCTGTTCACTATGTAGTAGTCTCTGGGACCGAAACAGCCTCTGACATAATAAATACCTGGTGAATGAATAAACACTCTATTGCAGAATAGAGGCCAAAGACGTTCACTTTCCCACAGAATGACACCACTCCAATTTAAAAGATCTCATGGATACAATGATCCTATTTTCGGTGACATGATGACAAAGCAGTTAAGTTAAACCCAACAAAACATTCTCTCCGCCCCCAAAAGGAGTTAAATCAAGGAAAGAAAAACAAACAAAATAATGAGTTTAAACAATAGAAAAGAAAATACTCTGAGGTCAAAACAACAACACAAACCCAGAAATCAATGTTTAAAGCAAAGCACACACACTATAAACAATATGGTTTTGATCCGGGTTTGAATCCCATCTCCATCATTTCCTAGCTGTGTAACCTCGGTTTCAACATCCATAAACTAGAAGGGACCTACCTGAGAGGCTGCTGTGAAGACGGAATTAAACACAGGAAGTGCCCAGTACACGATCTACTCCAGGTCTCTCTCCACTTTTATAACCGCTTACAAATCATCCTATCTATTGCTTGATATGAAACCAACAAATCGCGTTAGTTTAAACATTGCTACCCTTATCTAAGAAAAAATAATGTAGAGTGGTGACATATCACAAACAAGCTGGAGTTCAGTTACTCAAGTTTCACACCACAACTTATTCGCTTTTGTTTAGCAATCACTATCAAACAAAACTTTCTTAAAATAGAAAATTGTAAGGAATTACCAAATTTGCAAGTGTGAGAAATATAACCATCATTTGTTTTAAATGGTGGCATACTGCGTTTAATACTAATTTTATGAAACCACAGTCCCAAGCCTCATCAAAAGGGTCTCTTACTTCTAAAAGGCAATCAAGTTGACATATGAAAGGAATACCAGGCAAAAGAACATTCTAAAACTTCAAAAGAATACAGCTGTTCAGTTTCCCTTCCAGGGTCAAAAACTTTGAGCCTATAATTCTAAATCTGGATTGACATGCAAATTTCCATGATTACACAAATGAATGTTTTGCTTTTATTTATATAAGCTACCTCACAATCCGATTTATGGATTAATTTATTTTTACCCCAAACAAAAAAATTTTCCTAGGGGAAAAAAATTTATTTTTGTAGCAAGTTATCCAATATAACTTTAAATTCTTAATTTTTAACTGAAAACATTTAGCCTACAGTTAGAGAGTAATCCTATAATTTCAAATTGGGCCACTCTCAAGAGACAAAGAAGGTGTAAATTGGGGAACATGGTCGCCCTTCACATAACCAAAACTTTTAATACATTTATTAGCTGTCTTAAGTCAGAGGTCCTCCATATCTTCCCATGAGATGATTAAAATTAATTTAAATGTAATCAACATGTTTCTGTTAAGACTTTAGAATTTCAATATAGTCTATAATACTTATTAAATTAGGGTGGCAGTTAAATGAACCCCACAGCATAATCACTTGGTTCACATAAAAGTCTGAGGGCTGGCGATCCCATCGTGGAGTCTGATCAGTCCCAGGGTACAGGTCCAAATCCTCCAGGAGTACCAGACCATACTTTGGCTTAGGACACATCAGAAAGGACAAAGAAGCCATTCATCTGCTCTAAGAAAGAATCAGGATATCCCCACAGGACATCCCAATGTCTCTACCCACAAAACCTGGCCACTACACAAAGCCCTAATCAGGAGATTCTTTATCCAGTCTCTGTCACTGCATTCCTTAGTACTGGGAGTTAATTGCGTTGGATTCAATATGCCAGCAGGTAAGTCAAAACATCTAAAATAAACAACCAGATAACTTATGTAAATAGCTGAAATAATGGAAAATGTCCTTGTAAATCAACAAACCCTTCAATATACTTGTAATCTCTCAAAAGTTAAAAAAAAAAAAGTGTTCAGATTCTAAACTCAAACCAGTGGTCTTAGAATTATGTTCTGATTTCAATCACGTGTAATGATTGATAATCTAATACATATGCACTTCTTCTTTTGCCACGATCGAAAAATCTATTTTAAAAATCACATATATTACATGTTTACAGACGAACTAAAGTGGCAAATAATTATTGCTGCTAAATGTTAGGTACATATGGGAGAATCACTACTTCTACATATGTTTGAAACTTTTTATTGTCATGTTTTTGAAAAAAGAATGGATGAATGATCCATCTCTGGCCTCCCACTGAAGAGTAAGTTCCATGAAGGCAGAGATCTATCTACTTGCTCAACGCAGCAGTCCCTGGGCCCAGCACAGGACTAGGCAGGAGACAGTGGCCAAGCAATCTGCTTCAACCATTCGCTCACCGCTGCTGAGTGATGATCTGCTCGTGTGTCACCTGTATACAGCATGGTGGTGTCAGGGACCCTAGGCACACCTTAGCCGCTCCTAAGAAGGTTCGGAAGACACACAGGAAGTCACATCTGCTTAGAAGATCGAATGGCCAGGAGACAACGGTGGACTGTTTTTTCAGAAGCTTGCTAGAGACCAAGCCCTCAGTTTTCAGGAAGAAAGTAAAAAAGTTTCCCTTCTTTAACCAAAACAGTCTATTTTTACTCAAGGCACACTGGTTCTTCATCGTTATAGCTCCAATTTCCTCCTCCACTCTATTGTCCGCAATTCGTTAGTATATGACTGAATGAGTCAAATATTTGAAGGTTTTTCTTAATCCAAGGTCTTGTCACCTTGTCAGTAAGGCTTTACCCTCTCCACCCTATTTAAAACCCAAATCCCTATTCCTTCTCTCTACTTTTGTTTTCAAAAGCACCTACCACTGTCTAACTTGTTTGTCTCCCACTGTGGAAATACTTGAGGGCAAGATCTTTTGTCTGTTTTGTTCAGTGCAATAAAATACCCCAGCACCTAGAACTGTGCCTAGCAGAGAGATGGCATTCGTGGATGAACAGATGCCAAGCACTGAAAGCTACTTTGGATAACTGGGTAAACAAGTAACGTTTTAAATTACAATACTTACACCCTTTGCATGTATTTAAATTGTATAGTCGATCTTTCTACCACACCACACAACTATTACACAGAAATCATCTTCTCTTGTTTTTGAACAGGCTTTTTGGGATAATAATAAAATGCACAGTACATACACTAAAAAAAAAAAAAAAAAAAAGTCCCACAGACCCAGAATGGAAGCACCTTTAATAACAGCTGACAGTATACTTTTAAGAGGAAATTTTCAAGGCTACACAGTGAGGGGCCAATATCAAAAGGTAAAGTTCATTAAGTGATCTTTTGTAGTTTTCTTACCACAGAAATACACTGCCTCTCCTGTTACTAAACACTCATGAAATTTAAAATTCAATGGCAAACAGTGTAAAGCAGCCCTGCTTTCTCTGAAGAGGGCAGGGCAGAAAACCAACGGCTGTCAAACAAAAACAAACCTACGTCGTCTGTTTTGAAAATTCCGTAACAGTCACACATAAAATTCTTCACTACCCATTAATAAGGGTTGTGCTCAAGGAAAAATCTCACAATTGCAGTTTAGGAAGGCAAGTATTCACTGAACTAGGAGAAATTGTGTAAATTAAGCTAAGGCTGGAGGAGAGCAATTTCCTGCAATAATCCCGCACCAGCTACCTTCTACTTCTGAAACCATCCCAGTGGCAGACTAGTCAAACTAAGTAATATGAACCTTTTACTTTGGATGCCTAAACACCTTTACCTCTAGAAAACAAAACAGCACTCCTTAGACAGCAATCCCAGACCAACCTCCCAACACGCTCCTCAATGCTGCCTTGATATTCAAAATGCCATCACTGGGAACACTGGTTCTGAGCAGTAATGGTTCTTCCCTGTTTCATACTGGTTGGTGGCCCTTAGGGCTTTGGGAATTTAAACCACCCTCGGCCTACAGATACTATTTATCAAAAAAAAAAAAAAAAAAAAAAACCACAAAAAAAAAATCCCACAAAAAACAAACCAAAAAACCCCCCTGGGTTCTCCAATAAAACTTTTGGAAGTACAACATGAGCTTCTCAGAACAGTTTTAAACCATTTTAAAACTGTGGACAATGAACAAGAAAAGAAAAGCCGCTCTGAAAGTAAGTAATTCGTAACCCCACGCACGCATTTTCATTTGAGGTCACCTCCTCCTGATGCTAGAAGACTATCAACTGCTCAAAGAAAGAAGGAAAAGATTTCACTCTGAACCCTAGCTGGTCAGACAACTGCAGATACAGGGAATTAATATGCTCTCAATATCAAGAGGTTGGTAAAAATCCTGACAGGTTAACGGCAACATTTTAACTAAAGATTCAAGTATGAATTCAGACTGTCACGTACTGATGAACACATCCCAACTCGAAGCACTCAATTTCTAAAAAATTTTGAACTGTCTCATACAGATTAAAATCTCTCAACTCAGAATATCATAGAAGGGTCTGATAATCTAAATGGTCAATTCACAAAGCTACAATGTCTGTAAACTTTTAGAGGACACAACCCTAAAGCACATGTATCCTTTCCGGAATTCAGTTTACTGAGATTATCAAACCAAGTGATAAAATCAGCTACTGCAAAGAATTCAATCAATTTCTCCAATCTCTATTCTCTATAGTATTTTCAAAAGTAATGCAAAAGTCACAAAAGCATTTAGATGTTATTTTATAATACAGAGGCACAAATAACCGCAGACATTCTGAATTAGTAACACGGGTCAACCAGGGAAAAAAAAGACTGTAAATGTATGTGTAATAACAGGTATTTAAGACAGCACTACAGCGTTGAAATTATTTATATAATTATAATTATTTTGAGAATAATTACTCTACCACGAGAAGAGGCCTCAAACGTCTAGTGAAAGTGTTCCTAAGTAAACTTGAAATGGTCACAATTCCTATACCTATTTTATCTATAAAACGAATCCCCTTTGTCACTATAATTCTATAAGAAATTAAGTTTTGTAATGGTATTTTTATTGACCAAGAGTCTTACCTTCAATCCTTCCAAATCTCAGAATAGAATACTTTACCTTCAAAACATGAAAGAAAAAACTTTCCTTGTCACAAAACAAAAAAAAAAAGGCAGCTAATAAATTGAGAAAATTCATTTTCTGGGGTTTCTTTTTCCTGTCAACTCTTAACAAGTTAACCACTAATAGATAACGCTAATTTTTAAGCCATCTCCCTCTACTTTAGTCACTCATTTAACCTTTTAAATATATCCCTACTCTATCACCACCTTTCTTTCTCGGAAGTTCATTTTACATTTGCATATCATTTATCCCTCTAGCTATTGTTAATCACCGTCTGAAATCATTTCCAGATTCTACTATGGGAAGCATTTAGCATTCTGTGGAATCACAGAATTCTGAGCTGGAAATGATCAACCAGCATCAGTGATGCTCAAAAACTAGACTTCAGTGAGGCTCAGCGCAATAACAAAAACAATTTATTAAAACTTCTCATCTCTTCTACAGAAACAGTAAAGCTGGGCAAAATTAAAACTGCCTGTATTTTAATCCAAGTTATGGATTAATCTTCCAGGGCCGCAAGCTTCCTGAGTGGTTAAACGGGAAAACAACAGTGCTTATCGCATAAGTTATTAGACTATTATGAAATGAGTCAACGCAGGCAGAGATTATCGGAGTCCCTGGTGTGCAGGACAGCTATTAATCACTTAGAGATACAGTTACTTCTACAGGAAGGCAGTAATTTTTGAAAAGACAACTTTTAAGTTCAACAACTCACTCTGAGAATTTTCACAAGCCTATTTTTATACTTTACAGCGACACGCAAGTAAAACAGAGGGGACATGTGAACCAAAGCCCTGCTGGCAGGTGAGTGCAGGAGCATCCCCGCCAGGAACCCGACACAGCCTTCTTCGGGGCCCAAAGGCTTCTTGCAGGACTCGGCTTATATAGACCGGGGATAACTGCGGACGGCGGGAAGTCTGATCATTAACAGAAAGCATTCGGAAAACACAGGATCGAGGGGGCGGGCGGGGGCGGGGGAGTGGCCCGGCAATCAGGTACAAACACACCGATGTGACTGCTGTCACCACCTCCGGACTAAGACGCGCAAGGCAACGTCCCATCCGTGACGCTCACGGACTTCTCGGACGGCCCCACTTCCCCGTCCGCAGGATGACGTTAAGCAGTAAAGTAGCGCAGACTCGGCGGCCACCCTGCCGGGCACGCCGGGCCCGTCCGGCTCCCGGCGCGTCCGTTAACGGCTGCGAGCGCACGTCGCCGCCCGTCCCCGACAACACCCAGGACCATGTAAGGTCCTGGTGTCGCGCCGGCACACGCGGCAGCCTCACCCACCCGTCGGACGCGGGACCGGAGCCCGCTGCAGCCGCGGCTAACGGTCACTCAGCCCTGGGAAGGCTCCGGTTCCGAAAACAAAAGGCCCCTGGGCGGCTCCGCGTTCGCCCGGGTCCTCGCGGCTCGACCCGTGGCCTTAACCTTCCCGGGGACGCCGCGGGGCCGGCGGGCGGGAGCCGCGCGGGAACAAAGCTCTCCTGACCTTCAGGCCGCCGCGGGAGGGGCGGGGCGCGACACCTGCCGCCGCCGCCGCCGCCGCCGCCGGGCCCCGCCCGGCTCCCCGCGTGCCCCGGTCGCATCCGCGTCGCCCGCTCCCGCCCGCCCGCTCCCCACCGCCGCTCCGGGCGCTCCGGGCCCGGCCCCGCCCCTGCCGCCCCGGCCTCCCGAGATAGCGGCCCCGGGCCTCCTCCGCGGCTCCCACCGCCCCGGCCCCGGTCCCCGCCCCGCCGGCCGCCACTACCACCGTTACCCGGCCGAGCCTCGCGTCCGCACCTCACGCCTCCTGCGGCAGTGGCGGCGGCCGTCTGGGTTTCGCTCGCTCCGGGAGTGCGCCGCCGTGGCCGCCAACAACGCCGCCTCCCATTGGCTGAGTCTCCTGGCCCCGCCCTCCTCGAGCAAAGCGGGCTACGATTGGGAGGGCGCGGCGCAAGTCAACTACGCTTCGGCGCCGCCGGTGACGGCCAATCGGAGGCCGCCCAGGAGGCGCCGCGCTGAGCGGGGCTGAGACCCGCGGGCCGGATGCAAATAGGGATGTGTGACGTCAGCGTGGCGCGCGCCCGCGTTCCTTCCGCCCCTTTAAGGATCGGAGGCGCGCGGAGGTCACGTGTGGGGGGCGTGTTCTCTTCGGGCGCACCCCTTTTCCGGCCCCACGCTCATCCCGGTCTGCGCAGCCCATTCCCCATCCCAACAGCCCACCCCGACCGATCACCCCCGCTCGGGCGCAGTCCAGCCGCCGGCCTGTGCACCCCCCTTCCCCAGCCCCCCGTGGGACTGGGCGCTGTCTCGGGGCCCACCCACCTCCTGCGACCCCTGCCTCCCCCCCACCCCAGTTGAGTTCCAGCCCCAGGGACGCGCGCGCTGACCCCGCCGACCTCCGCGACCCCATGGCCTGGGCTTCCCCCCTCAAATCCCCGGGCTCGTGCTCCCTGCTGGTCTTGGCGCGTGGGGGTCCCCTCTTCCTCCCCCACCCCATGCCGCGCACTCACGGGCTCTCCCGGGGCAGCGCCCAGGCCCGCGTCCCCAGCGTCTCAGCCCGGCTCGGGCCTAACAGACCCACCGGACAGAAGAAAGGGCCGGGCGGCTGGGGCCGGGGTACTGACCCCGGCCTCCCCACGTTACAGTTCCTGGAAAAGCGTTAATCTGAAAACCGCTTGAGTAAGACGACAGTTCGGTGGAAACCCACATCCGCCAGGCCCGGGCTTCTGAGAGTGTGTTTCGGGGCGCTATCTTCCGTTGAGGGGTCTTTGATTATTTTTGTCCGTTTCTTCAGAAACTTTCCTTTCTTTGAGCGGGGTCGCTTCTGAAACCCGTTCTAACTTTCATCAAGTTTGAAGGGGGCGGGGGGGAGGAGTTTGAAAGCATCCAGAGGCTCTTGTTGGATGGGGCTGTTAAGGACGTAACGTCAGTTAACCAGCCGCAGGGTGCCCAGCAGGTGCCCAGGTGGGACCCACACGGCGGGGACCAGCCTCTGCCCCGCATCTGTACTGAGAGGGCGTGTGTGGGGTCCCTGCTTGCCTTACTTGGATTTTCTGACTTTTCTGTAGTGACCTTGTTTTGTTTTTGCTGAGGATGGGGCCGAGCTGGGGGAGGAGGCAATAAACTAGGAAAGAAAAGAGCACCAGCATTTTCAAGTTTGGAGGTCTGTCCTCCTCCTGTTTACTAAAGGCGCATATCCACGAGGCCACTGTATCTGGCCCTGCCTGTCTGTTCCGGGGTTGGAGCAGGTGGTGCAGCACGCCGGCGCCAGTTGGGGGAGCAGCCTGTGTGCTGGCCACTGGGCCTGGCCCTTGGTGGAACGGCTGTAGTGGAGTAGTGGCCTCTCCCTGGGTCACTTCAGTGAGTTGGTGGGAAGGTGGGCGACATTGTCCACAGCCTTTCTGCAACAGGACTGAGAATGCTGTTTTAATTTCCTGTGGCTGCCACAACAAAGGGACACAAGCCGTGGGGCTTAGAAAGTACAACAGCATTGTGTTCTCTCACCGTTCTAGAGGCAGGAAGGCAGAAATCAAGGCGTTACAGGGCTGGGCTCCCTTCAGAGTCTCCAGGGGAGGGTCCTTCCTGCCTCTTCCAGCTTCTGGGAGCTCTGGGCCGTCTTGGGCTTGTGGCTGCATCACATGGCCTTCTCTGTGTCTCTATGGGTCCTCCCCCCACACACGCTGGTCAAGCCACAGCAGGAGTTTAATTGCTAAAGGATTGATGAAGTGACATTTTCCAATAAAGGGAGACGAAGATCATTTTATATATACTTTTTAAATTATTGGCTGCGTTGGGCCTTCATTGCCGCGAGCGGGCTTTCTCTAGTTGCGGCGAGCGGGGGCTACTCTTCATTGCGGTGCGCGGGCTTCTCATTGCGGTGGCTTCTCCTGTTGCGGAGCATGGGCTCTAGAGCGCAGTCTCAGCAGTTGTGGCTCGCGGGCTTAGTTGCTCCGCGACGTGTGGGACCTTCCCGGCCCAGAGATCGAACCCGTGTCCTCTGCATTGTCAGGTGGATTCTCAACCACTGCACCACCAGGGAACTCCCCGTAGATCATTTTGAAAAATATTATAAGATCAGAATTACATTCAGGGCTCATGGGAAAGAATTGAGAAGTATTATCAGGAATCTTTTTAAAAGCGCAAAATATTTAACATGTGACCAAACAGCTCAAAATATCCCTACTCAAGTTCAGAAATACAATTATGTATTAGGAAAACATTACTCTCATTTTAGCCTGTTATAACAGGGTTAGTTGTTAATTAGTTCTGTGCTCCAAAAATGAATTATCTGAAACACTGTCTAATTACTATGCTCACAAGCTAAGCGAAGGAGTTTGTTTTGACATATGAAATCCAAAAATGGAAAGCATTACAAAGGAGGCAACTTATCAGTTACTGACACGCTTCACTGCATTTGTGTTTAAAGATTCAAATACTACTTCTGCCTTAGGGTCCCTGGGTAACTTTTCATTGACTTTTGAGACGCTGGGTAATTTTACATGAAACTTGTTTTTTAACGACTGTTTTTATTTAGGACTTTTTAGTCCAAAGGGTTTTAGGTGCTAAGATGTGAACCTAAATTGCCACTGTCACCACTGAAATAATGAAGGGAAGATGAGATGTATGAATGTGGCATGGAGTCCATAGGAGGTAACAGATGAATCCATAGAAGCAGGTGAAGTGGCTTTCTCGAGGCCACGTTACTCTAGAAGCAAAACTGCCACTAGCTGAGTCTATTCCATTTGAAAAGTAAGTCATGACTCTGAATCTAAAGGATTCCCTGACTTTTCTTGCCGTTATTCTAATAATTACCTTGCAGATATTTTCTGTATGCACAGACTTTAATTTTGAACTACACGAGGGACTTCCCTGGCAGTCCAGTTGTTAAGACTCTGCACTTCCTCTGCAGGGGGCACAGGTTCGATCCCTGGTTGGGGAACTAAGATCCCACATGCCTCACAGCATGGCCAAAAAAATTAAATAAATATAAACTACATGAGGCTAGGACCATAACAATTTTCCGGAACCCTTATTTTCCTATTTCACATCTGTATACATTCTTGTTAAAATGGGATTACTCGTTTTTCCCACTTCCTATAGTGCACTTCCAAAGAGTTTTGAGCTACCTTGGAACAAATACAATACTCTCGGTGTACAGTTAAGTGTCAATGATCATCCAAATTTTAGGTTTGATGAATAGTTCCTTCTTTGTGGTTACTCTTGCAGAGATCCCAAGACACAGAGCCTAGGGTGTGGAGCTTATGTTGATACTGGTTTTGCTGGTGGCTGCTTCCGGTTAAGGTTAAGACTTACTGATAACATGATCAGCAGAATAAACTATAGCAGGACAATAACAAAAATTATCAAGCGCAACCAGGACCATGCAACCCGTATGTGATATTAATACATTAGAGTGGAAATCGCAGCCGTCTGAAACCCAAACATTTAAACCTTCTAAGTCACTTATTCAGTAAGGTTTCATTCTTTAAAAATGTAGCATATAAATTCCTCTCCATACACTCAGGAAAGCAAATTAAAAAAAAAAAAAAGAGCACAATTAGGGGACAAGTAGAAGTATAAAAGACAGATGGGCTATTCAAGTCACTTTTTCACCCAAAGAACATAACAGGGCGACTTCCTAAGTTGATCTTACTCCCCAGGTATTTCTTTTTCTTTTTTCTTTTTTTTTGCAGTACGCGGGCCTGTTACTGTTGTGGCCTCTCCCGTTGCGGAGCACAGGCTCCGGACGCGCAGGGTCAGCGGCCATGGCTCACGGGCCCAGACGCTCTGCGGCATGTGGGATCTTCCCGGACCGGGGCACGAACCCGTGTCCCCTGCATCGGCAGGTGGACTCTCAACCACTGCGCCACCAGGGAAGCCCCCCACCCCAGGTATTTCTTATAATGTCTTTTTAAATTTATTTTATTTTTTTTCCCATGCAACTTAGCCCCATAAAACCAAGCCAAATGATTCATCTGGGATTCAATGGGAAAAAAAGCGATGTGTTTCCTTATTAGAGGAAAATGTTCTGGTGGACTCACTTGCTAATGCTTTGTCGCTACATTGTATGTTAGGAGTGATTTAAAGTCTTGTCAAGGGTAACTTTCACCCTCCCTGCTGACATTGGGACCACTGTCCCTTGTAAATCATTAACCATCTACAGAGTCATCCTGTCCTGGATTTATGATCTTGAGAAAGACATTTACCTTCTTGGATATTAATTTCCTTATCTGCTAGAGGAGATAAGTGATCTTTTGGGTACCTTTTAGTGCTAACATTCTGTGATGCTAGGTTATACAGTTCAATGCAGGGAATGTATATAAAAACATTTTGCTCAATGAAAAATTACATAGTTGCATATTCTTATTCTCAGAGCCACTACCACCTCTTCTTACCTCATTCCCCAACCAGAGATTGAACCCATGCCCCCTGCAGTGGAAGCATGGAGTCTAAACCACTGGACAGCCAGGGAAGCCCTCTTGTGTCCTCTTCTTAAAAGGACACTCCAGTCACTGTCCTAGGGCCCACCTAATGGCCTCATCTTAACTTGATTACATTTGCAAAACCCCAATATCTGAATGTCACATGCCCAGGTTCCAGGAATTGGAGTTGAACCTGTAATTTGGAGGCTGCCATTCAGTCCACGTCGCACTAAGGCGGTGCCCCGGCAGTGGTCCTGGCCAGTAGGCCATGCAGCAGAGAGCAGGGGGAGAGGGGCAGGTGTTCCTGGGTCCAACCCCCCGGGGCCAAATCCTTGTTCTACCCGATTCCAGCCGGCAGGCCTGGCTGAGAGCCTGTGCCTCAGTTCCCCCATCTGTATAATGGGAACACTTAACAGCACCTGCTTCATGGGGCTGGGGGAGACTTGGAACAGCGCTGGTGAGCAGTCGCCTTGGTGCAGGTGTCTGTTCTGATGACCCCAGCCGCCTGGCACGGGCAGGGGACTCAGCACCTGAGGACACAGGGGCAGGGCAGGGAGTGGGTAACCTGCCCTTCAGTTCCTGCTCCCCAAGGCTTACCTCTCCTCCAAGGGCTCAGCCTGCATCCTGCCCCAGGTGATATCTGGTCCCTGGCAGCCCCAGGCCCTGGTGCTCAGTGGGGCCTGCACACTGAGTACGGGGCCACTCGGAGCCGCCCTTTGAGGGGCCAGAAGGGCTGACTCCTGGGTCTGCTTGTGGCCCAGACGCCACCTGGAGAAAGCAGGCCGGACCTGGGATGGTGGAGTCCACCTGTCCACACCTGTGGTCGTCCACGCCCCCTGGCCTGTCCCCTTCAGGGCTCTTACGGGTCTGGAGAAAGGCCCCTTTTGGGAGATTGTGAATGATCTAAAACTCCTCTCTGTGCACAATGTCCCTTTGTGGGCTCCTGCCATCATTTGGGTCCAGTCACCTCCTCTGAGGGGCCTTCCTTGAACATCCTGCCGCTGCCACCCCCGTGCTTATTACCATCAGGGCACCACTGCCAGCTTTCTTGACCACGGGCACTTGACGGGGAGCATGTTGATCCCCACCTCCTGCCCCATCCCCACCACTAGAAGGAGTGTATCAGGGAGGCTTCCAGGAGGAAGTGGTGTCCCAGCTGACACCTGAGAACCAGCAGGAGAGGCCAGGAGGGGAGCATAGCGCATTCCAGGACCTGCAAATAGCTCAGGGTGGCTCACGGCCCTAACGATAGCACGTGGGAGCCCCATCAGGAGGTGAGCCTGGGCAGGTGCCCCCAAGGTGATGCCTGGGCCAGGCTGCACGCCACGTCTTCATCTGCCCGTGGGCATGATGGGCGGGTGCCAGGCTCAGAGTGACGCCAGCATTGCCATCGCAAGCCCCCTCCCTGGGTCTGACGTCTTCTCGGTTCTCAGGCCCTGATTCCCAGATTCCCCAATGGAAACGGGAATAGGAGTCCCCTGCAGCTGGCCTCGTGCAGAGCGGCTCCTGGGAACCTGCACCACGTTCTATTCGTATCTGTTTTGAAATCAGGCAACAGTCCTCGCCTGCCTGCAGTCTGACTATATTTTCCTGCCACCCCCCCCCCATTATAATCACAAGTGGATTTGTTTAAATGAGGCATTAAGTCATATTAAACGTGTTTGTCTGTTCAAGAGGCTGAAGGTACAAGGGTGGAGGTCCTGTTGGTTTCCTGGGGCCGTCACGATGAAGTGCGCTAAACCACACAGCTTGAACAACAGAAATGTGTTCTCTCCCAGTTCTGGAGAGTCGTGTCTGAAATCGAGTTGTAGGTAGGCCCCGCTCCCACCCCCGGAGGCTATAGAGGAGGATCTCTCCTGCCTCTTCCAGATTCTGGGGGCTCCAGGTGTTCCCCGGGCTTGTGGCCACGTCCCTCCAGCCTCTGCCTCTGTCCTCACGTGGCCTGTCCCCGTGGCTGTCTCCTCTTCTTTCAAAGATACCGTTCATATTGGAGTTAGAGCCCACCCTACTCCAGTGGGATCTCATCTTAAGTAATTACATTTGCGAAGAGCCTCCTGTTTCCAGATTAGCTCACGCTGTGGACTTCTGGGTGGACGTGGATTTGCGGGGTTGCATTGTTCAGTCCAGTACAACAGGGCAGCTGCTGCAGGTGTCCTTGAGTTTCTGGAGCCTCTACACGATGTGAAGGCTGAGGGGCTTGGGGGGTGGCCTCCCACTGCCCACCTCCCACTCAGGGATCTGCCCTCACCCTCCCAGGCCCCGGCAGCGTCCCCAGGGACCCGGGGCGAGTCGCCCGCCCTCCGGCAGCAGACCCACTGGCTGCCTGCGCTTCCTGCCTTGCCATATCAGCTTTAAAAACCCACTCCCAGGGGACTTCCCTGGCAACCCAGTGGTTAAGACTATGCGCTTCCACTGCAGGGAGTGCGGGTTCGATTCCTTGTTGGGGAACTAAGATCCCGCATGCTATGGGCCAAAAAAGAAAAAAAGAAAGAAAGAAAAAAACCACTCTCAGCATGTGGGGCCTTGTGTCTTTTTTTGTTGTTTTGGCTACTGTTCCCTGACCAGGGATTGAACCTGCGCCCCCTGCATTGGAAGGGCAGAGTCTTAACCACTGGAACACCAGGGAAGTCCCTCAAGACACGTTCATTCTGACAAACACCCAGGCTTTGCTGACACCGGAGCCTTGCAGTGGCGTCTCTTGCTCTGTGGGCGCGATCCTTTCTGACTACCCACTGACAGCAGAAGCACCAGCAAACGGATCTCCACTGGGCTGGTTCCTCCTCAACCAGGAGGGTCCCAGCTCTTCACGGGCTAAGGCCACCCTCGTGCCCTTGGCTGGAGGTCACAGCCCGTCCTCCTGCCGCCCCATCCTCCACGCTGCCCGCCAGCACGCTGGTGGCATTCTGCTGCCCAGCGTCCTTCCGTGATCCCTGCTGCCCCCAGTGAACTCAGAACGGGGCAGGCACAGCGGGCGTCAGTTCATTGAAAAGTCCCCAGATGTGCTAAGTAAGACCAGGGCTGAGAGGTGCTGGGATTAGAACTCCAAGGCCCCTGGCCACCTCGTGGCTTTCGTTTTCCCACCGTCGTAACTTTGACGCCACCGGGCTCTGAGCTCACGCACACCTGTTAACAGCCCCTCTACGCAGGTCCCCAGCCTGGCTCGCCCTCTGGCCATGGGGAACTCAGGGGGTTACCCTCCAGGGGTGGCCCTGCCCTCGGTTTCTGCTCCTTGTTCGGCCTGAGCTCCCCCCAGACTGAGCTCAGGAGGACGGGCGCCCCGTCTTCCTTCCCACCTGGAGACTGTGCCTCATCTCGGGGCCACTGAATGCTGGCAAGGCCTTGGCTGAGCAATGTCCCACCTCCAGAGGAGGAAATAGAGATGGGCTGGATGACTCCCTCAGCCCCCCAGCTCAAAAACGGCTAGCCCACAACCAACCTGGCCCTGGAGGGGCCCTGCCCCTCGCCTCTCGTGGGCACTGCTCAATGAGTAACCCCCGGGGCTGGCAGAAGAGAGGGAGCCCGGGGCCCCAGAAGCACCCGACATCCCTCCCCAGGGCGGTGGCCCCCAGGTCATGATGCTCTAATGACAAGGACACATGGAGACAGGAGGAAGAAGCAGATGACATCAGAAAATAGCCACCATCTATTCCGTGCGGAGAGGGCCGCTATCTGTAAACTCAGAAGGAAGGTGTCGGGAGCCTATCCCCAAACTGTTACAGGCTCGCTCTAGATGGCCTTAAGGGGACACTCCGTCGTTACTTTAGTCTGGTAATCTTCTGCATGATTCGATTTTTAAATCGTGAACCTGTGATTTTTTTAATAATGAAAACATGAAAGATTTCTCTTTGGGGAGAAGCACGAAGACAATTTTGGCTCTTACCGCTGGAAAGAGGTTTCATGCACACACGCAGAAGAAACTTTTTACAGGTGAACTGACATTTTACAAGTTAAAGGAGTTTTCCACCCCATCTTGTTCCAGAAGGTTCTGCTGCAGCCTGTAACGGTGCAAAGGCCGAATGCAAAGGGGACAGTGAGGACGTTCCTGACCAGGAGCCCCCAGGCCACCCCTTGCAGGTGCCGCGACCCACCCCGGTCGTCCACTAAAGACGAGAGGGTTTCCTGGCGGCATGTTTTAAGCAACACTTGATCACGAAGAGTCTGGAACACAGGAAGGTAGAGAGGATGACCTGGGGCACAGATAGACGCCGGCCACTCAGGTGTGACCAGAAGCATCTGTATTAATCTGCTTCATGAGTTTTCTTTGTTGAAGACTCAATTCCCACGCCACGCTGTCCCAAACCAAGGACGTGTGTGGACACAACCGGCACGATTGCACGAACAAAATCCACCAGATTCCTTAGCAGCACACCACGCCCATGCGCACGTGTCCCCAAACATCTCTGTGGCCGGCTTGTTCAAAGCTATCAAGGTTCATACACGGGAGGTGGTGGTTTTGTTTCTCGAATCTCTCCCGAGTCCCGAGGAGGGCGCCGCCTCCTCGATGAGTCTGCCTGCCTCTCTGTGGCACCTGCCGCCGGTGTCTCGGTCCCCAGTACTGCCGGTGAGCAGGAAGTGAAACGGACAGTCCCTCCTCCAGGTGGGGCCCCCGACCAGAGGCAGGGGCGTGACCCTGGGACCTGGAGGAAACGCAGAACCTCCAGCTCCACCCAGATCCGAGCCAGGGTCTGTGATTTAACAAGGTCCCGGGCAGCACGGCTAAAAGCTTCGTTCAGTACCTACGCCGTGTTCTTAGTGGAAAGACTCCTCTGTGCAGGTGAGGCCGGGCTCCCCCCTGCAGGCCACCCCATAGGCCCACATGTCCCTCTCGGGGGATGCTGAGACTGAGTGCTGGGGGGAGGGGGTGATGGGCAGAGCTCCGAGCTGTAAGGTGACAGGCGTACCTTTCCCGGTCCCCTGTGACCGACAAGCCACCTGCGAGGGGACGCTTTGGCGTCATGAAAAGTCGCTCCCAACTTTCAGCAGGGGTCTCGGCGTCCACTGCCAGCCCTGGCTGGAGTCGGGGCTGCACTCGGGGCCCCAGAACAGAGGCGTCCCAACTGTCCTGTTTCGTCCCCTTCTACTCGCTGGCACTGCTGCCCCCTTCAGTAGGGACATTGGTGGCCCTGAAATAGTTTCCATGGAGGGTGGGAGACGTTTAATCCTGCCACCTTTTTCTTCTGGCCACGCCACACAGCTTGCGGGACCTTAATTCCCCGACCGGGGACTGAACCCAGGGCTGTGGCAGCGACAGCAGAGTCCTAACCACTGGACCGCCAGGCAAGTCCCAATCCTGCCACTTATAAATAACTAAGTCTGTGGACCAGGTGTCACCTCCAGTGGTGACCAGTTCTTATGTCTTGGTCTTCTTTGCTTTTGAGAATAAGTGTGGATGCCTGGATTTCAATGACCCCTTCTTTTCAGGGCTCCAGTTTTCGCAGACTCAGCCGGGGGAAGCTCCTGAGGCTTTTTACTTTGAAATCATGAAAGGTTCCCGGGAAGCTGCAGCAGAGGGGTCCCTGTGCCCTTCACATGGTTTCCTGACAGCTCCATCTTGCCAAAGATGAACCCTGGGACACCAGCCCTGGTGTCACGTGGCCACGGGCGTAGAGTCCTCAGCCACCACTGCGGTCGAAGGGTGAAGGGTCCGGACTGTCCCTAGTCAGCCCCCACCCAGCCCCTGGCACCGCTACGCCGCTCTCTCTGGTTCTGTCCTCTCGAGTCATCTCACTGGAATCTCACTGCGTGTGACCCTCTGCCCCGATGCTCTGGAGACTCTCCTGGCTGCTGTGTGTGTTCCTGGTCTGTCCCGTGTCCTTCTGACACAACCCCTCCGTCTGGGACGCTTCCCCTCAGGGTACCGGGATGCCCTGGGCCTCCACGTGCGCTCGCCCTCGGCCTGGAACTGGCCGCTTCTCCCAGGAGAGGGGATGGCACTCAGAGCCTGGAAGCTGGCCCTGGGGGTGCTCGTGGCCACCGGGGTGGTCCCCTCTCAGCCTGCATGGCGGGAAATACCTACTGTTTACAAGTCAGCGTCAGCTCCTCCGCTGTCTCCTGCGTTCGTGTTTAACGGCACGTGATCCTCGGGCGCTTTTCCTCACGATGGATGAACGCGGGGCAGCTGATGTCGAGGCGCGTGTCCACTGCCCACGCAGAGCGGAGGGTGACGACCACGCCAGCACCATGCCCAGCCACACGACAATGGCACCAAGTTTGGCTTCGCTGCACGGCTTTGGCCTCAGGACACACCCTCCAAAAGACGTGCGGCGAAGCGGCAGGTTCTCAAACCAACCAAAGGGGCCCTTTTCTCCCCGGTTTGATTTGCGGTTTTGCGGCAGGTGGCGCTTCCCTGAACAGCTGCCGCCCTTTCCGGCCCCTGCCACTGCCGTCACGGGGAGGGGCCTGCAGGTGGGCCCTGGGGCAGCCTCCCCTCAGGGAGGATGGAGGGCGTCCGCGTGACCTCTGAGGTTAGATCCCAAAGGGCACGTGGTGCCCAACTCTCCTGGGACCCGCAGAAGCTGCCGACCTGGAGGCCACAGCCCAGCATCCCCCGCCCAGGACCCGGGCATGAGCACGCAGACCCCCCGCCCTCTGACCGCACCCGGTGTGGGGCCCTGACTCAGACCCGCCCAGAGGAGCCGGTCAACCTGGAACCCCCAGGGTCAATAATAAGCTCGTTGTCACTTCAGGCACTAAATGCTGGGGTGACTTGTTAGGTAGGTAACTGCCCTGGGTTTGCTCCACTTCGTTTTGGGGCCTTTTTTCTTACTGGCTTATTTTTTTTAACGTAGAACATTTACAAGGTTCAAAAGTCGAACATATGCAGGGCCTGTCGTCGTGGGGTCACAGCTGTCGTGCTCCACGTGTGGCTGGGTGGGTGGGAGCCCCCCAGAGCAGCCGGCACCGGCCAGCAGGCTGCTCCCCGCCTGCTCTGGGGGTGATGCTCCTACGAGCAGGCCGCGGGGGTGAAGGGTGAGCGTGGCCACCACTGGACAGTGCCAACCCCGACCCCAGCCCCCTGCCTCGCCATCGCCGCGAGCGAGACCTGGATGTCGTCTCCCAGCCCCGAGGGCTCCATCGCCGGTTCTCGCGGATCTGACCTGGCCCCGCGCTTCTGCAGGTGGAGCCGGTCCCGGCTCGCTGCCACCCTGCTCCATCCAGGCCTGGAGCTCAGGTGGGGATTCTCAGCCCCGGGAGTAAGAATGCGAGAGCAGGCTGGTGAGGACACGCTCGCCTGGCTGGGACCTGGGACATCGCTGCCCTGTGCTGCTGAGACCCCCCTCCTCCCACCTCATCGCCAGCCGTGCTGAGCCGGCCCGCCCGCCCGCGGAATCGCTGCGGAGACAGGGTGCCGAGCTGACCCAGCAGGACCCGGGCACCCGGCCGAGCAGCCTTTGTGCGAGGCGCCAGCGGGCTCTGCCAGCTTGAGCCTGTCTTTTTCCTACTCAAATGCCTCCTAATGCGCCTACACACCAGAGATTAGCCGATAGCCATCTGCACGGGGGCAGGGGCGGGGGGGGACAGTCCTCAGCTGCAGCCGCTCAGTGGCCTGAGCTCCCGTGTCGTGACCTGCTGACCACGCAGCCCGGCCGGGCCCCCTCGTGCGCTGACCATGCAGGGTGACGGCAGACAGAGCCCGGCCTCGCGTTGGGAAGACTTTATTGCTGACGTTTCAGAGCCGGAGGTGGCCCAGCCCTCTCCGGACAGAACCCTTAACTTAGGCCCCGAGGGCGGGCGGCAGAGTCCCCGGGGTGGGGAGCTGGTGCCCCCGGGGCGGTGTGGAGCCTCGGCCCCACCTTCACGGGATGCTTCCATTCTGAACCAGCTGCAGGTATTCCTGGTGCAGCTTTTCCTGGGCCTCGAAGAGCTTCTTCAGCTTCTTGGCCTGCCCTTTGCTCAGCTCTTTGCCTTCCGTGTCGTGTGTGGGCAGACCCTGAAAGGCGAGAGCACGGGCGGTCACTGCCCACCGACCAGGCCAGTCCGCCTGCCCGGCATCCACTCCCCGCCACGCTCTGGACCCAGCGCACTGCTCCGAGGTGCCCGTGCTAGCCTCTGGGAAGCGACCATCCTGGGGTGCCCCCCTGCCTGAGGGGTGAGGGGCACCGTTCCCCACCAGGTCGACATGGTTCTGATACGAGCAAATACGTACAAGACCAGTGAGGGAGGCCTGAGGGTCTCGAGGCCAAGCAGCCATGAGTAGCCACGCTGAAGAGCCCCTGGAGCAATGGGCACATCTGTGCCATGGCCCTTCTGGATTGTCTGTGGGGTGAGTCCCTGCAAATCCATCAACCGGCCCAGGCCACAACACCCGGCACCAGAGCCGCTGGGCCGCGGTGAGGGAGGGGCGGCCCTGGGTACTGGGCTGCACGTGCTGGACCTGAAACAGCCCCACATAAGCCCGCCTTCCTGCAAACAGCACCCTGGACAGAGAATCTTCTCAGCCAAGTTTGAAAACCCCTGTCATCCCAATTTAATGGTCTAACAACGTTCTGAAAAGAAAGAAAGGATTTCTTACGTTTTCATCGAACTTGGAATACTTGTCGCTTTCTGACAAGAACATCTCGCTGGGCGGAACCTTCATCTTGGCCAGCCTTGCCGCCTGGAACACAGACATGGGGTCGCTGCTCCGAGCCCGCGGGGGGACCCATGCCCGTGACCCATGCCCGTGACCCCGTGTCGGCTCCCACCCCAGCCCCCAGGTTCAGGGAGCGACGGCTGGGCAGAGGGAAGTGAAAGGAGGGAGCCAGGTGTTCTCTGCAGGAACAGGGGTACGGCCGTGCACGCAGCACAGCAGGATCGAGGCCACAGAAGCCGTCCTGGAGCTCGCGGCCACGTCTGTCCCCGCCCAGGGCTCCCGGCCTCCCTGGGGCACTGTATGAGGGGCCACCGCTGGGGACAGAGGCAGAGGGGGCGCCCGGCTGGGCCCCAAGGAGGCACAGGGGGTAGGGCATGGGGTCAAAGTGCGTTTCCGCCAGCAGCCCGCCCCTGAGCAGACGTTACTTCCTGCTCTTGTCTCTTCCTGGCGGCCTCCTCTTTCTTCCTTCTCTTTTCTTCTTCAGCCTGGGGGACAGCAAACGCCCCGTGAGCTGGAGCTGCCCAGGCCCCTCTTGGGTGGGAGAGGGACAGGACAAGCTCCCTGCCGTCCCCCCGCCCATCCCTGTGAGCTGGGCTCTGACCCAGCCCTGCTCTCGACACGGGGCGGTGACTGGACACCATGCGTGAGGTCACCTGCAGCACAACCAACATGAAGAAAGGACCAGACCTGCCCGGCAGCAGGGGGGCTGCGGTCGGGTGTGGGACCAGGGACAGCACGGCGAGGGCCAACCCTGAGGGGCCCAGGCACCTAGGGAGGGCGGGAGGGGGGCTGGCTGGAGGAGACGGGTGGGAGCCAGAGCCCACTTCCCACCAGGCAGGCAGCGTCTGGGCAGGAGGCAGGGAGGGAGGGCCTGGGGGCTGGGCTGGGCGCCCGTGAGGAGGGGCCCGAGGCTGCCTCGGGAGGTTTGGGCTCGGGCCACCATGTGGACGGCGTGTGCCCCGGACAGGAAGGAGGAACGGGTTTGGGGAACGAAGGTCACGCGTTCCCTCTTGGACGTCTTGGGTTTCGGGTGCTTCCTGGCCAAGCGGAGCCCTCAGGTAGGCGGCTGGACACAGGAGTCTGGGCCAGAGAGGACTCGGCGGTCACAGGCACACAGGTGGCAGAGGGGCCCTGGGACGGGGTGAGGTCACCTGGGTGGGGGGACGCCAGAGAGGCGGGAAATGCAGGCAGTGCAGTGGGGGAAGCAAAGGGAGGGTCCCAGAGAGCAGGGGTCAAGGGCGGGGCCACCCCAGGATGCGCCTTGTCACCGGAGAACCTGAGCAGAGCAGGAGGGGCTGAGGGTGGACGGAGGAAGAGGGACCCGGCACGGAGCTTGGGAGGTGGGAAGACGGGTGCCGAGGGCTTTTGCTTTTCCACTTAGAGACCAGAGGTGCTTATCCCGCTGGGGGAGCAGAAGACAGCCTACGAGGCCGTGGTCCCAGGTGCCTCCACACACGGGGGTTGGGGTGGGATTCCCTCGACTGGAAACTCGAGCTACCAGGGGGAAGGTGTATGGCAAATCCCTCCCGCGAAGGCCTTACGGCCAGTGAAGACATGGGCAGGGGTGACCGATCCAAGTTCACTGCCCCGTCTTTACGCCCCGGGCCGCCTGGGGGGAGAGCGGGAGTGAGCCCCACGTCACCTCCGGGGAAGGGCCGGGGGCGGCCCACACGCTGCGGTGTCCAAGGATGGGGAGAACCCGACCCAGGGGACGTGACGCCAGCGGGGGTGACCGAACGGGATGGAAGGGGGGGGAGGGGCCAAGAAGGGCCTGGACTGGGGTCAAAGCCCAGCTCCCGGAACCTCACACCAGCCTGACTCCAGCCAGACCTTCCCCGGCACCCGGGCTCCTTAATTCTCAAACTCGGCCCCTCCTGGCGTCCACACCAGCGTCCCCGGCGCCCAGCGAAGCCCCGGGCCAGCCTCCCCGCTCTTCTCCCTGACCACCCACCCACCCGTCAGTTCTCCTTGTGGACACCTGTCGAGGCCCCTTCCCAGCCTCCCAAACTCCTCTCCCTGGGGTTTCTTCTTAAGGCCTCTCGGGCCCCACACCCAGCGAGCTGTGCCCAGCAGATCTGACAGGCACTGCGTCTGTTCCTGCCTCTCTCTTTCTATGGGACGTTGAGGTCCCCGAGAGCAGGGACTGTCCCACTTCACGGAGTCCCTGGCTCAGCCCTGCTCACGGAGGTGTAGTAACATCTGAGGCGTGAGAAGGACGGTGCTGGGGGCGGGAGTGGGTGGAGGTGTGACTGTGACACATTCAACCCCAGGGACAGGGAGACACCACTTCAGGTGAGGGCGAAGTATGACCACACCTGTCAGCTTCGCAGTTTCCCAGAGGTGACAAGTCTTCCCTTGTACCCCGGGTCCTTCATCAGAAGCTGGATCTTGTTGTTGTTGTTGTTAGAAAATTGCCAAGTAGTTACCTATCTAGTCTTTTTACTAAGAGTATAAATGCCAACTCCTAAAGATGAAGTATAAAAACTCCAGTGATATTTACTTTTTCAATAAACACCCAGCTCAGGGAGTTCCCTGGTGGCGCAGTGGTTGAGAATCCGCCTGCCAGTGCAGGGGACACGGGTTCGAGCCCTGGTCCGGGAAGATCCCACATGCCACGGAGCAACTAAGCCAGTGCGCCACAACTACTGAGCCTGCGCTCTAGAGCCCACGAGCCACAACTACTGAACCCCGCGCGCCTAGAGCCCGTGCTCCGCAACAAGAGAAGCCACTGCAATGAGAAGCCCACGCACCACAACGAAGAGCAGCCCCCGCTTGCTGCAACTAGAGAAAAGCCAGCGTGCAGCAATGAAGACCAAACGCAGACAATAAAAAAAAAAATAAGAAGAACAACTTAAAACAAAAACCAAAACACCCAGCTCAGGTCACTGCGGTTTTACTCACCCTTTTCTTCTCTTCTCTCTCTCTCAGTAAGGTATCTCTGTCCACCAGCTTGACCACAGTGGGCAGTCCTGAAAGGCCAACAGCCGTGAGACGAGGCCGAGCCCTGCGCTGCCCACACCACTCCCGCCCACGGGGCCCCCGAGAGAAGCCGGGGCCTCCTTCCTGCTCGCATAGGTCAAATGTTAATTGTGCTGTGGGGAGGCCTTGCTGCTCAAGACCGAGCACCCAGGAGTCATAAAATAAGACATTCATCTGAGTGTTTAAAATCCAATAATTTTCCATGCAGCCCAAACTCCCACCAAGTCGAAACACAAGCTGTGAAACTTGCTGACGATCCACATGACACAGGCTGCCTCCCACGTGACAGGCCATGAGAAAAGGCGGCCAGTGGCCCCGCAAAAACAGGGCCGCCGGGCAGTCAGGCCGCAGGAGAGGAGGTGCTGGCAGTGATGCCCACGAAGGTACAACTACAGGTCCCCCAGGACCACACATCACGGGGGGTTCACCACGTAAAAGGCGGAGCGTCCTCGGACCCGTCCCGGAGTTCTTCCTCTCAAAAGCAATCTCCACCCTGTGTCCCTCCCCTGACCCGGTGTCACGCCCAGAGGACCCACCTTCATGGTCTTCAAACCGCACCCCCAGCTCAGGCAGGATGTCGTCCCGCAAGGCATCGCTGAGCTGCAGGACCTCGGGGACTGTGGACAGAGGAAGCGGTTCGGTCCACTGGGCCCGGAAACGCCCGGGCCCCACGGAAGAGCGCCCCCCTGTGCCTCTGGAGGGGCCGGGCTATTCCACTGGCCACAGATGCAGGAGAAGCCGAGACACAGAGGTCGCGGCCACTGGTGAGCCCAGAGCAGCCCCTGGACCCGTGGCCTGTGCACCGGCTCAGGGCCCTGCTCAGAGGCGGGCACTGACCGCAGAGGTGCACGGACTGGGGAGAGCCCTGCGGGCGGCAGGCCCAGGGGCACTAGGATTCTGCTGCACAGGAATGAGCTCCCCGGTCACTCGGGAAGGCGCCTGGGAGCGCCGAGCCCCCGCGGCCCTGGCAAGGCGATCCTGAGAGAGGCGGCCGCGTCCCACCGTCCAGGGCCCCGGCCCAGCAAGGGATCAGAAGGGGCCAAAGGCCTGGGGGTGGGACCCACGCCCCACCTCGGTGACACTCTGCCTTGGGCACTGGCGCTCCTGGCCAGCCTCGCCCCAGCCGAGGGAAGTGGTCGCCCAGAGCAGGGCTTGAACGGGCAGCGGCCCGGGGAGCCTGGCCGGCCCACTGGCTTTGAAGTGCCTCTTCCAGGAGAGATGGCACACACGCAGCAGCCAGAGTGGGCAGAGCTGAGCAGACGGCTGGCGTGGCCTCTGGGCCTGACGGGACGGGCCCTTCAAGTCTGGACAGTGTTAACCTCTGCACCACCTGGTTAGGGCCGGTGAAGGCCCACGAGCTCGGGGGAGCCTGGGAGAGTCCTGTAACGGCCATCACGGACGGCGCCCAGGGTGTCTGATGCCCAGCCAGACCAGGGAGAGGCCAGCCCGTTTATACTTGGGCTTGAAGAGTCCATATGGGCTCAAGCCCAGCTAAACACGTTCATGCAGACGTCAGGAGAGGCTCACCCGGACATTCCAGCTCTGAGACCCTGACCTCAGGGTGAAGCAGATTCAGCTCCGGGCTAAGAACTGGGCCAGTGGGAACTCCAGCTGGCGCCAGCAAAGCAGACCCCTCCCGCCCTGCGCTGTCCCTCCCCGCAGCACTGACCACGGCCCACGTGGTCACTCACTCACCTGTCCTGTCTCCACTGTGTCCCCAGAACCCGGGGTGCTCCCACAGCACTGTGCAGGTGCCCCGCAAGTCCACTCACGGGTGAATGAATGAACGGACGATGCCCCACACATCTCAGGGGATGCCCGAGCCCCGGCCACACGTGCGAGACGCACAGTCTCCCGCTTCCCAGCACCAGTCAAGGAAAAGCCCCGTTCCAGCCCCGCAGCAGGGCTGGTGGGACGAGGCCCTTTGTATCTGGTCCCTCCCCTCATTCTGCCCCTCGGGGCCCCTTGCTCAGACGGGTCCCCCCAGAGCCCTGAGGAGACCCCAGGGCACCGGCCCAGGCAAGTGCCCAACGGATGCTTGCTCACCGTAACGGGAAGGGAAGCAGGCTGGCCCTGCCATCATTGCCACCAACTCCCCTCCACACCCTCAGACCCAACCCCGCCTCCCCGCCATACCCCCAGGGGAGGGACACCCCTCCCTGGGGCCCCTCAGGCGCCATCCTCTAGGTGGCCTCCACAAGGCTGAGAGAGCGACCCTCACCTCCATCTGAGACCTGCTCTGGTCCACGGAGCTCAAACTGGGCCCCGGGATTTCCTTCCAAACCTTTTTCTCACTTTAGGAGCCGGCTTTCTCTTCCAGCCTCTCCCGACTTACATTTCTGAAGAGGGTCTAGTGCCCACCATAAAGAAAGAGCTCCTACAGCTCAATAAGACAAATGACCCAAGTAAAAATGAGCAAAGGGGGACTTCCCTGATGGTGCAGTGGTTAGGAATCCGCCTGCCAATGCAGGTGACACGGGTTCGAGCCCTGGTCTGGGAAGATCCCACATGACGCAGAGCAACTAAGTCCGCGTGCCACAGCTGAAGCCCACACACCTAGAGCCCGTGCTCCGCAGCAAGAGAAGCCACCGCAATGAGAAGCCCGCGCACCACAACGAAGAGCAGCCCCCGCTCGCCGCAACTAGAGAAAGCCTGCGCGCAGCAACAAATACCCAAAAAACGCAGCCAAAAATAAATAGATTTATTTTAAAAAATTATTAAAAAAAAAAAAAAAAAAAACGAGCAAAGGGCCTGAATAGACAACTCTCCAAAGGAGAGGTTCAGACGGCCAAGCAGCTCGTTGTCACTACTCGTCAGGGAAAATGCAAATCAAAGCCGCAATGAGATTCCCCTTCACACCCACCAGGACGGCTATTAACAATAACAGAAAATAAAAGGGACTGACAAGGATGTGGAGAAATTGGAACCCTCGCGCGCACTGCTGGTGGGAACACATAATGGTTCAGCCACCATGCAAAACACTTTGGTGGGTCTTGAAAAAGTTAAACACAGAATTACCGTGTAATCCCACAATTCCTCTCCTAAGTGTGTACCCAAAACAACTAAAACAGGGACCCAATCTGATGCTTACACATGCATGTTCACAGCAGCCCTGTTCACCAAAGGTGCAAACACCCATCAACGGCTGAATGGATACATGGAAGCGGTACACGTATCTGGCGATCACTCTGCCCTAAAAACATGAAGCACCGCCACGTGCTACAGTGTGGACAACCCCGAAAACATTCTGCTGAGAAGCCAGAGAAAAGAGGTCACACTGTGTGACTCCATTTATGTGAAATGCCCAGAACAGGTCAACCCAGAGACAGAACACAGGTTGGTGGCTGCCAGGGGCTGGGGCAGGGGGCGTGACCCTGGAGGGTGGAAACATGCTGGGACCAGGAGACGGTGGCTGCACAACACTGGGAAGGCACTCAGCGCCACTGAAGGGGTCACTTTACAACGGCCAGGCTTACGTTACGCGAGTTCACTTCAGTAAGTTATTTCTGTTTAAAGGAAAACCCCAGTGGGATATTTTCGAGGAATTCAATAAACCAACTCTTAAACATATGGAACAAAGGTCTCAGAACAGCTAATGCAACCTTAAAAGAGCACAGACGGGGAGCTTGCCTCCAGGGTGGGGTGCGGGGAGAAGCCCGTACATGGAGACAGAAGATGCCGTCCCCCACCCCGCCCACCTGCCATGCCAGCAGGAGTGAAGCCAAGGCTCTTGGGGTCTTCCCAATGCTGTGCAAATCCGGGTCTGAAGTTGCGGCTACTGAATCTGGGGCTGGGATGGAACCTCATGCAAGGCCCAGACAGGAGCGGAGGCTGCCCCGTGGAGAAGAGGCACTGGGACAGCAGTGGGGATGGGCGGATCTGTGTGGACTGGCTCCCAGTGGTGGGTGCACAGAGACGGGGCAGCCGGTGGCTGGCAGGGCCCCTTCTGGAAGGAAGCAGCTGCACCACCACGACGGAGCCCAGCAAAGGAAAACAGGTTTCCCTGGACGTGGGCCAAGGCGGCGACTTTCCCAGGGCACCTGGCAAAGCGTGCTAGCCCCGGGAACCTCACAGCCCTGCAGACGCCAAGGGGCTCTGACTCCAGGCTCTAGAAGGGAAGGAGCGTGTCTCTGTGTGGCCATCTGCTGGATGCCCCTGCCAGCACCTCCCCGTACCCTGCAACTGCGGTCCGCACCCTTCCCCGTGTGTACTGTCCATAGAGCCACAAGGCTCAGGGCGGGGCAGCCTGCATCCATCAGGGCTGGTTACTGTGGGGCGGGGCTGTGATACGGGAGTGGAAAACAGATGGGCAGTGAGCAGGGAGACCTTGTCAGGCGCAGGCTTGGAGATGCTACAAAAGGAGACGGGCTCCACCCACAGATGAACGGATGAGCAAAATATGGTCCATCCACACAATGGAATGTTACTCAGCCTTAAAAAGCAAGGGAGAGGCTTCCCTGGAAGAGCACAGTGGTTAAGAATCCGCCTGCCATTGCAGGGGACACAGGTTCAAGTCCTGGTCCGGGAAGATCCCACATGCCGCAGAGCAACTAAGCCCGCATGCCACAACTACTGAGCCTGCACTCTAGAGCCCGTGAGCCACAACTACCGAGCCCGCGTGCAACAACTACCGAAGCCCGCGTGCCTAGAGCCCGTGCTCCGCAACAAGAGAAGCCACTGCAATGAGAAGCCTGCGCACCGCAACGAAGAGCAGCCCCCGCTCGCCTCAACTAGAGAAAGCCCGCGTGCGGCAACCAAGACCCAGTGCAGCCAAAAATAAATAAATAATTTTTTTTTTTTAAGAAAAGGAAGGGAATCCCGACCCAAGCTACAACGTGGATGAACCTTGAGGACGTTACGCTCAGTGAAATAAGCGAGACGTAGAAGGACACATGCTGTCTGATTCCACTCACATGAGGTCCCTGGAGAAGTCACATCCAGAGAGACAGAAAGTAGACGGTGGGAATGAGGGGTTGCGGGAGGGGAGGGGAGTGCGTGTTTAACGGGGACAGATGTTTGGGAAGATGGAAAGTTCTAGAGATGGATGGGGGTGATGGTTCAAAACAATGTGAATCACTTAAGGCCACTGAACTTTACACTTAGAAATGGCTGAGGTGGAAACTCCTACATTGTGTACATTTAACCACAATAAAAGAACGACAACAGCTAATGGCTACCATCTCTCCAGTGACGCCCTGCCGGTCTCCCATTCTGACCGTGTGCCCGTCCCGGCCCTTCTAACTTCTTCCCAATTTCCCAAGCCTCTCCTGGTCACACACCCACACTCCACATCCCTGCTGGCCAGGCCTGAGCTCTCTGGCCAAATGGACTGTGGGCACTAAAGGAGAAACTGCTTCTTTCTTCTCTGTCGGTAGAGCCCCCCTGCTCTGCTGGCCCTGGGACAGGCCCCGGCCAGCTCCCGCCCCACCCCGGGGCCTGCCCACTCCCCACTGAGGCATAGCTCCCCTGGAGGCTCCCTGACCGCCTATCTGGCCTCTGCCGGCTCCACCCTTGGGAGGCCCCACCCGGATGAGCTCCAGGTGTGACTTCTCATCACACAGGGGACTGGGGGGGGGGGCACAGCACACCAGGCGACGACAGTGGGGGTCTGCCCCGACCCCCACGTGACCCCAGGCGAGGCCTCTACCTTCCAGGGGCTTCGCTGCCCACCTCTGTTCAATCACGAACATTAAAGAAGCAACGTGAGGACAGCAGCTGGACCAGGCCCGGAACCTCGCAAGGTCAGTTTTAGCCGTGGTGGTCATTTGTGAGTCCAGACCACCACAGTAAGAAGCAGACTGCCTGACTGAGGCCACTCACCGCCCACTTAACAACTGCTCAAAACTGGCCCCAAAGACAACACGTTTGATCCCAGCTCATCCCAAGTCCCCAGGGCCGCTGGCGAGGCCCCGAGCAGAACCTAGAACTGTCCCCAGCAGAGGCTGTGCAGTCACCACGGAGCCTCTGCAGGGCAGGGACAAGGACACCTCCAGTCCTCACCCTGCGGACGCCCCAGAGAGCAGAACCGAGTCACCACAAACAAAAGAGGTGAGGAAACGCTGGCCCCTCAGTGTCCCCAGGCTCTGCTCGGCTGCCCTGACCGTAGGGGCACTTGGTCTAGACGTCTGCGTGGCTACCAGGACTTGACTGGGGCGGGGGGCGTCCCTGGATCTCGTGATCAGAGGCCAGGACTTGACTGGGGCGGGGGGGGGGGGTCCCTGGATCTCGTGATCAGAGGCCAGGACTTGACTGGGGCGGGGGGGTCCCTGGATCTCGTGATCAGAGGCCAGGACTTGACTGGGGCGGGGGGTGTCCCTGGATCTCGTGATCAGAGGCCAGGACTTGACTGGGGCGGAGGGGGTCCCTGGATCTCGTGATCAGAGGCCAAGACTTGACTGGGGCGGGGGGCGGTCCCTGGATCTAGTGATCAGAGGCCAGGACTTGACTGGGGCGGGGGGGGGGGGTCCCTGGATCTCGTGATCAGAGGCCAGGGACGCTGCTCATCGCCTACAGCACCCAGGACAACATGCAGCAGAGAACCGGCCAGGCGTGCCCAGGCCACGGAGCGCGTGACGGCCTCACCTCTGTGCTCACGGGCGACCCTTCGCACTCCTTCCCGGAACTCCGACAACACCTGCAGGTACGGCATGACTGTGGGCTCGAGCTGCGGAGAGAATATTTTGGGTCACCGAGAGACCAGCCACCCTCGTGTTTATGAAGGACAGAGCCCAGTACACGCGCCGCAGGGCAGGGCTGCCAAGGGACGTGTGGCTGGCGGACGCCCCGTTGTGACCCGCGTCCAGGGTGCGCGTGCCCATCCCCAACGGTCGGCTCATGGACGCGGGGGCGTCCCGCGTGGCGGCGCGGACAGCACAGTAAGAGGGTCCCCTTCCCCCCAGCGAACTGAGTCCTGTGGGCGGCCCCGCCCAGTGGCTCACAGGAGCCCCTTTGTCTCAGGCAGACACACGGCTGTTAAAAGCCTGTCCGTAAGGTGACACTGAGCGTTCCCAGGAGGGATGGTTTTCTGAGGCTGAGGCCGTTCCTCCTGGGCTGGGGCCTCCCTTCCACCGGGGCCGGCACCACAGAGCCCGGCCGTGCTTGGGTCCGACCTGAGGCCACACACACGCCTGTGTACCATCAACTGTCTGCTGTCCACACGCACCCTCACGTCTGCGCAACACTGAACCACCCGCGGTGACTCAGAGGTGGCTGTGGGACGCAAAGCCCACTGGAAAAGGAAAACCCAAGAGGGCGAATCCAAACCAGAGAAATAACAATTTTATGGAAAACCTTTTTTGTTACATCTACCATATTTTTCCACTAGACTTTTGAGCAAGGTCTCTGTGCCTCCGTGCAGCTCAGTGACCAAAATCCCAACGATCAAATGCAAAGGCTAGTGAGGCCACCAAGCCCTCAGCACGGCCTAAGCCACTTCAGGCCCAATCTTGCGCGTGGGCTGAGGACACGCCTACCCACCCACACACGTACACGGCCGCAGGGGAGCCTCGCTGCGGGGAGCTGGCCAGCGTACCTGAGGTCGGCCTGGAGGAGGGTCTCAGGCCAGCACCCCCAGCGGCCCAGCTGACTACACTACCCGAGCACACGCTGTAGACCGCTCAGTACTAGGTGGTTCAAGACCTGCTCCTAAAACCATGCAGGTCTGGAAGTAAAGCCGTGAACTCTGGAAGGCGTGACTTCGGGCCTGTCCTTCGGCCCAGCTGGCACCCACCACGCTTCTCGGGGCCGCTTATTCCAGGCAGCTGTCTTCAAAGGGCGGGTGGAGGAGGCTTGGGGGCCAGAAACACCAGGCATCCGATGCTGGACGCATTTTTTTATTTTTTATTTTTGTGGTACGCGGGCCTCTCACCGCCGCGGAGGCTCAGCGGCCATGGCTCACGGGCCCAGCCGCTCCATGGCACGTGGGATCCTCCCGGACCGGGGCACGAACTCACGCCCCCTGCATCGGCAGGCGGACCCTCAACCACTGCGCCACCAGGGAAGCCCTGGACACATTTTTTTAAAGCTCAAAGGCAGACTTCCTTCCAAGGTGTTTCTAGTGTGTGTTTCTCCTTAAAGATAATACACGTCTAGTATTGCTTACACGAGAAAACAAAGCAACCGCGTGGGTTTCCTTCCTAAAAAGCACCAAGTACCACAGCAACAGCCACTTCCAAGGCTGACAAGGGGCCCGGGGACAGGGCCTGGCATTCTGTTTCCTGGGGTGCAAGTCAGCTCCCGGGGAAACACCCCTAAACTCCGTCCGCAGGAGAGAGTGCCTCACGCCGTCCCTCACTGGGTAACAGGACTTTTAAAAGGTTTTGCCTTTTTACTTTGGACTTGACCCGTTACGTGTAAGCATTTATATGTGCCTTCTAACCAAATACTTAAAGAGCGTTCCCAACCAGGGGAGGAGGGCGAGCGCGTCTCAGATGAACCTGAGTGTGTGCCTGTCCTACGTGATGTTCCTCCCGCAGCAGAAACCGTGTGTCTGCCCGGATGCCAAGTTCGAAGGAGACACCAACAACCACTGGCGAGTTTTCTCACTTGCACGGACCCACTGGACAGACGGTTCCACATGTCGTCTGCCTACAGGTGCACGCACACCGGGAAACGCGAGCGTGGGACTCCTGACGCCCTATGGCCGTGGTGATGCCCCGTGGCCATGGCCCAGATGCTTGGGGGCTGAGGACCGTCCCGTGCAGCCTGGTCTCCTGGGACCGAGCTCACAAAGACAACACAGCTGGTGGTGAGGACGGGGGCGGACTGTGCCCAACTCCCCAGCCAGGCCGAGACTCGGCCACGTGGGGCTCAGGCTGGAGGGCCCAGGGCAGGATGGGACCTACTGCTGGTCTCAGACGCCCCAGGAGGGAACACCAAATTGGCGGGGTGGCCAGCAGGGAGCTTCTCTGGGCCCAGGTGTGCTTTACTCACATTGAGGCTGGTTCCAGGTCCTCCAACGGGGAAACCCAGAGAGCTTTCCTCTTCTATGGCCCCGAAGATCTAGGGAAGAAAGAGGCATGCAGGACAGGAGGTCCTGAGAGGTGGGAGGCGGGGACCGGTCCTCGAAACACGCCGCTGCGCCCGGGAGGGGTGGGCCGAAGTGCCGACGGCCTTGCCGGGTGGGGAGAGATGGAAACCTAGGCCTGGGTGCCCCCGCACCTGACCCAGGACGAGGTCTGGCTCCCGCTGCCCTTCCGGCCCCTTCCCAGCCTGAGCCGCTGGACCACGGAGCCCCCTGAAGAGGACCCGGGACTTGTCAGCACGAAGTGGGCGTGGTGAACAACATGTTAGGGCCACTTGTGGGAGAAAGCCCTTGTGCTTTTCAAACCTCCAGACAGGAGGGGAAAAGCAGAGGCAAAGAGGCGAAATTGCTCGGAGCGAGGGCAGGGGCGGGGGGCTTGCTGTCTCGGGCACAGGCGTGGCAGGACCTGAGAACAGAGCGGCGCGGCTCCCGTGACCCGCGGGCCCGCACTGGCACGGTCGCAGGGGGCTCACCTTCAGCATGTGCGTGAGGTACCGGGCGATGCTCTCCAGCAGGGCGCGGTTGGGCCTCCTCCTGGCGGCCTTCCGCGCTGCCATGTAGTGGTTGCACTGGCCGACCAGAGCCCGCATCTCCTCCAGGACGGTGCGCGTGTCGACGTTATCACAGAGCGCCTCGTGAACCGCGGCCTTCTTGTCGTAAAAGCTGAACGGGAAGCGGAAGAGGAAGGCGGGGGGCGTCAGACAGACGACCTTCCCGGGGCGGCCCGTTCTGAGCGTGGCTCTGCACGAGTGGGAGGGACGGCGCCACCGGCCTCCCCACTGGCGGGCGTGCTGCGGGGACCGCCCGTGGGCCCCAGAGAGAAGGCGCCGCCTCACCTCTTGTTCAGCTCTGTTTCCTTGTCTTCCCACTTCTCAAACTGACCGGCTACCTCAACGGGGGCTCGGAGGAGGTCTTTCACGTTTAAGAAAAACTCCTAAAATATGAAAATTCCTTTTAAGAGCATTCAGACCTTTCCATCCCAGAGAAACCTGGGAAAGAGCCGTTCCACTGACGTGCCTCCACTGCAGGTGCGATCTGAACGTCACACAGGTGTAGGAAGGGAAGGGAAAGGTTTTCCTTTGAGACAAGTGGGTCCGGTTTCAGCCTTGGGGGCCCGAGGTGCAGCCAGCGGGTGGGGCTGAATGAGAGGCGCCACACGTGACATGAGGTGTCTTGGGAAGGTGGCGCGGAGCTGGCCTCCCCCCAGAGCTTAGTGGCCTTGGCCACGTCCCGTTCCCTCTGGGGGACACGGGGAGCAGGCACCACCTCCCCCTGTGCTGGCCCAGAGCTGCCTCGGGGAGGCGGGACCCACGTTCAGGAGCTTCTCGTACTGCAGCGCCGACTCCATGGTGTTGGCCGAGTAGTCCAGCGCGTCCTTCCACGAGTGCATGAGGAAGGCCAGGCGCAGCTGCCGGGCTGGGGAGAGAGGCGCGGGGCTCCTTACCTCCCGAGCAGCTCCAACCCCGTGCCTCCGACAACAGAAGCGTCCAGGCCTCTTTACCTGAGTGCTTCTTCAGCGCGTCTTTAATGGTGATGAAGTTCTTGAGCGACTTGGACATCTTGCAGCCGGCGATGGTCAGGTGGCCCGTGTGCAGGAAGTACCTGACCCAGCAGTCGTTTTCAAAGTAGGCCTGCGTGGACAGGGCGGGCGCGGGGGTCAGGGGCGCTGCTGCGGCCCGGACAGCGGGTGCCGGCCGCTTTCTGGGCACCTGACGTGCAGAAGGAGTGCCGCCCAGCGTGAATCCGGGCCTGTGCTGCCAAGGGCCAGGCTGCTCACACGCGAGCCGGACTAAGTAATGTGGTTCAGAGCCCCTGACGTGGAGGCCAGGCTCTGCTGGGGAGCACCTCGCCGCCCCCCGTGTGTGCCCAGGACGGCGACCTCGCCCCTACCTCCGACTGCGCCAGCTCATTGTCATGGTGGGGGAAGCGGAGGTCGAAGCCCCCTCCGTGAAGGTCCATTGAGGCTCCGAGGAGGGTGCCTGCCATGGCCGAGCACTCGATGTGCCACCCTGGACGCCCCTAGGGACCCAAACGTGGTGAGCGCCCTGACCGCCCCCTGTGACGGGCCGGGACTCGCTCCCCTGTCCACGACCCTCAGAACCCCTGAGCTCTATGGGAACGAGGGTCAAGTCCCGCACACGAAAAGATGAATAGGGCCCCAGGCTATAAAAGTCACAACAAGCTTCGCGAAGGCCAAGGAATCCCCCGCTCCCGACACCTCTTCCCACAGCTCTGGGCCACCAGGACTGTTGTCGCAGGGGATGTCGGAGGGCAGATCCGTCCCCTAGTACCCCGGGTCAGAGACTGTTGGGACAGAGGGGCCTCCGAGGCGGTCCAGTGCCACCACCCCAGCCATGCAGCGGAAGACGCAAGTCCCAGGAAGGCAGGGAGGTGACGGCCCCAGGCCCGGGGCCCCATCCCGGGTGCTCACCTTTCCCCAGGGGCACGGCCAGGATGGCTCCCCAGGCTTGGAGGCCTTCCAGAGGGCGAAGTCGCTGGGGGACCGCTTCTCACTCAGGCGCTCGGCCGAGACGCTCAGGTCGCCTGCGGACACAGGGGAGGCGGGTACTCGGTGGATGGAATTGTCTCGGTCCAGGGACGATTCAGGTACTTGTTTGTTAACTTGGTCAAGCCCTCCTTCAAGTTGACTGTGACCAGATTTTGGAGTTGCCCAGGGTCTAGATACAAAGCCCTAACCGCAAGCTCAGAAGCCACGGCCTCACAAGCCGGCGTCCAAGGGCAACGACCCCCGGACCTGGACCCGCACCCCCTGCCTCCACTGCCGCCCCACCTCGGCCCCTCGTCTAGGACAACGACAGCGCCTGGCCCAGAGTGTGAGGCGCTGTTCTCATGGGCTGCCTCGGGGACCCGGGCTCGTGTAGGCGGGATCTTATACTAACACCCGGCGGGCCTCTTGGCTGTGGTTCTGCGGGGTGTAAGGGCGACCAGGCTGCTGTGTGTGGCGCCCCCAGCCTGAAGGTGGCAAATCAGGACACTCACTGGGCCTCCCGTGTCCACACAGGGCAGCTGCGGGAAGGAGGCTATGGACCAGTCTAACCCCAAGAGCGAACGGGAGCACTGCTCCCTGGGCCAAGTTCCGTTTCCTTGGAAGACCCTCCCCCTCTCCCTCCCCACACCCGCTGAACGCAGATGAAGCCAGCCAGAACGGGAATCCACGGCCCCACGGGAGACGTCCCCAGACCACGTGCTGGGGCCACGGACACATCAGCCTCCTGAAAATGAACACCCACCGGTCAGCCCAGCCTGCAGGCGGAGCATCCCTGAGTGGGGAGGCAGTGGGGGCTGCCTGCTGGGTGATGGGGCCTGCCCGGCACTCAGGCCCTAGAGGGCCTCACCAGGGCGCCTGCTGGAAAACTCCAGAACAGGAATGACTCTCATTCTCCTGTCCAGGCTGCAAACGCAGGATGACTGGAAAAAGGCCACTTTGGGAGGGACACAGTGCAGACGGAGGCACTGCTGAACACAAAGACTGTGACGGTGAAACAGGCACTAAACGCAGAATACTTGGAAAACACGACCAAGAACCAGGAAAAGGCGCCACAGTTGGAAACGCAGGGGTAACTGCTATTAACATGTCGCTGGAAACGCAGGGGTAACTGCTATTAACATGTCGCTGGAAACGCAGGGGTAACTGCTATTAACATGTCGTTGGAAACGTAGGGGTAACTATTAACATGTTGTTGGAAACGCAGGGGTAACTGCTATTAACATGTCGTTGGAAACGCAGGGGTAACTGCTATTAACATGTCGTTGGAAACGCAGGGGTAACTGCTATTAACATGTTGTTGGAAACGCAGGGGTAACTGCTATTAACATGTTGGTGTCTTGACTTGTGGGTTTGTGGGTTTTTTAATCCATGTAAGAAGGACACAGACACATCCAGCAAACAGGACAAGCGCCACCCTGGTCTTGTATCTATTTTCTCACCGTGCGCATTTTAACCACGGCGTCGGCGACGGCAGTTACTCAAAAACGTAATCTGACCTGGCGCCAGGACCTTCTCTTTTACCCACCCTTTACCGGACAGATAACATACCTTGAGGTTTTAAACTTTTCTTTATAATGAACATGGTTACTCATGAATGTATCTAACTTTAAAAATTAACTTTGAAAACTTCTGTAACAGAGGATCTGCTGTCTCACGCGCCCTTCCCCCACTCTGCATTTGACACAAATGTCACTACCTGGTAACGCTTGCTATTCGCTCCTGATTCTGTACGGAAGAGAGAGAAACCACACGATCCCTCTGCTTCCCCCTCCTGGTGTCATTCCTGGTCCCCTGACGTGCCTCTCCCACCGTGAGCGCCATGATCTGAGTGGTCCGCCTCCGATGCCTGGCCCTGCTCAGCGGCCGTGAGTCTGAAACGCCGTTGGGTCGGATGGTCACGCTGTTAAACTAACTTGGTCTGTCTTTCCTCCATGTTTCTGTGTCGTCCTGTTTTAAGTTCTGATATCTCTTTAGAACAGAGCCCTTGAGGTAAAGATACTTGATCAAAACGTACGAACATCGTACAGTCGTACGTTGACGGCACTGTAACCTGTACAGTAAAGCTGCCTTTGTGTCCTGACAAAGACTCCTGAGTCTGTCTAAGGCCTGAAGTCTGGGGAGACTCTGTCAGCAACCCAGGACTTCAGTTCAGTCCTGGACAGTGTCTCCTCCAACCGCAGCCCGGAAATTCACAAGTCTGCCTGGCCGCTGACCATGCAACGGCATACAGACAGAAGTTTACCACCCACTAGACCCTCTAATTGTTTAATATCTTCTACAACGTCTAATACATCACATCTTTACAGCTACCTGTCCATTTATCGTCACATTTGAAAATCTGGACATAAGGCTGGTATATACTTATGCTCTAAGTATACCTAATGGTGAAATTTAAATAAGGACAGGGACTTTGCCAGTGGTGCAGTGGTTAAGAATCCGCCTGCCAATGCAAGGGACACGGGTTCAAGCCCTGGTCCAGGAAGATCCCACATGCCACAGAGCAACTAAGCCCATGCGCCACAACTACTGAGCCTGCGCGCCACAACCACTGAAGCGCACGTGCCTAGAGCCCGTGCTCCGCAATAAGAGAAGCTACCACACCGCAACAAAAAATAGTCCCCGCTCGCTGCAACTAGAGAAAGCCCACGCACAGCAACAAAGACCCAACACAGTCAAAGGAAAAAAAAAAAAAAAAAAGAACATCCTTTATCTTAAAAAAATAAATAAATAAATGTAAGGACGATAAAAGCGAAAACTGTACCCGTGGTTAAAAAAAGATGAACATATTTATGGCCAAAGTGCATCCCAGAAACGCTGGTGGATAAACAGCGTGTGTCCGGCAGTGTGAGAGCAGCCCCTGCACTGCTCCCCCCGATACACTGAGGGGGTGAAAGTAAACACTTATGAAAGACAAGTAGAATCCCGCCTGGCCCAGAAAAGGCACTGTGTCTCTGTTTAAAATGTTTGGATCAAGATGGGCCCGGGGCTGTCGTTATACATGGTCACACTCTCTGCGCTGAGAACACAGCCGCTCTGAGCTGCTGCCCGAGCTTCTCACGGCAGCAGGACAGCTCTGCCCACAGCCACAGTCTGGACTTCCAGATAAGGACCGGGCTTCAGTTCCCACCTTCCTTTTCCCACAGCCGCCTTACAAGTAACAGCTGCTCGCTCCTGCCCTGGGATGGGGGACTGCCCTTCCCCGCCCAGTGCCCACCTCCGGCCCTCCTCGTGGGATCGGTAAGTAAACAATCTTATGTCTACTCCCTCACTGGGGGTACTGCACGCCTTCGACCACAGCACCCTGGGGTTTTCCCTCCGCAGGCTCCCCGCTGCCCCGCGTGGTTCAGCACCATCTGATTCCTCTCCACACACCCACCTGGGTGCCCAGCACAGCCCACCCGACCCTTGGGTGCTCTGGGTGCCGAGAGACCAGCAAAGTCCAGCCCTATGGCCGAGGCCCCGAGGTCTGTGCGCTTCTCAGGATGGCACTGCAGCCACTCACTCTTCTGTTTCTTAAGTAATAATACATTTCAGGGGCTTAGTGCACAGAGCTCCTAAAATCCCTTTAGGTGAAAAACCACGGTCCCCGTGAACCTAGGTGACCCCGATCGTGTGCGGTGAGGCCACGGCTCCACTTGGCTCTGACTTCGAGCCGGTCCGTTTACCTTCCCCCTCCTGCAGGGCTTTCTGATCCCCGACGGCCTCAGGCACCAGCTTCCCGTAGCAGTGTCCCTCACTGTTGGCAAACTTCACCGTGTCGAAGTAGACGGACCCGTTTGAAACGTAGCTGGAAAACAAAGCCATTGGGGGAGGTGTGATGAGGTGCTCGCGGGCCGGCCTGGACACCCGCAGGCCGTTGGGGCATCTGCTCCAGCTGCGAGCCTCCCCTGGTTCAGCCACGCTGCAGGGAGGCCAGGAGGCTGTTCAAACAGAGCTGCTGTGTGGGCTGAGAGGGGCCAGGACAGGGACTCCACACTCCCTGACAGCCTGTCCCTCCGCCCTGCCACCCTTGCCTCTGTCTACACGCCACCACCTGCCCGGCCCGCCAGGCTCTGCCTCCTGGGAGCGTGGGGATTACTCCAGGCCGGGATGCCCTGTCTCCTCTCGCCGTGGCCCTGCCCATGTCACTCAGCTTGGCAGTCTGGAGTTGCCCCACGGTGACCGTGTGACGGGTGGGGGTGGCGGTGGTGGTGGTGCAAGGAGCTGTTGTCCTTTCGCGAGAACCCACGGCCTGGTCGCTGTGCCAGGCACTTCCTGCTGCTCCGAGGCCCCCGCCCGCCTCACCTCGCGCGAGGGGGACCGCAGCTCTCCTGGGCGGGGGCCTGGCATCAGCACACAGACGCCTGGCCCCCGTCCACAGGTCCACTTGCTGCCTGTTTCTGAAAACGCTGACTCAGAGACATGAAAAGCGTTCCACGCAGGCAGATGGTGAGGACGGTGACCTGGGGCCAAATCCCGGCCCGGCAAGGATAAAGGCCACCCGCCTTGGGACCCGACACGAGGAAGACTCTGAGTGCCCACACCACGTGGCCTGCGTCTCCAAAGACCTGGAGGTGCCCAAGGGCAACAGCGTGCTGCTTTGGGGACCTGGTGACGCGTGGCCTTAACTGGGAGCTTCCCAGTGGACCAGGGGCCAGGTGGTACCTACAGCATCTCTCACTGTGGTCCCCAGGGCAGGCCACGGGCCTGGGCAGAGGTGCTGGCCAGCCCCTTGGGTGGGGGTGGCCCCAGGTCCTGGACTAGGCCCCAAGCTGTATGATCAAACCTGCCGGGGGCTTCGGGGACAGGCTGGGTGTAGCCAGCACCACCCTCCTGCTTCCCCTTCCTGCCTGGAACAAAGACATGGCCTCCGTACAGCTAAATGGTTGTTTGAACAGCCGCCACTACCAAGGAAAACCCAGAGGGTTCTCTTACAAAACAACTGGGAAGCTGAGAACCAAGTGGCACAGAGGAAAGCGGTTGCCGATAAGGCGAAGTTACGGCTCAACCGTGTACTCCAGATCCACACGCTGGAGCCCCGACCCCTAGCACCTCGGAGTCTGACTGTATTTGGAAAGAGGGTCTTTACAGAGGGAATCAAGTTAAAATGAGGCCATTAGGGTGGGGTCCTAATCCAGTACGACCAGCGTCCTTATAAGAGGAGATCGGGACACAAAGGGAGGGACGAGCGGCACGTGTGCACGCACAAGGAACCCCTGGAGCTGTGCACTGACTCTTCTGTGGTTTGAGCTGCCTGCCGCGTGGTGCTTTGTAACGGCAGCCCCAGGGCACCACCACCCTGAGCAGCAAAACCGTGCACTCCCCTGCTCCTGGTCTGGAGCCAGAGGAGAGCCGCTCTCCCTGGAAAACCTGCCTGGAATGCTGCGCAGCCCCGAGCAGGGCCCCAAGCTCACCCATAACCGTTGTCCACAATCTTCCGGACGAAGTCCACGATCTCCGGCACGTACTCACTAACGCGGGTTAGGACATCTGGAGGGAGGACCTGGGGACAATGACAAAGTCCTGGTTCAAGGGCAGCTGCAGCACTGCTGGCGCCCAGAAGCCCCCCCCCCCCCCACGCTCATCTTTAACTGAATTTACTTGCAAAGCGAAATGGTCTGGATCCCACAAGGCCTTCTGGTCATGGGGGATCCTCAGCCCAAGACAGCAAGGTCAAGACAGTCGGCGACACTTACGTTCAGGGCTTCCATGTCTTTGTGGAACTCCGCTTCCCAGAACTTGGGCAGTTTGGAGAAAATAGAATTGTCGCTCACTTCACTGCCATGCATGGAATCCAGCCAGTCGGAAAGCAGATCCTTTGCTTCTTCCAACAGCACCTGAAGAAACAGAAACAGAACATCCGCACACACGTGCAAGTTTCACGGGCTCACAGCTGGCACGGTCAATCCGTGTCGCTCAAGGCCTCGGATGCACAGACGCGGCCCCAACCCAGGAGACCACGGCGCTCCCACGGATGGCCTGGCGGTTAAGAGGCCGGAGTGTTCAGAGCGCTGACTGTGTCGCCGGAGGGTCAGGGTGGGCTTGGGGAGGCCCAGCGGTGCAGTGGGGCTGCCTGGGGCAGGGTGGGAGAGCACGTGGTGTGGTCACCCACAGCCTGGACACTTGAGTGCTCGAGGGGAGGGTCACAACAGGAGGTGGAGCCACGTCCCGGTGGGAAGTCTCCAAGGCCACGCCGCCCTGCCGGCCACATGCCATTGACCAAAGGCCCCGTGTTACGACCACAATGGTGCAGCATGGGTACGAGTCGCGTCCTGTCGCCGCAGCACTCACGCCACACACAGGAACGTCCATCTGAGACATGATGCGACAGCATCAGGGCTGCATCCGGAGTCCTGAAGGCCAGGGGGACCTGGAGCTCTGCCCTGGAGGAATCTAGTGTTTTTGCTCATTAACCGGAGCCGACAGACGTGGGGACAGGCAGGCGGTCTGCGGTCCACTGGCAGGGGCGGAGGCAAAGACCAAAGGGTGGAGGGAGAGGGCGCAGGGAAGCTGGGCGTGGAAGCGGTGGCAAGGGCACCCCCTGTGGCAGCTCCCAGACAGAACAGAGCCGCTCATGTGCTGCTGCGCTGGAGGGCAGCAGGGGAAACCTCCCAGGACCAGGCTGGTGCCCAGGGGCAGAGCCTGCCCCATGCGGAGGGGCAGAAAGCCCACCCCCACACTCGGGATCGACACAGATCATGACCAAGCAGAAGAATGAGATTCCAATCAAACAAACTTCTAGATAATTCTTGGGTTTCCAAACAAGAAATCAAAATGGAAATAAAAAACCGTTCAGAAGCAAATAATGTCAAAATACGTGGAAGTAGCAAAAATGATACTTAGAGGAAAATTTATGGCCTCAAATGCTTAAACCAGAAAATGAGCTGAAGTCCTGAGCTGCCACTCTGTCCCGACAATGAGCGAAAGGCTGCGTAACTACTCCTCTTAGATCCGTAAGGGAAAGAGGCCCAGGGCAAACTGCCGCCCCTTGAACTGCAGAGAGACAGGCAGGTACAGAGAACCGCCATTTACCGGAGCAGAAAGCGCCTGGGACCCAGTGACGGGCAGGGAGGCCGGAACTGAAACTGACCACCCGCTGGAGGCTCGGTGTGGACGAGTCTGAGATCAAAACTCCAGGGCGACCCAGCCTTTGGGGCCCCACAAATTTGTGAGATTTACCTCTAGGAGCCCTGAGGGTTACTCACAGTAAATATTGGAGAAAAATGCCCTCATGCTTCCAGCAGGGGGAGAGGAAAAGGAACTGCTCGGGAATATGACAAAGCCTTCTGTTCCTAACAAGACTGCCCTCAGGAGGAACCAGCTAGCCAGAACCTAAGCTGCTGGGGTTCCAGCAGAGCCTAACTGACCTGCGGGAGGAAAACGTCCACCTCCAGGCCCCCCCACACATCCTGCCCCATCTAAGGGGGAGGGGAGGAGAAACCCAGAAACACCTGTGATGTTCACAGGCCACGGGCATAGGCCACTGAAGGACTGAGACCCATCACAAGACCACAGAGGGCGTCCTCCCCACACCTCGCCACACGACTACTGACAGCAGCTCCTTCTACCCAGTACATCATGTACTAACTATCATGGAAACAAATCACAAGGCGAACCGAAAGCCGAAACGCCACTTTTCTGAAAAGACAGAGAGAGCAACAGGACCAGACGTGGCAGGGATCCTGGGATTATCAGACCAGGGATTTAAAACAACCGTGACCGATATGCTAAGGGCCCTAGTGGACAAAGCAGGCAGCGCGAAGCCAGGTGGGGAATGTAAGCAGAGAGACGGAAATCCCAAGACAGGACCAAACAGAGATGCTAGAGGGGAAAGCACCGAAGTGGAAATGAAGAACGTCTCTGATGGGCCTGACTGGACGTGACTGAGGAAGGAGTCTCAGCCTGAGGAGATCTCAGTAGCAGCCTCCAAAACTGAAAACCAAAAAGCCTTTGTTCTCAGAGGCTGACAAAAAATAACAGAACAGAGATCTCACTTGTCGCGACTAAGACTCGGCACAGCCAAAATAAATACATAAGTAAATAAGTAAATAAATATTAAGGCTTCCCTGGTGGCGCAGCGGTTGGGAGTCCGCCTGCCGATGCAGGGGACGCGGGTTCGTGCCCCGGTCCGGGAAGATCCCACATGCCGCGGAGCAGCTAAGCCCATGTGCCACAACTACTGAGCCTGCGCTCTAGAGCCTGCGAGCCACAACTACTGAGCCCGCGAGCCACAACTACTGAAGCCCTCGCACCTAGAGCCCACGCACTGCAACGAAGAGTAGCCCCCACTCGCTGCAACTAGAGAAAGCCTGTGCGCAGCAACAAAGATCCAATGCAGCCAATAAACTTATTTTAATAAAGTCACAACCACAATACCCATTTAAAAAAAATATATAGAAACAGATATATACTGAACCATAAAATCTGAAAAAGAGATATATAACTGAATCACTTTGCTGTACACCTAGAGCTAACACAATACTGTAAATTAACTTTACATTAATTGAAAAAAAAATGGTTAGGGACTTCCCCGGTAGTGCAGTGGTTAAGAATCCGCCTGACAATGCAGGGGATGTGGGTTCGATCCCTGGTCTGAGATCCCACATGCCACAGAGCAACTAAGCCTGTGAGCCACAACTACTGAGTCTGCACTCTACAGCCTGCGAGCCACAACTACCGAGCCCACGCGCCACAAATACTGAAGCCCGCACACTCTAGGGCCCACGTGCCACAACTACTGAGCCTGCGCACCTAGAGCCCGTGCTCCGCAACAAGAGAAGCCACTGCAGTGACAAGCCCATGCACCACAGCCAAGAGTAGCCCCTACTAGCCGCAACTAGAGAAAGCCTGCGTGCAGCAACGAAGACCCAACACAGCCGAAAAAATAGTGATAATAAAAATAAAGATAAATAAAGTTAGCTTGTTGCCAATTAAAAAAAATTCAAAGTAAGCAGAAGAAAGGATATAATAAAAAATTAAAGCAGAGGGACTTCCCTGGTGGTCCAGTGGTTAAGACTCCGCGCTCCCAATGCAGGGCGCCCGTGTTCGATCCCTGGTCAGGGAACTAGATCTCACGTGCGTGTAGCAACCAAGAGTTCGCATGCACAACTAAGGAGCTCACGTGCTGCAACTAAGGAGCCAGCGAGCTGCAACCAAGGAGCCCTTGAACTGTAACTAAGGAGACTGCCTGCTGCAACTAAGACCCAGTGCAACCACACAAATAAATAAATATTTTTTTAAATTAAAGCAGAAACCAGGAAATTAATAGAGAAAATCAACAAAACCAAATGCTGGTTCTTTGAAAAGATCAATAAAATTGATGAGCCAAGTTAAGAAAAAAAGAGGACATAAATACTAATATCAGAAATGAAAGAGGGGACATCACTACAGATCCCATGGAAGTTAAAAGAAGAATAAAGGAATATTATAAACAACTCTGTGCCCCTAAATTTGATAACCTGAAGGGACCAATTCTTTGAAAGACATAATCTGCCAAAACTCACACGACATGATACAGAGAATCTGAATAAGCCTGTATCTATTAAAGAGATTAAATCAATAACTAATAACTTTCCAAAATAGAAAGCACCAGGCCCAGATGGATTCACTGCTGAATTCTGCCAACACTTAAGGAAAAAATTATACTAATTTTCTAAGTTTCTTTCAGAGGACAGAAGCAAAGAGAATACTTCCCAGTTCCTTCTAGGAGGACAGCATTACCCTAATACCTAAACCAGACAAAGACATTCCAAGAAAACCACAGATCAATATCTCTCGTGGGGGCTTCCCTGGTGGCGCAGTGGTTGAGAGTCTGTCTGCCTGCCGACGCAGGGGACACGGGTTCGTACCCTGGTCCGGGAAGACCCCACATGCCACGGAGCGGCTGGGCCTGTGAGCCATGGCCACTGAGCCTGCGCGTCCGGAGCCTGTGCTCCACAACGGGAGAGGCCACAACAGTGAGAGGCCCGCGTGCCGCAAAAAAAAAAAAAAAAAAAAAAAAAAAATCTCTCATGAATACAGATGCAAAATCCTTAACAAAATATTACCACATTGAATCCACAAAAGTATAAAAAGAATTATATACCACAACCAAGTGAAATTTATCACAAGTATGTAAGGCTGGTTCTACTTTATAAAATCAATTAATGTAAATCATCACATCAACAGACTAAAAAAGAAAAACCACAAGGTCATACCAATAGATGCAGAAAAAGCATCTGACAAAATGCAACACCCATTCATGATAAAAACTCTCAGTAAATGAATAGAGGGGAACTTCCTCAACTTAATAAACAAACAAACAAAAAACAGCTACAAAAAGCCTACAGCTAACATCAGACTTAGCGGTGAGAAATCGGAAGCTTTTCCACTAAGATGAGGTATAATGCGAGAATGTCCCCTCTCACCAGTCCTTTCCAACATCATACTGGAAGTCCTTGCTAATGCAATAAGGCAAGAAAAGGGCAAAAAAAGAGGATTATACAGGATTATAAGCCCATCGTAAGTTGCAAATATCATTAAGCTGAAAGTGCATTTAATACACCTAATCTACCCAACATCATAGCTTAGCCTAGCCTGCCTTAAATGTGCTCAGAATACATTAGCCTACAGTTGGGAAAAACCATCTAACACCAATCCTATTTTATAATTAAGTGTTGAAATATCTCATGTAATGTATTGAATACTGTTCTGATAGTGAAAAACAAAATGGTTGTCTGGGCACAGTGTAATTGTAAGTGTGTCAGTTGTTCACGCTGGCGATCTGAGGCTCACTGATGGTGCCCCGCATCCCAAGAGAGTACTGGACTGCATATCGCTAGCCCAGGAGAAGATCAAAATTCAAAGTATGGTTTATACTGTTTATTGCTTTTGCACCATCGTAAAGCCAAAAAATCCTAAGTCAAATTGTCAGAGGTCGGGGACCGTCTGTATATTGACTGGGAAAGAAGACAAAACTACAGGCCAGGAAATAAAAAGTGGAATTTGAAATTAAAACCACAATACCATTTACATCAGCATCCGAAATGAAATACATATATGCCTTACAAAATACGTACACGATCTACATGAGGAAAACTACAAAACTCTGATGAAAGAAATGGAGAGACATTTCATGTTTGGGGATAGGAAGGTTTAATACTGTTGAGGTGTCAGTTCCTCCCAACTTGATTTGTAGATTCCATTCAATCCTAATCAAAATCCTATCGAGTTATTTTATGGATATTGACAAACTGATTCTAAAGTGTACATGGAGGGACTTCCCTGGTGGTCCAGTGGCTAAGACTCCACGCTCCCAACGCAGGGGGCCCGGGTTTGATTCCTGGCTGGGGAACTAGATCCCACATGCATGCCGCACCTAAAAGATCATACATGCCACGTCCAAGACCCGGCGCAGCCAAATAAATAAATAGATAAATATTTTTTTAAAAAAAGTGTATATGGAGAGGAGGCAAAAGACCCAGAATAGCCAACACAATATTGAAGGAGAACAAAGGTGGAGGACTGACACTCCCCGACTTCAAGACTTACTGTAAAGCTACCGTAATCAAGACAGTGTGGCGTTGGTGAAAGAACAGACAAACAGAGCAATGGAACAGAACAGAGTCCAGAAACAGACTCATATAAATATAGCCAACTGTTCTTTGACAAAGGAGCAAAGGAGCAAAAACAGTTTCCAACAAACTGTGCTTAACAACTGGGCATCACATGCAAAAACCATGAATCTAGACCAAGACCTTACGCACTTCAAAGATGACCTTGGCTTTGACAATGACTTCTTCCACACAATACCAAATGCATGATCCATGAAAGAAAAGAATTGATAAGCTGGACTTTATCACCATTAAAAACTTCTGCTCTGGGAAAGACACTGTCAAGAGAATGAAAAGACAAGCCACATACCGGAAGAAAATATTTGCAAGAGACACATCTGATAAAGGACTGTTATCCAAAATATACAAAGAGCTCTCAAAACTCAATAAGAAAACAACCTGATTAAAAAAAGGTCCAAAAACATTAACAGACACCTCACCAAAGAAGACATAAAGATGGCAAATAAATATCAAGAGATGCTCCACATCGTGTGGCATCAGGGAAATGCAAATTAAAACAACGAGATACTCCGTACATTATTTCAATGGCCAAAATCTGCAACACTGACAACACCAAAGGCTAGTGAGGATCTGGACCAACGGGAACTCTCATCCGCCACTGGTGGGAGCGGAAAATGGTGCAGCCACTTTGGGGGACAGTTTGGCGGTTTCTTCAACAATTAGGGGCTTCCCTGGTGGCGCAGTGGTTGAGGGTCCGCCTGCTGATGCAGGGGACACGGGTTCGTGCCCTGGTATGGGAGGATCCCACGTGCCGCGGAGCGGCTGGGCCCGGGAGCCATGGCCGCTGAGCCTGTGCGTCCGGAGCCTGTGCTCCGCAACGGGAGAGGCCACAGCAGTGAGAGGCCCGTGTACCGCAAAAAAAAAAAATTAAACCTACTCTCACCACATGATCCAGCAGTTACGCTCCTTGGTATTTACCCAAAAGAGGTGAAAACTTGTGTCCACACAAAAACCTGCACATGGATGTTTACAGAAGCTTTATGCCTAATTGCTAAAACTTGGAAGCAGCCAAGATGCCCTTCAGTGGGTGAGTGCGTAAATACACTGTGGTCCGTCCAGACAATGAACTAACCTTCAGTGCTACAGAGAAGTGAGCTATCAGGCCATGAAAAGACACGGAGGAACCTTAAATTCACATTACTAAGTGAAAGAAGCCAATCTGAGCAGGGCACATACTGCATGATTCCAACTCTGTGATATTCAGAAAAGGCAAAACTATGAAGACGGTAAAAGGATCAGTGGTTACCAGGTGTTGGGGTGAAGGAGGGATGAACAGGCGAAGCACAGAGGATTTTTAGGGCAGGGAAACTACTGTGTGGAAGACTCTAAGGGCAGATACGTATCACTATACATTTGTCCAAACCCACAGAATGTACAACACCAAGACAGAACCCTAATGTAAACTATTGTGTGGGTGACGACAACGTGTCAGTGTAGTTTCCCCAGTTGTAACAAACATACGGCTCTGGGGGGGGATGCTGACAGTGGGCGTGGCTCTGTGTGTATGGGGGTGGGGTGGGGGGTACACAGGAAACCTTTATTTATCAAAACACGAAACCTGTTTTGCTGTGAACCTAAAACTGCTCTAAAACGATAAACTCTTTAAAAAATTTTTTTTGAAATAGAATAGAGAGGATCAACACATTCAAAGGTGGAGCTCTGAAATGATCCTTCAATATATAATATTGAAGGGCTTCCCTGGTGGCACAGTGGTTGAGAATCCGCCTGCCAATGCAGGGGACATGGGTTCGAGCCCCGGTCTGGGAAGATCCCACATGCCCCGGAGCAACTAAGCCCGTGCGCCACAACTACTGAGCCTGCGTTCTAGAGCCCGCGAGCCACACTATTTTGCCCATGTGCCACAACTACGAAGCCCACGTGCCTAGAGCCCATGCTCCGCAACAAGACAAGCCACCGCAATGAGAAGCCTGCGCACTGCGATGAAGAGCAGCCCCCTCTCGCCGCAACTAGAGAAAGCCCACGCACAGCAACGAAGACCCAACACGGCCATAAGTAAATAAATAAATAAATAAATAAAGCCCCAGCAGTATCTTGTATGGGACTCGACAAGCAAGGAGCATTCAAAACATACCTGGAGGGACTTCCCTGACAGTCCAGCGGTAAAGAATCCGCCTTACAACGTAGGGGATGTGGGTTCAATCCCTGGTCAGGGAAGTAAGATCCCACATGCCACAGGGCAACTAAGCCCGCGAGCCACAACTACTGAGCCCACACACCCAGGAGCCAGCGCGCCACAACTAGAGAGAGAAAACCAGCATGCCACAGCTAGAGAAGCCCACGTGCGGCAACGAAAGATCCCGCGTGCTGCAACTAAGACCCGACGCAGCCAAAAATAAATTAAATAAATAAATATTTAAAAAAGAAAACCATACCTGGAGAACAAAAACAAGGTGAGGCTTCCTACCTCTCCAGGCATTGGTGACAGACGCAGTGAGACTCACACAGAGTGGCTAACCTGACCTATGGAACAGAACTGAGACACGACACACGACAGAAAGGGGCTGAGGAAAGGGGGGCCTCCCGTATCTGTGCGGGGGAGAGGGGATTGGATCTCTACTCACATGACTTACAAAAACTAATTCTGGGGGATCAAAGACTTAAATGTGAACTGTACAACTTTAAAATCCTCAGAAGAAAATACTGAGGAATATATTCACGTTTCAGGGCAAGAAAGATTTCTTAAGACACAAAACTGCCAAGTATAAAAGGGAAAACAGATAAAGTTGAATACATTAAAACTAAGACCCTCTGTTATTAAAAGGAAGTGAAAAGAAGAGCCACAAATTAGGAGAAGGTGCTTGCAACACATTTAAATGAGAAAGGATTAGTGTCTAGGGAAAACCTAAGGATGCTTACAAACCAGTAAGAAGACAAACAGCCCAGTGGAAAACGGGGCAGAAGATGCATGTGCAGAATTATAGCCAGCAAGTGAACATGTGAAAAGATACTCAGTCTCAGGAGAGGCTGGAGAAATGCAAGTTCAAACCACAGTAATTACCACTTTACAGTACACGTTCCATTGATAAAAAGGAACGAATCCAGCAACACAAAGTGCTGGTGTATAGGCAAATTAACAGGACACTGGCAGCATGTTAGTAGGAGGATACATTTACATGTAAGACATCTGGTCCATAAGACGTTTGGTCCACACCAAAAAGCCTTTGAAGTGTGGTCCTATCTAAAATCATTTGGCATGGACCAGATATAACCATGGACGTTTTGGATGGGACCAAATTTCAAGGACCTCTTGGCATGGACCAAATGTCCTGCAAAGTCAGGAAAACAGAAAAGCACAGGGGTTGACAAGGTTGTGAAGACACTGGAACCCCTGTGCACTATGGAAAACAGCACGGCAGTGCCTCAGAATATTAAAAGTTGAGCTGGCGTACAACCTGCTTTTGGGGGTATACCCACAGAAGAATTAAAAGCAGGGCCTCGAACAGATGCTTGCACACCCATGTTTATAGCAGCATGATTCACAAGAGACAACGCAAACGTTCACCAAAGGACGACAGGACACACAAAACGTGGTCCACCCACATCACGGAACAGTACTCAGTCTTAAGGAGAGGACATTCTGACACAGGCTACAGCGTGGCTGAACCTCGAGGACAGTTTGCCGAGTGAAATAAGCCAGTCACAAAAGGACAAACACGGTGTGACCCCACTCGTGTGAGGTCCCTGGAGGAGCCAGATTCATGGGGGCAGGAAGCAGACGTGGGGCCCAGGCTGGGGGAGGGGAGGGGAGTGAGCATTCCATGGGGACAGAGCATCCGTTTCGGAAGACGAAAGAACTTCTGGAGATGGACGGTGGTGACGTTTACGCAACCATGTGAACACATGTACTTAAAAATGGTTCAAGTGGTGAACTGTATGTTATGCGTACTTTACCACAATTTTAACAAAAAGGACCTCACTGGAATCGTTGGGAAGAGAATTCCCAGCGTCACTGCTGGTAACACGGAAACGTAACCAGCTTCTCAGGAGAAGAAATAAACGGCTGGGCCCGAGGCGTCCACTGCAGGGAGGGCGGGACCTCGTGTGGCCCGTCTCAGAAGCACGCCAGCGGGATAGCCCTCGTCCCCAAGACCCCGTGCGCCTGACTCCTCACGAAGCTCAGGACAAGCACACCAAGCATCCTGCCCCGCGAGGCCCCAGAAGAGGGGGGCCCTGCAGGCGGCCACCCCCTTACACGTCCGCGCCCTCGGCCGCAGCCTCCCTGGCTGCGTCCTTCCCGCGGTTCTGCAAGCGGCCAGCAGGGGGCGCCGGCGCAGAGGAGAAGGGCCGTCGGGACCGGAGGAAGGCCGGGCACCCGGAGCCCGCCCTCAGGGGCAGAAGGCCGCCGCGGGGAAGGCTCAAGCCCAGCGGGTCCCCGCGGCCCCGGAGCTCAGGCCCACCGGCATCTGTCGCTCCGCCTGCCCCAGGTGCTGCCAGTGCCAACGCTGGACAGAGTCCCCGGCGAGTGGGAAGCACCTTGAGGAGCCCGCTCCGCCCCGAGAGCGCCTGCTGTTTCCCTGAAGGCAGTGGGGCAAAGGCGAGGGGCCGGCGGGACCCACCTCAGCCTCACCTGCACGCGGCCGTCCAGCTCCTCCCCCGCCAGGCCGCGCCGCGCCGGCTCCTCCAGCGGCTCCGCCGCCAGCCTCACGGCGCGCTCCAGGCGCTCCAGCATCTGCCTCTTGTCGGGATCCGAGGTCTCGCGTAACTTTGCTGAAAACGGCTGCGAGCGTGAGGAGAGGCCACAGCTGTTATGCCCGCTCAGCAGAACCCCGTGTGCAGAGGTGACTCCACGCACGAGGCCAGTTCTGCCCACTGCCCGTGGCGACCCAGAGGTCTGTGTCTGTGGAGTGTCACCCCAGAGGGACCCTGGCCTGCGGCCCAGGCTGTCCTGCGCTGCCTCGTCTGAGTGAGCCGGGCGTGGCAGCGTTCTAAGGCTGTGCCCGGGGCCACGCGGGTGTCACCTGCCACCACGAAGGCACCACCGCCCAGTGGGCCCCCCTCGTCCGCCTAGAGGATTGCTAAGCCCTAATTTTATTCCTACATTTTTCTTCCAGAGACATGAAAAGCACAACAACAATCGTTACTGCAATTACTAAAGATAACAATTATGGAAAAGAAAAAAATGCCTTTTCCTGACCTCACTGTCTGACACCATCAGTTGTAATACTGTTTATTCAAAACAAAAATATTAAATTGGAAAGAACTAATTTCTTCAAATAATTCCAGAAATTTCCAGCACCACCCATTTGAGAAGCTTAGCACAGCTTCTGCGTCTTGGTCACACGCGTGTCATCTGCTCGTGAGCTCCACGTGGAAGATTCACAAGTCGGCGCAGATCGCCGCGACCGGTTCTGAGGTTCTCCCGTAAGCGGCAGCAACGGTCACCCACCCCCACCCCCCGCCCCACCCGTGTGCGTCCGTCCTGGCGGCTTTCCCCGTGGGCCAGGGGAGCACTGCGACCGAGACATCATGACCCTACACGTTATGAAGCGTGCTGAGGACAACCCCTGCGCTTGGGACGGGGACGTGGGGACGTGGGGACGTAGGGACCCAGGAGCGGCCGGGGGCCCACCTGCAGGGCAGCGTGCACGTCCTCCAGGAGCTGCACTGCCTGGGGCTGCTTCTCCCGGTACTGCTCAAACAAGTAGTTCTGCCGGGCCCTCTTGATGATCTGGGAGCAGAGGAGGGAAATGGGGTCAGCTCGGCACCTGCCGGGTCCCTGTGCAGAGTGCCGGGCGGTGCCTGAGCTCACACCCACACACACCGCCCCGCCACCGACGCTGGAACTGTCCGAACATGTTGAGCCAGGCCCGGCCTCCCCGCAGCGCCAGACACTATAGCACGTGCCTTCCCTGGAGCACCGGGTGTTATTACATTTCCCCAGGTTTCCCAACAGCATCCAAACAGCTGAACACAGGACATCATCATCTGCATAAACCGTGATACAAGTCCCAGAGGGGATTCAAACAGCATGTGTTGGGCTGAGGGCACTCAAGCCCACGTTACTTTATTAACTTACCCAAAATCATTTCTTCCCTCGTACCGTCCACTGTATTTAAAATTTAACCTTGAAAACTCCCTTTACCTTATCATCAATGTCTGTGATGTTCATGCAATAAAAGACGTCAAATTTGAAGTAATCTCTCAGCACTCTTCTCAAGATATCGAAGGAGATGTAGGACCTAGGACAATAAAAAGACAAACCTTTCCACACAGCACATCACGCACATCACCTTGGCTCTGCAGTTAAAACACATACAAGGAAAAAGATCCCCCGCATTTCCCCCCAAAACCGCTACTCTCATGCCCACCCCACTCGTGACTGCGGGGCAGGGGGCACTGCACACTGGCCACGGGTGTGGGTGTCAGGGATCCCAGCACCGGGCACCCCCCACCCCCACCTCCAGAGCCTCGGATGAGGAGGAACTGCCAGGCACACGGAGGAAAGTATCTGGTCAGAGTCCAGGAGAGTGATAACATCGGGGCTGTGGGCTTTTTCTTTCTGGCTATCTGGTCTCTCTAGTTTTTCTACAGTGAATATGTAGTACTGACGGAATGAAAATTTTTCTTCTTAAAAGTAAGAGGAAAGGCTGGGCGTTGAGCTTCCTCTCAGAGCTTGGGTCCCTGTAGCGGCGCCCAGGTGCAGCCCTACCTGGCGTGCCCCATGTGGGAGGCGTCGTAGACGGTGGGCCCGCAGCAGTACCACGTCACCCTCCGCCCGTCTTGAGGTACAAACACGTCCTTGGTTGGAAATGAAGGAATGACCGTCACAAAGGATGCAGGAGACACCGTGCAGGACCACAGCCGCCAGACAAATGGTGCATACGCATTCCACGAGGACTGCTTAGTTTTACGGGAAAGTCACAGTCATCTGGGATGGGGGCAGGCCCCTTCCTCCCTGGGATCCCACTCGGGGACGCAAGCTGGGGGGTCAAGGAGACGGACGCTCCTGCTTTTGCTGCTCTTCCGTTCATCAAGCACTGCTGCGAGCCAGGCCCCGTGCTGAGCGCAGGGACTGCCCTGCCTTTGCCCCCAGGAACGACGTGAGCAGGGATGCTTCCTTTCAGATGCCCAGGGGTCCGCAATCCCAGAGGAGCCGGCCTAGAGAGCAAGGCCTCCCGCCGACGGCCCGATGGTCTCAGACCAGTTCAGGGGCCGCTGTCACCAATTAAGTCCATGAGGGGGACCCCGTCTCCCATCTGCTCAGGGTGCTTGCTGATGGCAATCCAATGAGCCCTCGGCCGGAGTCCTTTTCAAAATCTCTGGAGCCACTGGCCCTGCTGAGCGGCCCCGGCCGATACTGCCCTCGTCCCCACACCTGCTGGGCCCCCGACAGCAACAGGCCCTGCTTGGCTGGCACTGGGACACCAGCTGCCACCACAGGTCCCCTGCAAGAGCACGCTGGCTCCTGGCCTGGCTCAGAGCAGCCACGAGCATCTACACTCGGGCCTGGCCCCGAGCACAGCCAGAGCCAGAGCGCCGACGGGCAGGCCCCTTGAGGCGTGCCAGGTGTGCTTCCGAGGACAGTCCTGCCCCGGCCACACAGAGGACGCTCGCTAGCTAAGAGCTGCCGCCCCTGCCCCCAGGGCCCCCCTACCTTCCTCCGGGTCAGGCTGTTGTACAGGCGGAGCTGGCACGGCTCGGACCCGGCTGGAGGAGACCACGGGGGCTGCGTGCGCCGGCCTCTGCCTGCCAGGGAGAGAGCACAGCTGGGTCACCCGCGGGACAAGGGGAAAGTGGACCCTGAGAGCGTCACCCGCGTCCAGCGCTCGTGCCCCCTCTCTGCCTGCTCACGTCTGAGTGGCGGCGCATCCCACAGTCCCAACCCCACGGGGCGGGAGAAGGCCCATTACACCCAGCCTCCCCTCCACCGGCTCCAAGCATGAGGCGCCCGACCCAGCCTGAGGGCGCACGGGAGGCGCGGGCCCTGCACACGGGCCGGCCGCATGCCTGGACCGCAACGCAGCTGGCCACCCCCTCAGGAGGACGGGCTCCGTGGAGGCTTCCCAGGACGTGGGCCACCTCCGGGCGCAGAAGCCAGGTCAGGACGGAAACAGCTGCGGGCCAGTGGCCGGCTCCCCGCGCAGTTCCTGTCCCCGACCCGGGCGACATGTAGGCTCCCGGACACGGTGCTGATGCCGGCACTCATGGCTCCACATGGGCCCCGGAGGCCTTTGGGAGCAGCTCCGGGTCCTCCCCACGCTGAGGGCAGGGGCTCACGGAGCTGAGCCTCTCCAATCACAGTCCCCCGGCAGCCCCACCTCCTCCTCCTCCAGCCCCACCCCCTGCCCCTGCTGCTCATGCGCACACGCCTCCCGCTGGGTGAAGGGCAGGCCTTACACAGCCTGCGCCCCAAGAGCCTGGCGGGGTGCAGCTCCGTCCCTGGGCCGGAAAGAGCCACCAAGCTGAGTCTTCACAGGCCCTGGGCATCTGGTGACCTTCCAGCTACCCCCAAGGCACTGCTCCTGCACCCAGAACCCAGCTGTGCTCTGCAGCCCTCTCCTGGCGCCAGCGCGGGCTGCACACCGCCTGCACACCTGAGGGCACAGGTGCCCACTCTCGGCACCACCCCCAACCCCGACCCCTGCCTCTGTGTCTGCAAAGCGATTCTCCCTCCTCCCGGCACAGAATCCACGTCCAGCGTGGCCACCAGGCAACCACCTGCTGCTCCCTACTGCGGGTCACGGAGCACTCAGCCCTGGGCCTGGCCACGTGCCACCCAGAGGATGCACGTAACTGACGGGTGAAGGGGGTGGGAGGTGGCTGTGTGTGTGTGTGTACATGTGTACAGGCGGGCGGAGAGCGGCAGACGGGGAGGGGGACAGACAGCGCTATCCAGCAGCTCCTGACCCCAGGGAGCGCCAGCAAACCCCCAGGTGGCCAAGCCCAAGTCCCCCTGACACTTCGAATGCCTCCTGAGGTCAGGCGTGGTCTAAGGGTTCACTGTAAACGCAGCAAACGATTCAATGACGCTCCACCTGCCCCTTTATGACTCCATCAACCCCTCCCCTTGCTTAGATGCTGCGGCTCCCGACACAAAGACAGAGCTGCCACCTGGGACAACAGGGGACGCCGGCGAGAGCTGCCCACACACCGATGTGAGCCTGACGACCACCGTGCTTGCCCTGAGCCAGGGGCCGGGGTGGGGGGCTCGGGGTCCGTGGGACCGAAGGCTCATCTGAAAAGACGGCGGTGACAGGACACAGCTGAGGGTGCAGCCAGGGAGCCCGGCCAGCGGGACACTGTCCAGGACACCGGGTCACACCTGGGTTTTCTTGCTCCCCGAAGCGTGGCTACAGCCACACAGCCGGTGACAGTTCAAGGCAACCAGCACACACGACCCCCATCTGCCAAAGGGGAAAATCGGGAGGTGACCTCGGTTTACCAAGAAGGACGCTTCACCAGAGTCCCTCCGCGGTTCCCTGCCCGACAACGGCACTGCCAGCACCCTCCCCACCCCGACGCAGACTCCTGAGGCGGCTGCCCTTCCTCTGGTCTGTGCGAAACACTGTGCGTGCCTTTGCTCGCTAGCGCCCCCAGTCCTGCCCTGGCTCTGCCCCAGGCACGTGGCTGCTGGGGGGAATAAACCCCTGACCTTTGACAACATAACCTGCACGTGCCGCTCAGGGACGCCCTGAGAACGAGGCTCTAGGCAGGGAGGGTGCCGAGGGGAGATGGAGGGAGATGCACCAGCCAGGTCCCCGGTCCCCTGGGCGCAGCGCGCACCTCAGCCTCGGAGGAGGGGCAGCAGAGAGGTTCACATCCCGGAAGACCCCACCCAGCCGCAGACAGACCCACGCTCCGGGGGACTTAACACGCCTTCTTCAGTGAAGGGCAGGCCCTGAAGATCCTTCCCAGGAGGGCGGGTAGGGGGGTGAGGGGGGCCCAGTGGCAGAGGGCGCCCCGGGAGGAGGAGCCGTCTGGACTGAGCCCCGCTCTGGGCGAGGGGCGCTCCAGACACAGAGCACAGCAGGGCTGAAACCCTGAGCACAGTGGACCCTCCCTGCTGGGGCCGCAGAGAGGAGGCGACAAGAAGGAACAGAGAGGTGGGGAAGGGGCTTAGGCAGAGCCCTGGTCCACCTCCTGTGTCTGAGTGGCTCCCCGGGGCTGCTGAGGCCCGTGGCCACGGCAAGAGGCACAGGGACCTAGGCTGGGCCAGCGCAGAGGACGGTGACAAGCCAGTTGTGGGCATGTCGGTGCTGAGATGTCCAGCTGGGGGTCTCAAGCAGGAGTGGGACATGGAGGGAAGGCCGGCAGGGCACTGTGGATCGAGGGGCTGGGAGAGGGGGCACTCCCGCCCAGGACAGGCTGGAGAGATGTCTGAGACGGGCCAGCGATGCGGGGAGGCGGACGCTCGGCCACTGGCATCCAGGACGCGGCCTAGGACACCGGCTCTGGGGGTTCTGGGCACCAGCCCACCCGCCGTCCCCGGCCACTCAGGGTCCCTGCCAGCCCCCGGGAGGCATTGGTGACGGGGGACTTGGAAATGGAAGGAGGTGAATAGTCCTGTTGGCGCTGTCCAGGTGCCTCCCTCACCGCCCTGGTGAACCTGCAGGCCCCCCGACTGGCAGGGCAGAGACCCGCCTTTCCTTCACGTGTGTCTGCATCACTCTCCCCACAAGTTCCCCGGACGGAACACCAGACAGGCCGTGCCGAGGCCGTGCCCCCAACCCACCCTGACTTCCACCCCCAGAGGCCGTGCCTCGGGAGGGGGGACCTGGGGGACAAGCTGACAACTGAGCCCTGCCACCGCAGACACCCCTGGGTCACCGCCTGGAAGCACGGGGAGGAGACGCTCTACACAGCAAGGCTCCCACCTATGCCGGGGAAGGGGTGTCTGCTGCAGGATCACCGAGAAAACCAAAACACACCCCACGCTTGGAGAAACGACATCCCACCTCTGCCCCGTTACAGAGGGGGACCCAGCAGAGACCAGGCAGAGGTGCAGAAGCTGGGAAACGGTCCAAATGTCCCAGCCGAAGGGATCTGGAAAAGGCCCCCGCAGGCTGCCCAGCCCAGCAGGGACGACTCAGACGGCACTGGACCCCTCTCGCTGCTTGGGTGCGTGCTCGAAGCCCCCCCGGGGGGGCCGAGCCGCTTGAGGGCACTGGCGATTATGGGAGAAGCACCTCGATTCACCGGAGGAGAGAGACCACCCAGGAACCATGCGCCCCAGAGACTTTCCAGAATCGCCCCTGAAATGACAGCGTCCAGACACATCACACCGACAGGTGGGGGCCAGAGCTGCAAGACTGGTCTTATCTCAAAGCCCAGAAACGCCTTCTCTCTGGTCTCCAAAGAGTTCATGTCCATGAATACTTCCTTAAGATCCAATAATTCTAAATCTGGTGGACACACACCCTGCAATCTTAGGGAAAGAATAAAGGAAAAGAAGCCAATCAAATCCGAGCCAGGTCGGGAGTGAGCTGACGGCCAAGGCGGCCCTGAGAGGGGCACAGGCCTTCCGCCCTCCCAGAGGCTCTGCTACAGCAGCTGCCGGAGTCGTGATCCTTGGGGGCTGACCTCTCGGCGTTTTGTCCTCATCTCCCCTCGGGGGGCGCCGGCAGGCCCCCCAGTCTGCTTGCTTGAGTGCGGGGACAAGTGCCAGCCCCGCGGGCTCCCCCGTGGGCGCCTCGCACCCTCAGGGCCCTGACCTCAGAGGGCGGTCACACTCGTGGGCTCCCCTAGCCCACGAGTGTGAACAGAACTTCGAGGGGAGGTTTTCACGGCCGGGGAGCCGCTCTGCTACTCACTTGCTTGGAGCCCACAGGGAGGGGCTGGGGCGCGGGGGCTGCCCAGGATCGCGGCCACGTGCCTGAACCACCGAGCCACGTGGAAGAGCTGCGCGTCGGCAGGAGGGCCTGAGAGCTGCCTGAACGCGTCCACGTCCGCCTGGGACAGGGAGAAGCCCTGGACATAGCTACGCGTGCTCAGGTGCTCGTTCAGGGCCCGCACCCTGGCTGCCTCGTCACTAATGCTCAGGACGGACCTGTAGTCGGGAGCTGCAAAGACAGAGGCACACGCGTCAGTGGGGCTGGAGGCCTGGGTGAGTCCAGAGAATGGGGTCCCAGGGTCACCCTTCTGGCTGGGAAATGTCCAGAACGGGCGGGTGCCCAGGGCTGGGGGATGGAGTGGGGAGTGACTGCCAGTGGGTTCCCATCTGGGGACGAAAATGTTTTAGAACTAGAAAGAGCGGGTGGTCGCACAACATTGTGAAGGTTCTAAACGCACTGAACTGTGCACTTTAAAATGGTTAGTTTCGTCGTTGGTGATTTTCACCTCAATTAAAGAGAAACGCACACGCAGACACCCTTTTGTGCACTGGGTGCTGGGAGGGCAGGTGCTGACCCGTCCCTGGGTGGGCGATGGGTGGCGCCTAAGAACTGCAGAGCTCTCCAAACCCGGCACCGGTGAGGCTTCTAGCAGCCAAGGCCCAGCTCCTGGGAGGACCACGGGCCCGCCCCCGGAAATGCCTGCCAGAGGGGGCCAACCGTCCAGCCAGCGCCTGGCACAAGCCTGCCCCCCTTCAGGGACCTGAGGCCACTCCTCTGCCTTGGAATCCTCAGGAAGGACGTGGGAGGACAGAAGTCCAGCCCGAGCGAGGACCAGGCAGCAGGCACAGCCGGCAGACGGCACTGATTCCACTGAGCCCCTCCTCCCCCCCCTGCTGCCCGAGACCCTCACCTCCTCCCTACGTCCCCGATCACTGCTCCAACTACCCTGCGGATGCGTTCATCACCTGCTGGCTGGGGGGGTGCAGTAGGAGATCGGGGGGAGGGGCGCAGACCAGTCCCTGAAGCTGCAGGAGGGAGCCTGGTCCCCTAGTCCACGAGTGTGAACAGGGCCCAGCGCCTGTTCCCTTCCACACAGACACACCCTGAGCCCCGGAGTCGGCTCCGAGCGGGAGAGCACAAGCCCGGTTTCTCACTCTCCCTGGGAACGGGGCAGACACCCTGACACCGCAGCCCTTCGCGGCCAGCTGCCTGACACCACGAGATCCCTGGGTCACCGTGCTGGACCCAGAGTGGGACGGCTCCGAGCGGGGAGGAGATATGGGCCGACACCGGCCAGGCCTGGCACAGAAACAGGAACTTCGCCCCGACCAAGCCCACAGGACGCCTGCAAATAGACAGCAGAGCACACGTGTGGGGAAGCAGCTGTGCACACGAGACCCTCCTGCACCGTCTCCACCGCGGGAAACCCTTCCGTCAGGGCCTACCTGGAGCTGCCTTCCTGGGCACGGGGGTGAGACGGAAGGAGCCAACAGAAGGGCCAAAGCCGGCAGCATCTCCGGACGTCCTCAGGTGCCCCACGGAGGGGCTGCGACCATCCAGGGCCCAGCCTCCCGGAGGCTGGCTTCTCGGGGACCTCCTGAACCCCGACCTCTTCATCCCCAGGACAGGCATGGGCACCAGGGAAACGTCTTCCCTGGGCTCTCAAGCCCAGGCTTTCCGGGAAGACCGGCATGCTTGCCTGCCCACCGCACCGCGGGGGCGCCAGCCCAGGGTGGCCCTGAGGCGCACGGCTAGGAATACCCTTCTGCCCGTTACAGAATACCGTCAGAGCACCCAGCGCCATGCCCTTGGATACTGCAGGCCTCCACCTTTAAACGTACCCGGAACCCAGCCCTCTCACCCCAACTGCCATGGCAGGTCCAGCCCTCCTCTCGCCTGGCCCCCGGGATGCAGGCGCCCCTGCTGGTATCCGGGCTTCACAGGACACCGTGGCCAGAGTGGCCCATGCTCCTTCTCTAGACCCCCCGTCCCACCAAGAGTGGTCCTCGCGCCGGCCAGGAGGGCCACCACACCCTTCTGACCTCAGCTCCCGCCCCCGCCCCTCATGCCCCCTGCCCTGCCTGCCTGGAAGCCTCCCCCAGACACAGCCAGCCTCCCTCCCTTCCTCGGGGCTCCACGGGTGTCCCCTTTTCCGTTGGGTCCTCCCGGGCACTGTTCCAAGTGAGCCCCCCGCCCCCCGGGGCCCCGACCCCTTCCTGCTTTATTTCTCCATAGCGCTTATTTCTAACACACACACTTCCCTGCTTTCTTTCCTTTACTGTCTGCCCCACCCCCCGGGGTTTTATCCGATTCATCCACTCAGCATATGCTCAGCCTCTAGAACCAAGCCTGGAACGTTCTGAAGACACTCAGCGAATTTGCTGAACGAGCGGATGGGCGGCAGATGCACCTCGAAGTGCAGGCCTGCCCGCGGGAGGCCGGCATCACCTGTCACTCCAGGGCCTCGTAAGCCCCCTCCCGGGAAGCACCCGGCACCCAGGCACCAGGGTGGGGACCCGGCTGAGTGTAAGAAGGCTTCTAACCCGTGGCGGGCTGAGCTGGAGCCCTGCTGCCCGAGGGCGCACACCTACAGAGGGCGCAGCTTTTGTTCCACACCTGACCTACCAGGAGAAGCAGCTACTTTCCACTCCAGTTCCTGGAAGTGTCGGAGGAAGCAAAGAGAGACACAGAGGCGGCCCCTCCCGCCCAAGGTGCCAGTGGGAAGCCTGGGGAACCCACGAGGGCCCTGGAGCAGCGCCAGCCAGCTCGCCTTCCTTCCCGGGAGCAGGTGGCTGGCTCTAGGGACCCAGCCTGAGGGCTCAGATCCCCTCTGAGACAGTGAAGGAAGGCCAGGCGGGCCCGTGCCCCCGACCCCTCTCTGACAGGACCGCTCTGTCCCACCCAGGGAGAAGGAAGCAGCACCTGCCGGGGCGGCCCTGGGCACCAGGAAACCTAACGCTACAGAAATTCCTTGGCACGGAGTCTTCCTTCCAGGGAACTTTACTGCACCTGGCACGGTTCCCTGGCAGCCCTGCCAGCCCGTCAGGAGTCGGGAAGCGTGCTCCTTTCTCGTGATGGAGAAAGTTCAGTTCACGAAGGCTAAGTCAGAGGACCTGCCAGAGGGTGGACAGAGCCGGGGCGGTGGGCGGGGGGGGGGGGAACGCATCCCGGAGTGGGCCAGGCCATCCTTCGGCAGCCGGTCACCCGACACCGACCCTCCAAGCTCCCTCTGCCCGTCTCCGAGCATCCCTCTGGTGCAGCCATCTATGCCAGGACACAGGAGGGAGGGGAAGGAAGCCCCTCTCTGAGAAGCTGTGTGGTCTCCCAGCTCCCCCTGCCCCTTTACCCCCAGGACAGCACTGGACAGACAGACTTCCCTCACTCCGGAACTACTCCAGGGAACACAGACCCCCGGGAGCTTGCCTGACCTTGACGTTGGCTACCCTGGAGGAGTACGCTCACAGGGCATTTTATTTCCCTCTTTTTTCTTCGTTGCGCACATTTTCTACAATAAGCATATGTTATTTTTACAATGAGAAAAACATGTCAACCATTCTACCAACACGATGGCTTTAAAGCACTAATGAAGCAGTTCAGGGAACAAGGGCTCAGCGGGGTCTGCACCCCTCCCTCACCCGGCGGGCTCCTCTCAAGGGCAAATCAGGCTCACACAACACACGCCTGGTAAAGCTGGTGAGCGTTAGTGAAATCACACTTGTAAACTGTTTGAAATATGCCGGGCACACAGCCGGCGCCCGGCAGTTGCCATTACTCTTATTTTAATCGCTCCTGTGTTACTACTATTGAAACTGCCTGGAGGCGTTTACCCAGGGGTCACACACGCATTTAAAAAGCCCCGTCTGGAGCAGGGAGCCCGCAGGGCAGAGGGGGGCAGTCATGGGGTCACCGTGGCAGCTGTGGCTAAGCGTAACTTGAGGAAACAAATTTAAAAATTGGTCAGCTTTCAAGTGGCCCTGGGTTTGGGCCAGACTGCGGTCTGGCTATCAGCCCATGATGCCAAGATGAACGGAGATGGTTCCCGAGCAGGGCGCCCACTGGCCACACTGGCCCTCCCCAGGGAGCCCCACGCACGCGCCACACCCACCGCCAGGTCCACCGCAGGTCCATCCAGAAATGCATCGCAGGACACACACCTTCTGACTGTGGGAAGGCCCTAAACGTGGACCGCGGTCTTCACAGTTTAGAAGACGCTTACTGAACTCGCACAAACGCAAGAACCAGCTAAGGAACCGAATTCACACCAAGCCGTCACCTCCCCTGGCCCCTTCCCATCAGCATTCACACCTGCTGGACAACAGTCCGCGGCTTGCTTTCTCCCACCCCCTCCTCCGCTCCAGCCAGGCTCCCGCTCAGTGAGGCTCCAGCGCAGTGGCAGCAGGGCCAGCTCCTGGAAGCACCCATTCCAGGCCCACCTGAGACCTTTGGAATCGGAACCTGGGTGGGGCGGGTGCAGAGCTCAGCTGCCAGGAGCCCCCAGGCGGCTTGCTGAAGCGCAGGCCCCTTCACCGCAGGTCTGCCTTCCTCCTAAGCTCCCAGGCCCAGCGCAGCGGGGGTCTGCACCCCTCCCGCACTTGCTGAAGGCCTCTCGGGTCCACACCTTGCAAGGCCCCGGCGGCACCGGGCCCTGTGGATCAGATCCTTTCTGCAAAGGCTCCTCCAGCTTCCCTGGCCCGCCTCTGCAGCTGCCCCTCCCCCTGGGTCCCTCTTCAGGCCCACTTTTCTTTCCTGTGGGGCTTCCCAGCCTGCCCAGGTGGCTCTCAGAACGGGGACTGGAAAAGCCTTCTCAAACGAATGCATCCCCTCCTCACACGAATCTCATAAAGGAGAGAGGTGCATGCACCTGGCGGCAATGCCACCCACTCCCGGCACCCAGGACCTCCTCCCACAGGCCCTCTCTAGCGCCCCCTTCCGTCCTGAGCACCAGCCCTGGAGGCCCAGCGGTCACGTGTCCACAGGGTGCTCCCAAGCATCATGTCTCGCCCTCCAACTGGGGACAAGTCCGGGAACGGTACAGCCACCTTCCCCACTGGGTCTGAAGCTGGGTGGCTGTTTCTTTCATCCCACAGCAAACCCAGCACCTGCCCCGGTCCTCCCCAGACTGTCCACTTCTCACACCCACCACCGCCACGGGCCCAGGCCGCCGGTTACCACCGTCTTGGGTTCTTCCTGCTCTCCCTGCCTTGGTACACGCGGGGGAGGGGGCAGATATCTTGCCAGAACGCAAAGACAAGACCCAAATTCCGCAAATGTGCGCAAGGCCCTTGCAGACCTGGTCCTGTGGCCCATCTCCAGCCCCCTCCCCCCTCTGGCCTCAGGAACTTGCGGGAAAGCAGTGCTGCTGGCCCTCAGGTCTTAGTGCACGAGGTGCTCTCTGCCAGGACTCCTGCTCCCCTTTTTTCTCTAGGATCAGCTTCCAGCCTCTCTCGGGAGGCTCCCTACCTGCCCTGCAGCCAGGCCGTCCCTCAGGAGCAGAGCACAGGGTGCTCCCCAGACCCAGGCTCTCTGTCTCGGGGCTCCGGGGCTGGGCTTGGCCAGTAGGCTAATGCCCACAGCAGCGTCGGACCTGGCCCAGCAGGGCCTCCGGCGTGATTCCCTGCACTCCGCCCTGCCCACGGGGCAGCTGGCAGAGGAAGACCCAGCCAAGTTTCTGGCAGACTGTGGGCCCTGAACCACCTCCGCAGACTCAGGCCACCCGGCAGCACACGCACTGGGGAGTGACCAAGAGAGGAATGGCCCATGCAACCTGGGGAGGCGTTGGGCTTCTGGGCTCCGGCCACCCTGCCCCGCTGGACGGAAGGCCCAGGAAGGCCGAGACGCTCCTCCAGGCATGCTGCATCTCCACGCCCAGCAGCGTCCGGCAGAGCCGGTGCCTGAAGCAGATCCACTGAATAAATAAAGTGACAGATCTATTTAAGGAAAATATTTTGAACCGCTCGGGCAATTTCCCACAGAAACAGCAGATGTGAATCTTTCACGTGGGATTTTTAGGTCATGAGGACCATCGTGACCTGATGCCCTGAGGACACGCAGGTGATCAGACGGCACCACTGCCCGGGGACAGCAGTGTGGACACTGGGAACGGTTTAATCTCCCCCCGAGGACACTATCTCTCACAACTCTTAAGGTGTAAATACCAGGAGACTGTGGGTTCAGGGATGAGCAAATGTCTGTAGTCTACAAATATATACGTTTCATTTCTTCTCTGGGAAACACAGGAAAGTGTATCAGCTCCCTCCTCTTGTCTGCCTTGACGCCCTCTGGAATTGGGGTGCTTGCTGTTCATCTGAATAGAGTCATCAAAGGCAGCAAGGCAGCGTAGTCAACATCCCTGCTGCAGTCACACAGGCCCTGGCTAGCTGTGTGACCTTGGACAAATCACTTAGCTTCTCTGAACCTCAGGATTCTCGCCTGCACAGGAAGATAAGGGCAGTATCGACCACAAAGGGCTGCTCTGAGGGTTACAGGCCCCCCGCAGATGCATTTAGCACAGACTCATGCTAAGAAAAAAAGCTAGCTGCATTGTTATTACGAAGAACCTTTGAATTAAACTGCATAAGAAATTAAACTGCAAATCTGACCTAACACACAGCCACCAAAGTGGCCCGATCTGCAGGGCAAAGCCTCTGACACGCGCTCCATCCACCCCGGGGTCCTCAGGGATGAGACTCGTCTTTCTAAAAACACTGGGCCCTGGAACAGGCTGCACGTTCAAGCTACAAAGGAAAAGCTTTAACCCCAGTGGCAGGGAACCAAATGGACATTCTGAGCCAACTTAAGGAAGATGACCAGAAATGGGAAGAATATTCTAGACGAGGGTCTCCTTAAAAAGTCCGGAAAGATGGTCACTTTCGATAAATCCAACCTTGAGAATGAAAAGCATTCAGAACCCAGAAACCAAGAATGTCTAGAACTCTGGTATCAATCTCCAGAAACAGGCCAGTTCTTACCAAGGCTCTGGAAACTTCAAGTTCCGAAGCGATTAAAAAACCAAAACCCCAAAATCAAATACGTCAGTTGTGTTCACAAATGAAGAAGGAAGGAAAGAAGGAAGGAAGACAGAAAAGAAACAAGCTCGGGCTCTCAACGCGGACACAGCCCCCATTTCATGCCAAGTGTTCTTCTCAACCCTTAACCTCTACCAGCCCCTTTAATGCCCACTACATCCTCCGAGCGGGGACGTGTTACCCTGCTGCACGTGAGGAAGGGGCAGAGGTGGGCCCCCAGCCCGGCTCGCTCAGAAGACTGGGGTGTCAACCACGCTATGTTACAGGAGTCCGGGTGCACTTCTGAGGGCCGAGGGCCGAGGCTCCAGGTGGGTAGAGATGGCGCTGGAATCCAGGCGCACCTGTCGGGTGGAATGCGGGGCGCCCGGAAGGTGGGTACCACAGCAGCCCTGTCAGCAGGGGCCGCCCACGTCACTGGGTTACCCAGGTGGTCAGAGCTCCCGCCTGGAACCCCAGGAGCAAGAGGGATCACAGGGCTCCAGGAAGCCTGCACAGCCTAAACCCGGCAGCCCGGGGAATAAATACTGCACACTCAGAGTTCTTCCTGAAGAAAGTCTGCTCCAGACGAGGGAATCCAGGGACAACCTCCGGTCTGTCTGGCACCTACAATCTCGCCTGAGGGAGGGGAGCAAGGGCCCAGCGCCCCCTGGAGTCTGCCTGTGGGCGGCGTGTCTACCGGCTGGCGACACGAGTGACTCTGGTGGGCAGATCCAGCGCTGCTCACGGAACCTCGGAGGCGGCAATAACGCTGTGACCACGCAGGTCCCAATGGCCACTGTCTGCAGCCGCAGATGAAAGCCTTCGTAAAACCCCAAGCCCTTTCCTGTATGTCCGCGTACCCTGTTTCCTCGGCCTCATTTTCCTAAGTGCCAACCCGGGTGCTGCCCGGGCTGGGCGGAAACGAAAACCACCCTAGGGCTGTGCCTGTCCCCCAAAGTCCAGGGGACAGGAGGGGCGAGGTCCGGCCCAGGGACCGGCGGGGGAAACGCAGGGCCACGTCCTGGGGTCAAGGCGCAATGGAACCTGGAGGACCCAAGGAGGGGACCGAGTCTGGGGACGGGGTGGCCTCGGCAGTTCCGGGTCCGGAGTCGGGTCCCCGCGAGGTTGGAGGAGCGGGGCCTGCCGCGGGCGCCCGGGGGTCGCGCCCCGCCCTCTGCGCGCCCTCAGACCCGCCCCTCAGGGACCTGGCGCCCCCTCAGATCCCCGGTGGCCCCTCCGCCCCTCGGCCCGGGGTCGCCCCCGCTGGCCCGCCCGCCGCGCGCACTCACCGTGCTCCGCGGAGGAACCTGCCATCGTTGGAATGCCGCACTCGCGGCCGCGCCGACAGCTTCCCAGAATCTGACGCAACCACCGCCCCGGAAGTCCCGCCGGAGGCGGTGCGCCTTCCGGGACACGCCCAGTCGCTAGGCAACCGCCGCGGGCTCGAGACGCCGCAGGCCGGGGCATGCTGGGAGTTGTAGTTCCTACTGCGCTGCGGCCAGTGCCCTTGAGCAGGGGTTCCCAGCTCCCGGGTTGCGGACCGGTAGCGGTCCGCGGCCTGTTAGGAACCGAGCCGCACAGCAGGAAGTGAGAGGCGGGAGGGCGAAGCTTCATCTGCCGCTCCCCATCTCTCGCATTACCGCCTGAACCATCCGCCCACCCACCCACTTCTGTGGAAAAATTGTCTCCCAGGGTCCGGGGAGGGAGGACCAGTTGGAAGGAGGCTTAGAGGAGGGGATTGGGAATGGGTGGGAAGTGCATTCCATGCAGAGGGTACTGTCCTGCAAGTGATACCAACAGAGAGCATGCCACTGAGAAATTCAGCCTGACCGCAGGGCAGGCTGGAGCAGCCCTGGCGAGAGTTGGGGCCTGGGGCAAAGGCTAGGGCTGGCGCTTCTTGAAGCATCTTGTAAGCAAAGTCAGGAATGGCAGAGACCCAGCAGGCTTGACTGGATTTGTGCTGTAGACCTCTCATTCCAGCTGCTGTGTGGCGGTGGAGTGGATTAGGGAAAGCCAGGAGGAAAGCAAGACTTGGCAGGAAGGCTTTTCGATAGTCTGTAGGAGAGGAGACGGTGCCCTGGACCAGCAGGGTGAGCAGGCAGATCTGGGAGAGCCATGAGGGGCAGCAGACGCTGGGATGGGGTGGGGCGGGTGAGCGAGGTGGGGGCCGGGGATGACACCCACGTTTCAGTCCTGAGAGAGACTGGTGGTTATGGCATTTCCTTTAATAATGAACTTGAAGACACTTGGTGCTGGGTGGAAGAAAGCAGCTGGTTTGTCAGCATTTCCAAGGACTGATGATGTTTGGGGTGAGTGAGAAAGGGGGGCAGGGTGGAGCACACACTCTGTATGGACAGGGTTGTCATTCCCAGAGACAGAGGCCCCGGGGGGAATAACACAAACGAGGAGAAGAGGCTTCTCTGGCGTTTAATCCCCATTCTAGAGTCCCTCAGCCCACAGATCACATCCTCAGGGCCTGTGCCTTCCTCTGTGTAAGATACCATCTCCCAAGGACATCACACTCAAGCTTCTGCACACACAGGGAATGAAAAGAAACACTTAGGATGGAAATTTTATTAGGTAAAGAAAAAGTGTAAAAGCAAGTATTGCTAAATTGTACAACTTTTTGGCAAAAGCGTATCTTTGGCATTAAAACTTTAACAGTTTAAGCTACTTTTCTAAAGAATTATGCTAAATGCAAAGAAAAAAATCTCATAACATTACATACCGTGTGATTCTAGTTATTTGACATTTTGAAATGGCAAAAATCATAGAAATAAAGACAAGTGAATACCAGAAGTTAATGCGGGAAGAAGGTGGATGCGGCTACACCTGAAACAAACACAACATTGTCAATCAACTGTACTCCAATATAAAATAAAGTTAAAAAAAAAAGATGCAACATTAAAAAAAAAAGGGCAACATGAGTGGTCCTTGTGATGATGGAAAGGTTGGGTATATTCACTGTGTCAGTGTCATTATCCCAGCTTTAATATTGTACCATAATTGTGCAAAATGTTAGCATTTTAGGAAACTGGGTGAAGGGTGAGGAGATCTCTCCATGTTATTTCTTCCAGCTGCATGTAAATCTATGATTATCTCAAAAAGTTTATAATGATATCCATTCCTTAAAAAAATAGTTTCAGGTACTTAAAAAAGGTCTCTGTGACTGTCACCATGCCCCACCCTGGCTAGTTCTGGTTTAGGAAGCTGGGGCCTAAAGCTGGTCACATTCCAATCTGATCCTCAGATACAAGAGCAGAGGGATAGTCTTAGGGGTTTTTTTTGTTTTTCTTTTAATTGAAGTATAGTCGATTTACAACTTTGTGTTAGTTTCAGGTGTACAGAAAAGTGATTCAATTATACATACATATATATATTCTTCTTCAGATTCTTTTCCATTATAGGTTATTACAGGATACTGAATATAGCTCCCTGTGCTACAGAGTAGGCCCTTGTTTATCTATTTCATATATAGTGGTGTGTATCTGTTAATCCCATACTCCTAATTGATCCCTCCCCTCTTTCCCCTTTGCCAACCACAAGTTTGTTCCCTGTGTCTGTGGGTCTGTTTCCGTCTTGTAAATAAGTTCATTTCTATTATATTTTAGATAGCACATATGAGCGATATCATATGATATTTCTCTTTCTCTGTCTTACTTCACTCAGTATGACAGTCTCTAGGTCCATCCACGTAGCTGCAAATGGCATTCTTTTTTATGGCTGAGTTAATATTCCATTGTATGTATACCACATCTTCTTTGTTCGTTCCTCTGTCGATGGACACTTAGGTTGCTTCCATGTCTTGGCTATTGTGAATAGTGCTGCTGTGAACATTGGGGTGCATGTATCTTTTGGAATTAGAGTTTTCTCCAGATGTATGCCCAGGAGTGGGATTGCTGGATCATATGGTAACTCTATTTTTAGTTTCTTAAGGAACCTCCATACTATTCTCCATAGTGGCTGCATCAATTTACATTCTCACCAACAGTGTAAGAGGATTCCCTTTTATCTACACCCTCTCAAGCATTTGTTATTTGTAGACTTCTTGATGACGACCATTCTGACCGGTGGGAGGTGATACGTCATTGTAGTTCTGATTTGCATTTCTCTGATAATTAGTGATGTTGAGCATCTTTCCCTGTGCCTATTGGCCATCTGTTTGTATTCTTTGGAGAAATGTCTGTTTAGGTCTTCTGCCCATTTTTTGCTTTGTTTTGTTGTTTCTTCTGCCCAGTTTAAAAAATTTAATTTATTTTTTATATTGGAGTGTAGTTGATATACAACGCTGTGTTCGTTTCAGGTATACAGCTAAGTGATGCAGTTATACATATACATATAAGCATTCTTTTTCAGATTCTTTTCCCATAGAGGTTATCACAGAATACTGAGCAGAGCCTTCTGCCCATTTTTGATAGGGATAGTCTGGTCCCAGGGCCAGGTATGGACCAGCGTCTCTGACTACTCAGAGTGGCCTGTGGGTTGCCTGTCACCAACTTCCTTGTGCCTATTCATGGAGCACCTGCTCAATGCCACGCCCTGTCCCAGGTCATGCAGACGTCATGGTGACTCTGAGATCAAGGAGTTGGTGGGGGCAGAAGGACAACCACCAAACTCTCCTGGCCGCAGAGCCTAGGGAAATGCTCCGAGGAACGTGAGCCCATCCAGTGCAATCAGCAGTCCCCTGGGATCCCATCTCTGCCACACTGGCCACAGGCAGTGCCCCTGACAGAGAAGCACCTTTGCTTGTGGGCAGAGCTGTTGTCCCCATTGGAAGTTTATACAGAATCCATTTGGATAAGGACCGCAGTTCCATCTGGGATTCATGAAGTTTCTGGTGGGATCAGAACTGGAAAAGAAGTTCAGATCTGGGCTTCCCTGGTGGCGCAGTGGCTGAGAGTCCGCCTGCCGATGCAGGGGACACAGGTTCGTGCCCCGGTCCGGGAAGATCCCACATGCCGCGGAGCGGCTGGGCCCGTGAGCCATGGCCGCTGGGCCTGCGCGTCCGGAGCCTGTACTCCACAACGGGAGAGACCCACGTACCGCAAAGAAAAAAAAAGAAGCTCAGACCCTACCCACCCAGGACACTGCGTAAAGTACAGCCCTGTGTCAGAAAAGAGTTTATTGGGAGCTCTCTGCATGCCTACCTAAGATACCTTCTGCAAGCAATTTGTTTATAATTTGAGAACATATCTGTAGCTCCGTGTTATGGAGGGCAGCCATGAGTTAAATACAGAAATGTCCCTCCCTAGCCCATTCCTCCGCCTGAGGAGCTCTTCCAAATTTCCTGGATGTTGGGGTTCCCATATCTCATCATTTTCTTCAAGTCCAGTAAACCCCATAACATCTTCCAGTTACTTTCTGGAACCTCATGTCTGAATTCACAATAGATCTTATTGATGGATGAAAAAAATAAAAGCAAAAAGGGAGAGTTTGTTTACATTCTTGGGAGGCCCGTGGAGCATCCTCTGTAACTCGGCTCCCAGGAGTGTGGCCCTAGAGGTGCTTCCACCTGCCCTGAGCCCACGACCTGGGAAGCCCTGCGCCAGCCCAGATGATCCCACAGAAGGAATCAGGCCCAGGGGCCAGGAGGCCAAGGTCTGGCCATGACCTGCTGTGTCTCTTGACACGTCTGTTGCTCATTCATTACTGGTGCCAATGAACCTGGGAGAAGGAACCCCAGGCAAGTCAGAAGCCCTGTGGATAAAGCATCTGCTGACGTCCGCCCTGCCCTGACCCTCTCACATGCCACGCAGCCATGGGCTGTGAGGTGCTCCGGACGGGTAGGCCTCCTGGCGTCAGCGGGGGGACCAGGTTAGGCCTTGAGAGCTGGGGCAAGTTTTGTAGCCTCTCTGAGCTTCGGATTGTCGTGTTTTAAATCTGTAAAATGGGGCAGTCTCCCAGAGCTGTTAGAATAAGATTATAAAAAGCACCTGGCAGGCAGCATGTGCTCGATAAATCTTGCCTTTTTTGCCCCTAAGCCCGTAGCATCCAGCCATGGGGACCCACTGATCTAGGGTTAGATAAGTATTCCCATCACCCACTCATACTTTCTCTTAAAAACAAGAATGTATAATAAAATAAAAACAACATCCAATCCTTCTTTATGAACCCCACAAAACTTATATCTGGCAAATATCTGTTTCTCTACTGTCATTGGTGAATGTGAAAAAGTGGATCTCAAGTCCACAGGAAAGTTCCCTAAGCTTCGGGTATGCAGGTGATCCCCCGTCTCAAAAATAAAGACGTTAGGCCTTAGCATTCATGTCAAAGAAGGAAGACTTTTAAAAAACATATATTTATTTATTTGGCCGCACCAGGTCTTAGTTGCGGCACACGGGATCTCTGTTGCAGCATGCGAGATCTTTAGTTGTGGCATGTGGGATCTATTTCCCCAGTAAGGGATCGAACCCAGGCCCCCTGCATTGGGAGCCACTGGACTATCAGGGAAGTCCCAACAAGGAAGATTTAGCCTAAACAAATAAACGAGAAAAATTTGTTAACAAAAAAACCAAAAAAAATGTTAACAAATAAAAAAAGAAAATGAAGAATTTAGACTACTTACCAACACAGGAAACGTCCTTCAAAAACTACTTTTGTTCATATTCCTGCAGAGAGAAGAGAATAAAATGGTTCCAGGAGCAGAAACCTGTGTGGCCTCTTAGAGGAATTCTACGGAAATAGAACCAGAACCTGGTTTCTTGTGGGAGCTGTGGGTGGGGGCCGGTGGGCCTCTATCAACATGATAAGACCCCTGAGTCAGCCCGTGGGGAGTCACCCCCACTCCATCCCCCCACGGGTAGCAGAGAGCTCACAGCCCAGCGTGTCCTCTGGGTCACGCTCCCCCAGGACACGGCCTGGGCGTGCGGGTGACACCGTGCCGTCACGGCTGCCCCTGCTTGGGCGGGCGGGGGTCCCTGATGCTCTGCATGTGCTCCTGACTCTTCCCAGACCCAGGCCCTGCTCCTTCCCCCCCGGGGGGTGCGGGTAACAGCTGAACGATGTCACCTGTCGGTGACCTGCTCTCTGGATAAGACAATGGAGAGGACACAGGTCTACAGACATGCACTGTGGACAAATATTAGGGACTTATCCACACAGCCTCCTAGTTCAGGGAAATCCGAGCGTGGACGGGACACCAGACAGATGAAAGCTGACCACCCGTCTGAAGGAGCTGCCACGAGCACGGGCTTCTCCCTGGATGAGGCCAGGCGTTCCTTGAGATGCCCGGGCCGGAGGCCAGGAGCCTGACCACGTGGTTCAAATCTCAGCTCTGCCTCTGCCCACGGCCGGCAAGGACTCACCGCTCTGTCCCATGGCTGGTAAAAAGGGTAAGAACAGCTGCCCTGTTACAGCACAGCCCCAGAGGGACACCCAGGGACCAGCATGTCACCCTGACCTGACCCTCGGCAGGGGCCCCAACTTCTGCATTTTATTCGTCTCAGGAGCCCTGGAGAATCCGACAAAAGTCACAGGCCGGCTCCCTGAAATGATGCATAATGGCACACGACCCATGGAACCTACAGTCTCTGGACTTCTCAAGCCCCATGTCTGTGCGAGGGTGGCCCAGGGGTCCATGATCTCCTCCCAGTCTCCCCTTTCTTCAGCCCCTGACCTTGCCCTGCCTTAGGGTTGCTCATCACTCAGCAACCCTGGCCCTCCCCCGCAGGGCCACTTAGTGGGTGTCTGATCATTTGTCAAACCCCATTCAGGTGTCACCCACTCGGGAAAGCCCCCAGCAGCCCCCCAGCGGAGGATAGGAACCGTCGCTTCCTGCTGTGCACGGCTGGACACGGCCCACCGGGGACAATCCCACCCATCTCGGGATCCATCCCACACCCTGCCCCTGCAGCCCCGTGTTCTCCAGATGCCAAGCCCGGCACCCAGGGGGTGCTTGGCCCAGCTCTGCTGACAGTGCAGGAGGCTTCAGGTCCAGCACCAGCGGGCTGTGCCTCGTCGGTCCTGCTGCTTCCCAGCCCTGGGGCCCAGCGAGGACACACGCTGAGCCTCTGCCCCCCCCGGGTGCCACGGTCCCCTGGTTACCGAGTCCAAACTCGTGCTGCTCACCGCACACAGGCCAATAAGTCAGACATGAGGTGTTGAGACAAGGAATACTTTATTCGGAAAGCCGGCAGACCGAGAAGATGGCAGACTTATGTCTCAAAATAACCACCTTATCGGAGTCTGGGTGCCATTTTCTTCTATAGAATCAGGGAAGTAAAGTAAAAAGGCAGAATAGAGAGGGAGAGGCGGTGGGGAAGTAAAGTAAAGAGGGCCGTCGGCCTTGCAAATCATCTCCTGGAATTGAGGAGGGGATGCATGAATTTCTTCTTTCTTGCAGCCATTCACAGGTGGGCAGGGTCAGATTGTCTCCCTGTGAGCTGAACAGAGGCACTTTAGTTTAATATTCAGGCAGGGGGGCAGGGTTCCCCGAGGCAGGCCGTTATCGATGATTATAGTAACAAAAGCAATGGAAAGCGAAGGCTAACGTCAAAGAAGCAGATGCAACGTGGAGCCAGAATTGGCTCTTCCCTGCTACACCCGCAGACAGCAGGTAGGGTGGGGGAAGGTTATGGGTTGAACTGTGTCCCCGCAAGGGTTCTGAAGTCCTCCCAGTACCTGTGACTGTGACCGTATTTGGAAACAGCATTGTTGCTCACGATCAAGTTAAGATGAGGTCGCTAGGGTGGCCCCTCATCCAATATGACTGGGGTCCTTATAAAAAGGGGAAATTGGGAGAGGGACCCACACCCAGGGAGAAGGCCACGTGAAGATGAAGGCAGAGATGGGGGGGTGCTCCTTCAAGCCAAGGGACCTCAGATCGCCGGAAACCACCAGAAGCTGGGAGAGGCCTGGACCAGCTTCTCCCTCACAGCCCTCGGCGGGAAGTGACCCTGCCGACACCTTGATCTCCAACTTCCAGCCTCCAGAACCATGAGAGATAAAAGTCTGATGTTTAAACACCCTCCTCCCTACCCCTGGGCTGTGAGACTTCGTTATATCAGCCTCAGGAAACTCAGACAAGAACTCTGCAAGAGCGCCACACACAGCCCTGCACTCAGCACTCAGCGAGCAGGGGCTTGGTCATCAGACCCTCCCAACGGTCCACTTACCTGCTCCAGGCTGTGGAGGGGAGGGGACACCTCTGCTTGGCCTGGGGGCCTGGGGGCCTCGGGAGCTTGAGTCTGTTGTAGTGTCTGCTCTGGGGCTGCTGGACTTCCTTTGGCCCCCAGCTCCTGTAGCCCAAGGATTTCCCCAGCGTCCTTGGAGGGTCCCGGGTGAGTCCTGGCCTCGGGCTCCAGGGCTGAGTCCTCTACCTCCAACATCGGCCTGGTCTCCACACCAGGGGCTGGTTGGCCCCTCTCAAGGTCCATGGGCATCTGCATCTCCTTGGGCTGGCTGCTTCTAGGCGACTAAAGAACAAAGTCATTTCTTCTGCTGACAGGAGCCTGCAGGACAGGCCCTTCCCAAGCCACTTTCAGGGAAAGAAATGCCAACTGTCTGATAGGTAAGCAAGGCCTGTGCAATTTTCGAGAGGAACACTGCACGGGGTCAGGTCCCTGCTCTGCCACCGACTCCTCGGGGGATCCCAAGAGAAGCCTGTGGTGGGTTGAATGGTGGGCACCCAAGGAGAGACCCACATCCTAATCCACAGTACTTGTGGATGGGACCTATTTAGAAATAGGGTCTCTTCAGCCGAGGTCATACTGGATAAGGGTGGGACCGGTATCCTATGACTAGTGCCCTTAAAAGGAGAGAGATTCAGAGACACACGGGGAGAGGCTGTGTGAAGACAGCAGAAATCGGAGCGACGCGCCGAAAAGCCAAGGAGCGCCAAGCACGTCCAGCCCCAACCAGGGGAAGCGAGGAAGCACCTGCCCCTAGAGCCCCGAGGGGCCCAAACCCGCCAACCCCTTGATTTCGGATCTCTGGCCTCCAGAACTGTGGGACAGTAAGCTCGTAATGTTTGAAGCGCCCCGTCTATGGGGATCTGTCTCAGCAGCCCTGGGATACCAAAGAAAGCCTTTTGTCCCCTGTGCCTCAGCAGAATTTAAATCTTCCAGCACAGATGTCCCAGGGCTCTGCTAAGGTGGGCGCAGACACCACTGCACAGGCTAAATGTGGACGCAGCGGGGAAGGCCTGGGGCTGTCCCCCACCCCTCCACCTCCTGGGGCTTCACTGGACAAATCCCAGGGTGATACTTACAGGGCTGCCTGGCTCCTTTGGATTTTCTGCAAATCAAAAAGAAGAGAGAGAACAGAAAACAATTGATATTAACTATTACAGCGACTTCTGTGAGGAGAGGAAATGCCTCGAATTCACAGTCAAGAAAGTGGACTTATGTTTCCCAAAACCACAACCGACTGGAAAAACCACGCAGCTGGGAAAACACAGGAGGGGCACTTACTTGGTAAGCTTCCCCAGCACCCAGGGACCGCCTCCTCCAAGACCCCCTGGCTGGAGCTGCACCCGTCTCTCCTGGCTTCCCGGCCCCCGGTGCCCTGGACGCCTGTCCCCAGCAGCTGCCCTGCAATTTTGGTCTCAAGCCCTGCACATCGGGGAGCACGCCGCGGGCGGCTCCGAGCCCAGACACATGCAGGGCCCCCGAGATGGAAAGTGAGCAGAGCTGTGTTCAAACGACAGGCTCCCGTCAGGAGCCACTGACCCCAGGCCCCCACTTCTGAGCTCCTGGTGCCCTTGCTGACCTGGTTTCCTCAAGGATCAACGTGACTTTGCTTTACCTCTTCTTCTATAGTGGCGAGTGATGATGGCCGCGGCGATGGAAAGGACCACAATCACCGCAATCCCCACAATCACAGCAAGGAGGATGCACAGCCACGTTGGGAGGACACACGCTGAGCCTCCTGCAAGGAGGCGAAACAGAGAATGCTGTCGCAGTGTCAGGCACGCTTACCCCATCCAAGTGACGTGCAGCTCTTGGGCGTGGTGGCAGCACCGCCATTCCCCAGGCCCCGAAGTGCTCTCTTGACGACTGTCGCCACGAACCTCCCCGGCAGGAGGCACGACAGGCTCCTCCTTCCTGCTCAGACAGGACCTGGGCTCAGAGGCCCTGGGCAGTTGCTCACATCCTTGGAAGCAGCAGGAGGCCTGACCGGCCAGCAGAGCAGCAAGAGGCCCTGCATCCGGGACGGGGCTCAGGGGTGAGTGGTCGCAGCTGCAGGATCTGCTACCGGGTCAGCAGCAGGCAGAGCCTGGAGGAGGCTGGGAGGACGGAGGGGATGGCCAGTCCTCATGGCAGTAGGGCCGGGCCACGCTGGCCCAAGGGACAGGGCAGGGTCCACCCTGGGGAGACCTCTGGCGTGACCACTGGGGTGTCTCCGTCTCACCCTGCTGAGCTCCCAGCGCCGACAGGAGCCGTGGACACACAGACACGGGGGGCGGGGCGGGCCATCAGAGCCGTGGACGCTCAGCCACCCTGATGCCATCTGTCACCAAGGACAGAGGAGGAAGGAGCGAGTCTTTCCCGTGGTGCCACTGTTCTGCTTAAAGGCTCTTCTTTACTCTCTGATCAGGCCCTTCCTCATTCTGCCTTCTGTTTTGGTGTTATAATAGCCTTTAAAAGTGTTTGCGGGTTATAGAGGGAACCTACCTCAACATAATAAAGGCCATATATGAGAAACCCACAGCAAACATCATACTCAACGCTGAAAAGCTGAAAGCACTTCCTCTAAGATCAGGAAGGCGACAAGGATGCCCACTCTCGCCACTATGATTCAACAGAGTCTTGGAAGTCCTCACCACGGCAATCAGAGAAGAAAAGGAAATAAAAATTGGAAAAGAAGAAGTAATACTGTCACTGTTTGCAGGTGACATGATCCTATACATAGAGAATCCTAAAGATGCCACCAGAAAACTACTAGAGCTCATCAATGAATTTGGTAAAGCTGCAGGATACAAAATAAATATACCGAAATCTCTTGCATTCCTATACACCAACAATGAAAGATCAGAAAGAGAAATCAAGGAAACAATCCCATTTACCATCACATCTAAAAGAATAAAGTACCTAGGGATAAGGAGGCAAAAGACCTGTATTCAGAAAACTATAAGATGCTGATGAAAGAAATCAAAGACGACACAAACAGATGGACAGATACAACATGTTCTTGGATTGGAAGAATCAATATTGTGAAAATGATTATACTACCCAAAGCAATCTACAGATTCAATGCAATCCCTATCAAATTACCAATGGCATTTTTCACAGAACTAGAACAAAAAATTTCACAATTTGTATGGAAACACAAAAGACCCCAAAGAGCCAAAGCAACCTTGAGAAAGAAAAACGGAGGTGGAGGAATCAGGCTCCCTGACTTCAGACTATACCACAAAGCTACAGTAATCAAGACAGTATGGTACTGGCACAAAAACAGAATTATAGATCAATGGAACAGGATTGAAAGTGCAGAGAAAAACCCACGCACCCATGGTCACCTAATCTATGGCAGAGGAGTCAAGCATATGCAATGGAGAAAAGACAGCCTCTTCAATAAGGGGAGCTGGGAAAACTGGACAGCTACACGTAAAAGAATGAAAGTAGAAAACTCTCTAACACCATACACAAAAATAAACTCAAAATGGACTAAAGACCTAAATGTAATGCCAGATACTATAAAACCCTTAGAGGAAAACACAGGCAGAACACTCCTTGACGTAAGATCTTTTTTGAGCCACCTCCTACAGTAATGAAAATAAAAACAAAAATAAACAAATGGGACCTACTTAAACTGAAAAGCTTTTGCCCAGCAAAGGAAACCATAAACATAACAAGAAGACAACCCTCAGAACGGGAGAAAATATTTGTAAATGAATCATCAGACAAAGGATTAATCTCCAAAATATATAAACAGCCCATGCAGCTCAATATTAAAAAAACAAACAGCCCAGTCGAAAAATGGGTGGAAGATCTAAACAGACATTTCTCCAAAGAAGGCATACAGGTGGCTAAAAAGCATATGAAAAGATGCTCAACATCACTAATTATTAGAGTAATGCAAATCAGAACTACAGTGGGGTATCACCTCACACCAGTTAGAATGGGCATCATCAGAAAATCTACAAACAACAAGTGCTGGAGAGGGTGTGGAGAAGAGGGAACCCTCCTACACTGTTGGTGGGAACGTAAACTGGTACAGCCATATTGGAGAACAGTATGGAGGTTCCTTAAAAAACTAAAAATAGAACTACCATACGATCCAGCAAACTCATTCCTGGGCATATATCTGAAGAAAACCATAATTCAAAAAGATACATGCACCCCAGTGTTCGCTGCAGCACTAGTTACAATAGCCAGGGCATGGAAGCAACCTAAATGTCCATCAGCAGATGAATGGATAAAGAAGATGTGGTATATATACAATGGAACATTACTCAGCCATAAAAGAGAACGAAATAATGCCACTTGCAGCAACATGGATGGATTTAGAGACTGTCATACTGAGTGAAGTAAGTCAGACAGAGAAAGACAAATATCATATGATATCACTCATATGTGGAATCTAAAAAAAGGGTACAAATGAACTTATGTACAAAACAGAAACAGAGTTACAGATGCAGAAATCAAACTTATGGTTACCAGGGGTAAGGCGGGGAGGGATAAACTGGAAGATTGGGATTGACACATACACACTACTATACATAAAACAGATAACTAATAAGGACCTACTGTATAGCACAGGGAACTCTACTCAGTACCCTGTAATGCCCTATATGGGAAAAAAGAGTGGATATATGTGTACGTATAACTGATTCACTCTGCTGTACACCTGAAACTAACACATTGTAAACCAACTGTACTCCAGTAAAAATTTAAAGAAAAAAGGTCCTTGCATGTTATTTAAAACAGAAGGAAACTGACAAGCTGATTTTTAAGTCTCAGTGGATGTGCTGAGTCCAAGGGTGGCCTGACGACCCTGTGGAAGGAGGCAAGGGGGACTTCAGCTCCAATGGCAAGGCTGGCAGGAAAGTGGCACTGGCCCCAGAACAGACAAACAGGAAGCCCAGATGGACACGGCGCTCAGTTATGACCAAGTAACACTGAGGGCGGGGGAGGGATCGTCTTCAAAACACAAAACGGGGTAGTCGATATGTGCAGTGGGAAAACATACACTGAACCTAGACCCCTACCTCACACCTCGCAAAACACCAATTCCAGGTTCGTGTAGAGTGAAAAAGAGAAAGGTAAGACCACGAAGCTGCTGGCAGATCACAGAGCAGAATACTTTCTCCGGGTGAGCAAAGATTTCTCACCCGGGAGAGGAAGAGTACCAAACATAGTGGAAAACAGCCACAAACTTGACCTCATTAAAATGAAGGACCTCTGTCCACAAGAGACCCCATAAAGCGAGTAAAAAGGCACCCTCGGGGGCAGAGGTGGGTGCAGATATCCGATACAAAGGGCTTGTATCCCAAGCTTATAAATAATTACCAATGTTTATAAATAATCATCAAAAATAAGAAACTGAAAACCCCAGACAACCGAGTATAAAAATGGGCAAGACATCTTCAGGGACCTGGATGGACCTAGAGATGATCACATGAAGTGAAGTCAGTCAGGCAGAGAATGACAAATACCGCATGAAATCTCTTATGTGTGGAATCTTAAAATATGACACAAATGAACATGTTTAGTAAACAGAGGCAGACTCACAGACGTAGAAAACAAACTTATGATTACCAAAGGGTAAGGGGGGATGAGGGGGGGATAAATTAGGAGTTTGGGATTAACAGATACACACTACTATATATAAAATAGACCAACAACAAGGTCCTACCGTATAGCACAGGGAACTATATTCAGTATCCTGGGATAAACCATAATGGAAAAGAATCTGAAAAGGAATATGTGTATGTATATATATATATAAAACTGAATCACTGCTGTACACCAGAAACTAACACAATATTGTAAATCAACTATACTTCAATAATAAAAAAAAGAATGGGGCTTCCCTGGTGGTGCAGTGGTTGAGAGTCTGCCTGCCGATGCAGGGGACGCGGGTTCGTGCCCCGGTCCGGGAGGATCCCACGTGCCGCAGAGCGGCTGGGCCCGTGAGCCATGGCCGCTGAGCCTGCGCGTCCGGAGCCTGTGCTCCGCAGCGGGAGAGGCCACAACAGTGAGAGGCCCGCGTACCGCAAAAAAAAAAAAAAAAAAAAAAAAAATAGTGCCTGAGCCGACACGGCCCCAACATGGGGACAAGGATGGCAGAGCCACCGCTTGTCCCCAAGGATTCTATTTGCTTACTCAAGACAGGAGTGTATGAACGGTGACCCATGGGCCAAGTCCTGTCCACTGCTATAAATAAAGTTTTATTCACACACAGCCAAGCAACATCAGCAGAGTTAAATTGTGACAACAGGGACCTTAGGGCCCACAGAGCCTCAACTTTTTACTTTTATGGATTTAAGAGACAGAATCAGACCTTACCAGCCTCTGGATGAATTTTAACGGCACAAACTGTATCCCTTGTGGCGTTGCAGGGTTGAAGGATGGTGCTGTCTTCACACCTGAGAGGAAGAATAAAGAAACCCTGAGCATTACTTCTCCCCGCCCAGGCCCAGCCCAAAGCATCCTTCTTAAAACCCACCTGTCAGGGGTTCGAGGGACCAGCCCCAGGTCCTGTCCTGCCCCACCAGGCTTCAGGCCATCAGTGTCTGGCATTTCCTGGGCTACCTGGCCCAAATTGGCTCAATGAGAATAAAGCTTGAGGATTCTCTGATATATAGGGGAGGGGCCTCCCTCTGCCTCTGTTCCCGGATAGAGATGTGCGTGGCTATGAGGACTGGACCTGCTGTAGCCATATCTCTACCAAGAGGGAACTCAGCCTAAAGATGAAGCTCATGGAGAAGGGGACAGGCAAGCAAGTCCAGAGAAGCCAGAGCCCTGATCAGACCAGACCCGAGGGCAGTCCTTACTCTGGACTTGTCCGGTTCCCAAGCCAACAGTTCAACATGGTCTGAGTTGTATTTAGTAGTCTACAAACGTGAACGATTTTACAAGTGGCTTTACCGCTGTAAGTGTCTTCCCCAAAGCCCCCCCAAAATCTGTGCCCACTCGAAACCACAGAATGGGACCTTATTTGGAAATGCGGTCTCTGCAGATGTCATCGTGTTAAGATGAGGTCATACTGGATCAGGGTGGACCTGAATCAATGACCAGCGTCCTTAGAAGAAGGAAATTGTATGCAGGCAGAGAGAAGGCCACGTGAAGATGCAGATACACAAAAGCACACAGGGAGAAGACCACCTGGAGGTGGAAGCAGAGATTGAAGTGATGTGTCTACAAGCCAAGGAGCGCCAAGGACTGCCGGCAACACGGAAAGCTGAGGGAGCGAGGGAAATTCCTCCCTGGGAGTCTTCGGAGGGAGCACGGCTGCTGACACCTTGATTTCGGACTTCCGGTCTCCAGAACCATGAAAGAATACATTTCTGCTGTTGATTAAAAGCCACTCACTTGTGCTTTGTTACAGCAGCCCCAGGAGACTCTTACCATGACAGTGGGCATCCCACCCTGCCTCAGGGCGTGGTACTGCCGTCCTCTCTGCCTGTGGTTTCCTTTGCCTGGAGCTTCCTCCCTCCCTCCCTCACGGGGCATCTGCTCTAGAGAGCTGTCTCTAGCATCCCCTCTGTCCCTCATGGGCTTGTCACTGTACAGGTGTTGGGATGGTCTCCACCATGGCTGGGGGCGCCAGGCCTGCCATAAGACCTGCAGGCCACAGCGGGGCTCATGATCACACCTGAAGGAAGGAAGGAAGGAAGGAAGGAGCATTGACTCCAGTCCGTCACCAGGTGGAAACATCCAGGTGACTTGTCTGACTTAATTTCAGGACACCTCTGTGGGGCAGGTGCTACCATTAGCCCCATTTTACACATGGGAAAACGGAGGCTCCGGGAAGGGGACGGAAGAATAAGTGACCCAAAGCCAAACAGGCAGTAAATGGAGGAAGGGAACCCACGCCCAGGCCTGTTTGATCAGCTCACACACCCCAGGCCAACACCTTTTGCACCGGAAGCAGCTCTCTGTGCAGTCCATGGAGTCGCAGTAGAAGTTGCCCTGCTTGCACTGGCATAGCCGGTCGCTAGTTGGGGAGCATTCAGTCACCACCTCCTGATCTGCTGGAGGGAAGGCCGAGGGTCAGTCACAGGGGCCTGGACTCTGTCCTGCCCACGCCGGCCACGTCCAGGTTCGTAGTCAAAGCCTCAGAATCGTCACCCCCCTCCTTCCCCAGCAGGGATGGAGACAGGGACCAGCCAGACCTCATCCCCTGCATCCGGAGTGTCTGTGGAGGGGCCCGTGGGTGCCCCTGCAATCTGGGCTGGGGCACAGGGCCAACTGCTCAGAAACACCCCCAAATCATTCTGTCCATCTCGTTTGCCCCACAAAGATCAGAAGAGCACTACTCAGTGTGGACACTGAACGGTCTCTCCCAGCATCACTGGGGGATTCCGCCTTTCGCCTGTGACGGGCTCGCTCATGGGGCCACACCCCACATTTCACATCTACGGGGCTATTTCCACGGGGCCCACTGTCCACCCCCACGTGAATATCACACTGCTGAACTGTCTCTCTGTACAGAGTCCTAGTACTTGGGGGAGCCAGTGTGCTATCTTGTTTTCCTCCTTTAGGAAAGAAGGAAGTTGTTTTGGCAACTGTCAGCATAGCCAGTTTTATGAAATCTCCTATTGGGATAGTTTACTTTTTAAAAATAAAAATTGTATCTACTTGAGGTGTATGGCATGATAAGTTGATACATTCTGTTGGGATTTTCATTGGGAATGCACTAAACCTAAGAACCATTCCTGGGAAAACTGATACTTTTAAAACACTGAGGGAGTTCCCTATCTGTCCAGTGGTTAGGACGCAGCGCTGTCACTGCTGTGGCCCAGGTTCGGTTCCTGGTCAGGCACTAAGATGCTGCAAGTTACACCGTGCGGCCCAAAAGACCCCCCAACAAAACGTTGAGCCTTCCTGCTTACTACCTTGTGGTGCTCCGCTCCGTATTTAGATGTCCTTAAATGTTGCTTGTTCACTTACACATTTATACGTGCTTTGCGAGATTTATTCCAAAGAATCTTGTTTGTTTGGGGTTTTTTTGCTAATGGAAGTGGCATTTTTCAATTACATTTTAAAAAACAATGTCACTGATATACAGAGATTTGGAAGAACTTCTGTGTATCATCCTTATACACAGCAACTCTGAGACCCTAATGACCTGTAGGCTGATTCTTTAGCCAATACATACAGCATCATGATAAAAACAAGCACTTTGGGGCTTCCCTGGTGGCGCAGTGGTTGAGAGTCCGCCTGCCGATGCAGGGGACGCGGGTTCGTGCCCCGGTCCGGGAAGATCCCACATGCCGCGGAGCGGCTGGGCCCGTGAGCCATGGCCGCTGACCCTGCGCGTCCGGAGCCTGTGCTCCGTGACGGGAGAGGCCACAACAGTGAGAGGCCCGCGTATCGCAAAAAACAAAACCAAAAAAAAAACAAGCACTTTGTGATGTCTGCTCTAGCAGCCCCATCCCCGTGTTCCTCTGTGATAATTTCCTTTGGGGAGGTTCCCACAGGGCCAGTCGACAGGGGCACGTTGCCTGGACGGCAGCCCACTCACCCTCCCGGCACTGGGAACACGGCACGCAGCTGCTCTTCTTACTGGGGTGGGCCCGGAAGGTTCCAGACTCGCACTTCCTGCATTCTCCAACGCTGTGGTCCCGGTCTATGTATTTGCTGACGTAGTAGCCTGTGGCAGGTGGTACACGGAGGGGAGGTGGGTGTCCAGGGCTGTCCTGCTCTGCCGCAGACCCCGCCTGGTCTCTGAGGCCTCTGCATGAGGAGGTCCCAAGGCACCTGGAGGCCAGACGCCCTGCACAGTACCCACCCCTCTCCTCCCGTCTCCTTGGAACATTCTGGACTGATCCGAGGCCACAGGTGTCCCAGAAACCGGGGACCTGAATTGCCCCTTGGCTTTTACTGATGACATGCAGTATGTGGGTGCTGGGCAGAGGTCACAAGATTTCATGTTGGACCAACTGTGTCCCTTTCTTTCCTACATGTGGTTCATGTAGGTGTGCGTGTGAATGCATGGATGTGTGTGTATAGATGTATGTAGTGTGTGTATTGGTGGGTGTGCACGTGTGTGTGTGGGGAGGATACGGGGCTGAGTGTCCAGGTTTTGGGTGTTTGGTCTCTGAACCAGGAGCCCCGGAAGGCACACTTTCCCGGATAAAATGAGGCACGTGTGCAGGTGTGTGTGAGTAGACGATGCCCATGGTGATGGTACAGGTGTGTGGCTGGACCCTTACAAGAGGAGGCCATGAAGGGACTTTCATTGATCACATGGGCACACCTGTCTGAGTGTGGATGGGGTGCGGGTGGGAAGGTGGGCGTGTCCAGCCTGGGCATGGGTCCTCACTTCTGTCCTCCAAGCCCTGCTGAACTCACCTCACCCATCTCAAAACAAGCACACACCACTCTGTTCACACGAGAGCCCCCAAGGTGGGTGCAGAGGTGGGGCACTGGGCAGCTGCCCAGGAGAGGCCCTCCCACCCACAGACAGCCAGGTACTCCCCACAGGCAGCCCCCAGCTCTGCTCGAAGGGACTGCGGCCTCCCTCCTCCCAGGCAGGGTCTGCCCCGGAAGGCTCTGGAAGTGGTCCCAGACTCACCAGCCGGGCAGAGTTTGCTGCAGCGGCGAAGGCTGGTAACCTCATACTCGCCCGGGTTACACCGGGTCTCCCCGGTTGCCATGGTCACCTTCAATCAGAAAGAGGATATTGACATTATCAAAAGATGCCTCTGCTCCTGATGGAAGCAGACACCGAAACCCCTGAGCAAGGAGTGGCAGTCACCCCCCAACCTGGAGCACTGCCTCCCTCGTGGAAGTGGGCTTCCTCGGGGGAGCATCTCCGTGCTGTTCCACTCGCGATACAGAGCAGTATTATTTGGGGGGAATATGTTCTTCAGTTCCCAAATGCATGTGGATGTGTTGACTACTTAGATGGTAGGAGCCTATTTTATTTGCATGGCCAGAACTAGACCCTTTGTGGTAGTAAACCTTTGGAATTTAGTATTTGATTTTTTCTAGTCTATAGTTAATTGCTTCACCTGTTGCATATAGACTGTGTTAAGAAAGGATATTGTCTATGGGTTGGGAACGGGGATCTGAGTGTGTATGTGTACATCTTTGTATTATATATTTGAATGTACACACACACACACACACACACACACACACACACACACACACTCAGCCCCCCGCAGCCCCGGCCCTCCGCAGTCCCGTCCCTCGCATGCCCCCCCCCTTCCACTGGGGCTCCCCGCGCTCAGTCACCAAGGATGTGCAGCGGGCTCGGCCCCGCCTGGGCCTTTGGGTGCAGGAAACTTCCGTTGAGACCTGCTCCGGATGGGAACCGGGGTGCGGGATGTCCCGCCGCCCGCGTCATCCTCGCTCCGGACGCGCGCCCAGGCCACAGCCCCCTTCCCGTTCTCAGAGTCCTCCCTCCCCCGAGCCCCTCCGCCGCCGTCCCACCTGCGCCGCGAGCAGCAGCAGCACCGCCAGGACAGCGCGCGCCCGGGGCTCCATCGCGATGCCTCTCCGGACGAGCTGACAACTGCGGTCACACTTCCAAGTCTGGCTACCCGTCGACCCCCCGGGCCCCATTCACTGAGGACTTTCTGACTTCATAGCCAATCGGAGGGGATCTTCTGACCAAAGTACCCAATCGGAGCGGACGGCCTTCCCCTCGCCCCACCCACGGGCTCCGCCTCCCAGTTGCGGTGTCTCCCAGTTGCCGCGCCTCCCAGCTGGAAGCGGTACTTTCCGCTTCTCCGAATTCTCGTAGGTCGGCCACGCGGAGGAGACGCCTAGGACCGGTGGTCCTAGACTCGCGTTTCGGCCCTGCCCGTCCCTGGACCCCGCGCCTCCCGCCTCAGATGCCGAGGTCTTCAGCCCAGGCCGTCGCCGCGCCGGGGCCACCGATGGGCTTCGGGCTTCGGTGCCCCCGGGACGGCCATTCCCGGCCCTCCCCCCAAGTTTAACTTGTTGCCCAGTCGCTTCCGAGGGGGCGGGGGAGGGCAGGGTGTATGCACAGCCCCCGCTGCAAAGGAAAGGACGGAGCGCCTCGCTTGCCGCGCCCCCCTCCCCAGCCCCTCCTGGGCGAGCACGCTGCCGACCGCCGGTCCCCCCTCACCCGCCCCTCCTGCGCCCTCGGCCCCAGATGCCCCAGGGGCTCCGACCTGGGCTCAGGTGGACGCCGCACACCGAGCGTCTGTCTCTCCCTCCCCGCCTCAGCCCACAGCATCTTTTGAGCTGCCCGCGGGAGCGACGTTGATGAGGGAGGCGGGTGAGGTGGATGAGAGGGATTCAAGGGGAGGAGACCCTTCCTTCGTGGGGAGAGCAGGATGCAGCCCAGGCACATCCACAGGGAGCTTCGCGCCCCTTCATCTCCTCAACCTCCTCCAACGTCCCCCGCCCCCACCCGGAATCCCGTACTCCAGGGGACCCGCTCAGCTGCTTGAGTCTCTCTGCCCTGTCTGGGACCCAGGTCGCTTCTGCTAGAAGTTCTTCCTACTAGAGGTTGCTGGCTGTTCACCCAAGGAGGTGACAAGGTGAGGTGACTGTCACTGTGTCCCCAGGAAGTGCATCTCCTCAGCCTCTCTCTGCTGCTCTGAGTCTCCTAGAGGGTGAGGTGGGGCCCCCGCACAGGCCCTCCTGAGCTTCCACTCTCCTAGTCCAGCTGCAACATCCTCTTCCTGCCCACATGCCCTGGGAGCCAAGCCAGGCACACTGTCAGTGGGGCGGGGAAATGGGTACTGAGTGGACGTGAGGGTGGGAGGCCCAGCTCTGGACCCTACATCATTCTAGATTTAACCACCAGCATCTGGACACCCGAGAGTTGGCTGATGGACCCTGAAACCACGTCCAGGCTTTTCCTGCACGAGGGGCTGCGTGATGCCCTTGCAGCCACCCCTCTGGGCATTGGCCTCCTGTTCCCCTGGGACGATGCCCACCCAGCTTTCTTTTCCTCGTTATTTAGAGTAGTTCTTGGCCTACCAAGGACATAAAGAGAATTCTGGAGGAGATTCCGAGGCTGCAGGGGTCAGGGGTTGGAGGGGCTGGTGGATCAGGCTGCAGCAGGGTGGCCCCGTCTGGCTCTGAAGGGGTCAGGGTGCAAGATAGGTGGCCCAGGGCTTTGGGTCCAGAGCAGCCTGCCTCAGTAACAAGGTGCAGAATACTTCCACCTGGAAAGCACCCACCCTCAGCAGGGAGGGACAACCACGTGGGATCCAGAGCCAGTCTAGGGGGACTGCCCTCGATGCGGGATCCTGGGAGTCCCGTCTGCTTGGTGCAGGCGTGAGGGCTGGGATGGCAGTGCCCACCTGCCCCTTCCTCGGCTCCAGTCCAAGTCCATCCTGTCCTGTGGCCTCTCCCTCTGTGTCTTTCCTCCTTCATGTACTGTCAGGGCTGGGCTGCAGTCTCCCTGTACTGTGGTGCATGGGGTCTGCGGTCAGCTGTCCCCACCCTCCCCTTCAGGGGTATCCTGGGCTGTCCCAGAAAAGGGAGGCCCACTCACCTGGCCCTGGTGTTTGTGAGTACTGGCAATGGTGGCCACAGTGGAACTGAAGGGCTGGGCTGGGGGCAGCAGGGCAGGGAGGGGGCTGTTACTGTGGAGAAGGGACCAGGCCAAATGGGCTTGAGGGCCACCCTGGAGGCCCCGGTGGGCAGCGCCCCTCCCGTGTCCTCAGCTGGCTCAGCGGCTGTTTGACAGGACCCCAGCTTCCTGGCGCTGGCTCAGCAGGGTGGGCAGCTTCTAACTGCTCCCTGCAAACTGCACCCCCATCCTTCACGGACCTCCTCCCTCCATCCTCAGGGCCTCGGACCCTTCCCTGGGCCCCTCCAGCCCCAGACAGCTTCTGCTGGCATTGAGCTTCTCCCCTGAAAGACATCCCACCCCCACCAGTTTCCAGAAGTTCCCCAAGAAGACAACACACACAATATGTGTGTCTTGTTTATTTCAAGGGATGGAGCAAAGACATGTCCCCAAACTGGGGGAGGATAAGAACATGGGTACATAAACTGGACAATCAGCTCAGATGACACCGTCACAACATAGTTTAAGGCTCCGTGTGTATCTATATGTGCAGATGCTCACACACACACACACACACACACACACACACACACACACACACACCCTGGCATTTGACACAGGAATGGAGGCCAGACGCCAGGCGCTGTCTGCAGCCTGCCTAAAATATTGCGATTGCGTTTATTAAAAACGTGTGGGAGGAGAAGACCGTGCATCAGTCTGAGCAAAGTGTCCAACTCAGGCTCCGGGCCGGGGACGCTGTCCCCAGGCACGCCGTGCTCACGTGTGCCCGCCCCAGCTTGGCACGTCCTGGCTGAGGGAGGTGGGGCGGGTCCTGTAGGTATAGGAACTGGGCTCTGTCCAGACAGCACAAAGGCAGAATAAAGCCCCAAGCGCCCTCTCCGAAGCAGCCCACCCGTGGCCCCTCCAGGGCAATGTGGGCAGGGTCTCAGGAAGGGCTGGCCTGTGTGTCAGGCCCAAGGAGGGCCTGGGGTCCCGGCTTGCTCCTCAACGCCCCCACTCACCCCTGCTGGGGAACGACATCCAGAGACCTGCAGGCTCTCCTGCCCCTCCGCCATCAATCCCCTGAGGCTGACCAGGGAGGATGGGACGAGGTCACCAGGGGGTGCAGTGCACGACGAATGTGGCATTTGGCTTCAGCATTAAGGCCAGCGCCTCCCCGGGAGGACCCCGTGTGGCCCCCCAGGTCCCTCCTGCTGTTGTGCCGCCCTGGGCCCCTCTGTCCACAGAGGCCGTGCTCGCTGGGTCTCTGCCTCCACGGGGCTGGCTTAAAGTGCTAGGTGCCTGGGAGGGAGGCTGGGGCTGCCCGAGTTCTGCAGGCGATGCCCACGCCGTCCCCGAAGGGCTCTTATTTGAGGATGTAGTTAATGAGCAGCTGACACGCCAGGAACATGCAGAGCAGGAACCACGAGCGGGGACTGTGCAAGAGGCCTGGGGCTGGTGCCTGCCTGGCCTGTGCCGTGGAGCTCAGCACGGCCGAGAGATGCCTGGAATGATAGGGCACCGCAGTTCAGCTGGGGCCAGCCCAGGCAGGGTGGCACGTCCCTGCCCCGGGGTGCAAGGGGGGGAGGGACCCAGGGCCCAGTGGCTGCACTGCGCTTCCTGGGCACACATTCCGGGGGGGGGTCAAGGCTGGGGGAGCTGGGCCTCTTACATCCTCCCTCCCACCTCCATTGTTATGGGCTGAACTGTGTCCCCCAAAATCCTCTGTTGGAATCCTGACCCCCAGCGCCCCAGAATGCAACTGTATTTGGAGATGTGACCTTTAAAGAGGTGAATAAAGTAAAATGCGGCCACTAGGATGGGCCCTAATCCCGTAGGACTGCTGTCCTTATAAGAAGAGGAGGTCAGGACACAGACACACACAGAGGGACGACCCCGTGAGGACCAGGGAGAAGACGGCCGTCTACACGCCGAGGAGAGGCCTCAGGAGGACCAGCCCTGCACTGATCTTGGACTGCCAGCCTCCAGGACTGGGAGAGGTAAATGTCTGTGGTTGAAGCTGCTTCCCTGTGGTACTCTGTACGGCAGCCCAGGAAACCCACAGCCCCGCCCTGGACTCTGACGTCAGTGTGTGTCTGGACCTCGGCAGAAGCTTCCGGCGGTTCTCCCAGCCACCCGCCTCGCAGCTAGTCTCCTCCTGTGGTGCTAGATGGCCACCCGACACCCCCCCCCCCCCCCCCCCGGCTCCCACGGCCTCTGGGCTCAGCTCCACCATCTCCGCCCCCTCACCTGACTCGCCCTTCTCCCGACAGCGGCCCACCTGTGGTGCCCTCTGCTCTCAGTGCTGGCCTCTGCTCTCCCCCTTTGCAGCTCCTCCCTGCCCACCTGCATCCTCCTCCAGGAAGCCCTCCCTGACCATGGAGACAGCATTCCTCTCCCTCTCTCAGCCCCACACAGCCTGCAGTGGAGTGGGGTGCTAAAACGGTGTGAAACGCCTCTATGCCGCATATGGGTGGGTCACAGGCATGAAATTCTAGGCTTCCGAGGGCGGCTCCGATGCTAACAGCTGGTTAAGTGCTCGCTGGGTGCCAGGCACAGAGCTCATCCCTCTGCTCCATCCTCTTCCCGCCCCAGGGCCACTGCTGTCACCCCAGTTCACAGATGGGGAGACTGAGGCAGGGACAGCCCGAGGTCCCACAGGCCGGGAGTCCTGCAGCCCTGCTGGAGCCGGGAGCCTGGCTCTGGGGCAGAGCTGGCAAGCAGGGCTCTGCCTCCTGGTGCCGGCAAATAGAGTGTGTTCCCAGTCTTCCCCGCGATGACTCACCCAGCTGTTCCCGAGGACCCACTATTCTTGGAGCTGGGGCCACCGCGGGGCGGCCGGAGGCATCCTCGGGGGAGCCGGTGCCGGCAGCACCTCCTTCCAGCTTCTGTCTGCTCCACCCGCCACAAGCACGGGCAGCCCTGCCCTGGTTCACCTGGACTCCATCAAGCCCCCGCCAGACCCAGCATCCTCCTTGCCAGCTCAGCCTGTTCACACGCCGCGTTCTGCCCTGCCCGCCCCTCGCAGAGGGCAGAACCCAGGAGGTCCCCTGTCCTCGCCCAGTAGCCAGACTGGCTGAAGTCCTGAGGGTTCTAGCCCAAGTGACAGTGCAGGTGAACGCCTGCCCTCACCCCCCGCCGGCTCTGGCTCTCCTGCTCTCTGACCCGGAGCCCCGGCTGGACCCCCGAGCATGGCCCACCTATGTAGCTCCTGCTGGGCCTCCCGGATGGACAGGATCCCCTCGTGCAGCAACTGCAGCCGCCACGCTTCCTTCCCACACCGAGGGCACGGGCTCTTGCAGCCTGGGACGCAGGACCCGGGGGACAAGGGAACACGGGGTGGGGGGGAGAAGTGAGGATGAGCGGGGATGTCTGGGGAGCCGGCAGGTGGGGTCGTGGGGCCGTGTCCCACCTCACAGGAGCCTTCAGGTGAAGCTAATAACACAGGGAGGTGGTGCCGAGGGATGTTTCCAGAGGGAACCCCGGGCTCCGCTGGCCTCTGATTCGCCCAGAGGCGGGGACCAAGCTGGGGAGACAGGCACGCCCTTGAGGGCAGGGGGCAGAGAGGCAGGAGCCAATCCGGAGAGTCACAGACAGATGGACAGGTCACAGCCCCGCCCCTCGCTCTGGCCCCGCCCCCTGAGTGCAGACTCGGGAGCCAGGCCCCCTCCCACACCCCCCTCTGCCCTTCGGCTTCTCTGTCCTCCCGCCCTGAAGAGGGCCTGGCCCAGGAGGGCTCACCGGGAGCGAAGTCACGGTCCTCCTCCTCGTCAGAGAGCTCTGGGCAGGACTCGGGCGTGGAGCCGCTGCTCTCGGTGGCCTGGCTGTGGCCAGACGGCTGGTCGCTGGCCTTGCGGAGCCGCCGGTCGGGGCCAGACCCCTGGAGGGAGATGGAGCGGCTGTGGCCGGGAGCTCACCCACACCCACCGCACCCTCGTGCGCCCGCCGTGCCCTCGGGGACCTGCTGGGGTGTCGCTGGCCTTGGGGACGTGGTGGTGGGCTTATACCAGGGCAGCTCCGAGGAGGTGGCCGGCGGAGGAGGGAACTGCTGGCTCTGGGTGCACAGAGGAGGTCTGGCCCTGCCTGGACTGGAGCCTCACTCCCCCCGGGCCTCAGGGTCCTCAGGGGTAATGCAGACTGCTGGCCCCTCTGCGGCGGCCTGGGGACCGTCACGAGGTCCTGCCCAGTACATGCGGAGATGATGGGGGTGGGGCCAGGGACCCGCTCAGTGTGTGAGCTGAGGGCTCCCCCATCATGGAGGGACCCCCAGGCTGGCCGGCCTCAAACAAACCCCCTGAGTACAGGAGTGGCCAGGTGACAGCAGGCCTGTGTCCAACAGACGGGCCCAGGATGGTGCCTGGACGCTCTGCATCAGGGCCCTGTGGCTCTGATGTGTATCAGCGATGGGGGTGGGGTCAGTGCTGGGGGGTGGGGTCAGCGATGGGAGGTGCAGACAGAGATGGAGGGTGGGGCAGTCCACCCAGGTGGACTTTGCTGCAGGGACAGGTTTTGGGGTTTGGTGGGGCCTGAGCCGACTGGAAAGGCTTAAGTGAAGGAGGACGATACAGAGGGGCATCAGGTGGACACGTGTGCGAGGGGCCGGGGCCATCTGGTCGAGGTCGAGGGGCCGCGGAATGTGGCGGAAGGGTGGGTGGGACACACGTGGCTAGTGAGATATTGTGGCCCCTGTTTGCTGGGAAAATTGGGGCCCCTGGGCAAGATGGGGAGTCCTCCCCTCCCTGCCCCGGGCGGGCCGTGCCCCCCGGCCGTGTGCACAGTGGGTGCCTAGCTGGTGTAGCGTGTGCTGTTCCACACGTGGAACCTGCCCACGTGGTGGGGGCCACTCCAGGCTTCCCTCAAAAGGCATCTCTGTCTGGAGCTCTCCTTCCTCGTGTCTCCTGGAACCTCCCACCTGCCCTCGCCCGCGCCTCCCACCCTCTCTCCCACACTTTTGAGGCCCAGGCATCTGGGTAAATGTGCCGTCTCCTGCTCCTACTTGGGCGAGTCCCTGGACTGCCCAGAGCCTCCGTTTTTTCATCTGTGGAATGGGATAGCATGCTGCCCGCACCGCAGAGGGCGGCTCTGGGGGTTGATGGGCCAGGACCATACACCCTGGCACAGTGCCCTGAACACCAGGGTGCCCTGGGAACTGAGCGTCCTGCAAATCCAGGCGTCCAGGCCCCATGCTGGGCAGGGAAGGGCAGGACAGGGAGGCAGGGGGATGCCAGAGGAGACCCTGCTAGGACGTGGGTCAGAGTGTGCCAGGGTGGGGGACCCAGAGGAGGGGGGCCGGGCAGGTGGGTGTGAGGGTGGGCATGGGGCCACACCTGGAGGGACCCAGCAGGGGCCCTGGGGGTGGTGCTGACCTGGTGCCTGGGCCCCGGGCTGCCCAGGAAGGTGGTCTGGCCGGCCATGGTCTCCCGCTGCAGGGTGTGCAGGACCCCGTCTTGCTCAAACTGGGCAATGTCCTTCAGGGGGTCCCAGGGGCTGTGGCTGGAGGGTCCAGAGAGTGTCTGTTGGCAGGGGCGGTGGCCCTCGGAGTGAGGGGGCCCCAGCCCGGCCCGGCCCTCAGCCTCCCAGCAGGACCGGAGACCCCCAGGGGAGTGACCGTTGCCTGCACCTGTGTGCAGCCCCTGTGTGACCCTCCCTCCCCATCACCCAGGGCCAGGATGGTGGGGGTCTGCTACCCAGCCCACCGCGGGGCCCAGGCCGCTGTCTGCCAGCGCTCACTCCTCGTATCGGTAGCGCCACTCCTGGGTGGTGGGGTCCAGGTGGAACAGCTGCGGCGTCCAGGGCACCAGGTTCTGCTGGCGCTCTCGGGCCTGATGCCGCTGTGCCTCCTCCAGGGCAAACTTCTCCTGCGTGGCTTTGTGCTGGTCACCCTCGCTGATGGCCCTGGTGACGCGCTGCCAGAGCCTGCGAGCGGAGCACACGCTCTGAGCTGGGGGACCTGGGCAGTCCCGTCCCCTCACACTAGAGGGGAGCCTCGGAGCAACCTCCGCTGATTGCCTCCAGTGACGGGGAGCTCACTGCCTCTCAGGGTGCCCGGGTCTCCTGGGCACTGTTGATTTACCCTGAGATGGTTCTTTCTTATGCTGGACGCACACCTGCCACCAGCAGGGCCCTCCCTGTGGACTGCAGGTCATCTGCCCTGGAGCCTGCTCTTCCCCAGGCCTCCCCTGCTCTCTCTCCAGCTGCCCACAGCTGGATGTGTCCTCTGCCCAGAAAGGTCCACTCAGGTCCATCCTCCCTGCCACAGACATCCAGGGGACGTGCACCCAGGAGACAGCAGCTGCCGGCCCGGCCACCCCAGCCGTGGTCAGGGGTCCTGCGGCGCCCGGGCCTTACCGCTCCGACTCCAGCTCTGTCTGCTCCTCCAAAGGCACCGTGCGCCGCTTCAGCCGCTGCCCGCGGACCTCCTCGCTCGGGTTCCAGAAGAGCTCGGCGCCTCCTCTGCCCTCCTCCTTGATGAACACTTCCCTGTCCTGCCCCAGACAGCCGGGCAGGTCAGAGGTACCGGCCGTGGCCTCTGCTGCCCCCGGGCCCACCCGCGCCTGCCCGGAGGCGGCCTCTCACCCAGTGTCCCGTGAGCCGCGCCAGGACCTCCTCGCCCGATGTGATCTTCCCGGAGATCTGGTTGATGCTCGTGCTGCCCCCGAAGAAGGGCTGTGGGGACACACCCGAGACGATGCCCTTACGACGCTGGTGAGGGCGGCAGCCACGGCCCCCTCGTGGAGCTGGGGAGGAGGGGCCCCTTCCTCATGGGTGGGTGGGAGGTGAGCTCCCAGCCCCAGTGCATGGGGGGCTGGCTGGGACGGGACTGAAGCTGGAGGTGGCCATGCTCGCCCACGGTCCAGCCTGAGCTCAAGGGTGCTGGGTCCCTGCCAGGGCTTTGTGCCCCGTGGTGGGGAAGGGGCCTGGGCCTGTCCTAGCTCTGCTGTGTGGCCTGTGGGCAGCCCCTTCCCCTCTCCGAGCCTCGCTGTGCTACAGGGAAGCCAGGAGCTGCTCGTCCATGTGCACCTGTCAGGAAACCATCCCTGGGGCACTGAGAGGGCAAGAGGGGGCCACCCAAGGCCTCGCCTCTCCCCGGCCCAAGCCCCACGCCCCCCAAGGCCCCTGGGTGGCCGAGGTGCTGCGGCCAGTGCTACCTTGAGCTTGAATTCCAGCTCAGCCTGGAAGTTGTTCTTCTCACACTCGACGGTCACTCTGCCGCCCAGCTCCATGGTCATGGTGCCGTAGAGAATGCCTGGAACACAGCCGCACTGAGGGGTCAGGGCCACCCCCTGGCCAGCCGAGTCCCCAGACCTCTGCTGAGTCCTGACCCAGCAACACTGAGCCGGGGAGGCCCCTGTCAGGGCTCGGAGGGCGAGACGGGAGCAGGGAGGGGGCAGGCGCTCTGGGGGCAGTGCTGCCAGGAGGGGGAGAATCTCGTTAGGTGAGCAGAGCCCGTGACCGGGCCTGATTCCGCAGTGACCAGCTCCCTGCAGCGAACGGGGTCTCTGGCCCCAGGGCCTTTGCTCATGCGAGTTGCTAAGTCTGGGAGACATCCCCACCCTTTACTAGGTCACCTCCTCCAGCAGCCCCTGTTCCAGGCTCCCAGGAGCCCCACTGCCCCCGGGAGACCCTTGTCAAGGCCTGTCACTCCGTTCCGCAGATCCTGCCCCGATGTAGGTGGCTGCATCTTCCCTGCTCACTGCTGCGCCCAGGACGGGCCCACGTGGTTTTCTTTTTTTTTTAACTTAATACATATATTTTTTAATTACTGAAGGAAAGCATGAGTCTTCTATTTCTGGTCTTACGGAGGGCTTACTCTAAAAGAAAAAAAGAAATGAGGGAAGGAAGGAAGGAAGGAGAAGGAAGAAAGAAAGGATCATTCTCACTTGAAAACACTTAGAGATGTGGGCTAAAATAAGTCTTCCAAAAATTAAAAAAACAGACTTCCCTGGTGGCTCAGTGGTTAAGAATCCGCCTGCCAATGCAGGGGACATGGGTTCGAGCCCTGGTCCGGGAAGATCCCAGATGCTGCGGAGCAACGAAGCCCATGTGCCACAACTACTGAGCCTGCGCTCTAGAGCCCATGAGCCACAACTACTGAAGCCCGCGTGCCTAGAGGTCGTGCTCCACAACAAGAGAAGCCACCGCAGTGAGAAGCCCATGCACCGTAACCAAGAGTAGCCCCCGCTCACCGCAACTAGAGAAAGCCAGCGCGCCGCAACTAAAGAAAGCCAGCACGCAGCAACGAAGACCCAACGCAGCCAAAGATAAATAAATAAATAACTTTATTTAAAAAAAAAAAAGATTTAGCACTAATTAAAAAAAAATTTAAAAAGACAAGCTAATTGAAATCGCAAAAAGGCTGGAATCACCCCCAAATTCCCCTGTGCACAGGGTGGAAAAGCTACATGGAAGGGAGTCCGGCCTCTGAGCTGCTCTGGTGTCTCTCCAGGACACACTAACGCAGAGTCAGAGAAGCAGCTGCAGGGCCGCGTGTGCAGGGCCCGATTCTCCACTGCGGGGGGTGGGGGAGGAGGTCTGAGAGACCCTAGAACTGTCTATACCTTGTTATGTAGTTTTGACTTTGGAACCGGGTACATATTTCATTTACAAAATTATTTAAAAAACGAAGTTAAAAGAGCAATTCCTAAAAATCCAAAGTGAAATGAAACGAAAGACCAGAGTGGGCGTGATCCCAGAGGGGTATACCTGATGACCTTACAGATCCCAGAGGGATCCACTCAGGACAAGAAGCACAGACATCACAGCCCACGCTGCCTTCAGCCATCGCGGGGAGGGAGAGAGGGGGGGAGGGGGGAGGGGGAGGGGGAGGGGAGGGGGAGGGGGGAGGGGAGGGGGAGGGGGAGGGGGAGGGGGAGGGGGAGGGGAGGGGAGGGGGAGGGGGGAGGGGAGGGGAGGGGAGGGGGGAGGGGGGAGGGATGAATAGGGGAATTCATCTATTCAGATTTTTTAGGGTGGTGAAACTATTGTGATACTGTAACGGTAGAAACATGCATTTGTCCAAATCCATATAATTATACAACACAAAGTGTGAACCCTAATGTAAACTATAGACTTAAGTTAATAATAATGTGTTAATATCAACTAACCAATTGTAGCAAATGTGGCATACCAATGCAAGATGTTAACACTAGGGGATCCGAGTGTGTGTGTGTGTGTGTGCGCCTGTCTGTGTGCATGTTGGGATGGGTGGGGTATATGGAACTCTGCACTTTCTGCTAAAGTTTTTGTAAACCTAAAAGCACTGTAAAAAAGAAAGTCTGTTAATTAAAAAATAAAAAAGAAATCCTATAACTGAATCACTTTGCTGTATACCAGAAATTAACACAACACTGTAGAGGAAAAAAAAAAGAAATCCAAACCTTGAACTGCTACAGTGAAATTGCAGAAAACCACAGACAAGAGACGATCTTAAAAGCAGCTACAGAGAAAAGCAGAACATGTAACAAACAGGCCAACAGATGATTGATCACCAACCACAATGGAAATTAGAAGGTGGTAACAAGCTTCCAAAGAGGACAGAAGGACAATCTGCCTGGAATTCCATACCCAGCTAAAAAGTCATGGAAGAGTGAGGGTCAAATAAGATACCTTCAAACAGACAAGAACCAGGGTGCTCTCCCTGAGGGAGCCGGCCTGGGCTCTGCCCTCCAGGGTGGGAGTACCATGGCCTCTCACCTTTGCAGTGGGCGTAGGGCATGGTAAGGGTGTAATCCTCCACCCGGTTCAGGAAGGTGAGGGTGGCCTTGCCATCCAGCAGAGCTGACAGTGAGTTCCCTGCAGAGACGGGGCAGTGGGACCAGTGAGATGAGACCAATCCTCGGGACCTGGGCCCCCACCTCCACCCCACGTCACAGGACCTGAGCTCCCTTCCAACAGGTGGAAAGAGTCCCAGGCACCTCCAGCTGTGTGACTTGGGCGGGTTGCTTAACCTCTCTGAGCCTCGGATTCTGTAAAGGCCCCATCCAGGTCGTACAAGTCATTCATCCTGAGGAGTTACCTAAGTCGCCATGTGTTCACGTTTATTTCACTTACTAAAGCAGGGATTCTTAGGGTGGAGCCTTCAAACCTTTTCAAACTAGGGCCTCTGCTCTGATTTTAAACACCAGCGGAGAGGGGGTACGGCCCGCTCAGGGCTGAGAGTCACAGCCACAGTCAGTGACGGGAGCACAGGGGTGGAAAAGGTGGGCCGAGCCTGTACGCCCTCTGCAGTCTGCTGGGCACACAGAGGCACTCAGAGCACCTGCCCACCAGTGAGAACAACAGGAAGGTCGACAGGACGTAAAAATGCAGACAGACCCACGGTGCCAGGCTCTCGAGGGGTGCTGCCCGATAGCCTGTCCTGTGATGATGACACTGTTCTATCCCACGCAGCACGCGGATACTTGCACTGCGGCCAGAGCAACCGCGGAGCTGCCTTTTAGGTTGTATTTCGTTTGGATCAATTCAAACAGCCACGTGTGGCCAGTGGTGCTGAATTGGACAGCCAGCTCGAGATGGTACCTTCACATGGCTCTTCCCGTAATCCTCCCAGCATCAGTGCAGCTCTACGGCTGAGGGATGAGAGGCCGGGGGGAGGGGGCTCTGCCTGACCCCAGGCTCTGAGCACTTTACCCCTCGCAGTCCCTGGCTAGGAGAGGCGGAGAGGGACACGAACATGGCCACCGGGGGAGGTCTCGGTGACCACCGAGTGCGGCAGGTCAGTCCTCCCCCCATTTCCTCGAGGCCCGGGGAGCCCCCCTCACCGTAGAACCGGGACTTGGCTGTGATGCTGCCGCTGATGCAGAAGCCGTCCTTCCGGTTGCTGACGTGGAAGGCGGACACGGGGGGGTGGTGGGACACCTGTGGGTGGAGAGGTGGCTCCTGCGGCAGCCCCAAGAGCAGGCAGGCCCGGTCCCCCACCACATCCCTCCCAGCGCCAGGCGCAGGCGCGAGGGCAGTCCCCATCTCTCAGCCCCAATGTCCAGGGAAGCCGGGCCTGAGTCCTGGGGCCCGGGGGGGAGCTGAATGCCATCCCCGCATCCCCCCAGGAAAACGGGATGCGCTGTCCCCCTCCCTAAGGAAACACTTTCTGCTGTCACAGCCGAGATGGTGCCCGTGCCTCCTGGGAGAATCCCCGCTGGCCGCAGTGAGGCCAGAGCTCTTCCAGTGGTCGCAGGTGGAGCCACGCAGAAACGTGCCTGGGGGTCAGACGCCCCCTGCCCCCTGCCAGGGCCCCGTCCGCTGCAGAACCCAGCAGCCAGCCCAGGGTGGCCGGGCCCTTGCCTGCTCAGCTATGTAGAAGGTGTGGCTGTGGTTCTGGGGGTGGAACCAGCAGCAGCGGAAGGTCTCCCCCAGAATGGGGTTGTAGGGCTTCTTGATCCCCTGCAGGCAGTGAACAAAGAGGCTTGTGTGAGAAGCTGTGGGTGGGGCACAGATGCCAGTTGGGACGGGGTGTGGACCGAGGGACAACAAGAGGGGCTGCCTGCTGCCCACAGCCCCGGGCACCTGCAGGGAGGAGGTCTCTAGAAGGGATGTCTAGTTTCCCACCAGCATCTGGGAGCAGCGCCCCACTCCCGGTCTGGGGAGACTATGCTTTACCCTTGGTTTACGTTCTGGGCGGACGGCCTACGAGGTGCCCTGTCCACTTCTTGGCTCTGAGGGGCACGTGAGACCCTAACCACATCAAGCTCTCCCCGGACCTCAGGGGAAGCCAGTGCACAGCCCACTCAAAGCCCCCTGTGGCTTCTAATGACCTTTCAAGTTAAAGCCCCAATTCTCCAGCCCTGCTATTTCAGTCGCTTCCCTGGGTGGGAAGTCAGGGCTTAGTCCCCCATCTCGGAGGACCCGGGACCACTGTGGGGACGACCAGGATCCTTCAGGGTCACGTGGGGTAGGGGATGGCCTTGGACTCTGGGTGGGGTTGGGTGCCAGGGCGCAGGGCTGGGCTGTAGATGCGCCCTCCCCGGACGGTGCTTCTCACCTTGGGCTTCTTGTAGAAGCCGGACAGGTACCACTGCAGCACAAGCTTGATCCGGCTGTAGGCGTCCTCCTCCAGTGCGGCCCTGCGATGGGGTGGGGGAATGCCCTCACTCCAGATTGGGGGACCTGGGCCGCCCTCTGCCCTTTCCCGGCGCCCTCTCTCCTTCCGTTTCAACCTCCATCCACTTGCTGAAAACCCAGGCCCCTCCCCGGCTGCCCAGCCCCCAAAAAGGAGGTTCCCACCCTCCCCCGACACTCCAGGGAATCGGGTTTTCCACGGAACTGGAAAATGTCAGGGTGGCTCCAGTGCTGGGGCAGAGAGGGTGCTGCTGGCTCGAGGCCGGCAGGGTGCTGCCTCCAGGAAGCCCCCGGGATGCTCTCGCCCTCACCCAGCTCCCTCTGCGTGGGCTGCTGAGCCTGCAGCCCCCCTTCCAACCTCTGCCTTCTTCAGCTTGAGGGAGCCAATGCCAGGGCTCAGGTGCACAGAAGGTGCTGGGCTCACCTGTGATGGTGGCCCTGACCGGACGTGGGGCTGCCCCGTCCTCCCTGTCTACCAGCTCCTCCCATGGAGGCCGGGCCCCTTGGAGGCAGAGGCTTCAGGGACAGTTTCTTGGGGACCCTTAGGACTCTCTGTGGGGCAGGGAGGGGCTGAGGGAGCCTGGGGGGGGGGTGTCTCTGGGCACCTCCCCGTCGCTCACCTGGAGAGCAGGTCGGCGTGGTAGTAGTAGTCGGAGAGCTTGTTGAGGAAGGAGCGGGGCTCCAGGACGAAGGTGGGCAGCACCACGCGGGACAGGTCCATGCCCGGCCGCAGCTGCTTCAGCAGGACCCACATCAGACTCTTGTTCTCGTCAGACACCGTCTCTACCTGCGATGCCTCGCCCAGCTGCCGGCAGAGGGACCGCGGTCAGGCTGCAGCCAGAGCTGGGCGGGGAGCCTGGCGGGGGCGGGATGGGGGGTAGGGCGGCCACGCGTACCCCCTGGCCGGGCCGCCACACCCAGAGGGCCTGTCCCAGCCCCAGCTGAGCCCTGCGTTTTCCAGCAGACCCGAGGGGCAGCTGCTGGCCCAGGCCGGCTCCCGTCTGCCTCTGCTCCTGGCCAGCCTGGGCCCTCCCTGCGGTTGGTTCCTGGCCAGCCTGGGCCCTCCCCGCGGCTGGTGCACGTCCACCGTGGCTGCTGACACCTGTCTGTGGACTTTGCATGACCTGTGCCGCGGCAGCAGGTGCCACGTGCTCGAGGAGACCTCCTCCCACCCCCAGCCCATCTTGTCTTCATGGGGTGACACAGGTGCTTCAGGCCTGCACCCCCTTCAGAAGGGGGTCTTCACCTGTCCAGGATCGCACGGCTAGAGGGGGCCGCCCTGGGCCCCTCCTCTCTTCCCTGAGACTGTGCCACAGAGAGACTGAGCCCCGGAGCTTTGGGCTTTGTCTGGGCAGGGGGCGAGGGGGCAGGGTAGGGGGGTGGGGGGCTCCATCTCCCAGGCCGCACCAACCAGCAAACGCTCAGGTGGGCAGAGTGATCTCAGAAAGGGTCATGCAGCTGTGTACAGACAGCTGGCTGGCGGGGCAGGTGCTCCCAGGCAGGGCTGTGCATCGGGGACCCTCCCGTCTCGGGAATTGCCATCGAGCTGCAGTTCTCGGGCCAACGCCAAGCCCCCCTCCCCTCCCCATGGACCCCCATCTCCTGACCCCAGGGAGGCAGCAGAATGGTGTGCCAGCAGCCAGCCCTGCGCCAGGGCCCATCACCACCCTGCTGGGCCACCTCAGGCAGCCACTCTGCCTCTCTGTGTCTGCACAGCTGTGGCGGAGGCCTAGTGGCACTCGCTTGGACAGCTCGCCTGGGCACCGAGGGGAGGGGAAGCCCCCAGAGGCACGGTCATATCTGACCCCCATGAGGCTGTGGCTCCCTGGCTTTGATGTCCAGGCCAGCTTCGGGGCGCGCGTGGCAGCTGCTGCAGGTGGGAATCCCCTGCACCCCCTATCCCACCCACACTCCCTCTAACCCTCTCCCTCTGGCTTCTGCCCCTCCTCTCCACCAAAAGTGCCCTGGTGAAAGTCACCACCACCCCCGTGTCACCCTGTCTCTCCTCCAGCTCCCAGCACAGCTGCCCCTGAGGCCACCCCTCCCCTCCCTGCCACGCCTCCCAGGGTTCCTCTGCGGAGCCCCGCCTGTGCTCAGCCTCTGAAGGCTGGGGTGCCTGGGCCCCTTGGGCTGCCCTATGTCCAGACGGCCCCCTGAGCCCCAGACCCTCCCGTGCAGCAGCGTCTCCCTTGCACGTCCAAGCCTGGGACACAGTCGGGTCCCACCCCCAGCCGCCAGCTCTTTCTTCCAGAGCACCGGTCTCACAGGTGGCATCGCCGTCAGGCTGGGTCCTGCCCGTCTGCCTCTGGACGCGCCCTGAACCCCTTCTCCCTTCCCCACCCCAACCCGGGTCCAGGGCACCGTCAGCTTTGTCCAGACAACAGCTCCTCCTTAGCGGGTCCCAGGCTCCACCTCTGCCCCTTGACCTTCTGAAGGTCTCACCTGGACCCTGGCAGGCCGCCACCTGAACCTGCCCTGTGGCCCCCCCAGCACCCTCACTAGAGCCCCGCGGCCCTCCCGGCTCTCCCTGAGTCCCGCCATCCTGGCCTTCCCGTGCCCCGGCCCTCTGGGTGTAGCAGACCCCGCGGGCTCTCCCCGAGGGGACGGCCAGGCGTCGCCTCCATCGCTTCAGGGATGCAGGGTGCTGGGCGGCGCCCGAGCTCCAGGCAGGGCGGGCTCTCACCTCCCCCAGGTCCTCGTGTTCCTGTACCACGTACGTGGTCCCTCTGCGCGCGGGGCGCCCCGGGGCCTCCGACGGCTCGCCCCCGCTCTCGGCCTTCCGCCTGCGGTCCTGGGTCTCCTTATCTGAGTCCTCAGCGTTCTCTCTCTCTGACTTGTCTGAGAAAGCGTCGTTCTCCAGGGAAGACCCGTTCAGTCTGGAAGGTGGACGGCGCCCATGGGTTGCTGGTCACGCCCACCTCTGGGCACACCCCCCAGTACCCTCAACCGGGGCACCCTTCGCTGCCGGGCGCCTCAGCCCCAACCCTGTGCTGAAGAGCCTCAGCGATGGGCATTTGACACTATAAGCCCCAGTTCACAGGCGAACACCCTGGGGCTCCCCGGTCCACCTCGAGTGGAGGAGGCCTGCCTCCTGGCCTGGGGTTTGGGCAGCCAGACCTCGGTGGCGTTTGCCCCCCATCTTCTCCCCACGTACAAGGAGACCCCGTGCGGTGGTGCCAGGGAGGGCCCGGGCCCAGGAGTCCCCAGCAGGCTCCCGGGAGAGGCTGGTCCCTGCCCGCCACGCCCCTGCTCACGGGAACAGGTCCTGGTCGTGGACGGCGGCCGAGGCGGGCAGCCCGCAGAGCGAGGAGGGTGATGCATCTGGCGAGGACCCGGGCTCCCCGTCGCGGCCCTGCCTGCATGTGCTGAGTCGCAGGAGGCTGGAGCAGCGCAGTGCCAGCTCCAGGGCGTCCAGCCAGCAGCGGCCTGTAGTGGGGGGGGGGGGGTCAGGGGCGATGAGCAGCCCCCAGCTGGGGAGGCACCCACTGCACACTGGGGAGCTTCCTGTCCCTCTGTCAGGGAGCCTGCCCGCCCCCATCCCTCCGTTCTTCAACAAGGAGCACCCCACTCCCAGCACACTGTCAGTCACCCACGTCACAGACAAGGGCTAAGGCCAGGATGGGTAAGTGACCCCCCCAAGGTCATACGTGTAGCAAGCTCAGGCCACTCTGCACAGAGGCCCTGTGAGCTCCCACCTGTGGCGTCAGGGTGAGGGCCCTTCCTGATGGAAACTGGCCCTGCGAGCTCCCACCTGTGGCATCAGGGTGAGGGCCCTTCCTGATGGAGACTGGCCCCCACGGGTCGGGGCAGGAGGGCGTCTCTGTGCTGAGGGCTTTCCTGGCCTGGAGCACAGGGCGGGAGGGGGGCTGGCAGGCTGGGGAGGGGCTGCGGAGCCAAGGCCGCAGACAGGCAGCCCCTGGTGTTGGAACAGCTCCGGGGGGAGGGGAGGGCCAGGCGGGCGGGGAGGCAGGGTGGGGTGGCCAGAGCCAGCCGCCTCCAGCCCCCAGCCCTTATCCTCAGCCCCCTGCAGCCCTGCTGGTAGAGGCCGCCCGCGGGCTGGACCTGGGATTGAAGGACCTTGAACTCGGTTCTTTCCTTCTCCAAAGCCTCAGTGTCTCCCTCCTGGAGACAGTGAATTTCCCTCCCTAACTCTCCGTGGTGCATCCCGGGGCCTGGCGTTGGGAGGGGCGCTGGGGATCGTGGGGGAGGGGCCTGCAGGGGATCGTGGAGGAGGGGCCTGCAGGGGGGGTGGCTCCTGGTCATCAGGAGGACACCCGGCACCCTGCGGGGGGGGGCTTCACTGCAGGCTTGGCTGGATACCAACCTTCCAACTTTCAGCCAGGGCTGAAAGGTCATGGTGGTGGAAGGTGGGGTGCTCATGGGAGCAGAACCCGCAGGCGAGAGCTGGGAAACCCACACCTGCTGAGTGGGGCCCGGGGCCCTGACGTGCGTTTTTTGTGGTTGCCCCAAGGGACTAGACATCCTGAATAGCACGCATCCTTCGAGTCCATTCCTCCTCCTCCTCCAGGAAGCCCACCCTGATACCCACAGGGGCTGTGGATGCCCTTCCTCCCTGACCACGGACCCCGACCCCATCAGGGACTCAGCTCATGCTTCAGCCCAGTTGGCCTCGTCTGCTGGTTTGCTGGTGTTCTCTCGCACTAGATTGCAGGCTCCATGGGAGCACTAGCTGCCCATCCCGTCCCAGGGCCCACGAGGGGCCTGGCACCGAGTGGCGGGCTGGGGAAATGAGGGTGGCATTCAAGGGACTCAGGACGGCCCCCTGGAGCGTGGATGCGGCGTCTGGCCACCAGGGGGTGGCATGGCACCTTAGGGACGGCCGCCTGCCCCAGACTCCCAGCCGGGAGGGCCGGAGCCCAGTGGTCAGGCCAGGCTGCCTCGGGCAGGACCTTGCCTGCCCTGAACTGCTGGTGGGGTGAGAGTCTTCCACCAGATCCCTGGGAGGCGCCGGCCCTCAGGGCTCGGCGATGGGTCGGGGTGTGTGTGTGGGGGCAGCCGCGTTTACTCGGGGCAGCCACTAGAGGGCGCTCCAAACACGTGCGCTGATTTGGGAACCTGGCTTCGTCCCGGCTCCAGCACTTTCTCACCTGCAGTTCACCCAACCTGTCTCCGCATGTGTCAAACGTGGATGGTAACAGTAGCATCTGCTGATTCAGTGGTGCCTGGCACGTGGTTGGCACCCAGTAACTGTTATCTGGTTGCTTTTAAATAAGGTCATCAGATTCGCATAGCAACGGGGGAGACAGTGCTACTGTTCATCTTTTGCCCACGGGGAAGACTGAGGCTCCAGAGAGGGGGCTGGTGAATAGCGGGCTCGTTCCCTGACACCAGGCTGCCTCCTTGGATGGCGGTGAAGGGGTCCGAACCGGGGTCCCATACACCCGGCCTAAACCCCACCAAGGGGAGGGGTGCTTCAGGTGGGGTCACCATGGAGACCAGCAGGGCAGGAAGGTACTCACCGTCCGACTCGGAGGCGGCCCTGAAGATCAGGTAGCTGCTGGGGAGGGGCTGTGTGATGGAGCCCACGCTCTCACCTTTGGGGCCCTGGAGAGGCAGAGACCCGGCGTCACCCAAGGGATGGGCCAGGGATGGGTGGAAACACAGGTTGTGCGGTCATGTGGACCCACACTCAGACACGCGTGGACGCTTCCGGGGCCTCAGGACCCCTAGGCAGGGTCAGGCACCTGACCACGCAGACGTGGCAGGCGGCAAGAGAGGTGAACGGGCGCGGTGCTCGGTCCCCCTTCTTAGCTGGTGGTCCCACCCTTGGCTTTCCAGCTCTGAGCCCCCCACTTTAGGGTGGCCAGAATTAGCATTGTGCAGATCCAGGACACCCAGTTAAATCTGAATCTCAGAAAAATTACATACATAGTATAAGTATACCCCACGAAAGATTTGGGACATAGTGTGGTTTTTTTTTAGATTCCATATATATGTGTTAGCGTACGGTACTTGTTTTTCTCTTTCTGACTTACTTCACTCTGTACGACAGTCTCTAGGTCCATCCACCTCACTACAAATAACTCCATTTCATTTCTTTTTGGGACATACTTATCCTAAAAAAACTTTTTTAAGAAAAAGATTTATTTATTTTAATTTAATTTTGGTTGCGTCGGGTCTTAGTTGTGGCACGCACGATCTTCGTTGAGGCACGCGGGATCTTTCATTGCAGCGCGCTGGCTTCTCTCTAGGTGTGGCATGCGGGTTTTCTCTTCTCTAGTTGTGGCGCGCAGGCTCCAGGGCGCGTGGGCTCTGTAGTTTGCGGCATGGGGGCTCTCTAGTTGAGGCACGTAAGCTCAGTAGTTGTGGCGCGCGGGCTCGGTTGCCCTGCGGCATGGGGGATCTTAGTTCCCTGACCAGGGATTGAACCCGCGTCCCCTGCATTGGAAGGTGGATTCTTTACCGCTGGACCACCAGGAAAGTCCCTAAAAAAACTTTCTGATCTTCCTCTGAAATCCAAATTTAACTGGGCATTCAGGATTTCACTTGGCAACCTGACCCCCTTTGGTCCTGGGCTGGGCAGCCCCCAGGTTATGAGGGTGAGGTCTGGGTTCAGAGAAGCTGCCCTCACATGGCCGCGTTCCTCAGCCTCTGGACACGGCTCGAGGTGTGATCTCATCCCATGGGGCCCCCAGGCCCTGAGCGCCCCCAACCTCCAGTGACCACATCTGATCCCCCGGCCACTGAGTGACTTAACCCTTGGAACTGTCCGCCCATTTCTGGACTCCGTGCCGCTGGGGCCCCAGGGTGAGCCTCCTGACTGCCCATCTGTGCTCTCCTCCCACACAGCCACCTGCCCCCGGGGGCTCTCTCCTCGCCTGGCCCTCCCGAGCCCCAGGGCTCGCACTGCGGTACCTTCACGGCCCAGACGGACTGGTCCAGCGGGTGGAAGAGCTTGAAGCAGAAGCCGTCCTTCTTAGAGGGCCTCTCAATGAGTTCGCAGCAGTGCAGCAGGACCGTGCCCACCCACTGGCCCACCTTGGGCGTCTTGTAGATGAGCAGCACCCCCGGCTTCAGCACGCACCACAGTTTGGTCCAACTCTTCAGGGTCCCACGGATCTGGGGGGAGGGGCGCTGCCGTCCATGCCTGCCCGGGACCCAGGGGCATCTGGGCGGCTCGGGGAGGGGCAGATACACAGGGCTTTGCGCTCCGGGCAGAGTTCTCTTTTAGGATTTAACAGGAACTCTGAATGACGGTGAATCCAAAGGAGGATGCTGTAGCCAGATTTACTGGTGAAGTCCATGGAGCTCAAGTTCAAGGCCCTGCCAGGGCCCTGGGGGAACTGGGAATCGGATGTGACTGTTGCAATTGTCCGCTGTGTGATTTTGAAACCTGTGATCATTTCTTTTCTCATCCTAAATATTCACTTTTGTACTTAATTTTTTATTCGTGGAGCAGAGAAAAGGAGCCACGCGGGCCCAGGGCTCTGTAGAAGCCCAGGCTCCCTGGTCCCCTTGTCTCCTCTGCCCCTCGTGGCAGCCCCGGGATACAGCAGCTTTACCCCCTCTGTACGGAGGGGGAAACCGAAGCTTGGGAGCTGAGGGACTCTCTCGCTGCCTCAGTGAGGTCTGAACACAACCCTGGTCCTTTCTCCCAAAGTCCGAGTTTCACCTCCCTCCTGTATCCCAGCAGGGGGCTCTATGGGCACTCTGGGACCCCCGCCAGCAGGTCAGGGCCCCCCACCTTAATTAGAAATAGGGTTTCTGCAGATGTGACCAAGTGAAGATGAGGCTGCACTGGAGCAGGGCGGGCCCTGGTCCAATGACCGTGTCCTTATAAGAGGAGAAGAGGACACAGACACAGGAGGAGGCCAGGTGACCACAGAGGCAGAGGCTGGAGGGACGCGGCCACAAGTCCAGGGATGCCTGGGGCCCTCAGAAGCTGGGAGAGGCAGGAAGAACCCTCCTTTAGAGCCTCGGGAAGGAGCCTGGCCCTGCCAGGACCTTGAGTTTGGACTTTGGCCTCTGGACCTGGGAATCCTCTTCGGTTGTCATAAGCCACCAGCCTGTGGTCATTTGTCAGGGCAGCCCCAGGACACATACAGTTTGCAGCAGCCAGCATGCCGCACCGTCTCCCGAGTGGCTGGTGACCCTGCACTGTCCCTGGGGGAGGCCTCCCGCGGGAGCCTGGCCAGTGCTGGAACACGCGCGCTCACCTTCAGGCTGTCGGCCATGATGACTACGCTGGGGTCCGTCAAGGCGCTGAGCAGCTGCTTGGTGGCGCGCTTCTTCTCCTGGCGGTAGCTCTCCTTCTGTGCCTGGGCCCAGGGCACCCGCAGGTGGGTCAGGGGAGAAGGCCCTGGGCTGGCCCTCCCGGGGGGCCTTCTACTCGCGAGGGCCTCCACGTCTAGCCAGGGGCGAAGAGGGGGGCAGGGAGAGGACAGGAAGAGGGGGTGTGGAGGTGGCCAGGGTGCACTCTGTCCCCCTCCCTTTGGCAGGCTGGGGTGGAGGTGTGGCCTCACTGGCTGGGGCGCCCATTCATCCAACAAACGACACACCGCGCCCCTTCCCCAGGCCTGGGCCCACCTTGAGAGCTTCCTTCTTGGTGACCTTGGCTGTCGGGGATACACATTCCCTGTCGGACCCATTGCACAGCCTGTATTCCGCCTGCAAGAGAGACTCAGGTTGCTGGAGGGAGGGGAGAAGAGGACAGGTGTGCGGCGGTGAGGGGTGGTGCCGGGCGCAGGAAGCAGGAGGTGGGAGAAAGGCGTCCCTCCCCCTCCCTGCCCCGGGGCGCGGGGGTGGGGGCCGTGAACAGGCCTCGGGAGGTGGGCATGTGAACACGAGCTGGGGTGGGTCACCGGGGGCGTGTCTGTGGAACCCCTCCCTGGGGGCCCGCATTGGGCACACAGCAATGACCCTCCCCGTGGTGCCCAGGAGGCGTCCATCTTAGCCATCACCTGGCGCCCAGCCTCTGGTCAGGGAGGGCGCACGTATGCAGTGGGGACCCCCATCCCTAGTGCCCTGACAGCAGCTGCTGGGTGGGGCAACGCCCAGGCCCTCTCCCGACGCTTGCAGGGAGGAGGTGCAGCCGGCCACACGCACCAGGCAGCTGCATCCAGGGATCTGGGAGCGGGTGGGGCCTCGGTCCTTTAACAGATGGGGAAATGGCAGCGGGGGTGGGGGAGTGGGGAGAAGAAGCCAGGACTAAAGGCTATGGGCCTGCTTCTGTGGGCCTGCGAGCCCAGAATGGGGTTCACAGTTTGTTTGGGTTTTTTTTGGCCATGCTGCACGGCTTGCGGGATCTTAGTTCGCGGACTGGGGATTGAACCCACGCCCCCTGCAGTGGAAGCCCACAGTCCTAACCACTGGACCGCCAGGCAAATCCCGGGTTTTACATTTTTAAGGGGATGGGGGGGAAAAATCAACGTGAGATGTGAAAATGATGAAATTCAGATTTCCGCATCCACCAATCAGGTGATCGTGGCCACCGACGCGCCCATTGTTGGCCTGCTGTCGTGGCTGCATTGGCTCTAACGGCCACGGCAAGTTCTTGCGATGGAGCGCGTGTGGCTGCCGAGCTTAAAACGTTCCCTTTCTGGTCCTTTGCAGAAATTTGCCTGCCCTGCTCGTCCTCTGGGCTGAGTGCCTCCACCCCGAGCCTCCAGGCAAGGGAGGGAGGCCCGGAGGACCAGAGGCCAACGGCCCTCAGCTTCCTCCCTGCGCAAGGCAATGCTCTCGACCGCTCTGCCGTTGCCAGGTCCTCTCAGGTCTTTACTGCCTTTGCTCACCTACTTCTCACGACCACCCAGGAGGCGGGCCCAGTTACTACCCCCATCCGATGGATGAGGAAACTGAGGCACAGAGAGGTGCAGTGACCCCCGAGGCTGCAGAGCCAGGGGCAGGGCTGCAGCCGGAACTGTCCCGGGGACCGGCTGTCCCCACGGCACTACGTGCCAGGCATGGCTTCGGGTGCTGGGGTGCTGGGGTTAGAACAGAGGAACAGGCCGCCCCCAGGGAGCAGGGGCTGAGAGAGGGGGTTGGAGAGCATGTGTGTGCACGGGAACCAGCGCAGCTTCAGGCATTCTTACTACCCACGCCCTGCAGGTGAGGCGGCTGTGGCACAGAGAGGCTCAGAACCTGCCAGACGTCACACAGCTCGCGAGGGGCCGAGCTGGGGCTGAACTCAGGCAGGGATCCCAGGAAGACAGGGACATGGGACGAGGCACCTGGGGGACTCTGCTCTAGAAGCACCCTCTGTGTTGAAGCAGGAGTGGTGAGAAGGAGCTGAGTGACAGGCCTCTGGGGGCCGGGCTGACCCTCCAGCTCCCGGGGAGCTGGGATTCTTATGCCTGGTGCCCTCAGCTTCCTTAGCACGTGCTGTTCCCCCAGCCTGAATGCTCTTCCCTGTTGCTGAGCAACCCCTGCGCCTTCCTCAGGCCCCGCTGAGCTGCTTCCCCGGGAGGAAGACGGCTCTGCCCACCCTGCTGGCATCAGACGCTGATGACACCAGCCACCCCTGGCCGGCTGGGCATCTCCTGCAGTGACAGCCACACAGACGGTTCTGCTTACTGTCGAGAGCTCCACTGGGCTCGGCTTCATCCCAGCATCCCCTTGGCACCAGCGGCTGGGAGCTCGGTGAGCATCTTGGATGAATGGATGAATGAGTGAATGAGTGAATGAACCCTCTGCCGATTCCCTGCCGCCCAGCTTTCCACCAGATGCGGCTGAAAGGAGCTTGTTGGGGGCAACAGAGGAAGAGAGAGGTGCGATTGGGGACAGCGGGGCTGGGGGGTGGACGGGATGGGGCGTCTGTGCCCTGCAACCCTCTGCTCCTGGGCCCCCCAAGCCCCACCGGGCTGGGTCACTGCAGACAGTGCCCCTACTCCTCCATCCTAGAGCCATGCTGGGGACCCCGCCAAGGCCCACCAGACCCCTCTGCTCGTTCCCGAGGGCCACTGAACCTCAAGGCACAGTGGGGCGATAATGCAGCACCCCCAGGAGTGAGACATGCTGCTCAGAACCATGAACGCGGGAGTCTGACCAAAAACCTAAAAATGCCTTTAAAAGAGTGATTTAGGGAGCTTCCCTGGTGGCGCAGTGGTTGGGACTCCGCCTGCCGATGCAGGGGACGCGGGTTCGAGCCCCGGTCCGGGAAGATCCCACATGCCGCGGAGCGGCTGGGCCCGTGAGCCATGGACACTGAGCCTGCGTGTCCGGAGCCTGTGCTCCGCAGGGGGAGAGGCCACAGCAGTGAGAGGCCCGCATACCGCAAAACAAACAAACAAACGAACACAGTGAGACATCACTTCACACCTACTGGGTTTAAAAAAGAACAGAAACAAGTGTTCTTGAGGAGGTGAGAAACGGCAACCCTTACTCTCCCCCAGTGGGGCTGTAAAGTAAAATGGGCAGCCGCTGTGGAAAACATTTCGGCACTTCCCCCAAAAGTCAACTATAGAACTTTCTAGAATTCCATCTTGCCACAGAGTTACCATGATGGCCCAGAAATTCCACTCTGAGATATAAACCCAAAGAATTGAAAACAGGGACTCAGATACTTGTACATGCGTGTTCGTAGCAGCTCTGTTCCCAACAGCGGAAAAGTGGAAACGGTCCAAATGTCCTCCCGCTGACGAGCGGACGAGCCGCCTGTGGTCCATCCCTCCAGGGGCACGGACACCTGCCACAGCCTGGATGAGGCTCAGGGAGAGGAGCCCGGCACAAAACCCCACACAGCGCAGGGCTCCGTCTATATGGAATGTCCGGAAGAGGCAAATCCATAGAGAGGGAAAGCACAGGGCTGGCTGCAGGGATGACTGCCGCGAGGGTGTCTGTTTGGGGTCACGGAAACTAGACAGAGGTGACGGTTGCACAGTACTGTGCATGCACTAAGTGTCACTGAATCGTTCATCAAAAATGGTTAATTTTGTGTTATTTGAATTTTATCTCATGGAAAAACTATATAATATATATACACATATGTGTGTGTATACATAAAGAACTGCTGGTATATTACATATCTGATATGTTACTATATGTGATATGATACTGTGTTATGCTATATTCTATTGTATATGATATCTAATATTAATATATTAAATACTTTACATTTATCACATATATATTAGAGTTTGTATCTTTCCCCAAGCTGTGCCTTTTAGAACAGTCTCAAGTCGCTCTTAAGAGTCTCGGTGGGGGGTGGGCTTCCCTGGTGGCGCAGTGGTTAAGAATCCGCCTGCCAGTGCAGGGGACACAGGTTCGAGCCCTGGTCTGGGAAGATCCCACATGCCGCGGAGCAACGAAGCCCGTGTGCCACAACTACTGAGCCTGCGCTCTAGAGCCCACGAGCCACAACTACTGAAGCCCGCGCACCTAGAGCCCGTGCTCCACGACAAGAGAAGCCACCGCAGTGAGAAGCCCGCGCACCGCAGCGAAGAGGAGCCGCCGCTCGCCACACCTAGAGAAAGCCCGCGCGCAGCAACGAAGACCCAACGCAGCCAAAAATAAATAAATAAATACATTTTAAAAAATTGTTAAAAAAGAAAAGAACCTGGGGGTGTCCAGAGCTGTCCTTTCTTTCCTCCCTCAGCCTCTGACGTGTTCTAGACCTTACTTGTTTTGTCTGGTGCCTGTCTTCCCTCTAGAACACAAGCTCCAGGAGAGAGGGACTTTCTTTTACCAACGACTCCATCCCCAGCACCCACCGCGGTGTGGGCCTCGCCCAGAGAGGATGCCCAGACATCATTTCTGAATGGGTGAAATCTGAAATTTGAACCGAGTGTTCCTGATAGCATTTGCTGCGGTTTTATTGGGTTTAATGTTTTATTGGGTTGTAGAAGGAAGAGCCGTGTTTTCATGAAATAAATCTGTGTCTTAGAAAAATATATGTGTCCGTACACAGATGACTGAATAAACAAAGTATGGTCCAGCCACACACTGGAATATTATTCAGCCTTAAAAAGGAAAAAAATTCTGACCCAGCTACAACCTGGATGAACATGAGGACATTATAGTAAGTGAAATAAGCCAGACACTAAAGGACAAATACGGTGCGATCCACTCACGGGAGGTCCCTAGAGGAGTCACATTGATAGAGACAGAAAGTAGGACGGCGGGGCCCAGAGCTGGGGAAGGGGTGGGGCGTGAGTGTTTAATGGGGACAGACTGTCAGTTTTATAAGATGAAAAAGTGCTCGGGGTGCATGGTGGTGATGGTGACATAATAATGTGAACGTACTTAAACTGTAGACTTAAAAATGGTCAGGATGGTACATTTTGTTATGAGTATTTTACTGTAATCTAAAAAAGACTTTTAATTAAAAAAATTCCACACACACAAATGCAGGCGCTCCAACTGCACTCCCAGCAGCTGGCAGCCCTGGGGACCGAGGCGGGGAAACGCTGGCTGAGGGGGGACCCACGAAAGGTCCGGTTTCTTCCCTGCCGGAAGTGGACACAGGGAGGACCACCACACACTCCTTGTTGGACAGAGGAGGGCGTGGGGTCCCAGAGGAGCAGGCGGTTGTCACTCTGGGTCTCACGGGGCAGTCAGGGTGGGGAGAACTGGCTTCTATGTGCCCCCAGCCCCCCAGCCGCACCGCCAGAACTGGGGGCCGTGGCTCCCCTGGCCTGAGGCCCTTGGGGGAAGGAAGGGCGTGTCTACAACCTGGCACCTGTACCTGGGGCCCCACACCCTCCCTGGACCAGAGCTTCTGCCTGGAGGTGCACGGCTGGGCCCCAGCTGAGAGGCGCTGGGCTGGGGAGCACGTGGTGTGTGTGTGTGTGTGTGTGCGTGTGTGTATCTGTGTGTGCATCTGTGTGTGTATATCTGTGCGTATATGTGTGCATCTGTGTGTATGCGTATCTGTGTGTGTGTATCTGTGTGTGCATCTGTGTGTATGCATGTGTACATGTGTGCATGTATGGTGTGCATCCGTGTGTGTGCATCTGTGTATCTGTATGTGCATTTGTGTGTATGTTTGTGTCTGTGTGTGCGCCTGTGTGCATCTGTGTGTGTAACTGTGTGTGTCTGTGTGTGTGCCTCTGTATGGGCATTTATGTGTGTGTGTCTATATCTCTGTGTCTGTATGTGCATGTGTGTGTATCTGTGTGTGTGTATCTGTGTCTGTACGTGCATGTGTGTGTGTGTGTGCATCTGTGTGTGTGTATATCTGTGTGTGTGTCTGTACGTGCATGTGTGTGTATCTATGTGTGTATGTGTATCTGTGTGTCTGTACGTGCATGTGTGTGTGTGTGTATCTGTGTGTGCGCGTGCCCTTTCCCCGAACTCGGCGTTGCCCTGAAGAGGGTGCACGGGTGGAGGGCGCAGCACAGACACAGGCAGAGGGAGGATGCGCTCACACCTGGGTGGGTTCCCTATGACCGAAGAGCCCGGGGCCTCCTTTTACCATGATTTTCTGTCCCTGAGGCCCCCTGGCAGCCCCAGCCTCCTCCGGGCCCTGCATCCCCGACCTGTGTTACTCAAGAAGATGGCTTTGATAAACAACTCACAAGCTCTGTGACTCCGTCCCCGGCTCCAGCAGCCTCCCTGATTCAGAGCCAAGGGCTGGCAACGGTGGGTTCGGCCGGCAGCCCTGCTGTCCCCTCCCTCCAGCCACTTCCCATCGTCCCCAGGGCAGGCTCCCTGCCTTGGGTCCTCCCACAGCCGGGCTCCTACCGGTGGCACCTTCGTGGCAGAGCCTGGGGTCGGGGACCCTTCATCTCTGGGCGGCGATGGGCTGTTGGGCTCCATGTCCTTCCCTGCAAGAGAGTGGCCGGCATGAGGACCGGGGCATGGCTGCCGGGCAGCCCCTCCGCCGCTGCCCAATGTGTGGCAGGCGAGGCACGGGCACCGGCACGGGTGGCCTGGGCGGGGCAGGAAGCCAGCCCAGGCGGTGGCTGCGGGACCAGAGAGCTAATGAGCACCAGTCAGCGTCATGAGGGGGTGTCACCGCTGGGAGAAGCCCGGGTGCCCTGGGCGCTGGTGTGGCACACCCTCTGGGGTCTGTAAGACAGGCCCCCTGTTTTCAGTTCAGGGTACCCAGACCTCGCCTGGCTTTCCCCCACGCCCCAAATCCGCTGGCTGGAATTCCATTGCTCCCCAGTGCTGGGCTCTCGGAGGGAGGTGGCCGGACACTGTCCCCGCGCCCCTCCCAGCAGGCTTCCTCTGCAGCTCGCTTGAGGGGGTGGGGGGGCGTGAGGTGTCTGGATTCGACCCTGGGGGGAGCGGCTGCCCGTGCCCGGCTCCGTTTTTTTTTTTTTAAACATCGTTATTGGAGTATAATTGCTTTACAATGGAGTATTAATTTCTGCTGTATCACAAAGTGAATCAGCTATACGTATACATACATCCCCGTATCTCCTCCCTCTTGCGTCTCCCTCCAACCCTCCCTATCCCACCCCTCTAGGTGGTCACAAAGCACCGAGCTGCTCTCCCTGTGCTATGCGGCTGCTTCCCACTAGCTATCTGTTTTACATTTGGCAGTGTATATATGTAAATGTTACTCTCTCACTTTGTCCCAGCTTACCCTTCCCCCTCCCCGTGTCCTCAAGTCCATTCTTTACATCTGCATCTTTATTCCTGTCCTGCCCCTAGGTTCTTCAGAACCATTTTTTTTTTTTTTTAGATTCCATATAGCTCTGTTTGTTTTGAAGCGGGTTTCTAAAGCTCAGGTTCACGGGCAGGAAGAAGAGGCCATGGTCTCAGAGGAGGCCTGAGGCCGCCTGACGGGCCACTCCCACCAGCTCCCTGTGGCTGGTGGTTTATTGCCAGGTCCTTGCAGGAAGTGGAGAAGCAATGACTAGGGGAGAGCCATCCTGACCGGGAGGCACCAGGGGCTGGGGTGTGAGCAGAGCAAGGCCGACGCCCTCCCTCCCCAACCCGGACAGCACAGAGAGGGAAAGGGACCTGCCTGAGGCCACACAGCTGGGCTTCGAAGCTGAGGAGGGCCCAGGCTTGGCTGTCCCCACCCATGGCCCACGTGCCAGGTGACCGGGTTCCCATGTGGACGCTGACCTGGACCCAGAGAGTCGAGCTCATTCTCTCCACCCAAGAGCAGGTTGCGGCTGAGTTTCCGGGGGTCGACTTTCTGAGGGGTGGAGGAGGGCGGACACAGTGAGAAGCGTCGTCGCAGAAAGGCCTCCTCCTTCATGGCGTGGGCACTGGGGGGCTTCTGGAAGGAAGGAGGGGAGAGTACTGGTCACGCCTCACGCCGAGGCTGGGGCAGCCTGGGGCCTGGAGGGGGTATCCTCCACCCGCCCTGGCAAGGGGACCAGAGACCCGCCAGAGAGCCAGGGCCGAGTGGCCGGGGCCACCGTGTCTTACAGTCAGGTCCCCACTCAGGGGACATCTCAGAAATGGGACGAGGGCCCGAGGGGCCTGCGGGTCACCCAGGGAAGGCTTCACGGCCAAGCTCAGGCTTTCCAGGGCCCATGGCAGAGGCCAGGCCCCGACCGGCCCCGCGGGAAGTCTGGCTGTCACAGCTGTGGCAGGACCCCCTGCCCCCAGGCCCGGCACTAAGTCGGCTCTGTAGGACCTTGGACACGGTGAAGTGGAGCTGAGGTGGGCCCCTGACCCATGCCGGGCCACCAGACTTCCCTCGCTAGGGGATGGAGCTCCGTGGTGGGAAGACAGCGACTGGTGCACGCAGGGGAGGGGGCCAAGGGCTGCCCAGAGAGGGGGACGCAGGCGGGCCAGACAGGCGGCCACAGAGCCCCCGGGGGAGCTGGCATGGGGCTGGGGCCGTCCCTGAACCTGGCCTGCCCATCCCACCTAAGGGCGCCTCGAGACCCCGCCTCCTGCCCTCCCCGGCTTCAGCTCCCGGCTGGGTTTCTGATCCCTGCACCCAAAGCGCCTTAACTCGGAGAGGCAGTGCAGGCGTGCCTACGGTGAGGTGCACCCGAACCCACGCTCCACCCAAGACATCACCTTCCTGCCCCACGGCACTGCCCAAACCAGCGTCCGGTCCCAAAGGAAGCAGCGGCCCCCGGGGAGCCCGACGGCCAGTCCTTCAGGTGCCTGCCGCGCCCTCCCAAGCCCTGCCGCTGCCCCGGTCTGCCCAGATCAGGAAAGAGGCAGCTCCCTCTGTCTCCTGCCCCCTCGCAGCCCCGCCCTGCGTGGGGCTGGGGCAAGCAGTTCCCAGTGCACGGCACCCCGCCACCGACGTCGGCCCATTTTATGGATGCGAAAATCATGGCTCCAAGAGCTGATGGCCTCGCCTTGTGGTCACGGCCTGGCCGATGTTGGCAGAGCAGGAACTCCGGCTCGGAATCCTGGGTTCTTTCCACTCCCTGAGGACGAGCTGCGTAAAGGCCCAGTGACCGATTTCTAAAGGCCCAGGGGTGCCTCCTGCCGCCTCCCGGGGGGGCCGGTGGCCTCCTGCCAAGCCCAGGACAAAGTTCCCGCTTTCTCCCCTGGCCCTGGGCCTTCCTGGGCAGGGCAGCAGAAACACAGAGCCTTTCCTGCTGTGACAGGTGGGCGAGTGGACCCGGGCAGGGCTTCAGGAGTAGGCAGGGTGGCCCAGGGTTCCGTCGGCAGCCCCGGAAACTCCTCTGTGTTCCCTGCCCAGGGGTCAGAGTGGGGGGGCTCCAAGGCTGCAGTGGGCCCAGGGGCCCCACCCTTCCTAATCACTACCGTGTCACCTGGCTAAGCTTGTCACCTCTGCCATTTCACAGAGGGGGAAACTGGTTTCAGAGAGGTTGGGATTTGGGGCCCCAGGTCGCACAGTTGTTCATTGGCAACGGCTGTGTTTGAGTCAAGTAGGCTGACTCTCAATCCTGGCCCGAGTCCCCCCCTCTCACCAGTTCAGCTTAGCTTCTAGCAAACCCACTGTGGGGAGGAGCGGGCGGGAGTCTGGAAGCCCAGCCCCTGCTTGCAGAGTCTCAGTGCTCGCTCACTGACTCCCCAGGCGTGTCTCAGGCCAGGGAGCCAGCACCTGAGAGGAGTCCGCCGCGTCTTCCTCATGTAGCTGAGATCTTCCAAGCACCTGGCTGGCAGCCGCGGTGAGTCAGACCCGCTCCTGCCCTGGAGGCCCCAGGACGCGTGAGGAGGGATGACACAGGTAGGCCTTCCTCACCTGGAGCTGCATGTCTCTTAGGGGTTGAGTCTTGCAAACTTGGGGCAGGGAGAGGGGCTCCTGCCCACACATCTCAGCTCCCCCATCTGGCCATGCACCCCGGCTCTACCAGGGCAGGGTGGGGAGGGCACAGAGGTCACTGGCTGCCTTCCTCCTCCCCCAGCACAGCTAACCACCAGCGGCCAGTGGGACTCATTAGTCTGTGAGCCCCACCATCTGCTCATATATACCATCCTCCGTTCCACCTTCCCTCCCTCCTTTCCATCCATCCATCCATCCAGCTAGCCAGCCACCCATCTTCCCACCTGCCTATCTGTCCATCCATCTAACCGCCTAGCCACCCATCCATCCATCCAAACATCCAATCATTTAACCATCCATCGATCCATCGATCCATCCGTCCAAACTCTCTCCCCTCCCTCCTCCGTGAATCTCTCTTCTCAGAAGAGCAGCCTGATTTCCCTTCCCCCCTTCCTTCCTATTTGCCCAATAATCAGGTACATCAGAGGTGACATCCAAATGGCTGAACAGCTGGTCCAGAACAGACCCCCACAGATCCGAGTGCAGTGCCGGCGGGCACCCATGGATACCCCCTCTGTGTCCTGACACCCCAGAGCAGGCACGGGTCCCCAAAGGCCCCCCTCTGACCCACTCGGACAGCGAGGTGGCCCCTCTCCTTCGGCAAGGCCTCAGGGTGTACACGCAGCCCCTCGGCCTTCCCAATGCCCACCCCTGGCTGCTGTCTCTGATCTCGTTTGGGGTCAAGGAGGGAGAGATGCTGCTTCGTTCATTTCAGAGCTAAATCCAGGGCCCCTCTCGCCAGAGGCTCCACACTGTGTTTAGAACACAGTCCGGCCTCTGTCTCCTTGTCCCTGTTTTCCAGGCCGTCAGGACCCCTGCCCGCTCCTCCCACCTCATTCCCTGCCTGGCTCTGTCACCCACTTGCCCCAGACACACTGGCCCCCGTTATGTTCCTTGAACACGCTAAGCCAGTGCCCACTGGGGCCTCTGCTCTGACGTCCCCCGCCACCGAACGCCCTCGCCCACATCTCCGTCCGTCCGTGTGGCTGGGTCCTTCTCAAATTCCACTCTCCGCTCAAATGTCCCTTCCCAGAATGTTGCCACCCCTCTGTCTCGCACAATGCCACATCCCCGTGGAACAGTCCAAGTCGCTGGACCGTTGCTCCTACATTCCTTCTTCTGTGTCAACTTTCTTCCACCCCAGGATGCAAGTTCCAGGAAAGGGGACAGCACTGTCCCTCCCGTTTGCTAAGTCTCCCCAGGGCCGGGAGCAGGGACTTGCAGCGGGCGTGGGCGCCACTCCGCTCCAGGGCTTGGGGACCCCAGAGCCTGGGGTGAATGAAGGCAGCGGAGCAAACGCCCCTGGGCTTCGTCCCTCCTCTGCGGGTTAGGGGAGGAACCTCTGGCCAGCGTCAGCTTGGGGGCCGATTTTCACGGTAACCCTGGTGAGGTTCCTGTCCCAGGCCTCCTGCCATGCCTGGTGCGGCCGAGGACTGAGGCCCTGCCCTCCAGGCATTGGCAGGAAGCAGGAGGAATCCGGCACCTGGCGGGTCTGCGGACCCTTGGAGGCTCCAAGCTGGGAGGACCGTCAGCCCGATGCTGGGCTGACCATGACCTTGTCTGCTGCTCTGCACCTCACAGGGAAAGCTGAAGGCTCGTAGCCCAGGGAGCACAGACCCGTGAGGATGGGAGCCAGTCCATGAGGATGGAGAGAGGAGGGAGGGAGGCGGATGAGGAAGTAGACTCCCAGGCTGAGCCAGCAACCAGGGACCACACCCGCGGCGGGCAGCTATCTCCCTCTGTCCTGGCCTGGGCTCCAGCTGCCCAAGGGCTCAGGGCACGCTGTCTCTGGGCCCAGCCCTGGGCCCTTGGAGCCTGGATTCTGCCCGCCTGAGACATCTCGGGCCACCATGTGCCTTGCCCTCACTGGCCTCCCCAACCTCTGACGGCTGGCCTGTGCCCCGACCACAGTAACAGCCCTCCGTTACCCTTGGTTACTGGGGCTCCGTTACACTTGGTTACTGGGGTGACGCTTGCCCGTACACAGCTCGCCCTCGGCCTACAGTTGCCTGAATTCTTCCCCCGCTGCCATAAATGAGGCTGCCGTGGCTTCACCTGGCCCTCGTTATTATGAAGTCCAGGTGTCTGAGGGGACACCGTAGGGTCTGGAGGAAGGAGCCCAAGGGCACCCTGACACGGTGAGACGGCCCCCGACACAGCACGTGAGGGGGCCTGAGCGTGAGGGGCCCTGGCATCCCTGTGCGGGAGCCTCGGGTGTTTCAGCAAGAGGGGGCCCCCAGCCCAGAGGCCCCCGGGCCCCCTAAGGGGGAGCTCAGGAATCGGGAGGAGGGGCGGCGGCTGGGGAGAAGGTCTGTGGCCTGGGACTGCCCAGCCCTGGCCAAGCCTCGGGGGAGGGCTTTGCAGGCCTGAGCTCAGCAGGGAAGCCGCTGCAGCCCCTGCTCAGACCCAAGACCAAGCCAGCCCCGGGGCTTGGGAAGGCGTGGCGGCGGTGCCCACGCTGACCCGCAGGGTTGAGGGCGCAGGTGTGGTCAGCTTCCTGCAGGCCCTGGCAGTGGTGGTACCTCTGGGGGACGGCGGGCCGTGGTTTGCTGCCGGAGCCCTCGCGGCCCACCCAGCAAGCAGGAATCCCAGCCCTGGAGGCACACGTGCCCCTGGGGACAAGCCCCCCGCCCCTGGGACCGCCAGGTTTGTCCGTCTGAGCAAGCTCCTTCCCATGGAGGCAGGCGTCTAGGCGGGCCCACCCCTTGGCCCGAGAAGCTCCAGGACAGGCAGGGCTGGCCTCCCACCACTCCTCCTCCCGGCTGGTCTCCGCAGAGGGAAGGAACCCTGACCCTAGCCCTCTCGGGGGCAGCACGTCTGCCCGTCTTGGGGCCCGAGGCACACACCCCTCGTGTCTTAGTTCAGTCCATGCGTTAACTCCCCGCCGGGCTGGGCTTCCGCCGTGGGGCACATCCCAGCTGATTCCTCGACTGCCTGAACCCCTGGGTACCCACTCAGGCCGGGCACCCGTAGGGCCGATGCAGCATTTCCAGAATGAATCAGCTCACGCTGGCAAGGGGGCTTGCGAGGGGTCAGGGCTGTCGCGGGTCCAGGGAGTAGCCCTGGGGGCCCAGAGCAAGGAGGACAGGGGCCCCTCCTGCAGCCCTGCTCTGGGCAAGGTAGTGGCTGTCCAGGCATCCAGGGATGGACCCGCCTCCCCGGCGTCCTCTGCGTCCCAGCAGCCTCCTTGCAGCCTGCCCCAGACTCCTGTGCCCCGCCTGCACCCCAAGGATGCAGAAGGCCCGGGCTGATGGGCGCCATGGGGGCCTCGAGTGAAACATCACTGCCAGGAGCCATCAGGGTCCTGCAGCCGCAGGCGGGACGTATCCACGGGTGGTGTCTGGGTGCAGCCCTGCCCGGCAGCAGGGGCCGGACAAGCTGAACTTCAAGCTCTACCCCGGCTCAGGAGTCTTCCTGTCAACCGCAGGAGCCTCCTGGTCTGCTTCCTTAGGGCTCCCCACTTCCTCCTGCCCCACTGCCACTCCCGGGCCACCTGGGAGATGAGGGGGACAGATAAGGGAGCCCAGGACGGGAGGCAGCTCCGACTTCCGGCTTGGCCGCCCTCACCCCGCACGGCCTGAGCTGGCTCCTCGGCTTCCGTTTCCCTTCTGGGGCACGAAGGCCCCCCAGCGTCGGGGGCAGACGGGTCCCACGTGGTGCTGGCCCAGAGTAGACGGGGTATAGGTCAGGCTCGGCCCCGCCCGGGCCAGCCCCATGTCCCTGAGCTCCAGCACTTGCTCGGGCACCTGGTAGGTGACAAGCTCTCTGTCCCTAAACAAGGCCGCCTGGCCAACATCAAGGCCTGGAGAGCTGCACAGAGCCCACCCTGCCCCACCTGGGTGCCTGCACCCTGCCCCTCCCCTCCCCCACTGGAAGCTGCCTTCCGAGCAGTTATTTGCCTCTAAACACTGTCCCCTCCCTCCACCACCAGAGGCCCACCTTCGGGCCAGAACAATGTGATCTTTGTAAGGAAAGGTCTTCTGTGCCTTATCTGCGAGCACAGACAGGATGCCCAGCCCGCTTATCTGGGGCCAGAATCCGCGGAGCCGCCTGCAGCTCTCGGTGGGAAGGGCTGAGGCTCTGAGAAGGAATCCAACAGAATCCTGGACTCACTTCGCATCCCACCTGCAGGCACGGAGGTGGGGGGGACAATTCTGAGCCTGGGAAAAGGTCCAGTCCTGCCTGTGGGACTGGCTGTGTGGCCTCAGCTGGCCATGCTCGTCTCTGAGCCCCTATTTATAAAGGGGGGTTCCTCTGAGTGGGGGTGGCAAAGTCCCCTGCAGAGGCCGAGACGGTGAACCCAGTGTGAGTTCCTGGCTGCCTGGTTAGCTTTCTCACCAGTGGCTGAGTGTCACAACTGGCCTAACTGTGCTAGAGGGCAGGAGGGCAAGAGTCCCTGGGCAGGGGAGGTGCGGCTCGGGCCACGGGGGGCTCCTCTGTTAATTGGTGGGTGCAGGAGTAGCAGGCGCTGGCAGCCCGGCCACCGCCAACATGCCTGCGCTCACAGCGCACTCACTTCTGCTTGAACAAAACGGATCGTAAAAGGCGAGGGGAAAAATGCTCTGAAATCACAGATAAGCTCAGGGATGAAGCCTCGTGAACCCACCCGCTTGGCTCTCTGTCTGCACACCCAGTGGACAGGTCAGCAGATCCCAGGGAAGGACAGCAGCCATCAGTTAAAGGACAGCAGCCATCATGTCAACACCACACGTTTGCCTTCCAGACACTTGCTAAGGTCCCAAGGCTAGTGGCCATGAAGTCCCTGCCAGGAGGCCCCTCATGAGGTCCAGAAACATGTCCCGGCTACCGTCCCCCAGCTGGACCTGGCATCTGGGCTCAAACTGGGCAGCCTGAGCAGCCCCCATGGGAGCAGCGGCCCCTTCAGCGCACTGTGGCCTGTGGGCGCATCCCTGACGGGTCCAGACCGGTGTTCAGAACTTCGGACCTGTGCTGTGGACCCCTGTCGCGTCCCGGGCCCTTTCATAGGTATTATTCCACCTGATGTGATTCTGATGATATCGGAGAGGTGAGGGGAGCAGATCTCATTTTTAAGAGGCCCCGAGAGCAGAAAAGACCAGCCTGAGGTCCAGTGGCTTGAACCGTGCCCGGGTCCCCGCGAGGTGGCAGAGCTTTACGCCCCCAGTCCCCGTGCACCTTGAAGATGGCTGAGGGCAGGGGCAGAAAGGAAGCGGGGTACAGGATCCTGGGGGAGGTGGTGGGAGCCGGGTCTCCCCCAGAGAGACAGCTCCCAGACAGGCCACCTCGGGGTGCCTGAGCCCTGCAGAGAGGGGCAGGAAGCGGCCTGCCCTGCTCGAGGCCTTGCCTGGGTGTTCTCGGCTGACTCAGCCAGATCACATGGCCGCGGGTAGGGCCAGGCCCTGGCGCCCGCCCACCTGGCTTCCTGACCGACACGGGGCCAACTGGCACACTCAGTACCACGATCGGCTGGCCTGGGCACCGCCCACTTGCCACTTCCTCTGCATCAGGCCACTGCCGCCCAGTTCTGGGAAGCCCGGGCCACTGTGGCCTGATCGGATGTGGTCCCCGCTGCAGGCCTGACCCCACCCTGTCCTACCCAGACCCTGCCCGCCCACCTGTCCCAAATGAGAGTTTGAGTTTCTGATGCAAACTGCATCCTGGTCGCAGTGCTCTGGGACGGGGAGGGGGCGGTGAGAGGACGGGTGCTGTGCAACCAGGCGGGAGTGCAGGGCAGCGGGGAGGACGACGGGGAGGGGAGGCAGGAGCCCCCCAGGAGAGGGGCTTGCCGAGGGTCAAGGGTCGGGGCTGCCCACCCTCAGGTCCAGCATCTGAACCAGGCAGCTGGATCTGGGCCCCCGGGGTGACCTCACGCCCGAGGCGCTGCCCGTGCCGCGGGGCTGGCTGCTGAATGAAGTCCTCCGCACACTGCGGGGCTCTCCCAGGGGTGCTGATGTCTCCCGGACACCCCCTGTGGCCTGGCTCTCCCAGCGGGGCTTCTGCTCTGCGTGCCCCCTCGCCCGGGAGACACCCCCCAGGCCGCTGCCTGCCTGGGTGGTGGTGGCTGACGGACAGCAGTTAGGCGGCTGCCCTGGGGGTCACTCGGCCACAGATGGCCACCCGCCCATCTTCCCTCATTGCAGGGCCGAGCCTGGGAGGGAAATTCCAATAAGAAATTCCAATAAGAAAAGGAGAACAAAGTGGGCCAGGGGCTGCTGTGGCCCAGCCTCCCTCCCAGCAGGCAGGGAGGGGCATGGAGGGGGTTGGGAGAAGAGGGGAAGTGGTGGGTCATCGCCGACCCTGAGAGGATTCTGGGGGCTCGAGTGAGCCTGCACTCTCCTCCAGACCCCTCCAGCCTCAGCCTCTCCCCCTGCCCACCCGTGCTCCCCCCATGGGACCTTCCGCAGCTGCTCCTGTCCTGGTGGCCCTGGGGCGGGCGCTGAGAGGGCCTGAAAACTAGGTAGGTAGGAGCCGCGGCCCCTGGAGGCGCAGTCGTCCAGTAAACAGAAGGAGACAGGCCAGGAGGGCTGCCAGCGGATGGGTGGGGCCGAAGCCTGCTGGGGGTCCCCGGAGGGGGGCACTGGCCCTCGGCGGTGCAGGGCGGGAATGGGCACAGCCAGGGCTCTACCTCAGGGCATCTCTGTCAAGGATCTCCCTCCGCAGGGGAGAATCTGGCCCAGGTTCCCTAAGCAACACCCACCATCTCGGACTGTGTTAACCCAGAGTGAGGCCCCCAGAAAAAGGGAGGGGATGATTCCAGCGGGCCCTCCTTGGTCAGACTGCTGGGCTCTGCCCTGCGCGTCTCAGCAAGGGGTGGCCCAAAGGAATGCTCTGTGAAGGGCCAGGGCCGTGCCACCGGGGAGCGGTGCCACCTGGGAAGGGCACACACAGCCCAGCTCTCCTCTGTGTCCCTCGGGTGATCGATGGTGTGAGCTCCAGGCAGGGCCGGGCTCATGCGGGGCTCAGACAACCGCCCTCTGGGGAAGGGGAGTTGCGGCGCCCACAGCCCAGGAAAAGGCAGAGCGTGTGCGGAGGCGGGGGGGCTCCTGAAAGCACCTAGAAGCTCCCTAAGAGACTCAGCAATGTGGCCCCCCAACTTGGGTGGGGGGCCCCCGCCCCCGAAAAGGCTCAGGTCTCCCACAGAGGTCATGGTGGTGGGATCCAGAGGTGTGGGTGCAGCAAAGTCTTCCTCTCCCCCAGCCCCTGCCCGTGCCCCAGCCCTGCAGCGTCCCTGGAATTGGGTCGGGCGCCCCTCATCCAGCACCTTGGCCACACCTGAGCAGGCATCACTGTAGCTCCTGCAGGGAGGTGGCCGCCCCGCCTGCTGGCTGAGAACGCTGAAGCACGGCGCGGCAGGGCGCCCCCAAACCTGCTCAGGACCCCACACGAACACCAGGATCTCAGCCTCATCGGGTGGGGGGGTGCAGCCTCCGTCTCCTCCTTCCTACCCCAGCCCGGCTGACCCGGGCCGGTTCTGAGTGCGGAGAAACCCTGCCTCTTGCCAAGAAGAGGCGCCCTCACTCACGTGCCACCTTCACAGGCTCGCTGGTGGGTCACCTTAAATGCCAGCCAGCCTGGCCCCCGGCTGCTCAGCGCTGGGTCGGGGGTGCACGCTGGCTCGCTCAGGGGAGATGAGGGCCTGATCTCGCAGGACCCACTCTCAACAGCCCCTGGTCCTGTGCTCTTGGGTGCGTGAGGTCCACGGAAATCCAATGCCCGCTTTTCCCACAAGTCGTGCAAAGCACACCCCAGCCGGACTGTGCCCAAGGCTGGTTCTGGGACATCGACAGAGCGTAATCCCCGCACGGTGTCCACCAGCTCGGCCTGGCCTCGGGGCCCTCCCCCACCAGAGAGAGGGGCACCGAGGACCCAGAAAGCCTGGACCCCCGGGGACGGGCAACGTCTCCCCACCCACCATGCTGTACAGCATCGAGCCGGAGACTGGGGGCCTGGCTGGGGCGTCCAGGCTCCCTGATGCCCAGGCTCGCGGCAGCCCAGGGTTGGCTGTGGGCACCTCGTTTCTGAGACCAAGGAGGTCACAAGGAGGGCACCTGGTTAATTTTATGCATCCACTTGACTGGGCCACATGGGGGCTCAGACATTTGGTCAAACACGATCCTGGGTGTGTCTGGGAAGGTGTTTCTGGATGAGGCTGAGCCTCCGCATCGGTGGACTCGGTGGAGCACGTGGCTCCCCGCGCTGCGGCTCCCCGCGGTGTGGGCGGGGCGGGCCTTGTCCAATCACTTGAAGGCTTAAGTAGCACCGAAGGCTGAGCCCCCCCGACTAAGGGCATTTCTCCTGCCTGATGCCTTCGGACCGGGGTGTTGGATTTTTTCTGCCTTCAGACCTGAACTGAAGCATCCGCTCGTTTCCTCGGTCTCGAGTCCGCTGGCGTTTGGAGCGAACTAAACCACCAGTGCCCCCGGGTCTCCAGCTTGCGACCACCCGCAGATCTTCAGGCTGTGCAGCCTGCGTGACGGTACGAACCGATTCCTTTTTTTTTTTTTCTTTTGCGGTACGCGGGCCTCTCACTGTCGTGGCCTCTCCCGCTGTGGAGCACAGGCTCCGCACGCGCAGGCTCAGCGGCCATGGCTCACGGGCCCAGCCGCTCCGCGGCACGTGGGATCTTCCCGGACCGGGGCAGGAACCCGTGTCCCCTGCATCGGCAGGCAGACTCTCAACCACTGCACCACCAGGGAAGCCCCGAACCAATTCCTTATCATAAGTCTCTTTCTCTCTCTCTCTATATATATACGTGTTTATTACGTATAGATTATACGTCTACAGATACATACACCAGAGAACCCTGACCGACACACCCGGACGTCAGGCTGCCCTCTCCTCCTGCTATGATCACTGACAACACGGCACAGGGGCCCGTGATAAGAGCACAGGTGTAGCCGGCGGGGAGACCAGCCGCGCACCAACTCAGTGCCTCGGTTTCCTCGTCTGTAGCAGGCTGATGGCAGCACCCGTCGTAGGGTTATCGTGGAGTCGAGGCTCACAGAGGGTTTAGAACAGCAGCACCAACAAACGTGAAGTACTACCGTTTGCAGCACCGAGTCCTGAAGAGACAAGCCTGGCGTCAGGAGTGCAGCGATGGCCGGGGCCGGGGAAGGCTTGGCGTGCGGCTGGATGAAGACAGCACAGGCCCCTTTCCGGGGAGCCGTCCATGGGGAAACCAAAGCCCTCTGGGGGACTGAGGCTGAGAGGTGGGTTCCCGACAGAGCTGGGAAGACACCGCCACGGGGCCACGGAACACAAATGTGAGGGTCAGCGTGCACGCGTGGGCCCGTGGCCGGCTCCTCAGCCGGTTTGCTTGCTGGCCCCGGGGATCCGGGCGGGCAGACGCCGTGCAGTAATTATACTCCAGTCTTGTCCCAAACCAGCCTCGGCCACACTGCAGGTGGAAAACACTTTGCACAACGTGTGGGAAAACCGAGCACGTGATCTCAGGGAAGCGGACCCGCCTCCCTGCTCCCCACACTCCATAGGACGTGCAGCCCGGCACGCGGCTGCCAGCCCTTTATTTGGTGTCGACGTTGTAGCCCCCGGAGGGCTGAGACAGAGAAGCGTCATCACAGTCTGGGTTAAAATAACTGAACTTATGCCAAGAACCAACTATTTACAACACACACTGTAACTCACAGAGAGAAAACAAACTTATGGTCACCAAAGGGGAAAGGGGGGGGGAGGGATAAATTAGGAATTTGGCATTAACAGATACACACCACTCTGTATAAAACAGATAACCAACAAGGTCCTACTGCACGGCACGGGGAACTCCACTCAATATCTTGCAATAACCTATAGCACAAAAGAGTCTGAAAAAGAGTATATATGTGTATAACTGAATCACTTTGCTGTACACCTGAAACTAACACAACATTGTAAATCAACTATACTTCAATTTAAAAAGACAGTCTGAAATTTACAAAAAAAAACAAACAACACTTGCTATAGAAGCCACGCCACCTGGCTTAACATACAATTCTATTGCTTCCTCTTTAATGCCCAGCTGGCTTCGGACTCCACAAAACCCCTCCCTGGCCTCGTCTGAGTGGAGGGTGAAACCTCCTTTCCTAACTGTTCCCCCCGAATCTCTCCTCTGAAGGAAACGAGCTCCAGATCCAGGGCTGGGGCCCCCTCTCTGCCCCAGATGCAGTGGAGCATCCTTGGGCCGCCCCCTCTGCTCCTCGAGGCTGGAGGGGGAAACAGAGCCTCATTGGGAACGACCTGTCTCTCGGCACCCTTAAGAGCCTTGGTCCCATTCCTGTGCACCCAACCTGCTCGCTTAGGGGAAACCGCTTCCCCTTGAGCCTTCAGACAAGCAGGTTCCCCGCCCACGGGGAGCCCCGGGGGACTCACTGAGTGGGACTCACCGCCCCTGTCATGACTGCTCCTGGCGAGGACGGGACGTGGCTCTCATGACCCAAGTACCAGAAGGCGAAGACCCCGGGCTCCCTGCTCACCTGGGAATGGCCGGCACCCAGCTCCCTCCAGGAGCATCTGCACTGGGGGAGGACATGGACCCCCGACACCCTCCCACCCAGCACTGGGCCAGTGGGGTTTCCAGTAGGGCTGGAGCTCATTCTTACATAGCCCTGGGGTGCAGGGCTCACCGAGGTTTCCAGGAGTTGGGTTCTGGGGGGGTTCGTCATAACTTGAGTGCGTCGAGAGGGCAGGAGGGGGCCCAGCTTCTCTGACGTCCAGGGCAAATCCTTGCATAAACTGAAAACTCCCTCTTGCTGGACGGTCCCAGTCCTCAGACAGTGGCAGCTCCCCCCGGGGCGCACGCCCCCCTGCATCGCATCCTGCAGGGCACTGAAGGAGTCAGCAGGTGGGCGGCGGGCACCATGCCCCTCCTCCCCTCCTGCCGGCCTCCCACCCTGTCCAGGGGCTGGGAGGATCCTAGGTCTTGGAAGCAAAAATGACCGCAAGCGTTGCAGTGCTGTTTTCCTGCCTTTTCTGCATTTTACAGATGCAGTAACTGAGGCCCCAAGGGTGAGCTGACTCACCCGGGGACATGTGGCCAGGTGGCACCGCCCCCTCGACTCCCAGCTCACCTGGGACGCCCCGCTCGGCGTCAACCCCAGGGGAAGGGCTGCCCACATCTGCCGGGACTGTCCTGAGAGCCAGAACAGGAACTCCAGAGAGAGAACGTTTATTGGGCTGCAGGTCCGTACAGTAGGGAAGCCCACTGCCTCCTTGCCATGTCCCCAGCTTTCCCGGCCCCGCCGCCTGCAAGAGCCCAGGACCCCTCTGGGTGGATGGGCCGCCCTTCTCTCCCCCACGTCCCGTGCTCCTCCAGCCACTTCCCCTGCAGCCCGATCCGTGAGCACCTACTGTGCGCTGTTCCGCCGCCCTGGCCCTCCTGCAGCCCAGCCCGCAGGTTTTAACTCGGGGAGGGGCTGTCTGCACTTCCGGCTGGAGCTCACGGGGTCTTCCTGCATGGTTCCTGGTGCCCCTTCAGCGTCCAGTTCAAGGCCTTGTTCAGCACTGACCCGCTGGGCGGGCAGCTGCTGGGGCGGGAATGGAAGCCCTGCCTTCCAGGCCCTTCTGGGATAACCAGTAGAGGCAGTCCCCCTACCCAGTGACCCCCCCAAGTCAGGCTGTGGGCACCCGGTCACAGCCTCCACCTGCCACTCCCTGGTGGTTTCTGGGGAAACCCGTTCTGTCAGCTGTCATGCGCCTGGCGGAGAAAGTGGCCTTGCCGGTCAGGTAGGACCAAACTGGCACCGGGCCGAGGGCCCCTCCTTGTCCTGCCACGGTAGGAACAGTCCAGGAAGGTGACCTGACATCTCAGGGATGTGGTCACCAAGCTTGCGGACCCACGGCCCTGCCTCCAGACCCTTTTGCTCACTGGACCCTCCAGCCCACCGTCAGGGCCCAAGCAAACCCCACTTGAGGGCGTCCGGCTTCCTGGTGCCGAAGTGTCAGTGTGACATCGGCCTGAACCACGAGACATTGCGGGGGGGGGGGGGCATGCCAAGGGCTCACAAAGAGACCAAACGAGAAACAAGAAATGAAAACCTCTATCCACAAGCAGCGTGCACACACGTGTCCAAAAAGCAGAAGCAGCCCAGACTTCCATCAGCTGATCGACGGCTAAGCAAACTGTGGTCCATCCATGCCACGGAATATTATTCAACATGGAAAGGAATTCACGCTGAATTCATTAAGAGGAGCCGTCTAGAAGGCACTATGCAGAAGTGATGATGGACGCTGTTTCCTTAAAAAAAAGTCAAAATTGCAGGACTTATCACACTTCCATTGATCATAATCGCAGTGGCCAGTGGTCCTGCCAGCCTCTGGCCAATCCTGAGCTCCGTGGAGTGGACCCATGGCCCTCTCACCAGGTGTGTAGCCAGCACGCCTGACCCGTTCTCCAGACACTGAAGCGGCGGCCGCCCAGCCCAAGTCCCGCCACCGTGCCTTGTCCAGTGGAGATACTGAGGTCTGGAGAAGGGTCCAGAGACCCCCGACGACCCTCGAGGTCAGGGCTCCCTGAGGCCCCTGGGGCTGAGAAATGGCCCCGTGGGAGAGGTGAGAAGGCAGGGCTTGTCCTCCAAGCTCGGAGGCCTAAATCTGGGTCTGTCCCCTGACACGTTGGTCACGCCATGAAATAACAAGTTCTAAAGCGTGATACTGCATCGGCGCCTCGTGAGCAGAAAGCGACAGCTATAAATGAGCCCGCGAGTGACGGGGACACAGCGACCGCTCGGAGGCCGGCTCGGGGTCAGCCGTGTCCCTCTGGCTCAAGATGAGCTTTACAGATACCTGCCCAGACAGCCTGCTGCCCCTTCGTCTATGCCTGCCTTCGGGGACGCCCCAGGGAACCCAGCCTGCCAGTCGGCGCTCCCTCCGGGCCCCATCATTCGCCCTAAAACACTTTCCCTTGGTTTCGAGAGACAGCCCCATCCCAGCGCCCGGGGCGGCGCCCTCTCTGGCCCCATGAGAGGTCAGGCTCCTGGATCATCTGATGTGTGGGAGGCGCCCACATGCTGAGACCACAGGGCCACCCCCTCCAGGCTGTCCTTTCTGACTGGGGAGGAGGTTTGACATCTCCCCTCTGCCCCCCAGCCAGTGAAGGTCAGTCCAAGGAGACAGAGGGACTGGTGGCTTCACCCATCAGGGCCTGACCCAGAAGGGCCTTCTCCTTCTGGAGGTTAGAGGTCACAGCAGCCAGTGTCCCGTCACCTGCTGACTGTAGAGGTGGCCGGTGACAGCGGCAGCTCCACTGCACCCTGAGGCTTTTTGGAGAGAATTAACAGGTTTCCACAGAGAGGGGCTGTATCAGTGTCCTGGGGCGGCCGGAACAGAGGACCACACGCTGGGCAGTTTATAAACAACAGAAACGGATTCTCTCCCAGTTCTGGAGGTCAGAGTCTGAAATCAAGGTGTCGGCAGGGCCACACCCTCAGAGGCTCCCTCCTGCCTCTTCCAGCTTCTGGGGGCCCCAAGAACTCTGTGACTTACAGAAACGTCCCTCAGTCTCTGCCTCTGTCTTCCCGTGGCCTCCCCTGCATGTCCATGTCTCAAACCTCCCTCTCCTCCCCTTTCTCCTAAATCACGGGATTTAAGGTCCACGAGATAATCCAGGATGACCTCGGTCAAGACCTTTCCCTTAACTACCCCTGCAAATTCCTAAATCCAAGTAAGGATGCATTCACGGCTTTTGGGGTTAGGACTTCGACATATCTTTTGGGGGTCACCATTCAACTCACTGCAGGGAGTTTCAGGGGCGCCCAGCCCAGCAGAGACCTGGGGTGGGGATGAGGCGCAACAGCACCTCGCCACCCACGGGAAGGTACGCAGTGCCCCCCTCGGCCTGCAGGAGTCCCGGCGGCTCTCGGCCCCTTGTCCCCTCCGCTTGCACCTGCCCCTCCCGCTCACCTGGGTCAGGCCGACACCCATCAGCTCCTCCCACTGTCCCATCACCCTCAGCAGAGCCACCTTTTACCCTGTCACCCCTTGACTAACCTCCTAGGGCTCCATCCCCGGATGAGGATCCCCGCCCCCGCCCCTCCACCATGGAGCCCCCGGGGAGCTCCTGGGAGGTGGCAGCTCTCCTGCCGTGCAGGCGGCCCCAGTACCAGGTCCCAAATGCCAGGCAGCTTCACGCATCCCTGCCTTTGGTCTCCTGGGTCCCTGGGCCAGCGGTGCCTCCCCGCTGCCCGACACCCCGCTCCAGAGCTGGGACCGGCCCCAGCACTCAGCTTAGTGTCACCCCGACCCTGAGCCTGCCAACAAGCTGGTCCCGCCCCCCAGCTGCCGCTTCCTTTTTTTTTTTTTTTTTAAGTATTTATTTATTTGGCTGCGCCGGGTCTTAGTTGCGGCCTGTGGGATCTAGTTCCCTGACCAGGGATCGAACCCGGGCCCCCTGCACTGGGAGCGCGGAATCCCAACCACTGGACCACCAGGGTTCTCGAGGGTTGCGAAGATCTGTTCTGGCTCCGGCCCAGCACCGGCTGGGGACCCCGAGGCTGGGAAGGGCTGTGTCCCCTGGGGCCCGAGCCTGCCAGGGGTGTGTTCTCGGGGGCCGACTTCTCAAGGTGCTATCACAGACTCGAGCCCCCCACTCCGACCCAGCAAGAATCGAGTATCATTTTACAGGCGAGGCCTGGGCAGGGAGGGGGCCCGAGGCTGACGGGGTCTGAATGGAACCCAGGCCTGTGGCCCTTCTGGGACGAGCAGTGGTCCATCACGTGCTTTCTTTGTGTCATCACTGGAGGAAAGCCACACTGCCCAGCGGTGCTCCCCGATGATTCGGGTGGGCTGAGGGGGCTGTCTGGGGAGTCCCCGTTAGAGAACAGTGGAGGGGGCTGCCCGCTGCCCCCCTGGGTCACGCCAGCCCCAGCAGCATCGGCCCCAGAGCCCAGAGCAACCGATGATCATTTCTAACTGACGCTTACATCGGGGAAACCCGGACGGACATCTGGAGCTGGTGGAGGCCCGGGAGGTGAGCAGTGTGCTCTGTGGGAGGGTGGAAAGGGGTCCCTAAAGAGCTGAGGGCCCTCGCAAGGGAGGGGGAGAGAAGATATATGTGGAGACCCCAGCCTGAGAGGGGGCTGGGCTGCAGCAACGTGGTGGCCGGGGCCCCCGGTGGGCATGGCTGCTGGACCCGGGGGCAGGGCGTCTGGCTGGTTCCCACCGTCCGGCTGGTTTGGGCCCTGGGTTTCCGCTGCACTTTGGGTTACGTGTCTTCGGCAGGACCGCTGAGCCGCCGGCACGTGGTGCTGGGGAGCAGGTAGGTTTCTCCTCGGGAAGGGGGCTGATCTTGGGGTCCCTCCAAGGCCCGGGAGAGGATGGCGTTGGCCTTTGCAGGGCCTGGCACAGAGAAGCACGGACCGCGAGAGTATCAGGGGCGTGGAGCCCATAAACTGAGGGGGCCTGGAGCCTCTATTGCTCACGCGTCCCCCGCGCCCCTGGTTTGCAGGGGGAGCTGAGAGTTTAGACGTGGCTCGGCTGCGGACAGAGGGGTCTTGTTGCCCCAGTGCCCCCCAAAGCCCGGTGATGAGTAAGGACCGTGCTCCTCAGAGAGGGGACGGGCACGGCTGGGGGAGGCCAGGGGGTGGGGCGGGTCCAGGCCCCAGCTCTGCCCCCGGGGATCCTGCCCAGGCTTCAGTTTTCAGGGAGAAGGACTCCACGGGCTCAGCCCTCCCCCCAGCTCCAAAGTGAGAATGATGAGTCGCGGTCACAGGAAAGGTGGCTTCTGCGCAGACCGGGCGTGTGTGACCAGGTGTACGACTCGCTGGGTCCCCAGGGCACGGGGGCGGGTGTCGTCCTGCAGCCGAGCCTCAGGCAGCCTGCCCTCGTGTAGCTTCAGCGAGCCCCTCCTTCTCCAGTGGCAGAGGTCTGGCCAGCCTGGTCAGGCCCGCTCCAGGGGCTGGGCTGGACAGCGGTCTGGAGGGGTCCAGGTGATCCTGGCAGAGGTCCCAGGAGGAGGGGGCGCTCGGCTACAGCCCTCGGGGTCGGATGTGTTTTACACTCTGTGTCCCCAAGGGCTGAGCACAGCACCTGCCTCTGCTGGTCAACCTGACCCGACCTTGAGCGCTCAGGCAGGGCCAGTCACAGACCGAGGCCGGCCCAGGGCGACAGACTATGGCCTGCTGCTCGGCGGGAAGCCCCCTGCTTTCAGGCTGCTCCTTTGTGCCCTATGGATCAGCCCAGCGGACACCCCATGAGCACACAGCCCTGAGGAGGGGCGGAGGGAGGGGAAGGCGCACAGCCTCTTTGGAGGGTCGTTTGTGAGCGTGAATCAGAGTGTCAAGCACGAGCGTCCCCTGAGCCAATAATCCGACTTCCAGAAATTTACTATGGGGCGTGAGATCCAAATAATCAATATCTGTGCCAAGAGACACGTGTGGGAGGATTTGCTCTGCAGGGCTATTTTCGGGAGTGAAAATACCCATCGACAGGTAGGTGGTGAGTAAACGAAGGGATGTGGGTGCAGCGGATGCTAAACGTGGCCACGGAGACCACGCTGCGGACTCGGAAGGGATACGCCAAGGAGTGGGCTGTGCCTCGGCGACTCCAGGGCGCAGTGACGGAAGCCACCAGCCCGTGAGTGTGTACATCGGTCCATACGACTTTCTCCGTCTCGTCTGCTCTCCACGAAGAGCGCGCGCCCGTTTTACTGCGGAGCACGCCCCCAGCAGAGCTGTCAGCAGCCCGAAAGCAAACAAGAAGCAGCAAGAGATGCCGGGCCTCCAGGGGGACGGGAGGAGCTCTTGCCCCAGACTCAGGGAACGTGGTCTTGCAAAGGCAGGTGGCCCGAGGGCCTTGGAGGAGCGTGGGGAAGCCTGGGGTCCCTCTCGCCCAGCTGGACCCCCTCTCTGGGAGCCAACAACCCCATACTCCCCCCACTTGCACGGCCCCTCCACCTCCAGGCCGGAGTGGACCGGAGCCTGCTCTCCAGATGCCCACGGCCGCCCCAGCCGCACCGAGAGGCCCTCAGCTCCTAGCACCTGGCAGGGCCAGTGTCTGGCCCAGGGCCACTCCCCTGGGCTGTTCCCCCGATCCTAGCTCTTCGTCTCCTGTTCTTCACACGACCCCCCCACCCCCACCCCGCACCAGGTCTCAGAACCTCTGCTGCGGCATCTCCTCCATTCCTGGGAGCAGTACCCCAGGTGGGGCACCCGGCTTGTCCCTGCAGCCCCAGTGCCCAGGGAGCATTCAGCAGGTAGCAGGTACTAACGGTGATGCTCCTGGGCGGGGGGATGGAGGTGGGGGTGATCTGACCGAGTGGGATGTGTATCCATTAGGCGCTCAGGAACCAGACTCGGCTGACTAAGGAAGTAACCTCTCCACCTTCAGAGCTGCTCCAAGGGGCCATGAACAGACAGGAGGCAGGGGGGACATGGGGGAGCACAGCAGAGACAGAGGCTGGGGACGCACGGCCCAGAGGCTCATCCCGGGACTCCGCCAGGCAGGGAGGAAACAGCACCTGGAGTCTCTCCTGAGGGTCTTCGGGGAGGGTGGGCTTGACCTCTCCAGGAGCTCCTCGAGGTCACGGGGGCTGTCCGGGGTGTGACCTTCCAGAACCTTCCCCACTGCCTTCTGCTCCCCAGCACTGTGTGTGGATGGCCACGGGGCCCTGCCCTGGAAACCCCGCACAGATAGACCTGGAGGGGAACCTGGGGACACCTCCACCCTGAACACGTGCTCTGACGGCAGTTATGAAGGCCGGCGACAAAAGAAGGAGGAAGCGGGGGCTAGAGGTCAGGAGGTGAGCACGAAGCTCTATTTTAAACCCGAGATCAGGGAGATGAGGTGCAGCTGCGTCCGTCGGGGGTCGGCTCTGGGGACCGCGGGGCGTCGAGGGAGCCTCTGTTACACCGTCCTCTCCGCCTTCGTATTTCACATTTTCCGTGATACAGAGTCAAAAAGGAGAGGCTCAAAAGCTCTCTCTTGAAAGCTTAAAGGGAGAATTTAATAAAAGCCTTGAAACAGAGAAGAAATTCACATAACATTAGAGTCCTGTCCTCACCCCACCCCCCAAACAAGGCTCAGAGTTTAAAAGACTAAAAACAAGCCAGGTGCCTCTGAGGACACTGGAAAGGTGACAGCCAGGCGATCAGAGGCTGCACCCCGGGGAAACGCCAGTGCTCCCTCCCCGAAACGGGGGAGGTTAGAGCCACGAGGTGATCCAGATTCGGAGTCAGCCAGGTAACGAGTGGGAAGAAGAGCCGCTCGGTGGGCTGCAGTGTCCCGAGAGCGTGGACCCCAGCGGCTGGGCCCCCGCCTCGCCCACTGCAGAGCGGCCTGGGGCCCTCCGGCCCTGCCCTAGGCCTTTCACAGGCTCCGGCCTGATTGTGTGGGTCTCCCGGCTGTCCAGGACGTATCCCCTGATTCACAACAGCCCCCCAAGATCAGCAACACCCACCAGAGGCCCCGAGCCGGGAACCTGGCAGAGGCTGGGAGCGGGGGCCCGGGTGCTGCCCTCAGCGCCCACCGGCCTGGGCTGGGGGCGGTCACCCCTCGGAGGCCACCTCTCCAGCAGGCTGCCCTGCCGGGCGGCCCAGACAGCGCTGCGACACGTGCCGGGGCAGGGGACTCTGGCAGCAAGCCCCTCGTCCCTTCCCTCCCCACCACCACCGCCACCGGGACCCCGCTCCTCGGCCCCGCCCGCGGGGCTGCCGTGCGGCCGGTCAGCGGGCCCGGGGCCCGCGCAGCCTGTACGGATGGTTCACGGCCAACAGCACGCTTGTGCCCACTGTGGTCGGGCGCCCACCGCAGCCTCTCCCAGGCTCCCGGGTTTACGTCCTCCGGGACCTCCTAGGAGGCAACCCCACCACCAAGAGGTGAGGCCAGGCGCTGACCAGAGCCGACGGCCAGCGGGTCGGGTGGCTCGAGCCCTCGGCCCCCGCGCTGGCACACGCCCGTGTGCCCCCAAGGTGAGGGCAGCCCCCAGCCCTGCTCCCTTTCTTCCTCTTTGATCATCAAAACGACCCGACTCTCGCCGACGTGTCAGCGGGCAATCACTGTCCTGGCCAGGCTCCAGGCAGCTTGGGGTACCGCCAGCCTGGCCACTGGGCCCTGCCGAGGGTGCCCCAAGTGCCGGGTGCTGGTACACAGCTGTGCAAGGTCCTTGTCTCCCTTTTCCACCCTGAGCGCTCACCCCCGCGCCCCTACGTGATGACGCAGGCCTCTGAACCCGATCTGCTGCCACTTCCCCCGCTCGTGTCACCGCAGCCTCCCGAGTGGTCCCTGCGGCCCGGGAGCCAGCGCCCCAGGTCTGGGCAGAAAGGGCTGCAGGACCAGGGAGAGGCGTGCCCAGGGCAGCTCCCACCGCAACCAGGCAGCCAGGAGTTGCCCTCAGGAACCAGAGTCCCAGGGCCCCAGGGAAGGAGCTGGCATGTTTCTTGCCTTCTAAGAGGCTCTTTTGAAAGAGTGTTTTTCGGTTCCCAGGTAAACACAGGTGACACAAGCACAGCTACTCTCCCCCGGTTCACTCCCCAGGGCCTGGGACCCGCTGAGAGTCTCGCAGGAGGGGAGGAACCAGGGGCCCTTGAGCGCGAAGCGAGGACCTGGCCCGGGGGTGAGCATGCCTGGTGCCCCCAGGCCTGGCCGATCGCTTTAGCAGGACACAGGGAATTGTGGACCTGGAGGGGTTCACATCTCAGGCGCAGGTCAGCAGCCAGGAGGCCAAGGACCACGATGTCCCACCTCCAGATGCCGGGGCCAGCGACCTGTGCCCCGCGGGTGTGGGTGCTGTGAGAGCTCACTGGACGAACGCTGGTCCAGGGGAAGCAGGACACATCCCATCCCTTGGCGGGGAGGCCTCCCCAGCAGTCACACCCAGCTCAGCCAGGCGCCCGAGCGGTCCTTGCCTCTCCGGAGGCCCAAACGATCTCATCTGTATAATAAGGCAGCCCCCTGACCCTGCATCCAGGATCGCTGGGAGAACAATGTGGCCACATCCGTGATGTCACCCCTGTCTCCAGAGTGCCATCCCCTCTCCTTCCCACCGTTCGGTCAGTCAGAGCCCAGCTCTTAACCACCACGTCTCCAGGAGTCCCAGCAAGCTCCTGGCCACTGCCCACTGTGGCCACCCACTCCTTGGTGCGGCGGGTGGGATGAGGCCCCCCCAAAAGGTATGTCGACATCCCAACCCCTGGGACCTGTGAAGGTGACCTTCTTTGGAAATAGGGTCTCTGCAGATGTGACCGAGTGAAGATGAGGCTGCATTGGAGCAGAGTGGGTCCTGGTCCAATGACTGTATCCTTATAAGAGGAGAACAGGACACAGAGACACAGGAGGAGGCCAGGTGACCACAGAGGCAGAGGCTGGAGGGACGCGGCCACAAGTCCAGGGATGCCCGGGTTCCCCAGAAGCTGGGAGAGGCAGGAAGCTTCCTCCCCCAGAGTCTTCAGAAGGAGCGGCACACCTGCCCACACCTTGATTTCAGAATCTGGCTTCCAGAACCAGGAGAGAACAAGTTTCTGTGGTTTTAAAGCCGCCCCGCGAGCGCGACCTCCACGCGGCAATGAAGATCCTGCGTGCCGCAACTAGAGACCCGACGCAGCCAAATAAATAAATAAATATTTTTTGGAAAAAGCTGCCCCACGAGTGGTCCTTTGTTACAGCCGCCCCGGACACTCACACTAGGGGTTCAAAACTGGCCTGAACCAAAGGTGAGTGTGTGGACACTGAAAGGACGCCGCCGAGGGACCCTGTGCCCCTGGGCGCTGCTGAGACTGCAGGAGAGTCACTGCTCCATGCAGCAGATGTGCAGACCTCGAGTGAAGCTGACCTGGGCGCCTCTTCCCTGTTCCCCATCGGGGGCACGTCCACGCCAGCCCCTGCCTTGTCCGTCCCGCACGAGAAGCGAGGCTGAGGGGGAGCACACCATCCCGGCACGAACCCAACAGAGGAAGCTGGTGTTCCCTGGAGAAGGGCCCACGACTCAGCAGATGCCAGCCCATCCCTGGGGAGGGGTCTCCAGGCGACGCGGCGACACTGCGCTGGGCACCCTGGTGGCCCCGTCGCTGAGGTCACCTCCCGGTCTCCGAGCAGCAGGGTCTCCGTCCCACCCTGTCCACCCCTAGGAAAAAGCCAGCTCTCAAAGCCCCTCGAATCGGCCACCGAAGCCCCCTCTGCGTCCTGAGCCAGACCCGAAATAAGCACGTCACGCGTTTCTAAAACGTGGGCAGACACCGGATGCAGCCAGGTGACGCCGGGGCGCATTAGTCATCACGGGTCTCAGTGCGAAAGCGTCTCTTTTTTCATTTCTCTTTCCAGCCTCCTGAGGGTGTCAAGGGAGAGAAGTCTGGGTCTTTACTGCAGCTCCATCATCGCGAATCTCTCTACTTAACAGAAGCAGGGCAGCCTCGGGCACAAAGCTACGGCAGACAAAACGAGGAGAGCGACCGCCGGTACAGTCTGGTGTTTCACGCTCGCTTTGCATTTTTATATTACCTGCTGTTTATTACGTGGGAGGAAGCCTTTCTAACTGCAGCAACGGCTTAAAGTTTCCCTTAGATACACATTTATTTAAGTAAAAATAAGTGGGTGGACTTAACCATGTTCTAAAATACCAGCATAGGTGGTTTTGGACCACAGAGGTGGAACTCGGGAAGCTGTTCCGAAAATGCTGGGAGCTGCTCCGAGTGGCCCCTCCTGGTCAGGAGGCCCCCGTGGTCCCTCCACCCAGAGCAGGGACCCGGCCTGGGTTGTCACGGGTCCCGTTCCCAGGGCTCCACCCAGAGCAGCTTCTTTTCTAAGCTCCATTTATTATAAAATAAAATGTAAATACAGAAAACCACGCAGACGTTCGGCCTCACGAGCTCCTCTAGACAAGCACTCTGCAACCACCACCCAGGTCAGAAGTCAGCACTGCCCAGTCACCCCAGGAGCCCATCCGGCACGAGTCCCGGCCACGGCCCCGCCGCCGGTCCTCCCAGACCCTCACCTTCACCTTTACGATTTCATCGTCCAACTGTGAGGCCCCCTTCTAAGTCTCTTAATCTGCGGTCCCCCTCGTTCCCTTCCTTTGCCTTTCAGTTGATCTGGGGCACCCGGTGTCCGACCTGCGAGGGGCTCCTGGACTCACCAGCTGGCGGAGCGGGCAAGGCACGGACCGTCTCTGAGCCCTGGTTTCACACCCGAAGCTGGCGCTGCCAGGCACCTCACAGCTGGTCCTGAGTTTGAACAGAGGGGGTGCCTGTACTGTACCCCGAAATTCTGGGTTCCAGTGGGCACTGGATACCCATCGGTTATTGCGAACAACCCGGAAGAGCCCTACTGGGTTTTGAACGAGATGCAGAACACGGACAGAAGCAAGTCTCTCAGCAGCGGTGAAGGGAGGCGTCACATCACAGAACATCCCGGCTGCGGTTCTGCTCACGACTCCCCGGCACATCTCGGCCCTCCTTCAGCTCCTGCTCGCTCTTGGCTTGCACACATTTCTAACAACCTTCTTCATCAAGTCCATCCCAGACACGGGTGGACCAGAAGCCGAAACAAGTTGTGTTTTAAGGAAAGAAATAACTGACAACCCCTCCGACAAGAAGTTTAAGAAAAGGTGTCTGGGGCCTTTTAGCACAGGGACAAACAGCCCCGCACGAGGCGGCATCCCTCCAGGGCTTCGGTGTCACGGCAGCGTCATCAGGTGAGCTGGCCTAATCCCGGCCTGTCATGTACCACGGTGAGGGCGGGGCGTGACTCTGGCAGGCTTCCTCACCTCTCTGAGCCTCAGCGTTCCCACCTGTGAACTGGGGGTGGTAACACAGCTCACCACATACGGTGGTTTTAAAGATTAAAGGAGCTAATAGACCATGTCAAGGGCCCTCAGCAAAATGTTAAGCATTAGAAAAAATTAATCGTTGTAATGACCCAAGTCACCAGGAAAAGGGTTAAATTATTTCTCGTTTATACCTTAAGCCTGCAAGGCATCACGTGGGTAAAGCAGTATAGCAAGATTTCCCCTGAACACGATAAGGTTTTTTTTTTTTATTTTTTTGCGGTACGCGGGCCTCTCACCGTTGCGGCCTCTCCCGTTGCGGAGCACAGGCTCCGGACGCGCAGGCTCAGCGGCCACGGCTCACGGGCCCAGCCGCTCCGCGGCATGTGGGATCTTCCCGGACCGGGGCACGAACCCGTGTCCCCTGCATCGGCAGGCGGACTCTCAACCACTGCGCACCGGGGAAGCCCACGATACCCGGCAGCTGAGCCGGGTAAGCGGCCCTGGTCGGGGAGAGGCCCCCATGGCCTGAAGGAGCGGGTGTCCGGGATCCATGGGTTCTGCGGGGTTATTCCTGCCCATCAGGCCAACTGGGGCCCGGCCAGAGGCGGGATGCTCCAGGCTTGGCCGGGAAGTGGTGAACGGTCACGTCGGAGAGAGCAGGCTTGCCGGAGATAAACAGCATGTTCCTTGTGCCTTTGAGATTTAAAAATAAACTGAAAAGCAGACACAGTTTAAAAATAATGAACAGGCAGGAGGGCAGTCATTTGCCTGTGTGTCTTCCTCCCATTATTTGTTAAACCGCAGTTGAAAAACTGACCGCCAGCCCAGCCTGCAGCTCCGGTGGCCGGGGCCGGGGTGGGGGGGAAGCACGAGCTGGCGGGCGCTCAGCGGGGCTGGTGGTGGCCGCACGTGGGGGAAGCCCCTCAGGGACCCACCTGGCGTGGAAGAAGCCGTTCTTCCCTTTTCTGCTGTATCTGGAGCTTCAGTAGGAAGCCCGTAAGGTCAGGCCTAGTGGGCACCCCCGGGACCACCTCCTGAAACAGCACCTGCTACCAACAGCTGAGCACCTGCTCCCCCTCCTGAGTTCTGGGTGGAGGTCTCCACAGGCCCTACGCGGCGCCCAGAGGGCACCCATCAGGTCTGGTAACAGGGAGGGGCAGGGGACCCCTGGGGACCCCCGCCAGCACTGCAGGGAACAGGGCAGGAGAGCACACTCGGCCAGCTCTCAGGACTCTGCACACAGCTGCTGGCACAGGAAGGTCTGTGAGCGTCAGAACGGATGGCCCACTGCTGCAGCGTCCCCTTGTCCACCTGGCCTGAAGGAAAGGCCACATTTGGTTTCCCAAGGGCCACTGCAGAAGGTGTCTGCTGAACTGGACAGCGGGCAGTGGTGATGGGGAAGCTGACCCGGGCCTGGGATGCTGTGGCCGGGAGAGGATGGCCTGGCAGGTGGGAAGGCCAGAGGGCAGCAGGACCTGACGGCCACAGGCGTGCCGACCCTACGAACGCCCACAGGTGGAGCTCAGACCCAGGGAAGCGCAACCGGGTCCATGTGTGTGTGAACCTCGTACCGTGTGGTGTGGGCCTCTGGCTCCATCCCCGGTGCACGCGCTGAAAATGCTGGCCAAGGGCACCCGGGCAGCTACAAAACAGTCGAGATCCAAGGGAGTGAAATCTGAAAACATTTCTGCACATTTATGGGTGTTAAAGGTTCTGATGGCCTCAAAATCCTACTCCCTGCAAACATGTGGGCTGCACAGGAAATAAAAATAGAATCGCAGCCCAGGAATCTGTTAATGAGCCCTCCCACTGTGCTGGGCGCCCAAGGTTATGGCCACCCCACTACCCATGGTCAGGGCTGAATTGTGTCCTCCAAATTCATTTGCTGGAGGCCTAACCCTCCGTCTCTCAGATGTGACTGTTTCTGGAGATGGGTCTTTAAAGAGGTGATTAAGGTAAAATGAGGTCACTAGGGTGGGTCCTAATCCCACAGGACTGGGGTCCTTATAAGAAGAGGAGGTCAGGGGACTTCCCTGGTGGTGCAGTGGATAAGACTCTGCGCTCCCAATGTGGGGGGCCCGGGTTCGATCCCTGGTCAGTGGACTAGATCCCACACGCATGCCGCAACTAAGAGTTCACACGCCGCAACTAAGGAGCCTGCCTGCCGCAACTAAGGAGCCAGAGAGCCGCAACTAAGACCCGGCGCAACCAAATAAATAAATAAACAAATAAAAAGAGGAGATCGGGACACAGACACACACAGAAGGACAACCTCGTAAGGACACAGGGAGGAGACAGCCATCTATACGCCGAGGAGAGAGGCCTCAGGAGGACTCAGCCCCGCCCACGCCTGGATCTGGGATTCCACCCTCCAGGGCTGGAGACAACGAATGTCTGTTGTTTAAGCCGCCCCAGCTATGGGGTTTACTATAGCAACCCTGGCCGACCTATACACACACACAAGCAGGCTTCCCCGAGATGGATGGGTCGGCAGCCAGCACCCTGGGGAAAAGGGGCATCTCCCTGGCCATACCTGGGGGACGGAGGAGATGAAGCTTCTCTCCCAGGATGGATGCCGCAGAAGGGCCCAAATTCTGCCTGGGCCACTTTCCATCTGGTGGCTGTGGACCAGAGTGGCCCCGAGCACCCAAAGGGCTGGTGCACCAGCATCACCAATGGTCTCTGCACCCAGGCCCCAGGAGACCAGACAACCAGGCAGCAGCCCTCCCGCCAGTGATCTGCTTCTGCGTAACAGCCACGTGGAAATACCGTGGTCTGGGACTTGGCCGCCATCTGTGCCCCATTTTTGGCATGGGGGGGTGGGGCTGTGTTTCAAGCTGGGCACCTGTGTGCTCTAACCAGCTCCAGGCAGGGCCCGCAGAGCCTCAGCCAGACCCGCCCTCCCCGGACCCTTGCCGTCTCAGGTTCAGCCTATTTCTTTTCCAGCTTAATTGAGGTATAATCAGCAAATAAAATGGTAAAATATTGAAAGTGTACATCACACTGATTTGATACACGTTCCACTGAGAAAGGCTTCCTCCCACCTAGTTAATTAGCACACCTATCAGCTCACACGTTATTTACTTTTTCTTGGTGAGAACATTTCAATTCTACTCTCCTAGTGAATTTCAATTATACAATAGAGTCATCAACTACGGGCATCACGTTACATATAGTTCTTGTTTTTAATGAACAGAACGTGCTGGTCGCTGAGCGACCCCTTGGGAGAGCCTGGCAAACATCTTGTTCCGCGGGCCCTTGGGAGTCGATGTTCAGCCGGCAGCCCAGGCAGAGGTGGGGAGAAAGACCTCCGTCCAGTGGGATTCAAGAGGTGACACAGCAGGCGGGTCCCCAAGGCCAGGAGAGTCTACGGACTGGCTTAGAAAGATTGTCTCAACCCCAGAACGGCGAGCCGAGGACCCCGCCCTACCGGGAGGCGCAGCCCCTGCCCCCCACCTGGGCCAGGCCCTGGGAAGAGCCCCCCACCCCACGCCGGTGCTGGGAGCTTTGTGACTTCTCGCTCACTGGCTGTCCTCCTTCCCCATCTGCTGCGGGGGAAAGGCCGGCTCCCCCCACGTGTGCTGGGGCATCACTGGCAGCCACTTGGCCACACCCAGTGGGCTGCTCACGTGCTCACCCTGGGACCCCGAGACGCCACCGCAGGCCACTATCCCAGAGAAGCACCCGTCTACGTGCCCCAGGGGACCCAACGCAGGACACGCTCCAGGGATAAGACGGAAACTACCCAAAGTCCTTCGACAGAGGAGTGGAAATAAGTCCTGACTTATACATAGAAAATAAGGATAGGGAACGAGGCAGAGGCACTCATAACTGCATGGCTCAAACGACGTTGCAAAAGGCTGCGTATACGGGTTTTTGCAACTTCTCCGTGACTCCGAAGTTATGGGAAATAAGCAGGGGCGTGAAGGGAGAGCGGCAGTCATGCGACATCTGTCAAGGAGCCAGAGGGTCCTGTATTTGTTTGTGGACTCATCCATATATAGCAACAGCACAAAAGCACTCTGCGATGTCAGCTTGGCAACCCCCGGGGGGAGGGCGGTCAGGGGCCCGTCCTGCGCCGGAACTTTGGGCTCCCAGCCTGAAGCAGGCAGAGCCAGAGAACAGGACCTTGATGAGGCGGGATCGGTTCTACTCTTTTCTGTGGTTTCTAGGTGTAAATCTTTCCCACTCATTAGTCAAAGCTTTAATCAGTGATAAGGAGATGGTCCCTCCCTGCTGGCAGAGCCTCGGCCAGATGAGGGCCGGTGGCTGCAGCATCTCTGGGGGCCGGCTCTGGGCTTCGAGCACATCCTCCCCCTGCCTCCGAGGCCCACGTTGCCATGCCCGTTTCACAGACGGGAAAATTGAGGCCTGGAGCTTAAGGGACTTGTCCAGGGCTCCCTGGCTAGTGACGTGTCCGAGTGGGGGGGACTCCCACGGAGCCCACGCTCTAACCACCACGCCACTCGGCGTCCACGTGGTCAGACGGGGGGCTCCAGAGCCCCCACGGCAGGTCAGGAGCGCTTTTCCAGGGGTGCTGTTTACAGACTCGGGCATCTGGCTTAACCGCGCTCCCTGCCTCCGCCTGAAAACGAAACACCCAAACCAACGAACAGAAGCAGCAGCTCGCTGACTTGCCAGGAAAACAAGTGACATTTCCCCAGCAAGTGGAAGGAGGCGAGGGCTTGGCCTGGGGCTCCGGCTGGAGACCCAACCCCCAGCCTGTGAGAAGAAGGCTGAGAGGACAAAGAAGTGGTGTGTCCACAACGGAATGCTACTCAGCCACCAGAAAAGACGAAATCCTGCCCATTTGAGACCTCACGGACGGACCTCGAGGGCACTATGCTACGTGAAACAAGTCAGACAGATAAAGACGAAGGCTGTAGGGTCTCATTCATGTGGAATCCAACAAACAAAAAACCCAAAATGAACGATAAAGCAAACCGAACCCAAACAAACGAGCAGATACCGAGAACAGAGCAGTGGTTGGTGGGGGGAGGGGCACGGGGGTGCAAAGCGGGTAAAGGGGACCAACAGTATGGGACCGGATGGAGACCATTTTGGTGGTGAGCATGTGGTAGTGTATCCAGAGCTCGAAACACAGTGTACACACTATATATACACACGAAACTTACGTGCTGCTTTAAACCGATGTTACCTCAATTTAAAAACATCTTTAAAATATTACATATAGTATTTTCTAGCAAAAAAAAAAAAGAAGGGCAGATAAGGGGTGAGGTGGACCCATGCAGGGCCCACAGACAAAGTGCTGGCCAGGGCTGCGCTGGCCAGGCACCTGGTGTTCCCTGCACGACGGCCTGGACGCCGACCCCACTGTGCCCGAGAGTCAGCGCCCGAGACGGAGCCGAGGGAGGGCTTTCCAGGCAAGGGATCAGCGTACGCTAAGGCACAGAGGTGCTAAGTCACATCAGAGCGAACACCTGGCGATCTGCGAGAGCAGAGCAGAGGGCGGGGCCCTGCCCCAAGACTGAGAAACTCTCCCCTCTGATCAGGCGAAGAAACGCTGGCCCAGCCTGGCCAGCTCTGGGCAGCTGGAAGGTTCTCCTGCAGGACGGGCCTTGCAGTGGCTGGTGGTGGATGCCCACTGCCAGGGAGAGAGCGCTGCACGGCTGCATGCAGGGCATGGAGGGGGTCCCAATGGTCAGGCCCAGCACTGAGACTGCCCCTCGGAGGGGAACGCCTCTACCCCCCTCCCTGGGGGCCTCCGGAGCCAGCCTCCTGACCAGCAAGGGTGACCCACAGTGGCCGCTGGAATGGACCAGCAACCAGGCCCTGTCCCCGGGCGGCCTCACTCAGGATCGCACCGTGGGGCTGCAGTCTTACATTCTGAGTCAAGGTGTCATCTTCTTGCAGACCCAAACTAACCCAGCCTCCCGGGACCAAGGGCTGGGTCTCTTCCTGGCAGCCTTTGGGGTCCTACCCTTTGGGTTCTGCCCTTCCAGGGGTCCTGCCCTTCAGGGGCGGCTGCAGTCCAGAGGCAGCATGGAGGCCTCAGAGCAGGGGCCACCTGTGCTCTGTCGCAGGAGCGCAAAGCGGAAACAGCGTGGGTGGGCTGGAGTGGGCGAGGGCTCCTTCAAAGTGGGCTGCTCTCTCTCTGCTCCAGGAGAAGGGGGTGGAGGATGACAGAAGCGGCAGCAGGTTCTACAAAGGGCTCACGCCGGGTGGCCCACGTGGGCGGACTGCAGGGAGGCAGGGGTGAGGGGCCAGCAGCAGGCAGCCGCTTTGGTGACGGGAAGTCATGTGTGGTGCCCGAGGGAGAGGGGGAGAGTTTTCCAACCATCGGTCTTGTGGCTTTCACCCTGTTTTTTTTTTTTTTTTTTTTTTTTTTTGGCCGCACTGCATGGCCTGCAGGATCTTTGTTCCCCGAAAAGGGACTGAACTGTGGCCCCAGCAGTGAGAGCGTGGAGTCCTAACCACTGGACCGCCAGAGAATTCCTGTGGCTTTCACACTTTTAAAAATTGGTGGAAACTCTTTTCCATATAAAATTTGCTGTGAGACGTGGATGGAGCTAGAGACTGTCATACAGAGTGAAGTAAGTTAGAAAGAGAAAACTATCGTAAATAAACGCATATATGTGGAACCTAGAAAAATGGTACAGATGAATCGGTTTGCAGGGCAGAAACAGACACACAGATGTAGAGAACAAACGTATGGACACCAAGGGGGGGAAGTGGTGGGGTGGGATGAATTGGGAGATCGGGATTGACATGTATACATTGATGTGTATAAAATAGATAACTAATAAGAACCTGCTGCATAAAAAATAAATAAAATAAAATTCAAAAAAAAAAAAACACACCAAAAACTTGCTGTGTAACTTCAGGCTAAAACAGCTGGAAGGGCAGGTGCTGGGGACCTGAGCCGTCCAGAGAACCTGGGCCTCGGGCAGTGAGCTGGGGCTCAGGGTGCCCCTTCCCTCCCAGCTCCTGCCCCATCACCACCTGTCTGGGGGACACAGGAATGTGGAACACAGGATGTCAGGGATCGGGGAGCCTTACGGACGGGGAAACGGAGGCCCGGTGAGGACAGCACGGCGATCTTGCCATGTTCTGGGCTGCGGTCTCCTTGCCTCTCTAATAGAAGCTGGGTGGACCCTGTGAGCCCCTGGACCTCAACCTCAGCTTTGTTTGGGGAGGGGAGACAAGAGGGCTCAGGTGAGAGCTTTGCACTCACTCTGAAGCCAGAGAACAAAGCATTAGGACCGAGGCCCCTTTCTGTGGGTCAGTTTCCGCCCAGGAGATGGGCACATGCTAAAGGTCAGCTGGGGACTGGAGCTCTCAGTCCTGGGGGTGGGGTTCTCACTCCACCTGAGCTCATCTTTGGGCATTAATGTGAAGCCCCAGCTCTCCCTCCCCACCCCCAGCACCCCCAGGCCCTACCGTGCACCTGGCCTCCGGCCTACAAGGAGGTCTGGTTCCTAACCCACAAGGAGCTAAGGCAGAGAACCAACACGGGGCCAATGGTCACCCGTCTCATGACTTCTCATGGGACTGCTGTGGGCCCGGATTACAGATAGGGAAACAGAGCTTTAGGGGGTAGAAACTGCTGGCCCCAGGACTTGGGGTTAAGAATCCCTGAGCCGCTTCCTTGGCCTGGCCTCCACATCCACCGTGATCCCTGACACCATCAACCCCTGGGACCCTGGCCAGCCTCTGCGCCGTCCTCCAGCCCCAGGCCTGTACCAGGGCTCCAGGGGCCTGCTCAGTTCAGCCCAGGCCGGGCCGGCAGAGGAGGCGGCGGGCATCCAGGCTCCCCTCGGGAACAGGGTGGTGCAGGAGAGCCTGTCCTGTCGCTCTGGGTTGGCTGAGTGCTGACCCGGAGAGGGCCCCGGTCAGGGCCACTGCAGAGGTGGACGCAGAGGCGTCCTGAACGGGCGGGGGCTCCGTGCACGGCCACCCCTGACCACGTTCTCAGAGCCCTGCGCCAGGTGCCACACTGGCCTTTAGGTTCCAACTGGGAGGCATGGGGTTCCCCCCATCCCCTGTCTCCTGGGGCTGGGGTGAGAAGCCCACAAGCCCAGGGTCCATGGGAGGACCTGCAAGGGCCCCCGACCCCTGGGTGTCACCCCAAGGGCGGCTGAGGACTGACCATGAAGCCCGCCCCACCCCCGGTCCAGAGACCCTTCTTGTCTCTAAAAGCAGCAAAGGGATAAAAACACATTCGGTAAACGTGTCGGTAAGTAGCAAAAAGCCTGTCCCTGGCCTCTCTGACCCAGAACGTTCGGCCCTCGGGTCTGCAGACCTCAGACACAGTGCGCACTCCCCGCCCCCACCCCGGTCCCGCTGGATTGGGTGACTCCTGAGTGGGGTGGGTGGGGATGAGGTTCATCCTACAGGGCAGGCAGTCGGCCTTCCTGTCCCAGCTGCTCACCCTCCGGCCCCTCCCTCTGGCCTCCTGGGGAAGCGGGAGAGGACACAGCCACCTGGAGCCGCCCTAGCAGCCTCGGCGCCGCCCCGGTGACAGACCCCGGGGAGACCCCCAGCCCTTTAATGGCCTCTGCCGTATTCACCCCAATAGGCGGGCACCGAATCCCCCACCGCCCCATCCTCCCCACTCCTGCGCCGCCGCGCAGGCCTGGCCCTTTAAGCCACCTCCCCTGCGCCGCATTCACCCCAATAGGCGGGCACATCAATACGGCCGCGTGATCCCTCCCCTTGGCGGACTGCCTTTCCTCGAGTGGAAGCCACTGAAAACGGGTTCATGGTGGCTGTGGCCAAGCCAGCCACCGCCCCTGCCCACTGTTGGCCGAGGATCGGGAGGCCTCCCTCCCTCCTGGTTCAGAAGCCTGGCCCGTCCCTGCTGGGCCATCCCCTCCCTCTGCCTTCCTGGGCGTTTGCCTACTCCCGGTCTCCGCCCCTCCTCGGCCTTGGACAAGAGAAAGTGACCCCCAGCTGGTCACAAGGGTCAGCAGCCTGTGGGACGGGGCGGCCCCAGATCCCCTCCTGATGTGCTCATTAAGCCCGTGAGACATCCCTCTCATTGGGATTGGGGCAGCGCTGCTCCGTCGTGAGGCCTGGACACCCCCCTGCAGCCCTTCCTCCCAGCCAGGGCCAGGGAGGGCCCGGACAGTCCAGGCCACCTCCATTCGCCCAGTGAACTCTGCACACGATACTTCTAATCCAGAAATGGCAGGACCCTTGGGAAGGCGGGCAAGCTGGGTCCATCCCTCCTAGGACAGAGGGCACGGGCTGGTCAGGTGTCCTGCCTGTCAACGCCGGTGAGGTCCACAGACCCGAGGTAGATGCAGGATGGGGCATCCCCGGGCGAAGACGATTCTACAGCTTCCCATGAGCACCCACTGTGTGCCAGGCCCGGGGGCAGAGCCCCGAGCAGACATCCAGGCAATGAGCGAAGGGTGACCCAGGTGCCAACAGTGTGCCCGCCCGCTCGACTGAACAGATACGGGATGGAGATGGTTCCAGAAATGCATGGATCACGGCGCTGAGAAAATGAAACCCAGCACCTTCGAATGGAGGCTTCAGTCAGGAGCAGAGGCCAGTCTGGAGAGAAGAGTGGGTGTGAGGTGGGCTTGGGAGTTCAGCAAAGTACTAGCTCTGAGGTTTTCGACAAAGGCCCTGTGAGTCCCCTGGCGCGGGCCAACCAGGCTCCTGTCCTGAGTGGTGGGGACGGTCTCTCACTGGCTGGATGACCCAGATAACCTTGGCAATTCTCTCACCTCCCCAGGGGCCTGGCCCGGTGGTTCCGAGGCCCTTCCCAATGGCCCTCGAGCCTCCCTCTCTGAATCCCAAGGGTGTGTGATGCTGGCGCAGGGATTCCCTTCTTGGGTATCCCTGGGGCACTTCCCGGCAGCCCCACGTCTCGGTCCTGCAGCATTTCTTAACCTTGACGGCTCATTCCCCAGCTACCTCACCGGACAGAGAACTCTAAGCCAGAGACCTCGTGTCCCAGACGCAGTCCCATCCAAGCCTGGCCTTCAATGGGGCAGGTCCTGACCACACAGCGGGTGCCCACTGCCCTCAGCACAGACGCCAATATATGCCAACTTCACACCCACGGGCACACAGGAGCCCTGGCCTGGAGCAACTGTGATGCTAAGAGGACACATAATCCAAAGTCCAAGTCCTTTGTCCTCGATCACCATTACCATCCCTGGAGAAGTTTATCTGCTCACACGGCTGGGGAGCTGGTGCAGGTTACCGAGCCACCAAGGCCAGCCATAAACCCACAGAGAGCTCATCCCCCGTTGTAAGTTCTGCTTCCTCGACCTGCAGGCAGCTGGCAGCTCAGGGGCGTCAGGCTTCAAGCTCCAGGTCCGCGATCCCATTGTCTGCTTGCGCGCGGGTGGGGCAGGGCCCGGGGCGCCAGGAGGGTGGGCACTGAGTGTGTCTGTCTGGTCTGTCCTGCCAGCTGTGTTTAGAGATGGTGACAAAGCAGATGGGCCAGGCAAAGGCCCTCGAGTCCGGGCCTCGTCCTGGGGAGGAGGTTTGCCCCTCGTCGTGGGGCAAATCCGGCACGGACAGCAATACTCTGTTCCTTGGTGACAGCTGCGAGCGGCACGCCTGGTGACCGTCCTTCTGCGCCTCCCAACCCCTGGCCCCCGACCCGACAGTGCCCACCTGGGCTTCTGCCTCCTGAGAGCCGCCAGGTGGTTCCATCCGACCCGTGGACCCCACGGTGGGCCCTGCACTTGACACCTCCCTTCAAGTCCAGACGACGGGGATCCTTTTGACGCACACCGTGCACCCCTGAACAGTCTCCAGTCCTGGGGTTCAGGTCTCACCCATGTAACCGTGAGCTACACTGCTTCCCAGCTGTGGCTGCACACCTGTCCCCTGAATGAATGGGAAGGGGGCAAGCACGCTCCCATCACCTTGGGTGCGTTCTCGTCCACCTGTGCATCGTGCGTGTGTATGCGCGCACGCGTGCATGCGCGCCCACGCTGACTTAAGCACAGAATCATCAGAAAGTGCAAGTCCCCCAAACACAGCTGCCAAAGACACACCACAACCTTCAAACCACTGGCCTGTCACGCAGCCTTTCTTCCCACCCCCAGGTGCAGCTTGTCAGATGACTATCACAGCTCAGGGAGCTTCCAGGAAGAAAGATTTCAGGAGAGAAACTGATCCCCGAACTTCTGAGCACAGTAACGACCATTCTAGGGGAGGGGCTGCAGCCGGCGTTCTGAAAAGAGCCGGGAGCAAACCTCTGGAGACTTAGCTGATCCCCGGCCCAACTCAGGCCAGCCTGACCCCCGGGCCCAGGAAGGAGGGGCTTCCATCTGGCGTCCAGGAAGCACCGCCCACGGGTCCACATCTGCACAGCAGCCTCCACAGGACGAGGCCCGGACTCGAGGGCCTTGGCCTGGCCCATCTGCTTTGTCACCATCTCTAAACACAGCTGGCAGGACAGACCAGACAGACACACTCAGTGCCTACCCTCCTGGCGCCCCGGGCCCTGCCCCACACGCACGCAAGCAGACAATGGGATCGCGGACCTGGAGCTTGAAGCCTGACGCCCCTGGGCTGCCAGCTGCCTGCGAAGCCTGTCAAGTTCAAGGAGCGGCAAGGCCTCGCAGCCAAGAAAGTGCGTAAAAGCCACCCGACAAACCACTCGAGGGGAGGGCTCCTGCTGTCCGGGGCCCGGATCCACCTGGCGCCCACATCTGCAAGGGCGTCCACATCCAGCCCAAAGGCTGTGCCCACGGCCCAGGCTGTGACAGCCCGGTCCTGCCTCTGGACCTGGCCTGGGGGAACACCACAGGGGTCGGCCTGTGAAAGGTACCTTGAAGGCTCAGGCAGACGGGCAGACACACATATAAAAGATCTCTGGTGTAGACGGACCCCCAAATGGCAAAAGCGCAGAAATCCAACCAGCTGCTTGGGCTGGGCCTGGCTCAGACCAAGGATGAGCGGGGGGCAGAGAAGCCCACCTGCCCGTGGTGGGCCCTGTCCACACCCCCAGGAGCCATTCAGAATCCCAATTCCAGGGTCTTCCGACGGCACACGGCCCAGCTTGGGGGCTCCAAGTGGCAGTGGCTGGCCCCCCCAGCTGCTGACAGCCCCCTACCCCCACGTCCCACCCTCCCTTGGCCCGCGGGAATCGTCAAGTGCACGGCACCCTCGTGTAGACTTATGTCCCCTGAACAATTTCCAAGGCTCCCTGTCTCAGGGGCTCAGTGGCCTAGAGATGGAGGGCCCGGGGGGTGGGTGACAGCAGAGGTCCTCCCCCTCAGCTCACGCAGCCCCTCACTCTGTGGACACAGACCAAGCCCCAGGCTGGAAGGCCAGACGCTAATCCCAGACCCCATCCAGAGGCGGCAGGTCCCCTTCCCGCAGACCCTGCCCCTTCAAGATCCCCTGGGTCTGGGCTGAGCTGGGGACACAGACCCGGCCACTCCGCGCAGATGGACCCAGCCACCCTCCCTCCCCTCCCCGCTCCTTCAAGCCCCGAAACTGGGGAGCCCGGTTGCCCGCCGCTTCCCACACTCCGGCCCCACCCGCGCTCCAACCCGCCCGCCCGTGTCTGGGATCGTAGCCGCATCACCCCGGGCTCCCCGAGCGACGGCCCGGGTCGGGGCTCCCCAGCTCCGGCCACTGTCGGGGTCGGCCGGGCTACGCCCCAGTCCCCGGGGTCTGCGGGCTCCGGCGCGGGGCTCCCCCAGCCCCCTCAGCAGCCCCCCCTCCCCCCCGGCGGCCCCCTGGACGCTCCCGGCCCTCTGGGCCGCGGCCTCCTCCCCGCCCCCTCCTCGGTCCCTCCTCGTCCCCTCCTCGTCCCCCGCCGCGCTCCTACCGTGAGAAGCTGGGCCGGGCCGGGCCGGGCCGTGCCGGGCGCGCGGGGGCTCAGCTGGCGGCGCGGCCCGGCTGCAGGAAATGCCAGAAGACTGATCCAACCGCGGGAGCAGAGGGAGGGAGCGGAGGAGGGAGGAGAGGAGGCGGGGAGAGGGACGGAGGGCGCGGCGGCCGCAAAACCCGGGCGGGATCGGCGAGCGGAGCGGGCGCGCCGCGACCCCACTCCCTGCCTGGCGCGGCCTTGCCTCGCCGCCCTCTGCCTGGCGCGCCCGGCGCTCGGACGTCCCTCCCGAAACGGGGTGAGCGAGCGCTGGTGAGTGGGGTCAGCCTCCATGGGTTAGGGGTGCGGGAGGGCACATGATCACAGATTCTTGCAGGCCTCCAGCCCACCCTAGCCAGAGTGGGGGGGACCCCGTCTCTTTCCGACCCCGAGAAACTGTCACCATTTCTCCCCCAGGCGGAAGCCACCGGAACACAAGAGGAAACCCAGACACCCGAGCCCTTTGTCCTTGTCCCACGTGTGGACCCCTGCCTCATACCCATGTTTCTCAGTGCATCTCTTTCTGAGGATGATTTTTTTGGGCCAGGAGCCCACCTTCTTGTGGATTTCCTCCTGTGTGAGTTCCCCTCACCCCTTCTGCCCCCAGGGAGCTTTTTAGACCCCTGAAGCCTTCCTGTATAGATGAGACACTCTAATGCCAGCCCCCGCTCCCAGTCCCAGGTGCCCTGGGGCTCGGTCTGCAGAGCCTGCGGGGCCTTCCTCCAGCCATTGTTCCCCAGGGGCAGACCAGCTGAAGCTGGGTCCACCCACTGCCAGCCACCCCAGACCAGGTAGGGTGCGGGGACTTTTCCAAACGGAATCTGTCAGTTGCTCCCTTCCAAGGGACAGGACTGACCCTCCGCAGAACCCCAGCACCTTATGTTGGGTGGAGCGTACCTTAAGGGCAGCCCTGGAGACTGGTGGTCAGCGGGGTGCAGCTTGACCGCCAGGCGGGGCACGGAGCCACGCAGGGAGGCCCCTTCCAGACCCTCGAGCTGGAGCAGGCTCTCAGGGGAGCGGCTGCAGGAAGTCCTACCTTAGCTCTGCCCCAGCCGGCCGAGTGGTGGCCCCGGCCCACACTGCCCGCAGCCTCAGCATCGTGCCCACCCCGTTGGGCCAGGTGGTGGTTCCTCCAGGGCACCAAAGCACCCCGGGTTAAGGGGTGTGGTGTGCTGCCTCGGCAGCCCTGGGCTCACCCCCGGGACCGGTCCCGCCCCACAGTCACCTTGCAAGGCCTTTGGATGCAGAACCGCTCAGACAAGATGCTCAGGGCCAGGGTGGGAGCCCTCTGCCTCTTCAGGGGAGGGTCTGTGCAGCTCGGGGCCAACGAGACCCGCCCGGATGCTCTTTGAAGCCTCTGCGTGGAGCTAGATGCGGCTGCTGGCAGCCTGGCCCATGGCTGGTTGTCAGGGCCAATCCACAGGGAATTTGGGGAAGAAAACAAAGCCTCTGTCCGCTGGGGTGGAGGTTTCAGGGCCCAAGTAGGGAAAGTCTCAGTCACTGTTGATGCTGGCTGTTTGAAGCGAGCTTGAGTTTATGCAATGACACTGCTGAGGTCAAATGGACACGTGGCCAAGTGCAGGGATGGGACAGAAAAGACACAGAGATGGGCAGAGCCGGGGGCTGTTGGTGATGGCTCTGGGGACGCACTGGGTGGGCTTCGCCATCTAGGAGCTGTCGGGGCTTGGGCAAGTTCGTGAAGCTCCATGCTCAGGTTTCCCCACCTGTCAAGGGGGGCGGGGCACAAGAGCATCTCACCCTGCAGGCTGCCGCGAGTCCCCGGGGTGAGAGGACTCCCCTAGTGAACCCAGGGGAAGAAGTGGCTGGTACCGTCTCTGAAGTATAGCCACTGGCTTCTCACTCGGTTCTGAATTTATGCTAATTCATATGATCTGTCTGTGAGAGGTAAGTTTTTTTTAAAGTGCCTTTACAAATACGGAGAACTTTACTCTTTCTCAGGCGGGATGTAATTAAAGTTAAGACTGTTTCCATCCAAGTCTGGAGAACGGTGGTTCTCAGCGGGGCGAGTTTTGCCTCCCCTCTGGAGGTGACATCATGTGCTGTCCAGAGACATCCTTGGTTGTCACAGCTGGGGGTCCTACTGGCATCTGGTGGGTGGAGGCCAGGGAGGCCACTGAACACCCATCCACACCCAGGACGGTGGCCCACAGGGGGAAGGATCAGGCCCCAAACGTCAGCAGTGCCGAGGCCGAGAGACCCCGCTCTAGAGCGAGGGCACTTGTCACCGTTAGGGTCGCGCCTTCTGGGCGGTTGGTCCGTGGGGATCGCGGGAGACCCACAGCCTCCTGTTGATGGATCCCCCCCCCGTCCCCGATTCCATGGCAAGGGGCTCTAGACATATGGACTCGAATCCTCCCCACAGTCCCAGAGGGCAGGTCCTGACAGGCTCCATTTTACAGGCGGGGAAACAGAGGCACAGAGCGGAAAGTAAGCGTCCCCCGGCAGCCTGCTCCAGAGCTGTGCTCCGACCCACAGGCTCAGAGGGGAACCCCTGGGGGGCCCTGCCCCTTCTGCTGCACCGGCTGCCCCACTGGGAAGGGTGGGTAGCCAGAACACGCTGGAACACACACGCCCGTCTCAGAGAGGGCGCCTCCCGGGTGGGCTGCGGGGGCTCGGACCCCTGCAGGGCCAGCGCTGGCTGGGCCGGTCCACTGGGGTGGGGGGCCCGAGCCAGGCAGGTGCCAGGTGCTTTCACACCTGCCGAGCCAACGGAAGCAGCAGTGACTATTTCTCCCGTTTCTCAGATGAGGAAACTGAGCCCCAAGTAGTAAGGGGTGCAGCCGAACCCCTGACTCCTAGTTGGGCCCAGGGTGGCAGCAGGGCGGCCCAGGGGTTCAGCCAGGGCAGGGGAACCTGGGCCCGCTGTCCCCTGCTGGCCTGAGGGCAAATCCATCCTAATGGTGTGACTGGACTCAGGGACAACTCCAGAACATCTCGGCGCCCGGGTCCCAGTTTCCTTACCTGTGCAGCAGGGCTGAGGTAACTTCCCCACGAGGGGTATGTGGAGGTGTCCAGAGCACAACAGCTAATCGTAAAAACAATCACGGCATTTATCCATCGCTCGTCCTGTGCCGGGCACCACGTCCCCACTTTCCGCGCCTGCGGGATTCCATCCCCTCCTCCGCCTGGTGGCGGGGTCACCATTCCCCGCCCCGTGGAGGTTAAGTGACCGGCTCCAGGCCAGGCCGCTAGGGAGTGGCCAAGGCAGGACTAAACGCCTGGAGTTGTAACCTCCCCACACTTGGGGCTGGGCACATGGGGAAGAGCCGTCCTCCAGCCCTGTCCCTGTGGCTTCAGCTCCCACAGGGAAGCATCGCATCCCCAGACCTGTCCCTCCGCCTCTGGCTGGGGAGACGCTGTCTGGTGATGTCTTCCCGGGCTGAGTCACCAAGCCAGGTGTGGGGACCAAGCAGTGGCTGTTTTCTGTCCTTTCTCAGAGGAACCTGTGATGAAATTCAGCTGGAGAGTCTCTCTTTGGAATTCTGAGTCACGTGGGCACCCGGCTGCCTGGAGGGCTCCATCTCTCTGTCTCTGTCTCTTTCTCTCCCTGTCTCTTTGCTTCTCTGTCTCTCTGTGTCACACACACAGACATGCACGCACACACACACCTGTCCTCCAGAAGGTCACATCCAAACCCCTGATTCAGGCAAACCCCTGATAGTAAATAAAGATAAAGGCATGGAATTTCCCTCTCTCTTGGTCCCAATACTTGTTCTCCTACCTAGAGGGACAGGAAGGTGTTATCTACAGGGCAAGTCCTCCAGGGACTTTACAGGAAGCACTGAAGTGGCCATGGGGAGCGCATGGTGCCGGATGCCGTTGGACATGCCACTGTGCCCGCACCCAGACCTCCCCGTGCTCACGGAGGTGAGATGCGGGCCATCAGCCTCTGCTTCTAGCCCTCCTGCGTGGGCCGTGGTGGGCACTGCCGTGAGTGGGGGTGACGTGCCTGGGGTGCCCTGAGGTCCAATGAGGTGGACATTCCCCAGAGAGCAGGTGCAGCTCGCTCCCGTGGTGTGGACAGAGAATGTCACTTGCTATATCAGCAAACAAAGGGTGTCGCAGCCCCCAAGCTGTCAGCCACTGCAGCCGCCCGACTGCGGGGACTCAGGATGGAGAAAAGCGGGGTGCTGGCCCCAGGTGGCTGAGGTGCACGTCAGGGGAGCAGTTCCAATGAGCCCAGGCTCTTGCATCTTCCCATACATAGAAAAGCGCTAAGTTCATTAACTTGAGGTGTCTGGTTTTTCTTTCATTAACAGCCATCTTTTGATGTTCCTGCCACCTGGCTTTTGTTGCAAAAACCCCTGTATATCCTCGTTCCTCCCTTGCCTCTTCAGAGCAGCTCCTCGGAGCGATCTGAGGGGCTGTCTCCTGGGCTTAAGTCCTCAGCAAGTTCGCCAAATAAAACACAATTCTCTCCTTCTAGGTTGTGCATTTCTTTTCGGTTGACGCCGGCCCCTCTACACCCAACCCCCTTCTCTGGCTCATTGACACACTTCCTCTACTGCTGTGTGTCCCTGTCTCGAGTGTTCCTTTCCTTTCTCTTAAAAGGATACAGTCATTGGATTTAGGGCCCACCAGGATCATCCAGGATTTCGTATGGAAGTCCTTAACTTAATGACACCTGCAAAGACCGTATGTCCAAATAAGGTCACACGCACAGGTGCTGGGTTTGGACACTGATGTATCTTTGGGGGACACGACTCGCCCACTGCAACAGGGGCCCTCGGGCATCCTGCATCTGCTTTCCCTTTGAAGACCTGCGGTCTGCTTTGCTGAGCCAGACCGAAGTCTGTTGAACGTCTTCCCTGTTCTAAGTGCTTTTGTTCTGAGTCTTCATTTGAGGACACGGCCTCGGGGTCCTGAAAGCTGTGGACTGGAGCTGATCCAGGCTCTGCCCCTTCCTGTCTCTGAGCCCCAAGCCAGAAGCCTGTCCCCTGCCCTCAGTTACAGAGGATGGAAGGGCGGTGAGGGCTTTCCCCCGGCGCCGATGCCCTGAGCGTTGGCTGGGGGCTGCCTTTCTGGCCAGGCTGGAGCACCCTGAAGCGCAGGGTTTTGGCAAACCCACACTGGGGCTGAGGGCTGGCTTTCTCCAGCCTAACTTTGGGAGGTCCATGAGGACTCTGGCACATTCTCCCAGTATCTGGGGGAGGGTCCGGGGCTGCTGCCTGATGCCACGGAAACCGAGGAAAAGGAAAAGATTCCACGGCAGGATCTGCTTTCGGGAACCTGCATGCGGGGCGGCCACGCTGCCCTTTCTTCTCAAGATGTGGAAACTCGTCCCGGAGGGACGCTCTGCAGACTCGCAGGGCTGGGTCTGGCGGTGGTCTCAGACGCTGCTCCCACTCACCGGCCACCACCAACTGTCCCTCTTTCGTGGGCTGGGTTTGGTTAGCAGGCAGAACTCAGAGAAACCCAGCAATGTTATGCAAAGGTGACCGAGAGCTCGAGGTGGGAAGCGCATCACCCAGGCCACGTGGCAAGTCTGCACTGGAGCGTGCATGGGCCCCGGGGTGCTTCTGTCGCCCTGCAGGGACACCGGGACACCTGAAGCTGAGAACGCCTCCACTTCATTTGGAGGGTCTTAGAGCAGCACTTCTCAAAGTGGGAGCTTAAAACCCTGCTAGGGGCCAAGACATGAAAGCTCCTGCTATCAAAATACTAGGATGCTTTTTTCCTTTTCCACCTTTATTTTTTCACAACTTAACAGTGGAGCTTTCTGGAGACTACATATGTGTGATATTGCAATAGATGGAATACAGAAACAGATGTGAGAATCCAACTGGCTTCTGTGAAGCCAGACGTTAAAAAGACTCCAAAAATGTAAAACAATGCTACTCTTTTCACTAAATAGTTTTACTTTGGAATAGAGAGTTGGTTTTCATAAATAATGAGTTATTTGTGTTAACAGCATAATGGGCTTATCGTTGTTCTTTTTAAAGGAATAAGTAAATAAATATTTTTTAAAACTCGGAGTAAATATTGATAGACTAAGCAACAGAAACAAATAACCTTTGTGGTCCCCAATAATTTTTGTTATTAATGGAAAGGATCCTGAGACGAAAAGTTTTGAAAACCACTGATGTAGAGCGTGCCAGGAGGTGGAGTAAAACGATTCCGGAAAAAGCTGGAACGGGAGTGGAGTCAGAACAGGGTGTGAATGTAGGCTTTGCCATCCTCACCTATTCGTCTACTACTGTCACATCTTTATCACCACGGCCACCATCACCACCACCTCCACGGTCACCACCACCATCACCATCATTATCGCCACCGAACCACAAACGCCACCAGTGTCGCCACCACCATCACCATCATTATCATCACGATCGCGTCTACCCTTAGTTGAGCATCTGCTATGTGCCGGACACTGTGGTAAGTGATTTATAGCCATTATCTCCACTTGCCAGAGACCTCTATGAAGTCGGTATCATTATCCATATGTACAAGTGAGGAAACTGAGGCTTATACAAGGTAAACAAAATCCCCTGACGGAGCGGGCTCCGAACTCCAATCTATTTGTCTCCGTGGACATCCCGGGAAGTTGCTCAAGCTTGCTTAGTCCCCAGTTGTTAGTTGCGAATATTTGTAACGATACTAGTTACGATTACTGACCACCCACTAAGCCCCAGGCACGGGGAGAGGTGCCTGTCCGCACTCTCTTAATCCTCTCAGTCATGTCGAGCAAGCGTTGAAATAACGCCCATCTTGGTGCAGGTGAGTTGCATGTGAAAACATTGCCCCAGTGTCTGCAAGAGGGCCACCAGATGAATGCTTGCCCCCATCAGCATGGCCCCCTCCTCCGTGTGGGCCCGAGGCTGCTGGGACTGAGACTTGGCGGCGGAGGTGGGGGGATGAGCCAGACCTGTGCAGGAGACGGCAGAGGTGGGCGTGGCCTCTACCACCGCTCAGCTCTGTCTCTTGGACTCGGGACGCTCCCAGTGGGCCCCTCCATCCTTCCTCTCCCTCACTGAATATTGACAGCACATCTCTTAAGTGTTAAATAGTGTTCCAGGCACAGGGGAGTCCACTGCGAATGGGAAAGCAAGGCACCTGCCTGCATGTAGCTCACAAAGATGGAACACAAGTGCGTGAAGGCAGCCCCTAGCAAGGCAGCCCCTGCTCTTACCCATGCTATGAAGGACAGGTAGTCGTGTAAGGGGCTGGTAGGAGGCATGCGATGTTGGGGGCTCTCTGGAGAGGATGGCTAGGGAGGACTTTCTGAGGACAGGACCTTTGAGCGGGAGACCTGTGTGGAGTGAAGGACTGAACCCTGGCACCTCGGGGCTGAGCATCTTCCAGACAGAGGAATAGCAGGTGCCCAGACAAGGGCTTGGTGTGTTCACATAATGGCCAGACGCCAGTGTGCCAGGGGGTAGAGTGATGGAGGAGGGGTACCAGGTGCGGCCATGCAGACTGGCGGGGGCCCCCATGCATGGCTTTCTGTGCCATGTGTGGAGTTTTATTTTAGTCTGATTGTGATGGAAGCGACATTGCAGGGGGCGTTCTGAGAAGGGAATGTGACGATCTGACTTAAAAAAAATATGTCTCTGGATATAGAGGTTCAAGAATGGAGGCCAGGTGTCTTTTAGAAAGATTTTGTGTCGTCCAGTCTTACTTTAGGATGGTAGAAGGGGAGGTTGGGAGAGGTGGGTAGATTCAGGTATATTTTGAAAGTAAGTAAAACAGTTATCCACCCAAGCCTATGGCCTTAGGGATGGGGTGGGAAGGTGTCTTAGCCAACTCAGGGTGCTGTAACAATACACCACAGATGAGGTGGCTTCTGAACAAATGTACTTACTACAGTCTGGAGGCTGGAAGAATGAGATCAGGGCACCAGCATGGTCAGGGTCAAGTGAGGGCTCTCTTCCTGGGTTGCAGACTGCCGCCTTCTCTTTGTATCCTCACACAGCCGAGAGAGAGAGCTCTCTGAGGTCATTTTTATAAGGACACTAATCTCACTCATATGGGCTCCACCCTCACGACCTCTTTTCCTCCTAAAACCATCACATGGGGGGTAAGATTTCAACATGTGAACTTGGGAGGACATAAACATTCAGTTCACAGCAGAGGTTTCCGGTCAAAGGCAGTTAAGTCAGCAGGGGCTGGGATAGGAGTTGGGGTTCTCGCTGGCTCCGCCCACAGCTAGATGTCTTCGATCTTTTGGTGCCTCAGTTCCCCCCACCCCCACCTTGTCCTTAGATGATAATGTACCTCTCAGCTCTCAAGGGAGTACTGAGACTCCAAAGAGATAGCCGATGGGAAGCACATTTTTTTCTTTTTGAACCACATCATCTTCTGCAATGAGGTCAGACAATCCGTGTGACCCTGGGGCTCAAGCATGAGCTCTTTGAGGTCAGAGTTGACCTCCTCTCCAGTGGGTCTCCCCACACCTTGCTCAAGGTAGGTGCTTCACACGTGAGTGAAACCATGAACTCTCATGCATATAGATGCAACAATCCTCAACACACTATTAGCAGATCCAATCCAGCAGCGTATAAAAAGGAAAACCTAGCACCGCCAACTGGAGCTCATCGCAGGAACGCAAGGCTGCTTCAGCATTTGAAAATCAATCAGTGTACTTGGCCACAGCAACAGACCAAATGATCATCTCAGTGGAGGCAGGAAAAGCATTTGACAAAATTCAACATACATTCATGATAAAAAGTCTAAGAAAATTCGTATTAGAAACTTCCTCAACTTGATAAAGGGCATCTGTGAAAAACCCACAGCTACCATCAGACTTAATGGTGACAGACTTGGTGCTTTCCCCCTCAGATTGGGAACAAAGTAAAGATCTCCACTCTATCCACTCCTATGCAACAGCAGACTGAAGTCCTAGCCAGCGCAATAAGACAATAAAAGGAAATACAAGGTATACAGGGTGGGAAGGAAGAAATAAAAGTGTTTGTGTTCACAAATGACACATTTGTCTGTGTAGGAAATTCTACAGGACAGATAAAAAACCTGTAAGTGAGTCGTACAAGATGTCAGGATACAAGGTCAGTACACAAAGAGGAACTGTATTTCTATGTATTAGCAATGAATACTTGGAAGTAAAATAAAATAAATAAAAACTCAGTACTATAATACCATTAAAATAACACTAAAATACATGAAATACTTAAATTTAATGTAATAAGATATGCAAAAAATCTGCTGAAGACACAAAACGCTGATGAGAGGAATAAAATAAGACCTAAATAAATGGACAGACATACTATGTAACCAAAAGGGGGGTCCGGCTGCTCGCCACTCAAAAGCCAATAGAGAGGCAAGGCTGGTGGAAAGGAAAGTTTGCTTTGTTTTGGAGGCTGGCGACCGGGGGGCAGGGGAGGCGAGGGTGGACTCCTGTCCAAAGGCCGACTCCCCCCGCAGACAATCAGTGGGCAAGAGCTTTTGTAGGCGGAGGGAGGGGGCTACATGCAGAAACAAACTTATTCTTTGGCTGAAGTTTTTCCATAGACAAAAGACAGGCTGAGGACATGGGGTGCGGGGCGGGTGAGGACCATAGGGTCCTGCTCCGTTTCATGTTCACGAGTTTGAACACTCAGTATTGTTAAGATGTTTGTTTGCCCCAAACGGATCAATAGATTCAATGCAATCTCAATCAAAATCCCAGCAGGATTTTTTGGTGTAGAAATTGACAAGCTGATTCTAAAATTTATATGGAAAGGCAAAGTAACTAGAAGAGCCAAAAGAACTTCGAAAAAGAATAAAATCGGAGGATTCATACTACTTGATTTCAAGCTCACTCTAAAGTTACAGAAATCAAGATTGTACAGTATTGGCAAAAGAATAGACACAGAGATCAACGGAACAGGATAGAGAGTCCAGAAACAGAGCCACACATATACGGTCAATTGATGTTTGACAAAGATGCAAAGGCAACTCAATGGAGGGAAGATAATTTGTTTAACGAATGGTGTGGGAGCAATTGGATGTCCGTATGCAAACATACACACACCTTGGCTCATACCTTGCACCCTAAACAAAAATGAACTCAAAATGGATCATAGACCTATATGTAAAACGTGAAAGTATAAAACTTCTAGAAAAAACATAGGAGAAAATCTTTGTGACTTTGGGTTAGCATAAGCCATACCAGAATACAATGACACATTGGACGTCCTTGAAGTGAAAATCTTCTCCTCTTTCAAAGACAGTGTTAAAAGAATCCAAAGACAAGCCACAGACAGGGAGAACGCGTTTGCCAAACACATACCTGACAAAGGGCTGGTATCCAGATTACATAAAGAACTCTCAAAATGTAATACTAAGAAAACACACATCCCAATAAAGCATGAGCAAAAGATCTGAACAATCACTTTGCCAATAATATAAGCAGGTGGCACAACGCTCAACGTCACCGATCATTAGGGAACTGCAGATGAAAACCACGATGAGATACCACGTCCCTCGCGTGAGAATGGCTACAACGACTACCTCTACAGCCGCCACCAGCACCACAGACAATAGATCCCCGCTGCCGGCCAGCACGTGCAGCAGCAGGACCCTCACGCATTGCTGGAGAGAATGCAAAACGGTAGAGCCACTTTGGCTGGGAGTTTGGTCATTCCTTGTAAAGGAAAACATACACTGACCGTGGGACCAGGCCGTTCCACCCATGGGTGTTTCCCCAAGTGAAATGAGAACTTACATCCACCCAAACCCTGCACGTAAATGTTATACTGGCTTCATTCATGATCGCCCAGGACTAATACAACCCAAATGTTCTTTAACGCGAATGGGTAAAAAAAAACGTGGTACGTCCATTCAGTGGAAAAGTACTCAACAGTCAAAGGAACAAACTACGGATACACCAACAACGTGGATGAATCTCTAAACCTTCTGCTTGGTGAACGAAGCCGGATGTAGAGGTCTACACGCTGTAGGACCCATATGACATTCTGGAAAAGGCAAAAGTCTGGGGATAGAAAACCCATCAGTTCTGCCAGGGGCTGGGCGTGGGGGTGGACTGACCACGAAGAGACGCCAGGAAATTTTGGGGGGTGTTGTAACTGTTCTCTATCTTGACTGTGGTGGTGGATACACAACTGTATTCATTTATCAAAACCCACACTGAAAAGGTGGAGCTTTACGGAATATAATCACACCTCAAAAAAACATACCAATGGGGCATTGAAAAAGGTATATATATGTGGTAAGCACCAACTTGAAAGTAAAGAAAGGCAACCTGTACATTAAAGGGACGTGTGTGTGAATGGGCTTGGTGTGCACAGAGGAGGGCAGTGGCTTAGTGTGGGCAGGGTTAGACCTGGCCCTGTCAAAAGACGCTTCTGTTCCTGGTGTGCCTGGGGCCTCGTTGCCAGGGTGGGGCTGGCAATCCAAGCCCTCGAAGGTAGGGCTCCCAGGACTTGGGGGTGGGGCCCAGAGACGTCGGTTAGCAGCCGAGGCTGGTGCGACCTGCTGTCGGGCCAGCTCAGGACAAGGGTGCCTGCCGATGCCAGCAGGCCTGGGGGGCTGCCAGTGGCCGCTAGAGGGCAGGGCGGGAGCTGGATGAGCACGGGTGCTGGGTGTCTTCAGTGTCCCTGGAACTTGGAGAGAGGGTGCCTGGCAGGGAAATGACCATGGCCTCGTGCTGGGCTGGGAGGGGAGCTGCCCCTGTCAGCACAGGCCCGAGGGGCCCCCTGTCTGGCCCTGTCCAGAGGACTCTGGCCCCGTGTGTGCATGGGGCTGTCCCCCAGGAGGCTCCTGGCTCGGGCTCTGGCTCCTTTCCCAGGGGCAGGTGTAAGCAGCTGAGGCCGGTGCCCAGGCCCTGCCCAGGCCCTGTTCCCCGGAGCTGTGGGGCCAGGGGTGAGGGGAGGGGAGGGTCCTGGGACAGGCCAGCTCTGTCAACACCTGCTGCTGCTGGCCAGGAGGAGGGGCGTGTGGTGGCCTGGCGGGGGCACAGGAGGAAAGGGGGGTTCCTCACCAATTCATTTGCTGAAGAAAAAGGTGGGGCCTTCGAGGACAGTGTTTACTCGGGCGGGGGGCGGGCAGTGCCCGGGTCTCCTGACCTGGCTGCGCGAGGGGCTGCGCTGGGCCTGCAGCTGCTGTCTTGGCCTTGATGGACTCGGGGTGGGAGGCGGCTGGGGAGGAGGCCCTGCCCGGACACCACCAGCCCCCATCACACCCTCTCCTTTCCGCTCCCTGTAACGTGTTCCCTGCAGTCCACACCCATCCAGCACTGCGGCTCTGCTTTTCCACAATGGCCTTGGTTTCTATTTGTGGCCATATTTTGTGGGAACAATCCCAGCTCGTTCAGATTCGGGACCTTTACGTTTCTGCTTTAGGCCTCTTGCCCCTTAAAGACATCTAGGGTGGCACCGTTCAACCGAATTTTCTGAAATGAGGGAAATGTTGATACGCTATGTGACCCAGGTGGGAGCCACTGGCCACAGGGGCTGCCGGGTGCTTAGAGTGGCTTGTGCCTCTGAGTATCTGAAGTTTACCTCATGAAGGTGTCAGTTTACACAGCCCTGTGTGGTCAGTGGCTGCTCTGATGGACAGTGCAGGTCTGGACTCTGAAAAGTACTTTATCTGCTTTTCCGCGGTGACCTGTCTGCCTTCAGACTCTGTGCCCGGTTAGCAGGTGGAAGGGGTCCGGAATTACCCACTGAGATGTGAATGCTACCTAGAGCAGTCCACAGATTCAATGCAATGCTATCAAAATGCTTTTTTCCAGAAATAGAGAAATCCATCCAAAAATTCATATGAAATCTCAAGTGACCCAGAATAGCCGAAGCAGTGTTGGAAAGGAACAAAACGGAGGCCTCACACTTCTTGATTTCAAAACTCGCTACTGAGCTACAGTCATCAAAATACTGCGGTACTGACAGACACACAGACCAACACGCTAGAATAGAGAGCCCAGAAATAAACCCTCACGTTTATGGTCCAAAAACTTTCACCAAGAGTGCCAAGACTGTTCAAGGGGGAAAGGACAGTCTTTTCCATAGAAAACAAACTTATTACCGAAAGGGAAAGGGGGTGGGGAAGGGATAAATTAGGGGTTTGGGATTAGCAGATCCAAACTACTATATATAAAACAGATGAGCAACCAGTTCCTACTGTAGAGCACAGGGAACTCTATTCAATTTCCTATAATAAACCAAAGTGGAAAAGAATATGAGAAAGAATATATATACATATGTGTGTATAACTGAATCACTTTGCTGTACACCTAAAGCTAATACAACATCGTAAGTCAACTAGACTTCGATAAAAATTTTTAAAAGAAATAAATGAAAGGCAAAAGGGCAGTCTTTTCAACAAAGGGTGCTGGCAAACTGGATCTCCACATGTGAAAGAGTGAAGCTGGACCCTTACCTCACACCATATACAAAATTAACACAAAATGGATTAAAGACTTAAGTGTAAACGCTACAGCTGTAATAGTCTTGGAAGAAAACGGGGGAAACTTCATGACACTGGATTTGGCAATGATTTCTTGGATGTGACACCAAAGGCACAGGCATGAAAGGAAAAAAATAAACTGGACTTCATCAAATTAAAAACTTTTGTGCATCAAAGGACACTGCCAACAGAGTGAAAAGGCAATCCATGGAACGGGAGAAAATATTTGCAAATTAGAGAAGGAATTAATATTCAGAATAGATTAAAGAAACAAAAAAAAATCCTCTTACAACTCTGCAGGAAAAACCTGATTCAAAAATGGGCAAAGGGGACTTCGCTGGTGGCTCAGTGGTTAAGAATCCGCCTGCCAATGCAGGGGGCACAGGTTCGATCCCTGGTCTGGGAAGATCCCACATGCCGCGGAGCAACTAAGCCCGTGCACCACATCTACTGAGCCTGCAAGCCACAACTACTGAGCCCTCGTGCCACAACTACTGAAGCCCACGCGCCTAGAGCTCATGCTCTGCAACAAGAGAAGCCGCTGCAATGAGAAGCCCGCGCACCTCAGCGAAGAGTAGCCTCCGCTCGCTGCAGCTAGAGAAAGCCTGTGCACAGCCACGAAGACCCAATGCAGCCAAATAGTAAATAAATAAAATAAATAAATTTATTTTTAAAAAGCGGGCCAAGGATTTGAATAGATATCGCTCCAAAAAAGATATACAAATGGCGAATGAGTACGTGAAAAGATGCTCAACACCACTAGTGATCAGGGAAATGCAAATCGAGGCCATGCACGACGCCCTGGAGCGTGTGATGGGTTTAACATTGTGACCGCATCTTCACACACTCACGTGTTCGTTCGTTCCTTTGTTCATGAGCTCTTTGTTCTATACGCACTTAGGAGCGAGACGCAGCTGCGTCCTCAAGGTGCTCTTAGGCTGGGGGAGGTGGGGAAGAAAAGCTGTCACGAATGCCCACCCTGATGACTGATTTTCTGTGTCAGCTTGGCTGGGCTAAGGGCTGCTCAGATAGCTCGATGCAGCGGTCCCCAACCATTTTGTCACCAGGGACCGGTTTTGTGGAAGACAGTTTTTCCACGGCGGGGGGTGGGGGGCGGGGGAGGGACGGTTCAGGCGGTGATGCGAGCGGTGGGGAGACGCAAGTGAAGCTTTGCTCGCTCACCTCCTGCTGTGTGGCCCAGTTCCTAGCAGGCCACGGGCTGCTACCGCGGGGCTGGGGACCCCTGGCTGGATGAATGTGTGTACATATGTGATGTAAGACATGACTTCTAGTGTGTCTGGGAGGTGTTTCTGGAAGAGATTAGCATTTGATTCTGTACGCTGAGGGAAGATCACCCTGACCGATGTAGGCGGGCGTCATTCAATCCATCGGGGCGAATGAAACAAAAAGGCGGAGGACGGGTGGAGTCGCCCTCTTCTAGAGCTGGGATGTCCATCTTCTGCCCTCGGACACTGGACCTCCTGGTTTGCGGGCTTTCAGGCTCGGGCTGAATTACATCACTGCAATGGATGGTGCAAGACTTGGCTTCCCTAACCACGTGAGCAGATTCCTACACTCCGTGTCCTCTTACGTGGACCTACGCACATCCCACTGCTTCTGTTCCTCTGGAGAACCCGCAACACAGTGAGCGTGCGGGTGAGCCTGGAGGGGGCCCATCAGGGCCTTCCTGCGGGGTGAGGGGGAAAAGCTCCCTGGGAGGAGGTCACTCGGAGCCGTGCGCCTCCGGGTGTGGATATCAGGTCTGGGTAGGGGTGGCGGGTCCAGCAGTGTGGTCCCCGGCAAGGTCCTTTGAGGGCACACGGAGGAGACTGGGAACCTGGCTGGGCCCTGTCGCCGCCTCCCTGCAGCTGTGTCTGATGATGACACCCTGTGCGTCTGCTGTGGCCTCCTTTGCTGTCGTCCTGCCTGGTCAATCGCTTTTAGCTCCGGGGGGAAGCGGTTCTGCCCTGTCACTGGGCAAGGACTGCTGGCCCAGGCAGTGCCACGCATCTTGGTGACGGTGCAGTGGGCTTCAGAATTCAGCTAAAGCGCCAGCTACCTCTGGCCCAGGCGAACGTGACGGCACAGCTGAAATCCCCAGTTAGATCAGCTGCTGGAGACACCGTGACCCAAGCATCTGTGCCTAGCTGCCCGGGGTCTCTCTCTTGAACCCCCTTCCCCACAGAGGAGTGGGTGACAGCTGCCTTGGGCTGCTGGGTCGTCCCTGGCAACGCTGCTGCCGAGAGGTGATGAGTGGTCAAGTCTACGGGAGTGGCACTGCCTGGGAGGCAGGAAGGACAGGCCACTTACAGGCAGCATCCTGTGCGGTGAAATGCAATTTTATAACGTAATGGGCAAATCATACAGAAAAATTAGCTCATCTGCTACGTTAGTGTTTGAAGACTGTGGATGTCCCCCAGAATAAAGAGGGCTGGGCCGGGCCAGGTGGGCCAGCTTAGGGTCTGCTCCCTTGCTTTAACCATAAGAACTCCAGTTTTATTCACTGTAAGTAGCGGAAATTTTCCGTACCTTGGGGAGGTGTGTTGAGGCCCTAGGCTCTATTACAAGCATCTGTGATCAGCGGTGGGGGCAGTATTGGCAGGAGGGGACAGTATTGGCAGGAGGGGACAGGTTTTGTTCCATTTGCATAACCACCTTGGTAAATATTTACACATGGGCAGAGGCCTGGTGGGGCAGCTGTGTCCATCCACCAGTCTGGCTTCCTCAGAAGGGCTGATGCCCATTGGTAACCAGACACGCTCCCATGTGGGGCTGCAGAGATGCGGCCTCGGTTATAAGGATCTGGTGGCCCACCAACACAGAGCCACAGAATGCAGATTCCAGGGTCCCTGGGGAGACCCACTGGTTTCTGGAGGGGACCAGGGTGTCCGTAGCCTATGCTTAGTCAACCTAAGATCCAGGGCTGCAGAGGGCAGCTGACCAGAAAGGGAAGGTTCTGGAAGGAAGCACCGTGCGGGGCTCTGGGAGAGGAAGGGAATGGGCAGAGCTGTTTGGGAACCTGCCGCTCCTAGAATGAAGCCAAGAGGTGTGAGTGTGGAGCTTAAACGCCAGGGCTGGTTTGCCCGTGAGCCAAGAACACACAGGGAAAATGAATTATACAACTGGAAGGGCGCGCCCCTCAGCCCTGCTGGCACCTGGTGCCCCCCTCCACGGGGCCACACAATTCCCAGCCTGCACCGCTTCTACTAGTAAGCCCACTCCTCCTTCAGCCCACTCTGCTCCAGCCTCGCCTCCTCCTGGAAGCCCTCCTGGACATCCCGCAGCTCAGTCACCTCCCCCAAGCCTGGAGCTGAGTGGATGTGGCTGTGAGCCCCAGGGAGGCAGCTGCCTGTCTGTCTGGGTCTGTCTGTCAGGGTCCGAACGGCTCCGCGTCCAGCAGGCATGGGGAAGAGCAGAGGGGACCCCAGTGTCCTTGGGAGTTTTTACCCTCCTGCTCTGGTTGGGGAGGTTTTGTTCCATTTGTCCACGCCTGTTGTGTAAATATGAATCTGCCCTCCATGGGTGGGCAGGCACCAGCACCCACGTGCACGGGGATCACGTGGGGCGGGGAGGGGGACCTCTGCACATCTTAGCTGTGCAGCATCCCCCCAGCACCTGCCTCCCCCCGGGGTCTCGAGAGGAGGTGGGATGTGGCAGGGTGGTGGCCTGTGTGGGGAAGACCGGCTGTTCCCTAGAGCCCCCCCCCAACCCCCATGGTTGCTTCTGCCCCCTCCTCCTTATTTTCGGCCTGTTTTCCAAGTCGGGTCATCGTCCTCCTGTGCTCTGGGAGCCCCTGCCTCCTTCCATAAAGCCCCTCCCCTCAACAGGCTCAGCCCCTTCTACAGGCGGGGCCCAGACCCCCCCCCACCCCCCCCACCCCCCCCACCCCCCCCACCCCCCCCACCCCCGCCCCTCCTGGGGCTGCAGAGGGAGAGGGCCTCCCTCCCGTCCCTGGGGATTCCTGTTTCATTGGCCGTGGGGCAGGCAGGGTCCAGGCCTCAGGAGTTTTACAAGCGCCCCAGGTGAGGCCACTGCACAGTGGGGTGGAGAACTTGCGAGGATGAATTGGGTCCCTTGGGGCAGCTCCTAACCCCCAGACGTGGCAGGCAGGACCCCAGGGACTCAGCTCATGTGGTGGGCTCCTCTGCTGAGCCGGGGCCGCAGCCCAGGGGACCGAGCGCTGGACACTCAGGTTCTGGGCTGAGAAGTCTCCCCGACCCCTAGAGGGTCGGGTCTCAGAATGGAAGGAGCAGGGGAGGGGGGTGGCCCAGTGGCTCTCCTTTCACAGAAGCAGGAAGTCCCGTGGGTGAGGGCACGCGGCCCCTGTCCCTAACACATGCACCAACGCCTGCCTCTCTACCAGATAAATAGGTCACGTGGAGCAAAACACTTGAGTAGTGATCTCTGCCACCCCTGGGGCCACTGGGATTTCGGCTCCAGACCCGAGGCGGGGAGGGATTCCTGGAGGAGTCAAGAGACCCATCGGGGGTCTGTTGTCCCAGAAAGTCACTGCCCTGGAATCTCCGGGGGCCACACGGCCCCGGTGCCGTGCGGACAAGGGGGCACGGCCGGGGCCCCCGACCAGGCAGCTGGGAGGGAGGCCCCCAGGCCTGCGGCCAGCTCCACCCTTTCCCACCCGCCCATGCGGTCTCTCCAGCACTTTCTGACTAGGGTAGGTCTGTGCGGACCCTCGGTGAGATCCTTTCTGACAAACAGGAGGCTGAAGGAAAGGTGGGCAGAGGTCTTCTTGGAACTGTTAGCCCTGCCCGCCCCCCACCGGAGGTTAGGCCTCTGCATTTCTGGTGAGCGAGAGGGGCGGCGGGAAGGGGGCCCTCCCGTAGGTCACCTGCACCCCAGCCCCAGGTGCAGGGCCTTGGGGGATGGAGACGGCCTCCTTGGAGGGCATGTGTGTCTGTGAGGACCAGGGTGGCCCAGGCCCCTTGGAGACAGGGGTGCAGGGAATGCTTAGGGCAGCATCAGGGGTCCAGCTCGGCGGCCATGCCAGGTACTCGTCTCATGGTGGGCAGGGTTGCGGGTGGACATTCCTCTTTCTGCTGGGCCAGCCGGCTGGGCTTTTGCTGCTTCCTGGGGCTGTCTTGCAGGGGGTACCCTTTACCTAGAGAGCCCCCTCTGAAATCCAGGATGGGGTTCCCTGTTTATGCTGAAGGGCCTCTGGATAGCCACTGCTCTGATTCCTATTCTGCTGCAAACCGGTCCTAACAGCACATCCTCCTAATTCATCCTGGGGTGTGAGTGATTGCTAGTGGCGTATCTCAAATCTTTCATTAAGAAGCTTTGCATTCTTACTGGGGAACAAAAGCTGAATCATTTTGATCCAAAAGCAATGTATGATCACCAGCTCCACGTCCACGGGCGGTCACATCGTGGACATGGTAGCCTCTGGCTCCAGCGGGGACAGCTCCAGTCTCAGCTCTCCCCACACCTGTCCTCGCATCCTTCCGTCTGTCCACCTCTCCCTGTGCTGGCGCCAAAAACTTGGAGATGCGACAAAACCCTCGCTCCACGGTGACCCCTGCTGGGAAGAAAGGAGGATGCTCCGGGGAGAGATGGGGAACCAGGGAAAACTCCTGGCACATCCCCTGGGCCAAGAACAAGGAAGGCTGGTCCTGCCTGGGTGTCCAGGGCTACGGTGGCCCGAGCCTGGACCACTCAGAGACTTCTCAAAGGGCTCGAGTCTTTCGGTTTTGTTACAACTGGCCGGAAGTCTCCGTGTGGGTGTATGGGTCTGGGTCTGGTAGAGGGGAGCCCCACTGAAAGACCAGGAGGCAACTAACACCTGCCGGCTCAGCTCACCCGCAGGAAGCAGCCAGCCTGGGACACCAGGTGGAGATCAGGTGATCCCTCTACAAACCACCAAACCGCAGAGATCGCCAGCAGACCGCCGGGAGCTGGGGGAGGGGCCTGGACCAGAGGACCCACCCCTGCAGATGCCTTGGTCTTGGACTTCCAGCCCCCAGACAGCAAGAGGATAGATATCTATTGTTTAAGCTCCCATCTGTGGTGCTTGGCTACGGTAGCCCCTGGAAACTGATACATACCCATCGTGCAGGTGGGGAGATCGAGGCATCCCAGGGCTCTGACAGGGGTCTCAGGTGGCAAGCAGGTGTCCCAAGGGCACTGATGCTGGTGGCACAGGAGTGACTCTGGCCTTTGACCCCGTGGCCTGTGATTGGCCCCTTTTCCGTCTTGGAGGAAAGCGGAATCGTCTCAGGTGCAGGAGAAAAGGGGTGGGGGCTTATTGGGATCTGCTGGCCTTGGGCCGCCCGCCTCCTCCAGGGAGGCCTCCTGGCAGCCTCCTGTTTGGCCTGCCTTCCAACCCCCCCAGCCCTCTGTGGTGGTTTTGCTGGTTTTCTGTCTTGACTGGGGGGGGGGGTGCGCTCCAGGCTGGCATGGTGCCCTTGCGGTTCTGCAGTCCTCCTCCCACTGCCTTGTAATGTGGCTGCAAGGGCCGGTCAACCACACGTTCGTTCAGCGCGGCGCGTGTGGGAAGCCCTGGGCCGGGGGCCTGGGACACTCGTGACTTCCACGTTGATGCGCTGACCTCCACCTGGTGGGTGTTCCCCGCACGCACCCCTGCTCGAGATGGGGAGGGGGCTGGCTTCCAAGGAGTGGGGAATGGTCCACACCTTGTGCCCCGTGCCCTCGGGACATCGCAGGGAACCCCGTCAGGGCAGAGAGGAATGAGCGAGAGTCCCTGCAGGAAGAGGAGGAGGGGCCAGGTCTGGCCGGCTGGGCGGGGTGAGCTGTAATTTAAGGCAGCTGACAGGCCGCATCTGTGCCAGGAGGCCGCCCGACCTCCTTTCCCCTTCACACACCCACAAGGACGGCTCAGAGCAGGCCTGCGGCTGCAGAGGGCTGCAGGGCGCCGGCGCCAGCGGTGGGGACAGCCCCCAGGCCCGGGCAGGAGGCGCTGAGCCCTGTGACGGTGGCCTCTGCTGTCCCAGGGTGTGCGGGCCGTCAGACCCGCGGGGAACGGCCAGGCTGCTGGCTTTCCTTTGCCTTGGAGGGGCCCCTGGGAGCCCCGCCCGCTCTGCAGGTGGGCTGCGGGGCGGTGGCCTGGCAGTCGGTCAGTCCACCAGGCTGTGGCATTGCAGGGCAGTGGCATTACCAGGCTGCCCGGTGGACCTTGGGAATCCTGCTTGCTCCCAAACTTCAGGGGCAGCAGCAGCTGCAGCTGTGCTCTTTGTGACCACTGTAGACCCCCGGGGATTCGGCCCAGGACGGGGGCCTCTCCCCTGCTCAGCCCCCGGGGGTGTCTGGCCGGCCCCTCACTGTGCAGCCTCCTGTTGGGTCTGAGATGGGGGAGAGGGGAAGGCCCTGGATGCCCCCGTCCTGTGGCAGGGCCTGGCGCCCTCTCCTGCTCCGATGCTGGCCCCCGGGGTTCTGTCACACACGTGTCATCAGCCTTAGTTCAGGTGCCCTCTTACCTGGGAAGAAGCCCTCCCGTCCCTGATGGCATGATTCCTGGAGCCGGACCCCCTGGGGGCGACCTCAGCTCCGCCACTTACTGGCTGTTTGACCTTGAACGTTACTGAACCCCTGGGATGGGCAGAATTGCAGGTCGACCCAACGCTCCCTCCCATAATAACCTGCCCTTGAGTGTGGGTGGCACCTGTGATTACAAGCGAGCGAGATTGTACCGTGATGACGTCACGTGACCCGGCAACGGGGATCTTTGTGGACGTCCCTGAGGCCCCCGGTCCGTCGACTTCGGTCAGTCAAATGATGAGTGTGGTAGGCCTGCCTATTGGGTGCAGAGGTCAGGGACTGGGGAGGCTGGGGCAGGAGACAGGCTTCCATGGCCGGATCGGAGATGGAGGAGGCCACGTGGTAGGAAACTTGGGTGGCCCTGCTGCTGGCCAGCTAGGAAACAGGGACCTTAGTCCTACAGCTGCAAGGAACCAGGTTCGGTCAACGGCCTGAACGAGCGTGGGCGCAAGCTTTTCCCCAGGGCTGCAGAAGGCACCAGCTGGCAGGTGCCCTGATTTCTGTCTGTGAGGCCCTGAACAGAGGCCCCAGCTGAGCGTGGGCCGCTGGCTCCAGGACATAACAACGGTGGCAGGGGGCACTTTAAGCTGCTAGGTGGCAGTAGCTGCATAACCTCCCATGCCTCAGTTTCCCCGGCTATGACAGGGTCGTCACGGTCTTTACAGGGGGGTGTAGGGATTAAGAGGGTGAGGACACGAAGTCCCTAGGACAGCTGCACTCAGGAGGTGGAGGTCGGGGGGTCTACTCTGATGATCACAGCACCTCGCGCGCAGCTCACGACGGCTGCAGCCGTTGAACCTGCTCACTTCATGCCTCCGTTAATGACTGGCTTTGAGTCTTTCCTCCTCCAGGCCTACGGCTGGGGGTGTCCAGCTCTTCCTGTATCTCCTGGGCCCCCAAGGAGGTTTAACACAGAGGGAAGCCTGTAAATGTTTGGTGAAAATACTCATGGCTGGACAAGTGAGCTTTGGTCAGAGCAGGGGTTTGGGTCCCTCGTGGGGTCTGGTGCACCCCGTGCATTAATGCCCGGCCCCAGCCTGAGGCAGACAGTGCAGACCTGCGACGGTTCTCTTACTGAGGTGGGGCCTCCTTCCCTGGCACGCAAGCTGCCCTCCCGCTGAGCTGGTCCTCGGGGCCCCTCCAGGTCCGTGGGCTCCCGGGCTGGACAGGGGTCTGGAGGACGACAAGTCTGTGACAAGGACAAATTACGGGCCAGCCGAGGGCTGCCAGCCAGGGAACGCTGGCTCCTGACTCAGCCAGACAGCTGAGATGCGAACGTTGCCAGCTGGAAACGAAGGCCCAGAAGGGCTCCAGGACACACCTGGGTCACCCCGGCCCTGGGCACTGGCTGGCAGGGTCTGGCGCATCCTTGTCCCTGGCCCGGCCTCCCCCAGGGCGGTGTGAGGAGGGGCGAGCCCTGCCTGACCCTTGGTGTGTCGCAGGGCTGGAGAGCAGGAGGCGGGGAGGGTCTGGTCTGGGGGAGGGGAGGGAACCCCCGGGGCTGGTGAGGTCAAGTGATTCGGGACATTGCACTCAGACTGTCCGGGCCCAGGGACCCGTGTGGGACTTGGGGGCCCCATGGGCGCTCCTTCGGAAGGAAGGCAGGAGCTTAGCCAGGGGGGCTTGGTTTGGGGCTGCCCAGCCCCCTTCACTGTCCCATCCCCCAGTAGCCCTGCTCCTTCCCCCCACCAGCCCATCTGTACCCCCAAAGTATCTGGTACGTGGTCACCACCCTCTCCCAGCTCCTGTCAGCTCCCAGGCCCCCCACCCCTGCTTATCACCTCGGGTTTCCCTTTAGGAAAAGAGGGTCTTTCACCAAAAATCACCAGCCAGTGACTTCAGCCAAAGCTCTGGAAGGGCATCTCTTGTGGTTCTGTGATCCCTCCTTGCAGCGAGAGGCCCAGCATGTGGGGGGCCCCGGGGAGGCCTGGAGGGACCCACGACCCGCAGCCCCTGCCTTGGGGCCCCCGGAGTGTGTGCTCAGCATCGCCCCCCCTCCCTTGGCTTCGGGAGGAGAGCTTGAGTCATGAATGTTTCACTATTTCCCTCGGCCCAATTAGTATTCCTCTCCTTACTTCCTCTGCCGCCCACTAGGAGTCAGCCAGAGGCAGTGGGAATGTCCAGGACCTGGTTGCCCAGGCCCCCGAGGGGCAGCGGGCGGCATCCAGCCTCCGGGACCAGCAGACAGCATCTCTTGGGAGGGCGCTGTCCAGCCCAGGGCTCCTTGGGGGGCAGGGGGGCAGAGCAGAGCTGTGGTCCCCTGGCTGCAAGGGGTGGGGGGCTGGTCCGTAGGAGGTCTGGGTGCCTCCCCTGCTGGCCTGGGGGGCTGGTGTCCTACCTGCCCGGGTGGGAGCCTCAGATCCAGGGCGGGCTGCTGCAAACCCTGGTGGTTCGCACCCTGTGGCAGAGCCCAGCGGGACAGACGCCAGCGCAGCTCTGTGCTTACTGAGCTCTGCCGGGGGCCCCCTTATGCCCCGAGCCAGGGGGCTTTTTGCTGCCTGGCCTGTGGGCACAGCCTTTCAAGAGGCACCTACTTATCTGAGACTTCAAGTACATCTGTTGGCTCTCAAAGATGAGTAGAAAAATGTAACATCAAAATTAATGAGTGTTCCATTAATTTCTGGTGGCGACCAACACACCTGCAGCATCACGTTATGCTGCGCCAGCCGCCCCACGCCTGGGAGCTCAGCTGATTCCCCTAAACGCGGCGGCGAGGCGGGCCTTATCAATACCACAGACGGGGAAGGCGAGGCAGAGGAAAGACACAGGCCTAGGGACATGCAGCCGGGGAGAACCAGGGACTCGAACCAGGCACCGTGAACATCACCTTCGGCCCACCGTGCCTCCGCACAGGCCTCCCCGGTCAGCTAGCCCGGTCTAAGGCTGCCTTCATCCAGCTCTGGGGCTCTCCCCAAGGCCCTGAGCCGCCGCTACTGCCCCCGCTGCACTGACAGAGCCTTCCTCAAACACGTTCTGAAACAACAGGCCCAGGGCTGCAGCCTCGTTATGCAAATGCTGGAAGACAGAATGCAGCGGTGGCCACGCCCCTCCTGGCCTCCGATCCCCATGGGGGCGAAGGCGCCGACCGTCCCAGGCACCTGGTGCGCACAGGCAGGGACTGGGGAAGCCGAGCCCTGCGGACCTCACCTTCTGCTCCCAGGACCCCTATCTGCACCCAAAGTTCTGGTCAAGTCCTCCATCACTACCCAGAGGACCTCTCAGCTTTGTCCTCCATTCTGCCAACGCAACGTTAGGTCAGAAATTCAGACATACCCCTTTTCAAGTCTGGTTTATAAAGAGGAAATTGCTGTGGGCAAAGAGGCCAGATGTCCAAGGCCCTGACGGGACAGAGGCTTCTTCACACGCGGCCGTCCCAACGCTCCTGCCCTGCCGGACTTCCCCTCCAGGAGGTGCTGGCCGGAGCTGCCCGGGGAGGGACGCGGGAGCCCAGACGTGGGTGCAATGCAGCACTGCCCGCTGTGCCCTGGGACTCACCAGCGCTCCCACTGGGGGGCACAGCTGGGGGCCGGGAGGGGGGCCAGAGCCGGCCCCCACCCGGCCTGTGTGTCAGTTCCCGGGGAACTTGGAGGAAGTCAGCAGAGAACCGCTGCACTCGGCCACCTGCCGCTCTCCGGCCCCTCCCCTCGCGGCTCCAGACGCCTCCTTCAGCATCCAAGGCAGCCCTTCCTCTGGGGCCCAGTCCCTCCCCAGGCGGGCAGCACTCACCCTGCAGCAGGGCATGAGGGCGTGGGCTCGCTGCCTCCTCCAGGCTGGTCCTCCGGAGTCTCCACTGCGCTCTGCTGCCCCCGCGGGGGCGGTGGGGACGGGGTGGGGTGCTATGCTCGCCCAGCAGACGGCTCAGCCGATGCCACGGACGCTGGCCGCCCCCAGCCCAGGCTCTTCTTGGTGGGCACCCTGGAGCACCGGAGCTGGCAGAGTCGTGAGGGGAGTGTCTGAGTGGTGGCCGAGATTGGGCCACGGACAGGTGTGGCAGGCTGTGCAGCGAGGGCCAGGGGGTCACTGTGGGGACCGGCGACTCCCAGGAGGTGTGCAGGGGACCGGTATCCCAGCTGCCCCCAGCGCGCTCCTCTGGAGACTGCAGCTGTCCCCTCCAGTCCCGAGCCGCCACCAGCAGGACTAGCTGCGGCAGCTGCATCCGGGCGCCAGGGAGGTCTGGTTCCAGCCTCTGCTGTGGTCTGAGGTGCAGGCTGGGGTGTTACCTAACATCCCGAGGCAGCCACGCCTCCTCCTTGGCAGGTTTGTTTAGGGATTACAGTGGGAAACAGACGGTTCATCGTTAAACACCAGAAAATCCTCCCGACACTGCCCTGACCTCATGTGCTCTGTTCCTCCGGGGAGAGGTGGGGCAGCGCCTGAGGCACAGAGAGGGTGAACGACAGCCTGGGGTCACACAGCAAGTTAGGGGCACCAGGAATTCAGCCCCGTCTTCCTGTATTCTAGTGTCATCCTCCGTCCCCTTGGGTGCCCAGCTCCCTCCCAGCACCCAGCCCAGCCCAGCCCAGCCATGCCCATCCCTGCTTTGCACCCCCCGGCCCCTCCCCAACCCAGCACAGGTTTGCTCACCCCTCCCCTGCCTGGCTCTGCCCAACAGAACAGAATGCCTGCAGCACTGCAGGAGCAACAGCTGACAAGCCTTTTTTTGGAAGCTGGGTTGGGAGAGTTGCAGGTCCCCAACATACAGGTGACTCCTGGGCGGGGGCGTGGCTGGGGGGGAGGGCAGTGGGATGCAGGTGACTCCTGGGGGGGCTGGGAGGAGGGCAGTGGGATGCAGGTGACTCCTGGGGGGGCTGGGAGGAGGGCAGTGGGATGCAGGCGACTGCTGGGGGGCTGGGGAGGAGGGCAGTGGGATGCAGGTGACTGCTGGGGGGCTGGGGAGGAGGGCAGTGGGATGCAGGTGACTCCTGGGGGGCTGGGGGGGAGGGCAGTGGGATGCAGGTGACTCCTGGGGGGGCTGGGAGGAGGACAGTGGGATGCAGGCGATTCCTGGGGGGCTGGGGGGAGAAAAGTGGGATGCAGGTGACTCCTGGGGGGCTGGGGAGGAGGGCAGTGGGATGCAGGTGACTCCTGGGGGGCTGGGGGGAGGGCAGTGGGATGCAGGTGACTCCTGGGGGGCTGGGGAGGAGGGCAGTGGGATGCAGGTGACTCCTGGGGGGCTGGGGGGGAGGGCAGTGGGATGCAGGTGACTCCTGGGGGGCTGGGGGGGAGGGCAGTGGGATGCAGGTGACTCCTGGGGGGCTGGGGAGGAGGGCAGTGGGATGCAGGTGACTGCTGGGGGACTGGGGAGGAGGGCAGTGGGATGCAGGTGACTGCTGGGGGGCTGGGGGGGAGGGCAGTGGGATGCAGGTGACTCCTGGGGGGCTGGGGGGGAGGGCAGTGGGATGCAGGCGACTCCTGGGGGGCTGGGGGGGAGGGCAGTGGGATGCAGGTGACTCCTGGGGGGCTGGGGAGGAGGGCAGTGGGATGCAGGTGACTCCTGGGGGGCTGGGGGGGAGGGCAGTGGGATGCAGGCGACTCCTGGGGGGCTGGGGGGGAGGGCAGTGGGATGCAGGTGACTGCTGGGGGGCTGGGGGGGAGGGCAGTGGGATGCAGGTGACTCCTGGGGGGCTGGGGAGGAGGGCAGTGGGATGCAGGTGACTGCTGGGGGGCTGGGGGGGAGGGCAGTGGGATGCAGGCGACTCCTGGGGGGCTGGGGGGGAGGGCAGTGGGATGCAGGCGACTCCTGGGGGGCTGGGGGGAGGGCAGTGGGATGCAGGTGACTGCTGGGGGGCTGGGAGGAGGGCAGTGGGATGCAGGTGACTCCTGGGGGCTGGGGGGGAGGGCAGTGGGACGCAGGCGACTCCTGGGGGGCTGGGAGGAGGGCAGTGGGATGCAGGTGACTGCTGGGGGGCTGGGGAGGAGGGCAGTGGGATGCAGGTGACTGCTGGGGGGCTGGGGAGGAGGGCAGTGGGATGCAGGTGACTCCTGGGGGGCTGGGGAGGAGGGCAGTGGGATGCAGGCGACTCCTGGGGGGCTGGGGGGGAGGGCAGTGGGACAGACACTGGTAATGCCATCCCTGGCCCTCGGCTGGTCTCTGCCACCGAGATGCCAGCCTCTCCTTAACATGCTCAGCTCTGCGGCTGGCCCCGAGTGCCCCATGGGCTGCAGGATTCAGGTCGTGGGCTCAGAGGGGCGGCCTGGGCAGCTAGAGCGGCCCCTCCTGCCTCTGCCCTGCGTGGTCTTATAAACATGACCCTCGGACCCCTCCTGTGCCCCAGCGTATCACGCGGAGGTGGAGGCTGGATGCCCTGCAGGCCCATGGCCTGGGCAGCTAGAGCGGCCCCTCCTGCCTCTGCCCTGCGCGGTCTTATAAACATGGCCCTCGGGCCCCTCCTGTGCCCCAGCGTATCACGCGGAGGTGGAGGCTGGATGCCCTGCAGGTCCATGGCCTGGGTTTTGTTGGCACACCCGCCACCTGCCAGGCGAGTCCCTCAACCTCTCTGGCTGCAAAGTGGCCTCTCAGGACCCAGGACAGCTTCCGGTCAAGGCAGGGCTCTGCGAGCTGCCCCGCCCGCAGCCTCCAGGCCCTGGTGCATGCTGGGACCCCAGGGGAAGATTCTCTGGTGGATGCTGGTGCAGCGGGGGGCAGGGGGGCTGCTCCAGGCTGGTCTGCAGGATCCCTGGCATCACAGGAGCAGGGGTGGGCAGCCCATGCCCTACCCAGCCCCGTGACAACTCAACTCCCAGACAGACACGAGGCAGCACTGTCCCTCCTCAGAGATGCTCGTCCTGTCCATTTTCAGGTGTCACAGTCACAAAGTGGGGTATGGGACCATCACCGACATCACCCTCCCAAGGGAGGGGGTGCAGCCCGAGCAGGTTTGAGGGGCTGGGATGGGACCACTGCTCCTGGGCTGGACCAGAGCAGAGCAGCCACGTCCGTGTCCAAGCTCACACGAACCATCAGAATTTTGCAGATTATCCAAGGCTTTCCCTGGGACCCAGATCTTTTTGCGACCCGGTGAAAATTTGATCTGTTCTTCAAGTATCAGTTCCTCTCTCCCTCCCTCCCTCCTCTCACATGCCCTCCCCAGTCTCTTCTATTCAGTGTTTACCAAGCACCTAGCAGGCCCGGGCCCAATACAGGCAGTGCCGAGTGAGAAACACAGCTCCTGACGCCCATGCTCACCAGAGCTTGCAAACAGGTGCATATACCTGCAGAGGAGGCTGGTTTCAGGCTACAATTTAGAGACTGATGAGGTCACATCAGGGGAACCTGGGGACCTGTCCGATGGAGGAGGCTGAGTGTGCATGGGGCTGGGGAGGGAGCGAGGAGCGTGGAGGTGGGTGTAGGGCAGGCTGTGAACTGAGATGTGGAGCATGGAGGAGGTGAGGGCTGGCTCTCTTCCTCCTGCCTTCCTCTGTCCTTGGTAGGGAGCTGGGGGTGCCTTGAGGAGGAGGAGGAGGAGGAGGAGTGATGGCGATGATGGTGATGATGATAATGGTGGTAGTGGTGATGGTGGTGATGATGGCGATGATGGTGATGTTGGTGGCAATGATGATGATGATAATGGTGGTGGTGGTGATGGTGGTGATGATGGTGATGTTGGTGGTGATGATGGTGATGATGATAATGGTGGTGATGATGGTGATGGTGGTGATGGTGGTGATGATGATGCTGGTGATGGTGATGATGGTGATGAAGATAATGGTGGTGGTGGTGATGGCAGTGATGATGGTGACGATGCTAATGGTGGTGATGGTGGTGATGGTGGTGGTGATGGTGGTGGTGATGATGGTGATGTTGATGGTGATGGTGGTGAGGATGACATAATAAAACAATGGAAACAAGTGCTGTGCCAGGCACCTGACATGAGGTGGCATCTCTGACCCTGGGCTCTCCTGGAGGCCTAGTGGGTCTCCTACTTCCTCTCAGCCTGACAGTGGGGGCCATATGTAACCTTGAAAAGCTGCTCTCTCCACTCCACGTTTTCTGGCCAGCCGTGGTCCCTGCCCTGCCCTGGGAGTCGATCTCCACTCTGCTGTTTCCCTCTCTAATTTGGCAAATCAGTTTATCCCCCTTTACCCCCAAATTGTGATGCTAAGGGTGGAATTTCAGGCCCTGTGGGGAAGGTGGAGGCAGTATTTTGGAGCAGGGAGTTAACCCCTCAGATCCTCTCCAGAAAGACTGCCCTGTGAGGGGTTGGCCTTCACTCTGCGCGCAGGTATTGAGAGATCTCCTACTGAGAAGCTAATGAGGAGGACGACTGCCCTGCGGCCTTGCTGGCTGCACGGGGACCTCTCCGTCTGTCTGCTCCCGGCTCCCTGGTCTCTCTGTCCAGACGGGGCCTGGCTCCCCCCGGGAAGCCACCAAATGTCCTTCATCAGTGTCTCTGCAGCCACCTCCCCTCCGCCTGCAGCCCATCCTTCCAGGACATTAGCCTGGCGCAGGCCACCTGCTGCCCCCTTGCTGGAGGGTGCGCACGCCTGTCTGCAGGAGGGTGGGCTGGGGGCCTGGGACATCATCTCTCACAGGCCTGCGCCCGCCCCGTCCGCAGGCCCTGCGGGGCTGAGACACAAGGGTCCTCATCGCGGCTCCCAGGGCCTGGGCACCAGCGTCGCAGATGTGCCCACCCACCTGTCAGAGGAGGCCCGGCTCTGCCGTGGCCCAGTTGGGGGACTGGGGACAGCCCCCCTTTGCCTGGGCCTCCCTCTCTCCATCAGCAGAATGACGGGGTCCCATCTGGGCGGGGGAGGGGGGAATCTTACCCTTGCAGGGGGTTCAATGACACACACGTTTTGTTGCACATTATACACAAAAGATTGTTCGTCGCGTCCACAAGGAAACGAGCTCCCTCCCATTTTTCTCAAAAAGGGGGGCTCCCTGGGTCTGTCTTTCCCCACATTTCACTAAAAACGGGAGCAAAAAGACCCATTCACTTTCCTCTTCAACCTAGGAAACAACAGTGTGATGTAGCGGTGTGGCCTGGTCTCAGGGTGACAGTGGAGAAGGGGACTCCAGGAGGCTGGCCCCTCCCCACCCCTCCCTTGTGGGCCGGGGGCAATGTGGGTGAGGTTGGCCAGTCTCTGACATTCAGGAGAGGCTAGAAATCTGGATTTTGATGAGAAATTTCCCAGTTGTTAAGTGCTGGAAACTAATTGAGACTTAACCCTTGTGAACGCCAGCAAAGGTACCTGACCTCAGGCTCTCGGGTCCCCAGTGGCTGACCTCCGGCCCAGGGATGACCGCTGAGGGCCTGCTCTGTGTGGTGTCTGATGAGCTCTCAGGCCAAGCAGGGCCCTGATGCCCGCTAGAGGCGCAGGGCCGTCTGAGGCTCTGAAGCATCCTTGTCAGCAGCTCCACACTGTGAGTTTGGTCTCTCCTCAAAGCCCCCACCTTGGCACCGGGGGCTGCTGGAGGGTGATCATGCGGACAGACGGGCCCCCGGAAGCTCTGGCTAGCAAAGGTCAGCCTGCAAGTGGGATGTCAGGGCACTGCACGAGGGCAGAGAGGGAAGGCAGACAGGCTGAGGGCCTCCCTGGACTTCAGAGCAGTTTTCCTGGAGGTCCAGGAAGCATCCACTCACTCTGCAAACTCTCAGCCCCTGCGGCCTGCAGGCTGAGGGGGCACAGAGCTGAGGGTGGCAGACTCCATGCCTGAAGGGACAAAAGCCCTGCTGGGAGGTGATGACAGCCTCAGGAGACTCCTTCCCTGGGAGAACTGTATGCTCACCCACGAGCGTCCCATGGGAGGAAGAAACCGACGCTGCAGCCCTGTTCAGTCTGTTGCTAAGTCCAGCTGATTCACCCGTAAGTCATGGGTCCGGGTCCTGCCCTTTTTCATTCTTCTGACCATAACCAGCTCCTCTGAACTGGATTCATACTTTGAAGCTCTGACCCCCAATGGGATGGTATTGGGAGGTAGGCCTTTGGGAGGTGATTAGGTCATCGGGGTGGGGCCCCGTGATGGGATTAGTGTCCTTATGAGAAGGGGCAGGGAGAGACATCTCTCTCTGCTGTGTGAGGACAGAGAGAAGGCACCATCTGCAAACCAGGAAGAGGGCTCTCAGCCTCGCCCTACCATGTCAGCACCTTGATCTCCAGACTGTGAAAAATGCATTTCTGTTATATAAGCCGTCCAGTGTGGGGTGTTCTTGTTACGGCCGTCTGGACCTACAAAGACATTAACATCGCTGGAGGCATGATTTATGCCAAACCTCATGTAACGTGCTCTCTGTGCAGTGAGTCACCTCATTTAATCCTCATGCAGCCCCAGGAGATGGGTATGGGCCCCCAACCCTTGGGGACATACATGTTTTGGAATTCAGAACTATCCTTATTCTTTTCATTAAAAAAAGTGCGTACAATGAGAGAGCTGGAAGAGTAGCTGAAATCAGACGAACCCTACTGCTTTCAATAATCAGAAACTGCCAGTGCAGAGGATATAGGTTTGATCCTTGAGCTGGGAAGATCCCACGTGCCACGGAGCAACTAAGCCCATGCACCACAACTACTGAGCCCACGCACCACAACTACTGAGCCCGCGCGCCTAGAGCCCATACTCTGCAACAAGAGAAGACCCCGCTCGCCATGATTAGGGAAAAGCCCACGTGCAGCAATGAAGACCCAACGCAGCCAAAAATAAAAATAAATTAAATAAATAAATTTAAAACCAAAAAGCGACTGTAGGAAGACACAGGAGAGTAGATAAATGCAGGCAGAAATTGGAGGGACGCAATCGGGATTAGTTTCTCTTCACCGCTCTGACAAATGAGCATGACCTTGGTGGCTTAAAGGAACAGAACTTCTTACAATTTTGGGGCAATTAATGAATTAGTTAATTAATAACTTTATTATGAATTATAGAGCCTATAGTTCTGGAGGGTGGAAGTCTAAAATGCTGGGCTGTACTCGTCTGTGGGCTCCAGGGGGAATCTGTTCCTACCTTTTCCAGCTTCTACGGGCACCTGTGTTCCTTGGCCTGTGGTCCGCTCCTCCATACTCACAGCCACTGGTGTAGCATCTTCTGTTTCTCTGACTTTGCTTCCCTGTGTCTTCCTTCTGCTCGCTATACCTTCTCTGGTCTTCCTGTCTCCCTTTTATAAGGACCCTTCTGATTCCATTGGGCCTACCTGGACAATCCAGGGCAATCTCCTCACCTCAAGATGTTTCATTTAATAACACCTGCAAAGTCCCTTTTGTCATACAAGGGAACACTCACAGGTCGCATGGATTAGGGCATGGATATCTTTTACGGGGCATTTTCAGCATACCACAAGCACAGGTGTTTATAGGTGTTGTGTCTTTTTGATGGGCTGATCCTTTCATCATCCAAAAAAAATGTCCTGGTTTATCTCTAGTAACAATTTTTTACTTAAAGTCTGTGTTGTCTGGTATTAGTGTAGCCACCCCTGCTCTCTTCTGGTTATTGTTTGCATTTTATATCGTTTTACATTTAGACTATTTGTGCCTTTGAATCTAAAGTGTGTCTCTTATAGGCAGCTTATAGTCGTATCATTCAAAAAAAATATCTGTCTGGCAACCTACGCTTTCATATGGACTGTTATTATTACAAAGGGTGTAGACACCTTTGGGGGCATTATTCAGCCTACCACATGATTCTGGGGGGAAGGAGACAAATTGGTGAGCTCCACATCTATCCAGCTTTTCTCCGGTGGTGCTTTGAAGATTGGGGGCAAGCAGAAAGTGGTCAGTCTTACTGAGATGGAAGACAGAGTTTGGAATTTGGGGCTGCCAGAGGGACTGGAAATTGAAGGAGAAACTCCGAGAACAGAGAGATACACAGAGAGGAGAGCCCCCCCAATTCTGTATGCAAATACCCCTCAATTCCTTGGGAGCTCCCATTGGATTAAAAAAAAAATACTACCCAATAATATGCTGTTTACAAGAGACACACTTTAAAGATGCAAATGGACTGAAAGAAAAGAATGAAAAAATATGACATGTAAACAATAATCGCAAGATAGTCAGTGCGGCTAACTATTACCTTCGGATAAAGTAGACCTCAAGGCATGAACTATCACCAGAGACAAAGAGGAACATTTCATGATTGTATTACTAATCTATCGCTTCATAACTAATTACTCTAACATTTAGCAACTTAAACAATAAACTTTTATTATCTCATAGCTTCTGTAAGTCAAGAATTGGGGAGTGACCTATCTGGGGTAGTTCTGCTCAGGGTCTTGAAATCAAGATTTTGATCACAGCTGTGGTCATCTGCTGTCTTGACGGGGGCTGGAGGGTCTACCTCCAAGATGGCTCACTCACATTTAAGTTAAATTCAAATGGTGAAATGGAAAAATTCCCTGAAAAATGAGACTTTCTAAAACTGATGCAAGAAGAAAAAGAGAGTCTAGGTAGCCCTGTATTTTTTAAAGAAACTGAAATTGTATTTTACACTCCTCCCACAAAAGATGGTTTCTCTGGTGAAAGAGTACTGGTCTTTTCCAAATTCTTACAGAGTAACAGGGGATACCTGATACTCCAAACTGACAAGGGCATTATGAGAAAATAAGCTAGAGAACAGCATCTCCCATGAATATAACTGCAAATGCCATTATCAAAAGATTAGCAAATCAAACCCATCAATTTATAAAAAGGATAATTAATCTACTATGGCCAAGCAAGGTGTATCCAAGGACTACAAAGTCAGCACTGGAAAATGAATCAATGTAATTCAACAAAGTAACAGACCAAAGGAGAAAAACCATATGTCATCTTAATAAGTGAAGAAAAAGATTTGATAATGTTCAATACCCATGCATGAATAAAAAAAGAACCAACTCTAAGAAAACTAGGAATAGATGGAAATTATGTCAATATGATAACGGGCATATACAAAAAGCCTACATACAACATCATATTTAATGGTGAAATATTGAACACTTTTCCCTGTAAGACTGGGAATAAGGCAGGGATGCCCATTTTTACCATTTATTTATTTATTTTTTATGTGGACCATTTGTAAAGTCTTTACTGAATTTGTTACAATATTGCTTCTGTTTTATGTTTTGGTTTTTTGGCCCCAAGGTATGAGGGATCTTAGCTCTCGACCAGGGATAGAACCTGCATCCCCTGCACTGGAAGGTGAAGTCTTAACCACTGGACCATCAGGAAAGTCCCCATTTTTACCATTTCTATTCAACATTGTATGAGAGGTTTTAGCCTGTGCAATAAAGGAAGAAAAGGAAATAAAAGGAAGTAGTAAAATGATCTCTATTTACAAATGCCATGTTTGTGTACATAGTGCACAAACTAAGTAGACTTCAAAAAGACTATTAGAACGAATTTAGTAAGTTGACAGGAGACTTATTCAATCCTATATAAAGGCAAGATCAAACAACTGGAAAATGAAGTTAAAAGATAATTTTGCATAGCATCAAGACACCTCAAATACCCAGGGGTAAACTTTCCGAAATATGAACAAGATACCTATGCTGAAAACTACAAAAAATACCTGACAGAAGTCAGAGACTGAAATAAATAGGGGTTAAACATGCTTATCAACGGAAAAACTCCATACTGTTAAGATGTCAGTTCCCCATGAATTTTTTATAGAATAACTGAATAGATTCAATGCAATCCGAGTCAGATTTTCAGTAGATTTTTGAAAAAATTGTCAAGCTGATTCTAAAATTTATATAGAAATGCAAATCTTGAAGAAGAAATAAAAAATTGTAGGACTTAGACCACCTGACTTCATGATATACTTTAATGCTGGTAATTAAGACAGTGTGATGCTGGTATAAGGACAGACAAATAGACCAACACAGAACAGAGTCCAGAAATAGACCCACCACATACAATCAACTGATTTAAAGTAAAGGCGTCCATGTTATTCATGGGAAAAGGGAAGTCTTTTCAACAAATGTTACTAGAATGACTGGTTAGCCACGTGGAAAAAAAAAATAAAAGAAAACAAAAACCAGCTGAAACTTGACCTCTGTTTCACACCATCTACATTTTAAAAAAATAATTATTTATTTATTTATTTATTTGGCTTCATTGAGTCTTTGTTGCTGCACGTGGGCTTTCTCTAGTTGCTGTGAGCGGGGGCCACTCTTCGTTGTGGCGTGCGGGCTTCTCATTGCAGTGGCTTCTCTTGTGGAGCACCGGCTCTAGGCGTGCAGGCTTCAGTAGTTGCAGCACATGGGCTCAGTAGTTGTGGCACATGGGCCCTAGAGCGCTTGGGCTTCTGTAGATGTGGTGTGTGGGCTCAGTAGTTGTGGCGCGTGGGCTTCCATCGCAGTGGCTTCTCTTGTTGCGGAGCACGGGCTCTAGGTGCGTGGGCTTCAGTAGTTGTGGCATGTGGGCTCAGTAGTTGTGGTGCACGGGCTTAGCTCCTCCGAGGCATGTGGGATCTTCCCGGACCAGGGCTTGAACCCGTGTCCCCTGTACTGGCAGGCGGATTCGTACCCACTGTGGCACCAGGGAAGTCCACACCGTCTACATTTTATTTGTGATGAATCACAGGAAATACAGACCTGGGAGGAAGGTCACATGTGTGTCTCATGCCCCATGCCCCCCTGGGGTGTCCTCTGTCCCGTGTTGGCGCACACCTGTTCCCATCCCGGGATCTAGCTGCCACAGCCTCCTCTGGGGACCCCCGTCTTTCTTTTCTTCTCAGCAAGTGCCCGTGTTTGGGGCCTTTCAGACCGCCCCCAACGGATGGCAGTCCTTTCCTTACACTACTCTGTAAGGCTCAGCGCAGACACCCCCTCCTCCAGGAAGCCTCCTCTGCTTTCTGAGTGAGGGACATGAGACCCTCCCTCTTCTGTGCTTCCCTAACACTAAGGTGATGTGATGATTTGTCACCCACACTGGGACACGTGTGGGTAAAAAGGGGCAGGTAATGATTGTCAAGGGTGAGTCAGGACAGAAGGTGCCTCCCTAAACCTCTTCACATGCCGTCCTTGGATTGTGTCAATGTGTCTGTCCCTTCTCCAGACTCTGAGCTCCTTGGGGACCGGGGCCACACCATGGCACGACCCTCCCTCGAGCTCCCGCCTAGTGCCTGGCCCCGAGTTGGCTCCGTTGGGGTTTGCTGGCTGAAAGGGGAGAGTGTGGCCGAGAGTAGGTGACAGGCTGTGGTGGCTGGACTCGGCCGTGAGAGCAGATCCCCTCCCTTCTTCACCCCCCTCTCAGGTGTCGGGTCAGTAGTCAGGGCTCTGCTGGCCTGGAATGTCCCAGGACCCAGGACAGACCTGGTCCGAGTCCATTTGGTGGTGCTCCACTTCGGCCATGCCCTTGATTCACTTGACCCCATCTTTCGCGCCATCACCCATTCACCCAACCACAGGTCCATCCATTCCACAAATACTTGTCAGGACCCTCCACCCAGGCCTCCGGTTCTCGGCCCAGGGAGACAGCTCCCCCCAGGAGCCCACCTTCCTGTGAGACACACGGACAGTAACAGGGGTGCAAACATGAGTGCAGGAAATGCAGTGCGTGGTGGGTGGGAGGCCGCTCTGGGCAAGGGGGTCCCCTTGGGTGCTCAGCCAGGGCAGGTGAGCACCAGAGGAGCTGAGGGCAGGGCGCCCGCTGCCAGGGAGCTCCCGGCGTCACAGAACAGACCGGCCCAAGGACGGGTCCTGATGGCCGAGCAGGATGTGCCAGGAGCAGTGACGCCAGCAGGCAGCGTAGGCGGTGTGCCGAGGTGAGGCTGGGCTGGGGCCATCCGGAGGACTGCCCTGAGACGGAGGCAGAGACGGGGGACGCAACGCGGTTGGCCTTGAAGGTGGGGACGGGCCCCAGCACTGACCGTCCTCTGCCAGCCTGGCTGCCTGCCTCCTACCTCTGCGTCCCGGGAAGGAGATGCTGTTCCCTCCCTTTTTGCAGACGCGGCTCCCTGCTATTCGGTGACTCGCTGGAGGTCACCAAGCTGGAGAGGTGCCAGTGGGATGAGAGCCCAGCCCTGCGACAGCCCCGTCCCTCCAGGTGGCCATCACTCCTCCAGGACTGGGAACACGCTGGCTCTTTGGGCCCAGGCTGCCGCCCGCTCGCCCCAGCGGCGGGTTCCAGGGCCAGAGGTCCCGCACTCCCCATCTGTCTAGACTGGGCTGTTTATCACGCGCCCCAGGGGCAGCTGACCGTCTGTCCCCAGTGGCAACACACAGATGGATGGCCCCTCGGGGGGCCTCACAACTATTTCCTGGGGCTGGGAGGGCGGGGCTTATGCCGGGGCCCCTCTGAAGCTGCCCTCACCCTCATCCCATTTCCAGGCGTTCCAGGGAGGAGGCCACACCCCTCCTTGGGGTCCAGCAGGAAGTGGTCCCACGAATGGATGGCCCCTCGGCACCCTACCCCCCAAAGCCAAGGCTGGGGTCCTCACCCACCTTCCTGAACCTGCCGAACGGGATGGCCTTTAGGCTGCCAGAGCCCTGGCCTCCCTGGGCTCCCTAAGGGCAGTCTGGGGAGACCAGGCAGGGCGACCAGGACTGGCCAGAACCTTGCCCATCCCAGGGAAGGATGGACAACCTGCAAAGGTGTCTCGGGTTGGGGGGCTATAGGTAAGTCTTTCTTCTTTCCATTTCTTAATGTTCTCTGAAGTTCCCATAATGAGCAACACATACATTTTCTAGTGAAAAAAGGACTTTTTAAAACAATTCTCCTGGAGTTATAAAATGCTTTATTGTAACAGGTTTCACATAGGATATACAGAATGTTTTCTTTTTGGTAAAAATTGAAATTTCTGTGGGTCTCTATTAGAAAAATAAGCACAGCTGGAGGGTTCTATGCCCAAAATGTCTCCCTCTAGGTCCAAAGAGTTTTGATTTATCTTTTCAATATTTTCTGTAGGACTTGAAAGTCTTGATAATGACTATGAACTGTCATTTAAAAAAAAATCATCAGAGGGCTTCCCTGGTGGCGTAGTGGTTAAGAATCTGCCTGCCAATGCAGGGGACACGGGTTTGAGCCCTGGTCCTGGAAGATCCCACATGCTGCGGAACAACTAAGCCCGTGTGCCACAACTACTGAGCCCACGTGCCACATCTATTGAAGCCCGCGCGCCTAGAGCCCATGCTCTGCAGCAAGAGAAGCCACTGCAGTGAGAAGCCCGCGCACCCCGTTGAAGAGTAGTCCCCACTCGCCACAGCTAGAGAAAACCCGTGTGCAGCAACGAAGACCTAACACAGCGAAAAGTAAAAATAAATAAATTTATTTTAAAAAATCAGAGACACATACAATGATTTGTTCTTTGAAAGCTAAAAGGAATGGCTGCAGTTCCCTCCCTCCCTTCCTTCCTTCCTTCCCAAGGGAAGCCCAGGGGAGTGGGAGGAGGGTGGTGCAAACACTGGCTGGGCAGAGTCTGCAAGGAGTGGGCAGGGATGGGTGGGGGTGATGAGTGAGCAAAGGATTCCTGGGAGGAGGGGAAGTTGGAGATGGGGGTTGGGGGCAAGAGCACCCTCTAGGCAGCAGGTGTCCAGGACCCCCGTTCCGGGCGACAGGGCTGGAAGGGGCAGGGGAGGGCCCAGCTGGCGCCAGGCTCTGCAGTGACCCTGCTTTGGCGGGCACACTTATGGGTGCGTTTGGTGAGGAAGCAGCGCCATCTGGTGGCCGGTGGGGAGACTGCTGGGCAGGGGTCACCTGGGCGCTGGGAGCCTGCGGGTGAGGCAGCCGGAGAACTCTATAGTGGAAGGATCACAGCACGGCCTCAGCGAGGACAGGCCCCGCCCAGCTGCCCACGTGGGCCTTGGGGGGCGGCCTCCCCTCCACCCCAGCCCTCAGCTGGTGGCAGGGGGGGAAGGAGGCGGGAGCTGGGGTGCCCATCCTAGCCCCAGTCCTGGGGACTCCCCGCTTAGCTGCTGTGTCTCTGGCCTTCTCCTCAGGCCTTCCTTGTACTCCACAGGCTGGGCATGTGGGAGTCAAGACCACGGCTCTCCTGATGCCCCCGGCCCTTGGGTCCCCAGGGCCAGTGAGCTGGGGGGGGCTGGGATGACACATGGTCCTGGAGGGTCTGGAAGGGTTGGGGGGACCCTGGCCGGCCCTGACATGCGGCCCATGGGCAGGGACAGCCTCCCGGCCCCCAGCTGGGCCCCCTCCCCCAGGACCCTCTGGAGGACCACCTGGAGTGGCTCCCGCTTGCCCGGCTGCCGGCCCGTCGCGAAGTAGATGAGCGGCCTGGCGCTGCAGGGGACACAGGCCAGGAGGGTGGCCAGCGGGAGGAACACAGGCAGCAGGAGGTTCAGGATGGGGTGCGGGGTCCAGTAGAGGATGTAGGGGAGGCCGCAGAAGAAGAGCAGGAATACGGAGCCCAGGAAGATGCCATAGAACCGAGGGCGCGGGCGCTGGGAGCAGCACGTCACCCAGACGAAGAGCGCAAGCCCGGCCACGCGGGCCACGCAGGCCACGGACAGCAGCCACGTGACGCTAGCCACGTGGTACCGTGGGCAGGTGGACAGGCGCACGCCCTCGCGCAGCAGGCCGCAGGCGTTGGCGGGCAGCAGCACGGCCGGCAGGGTCAGGGCCCAGATCAGGCCGCAGACGGTGCCCGACGTGTGTCTGGGGCGGCAGCCCTGGTAGCAGGCGGGGAAGATGTCGGAGAGGCAGCGCTCGGCACTGAAGGCGGCCAGCAGCCAGAGCCCCGCGGAGAAGGCAACAAAGGTGACGGCGAAGTACAGGCTGTCCTTGGAGCCCAGGGCCGCCTGGACGGCCGAGAAGCCCAGCTGGCAGCCCAGGAAGAGGAAGTCCGTGGTGGCCACATGGAGGATGTAGACAGAGAAGGGGCCCTTCTTGATGTGGAAGCCCAGGTGCCAGAGGACCAGCCCGTTCCCCACCAGCCCCCCGAGGCCCACAGCCAGAGTGAGGTAGAAAACCACGCCGGTGAAGGTCCTCCAGAGCCCGAACATGCTGGCCGGCTCTGCGGCCGGTGGGAAGGACCCTGGAGGGAGGCCACAGATGTTGCCGTTGTTATCACCGCCCGGGAAGGCGGGTGGCGTCCTGGCGCAGCTGGACAGATGCAGCCAGCCCGGGGCACCTTCCCGGCCAGTGCCCAACCCTTCAGGCCTCATCACCTCTTTGTAAAAGGAGGATTAGGTAGGATGCACCCAACACAGGGAGATGAGGATGGCCGACCAGGTGGGCAGGCCTGCCCCCGGCTGGATGTTTAGATTAAATGCGCCAAGATCGATTGACACGGCTACACCGCGGTAGCCGTGTCGCAGAGGTCAGTGATGGCTGGACAGGTCTCTGCAGGCAAAGGGGGTTCTCATGAGGACACGACTCAGGGACTCCACGGGGGCCCTCCCACCCTGGAGGGCCAGGACCACACTCCTGCTGGGTCCCCGCCCCAGAGGGTCTGCTGAGCACGCTCTGTCCTGCACTTGCCGTGGACAAGGGTGGGTGCAGATGTCCTGGTGGGGGCAGTAGGCGGTTGGGCGGATGAGGGAAGGCTGGGGGACGCGCCCTGCCTCCCCTGCTCTCCCGCCTGGGCAGGGATGCGACCCGGGGCTCCCGCTGCCAGCGGGTGGTGCCGAGTGCGGCTCTGAAGCCGCAGCAGGTGTGTGGACTTGGTGGCGGGGCCCCGGTCCTCTGGGGGAGAAACTGACACAGGTGTTTGCTGCCTGCGAGAAGCCAAGCCCTGCTCTGGTCCGAGGGGAGAGACGCCGTCACAGGGAAGCAGAGGCAGTGGAGGGTCTCAGAGCCGCCTCTCCCTCCCCTGGGCCCCTCTCCCCGGGGTCCACCTGGCTTTTGTTCTTAGCCTCAGAGATGCAGTGGGGGGGCCATCAGGGCCCTGTCTCTGGGGTGAGGAGTCAGGGGAGACAGAGACAGAGATAGAGACACAGAGACACGGTGGAGGTGGGGAGCCCACCTGCACACCTTGAGTTTTTCCCATAGTCACCCCTTCGCTGGGCTGTGCCCCTGCCGGGACCGCCCTCGCCCCCTCCCCACTCACCCAGGTCCTGCCTCCTTTAAGACCCTGGAGCCTCCCACAGACCCCTGGGGCCTCCCTGCCTTGTGCCTGCGCGCCCCTGCTGACACCCTTCTCTGTGGTTGTCCTTGTGCCCCGGTGGGAGGTGCGGGGGCAGGTCTCTCGCCTTTACCCGCTCCAGGCTTTCCCCTCGCCAGGCACGCGGTGACGGTGTCTCGGGCCCCAGAGAGCCGAGTTGGACTCTGGCGTCCCGGGGGCCCTGCACTGACCGCCCCCCCGTGCCCCAGCCTCAGTCTCCCCGAGGTACGTGGAGGGGCCGAGTTAGGTGGAGGTGGAGGGAGGGCTGGAGGAAGGCTGTCCTCACAGCTCTCAGGACAGGCACACCTGCCCGTACGTTCAAACGAGGACCCAGAGCGCCGGCTTTTAAATACTGATCCCGCCAGCCTGCTTCCCCATCCTTGCCCCCAACTCCCAGTCCGACGGGAGCCTGAAAGTCCTCAGGGGTGTCTGGTGCAGGGGCCCCAAGCCTTCTTGCCTGCACGCTGCCGCCCAGGGCTCCCCCCGGGCCCTGAAACCTCTCGTGTCCCTGGGGCCCGGCTGGCTGGACCTGGGCGCTTGGCCAGGTCGCTGGAAGTGGGAGGGCCCCTCCTGGTCACGGGATGAGCTCAGGTGGAGATAATATCCTCCATGTGGTCCAGCCCTTCTCTTCCTCAGCACCCGAGGGACGTGGGGGGTGGGGCAGCAGCCTGGGGGCCGGTGTCCAGTGGGCCGTCACCATTCCTGGACAGCTCGTGCCCGGCCTGGCGCTGGACCCCACACGGTGGGTCACTGGACGGTGCCGCTGTGGGATGTCTGGGGCCGCAGATGTTGGTCCCTTTCCCAAGGACCGACCCCAACCGTCCACCTGCCGGCCTCAAACCCTGGGGCCCCAGCTGCTGACAGATTCTTAGGGGTTAAAATACTTTTCTAAACTCTATTCTGCAGAGCTACGTGCTCTGAGCTGGTCCTGCTGAGGACTCGCCTCTTCTGTGGGCTGCTCTGTGGCCCTGGGGACTCAGAGTGCAAGTCAGAAGTTATGTGTAGAGATGCTGTTTGTTCTAACATTTTTCAAGTGGATTTAGCTTCGAATTCATTTGCTTAACACGTGCCGCCCGTGGAATAAGTGTTCCGTGCAGCCTGTGGTTCCCGGCCGAGGTCCCCCGGCTTCTCTGCGCTTCTGCACGTGGCTTTAAGGAGTGAAGAGTTGCCTGGCCTCCAGGCCCAGGGACAAGGTTTCCACCTGCAGGGCCCTGTTGCCGCCCTGCCCGCTCTGCCTGCTGGGTCTTGGGACGCTCTCCCACTGCCCCTCCCCCTTTCCTCAAAGGCCACCTTCCCTGTGAGCTGTCCCTGGCCTGGATACTTGACACCACACCCCAGCTTGCCCTGCCCTCCTGCCCCCTTTCATTTTCTCCCCGCCATGTCCCATGCCGGTCCCCGGGTTCTCTGCCCACTGCTGCCAGTGGGGCCTCGCGCACGCCAGGCTCTCAGCACAGCTTCGAGAGGAGCGTCTGCTCTCGGTGTGTTGGCAACGACAGCAGCAAACACCAGGGTGGTGCGTGTCCTGGACTGAATGGGGCCCCCAAAGACACGTCCTCGTCCAATCCCTGGAACCTTACTGAGAAGAAGTGACGGTTTTGAGATGAGGCCATCTTGGATTACCCAGGTGGACCCTAAACACAATTACAAGTGTCCTTATAGGAGACAGGAGAGGAGAGACACACAGAGGGAGTGCCACGTGACCACGGAGGCAGAGACTGGAGGGACGTGGCCACAAGCCCAGGGATGCCTGGAGCCCCTAGAAGCTGGAAGAGGAAGGAAGGACCCTCCCCTGGAGCCCTGGGACACCTTGATTCCAGACTCTGGCCTCCAGACTGCGAGAAAGGAAATATCTGTTGTCTGAAGCCTGTGCCACCACCCGAAACACCGAGTGTGTTTGTTCGGACGAATCCTTCCTGAGCTTGTTCCCAGCTGGTGGCCTGTGTCCAAGCCCGACCGTGCTAGCGGGAGCCTTGACTACACCAAGCGGCCGCTACTCAGCCGTCTCTGCCCCACGAAGCGGGCAGCGTCACGCAGTGCCGCCTCAACCCAGCCCTTGGCCCTGGGCAGGCCGGCGTGCCTCTGTCTCTCAGTGCCCACGTCTGCAGGCTGGAACCTGGTTTTGTCACATCTCGGGCGCGTCACGGGGACTCGGTGAGGAGTACACATTGGGACGAAAAGGGAGCGGGGCGGGGATCGGGGGTGGGGGGATACGGGAGGTCCTGTCATGAACTGTTCCTGTTCCTGTGGTTCCCGTGGCCACCATGCCATCCGAGGCTCAGGACACAATCGTCCGACTCTGGGACCCAGAGAAGGAACCCAGTGTTGCCCAGCCCCCCCGGGGGCAGATGGGGAGTGGGGACCAGAGGAGGGTCTCCCCACTCCCCAGCAGCGGGGAGTCCCAGGCCGAGGGCCTGTCTGCGGAAGGCGTGTCTTAACGGAGGCATTATCATTAGCAGGAATGGCCCGGCCAGCACCTCAGGAGACAGCTGTCATTCAGCGGATAGAGTGTTACTCACTTCTCCAGCGGAGGGGGTGCGCCACCGGGGGCCACCGCTCAGGGAAGCGCTGTCGGGTCGGGGCGCAGCAGCAGGGGGCTGTGTGGTCAGGAGCCTTTGTGGTGGTTTCCGCGGGAAGGAACGGTGAGTCAGGGTGAGCAGGCTTAGGGTTGGCTGTTTCGAATCATCTCGGGGGCTCTGTGGCACAGGCGTGGTCCCTAGCTCATCGGGGCAGGAGCTAGTGGCCCTGAGTGCTAGAGCCCCATAGGGGAGGTGGGGAGGTGTGGGCTGGGCTTTGAGGGGTTTGCATCTGCAAAGCAGGCTGCGGGCAGTGGTTTGCTATCTAGGAATTGGCTAACCGTGGGAGAGGCAGCCCCTGGGGGGTCAGGAGGCCCCAGAAGTTAGAGCACAGGAGCACAGAAAATAAAAGAGGGGCTTGTATAGGTAGGTGCTGTGAACTGCTGGGGGCGAGTGGGCTCGGGTCTGAGGCTGCACTTTCTGCTTCCTTTCTCCCTTCTCGTTCCTACTCTGGGGCCTTGCATGGCGAGGGGCTCCCAAGGGGCTGCCCCGGGGAGAGGGGGCAGAAGATCCCGGACTGGGAGCTCACCGTGCCTGGGAAACCGGACCCCCTCGGTCGGCGCTCAGCTCTGTTGCCTCCCGTGTGGATCTGGTCGGGAAGTTTGCACGACATCACGCGTGTTACGTGTTTGACCCCGTTGTTACATGTACAACGCGTAGCGCAGACGTAGCGTGCGTTGCCTTTCTTGCCTTTTGTACCACTCCAATGACCGTAAAAAGGGTTTTAAAGAATTGGGCCTTTCCTCTCAAAACACTCCTTCATAAAATCACCAAGCCCACGATCACACGAGCGGAAGCCCCCAGAGCTGAACAGCCCCTCCAGCTGGTCCCTCCCTCCCCCCGGCCAGACTGGGGCGCAGGGGTTCCGGAAGAATGGTGCCATTCATGAAAAAAAGATAAAACTCGAGTGGATTTCCTATTTTAGGTTGAATATTTTTGTGGTGTTTTCCCAACTTCGGATGTAATTAAGTCGCTGAGGAGGGAGCGTGGCCTCAACACAACGAAAACAAACGATATTTGAAAACTTTCATCCAAGTCGGGGGTGGGGCCTGGTGAGGGGGCCTCTCCCTTGGCCCCGGGCTGACAGGTTGCCTCGGCCCGAGCAGCCTCCCCTCAGGTCCCCGAGGAGGGGGCAGCGTCCCACACCCTTCCCGGGAACGTCTGGCTGCTCAAGACAAGCAGGGACGTGCCTGTCGCCGGGAGCGCTGTCCTGGCCAGATAAGCCCCGGGGGTCCTGGGGTCCTGGAGGTGGGGCTAGGGTGGGCACTGGCTCTGGCTCTGGGGGTCCGACCTCCTTGGACCCGGAGCTGCCTCCCCTCCCAGCCTGACTCAGGACAGGCTGAGGTCTGGCTTTGCTTGAGGGCAGAGGGGTGCAGGCGGGGCAGGGAGGTGAGAAATGAAGGTGTCCTTGCCTGGGGGGAGACTGGAGTCTCACCTGCCCGCTCGGCCTGGGGCTCCAGCTGGGAGGATGGCCGCCCCGGCCCCAGTGTCCTCTGGAGTTAAAGTCCAGTGTCAACCTCTCCCCAGGACCCAAAGGTCAGTGCCCCAAGGCAGGGGCAGTGTGAACTCAGCCAGAATGATGGGACTTGAACCGCACCCTGAGGAGGGATGCAGGTGAGTGAGGGTGGACCCAGGCTGGGCGGGGGAGAACGAGTGGCGTCCACCCCTGGCTGAAGATGCGTGGGAGCTTGTCCCGTCTGCACTGTGGCCAGCCTGACCCTGGGCTGTCCCGGAGGGGAGCCGCGCCCTGCAGACGCTTCAGTGCAAAGGGTGGCCCGGCTCAAGCAGCAGGTGGGGAAGGGCCAAGGCTGAGGCCCTGGAGGCCGAGGTGGGAGAGTCAAGGCCTTTGAGGAGGGGGAGCTCTTCTCCATCACCCCCTGCTCTGCCTCCAGTCCTGGGTCAGACCAGCAGTGTCTGCCTCTCCAGTGGCACCGGTGGTGGCCCTGCGTTGTGCCCGAGTCCACACACTGGGACAGGCCCCTGGAGTCCCCAGGGCTCAGGGCTGAGACCCCCGTGCCCAAGCCCCTGCTCGCCCAGCCTGCCGCCAGCACTTGGGAGTCTGTAAGGAAGCCCCACTGCCCCCTCAAACTTCTTCAGGTGGCGGGGCCGTGTGCCTGGAAGGTGGGACTTGGGGTGCCAGACTCCCCTGAGCAGCGCCGGGCAGCCATGGGCTCCAGCTGGACCCCTGGGAGCCTGGCAGACTCGGCAAGGCAGCTTTCTCCCTCCCAGCGACCCGGGAGCGTTAGTGAGGACAGGTGAGGACGCACCGGGGCCTCCATCACAGCGCCGGGCTCTCCAGGGACTTGGTAGGTGGGTGTCCAAGTGAGGCCGCCAGGCCCTGAGCCCACAGACCTCCTCAAGGTCTCTCGGACCACCGGACGGGGGCCAGGCAGGCAGGTCCAGCCTGGAGAGCAGCGCCGGCCAGCGGACCGCACACCCGCTGTGTGACCTGCTTCCACACTCAAGGCCGGGGGTCCATAGAGACCCCAGAGGATGCGGCATTTCTGGGGCTCCTCGGGGAAGGCGCACCTGTCCATGGAGCCCGAGAAGGAGGAATCTAGAGCCCCCCGAACCTCTGCACATGGAGCGTGGTCTCCGGGAGGGAGGGAGCTCCTGAGGGCTGCTGAGCTGTGTCTGTCCCAGACACGGCAAAGGGGTCTGGGGGCTGAGGGAGGGTCGGGGCAGCCCGAGTGGGGCTGGGGGCACCTGAGCCGGCTGTGGTCCCGCTGGTGGAGGGACTGTGGTCTGGGGAGGGGGGGCGTCACTACTTGCCTGTCTTTCTGCTCCGTCTCGCTTCACCCCTCTGAGCCTCGGTGTGCTCACGTTCAAGATGGAGTGTTCCAGGGCTTCCCGGGTGGCGCAGTGGCTGAGAGTCCGCCTGCCGATGCAGGGGACGTGGGTTCGTGCCCCGGTCCGGGAAGATCCCACATGCAGCAGAGCAGCGGGCCCATGCCCCGCCGAGCCTGCATGTCCAGAGCCTGTGCTCTGCAACAGGAGAGGCCGCGACAGTGAGAAGCCCGCGTACCGCAAAAGAAAAAAAAAAAAGATGGAGTATTCCACTTCACAGGGTTGTGACAGAGATTACGTTCGTATGCACGTGAAGTTAATCTACCACCATATGGGCTCGTGAATTTTCTCCTTCTCGTCTTCTTTGCTTTAGGTTGGTTTTGAAGGGCCCAGGAAGTGTGGTTTCTCTGCCTACCCCCTTGACACTGAGGGATACCCGTGGCGACTAGCTTTTCTGAAGCTCTGGGCGAAGCTTGCATCTCAGGCCTGGGGAAGAGTATGGGTGGGTGGGGGCCCCGAGGGGCCCTTGAGCGGGGCAGGGCGGGCGGTGGGGATCTGCCAGTGAATCGAGTCTCATGGCCTTGAACAATGGATGATTATAACAACAGACCCGGGGCTTCCCTGGTGGCGCAGTGGTTGAGGGTCCGCCTGCCGATGCAGGGGACGTGGGTTTGAGCCCTGGTCAGGGATCTGAAATCCCACACCCCTCATGGCTCCGTCAAAAAAAAAAAAAAAAAGGCGTGAATCTTACCATGGTCTATAGATCATTGTGCAGAACTTGATGTTTTCAGTGTTTCGTCTTTGGTATTTGCCATTCCAAATGTCTCCTCATGTTAACAGTGGTGTAGAATTCCGTAGGATGGACGCTTCTGTCATTTATCCATCTTGTTATATATTCCGCTTTACTGTGCTTCACTGTAAGAAACAACCCCGCAATGAAATATGAAGAACAAAGGAGGTGCCCGGGCCTGGGGAGATGACACAGGAAGCTTCGTGGGTACCTGTAAGGTCGCTGGTAAAAAAAAAAAGATGTGGGGGACTTCCCTGGTGGTCCAGGGGTTAGGACTCTGCACTCTCACTGCCAAGGGCATGGGTTCGATCCCTGGTCGGGGAACTAAGATCCCACAGGCCGCGAGGTGTGGCCAAAAATTAAAAAAAAAAGATGTGAAATAGGTATTTTTAAAATGCTAAAATGTGACTCAGCCTGGTGGTGGGTATGTGGATGTCCGTTAAAAAAAAAAAAGCTTTTCTGTACATGTGAACCATTTCATGTCACCAAAGCCCCTGCTTGAGCTCACTCTTGAAGGGGTCACCTAGACCAGCTGGTGGAGGAGAAGGAGATTTGGGTTTTGTTCACAGATAGGTTGATATACTGGTCCAGGCCCCAAATGAGCTGCTGCCACCCCGTGGTCCCACTAAGGAGTACACCTAAAGGACAGTGGGGAGGACGGAACTGCAAGCACGGAGGGAGAAGTGATCTGAAATCAGGAGGTACGTGAGCTCTTGAGCAAACAGTGTGGCTGGTTGCCAGGGCCTTGGAGGGAGCAAAGTTGGGAGACGGTGGATGGGCCGCTGCAGCAGCCACGGCTCAATAAAGGCTCAGATTAAACTCAGAAAACAGTACAATGGTGTCTACCAGGGGCTGGAGGAACTGGGTGTACATTGTGTAATGGTACAAATTGGCAACTAGAGACTTCCAAATCCGGAAGCTTTTCCTTCACTATTCCTTTCACCTGCATGACACCTTTATGGTCCTGCGGTTCTTCTATTTCACTGGCCTGGGCATCATGACTGCCATCAGCTTCCAGCGCTGTCTGTCCTCCTTCTTCCCTATTGGGTACCGGTGGCGTTGCCCCAAGCCCCTGTCGGGCAACGTGAGCGCCCTGCTCGGGGCTCTGATCTTTCCGGTTAATATACTGAGAGGTCGTGCCTGTGGTCAGTTATTCACCCCGAGGACAAAGCTCTGTCCTGCACGTATGACCGCCACCACCATGTGGGGCTTCCTGCTGTTCTCCATCCTGGGCGTGTCCAGTGAGCTGTTGCTCCCTAAGTCCAGGCGAGCTCCCAGCAGCACTGGCCCCAAAAGCTCTACCTGGTCCTTCTGTTCTCGGCCCCGGGCTTCTTTCTCCAGCCTGCGCCTCTGCATCGTCAGGTTCCTCGTAGCTGACGTGCAAAACCACACCCTCAGCGAAGCCTGCGTCCTCCTATCCTGCATCAACAGCACGGCTAACGCTGCTCTTTACTTTTTCACTGGGGGCCTTCAGAGACAGAGCCCTGGGCGAGGAAACAGAGGATGGTGAGGGTGGGAAGGTGCCCCTGACTGGCAAGGTGGAGAGGGTGGACCTCTGAAGGATGGGGGGCTCCCAGTGGATGCGTGTCCCTGGGGCACAGTCCCTACCATCTCCTATGCCTCGCTGCCAGCGGCACAGAGCTCCCCAAGTCAGCACCCCCAAACAGTTCCCTTCCCAACCTCCTCTTTGTGAAAAACGAGGACAAATAGCCACAAGCAGAATTTTTTGTTTGTTTGTTTTTTGCGGTACGCGGGCCTCTCACTGTTGTGGCCTCTCCCGTTGCGGAGCACAGGCTCTGGACGCGCAGGCTCAGCGGCCATGGCTCACGGGCCCAGCCGCTCCGCGGCATGTGGGATCTTCACGGACCAGGGCACGAACCCGCGTCCCCTGCATCGGCAGGCGGCCTCTCAACCACTGAGCCACCAGGGAAGCCCCAGAAGCAGAATTTTTGTGTGTGTGTGTGTATATGAAACCAAATGCACACATCTGAGCCTTTTGAAACCTGTTAAATTATCCTTCAGAAAGTTTGTGAACTCACACTCACCAAACTCAGAAAGTCGACTTTAACCTCTGACTTACTGTTAAAATTCTGCTTATTTTCAGTTTTGGATAACAAACGCCGCTAAACTCCTTTCGGATGTAGACTGGTCCTTGGAAATGACGCACCCTTGTCCTTCGCCCATTTTTCCGGCATGTTCTAGGGTCTGAATACAGTGTTTTATTTTTTTCTTCCTTGACTTTTAATGGATTGACCTCGTGGGATGTACTCTCTCTCTCAAAACTCTCTCCTTCTGTCTTTAGAATTCCAGTGAAATGAAGGTTTGTTGGCCAGTGCTGTCCGGGGCGGGCGGGTGGGCACCGTCCAGCTGGTGCGGGTGCGGCTGCGTCAGCGGCTCACGCTGCAGTGACGCTCAGGTCTCCGTGTGGCCCCCAGGCTGCTTTGACTGTTGAGGGAAATGTTTCAGCTGAAGCGTGTACGACCGTCCAACCAAGAGGAAGGTGCTGGGGAGTCTTTGCTCTCAGGAGCGACCCCAGGAGATTCCGAGTTAGCTCTGGGTTTGACATGAGGCTTCACTGCCCTCTCCAGGAGCTGGGGTGGGCGGGCTTGTCTATGTTTGGGTCTCAGAAAAGAGCCAGGACCCCCCACGACGAGCTGGAGCTGCAGACAGGAACCCATCGCCCCTCACCAGCCAAGCTCTGGTGACTATCTTTTAACTGGGGGGACACTACCCTATAGCAGGGGGGACACCTCCTATAGCTGGGGGACACTACCTTATAAGTGGGGGACGCTACCCTATGCCTGGATGACCAGCGGCCAGGGTCCTGGGGTCCCTGAGTGCAGGAGGCTCTCGCAGGACAGTGCTCAGGACCCTGCCACTGACCCCACGACTGGCCGTCCCGAGTGTCCACGCTCCCTCCATCTCCCTTCCCTGGAGCAGAAGCCCTCCACCCCACTCCCAGCACACGTGGTGCAGGAGCCGCGGCCTCAGGAGGGTGCGTGTGGCTGGGGAGGGGGGCGGCAGACAGGAGGACGTCTCCTCCCCAGGGTGTCAGCAAGGTGCACGTCCCCCGGGGGGACACCCGTGGGGTGCCGACACCTGCACCGAGGGGCCTGGCCATCACCCTGGGTGGCAGCCATCCCAGAAGGTGACAGCACTGTCACCCCTAGGCTGCAGAACCCACGGCCACGTCCTCTTGAGCTCATCCGTGTCACCACCCACGAGGGCCAAATGCTGGGATGAGACCCACAGGTTCAGGGAGGGCTGCCCGCACGGGATGCACCCATCCACTCGCCGGCCGTCCTCAAAACTGTCCTCATCAGCATACCTGGGCCACATCGGCTCGAAGAACAGCTTCTACTGCTGTTCTGTTTTCTTTCCAGATTCTCCCGAAGGTGAAGGACTGAATTCTCCTTGAAGCGTAAACTTTTCCTTTGTTTTAGGAGAAACACCTTCACGGGGGTCTTAGTACGTACGTGCGGGCTGCTGTGACAAAATATTGATGCCACAGGCCTGGTGACACATAAGCAAAAGGGCACTGCTCACAGCTCTGGAGGCCGGAAGTCAAGACCAGGTGCGGGCAGGTCGGGGGAGGGGCCTCTTCCACATCGGGTCAGAGACTTCTTGCTGGGTCCTCACGTGGCACAGGGGCCAGGGGCTGCCTGGGGCCTCCGTTATAAGGACAGCGATCCCATTCATGGGGCTCCACCCTCAGGCCCCCATGACCTCCCAGAGGCCACACCCCCTGACACCATCACATGGGGGGGTTAGAATTTCCCATATGAATTTTGGGGGGATGCAAACATTCAGACCATAGCACTGGGATTTGGGTCCACAAGGCCAAGACTCTCTTCTGGAAGGATCCCGGACGGCAAGCAGGATGTGGCTTTGCATCGTGGTTAAAAGGTTGTCTTTATGTCGAGTGACTTTACGTCACAGAAAAGTGGCCCTCGGTGGGGTGAGGGAGAGGGGGTTATTCTGTCCCCGAGCCTGCGGGAGAGTTTCTGGATTCCGGGGGTGGGAGATACAAAGGTGGCGGCAGCCTTAGGGGAAAGAGGGCGTGTGCCCTTGTTCCCTTCCCTCGGCCCAAGCCTGGCGTCTTATTAATACGTCCCTGGGTGCTGCTGTCACTGTGGGAAGTCGAGGAAAGGTCTGTGCACGTGCTTTGCAGGCCCAGGGCCTGCAGTAGCATTGCCAGGAAACGTGGGCTTAGACCCAAGGAGCCATCGTCCAGAGCCTGGGCCCGGGCCAGGGCCCGAGGGTGTGTGCAGCGGCCGTTCCTGTTTGGAGAGCTCACCATCTAGTTTTCCTAATTCTGATAACACCCCGTGGTCCTCCTTGGAGGACCTCGGGGCAGTAGCTAACTGGTTCAGAAATGGGCATATGACCCAACTGAGCTAATCCAGGGCCTGTACTGAAGAAACGGGGAAGGCACACGTGCTAATCTCCTGCTGGATCTGAACTTGGGAGTTGGCAAGACTGCAGTCACGAGAGGAAGCCAGCGCACAGAGACAGGGTCAGGGGAAGAGAGAAACAAGTTCCAACGACATGGCACAAACCCTGGGTCCAGCCAGGCCTGAAGCCGTCACTCCCCCGGACCGCTCAGCACGTCCGTCAATAAATTCGTTTCCTTGTTCCCCAGGTTCTTTTCTTGGGTTAGGCTTTTGGTAACACACACGCAGGAAGTCCAAGCTGATGCAGTTTGTAAATATCCCTGGGGATTCTTAGGAATTCCTGGTGTTCCAGCAGAATGGGGGCTGAGCTGTCTTGCTCGGGCCCAAGGCTGGACCTTCCGCAAGGCCCGCAACCAGAGCCCAGCTCTCTCCTCCCGCCCACACTGGCATCGTCCCACTTAACCTGGGTGCTGACCCAGGATGGTGAGACCGAAATGGGAGGAGAAGGCTGGCAAGGATGGCAGGCAGCCGGCCCGCCAGGGGGGTCTTTCCTTAGGGCAGCGCGTGGGGGGGCAGGGATGGTGACCGCGCAGACTGCCCCGAGAGCACGTGAAGCCTTCCCTGGTGGCACAGGATGGAGGCGAATCTGCATCCCTGCAGGTTTAGGTCCTCGGAATGACAATGACGGTGACCAGGAAAGAGAAATCTGGGAAATGGGCCCGTTTATAGCGAGAAGAATCATACACAAGGACAGAGGCAGAAAAGGAGAAAGGGCTGCTTTGCAAAACTACAGAGATTGCAAGGGTGGGTGACGGGCGGGGACGGTCGTCGTTCTAGAACCGCCCTCCACCCCCCAGGGCCTCCTCCATCCCCACCTGGAAAATCCTCCTTCAGCTCAGGTGACACTCAGAGGAGATGCTGCGCAAGGGCCAGAGGGGCTGGGGAAAGCGCTCGCTTCAAGAAGAGGGTTTATATGTAGTAGTCTGGGCATGTCCATCCCAGTACCTGCTGTACAGCACAGGGAGCGCTACTCAGACTCTGTAATGCCCTCTATGGGGAAAGAATCTAAAAGAGAGCGGATATATGTATGCGTATGGCTGATTCACTTTGCCGTACAGCAGAAACTAACAGAACACTGTAAATCAACTATACGCCAATAAAAATGAATTTAAAAAAAAACAGAAGAGGGTTTAAAATCGCATCCTCTTGTATTTCAGCCTTTTTTAAAGAAACTAGACCGAAAAGATCCCTCTCCCTGAAATATGTCAGACGGGGCTTGTCGACACGCCAGCCACTCCTGCACAGTCACCGGCAAGGCAGACGTAGCATGAGCATCCTGGCGGGAGGGGAGCCCTCTGCGCAGGACCCGGGCTCAGTCCACGCCGTCCAGGTCCTGATGCTGTCTGCTCTCCACGCCGTCCAGGTCCTGGTGCTGTCTCCTCTCCAGCTGGAGAACCTAGAAGAGAAGATGCAGCGTCACCACGAGGACCTGAACGGCGAGGCCGTCACGATGCACCGATTCACCCGAAAGAGGGTCGCGGTCACGGGACTGAAAAAGCAGGTCCTCCGACAGCGTCTTCAGTGATGAGACGTGGGTGGATCCAGAGTCCGGAAGGATGTGCCTTGGCCCGGGCACGGGGGTCGCTGCTGGGCTAGAAGATTCCAGGCGAGTTCCGTCTTTACCCACATGTGTTTTTCTCCATTTGAGGGTCTTGGCACACCCTCTGAACCCCAGGCCTGATGTGAGGGAACCCACTCCCGAGTGCGCACTGGTGGAAGCGAGGCCCCACGGCTGACTAATACTTGGCGGGGGGAGAAGGCTGGGCTGTGCACCACGGCGTGTCTTGGCGGCATCCCTGGACTCCGCCCACCAGATGCGGCAGCACAGACCCCTCCCCAGGTACGATAACCAAAAATGTCTCCAGACATTGCCCGACGACCCCTGGATGAGGGCCACGGCCACGGACGTGCAGCGTTGCTTGCGTCCCATCTCGGTTTGCACGTCATCTCCTCATGGTTGCTCCCCGCTCCCCACCGGCTAGCTCCGGCCGCTAGTTCGTCACTAAAGCGATCCTGCCTATAAGCTTAAATTATACAAAATGGCCCACCTCTGGCCCAACCCTGCCTCCCAGGTCACGAACATGAAGCTAAAATACCTTTGTTTAGCTCACGGGAAACATCCTGACCAGGCCCACCTATGAATGGCTGCAGGGAGGAAGAAAAAAACACATCCCCTCTGGGGCCAGGAAATGTTTGACTCTAGTCCCTCCCCTGTTAGGCTACAAGAAGCCTGAATTCTCGGGCAAGATGGCTCTATTATTAGGTAATTAGGGGAGAAAAGGAAGATGTGAGGCCAGTTGGATACCCTGGTAGTCTAGAAGTGACAGTGGTTGGCACCACACTGACACAGCGTTGTAGCCCTGAGTTTAGCGTCCTCAGCACAGCCCAAAATAGCTCATGCTCTGACTGACGTGAAACGTACGGGATCCTCTGCAGAAAGACGGACGCTAAAAAATGCCTCCGCATATATTAAAAAGCTTCTCGGTCCTCAACGGAAGTGAGCGGATATTCCCTCCACAGACCTTTAAGAGGGAGAAAAAGCATCTCTGCCTGATTTACCTGAGCTTCTATGCAGCGGAACTGCCAAGGCCAGCGGGCGTTGTACAGAAATGGCCGCAGGTCGAACCTGTTGTCGTCTGGGCTGTAGCTCTCGGCGTGATACGCGGGGGTCAGTGTGGTCATCTTGTGTCTGTTCATGGAATACTTCGAGAAAAACCGCTTCACTTTGTCGGCCACCTGGGAGGCGAGGGATGCACAGGGCCTGATGCTGGCAAAGCCGGAAAGACCCCAGGCTGGTGTTCCCGGCAGCACTGCCCTGGGCTGTGCGAGCTAACAGCACCCACCCCCTGCAACACGGCTGCGTCTGGACCCCCCGAAGGCAGGAGTGGACCGGTGCCACTGCTCGGGCTGGGGCAGCGGGATGAACTTTGAAGACGCAGTCTCCTGACTCCAGCACCCCGGAAGCTGCATCAGGAGACCCGGTCAGGGGTCCCGGGAAGATGTATCTCACGAGGCTTCCAGGCGGCTCTGCGGGGACCGCTCTGTCTGTGGGCTTCGGCCCTGAGGAGCCTGACAACTCGCAGAGAAGCAGCGATATTCCGACCTCAGAGTTCGCCCCCTGCCCCCCAAAAAGGAGGAGCTTGCGTGTTACGATGGGGTCCAGCCCCACCCAGACAAACTGAGCCAGCGCAGAAGGAAGGCCTGGGCTGCTGGGAGCCTGAAACTGGACCGTAGCTCCTTAGAGAGAGAGACTGTTCTCATCTTAAGGTCACACCGTGGCCACCTGCTCCTGAGTCAACTCCACCCACAAGGTGACCTTACCTGCCGACTCCCTGAGGACACTGCACGTGGCTTACCTGTCTGGGGGTGCAGACGTCCTTCCACACGTAGAGGAGTTTGCAGAACATGCTGTAGGGCCCCATCTTGGCGATCTTCCGGAGCCTCCCGTAGACCGACAGCTCCGCGTAGGTCACTCCCATGTCTTCCTGGGGACAAAGGAGAGGCGTCTCATGAGTGACAGCAAGTCAGCGCTGGGGGACATGGAGATGGAACCGAGCCCCACCCCCACCACTCGCCTCATCACCTCCCTCCCGGCTCCAACCTCGAGAGACCTGAATTGAACACTGAAGGCCAGCCACGGATGACGCTGAGCCCTGGGCTCCCAGGCCGGGACCCAGCGAGGGAGCATGGCTTGTTGGGGCAGAAAGGAGGCCATGAAGGAACCCAGCAGCAGGGAGGTGGGGGAAGAAGCACAGTGACAAAGCCACCGCCGTTACCTCGTCAGTCTGGGACACCCGTCCGTGGGCCAAGGGCTCCAGCTCGGCAGTGGCCGGCGCTACCAGGATGCTGCGGCCAAGACACACAGAGGTCAGTCACAACACCTGCGTATTAACTCAACAGATACCATGAAAGCACCAGGCAGTGCTCAGCCCGAAGACGGAGGGATACACAGACCTCCCGGCCTTACGACAGCAGGAGAAGGGTGGTGAGGGGAAGAGGGAAGCAGCGGCTGCCTGATCTGGCCAGAGCCAGGGCAGCACCGATGGGAAGGAAGGGGGTGCCTGGTCTCGGGACCCCAAGCGCGCCTGCAGGGCAGGACTGTTTCCATCAGGAGATGGGAGCTATGGAAGGTGGCTGATGGGGCGAGGGTGGCCCGGGGCTGTGCCGAGACGCATACCCGGTGGCTCAGGGGCCACGGCTGAGGCCTCGTGGGTGCACACGCACCTCTGCAGGGCGGGAAGCTGGAAGCGCTCCATGCAGAGCTGGACGAAGGCTCTCAGGTCCGTCTTGCTGATCCCGCCTATGGGGTTGATGTCTGCGCTGGAGCAGTCGTACTTGGTCAGGTAGCCGAGGAGGCTGCAGCAGGAGAAAAACGCGCGGTTTCCAATGCAGCAGACCCGAGGGGCTGCAGATTCCACGAACCTGGGGCCCTGGCCATCCAGCCCCTGGGCATCCGAAGACTCGCTTCTTCCAGGGCCCTGGGGCCAGACCCTGGCAGATTCAAGGGTCTGGGAGAAGCCTGATGTGCTGGGGCAGATTGGGGAAGGGGCAGAGGCTACGGACAGCCAAGGAGGAGGATCCAGCAAGCCGGACGAGACGTCTGGGCCGGGAAGCAGCTTGGGGACTGACCAGCAGCCACCTGCAAGCGGCCCGTCTGGGAGGGAGGGCTGGGGCCAGCAGAGTGCGGAGCTGAGGGATGGAGGTCCTCGGGAGGGAGGGGCAGGACCTCAGGCATGGACGCTGAGTCCACAGAAGCAGGGCCGCCTCCCCACTGCCAGACACCTCCTGCGGTCGGCAGAGTGGCCCCCAAATGCCCACATCCTAATACCCGGAACCTGTATACATACACATACAGGGTGAAAGCAACTCCGCAGATGAGGTGAGGTTGAGGACCCTGAGATGGGTGATTACCCTGGATTATGGGGTGGACCCTAAATGCAAGCACAAGGGTCCTTAAATGTGGAAGAGAGAACTGGCGGGCGGGGGGCGTCAGTCAGCGGGAGCTGTGGCCACAGGAAAGGCGCACAGATTCTGCACCACGGGCTCTGCAGACAGAGGAAGGGGCCACACGCCAAAGGATGCAGGCGCCCCCAGCAGCTGGAAAAGGCGAGTAACAGCTTCTCTCCCGCAGCCTCCAGAAGGAACCGGCCCTGTGCCACTTTGACTCTGGGCCAGTGAGATCTGTGTTGAACCCCTATCCTACCGCACCCAGAAGGAACCGGCCCTGTGCCGCCTTGACTCTGGCCCAGTGAGGCCCGTGCTGAACCCCTCACCTACTGGACTGTAAGATAATTCATTGGCGCCTTGGAGCCACCGACTTTGTGCCCACTTGTCACCTCAACCCCACGACACTCACCCCTTCGATGCGTCCGTCCCTCTCCACCCCGCCACCACCGCTACCATATTCTCGCTGGACCACTGGATGACCGCAGCTCTCCACCCGCATCCCAAGCTCCCCCACCACAAGGCCATTGCTGACCTGTGCCGTGGGTACTGTTTGGCCTTTGTCCCACCTGCACTCACACGGCTGACCTCTCCCCACTTTTCAAGAGAAAGACCAAACACTCAGCCCTCCAGGCTCCCACGAGGGTGCAAAGCCGGGGTGTAAGACCCCCTGGGTCCCAGACAGGGGGGATTAAAACCTGCACCGCCCTAAGCGGGGCTCCTTCGAGCAACCCCGAGGTGGGTGTAACATCACTCCCTGTCCCGTTAAACGGATGGCTGACGGAAGGAACAGGGTCCGGTCCGTGGGCGAGGGCCAGGGTTTCCAGGCCAGAAGAGACCGTCGTTTTCACCTGACCCCTGTGCCCCTTCCCCCCTCGGCTGCCCTCAAAGGGGCATCAGGAGCTAAGGGAAACACAGACCCGGCCGGAGCGGCCGTGGGTCGACCAGGGGACTCACGCAGAGCAAGGCATACACACCTCTCATCCACGTTGGCAGATCCGAGCACGAGAAGCCTGCCTGGGGCGCCCCGGGACCAGAGGCTCAGCTGAGCGAAGAGGTAGGCAATGACCATCCTCACCCGCGCCTGGACCACAGGAGGGGAACGTCATCCGCGCGGGGCGGGGGCGGGGCACGCGCATGCTAACACCGCCTCCCTGCAGCTCGGGGCAGGGGCTCTCCCAGCAACCTCAGGAGCACAGGGAAGTTTAAGTGACGCAGGAGCTTCCAGCGTCCAGAGGGGCCGGGAGCCTGTGGTCCCCTCACCCACACCGTGGGCTCCCGCACTCAGCCACAGAGATGGAAGGACCAAAGCCCGAGGCCGCGGTGAGACAGGGCTGCAAAGCCAGCGAGGGAGACTGTGGTCCCTCCTGTCACTCCCTGCACTGCTCGGCAAGGTCACCCGCACCCGCAGAAAGGGGACAGAGAGACAGGACAGACCCAGGCAGCTGTAGCCCAGGCCCCCTCTTTCCCTCCACAGACCACACAGGGTCCAGCTCCCCTGCAGCCGCCTGGAAGGTGGGGCTGCGTCTGAGCCGCCCCCCAAAGATGCAGAAACTGCACGCACTTGCACACACGCCACGTTCCCAAGCCCTCACGCCGATGCGCACGCTCTCACGCACACGCACGCACACGCACGCAGACCCCCATCCTTGTCGCAAGGCTGCACACTCAGGGTCTCTAAGGCAGGCTGCTGACCCCAGTGCCGGCTGTCCCCCGGGTTCCCTGCGGCCCCCGAGTGGGGACAACGGCCCCATCTGGGAGGCACACCTGTACGTTCTGCAGGGCCAGGTTCTCCCGGCTGCTTCCTCCGTGAGCTGCAAACGCAGGGCTTTTACCCGTCACCAGGCTGAAGATGCCCATGACGGCCTTCACGGCTGGGTCGATGTTGAGACCGATGTGGTGGCTGGGGAGAGAAAGGGAAGGTGTGCAGACGGCAAAACAAAAACACAGAACTTACCATTTTCGAGTGCCCCATTCAGCAGCATCGAGGACACTGACGACGCCACCACCAGTTCCAGAACTTTCCATCAGCCCAGAAGGAAACCCTGTGCCCACGAGCGGTCTCTCCCCACACCCTCCTCTTCCAGCCCCCGAGGACGCCTGACCCACTGTCTGTCTCTGTGGGTCTGCATGGGCTGGACATTTCAGAGAAATGGAACCACACAGTATCTGTGCTTTGCTGACTGCCTTCTCTCACTCAGGATGGTGCTCTCCAGGCTGATCCATGTCGTAGCCTGTGTCAGCGCTTCGCTCCTTTCTAAGGCTGAATACCGCCCCCTCGTAACCACCTCTTGGTTACCTACTCAGCTGTCGATGGACGTTTGAGCTCTTCTGCCCATTGTGAATACACTGTCACGGACCCAAACGTGTAAATATTGGTTCACGTCCCTGCTTTCACTTCCCTTGGGCGTCTCCCTGGGAGCAGAAGTGCTGCGCGGGGACAGCTTTTAGCTGAGCTCCGCGTACAGAATGGGCAGCCTCTTGTTTTTCCCTTGGAGGCAGAATAAATGGGATGTTCTGAATGGAGCCGAGTCTCCCTGTGTGGCAAGATGCCTTCTCTCCACCTTCCTCAGGCACAGAGGCCTCCAGGTGGAAGAGGGCAGAGGGAGGCTCACGCTCCCGGGAGGGGCGAGGGCCTGCCTGTGCTCCCGGCTGGAGGGGGGTGAGGAGGGAACCCGCTCGCCTCTGGGGTGCTCACTGACCCACAAACGTGGCCTTGCGGGGAGCTGCCCGCCGTCACCGCCACCTGGCCGTGTCCGACGCCACTGACCAGCTACCTTCCGATCTGCTGGGCGAGATCTCTGGCTCTGTTGCACGTCTCCCGGGAGGAGTTCTCACTGGCCATGTAGCAGGTGGTCAGGATGCGGCCGCAGAGCTCCCGGGGGTCCTGGGGGGTGTAGCTGGTCTGGTTCACAATGGTCCGGACGTCGGCCAGCACTTCCTGACCTGAAAACCACCGGACAGAAGCGCACGTGCCGTGTGCCAGGTGCCTGCACCACTTAGTCCCTTCTCCACCGCCCGGGAACCTCGTCAGATCGGCCCCGCGATGCCCGTTTCTCGGCCGCGGACACTGAGGGAATGGCCGATGTCACCGCACAGAGCGACAGGGTGTGAACGTGGGTTTGTTCTTTCCTTGGGGCCACACTGCCGCCACACGGCAGCGACGGGCACCTGTGGCTTGATGGACACAGCCACGTGGGCCCTGGAAGGGACTTTAACGGCCTTGCTGTCCCCAGGCCCTGGGACTCGGGCGCGACGCTGTGACCTCTGAATACGACCTCCACCACGAGGCCCAGGACCTGGGTTTCCCCTCTGCTCCTCCCACAGGCTGACCCCCTGGGACCCGCTCGGGCCCCAGACGTCACCTACTTCCGCGCTTCACAGCCTCGCAGACCTGGTGGCACATGGAGTAGACGATACAGGCGGTGGCCCCGCTGTCCACCCCGCCGCTCAGGGGCAGGAAGAACCCCGCCTGGAACGGGCCGACCAGACGGGGGTGTGAGCAGGGCCTCTGGGAAGCCATGCGCCCCCAGATGCGCCCGGCTCCCCCTGCAAAAATGAGCACCCACAAAATACTCTCCCTGGGGGAGGGGAAAAGATGCCCTGCACGTTCCAGGATGGACTTTCTAGAAGGCAAAGGGACCTCCACTGTGGAGGGTCTAAGGCTGGGTCTCCACGGTGAATTACAACAGACACGCACGATCACGAAAGCGGCAGGAGGCGGGGAGCCTCGTAACTCAGTGTCATCAGACAGGACCCCAAAGACGGAGCCAGAGCTCAGCGGGACCTCTGGGCTCTGTCTAGTGTAGCTGAGGCTCCCGACGGAAGCAGAGCCATGAAATGCTTGCATTAAAAACAAAGTCACCAGCCTGCCGCAGGATCAAACGCAAACCAACTGGGAGAAGCAGAGGGAGGTGGTGAGACACTGATGCCTTACCTGTTGGCTACGTCTTAAAAAATCCCAGAGCCAGCATGCGGGTCCGAGGCTGGGGAACGATGGGAAGCATTAGGATGGGGAACTGCTGACCTGGTCCACAGCTCAACTGGGGGCAGGTGCCAAGGTGGGCGCTGTGCCCGTGAGAGCCGCCAGCACGACGCCCAGGTCTCTGTTTTAAGCACTTCGCGTGAATGATTTCATTTGAAATCTCAAAACAGCCCCAGGGGGCAGATGCTATCATTGGCCCGGTTGTGAAATGGCACAGGAAGGCAAGAACAGCGTCTCTGTGCCCAAGGGCCCAGGGCAAGGAGTGGCAGGGCTGGGTGTGGGCCAGGGGTTCCGGCTGCAGCGTCAAGGGCAGGCTCTGGAGACCAGGACACGCTGGCCCCGCAGCGCCACCTGGCGGTGCAGCAGGGGATGGGGGGTTCCCCCGGGGGGACAACAGGACCACCCCCCCCCAGCTTCCCAAGGGCCCCACCTGATCTCCTCGGCGGGACTGTGGTATTTCCACTCAATGGGCTCAGAGAGCGGCTCCAGCAGGTCCTCGTGGCAGGACAGGGCGAAGTCCACCTTCACGCGGGGGTAGGGGCTCACTCTGCTGGCCTGGGAAGGACAACCCCTCAGCGCTGGTACCCGTACAGGCCCCTGGGATGACTGCAGCCAGTGGGGAACACAGCTCAGAACCCCACTGGGGACCCTTCACGGCCGCCAGGACGGCCAGAACAGAGACGGATGTAGCAAACGCTGGCAGGGATGTGGGGAACCCAGAGCCCTTGCACAGCGCTGGGGGGACGTGAGATGGGCAGTGGCTGAGGACAGCCTGGCAGGGCCTCCTACAGTCAAACAGGGAACCACCACAGGACGCTGCAGTCCAGTCCCAGGTATGTAACAAAGGACACGCAAACACGTCCACACGGACACCCGGGCATACGTCCACAGCAGCACAATTCATCACAGACAGAGTGCAAATGGTCCAGACGTGCACCGACAGACGAATGGACAAACAGCACGTGGTCTAGCCATTCAGTGGAATATTATTCTGCCGTAAAAAGGAATAAAGCACTAACACACGCTACAGCATGGACGAACCACAAAACATTATTCTCAGCGAAAAAAGTCAGACGCAAAAGGCCACATATGATATGATTCCATTTCTATGAAACGTCCAGAATTGGGAAATCCATAGCGACAATGCAGACTGATGGTTGCCGGGGGCCCTGGGGGAGGTGGACGGAGAGTAACAGCTCGTGGGTCCGGGTTTCTTTTGGGTGATGAGAATGTTTTGACGCCGATTGTGGTGATGCTGCTTGACTCCACGAATACACTAAAATCCACCGAACTGTGTGCCGAAATCAGTGAATTGTGTGGTAAGGGAATGACGTCTCAATAAAGCTGTTATTAAAAAAAATTCTGGGTCTTTGATGCGCATCCCACGTGTGTGTCTATAAGCACTTACCGCCAGGTTTCGAGATGAAATCTCTGCCCTGTAGCTTCTGACATCCTCCAAATCCAATGTGGCGGTGAGGACTTCCTGGAGAAGGGAGTTTCAAAGAGAAATCGTGATTTCCTGTTCTGTTTTGTTTTTCACTCACACGTCTAATTTGTTTTCGTAGGTGTGCCAAATGGCACCCGATGAGTTATGCCTTCTAAGGCAGGGACTGGGGGTCCAGGGAGAGGGGACAGCCAGTGGTGCTGCCGACCCAAAGCCCTTTCCTCTTGTCGTTGCCACGGGAACGTCCACGGAATTGCCGGTGATTCGTTAATCACGGCACGGGACACAATCCTGTCAATAAATGTCTGCTGGGGCTTCTGAGACAGCTTCTTAAAAAGACACACGAGGAGCAAGGGCCCCTCTTCTGCCTTTGAACGGGGCTGCATGAAGATGCATGGCTGGAGCTCCTGCAGCCATCCTGTGACCAAGAGGCAACTGAAAATGAAGCCCACACAGAGGAAGGCCCAGATGGAGAGTGATGGAGGGGTGGAGCCAGAGCCCCGGCAGTCATCGCGTTGGGATCCTGGCCTGGACGTGCTGCCTGTGCTCTAGGAGGTGACGCTTCATTCCTTCGAACCCAGATGAGACGGGGGTTCTGCCACTTGCAACAAATTACAGAAAAGGGAAAAGTTTTAACTCATAGACGTTACTCCTTCCCTTATGAAGAAAAACACACTAATCAAATTATATTGTGAGGACATTGTCTCATACACACAGGTGCAGGACAGCAAGAACTGCTTCTGGGCACCACTGGGGGACACAGGGTGACTGGGCCCCCGCTCCTGCCGCTGGGCTGTGGACAGCTACCTGTGTCAGCAGTGGGCCTCACCCAAGCTGGAAACACCCGTGAAGAGACAGAGAGTAAAGAGCTGCCGCGTCCTTTGGTTCTCCTGTCATTTCCCAAGTGACGGGTCACTGAAGCCGCCGGGCTGCCTTGACAAAGCCACAGAAAGTGAGAAGACGCCGGAGGAGTGAACCCTTCCTGGGAAGAAGGCTCCAGTCCACTTTCCCCAGAACTCGGTTAGCCTTGCACAAAGGCTCGATCGAGGCTGTGAGAAGCATGTGCCCTCGAGAAGGTCAGCTGACCACGGAGGAGGTGGCAGGACAGAAGGGCACTGCCCTGGCCGCAGGGCAGTGATGCCACCTCTGTCCCCAACACTCAGGCAAAATCAGAGAATTCTGGCTCGAAAGCCCCCTCCAGGGGGCGGGAGCCAACGGTCCCCAGGTTTCTGTCTGGCGAAGAATCGCCTGTGTGCTTGCTGAAATGGGGGCTCCTTGGGGGGCCTGGACGGGGTCCAGAACCTGTAGCGACCTGCAGGCCTGCTCATCCTGCAGCATGTGACCCCCCCCCCCCAAACCCCCTGCCGGTGAATCCTGCCACCAGGTGCCTGAGGCTCTGACGTTTGGCTTAGTGCTTTGGCCGAACCGACGTGCACTGAAGCATGTTTGGAGGAGATGAACACCTAGCCGTCTGCATGGCCTTCATCTTCCCCTCCAACGCCCTTCCGTCTTTAACATGGTTAATACTGAACAACAGGACGGCTTTGGGGACGCAGCCACTTGGAAAGCAAGGTCTGAGGGACCACGATCAGGACGACTTTTGCAGGGAGACGGAGTGTTTCCGCGGCCGGGGCCCAGACTGCCAAACCTTGGGCTTCCCTCTGGGCAAGAAAACACCATGGGATTCTTTTCAAAGTTCCTTTCCTCGGCCCATTTTGAAACCGAAGTTTGGTTTCATAACCACTTCCTTGCCAACAACCCCAAGGAGACTGCGGAAGGCATGAAACATCACCTCATCTGCGTGGATGCCAAGGAGATGAAGCGACAGAAGTTACAACAGAGGGTCCTGGAGACTTTCTTATTCCGTGACACCGCTTGCCTTTTGCTCCGGCAGAGCAATCCCCGGAGACTTTTTTTTTTTTTTTTTTTTGCTACCACCTGCCTCTGTGAGTGAGCGTTTCCAACATTTGTTTCCAAAAAAAACCCAAGTTGGATCCAAAGACAAGATGTGCGATGCCATGTGAAACCTGTACTGACCGTCTGAGCCCAGTAACAGTGACCCTTCCCGGCAGCACTGAAAGTTACGCTGTGTTGTGTTTGCGGAATTGGAATCTATTCCCATTTTTGGGGCAGTAAAAGCCATTTTCCTTCTTGGGTGCTTAAAAAAAAAAAAAAAAAGAAAACCAACAGGGAGAGCCACACGATTCTCTACAAGCACCTTTTCATCTCGTCTTATTCTCTCTGTAAAGGAAACTAATGTCCAATCACATGGGAAAGCTCTGTACTCACGTTAATGTGTTTTCAGAAGCAGAGGGTGTGCAGTTTTCATATTTGTGGCTCCAGTGAGGTTACGACAACGTTGGGGGGACGTGCCCCCCCGCGCCCCCAGCTGGTCATCAGTCCAGTGAGACCAGGGCGCCCCCCAGAATGAGGAGGGTGGGGGTCTCCAATGCTGCTTCCAGAACCCGCGGGGCAGGGCCCACAGGGAACGTGTGCTGTCTTGATTTCTGGGGAAAACCCCCTAATGGCCCACCTGCAAGCCCCCTCCTGGATCCGCCCCCACGGACGGGCTCCGCTCTCATCACGGGGACCAGGCGCAGTGCCTGCTCATTCCTGAGGACTGGCTCCAGTTCCCCGCCAGCCCCGGCTGTGGGATTCTTCAAACAAGCCCATCACATCCTCCCGGGAACCGGGGGTCACCCCTCTTGTCACTACAAAGCCCGCTCCTGCAGCTCCTGGCCTCTCCCTCAGCTCCAAGGGCAGCCTTGGGGGGACCCTGCAGGGCACGTGGGGCTGATAAACTGCTGGGGATCCCATCCGTCCAGCGTGCTGTGCGGGCGGTCCCCGTAACCTCAGGGTGAGAATCCCTCCCGAACCAAGGAGGTGAAGAGGAAGCAATCAAAACCAGCAGGACCCGCCATGGGGCCACATCAGACCCCCCGTCATGGGGGAGAACAGAGAACACGGCCCCTGAACCAGAGACCCTCCCGTCATCCCACGCGGGCTGGTTCGTACCACGTCGTCCAGAGAGAACTGGGACCCCTGGGCAAAGATGCTGCCGTTCACGGCTATCAGGGCACAGCCGTCGTAGTACAGCCGGTCCCCGTCACAGCCCTTCTGATTGGCCAGCAAGTAAATCCCGCCGTTCTGGAAAATGCAGGGGACGGCAACGGTCAACTGTGGTCCGTCACCTTCACCCTCCTCCGGCCCAAACACACGAAGCTTCAGACGCCCCTGCGACTGTGTCATAATTAGCCCCCCCACCCCAGCAAGAAAATGTGCGCCTCCAGGGAACGTCCGCAGCTATGGTGCTCTCGGCCTTCCAAGGTACCAGGCATCACACGAATCATTCATTCTCGCCTCCCAACTACCCTTCAAGGCAGGCGCTGTCACCTCCACCAGACAGCAGGAGAGATGCAGCTTCAGAGAAGACAAACCCCCCCAGGTCACGAAGCCGAGACTCTGTCCCAGGAAAGAGCAAACACGGCCCCTGGTGTCACGCTGCCAGCAAGAGGGGCAAACTCGTGGGCGTTCCCCGTGCCTTGCTGTGGTGCCAACGGGCATCCTGGTTCCCGGTCACCATGTCACTTGTCCTGAGACCAGTATGATGGTCAAGAGCCCAGGAACCGGATGGCTGGGGTGTGAGCCCAGGGGCCACTTGACTGCCATGTACCGAGTGTCCTGCTCCAAAGAGCAGAGGCGTCAACAGCACCTGGCCCGTAGGGCAGTTTTGAGGGTTAAATGAGGTCAGGCAAGCGGGGCCCGGGAAGGGGCGTCACGCACACCGATCGGCTGCGGCTGTAACCAGAAGCACCGAGCATCCCCACGCTCAGGCCCCTCCCAGCGCTGGGTGCTGGGGTCACAAGCGTGAGGCAGACACGCTCCAGCATCCCCGCCGCCACCTACCTTGGTGGTGGCCATGGTCACCAGGTCCACCCGGGCGTGGGCTTTGCGCAGCATGTGGTGGCTGCCTGAGGCATTGGTGAAGATCTCCACGCCGTCCAGGCCCATGTCCACGTGTGGGCTGTGGGCAGGGGAGGGCAAAGAGACCGGTGTCCCCAACCCACCCTCCCAGCCCCGCAGCTCCCAGGGCATCTCCCCAGCCCCAGGCCATGACACCAGGAAGGCTGCAAACCTCCAATCCTCCGGGGCCCAGCGAGGATGGGATCTATGGCGCAGAGGGCAAGGCTGACCTGTGGGGTGTCCAGAGTTCCTCGCAGACCTCACTCCCGATGCACGTGTCCCGGGTGGAGAGGACAGCATCCCCAAAGGGCACAGTTTCCTGGGTTGGGAGACCAGAGCGCTTGAGACCCCTTGGCCATCCCGTCTGGGCCAGGTACTGAACCAGGACGCCAGATGTGACGCATGAGACTTGCATGAAGGCCACGATTTTGTTTCAAGTACTAATGAATCCTTCCTCGACCCGGAGCGTTCCCAGCCCAGGGGCCAGCAGGCAGCTCCTCCGCTGACCCAAGGGCCTCAGTCACACCTGGAAGCCAAGCTGAGCTGCCACAAGCTTGAGTGTGGCTGCCGCTAACTGTGACTCAGTTCCTGAAACTTCCACGGGCCCAGACGGCCAGCGGCAACAGCATCGGCTGGGTGCTCTTCTGACATCATCTGTGCTCCTGGGGGTCCCATCCCCATGTCAGAAACGAACGGACTGAGCTCTTACAAAGTTCACGCCAGCCGACGGGTCATCCAGCCCCTGAACGGCAGGGCTGGGGCAGGACGCAGGGTCCCTGCGTTCCTAGGAGCTACGTTCGTGTCCCCCGAGGGGTGGGAGCTTCCAGGGCAGGGACGGAGCTGCCCCTGAGGCCGCCGCACCGGTCTGAGCAGTCACCGAGATGAGCAAGTGCTGACAGGATCACCCGGGCGTGGGGCCCACCTTGGCCTCCTCTCTCGGGGACCAAGTTTCAGCTGCGTTGCCATTTCACTGAGCCAAAAAATCACCCTGGCGGGCCTGGACCGCATCCCAGCACTCTTGGTTGGGTCCCCTGACGTGTGTGTTAGTGGGTTCAACTCCCTTTATCACCAAGGGCAAGAACCGAGGGGCAGGCCTGGCATTTTCTGTTCTGACGCTTCTTGCCACGGACACAGCCCTCAGCCAGGACCCCGAGCTGGCCGTCCCGGGACCCCTGCACACCCTGCAACGGGTGCCTCGCATTCCTTATCACAGGGTTAGGGCTGGGATCCTGACCCCATCTTCCTGTGACAAGACCAGGGCTCGGGGCAACAGGGTGATAAGCAAGGCATGCAGGGGGGCTCTCAGTGACGGGCCCCTGACCTGAATTATCCAGGTTACAGCAGTTACGGGGCTGGTTTGCCCTGTTTCTTGAAAACTCCCCTGAACTTTAATCCACTTGCACCCAGGGCCAATTTCTGCAACTTGCTCTCAACCAGGGACACCAAGCAGCGTCCTTCCACCTGCAGGCGGCCCCCACGCTGGTTTAGGGGGTCACCTGGTATGTTTTCTAGGATATCAAAGGGTCCTAGAAGAATGAAAGGGAGGATTTCTCGCAGCAGGGGGACTGCTGCTGAAATGCTTGTTTCACACACACACACACACACACACACACACTCACTGTGTCTGGATCACGATGCACTTAAATTGTTCCCATTGCTGCAATTCACGGTCAGAAAAGTTTCCAGGTCACATGGGAGGCGACCAGACCTGGCTGAGAGCCCCTGTCCCCAGCCTCAGCTGTGCCCAGCCCTGACTGCCTCGCAGGGGGCACCAACCCAAGCTGGCCCCCCAGACATCCTCTCTTAGGGATCAGAACCGGTGCCAGTGACTTAATCTGGCTCCCGAGCAGCGGTGATCTTGGCCCAAGGGCCAGGGAAGTGAGAGGCAGGCGGAGACCCCTGGCATAAAGAGGAAAGGGGTCTGGGGGCTGGTGGATCGGGGAGAAGGGCACTCCTGTCCCACCCCCCAGATCCATCCCCGAGGTCCAGATGCGTCCCTGCTGACCTGCTCCACTGCGGAGGTTCAGTGTGTCTCCATGAGCCACCTTGAGCGCAACAGTGAGGGGTGCAGAGAATTGGGTGTCATGGGCTAAACCGTGTCCCCGAAATTCATGTGCGGAAGCCCTAAGCCCCAGCACCTCAGATGTGGCTGTGTTTAGAGATGGGGATCTTTAAAGAGCTGATTAAGGTAAAATGAGGTCACTAGGGTGGGGCCCTAATCCAATGTGACTGGTGTCCTTATGAGAAGAGGAGAAAAGCACACAGACACACACAGAGGGACGACCCCGTGAGGACACAGGGAGGAGACGGCCGTCTACACGCCAGGGAGAGAGGCCTCAGGAGGACCCAGCCCTGCCCACACCTGGATCTCAGATTCCAGCCTCCAGGACTGGAGACAGTGACTGTCTGCTGTTTAAGCCGCCCCGGCTGTGGTGCCTGGTTATGGTGGCCTAAACAAACTGAAACATTTGGCAACCAGAATGGAAACTCAAGCAGGACCAGAGAGATCAGGGCCCCCCGAAACACCCGCTCTGTGCCCCTGGCTCTCAACGCCCTGCAGGAAGTGGACAGCACCAGGTCCCAGCTGTCCCACCGCAGCAGCTTCCAGGACGAAGGGGATGGTCGAGGTCCCCAGATAAGGCTGCAAAGTCAAAGCTCTTCAGGCCTGGCCAGCCAGGTGCAAAAGATAAGACAGGACAAGACAGATTTCCGATGCTGAGTTTTCACAGAATGAACAGGCAGCCAAGGAAAGTCCTTCATGAGTTTTATAACTAGAAACCCTCCAAACCCGGCTTCTTGAGCAGTCCCTAAGCCCGAGCCCCAGCCCAGCAGGGAACAGCCGGCCGGCCGAGGTGGGGCAGGAACCCCTTCCCCCAGGCTCCCCTGAGCCCTCTACCCCGTTGAGTGAGCCAGAGGAGAGGAGAGGGCAGGGACAGGACAGGCATGACACAGGGGAAAGGAGACGCCCACCGTCCCCCCAGCTCTGCTCCCGGGACCCTCCCCACTTGTTACAGACATCACCCCTTTGTCTGTGCTCCTTACACGGGCCATGGTGATGCCCGTTACTTTGACCCGACGGGTCTTGCCCCCACGGCCCACCCCAGAGCGACGTCTGACCGAGAACGGGTTTTCTTCTCCAAGACTCACCTGCTTTGTCAGGTCCTGTATCATCCGGGGGAGAAAATATTCCTCTGTTTGCCTGGAAAGGAAACCACCACAGATGTGAGAAGGACCATCCGGGAAATACGCAGAACGGCACCCAGACGCAGAGCAAAACGAGAGCTTGGAACGGATGAGCTGGCAAAGGAACCATCAATTTAAGGCAAAAAGGCAAGTATAAGCCTGCGCGATGAGGCTCCCAGGCCACGTGACAGCGAGACGCTGGGTGCTCTCCTACCATCGGCCTGGCTTCCCCACCCTTTTGTAACTGACCAGGACACCATGGGGGCCTTCCTGGGACAGGCCTTCCCCCATAGCCTCTGCGTTAGCTCCTCTCTGAAGTACCTAGATAACAGTAGTTGATGCCCATTTCCTGAGTTGTTTTACAGATGTGAACACCCCCCACCACCACCGCCAAATGGAAGAACTACTCAGTGACCGTGAACACGTGGCCCCAGGTCTCCTGGAGCCTAAGGACTGATCACATTCACCCCGTGACACCACCCTGCTGCCTCACCGTCAGCCAATCAGAGGACTGTGCACGAACTGATCGCGTACCCTGCAACACCCTCCTCTCCTGGCCTTTAAAAACGCTTTGTCAGAACCCTTCGGGGAGCTTGAGACTTCTCGGGGCCTGGGCCACCTCGTCTCCTTGCGCGGCCCTGCAGAAAACCTCTCTCTGCTCCGAACTCTGACGTTTCAGTTTGCTTGGCCTCGCTATGCCTCGGGCACACACTTGTGTTAACACTTTCACGCGCGGCATCGGAGAGGCATGTCACGGCGATTATCTGAAAAGAGGTCGTATTTCCCCACGGAGACATCCAGGTGGAACTCCTGTTCAAGGGTCCTGAATCAAAATGATCACACCACATGAACCCAACGTACGGTGACAAACGGATATCATCACTGAAGTAATAAAATAACGTCCCAGTTTGTATGAGCTGGACACAGAGTTTAATACACAACTTCAGTACAAGCCGTCCCACGGTCTACATGAAAAGGTAGAATTCGAACAATAGATGGTTTCCAAATCTGACCTCAGATAGGCTGTTACCAGATGCACCATTGAGACATTTAATTAACTAGATTTCTTTTTGCTTTCTTGGAATTCACAAGAACCTTCTGGGAGATTTTCGTGGCTTTTACTTAAGTAAATTTTAAAAGCAGAGAAATTGAGAGGACAATGCTGTTTCTCCCTCGCTAATGAAGGGAAAAGAAACTGTAGACGTCCTCTGACCCCCGAGCTGCCTTGGCATCCCATAATGAGTTCGCCATCGGTAGGCTCGGTGATGGCGGTGCCGCTGCGTCACAATTTGTTTTAGAGGGAAGAGCCGCCCCAAGGTTTCTCCCTTCACCCTCGCCTCTCCCCTCAATTTGCACGAAGATCCATTCAGAACCAGATGCAGGCGAGCCCACCAGGGAACGACGCAGGTTCCCCTTTGCTCCTCCCCACGCCCTGCTCCAAAGCCAGCCTACACCTAGCGGATGGCTCATGAGGTCCGCACAGTTCATTAAAGAACCAGAGTACCGACAGTAAACCCTCCGGATCGGCAGTGAGTCATTCCGAGCTGGCTTCACGCTGGCCCGACCCATCTTTCCAGCTGCCTCCACACCGGAGCCCCTCCTGCTCTGCACAGCTCCTCTGATGGGCTGTTCTTCTTCCTCAGCGAACATCCCCTGGAGAAACCCTAGCAGCATATTTCTGCCGAGAAACCACTCCTGGCCATGCTAATTTCAAGTCTTTTCTGGCCCTCTGGGAGCTACAAGAGTCCCCTCGACACCCCCGCCCCCCAACACCCCCGTCTTGCTGGGCTCAGATTTGGGGCATCCACCTAAGAATCTAATGAAAGTGAACCTAGATTCTTAAGTTCTCTGCAGTCAAGAACTGGGCCTTTTTTCTGTTTTCCTACAAAAGCCTGAAATAGCATCTTGAAGCTGTGACGGACTCATTACTAAAGTAGGGACACAGTGACAGAACCATTTTATTGTCACCATTTTGGCACAACTCCCGAAGGGTAAAAACTCTGTTTTAGTTTTTTAACTGTACCAGAATGAAAGCTTCTGGTTCCAGCTCAGTATCCACTGCCACCGTTTCTACAGGCACCATTAAATGAGTGATGGTCTGAAAGGATTCAACATTTCAACATTAGAAATGGAGGGAAAAAAAGTGAACTAGAGATCTACGCTGGCATAGAGTTAGAGACAACAGAAGCCAATGCAAGATAGCAAAGAAAATCAGACAATAGAAAATAAAAAGTGAGCTCAAAACTAAGAAAATAATTTGAAAAATTAAAACATTTGAAGATATGAAAACATATTAGGTGCATCAAAGAATAGAACAGAGAGGGAACCCTTGGGTACTGTTGGTGGGAATGTAAGTTGGTACAGCCACTGTGGAAAAGAGTATGGACGTTCCTCAAAAAACTAAAAATAGAGCTACCATATGATCCAGCAATCCCAATCCCGGGCATATATCAGAAGAAAACAAAGACGTAATTTGAAAAGTTAAATGCACCCCAATGTTCATAGCAGCACATTTACAGTAGCCAAGACATGGAAGCAACCTGTGTCCACAACAGATGAACGGATAAAGAACATGTGATACGTATACACAATGGAATACTACTCAGCCATGAAAAAGAATGAAATGTTGCCATTTGCGACGTTGTGTATGGACTTGGAGGGCATTATGCTTTGTGAAATAAGTCACATAGAGAAAGATAAACACTGTATGATATCACTTACATGTGGAATCTAAAAAATAAAACTACTGAATATGACAAAAAAGAAACAGACTCACAGACATAGAGAACAAACTAGTGGTTACCAGTGGGAAGAGGGAAGCTTGTTTCAGAAGCTGATCACAGGAATCTCTCTTTGGATGAAAATCAGAGGCCCCATGACCTGCAACCAGGGATTATACATACTAAAAAAGTCATCATTTCGGGCTTCCCTGGTGGCGCAGTGGTTGAGAGTCCGCCTGCCGATGCAGGAGACACGGGTTCGTGCCCCGGTCTGGGAAGATCCCACGTGCCGCGGAGCGGCTGGGCCCGTGAGCCATGGCCGCTGAGTCTGCGTGTCCGGAGCCTGTGCTCCGCAACGGGAGAGGCCGCAACAGTGAGAGGCCCGCGTATCACAACAACAACAACAACAACAAAAAGTCATCATTTAAAGGACTCTGTCTCCAACTTAGATGAAAGGACCCTTACCAGGTATTCATAAGTAGCTCATAAGCATAGTGAAACAAGGGAACTGACTCTTGGGTTCATATTTCCCACTTACGAGGGGTCTCTGCATCAGACTGGTCTACAGAAAGGACTGCTGAGCCAAACAACAGCCACCCCAGGATGAGAAGAAGACAGCAGTTGTAGACAGCTGGCCCAAGAATCTGGACCAGACCCGTTCTACTAATTCAATTTACTGTTTACCAAATATCTGTCTCCCCTATCAACATTGAAGTTATTGTTTTACTTCTAACCATACCTTTGCCCCCAAAGTTCAGATGGAAAGAAAATTCTCTAGTGAAGTTGTCACAGAGTATACGTACTCATGACAGGTACCAGTGCTTGCTTTAAGTCTACTGCTAAAAGCACGTGTAAAATGTTTCCTTGACAATTCAGTATAATTGATAAAATGTATAGCCTATAAAAGGTTTCCTGGCTAGCATACTTCTGTGCTTGTTCACTGCGTCTGATTAGTTTCCCCAACATGGATAACTAGGCACATATATCTGTTTATATCTATATCAAGCTGGCCTAGCACTGAGTGATATGATGGACCCGTAGCAGGCAGCAACCGCCCTGGCATCGAGGGACAAATATTTTGATCATAAATGCTTTCTATCAAAAGATCTGCAGTCAAAAGGGGAAGATGATGGAGGACATCTTCACATGTTGAGGTGTGGGGAAGTCATTCTGGCTTACACATGGTTTAACTTAAACTTTATACTAACCAGAACGACCTGTTTTGTGGCCTATCAAACATGCATTGTACGTCTGCTTTAACCACTGAGGAAAAGAGTGGATTCAAAAATCAAAATAGAGTAACTGTGGTTCAGGCATCCAAAACAGAGCTGGATGGCCATGGTGGGTGTGGTTTCAGACATGCCCCAGGATCACTGAGAACTTGAATTTTCTGAACTGTATCGGACTCAAGGACACCACCAGCTGTTCTCAAAACAGTATCTGCTAGCTGCCAATTGCAAACTTACGTCCTCAAGGTCTCCTCTTGTAACTACGAAATCTTTTACTTCAGGAACAGCAGCAAACGAGACAGCTGAAGCCATAGCTTCCCAGCAGAGGCTCTCGATCCTCTAGCCAGAAGGCTCCTGGACAATAAAGTTGCTTTAGGTTACATTTTAACAGAAAAAGGGGGCGTGTATGTAGTGGCCAAGAGTTCCTGCTACGTATGTACTAATAGCACCTCAGAAGTTAAAACCTGTTTAGAGAAAATCAGACAAAAGGCAGCTTGGCTCCAACAAATGTCATCCCCAAAACCTGGATTTGATCCCTTAAGAAATATCTTCTAATGGATCCCAGCAAGAATAAGGTCTATGCTTGAGGGACTGGTTAATATCATTTTGTGTTTGCTAGGATTTATATCCCTTTTTGTCATAACTCTCTGCTTGCTGTTTGTCTTGTATCCTTAAGCCCAAAGTCTTGGCCTCCTCTTGGGATTTGTGAGTATTTGAAATCAAATTCGAAACAGTTTCGTTTGTCAAAGCTTCGTTAGGCCTACATCCCTCTTCAGCAGGAAGCAGCCAGAGTGGTCATGGCCCCCTTCCCTCAAGACTGAGGAATGTTTAGAAGGTTGGGGGGCCTGAAACCATGCCCCCTAGAGTTAACAGAGTTAACAGAAGCTGACGGCTAAAAGGAATTCTTGAGGTTGTCTCGCAGAGCAGCAGACTGGGGAACAGCTTGTTAAAACCCCTCTGCTTGTAAACCGCCTTTACTGAGGTAGCTCACTTTAGTTATTGTTTTCTTTCTTTCTTTTTTTCCTCTCTTTAATTGAATACGTTCCCAGCTTCGTGTAGCCCAGTTGTTTTACAAGAACGTGGAGGTTGGCTCATCGGTTACCAGGGAAACCAGCAAAGGGGCATGTCCCTCACCGCCCCTTTGATAAACTGTCATAGATAGTTCTGATCTAAAGATTAGCACAGTCGTCACTAGCTGGGGCCAGGGGGCAAGTATGTAGGCATTTACTGATTAGGCTCTATGACTAAGAGGGAAGGTGAGTCAGGTGAGCAGGGTGTAGGTGAGGCGGGGACTGGTCCAGCGGGGATGTACAGAGAGCCAGAGGGCAGCCACCTTGGGTGGCCTGAATGCACAGTTGCAAACCTGAGCATCTCGGCATTTGGTTTGCTGCACGTTGGACAAAGGGGTGTGTCCACAGCAACAGACTTGTGATTGGCAGTTCAGTGGGGCTGAGCCCTGAACCTGTGGGGTCAGACACTACCTCCAGGTAGACAGTATCAGCACTGAGTTCATTGCCTGGTGGTGGTAGAATCATAGAAAGCTACTGGGTGCTGAGTTTCAGCAAATGAGTGACTGACAGGGGAAGACAGTCATCTAGGAGGCTGAGCAAACCCAGGAGGGAAGGGAAGTCCCAGAGAACTGTGACAGGGAGGGGGTGCCGGCTGTGCAGCCAGCCTGGGGGACAATAAGCAGACTGGGGCAGGAAGTGCCTGTCTGTCTGTGGGAGGGGTGTTGGGCGAGAACAGAGATTGAAAGCAAAGGAACTTGACACTGGTCGACTCCAGGCAGGAGAAATGGGCGAAGAAACACGGATTCAGAACACAATCTGCGGCTCAGCTGTGAACGCGGATATCGGCCGATCGTGAAACACTGAGCTGTGACTGGTTAGAGAGAAACAGCAAGCCCAAAATGGAGTCATCTGCCCCAAGACAGGAAACCAAGACTTCACTGCAGTTTCAACCTCTGAGAACAGTCAGTCTGACGTCCTGCTCACACTGGGGAGGCAGGCTCTGCACGACGAAGACCCTGCTGTTACTGTTCACAAGGGCCAAGACATGGAAACAACCTAAATGTCCATCGACAGATGAACGGATAAAGAAGAGGTAGTGTGTGTATGCAATGGAGTATTACTCAGCCCTAAAAAAGAATGAAATGATGCCATTTGCAGCAACATGGGTGGACCTAGAGGTGATCCTACAACATGGATGGACCTAGAGGTGATCCTACAACATGGGTGGACCCAGAGGTGATCCTACTAAGTGAAGTAAGTCAGACAGAGAGAGACAAATACCATGTGACATCACTTACATGTGGAGTCTAAAATATGACACAGATGAACTTACCTACGAAAGGGAAGCAGACTCACAGACATACAGAACAGACTTGTGATTGCCAAGGGGGCGGGAAGGATTGGGATTTGGGATTAGCAAATTAGACTATTACATACAGAATGGATAAACAACAAGGTCCTACTATATAGCACAGGGAACTATATTCAATATCCTGTGATAAACCATAATGGAAAAGAGTATTTAAAAAATGTAGAGATATATATATAACGGAATTACTTTGCTGTACAGCAGATATTAACACAACACTGTAAATCAACTATACATCAACTAAAAAAAAAAAAAAAAGACCCTGCTTGCTGTGTCCTCCGTATCAGAGGAAGGCCTGGCCTGAAACTTTTCTCTCGCTAATACCTTCTTGTCCTGTCCTTCTTCTGACTATAAAAACCTTCCATTGTGTACAGCCCCTTCTATTTACTAGCGGGAGGCTGCCCAGTTCCTGAATCATTGAATAAAGCCAATTAGATCATCAAATTCACTCAGATGAATATTTGTTTTTTTAAACAAACTTAACCAGAAAACTGTGAAGTGCCCATGTCAGGAAGAGGCGGTCAGAGAAGCTAACAGTGAGGCTGCATCGTGTGCCAAACCCTGTCCTTCCAGAGCAGGAGGCCACGAAATACCAATGTCTGCACGAGTTAGAAATACCAAGGCGGGGCTTCCCTGGTGGCGCAGTGGTTGAGAGTCCGCCTGCCGATGCAGGGGACACGCGTTCGAGCCCTGGTCTGGGAGGATCCCACATGCCGCGGAGCAACTAGCCCCGTGAGCCACAACTACTGAGCCTGCGCGTCTGGAGCCTGTGCTCCACAACGAGAGAGGCCATGATAGTGAGAGGCCCACGCATCGTGATGAAGAGTGGCCCCCGCTCGCCACAACTAGAGAAAGCCCTCGCACAGAAACGAAGACCCAACACAGCCAAAAAAATTAATTAATTAAAAAAAAAAGAAAAAAAAGAAAGAAATACCAAGGCGGAACCCAGAGGCTGCAGGAGAAAGGAGAAAAATGGAAAATGGAAATGGACAGCTATGGGGAGCAGGGCTCGGAGACAGGGCAGATTGGGGGCGCGGGTTGTGTATTTCTTTTTTGTTATCAAGCTTATAGAATTATTTATGAATTACAAAACCATATTATTATATAAAAGGGCAAACTAGTTGTACTCTGTATAAAGGAACAAACCATTGGACGAATCTCAAAAGCATCATGTTAAGCTAAAGAAACCGTTTCCAAAGGAATGTACATGGTGTGACTCCATTTGTATGAAATCTAAGAAAGGAGAAGACTAACCTTGGGGGCATCACCTGGAAAGGGGCAGGGGTGCCGTGGACATGGCTCTATCTTCTTTAGGGTGTGATTGCACGAATGCACACAACTGTCAAAAAAGAAAGCTCCTAAAATCTGCATATCTTATTGCATGTTATTTATGCCTCACTAAAAAAGTGTAAAAGTAAACACTATTTGATACAACATTCCCAACTGTAAAGAGAAGTTCTGTCATATTATTACTTGATATTACATGATTTTTATAATATTTAAAGCATTCAGAGCACAGAAAAAAATGTTTTTAACTAACATAACACTGGCATATAAATTTAGAGAAGAGAGGGGCTTCCCTGGTGGCGCGGTGGTTGAGAGTCCGCCTGCAGATGCAGGGGACATGGGTTCGTGCCCCTGTCTGGGAAGATCCCACATGCCGCGGAGCGGCTGGGCCCGTGAGCCATGGCCGCTGAGCCTGGGCGTCCGGAGCCTGTGCTCTGCAGCGGGAGAGGCCACAGCAGTGAGAGGCCCGCGTACCGCAAAAAAAAAAAAAAAAATTTAGGGAAGAGAGGGAAATCCTGAATAGATACTAGCAAACGGAAACAAAGTTTAACATTCCACATCCATTTGGAGCTTATAAAGACATGCAAAGACTTACCATGTTCATCTCAACATATGCTAAGAAGAAATTTGATAAATTCAACAACCATTCTCAATTAATTTTAAATCTCCAAAGTAAAAATAACTAAGGATGGATATAAATCTGAAACCAAATCAGAAACAGGAAGAGCTTTCCAAGTCAAGTTGGGAAAAAGACAAAAATGCCTGTTATCAAGGACGTTTGTTCTAGAAATGATCTAGAATATTGTTCTGGAAACGCTGGCCAAGAAAAGTAGTTTCGAAAATGAACTGAGGGATGTAAATATTAGAAAGAAGTAAAATTAGTTTTCTATTATAGAATTTCGACCTGAAAAAAAAACAAACTAAGAAAATCAATAGAATAACTACTAGACCCAATAAGAGAATGTAGTAAGGTGGCCAATTACAAAAGCAACACACAAAATCTCAAGTTTTCCTACATAAAATTCCATTTGTAATAGCAGCAACAATAAATAGACAGGAATAACTCTAAGAAGAATATAGGGCAGGGGTTCTCAACTGGGGATGATTCTGTCCTCAGGGGACACTTGGCCATGTCTGAAGATATTTTAAATTGTCACAAATGGACGTGTCTATCAGTGGAGGCCAGGGATGCCGCTATACACCTTTCCATGCCTAGGACAGGCCCCCACGACAAGAATGGTCCAGCCTAAAGCAACGGGGCTGGAGCTGGGAAACTGTGATATACAGGATCAGATGTACAATGACGGAGGATGGGTGACTGATGACTGAGTTTCATGTGGTCTCTGATAAGTGGGCTATAAATTAATCGGCAGGGTCAAACCAGCTATAGCTAAGCGACAGGTACTGCGGGGCAGGGACTCTGCCCGGAATCCTTGTCTATCTCCCCCACGACCTGCACAAGCTACGCGCAGGAAGACGCTTCACAAGCGCTCAAGGAGCAGTCACAGACCTGGCTCCCGGCATCGGGCAGCGACTCACCGGCTCCGGGACCACGGGGTGAACCAGCGCAGCTCCCGGTAGTTGCCTTCGTTGGCCAAGGCCATTTTGGGTCTGATGAGCAGGATCTTCCTACAGGCAGGGGGGCAAGGCCACGCCTGAGATGAACACGACCCGACGAGAAGCAGCTGCCGGTCCGTCCACCCCGACAGTCGATGGGCACAGGGCAGCTAAGACCCGGCAGGGGGGCGAGGGGACATGACAAGGCCTCTCTCCCTGGACTGACCTCCCAGCAGTGGGGCCGTGTGTCCCCACACCCAACCCCGTGGCCTCTCTCTTTCTAATACCTGAAGGTGTCCGTGGTGGTGGAGACCAGGAGCAGTGCCACTCGAGTCACCTGCCTGGTACACCAGCCCCCACTAAGGTAGTTCCGGAAGAAGCCTCCCTGCACAGGGCCCCCAGGGACCGTGCCCCAGGGCACTGGCACGAGTGCCCGCAGGCCCCTAGAGCTCAGCGGAGGCAGGCAGGTCACTGCTCCCGGCGGTCACCTACCTGTTGAGAAAGATCACCCTGCAGTTGTAGCGGACGTTTCGGTGCATCACGGGCCTGTGGAGAGAGGGGACCACGCGCTTGTTGGCAAAGAGCAGAGCTATGTGTCTGCTTGGGCCTGTGGAGAGAGGGGACCACGCGCTCGCTGGCAAAGAGCAGAGCTGTGTGTCTGCTTGGGCCTGCGGAGAGAGGGGACGCGCGCACTTGTTGGCGAAGAGCAGAGCGATGTGTCTGCTTCGATGTGAAGCTTCTCCGTCCTTTGTGAGAATCAGAAGGCTCCCCTGTGGCTTTCTCAAGCCAAAGTTAACAACAAGCCCAAGTGTTTCTGCCACAGCATAGGCCCTAAGTGGGAGAGCGTCTTCTAAATAGAGCACCAGGTCCCTCCCCGCTCAGGGCTCCTCCTCTCCTCCTGGAAGGTTCTCGGACCTTCCAGTGGCTCCCTCCCTCCCCTTCTCACACCCCTGCTGTCACATCACCTCTTCGTCCCCTGCTGGCCTCAGGCACTAGCCCCTGTGCCTCCCCAATTCTTCCTCCCGGCACCTCTCCTGACCCGAACACCCCCCACCCCAGAATGCAGGCTGCAGGGCAGGGGCAGCGGGTCCGAGGGGCCGGGGCTGGGGTGGGGAGTGGTGGGCCCTGAGCAGATCTACTCACCCCTCTGTCTGGACCCTTCTCAGGATAGACATTGTGCTTTACATCTCCTCCCGGACCACCTGGTACCTTCCTCCTCTGCAGGGGAGGGGATCAAAGCTCCAGAGGCTGGGGTGCTCTGGGGCCAGTGGCTGGGGCAGAACCGGGGCACAGCTGGGTCGAGACGGGGCAGAGGTGGGGCAGAGCTAGGCGGAGCTGGGCAGAAATGGGGCAGAGATGGGGCAGAGCTGGGAAGAGATGGGGCAGAGCTGGGGCAGAGCTAGGCGGAGCTGGGCAGAAATGGGGCAGAGATGGGGCACAGCTGGGCAGAGCTGGGCAGAGATGGCAGAGAAGGCAGAGCTGGGCAAAGCCCAGGTGCTGGAGCCCAGCTCAGGGTGAGAGCACAGCACTCAGGGCAGAAGGCATCAGGCACCACGGGAGGATGGCCTTAAGGGGTGCCTAAGACGATGGGTTGTCAGATAAAATTAATAAGGCAAATAAATAAATGCCCTGGGACATGAGTGATGGAGGAGGAAATAAAACCAGCCATTAATAGTGTGCGCTATCAAGTCAGGTGGCCAGGTCCCAATCCCGCTTTGCACTGGGATAAGTCTCACTACCCTGGGTTCCTCCTCCCAGAGGGACTGAAGGACAGGATGCAGGCGGGGGTGCCCCCAGTTGTGGCCACGACACACGGATGCCACCAGCAAGGACTTCCACCGCTGTGGTTTCTAATCCTCCCCAGGCCAAACCAAAACCTGCCTGTGTTCACATTTATACAAAAATGTGTTCAAGGGCTTCCCTGGTGGTGCAGTGGTTGGGAGTCCGCCTGCCAATGCAGGGGACGCGGGTTCAGGGCCTGATCTGGGAGGATCCCACATGCCACGGAGCAACTAAGCATGTGCGCCACAACTACTGAGGCTGTGCTCTGGAGCCTGTGAGCCACAACTACTGAAGCCCACGCACCTGGAGCCCGTGCTCCACAACGAAGTGTAGCCCCCGCTTGCTGCAACTGGGGAAAGCCCGCGCGCAGCAACGAAGACCCAGTGCAACCAAAAATAAATAAATAAGTAAATAAACTAAAAAAAAAAAAAAATGTGTTCAAGGCAGGAGGTAAACTTATATTTTAAACAAAACAGAGACCCTCAGTGAATATCCGATTTCCAATTGGAGTAAGCCTCTTGAACAAAAACAAACAGAAAATTGAAAGCTCAACGCATAAAGTTAAACAGCAAACAACATACAAGTAAAAGTATTTTTATCGTATGTGGGGATGGGTTGATATTATTCACATATAAAGAACTCTTAAAATAAATTAGACACTTCAACTGTAGGCTAAAGAACAAGTGTCGCAAACGGCCAAAAACAAACAAGAGAGTTCACCTTCCTAAGTCATGAAAACAAACAAATAAGATCTTTTTTTTTAAAAAAAATTATTGTGCGTTTTAAGATTCTATTTTGTTTTTTAAGTTTTCTTTATTTTGAGCTAGCCCTTTGTGATCAGCGCTAAGGATAACACGCCTTCAGAAACAGGGCAGGAAGGAGGCTCAGCACCTTTTTCCTGGAGGATAATTTGTAAAGACAATTTCAGACGGAGAATATCAATGACATCATGGTATGACGGTTGTTTTCTTCAGTGGTGCTTACAGATCCAGATAAATGCTGGATTTCCAAAGAAAAATGTCTTTAAATATGACTGTTAGCACTTTGAGGACAAAAAGCAGAAAAATTATAATCGGATTATAAGTTCAAGGCCAGCAGAGGAAAGTGGAACAAAGAAAACACACAAAAGACAACAGGAAAAACAAAAAAGAAAAAACCATGATGACTAGGACATTTAATAAAGTGGCCAGAGGTGGGAATGTGAATTGGTACAGCCACTATGGAGAACAGTATGGAGGTTCCTTAAAAAACTACAAATAGAACTACCATACCACCCAGCAACCCCACTACTGGGCATATACCCTGAGAAAACCATGATTCAAAAAGAGTCATGTACCAAAATGTTCATTGCAGCTCTATTTACAATAGCCAGGAGATGGAAACAACCTAAGTGTCCATCATCGGATGAATGGATAAAGAAGATGTGGCACATATATACAATGGAATATTACTCAGCCATAAAAAGAAACGAAATTGAGCTATTTGTAATGAGGTGGATGGACCTAGAGTCTGTCATACAGAGTGAAGTAAGTCAGAAAGAGAAAGACAAACACCGTATGCTAACACATATATATGGAATTTAAGAAAAAAAGAAAGTCATGAAGAACCTAGGGGTAAGACAGGAATAAAGACACAGACCTACTAGGGAACGGACTTGAGGATATGGGGAGGGGGAAGGGTAAGAGAGAGGCATGGACATATATACACTACCAAACGTAAAATAGCTAGCTAGTGGGAAGCAACCGCATGGCACAGGGAGATCAGCTCGGTGCTTTGTGACCACCTGGAGGGGTGGGATAGGGAGGGTGGGAGGGAGGGAGACGCAAGAGGGAGGAGATATGGGAACATATGTATATATATAACTGATTCACTTTGTTATAAAGCAGAAACTAACACACCATTGTAAAGCAATTATACTCCAATAAAGATGTAAAATAAAATAAAATAAAATAAAGTGGCCAGAATCAGTCCATGTGGTGGGCTGCGTAAAGGCCCCCAATGATGTCCCCATCCCTATTCCCAGGACGTGCAAGCATGTCACCTCATGCGGCAAAGGGTACCTCGCCGATATAACAAAGTTACAGACCCTGAGATGGGAGATTCTCCCGGACTCTCTGGCGCCCTCATCATAACCACAAGGGTCCTTCTGTGAGGGAGGAGGGACAGTCGGAGGGCACGTGGCAGTGGAAGCAGGGGTTGCAGTGATATGATCGCTGGCTTTGAAGATGGAGGGAGGGGGAGGGGCCACGAGCCAAGGGATGCGGGCGGGCCTCCCGAGCTGGACTCTTCCAAGGAAACCGATGCTCCCCCAACAGCCTCCAGAAGCCCAGCCCTGCTGACCCGTTTCAGACTTCTGAGCTCCACACCCACAAGGCAACAGATCTGTGTGGCTCTGTGTGTCGCATCTGTGGTACTCTGTCACACAGCAGCAAAAGAGGACACAAACATGGTCCGTGTGTCGAGAATGATAGTAAAAGCGAACAAACGGGGTTAAAAATCTCATCTGTTCACTGCTCAAAAGAGACCTACCACACAGACGTCGCAGCAGGTTGAAAAGGCAGTGCAGCCCACGTGCAGGGCCGAGGAAAAGAAAGCAAACTCGGCCACGTCCACACCACGTGACACAGAGTGCAGGATGCAAACAGAAACAACATAAAGGCCCGCCAGTGGGCTCTGGTTACGCAAAGCACGTCACAGACACGCTCAACAACAGTCCTAGGCCAGAGCCCTACCCACGTGACCTGCACCCGTGGAAACTACACGCTATGGACCTACAGGCAGACCTCGTCTTATTGCACTTTGCTGTACTGTGGTTTGCAGGTACTGCTTTTTTTTTTTTTTTTTTTAATTGAAGGTCTGTGGCAACCCTGCATTGAGCAAGTGTACTGGCGCCACTTTTCCGACAGCTTTTCCTCACTTCCAGTCTGTGTCACATTTTGGTAATTCTCGCAATATTTCAAACACTCCCCCAGGAAAAAGATTACAACTCCCTGAAGGTTCAGACGATGGTTAGCATTTTTTATCAATAAAGTATTTTTTTTTTTTTTTTTTTTTTGCGGTACGCGGGCCTCTCACTGTTGTGGCCTCTCCCGTTGCGGAGCACAGGCTCCGGACGCGCAGGCTCAGCGGTCATGGCTCACAGGCGCAGCCGCTCCGCGGCATGTGGGATCTTCCCGGACCGGGGCACGAACCCGCGTCCCCTGCATTGGCAGGCGGACTCTCAACCACTGCGCCACCAGGGAAGCCCAATAAAGTATTTTTTAAGTAACGTAAGTACGTATATTTTTAGCCATAACAGTGCACGCTTAATAGACTACAGTATAATGTAAATGTAACTTTCATATACGCTGGGAAACCCAAAAGCTTTGTGACTCGCTTTATTGCTATGTTTGGCTTTACTGCAGTGGTCGGGAACCAAACTTGCAAGGTCTCCAAGGTCTGCCTGTACACCACGTGGGCCTACAGCCATGGAACCTACGTCATATACATCTATACTTACGGAACCTGCATCTAGGGAACGTACACCATACGGACCTACACTTATGGAACCTACGCCTATGGACCTATATACCACATGGACCTATACCATACGGGGGAACCTACACCTATGGAATCTACAGCTATGAAAGCTACATTTATATACCTACACCCCCTGGAACCATATGGTCAGCAGGTCGATATGGAGTGATGTGGAACCATCCCAAGACTTACCGTTAAGTAAAGAAAGACCTATACATGTGAAAGGGAGACCCTGTGCTCCCAGCTGTGCAAAGCGTGTTCCCACATGCACAGTAGCATCTGGAAGAACATACAAAAAAAAATCTCCCAAGAGCGGCCTCCGCTGGGGGAGTTAGGTACCTGCAGGGCTAGAGAGGGAACAAAGCCCACTCCTCCACAAGAGGCCTTCTGTGTCTTTGAACTGTGCGGATTCCACCTCCCTGCTGTTAGGATGGCTCCAGACATACGACGCCCTTGAACTTGCCTCCTTCCAAGCCAGCCTTTCCCCATGCTCACGCCGGCACTTACATTCCCACATCACAGATGATATCCTGAGTGACTGGAGATTCCAGAAGGGCAGCCAGGACCTGGAGCGAATGCAGGAGGGTGTCCGACTCGTAATAATGATCCCAACAACCGTAGCCACTGCAGAGGGAGGGAGCAGGACAGTGAATCCCTGAGACACACCGGGTGGGCCCGGGGGCAGGGGTGGGGCAGGGGCCTAGGGGCCTAGGAGTCAGAACATGCAGGGGTGCAACCCAGGCCTTGGTATCTTTTTTTTTTTGCGGTACGCGGGCCTCTCACTGCTGTGGCCTCTCCCGTTGCGGAGCACAGGCTCCGGACGCGCAGGCTCAGTGGCCATGGCTCACGGGCCCAGCCGCTCCGCGGCATGTGGGATCTTCCCGGACCGGGGCACGAACCCGCGTCCCCTGCATCGGTAGGCGGAGTCCCAACCACTGCGCCACCAGGGAAGCCCCTTGGTATCTTTATAAAGCCCCCCAGGAGATTCTATTGTGTAGCCAGACTTGGAATCACTGCTACAAAAAAAACCCCCAAAACGATGCTCTTTATTGGAAATTCATGGCCTGGTCCCCATCCACTTCTCAAAGTTGTCAGTTACAATGAGAAATTCTCTCTCATGTCAAAAAGTGTCTGCTCTTGGATTTTTTTTTTTTTAACCTTCAACGTAGCCCAAATCCCACTAATCTACAAGAAAGGGATGCGAAAGAAACAAAGCTGGACCCAGAGAAAAACATTCCTCAGGCAAAGGGACCATGAATAATCATTCAAATGCCACTCACACAGCTGCTCCTGAGTTTCCTGCTAGAGATACGGAAGCTTGGAGGGGGCTGAATGGTGTCCCCCAAAAAGACGTGTCCATGCCTTAACCTCCAGGAGCTGTGGATGTGACGTCATTTGGAAAAAGTGTCTTTGGAGATGTAAGTGAAGGATCTGGAGATGAGATGGCCCTGGCCCTAAAGCCAGTGACAAGTGTCCTTACATGAAACAGAAGGAGGAAAAGCCATGGAGAAGAGACGGGGCTGGGGCTGGAGGGATGCGGCCACAAGACGAAGAACTGGGAACCAGAAGCTTGAAGGGGCGGCAGGACCGTCCCCTGGCACCCTGGAGGAAGCAGGGCCTTGCTGACACCTTGATTTGGGACTTCGGGCCTCCCGAACTGTGAGAGAATAAATTCCTGCCGTTTTAAACCATCCAGTTTGTGAAACTTTGTTACAGCAGCTCCAGAAAAAACTAATACAATGCTCAATGAGGTCCTAACAGGGGAAGTGGGTTGAGAGTAATTTCTCAGTCTGGGAGTCCCAGTAACGAAATGTACAGAATTTGTAAAGTACTATTTTATTTTGTTTTATTTATTTTACTATTTTATTTTACCTTATTTCACTTCATTTTGTCTTATTTCCACACCGCATGGCTTGTGGGATTTTAGGTCCCCAACCAGGGATGGAACCCCGACCCCCGGCAATGACAGCGTGAAGTACTAACCGCTGGACTGCCAGGGAATTCTCTGTAAACCACTTTTAAATCTTCACAAGGTCCTTCCCACTACGCATGGCCCGGAAGTGATGTTGCAAACGCCGAGCAAACTTTGCACACGTGAACACAAACCCCCCAACTGGCCTTTGCCACCCTTAATGCCTTGAAAAGCATTCCTCTCAGCCTCTGGTTCTGATCAGGGGGAGAGCCTGATTCTTAGATGAAAACGGGGTCCAGACCTGGGATGCCCTTTCCTCTCCAAGGACAGACTCCTGCCTCAGAGGCTGTCACTTCTGCACCTCCCAGGCCACATATGATATCAAACACCAATGCAATGCCAGACGTCCAGCCAGCTTTGACATCAGCCCCGGACTGGGAAGAGTCTGCCTCTCTACGAGCTCCTGTGTTACCCGACATAGGAGTCTGGGATCACCCAGCCTTGCCGGGCCTGCTTTGTTCAAGTGTGCCAAGCACGCACATTCACGGGCTTCTGATGGTCTCCTAAATGGGCCTGCATGTCCGCAGTTCTCAATGCCCGCCACCTCCTTCCTTGCACTTTCGGCTGAGGGGAGCTGATATAGACGCCTCTACCTGCCCACCCTGGGGTGTCTGTGTGTTCTGCTCTCACCATATTTCCAGTTCTGGTCCAAGCCTGTATCTTGCTCCTTTGTGCTTGGCAATTTCAATACCTACATGTACAGAGAGAGAGAAAGAGGGGCAATTTCAGCACCCACAACTGGTCCAAAGGCAGATCCAACTCTCTCGCTGCCATAGGTGTCGTAAAAAACAAGAGGGCATCTCCCAGACCCTGCTGACACCTGCAGGAAATGAGAGACACAGGCAGGGCCTGCAGGGCTGACCCTCAGCACCAAGAAGGAGCAGAGCGGGGCGAGCGGGGAGTCACACACTGGTAGTTTATTAACCAGCAGATGCGGAAGACCCTGTGTAGGGAGAAGACGGGACCCAAAGGCACCAGCAGCAGGTACCAGCCGCCTCTGGGTTTGAGCAGCAGGCCGGGGAGGAAAGGCTGGCCAAGTGGAGACTCAGCTCTGGCCACCGAGACTGCCTCTCTTCACTCCAACTAGATTTGCTCTGACCTCTGATGAGATGAAAGCAGGTTGAGATCGAAAAAAACAAAAAGGATGAAGGTCCGAGGCACATGGCTGCTAAGATGCCCTCACCTGAATCATTCTGTTTTTACTGCGGTTGGCAACTCTGCTGCAGTAACCAGCTGAGGACAGCCAGTCTGAAGCGGCCGAGCCTGTAGGGTCGCCCAGGGCAGCCCCACTTCAGGTGTAGATGTCAACAGTGCAAACTTGCGCTTTCAAAGGTGAGCTGGTGCAGGTGACAACTGTATGGGGGACCCCCGTCACACACACACAACGACCTCACCTAGTCTCTAAGCTGGGGGTCTCACCCCTATTCCACTTCCCTCTTTGGGTCGGTTTCAGCTCTAGAAATGTCACATGCGACCCCAAAGATATTTGAGGACAGGTTCACCCCAGCCCTCCCATCTCCACCTCCACGGCCAGACTTTTCTTACCACGCGTACAGACCACGTGTCCCCAGGCACTGTAACCCACTCCGCACTCCCATTCATGAGGAGGACCTGGGCACTTACGGGCAAAGGCGTGGTCATAAGATAGCTTATCTTATCTGTCCCCATGCCAACGGCCACGAGTTTCTCCAGAGCAAGGCTGCGTGTGCGTCACAGCAAGTCTGGCGGCCAGAATGGACCTTCGCCCCTCTGCCCCACGCCGCCCCTAGACTCACTCTTTAAAATCCTTTGCAAATTGCCCTCGAAGTCCAGGGCCCACTGGTTGAGCGCGCAGGTGGCCACGGTCACCTTCCGGCCCATCCTGGCTGCAGTCGCCTGGGCAAAAGGCCGGCCGGACGGTGGGTCTTTCTGTCCTAGGGAGACAGGCGGCCGCGGCTTGTGTCCTTCCGGGTTGCCCCGTCCCGTCCCGCCAGGCCCTGAAGGGACAGGACAGCAGAGCCCCAGCGTCAGGCCCCGCCGCGATCTCCCCGCCCTCGCCCCGCCCAGCCCCGCCCCCAGCTCTCCGCCGCGCCTGCGCAGGAGGGAGGCCCGCGGAGCCGCGAGTGCTCGGCAAGGGTGCCAGCGCGCTACCCCCGCCCGCGCCGCCCCGACTCTGACCGGGCAGGTGGGACGGTCGCCAAGTCCTGGAGCGCAGGTGGAGAGGGGCCGGCCCGCCCGCGTGCCCCCATACCTCCCAGCAAACTGCATCTTAATACGCTTGTGCAACTTTATTTTCCCCCGTGATATTAATTACGTTCTTTTGGTTATTTCTGCATTTGTCACTGCACTGTAGGAATAAAGCCCACTTTATCCGTTCATTTAAGTTAGCAGCGCTGTGCCAGCACACACGCGCACTGCTATTTTCATTCCTGTAATGCATCCCGTGTGAGGGCAACTAGTTTCTCTACGCCGCCTACCGTTGCCAGTTTCCCCTGGAGCTGCACTTACCTGCGCCTCGCTCGCCAGGCGTAGGATATGCATACGTGCAACTTTACTAAATGTTACCCAATTTCCTCTCTGAAGCCTTTGAACCTATTCACTACCAGCAGTTTTTCAGGTTTTGTTTTCACATTTCACCCTTTAGTCCCCTTAGGGTAGGAATTCATTTTTTTCCCCTTGTGAATAAGTAGCTGGCTGACCATCGTTGATGGAACAGGCCACCCTTTTCTACTGGTTTGCAATGCTGCCTCTGTCATACGTACTGTACACGTTCTCACATTTCAGACAAACGTGTATCCTGTTTATAAAGTAATGCTTGTTCATGAGCTTCCATTTGGAAATTTCAGAAAACCACAAAAATGTTTATATGTTCATTCATTTAATCCTCACTTCGACCCTTTGGGGCAGTTTTCATTGCTAGAAATACCTCAGTTCTTTCCAGTATGCTCAAATATCTCCTGCCAACCATGGCTGGTTCTAGGCCTTGGGCAGGGAAGGAGCAAATCCTCCAATGTCTGGTTGGAGCAGAAAATAAGGACGTTCTCCAAAAATGATGGGAACATGTTATTTGAAAAGGAAGAATCAGTTTGGAGGGGTTCCCACTGGCCAAGTATGGGACAATATGGGAACTTTAAAAAAAAGTAAATGACAGTACAGGATCGTAACTCAATGAGCAAAAAATCTATTCGTCCATTCTGACAAAAAATTAAGAGAGGGAAATTCTTTACAGAAAAATGCCAACAAATAAATATTGAAAGGTTGAGGAAGTTAGATCACCCTTTTTGCATCCAGTAGTTTGGTTCAGGCAAGAGTCATCATTAAATGCTAGATAATTGGACCGAGGGTTATTTGTGAACAGTGTATTTCCAGCCTCAAAGTATCACTCCACAGCTTACGCGTTAATCATGAAAGGAAAAATGGAGACTTTTGGCGGATACCACCTGAACCACATGATCAAACTTACCATCAACAAAGGGACAAAGTGACATCATGTTGCCTCCTGCTAGGATGCGTGAAGATACGACATCTGGGTAGCATATCGTCCGGCCCCACAATGCATAACCTAAAAGCAAGGACAACAGCCAAACCCAATCAAGAGACTTGCTGTGAAAAGCCAGCCTTGACTTTTCAAAATTGTCAAGGACGGAAAAGAAACAACAAAACGAACTAGAAAGTACTGCTGGGGCAGTGGTGTAGATGAAGGCAGGCTAACGAGCTCAATGCACAGTGTGGTTCCCCGATCGGATCCTGGATTTTTTTTAATGAGCAACAAACAACATGACTGGGACAACTGCAGGAAGCTGAATATGGGTAATATATTAGACAATAGCATGGAATGGATGTTAAATTTCCAGCGTGTGCTCATTCTATTTTGGTAAAGTAGAAGAATGTCCTTGTTTTTAGGAGATGGATACTGAAATATTCAGGAGGGAGGTATCATCTGTAGCTAATTAGTGGTTCGGGGAGGGGGGGAAAGGAGGGGATACACACACGTACAGAGAGAGAGAGAGAGAGAGAGAGGGAGAAATTAAATATGGCAAACTGTTGACGGCTGCTGAATCTAAGTATGTGGGTGTTCACTTTACTATTTATTCAACTGGTTTGCATGTTGGACATTTTCAAAATAAAAGACTACAGGGGAAAAACATGTCTCTGTGAGGGACACAGAGATGGCCATCCAGATCCCTCTGCCAGTAAACCGATGCCCCAGATGTTGGAAGTTGGGGTCAGCAGCAGACACCTTCAGCTCCCCTCCCCTCCAGGGGCTGCCTGGGTTGCACAGCTGCCCAACCCAAGGTCATGCCCTTGCTAGGGCAGGGGTATATGAAGGAGGCTTGGCCATTCCTGCCGTCCACAGAAATAATCAATAAACCAACCTATAAGAGGAATAGAAGAGTTTTATTTGAGGCAAACTGAGGATTAGAGCCCAGGAGACGCTGATTCAAGAAGCGATTAAGGGCTTCCCTGGTGGCGCAGTGGTTGAGAGTCCGCCTGCCGAGGTAGGGGACGCAGGTTCGTGCCCCGGTCTGGGAAGATCCCACATGCTGCGGAGCGGCTGGGCCCATGAGCCATGGCCACTGGGCCTGCGCGTCCGGAGCCTGTGCTCCGCAACGGTGGAGGCCACAACAGTGAGAGGCCCGCGTACCGCAAAAAAAAAAAAAAAAGAAGCGATTAAAACTATAAAATGGGAGAAGCTTCTAAAGGCAAAACCCCCCAAAATGAGAAAAGTTGTTTGTTAAGAATTGAAATTGCAGTTGGCAAGAAGTAAGAGCGCTTGTTAAGCAAGGATTGGTTGGGGTCCAACATGGTTGCATAGTTACAAGAGGAGACCTCGAGCCTTTCAAGGTTACAGCGGGCAGCCAGCAGCTATTGTTCTGAGAACAGCTGGTGGTGTCCTTGAGGCTGACACAGTCCAGAAAATTCAAGTTCTCAGTGATGTAGGAACTTGCCTGAAACCATGTCCACAAAGGCCACCCAGATCCATTTCAAATGCCTGAACCATAGTCACTCCCTTTTGATTTTTAAACGCATTCTTTTCTTGAATGGTTAAAGCAGATGTACACCGCACGTTTAATAGGCCACAAACAGGCTGTTTTGGTGAGCCTGGAGTTCAGGGTGAAACGCGTACAAGTCGGAATGACTCCCTCACACCTTGACCTGTGAACATTTCTCTTGTCACTGCCCAGGGGACAACTCTGAGGGGCTGTCTTATTAGGGGGCTTCCCCACGTGGTTGACCTAAGCTGCTGCTCGCATCTCCACTCAGCTTCTCTCTCCACCCAGCCCTGCACACTGTGAGCGCACCCTAAACTCCACCTCCCGGTCCCTTCCTGGGGAAGGCCTGGGGTGGCCTCCTAGCGGCGGGCTCTCCCCGACACCCCTGAATAAAGCTGCTACCCACACACCCTATTTTGATCTTCTCCACACCACTTTCCACCATCTGACACCCTATTTGCCTGCCCGATTGTTTATTGATTACGCACCACCACTACCGCGCGTGCGCCCCAAGAGCAGGGATTTTGGTCTGTTTTGTGGGTTGTTGTGGACCCGGCAATCTGTACACCACAGGCTCAGCGTGGGCTGCGCGCCTTTGAAGCCCCATTGGCAGAAGAGGAAACTGAGGCTGGGGATCTAAGCCGCTTGCCCACCACCACCGGTGGGGACGAACCCCCCCCTCCCCAGCCCCCAGCCTGGGCGGGGCTCCCCGGCCCTTAGGGAGGCTGTGCGCGGGACTGGTCCTCAGCTGTCAATCTCGCGCCCAGCGGCTGCCGAATGGAGCGCGCGGTGGCCCGGAGTCAGCCCAGGGGGTGGGGCGAGGCGCCGCGGCCAATCGCGGGGCGCGACGGCGCCGGGCCTCACAGGGCCCGTCTCCGATTGGTCATCTGCCATTACGCCACATCTTGGGACGACCGGCCTGGAGCGCGCGAGTAGGAGCGGGTGGGGAGCCGGGCGCGGAGACTGGCGCTCAGGTAAGCGGGCCAGCTGCGCAAGTGTGAGACGCGCGCAGGGGAGCGGGGGGCGAGCAGGTCCGGGGGCGTGCGCAGGTCAGGGGTGGGATGGGTGCGCGCAGGAGCGTGGAGGGGGACTAGTGCTCTGGCGAGGAGGAGATGCGTGCTCAGGTGGGCAGGGGTGCGTGCGTGCAGGTGAGCAGAGGCCGGAGATCTAGGGGCGCAGGTTGGCCACCCGAAGACGGCCTTTCGGAGATGCTCCGTCCCCCGGTGGTCGGGAGATCCCGGAGGAGCCGGGGCGGAGCCAGGTGGGTGCTTCCTGCGCCGGGTGGGCCGGTTCCTTCCTCGGGTGCCCCGCGTGAGCGGATGCAGTTTTCTGTTGAGGAAACGCGGATAATTTGTCTTTGCTCACCGAGAAGGTGGGAGCAGGTAGCAGGAGACTCTGAATTGCTTTACTAGGAATAGATTAATGGGGGGGGTGAGGGGGGGTCGATGCACGGCGGGCAGGGCAGGGAGTGCTCACAAAAGACCAAACGCTCCCTCTTTTCTTTTCCAGCTTTCCCGACTAACTTAAATAATGATGTATTGCCTCTTTCTTGGACATTTTATAATTTTATGAAAAAGGGTTTTAAGGGTAGGGATTGCTCTGGTGAGATTCCCGACAAAAGGTAAAGAAAAGAGACAGGAAAGTTGGAAATGAGGAATCGTGTTTATCAAAAATGGTGTGTGAGACCTGTTATTTACTGGGTGTTTCCTGAGTGTCCGGCACTGGGCTGGGTGCTTTGACCTTAATTCTCAGAACAACCTGTGTACTTGGCATCGCCCTCATCTTACAGATGAGGAGACTGAGGCTCCCGAGAGGTGAAGTGACGTGTAGAGTCGTGTACTTAGCGGCAGAGCCGGGGTTCAAACCCAGAGATACCGGCTACATGACTTTGGTTTGGGGGGAAGAGCCCCGTCGGCAATGCCTGCATTTAGTAGGGGGGTGGGGGTGGGGATGAGAAGCTGAGAAGCTTGGGGTTTGCAGAGGCCAGGTGGTGGTTGAGCAGCCCCAGGCACCTTGAAGGTCCCCAGGAAGGCGGCAGGAACAGGCCTGAGGAGGATGGAGTTACCCCACCTGCAGGACACTCGCCACTCAAAAACCAGGACGGTTTGCCAGGCAGAAACAACCATGCACAATTAATTCTTGGAAAACTTCCCACAAAATCCTTTTATGTAACTACTGCTGCTAAAAAAAAAAAGTGGCAGATTTATGCAGCAGATCTACCTATTTATGTAGAAGATCTACCTAGTAGAAAGCTGCTAAGATCAGAGAAAGTGAAGAAGCAAACTTACAAAAGAATTTAGAGGTAAACGAATTTTGGGGGAGAAAAAGGAGGGAGAGTGGGTGTGTATCGTGTGACAAGTAGCTCGTGAGACAATCCGGAGAATACACAGCAAAATTCAGTGACTCCAGGGGCTGGATTGAGGGGATTTGTTGTCTGACTTTCAAACTTCTGTTGCAGCGATGGTGTTACAGTGAGTGTATATTTTGCAACTTTCAAAAAACAGAAACCCTGTACCTGCAGTCAAAGCTGCAGTTTACCCTTTCGAATCAGAGGTCATCGTTTCTGGAATTTCCTTCCAGGGCTCACATGTATTTCTGGAGGCCTCAGAAGCGCCCCAGGAGCGGGTTGCCATGCCCCAGCCAGGACCTCAACCCTCCCCAGAGAAGCCAGGCCAGAGCTGTCCAGTGCCAAGAGCAGCCTCTGCATTTGTCAATTGGGGCTTGTGAATTGCATGGGCCAGTTGAGGGAGTGACCATTGGCAGAGGGCTGGGGGGGGGGGGATGCAAAAAAGCTGCAGGTAAACCCAAGAATGACCCCCGAAATCACTCCCCTATGCCTTGAGAGCAGATGACCTCCCTGACCCCGGAGAGAGCCACAGATGTTCCCAGAATTGTGGCTCTAAGAACTCCAAGAGCTGTACCAACAACTCATTTCATCGTTGTTAAATTCTTTTATTATACAAGTGTCCACTAGACAAACTAGGAAAAGGCGGGGCGGGGGGGGGGGAAGCCCACGTGGATGTCCCACACTACTGAGGGTTTGGGTATACGGCTTTTTGAATAGCTTTTTAGTGATAGACCGTCTTGCGGCTTGCCCTTGTGCTGTAACATACCAGGGAACTTTCTGCCACGTTAAGCTCATTCTTTTTAACAGTTGCTGAGTATTCCCCTGCACCGGTGTGTCAGTGTTTCTCTCACCTGTGGGTTTACACAGCCATCTGTACGTGTCCCAGGATAAATTCGTACAAGTAAATGCTGGGTCAACCTGAAGGTCTACCTGGCCTCTGAAATTGTTCTCCCACCAGGAGAGCAGCTGCCCAACTCTCACCGGTTCTGAATTGTATCATTCCTTTAAGTCCAAGTTGGGGCATGTCTGTATTTTTCAGTGTCTACCACTCCTTGGACTAACAAATTTCCAAAACAGAACCCCTGCTGTTCCGATAACATTCCAACTAAATGTTTCTGTATGTATGTTAGGATAGTACCTGATGCAGGACTCAGAAAGGTTGGCTCTTGTCATCACTACTCTGAATTTTACTCCACAGTCTCCCAAGTGTGTCACAGAGGGTGGCGTGCACGCAGACCCAGCTCTGTCCCTGTAGGTCTGTGCTAACAACTTGTTCCGCTTTCCTCGCCTCAACCCCCTCATCTGTAAAATGGGCCTAATGATGGCAACTCTCCAGGATTGGGGTGGGAATTCTATGAGCTGATGGGTGCTTGGAGCTTGGTAGATGCTCAATAAATAGTCGTCACCTATGATAGGTTGTATCATCCAGGATCTCACGTTCTTTTAATACCCTGCAGCTTCCCCATCAGGAGTCAGAGCCTGCTTCCCCTCCCCTTGAAAGCTGGTGGGCTTGTGACTCAGTGTAGCCAGATGAATGTGCTGGGTTGACGCGGGGCAGAAAAGGCAGCTCGGGCACCCCCTCCCACTGCCTTGAGTCCGCCATGCTGGGAGGAAGCCCAAGCTAGCCCACACCGAGCGAGCACGTGATGAGCCGCCGCTCCGGGACACCCCAGGCCATAGCTACTTAGCCAGCCTTCCCAGATTCCCAACCCACAGGAACAAAGGACGAAAGACTGTTTGTTTGTTTTGTTTTGACCGCACCCCTCAGCTTGTGGGATCTTAGTTCCCCGACTGGGGATTGAACCTGTGCCCTTAGCAGTGAAAGCATGGAGTCCTAACCGCTGGACTGCCAGGGAAGTCCTGGTAGATTGTTGTTTTAAACCACTACGTTGAGGAGTGATGAGCTGTGCAGTGGGTAACAGAACCCTCTGGGGTCGGGCCTTGCAGGTGCATCCCCCTTAGACCTCTGACAGGCCAAACGTCACCCCGATGCCCTGTGTGAGCCCCACTGAGCCTTCCTGAGGCCTGGGTGGTGCTGGTGGCGGTGTCGGCAGTAGCCGACTCTCTGGGGCGGACTCTGATGGGGCTTGGGTGGGGCTCTGAGCACTTGGCCCCGTGACCTCATTTACCCGACAGAGTAAGTTACTTTGCGGATGAGGAAACCAAGCCAGCAGAGAACTTGCAGCCTTGAGGGTGACATCTGGGCCTCCTGGGGGTTCACCATGCCATCCCATCCCTGCCATGCATCTCCAAATACCAGACCCTCGAGATGCCGAAAGAACTGCCACGGGGCTTAAGCCTTCTGTTGTGTGCACCCCGGGCTGTCGATGGTGATGTTCTCAGCTATAGCACATTGGAGGCACTCGCCTGGACTGCTTTGCTGTGAGGAGCCCACAGACGTCTCCCCCGCCGGGGCCATGTCGTGGCCAGACTGGCCCTTGAGGTTCTCACCATGATTGCAGGACGCCTTCAGCAAAAACCACCATGGAACGTTGAGGAACGAGATTTATTGCTCACGGGTCCTGTGGGTACACGCAGCCGGCTTGTGGGTAGAAAGAGGGTGCGGGTGTGGGGCTGGGCTCTGCCTTTGTGAGGGCGTGAGGGCGGGGTGTCTAGGGCTTCACGGGGTCACTCTTTATTGGTGACTTTAAAGCATAGGAACAGGAATTAGGGTGTGGGAAGGGAGCAGCGCGGTCACTCAAGCTGTCAGTCGCTAGGTCACCCCGGACTTCCTGAGTGAGGGCCCTTCGTGGGTTGGGGGACGCCTCGGTCCTTCTCTGGTGGTCCTGCTGGTGGCTATGTGTTCATTCAAGGTGGAGGGCTTTTGAAATGGACGCTTACTGTCAGGCACTCACACTACATCATCCCAAACCCTCAGGAGAAACATCCCTTTATCTTTGGCCTGTGGAACTCAAAATCCGGCCCAGGGAGCTGAGCAGGGTGCCCCCCGGCATTTCCCTGGCTCCTTCCCGGGTGTGGACACGAAACCTCCTTTATCCAGCCTTAACAACAAGCGCAGAACCTCGTGTGTGTGTGGGGGGGGGGCTTTGATGCCCCAAGACACTCAGGAAGGTCCCAGGTCCGGTACGTCTGCTGAGAACCAGCCTCCGAGCCCAGATTACTGCCAGCGGTGCCCTGTGTTCTTGGGAGCTCACTGGCTCCTAGAACGTGCGGTGGGAACGTGCAGGCTCTAGCGGGGCGTGATCCGGGTCAGTGGCACAAATGGCTTGTAGAAACGGTTCAGAGGCACGTGCGCTGCCTGGCGTGAGTCTGCAAAGAAGCCAGCTTTGGCTCGTTGCTGTTCACCAGCTGTGTCTGCCGTGTTAAGGCTCGTCTGCAAGACAACTCCTCCCTGAAGCCCTCCATCCAGCTCTGCCCGTTGTTGATCAGTGCTTACTCTTCGGCAGGCGGTGTGGGTGCCAGGCGGAGAAGCTGCGCGATAAGATTGCCTCCTCCTGGGGGATCCCCACCCGCGGGGGCCTCTTGTGCTTTAGAACCCCTAGGCGCTGAGCTTGCGCCTTTCACTTGGTCCCAGCGGCGGGCCTCGAGAAAATACCATCTGGGTCCTTGTCTCCCTTTGTTCCCCTGAGTCTCTTCGTGTCCCCTGCAGGACTTTGTTCAGCGGGTTGAAAAGGATCAAGCGGGCCTTGTGGAGCGTGGGAATCTAGCGACTTGAAAGGGGGCAGTTCGAGAAGGAAAACCTGCGTTCTACCATGAAACCGCTTGGTAAGAGGTTGGAGGTAAGCCCGTCTCAGCACTGCTGCTCCTGGGCAAAGGCAGGGACTTTTCAGCTTTGGAGAAGTAGAGGCAGCTGGTCCCTCAGCTCCTGGTATCAATTCTCGTCTGACTCTTAGCAAAACAATAAATTACATCCAGAATGCCACCCTGTGCCCTATTTTCAGCCATCTCCTGCCAAGGATGTTACTTACACCTTTATTAAAAATTCAGTGCTTATGACAGAGGGGTGAATGAACGCTATTATAAGCTCAGAATAATTATCTGGGCTTGTTTTAATCCCTAGAAGAGACGCTTCTTCCTTTCGGCTTTCCACATCTAGTTCACAGCCTGTACATTTCTGGCCCTTTTGCAACTTTCCAGCACGTTAGATCAGAGTAGCTGCTATGTACCAGGCTCGGTGTTCTGTGTTTTGGGGCTGTAAAGATGGGTGGTCCCCGCCTATAAAGAACTCTTCAGCCTGCCTTGTACATCGCAGATGCTCCACAAACTAACCTGTGTAAATTAACTTAAGTGATGTGGCTGCAGTTTTCATTACTGAAAAACTGTAAATGAATACACAGTTGTATTAAAGTAATTCATGTTCCCATTTGAAATAAAATCAGTGTTAAGAGGCTTATATATAAAGTGAACAGTTCCGTGACTCATCTCATAGCCTCACTTCCCAGAAGCGAATACTTTTCATTCCCTTAGCTACTTTTGTGTGGTTTTCACCTGCTTCTCTCTAAACCATTTCCTTTCAGCGCTCCCAGCTTTACACGTTTCCTTCTATACATCTAGTAGTCAGTCAGTCATCAGAGTTTACATGGTTCTGGCAAAGTTATTATTATTTGCTGTTAAGCTAAGTAATGTACTATCATATGGTTTGGGTGTTTTTCCCCCTTTGTATGGCTTTTTAATCTTTCTGGAGTCAATGGTCGCCTCCCTTTTTCCATACACTCAGGTTTCTGTGTATCTATCACTAATTTTTTTTCTGCATGTTTTAACAGAGCCATCGTACATATCAACGATTGTTCTACACACTCGAACACAACAAAATGTGTCATTTCCTTTCCTCCTCACCCCTGTAGCCGTTCGTCTTGTGCCGGTGTGGACCGGTTACTGTCTGGTCCACTGCACAGCTGTTCTCTTGGGACTTCCTCCTGTCCTTTCACTGGGCATTTCTTTAGCAGCTTTCTTGGATCCTGTGTCTTCTCTGAATAATAGTTAACCTGGGAATAGAACTGTAGGTTGAAATAAGTTTCCGTCAGAATTTTGAGTTTTCCACCCTTGTTTTCTAGAATCCAGCCTGCTGCTGGTGTGACTCTTCATCCTGGATTTTTTCTGAAAGCTTTTAAGATCATCTTTTTTTTAATGCCTGATATTTGGAACCTTGACAATTGTGAACTTGTTCTAGACGTGGAGACGTCACTGCTTCCCCCATATTATGACCACTGGTTGGCTTGTATGTTGGTACAAGATGAGTGGCTATGGGTGGGAGAGAGGAATGGAAATGATAAATTGTGTTGGGAGTATGTAGAAAAATTATTAATATGTATGATAGCTCTGTTAGAGCATTCAGAAAAAAAAGTTAGTGATAGATGCATGGGAACCTTAGAAAATGGAAAAAGTGAGGCAACCATTAACTCCAGGAAAAATAAAAAGTCATATACTGAGGAGGGGACATTTTATAGGAGACCTGAATGAGGAGACCTTCTAAGCTGAGAAGTAGCGGGTGTCATGAACAAGATAAACCACATTTAAGGATTGGTAGGGAAATCTAGAAAAATGGTACAGATGAACCGGTTTGCAAGGCAGCAATAGAGACACAGATGTAGAGAACAAACGTACGGACACCAAGGGGGGAAAGTGGCAGGGGAGGTGGGGGTAGTGGTGGTGGAGTGATGAAGTGGGAGATTGGGATTCACATGTATACACTAATATGTATAAAGTAGATAACTAATAAGAACCTGCTTATAACAAATAAATAAATAAAATTAAAAAAAAATGATTGGTAGAGACCTCCTTGTGCCTGGAGCAGAGGGTATGAAGGGAGAGTGGGGACGAGGGGAGGAAGGAGCACATTGTGGGAGGGTTCTGAGCCACAGGTGTCTGGGTTCACGTAGTAAGAAGGATGTTCTGCTGCCGTTGGAAAATGAATGGAGACAGGCAAGAGCAGAAGTAGGGCCATGTGGGAGGTTATTGCGGGTTCCAGGAGTGAGTCTAAGATGCACTGATCTCTTCCCTGCCTGGAATCTCCCATCTAGGACAAGATAAAGAATAGGTGAATGAAGGAGGCCAGCCCTGTGGGGCCTGTGAACAGTGGCAGGGAGGTGCAGTGTCCGTTTGTCACGGGACGATCTGAACGCAGTGTCTCCTTCCCTCAGGGCCCAATGGCTGCAAAGTCACAGTCCAACGACCCCAAAACCAAGAGTCCTGGCAGCATCAGCAAGGCCGCGACCCATGGGCAGTGGGGCCGTGCCTGGTAAGGCTCTCACCCATCTTCCCAGCTAGAAAGTAAAGTGGAATCTCAGTGAGAGGTTGCCAGCCTTTGGGATTTCATGAACCTATTTAAAAAATTCTTTTTATCAGCAAGACTATCATTAGTAGCAGTTTCCCCTTTTAGAGAGTGAGGACTTACAAGAAGAAGAAACTAAAAACTGATTCCAAGGACAGCTGGTGCCCTTGTACCGCCCTCACTGTGCAGCGCATGGGGGTCATGGTTGTCGAGCCATAGAGTGCTGGGGACTTGGTGAATGTCCCCCATGGCCCAGAACGGGAAGCCTCTGGCCACCTGGGTTGTGAAAGGCCTTCTGCCTTTCGTGCCCTGGGCCCTGGGCTTTCTGGGGGTGCCCACGGGTCTGTCGGCCTTCAGACTGCTTACAGTGGAGCATGCAGGTGGGGTGCCTTCCCCAGGCAATGGGGGCCTTTGCGCTGCGAGCTGACAGCCTTCTCTTGGGAAGCGCTGGCGGGTTTGCACGTGGAGCAGAGCATCCCGTGCGTCGGGTCGGAGGGTCGGGAGGGCGCCACGTGACCTCCTACCGTCCGTCCGCCCCACAGGGAGGTGGACTGGTTTTCCCTGGCAAGCGTCACCTTCCTGCTGCTGTTTGCACCCTTCATCGTGTACTATTTCATCATGGCCTGCGACCAGTACAGCTGCTCCCTGACGGCCCCCTTGGTGGACATCGCCACTGGGCAGGCTCGACTCTCAGACATCTGGGCCAAGACACCACCTGTGACGATGAAAGCGGCCCAGATCTACGCGGCATGGGTCACGTTCCAGGTCAGCCCTCCCGGCCACCGGCCACCATGGGTGGGGCTCCGCCTCTGCAGAGCGTCCCCTCCTGCCGGGACAGTCCTGGCCCCTTGTCAGGGGTGGAGTCCTGGCTCACACTGGCGCCCTCATTCCCGGGACCCAGCAGGGAATCACCTGCAGCCCGAGGGACTTAGCTCTGTCTTCAGATCAAGGGCACCTGGTGGCATTTCAGTGTCCGACTCGCTTTCCGCTGAGCCTCCTCGAGGTTCAGGGCTGTGCCCAGCCCTGCGGGGACCTGCCGAGCAGGAAGCAGGACCCCGTGGCAAAGCGTGAGGGCGTGGCCCACCAGGGAAGCCCCACGCACCATGGGGAGCTTATCCTCAAGGGCCGCTCTCGGTCTCAGCAAAGCCAAGGCTGTGTCCCCAGACCTGTCCAAGGACAGCCTTGGCTCTGCTGTGACCCCACTGGCCTCCCAACCAGGAGGAGTTCATCAGAAGGCTGTCTGCACCATGAACTTGGTGAGCAGGTGGTGTTTACTATCTGAACCCAGGAGGTTTCCAGGGAAACGGTGCTGTGAGATGCCACCCCCTCCCCGCCCTGCGGTTTCCTGTTCTAAAGGAAGACTTTGACCACTACTAGCTGTTTCTCCCCACATTCCCAGCTTTCGAGCTTCAGATTCCCTCTCATTTCAGGTCTCTTGGTCCCTTTGGGTAAAAAGTGATTCAGAGCAGCGAGAGGCACAGTAGCCTAAAGGCAGGAACAGCCCACGTGTCCATCGACAGTTCTGGACACACACAGTGTGATCCATCCACGTGGTGGCATGGTATTCTGCCATAAGAAGGAATGAAGGTCTGACCCAGGCCACAGCGTGGACGGACCTTCAGAACACGATGCTCGGTGAAAGAAATTAGCAACAAAGGGATACATCCTGTCTGATTCTGTTTATGTGAAAAGTCCAGGATGGGCAAATCCATAGGGACAGAGAGTGGGTTAGTGGTTGTCAGGGGCTGGTGGGCAGGGCCCGAGGGGAGTGACTGCTTGTGGGTGTGGGGTTCCCTTTGGAGGGGGTGAAACCGTTCTCTAATTAGACATTGGGGAGGGCTGCACGAGCTTGGGAGCGCACTGAACACTTCCGGCGAACACTTCCAAAGGGCGAGTCGTCCAGAATGTGAACTAGTGGGTTCTCCCGAGGGGAGTGGCCGAGTCCCGTGGGCAGACGGCTTGGGCGCTCTGAGTAGTGATGAGTTTCCTGTTCAGGGCCCCCTTCAAAGCCCGCAGTCAGCCTGCAGCCAGCGCTCCCGGAGCTATAGACTCTCCTGGAAGGAATAACTGGCTATGAGTAGGCTCTCTCCCGTTCCTTCGGCGCCTCCCCGTTTATCATCTCGGTTAATAAAGCAAGGTTGTGTCGAAGCACAGCAGGCCCCCAGCTCGCAGGGGATTTAGCGGAAAACCTCTGTGTCTCAGGTGCTTCTGTACGTGCTGCTTCCTGACTTCTGCCACAAGTTTCTGCCGGGCTACGTGGGGGGCGTTCAGGAGGGCGCCATGACTCCTGCAGGTGAGCTGGGCCCCGCCCCTGCTGCCCACCTGTGGCAGCTCTGCCCGCCCTTCATCTCACGGGGCCTCCCCCCACCCCCGCCCCCGTGCACCTTCCGTCCCAAAGGCTGCCCCCGGACAAAGTAAAAACTTTGCTTGGGAATTTCCACACCCCGGGACCGCCCCAGATTCGAGGTGGGAAGGAATGCGCCCTGCCCCACACTGGCTGTGTAGCCGGCCTCATGGAGCTTCTCCCCGGCGGCGACGCTTCGAGTCCCCCAGGGGCACTGGTGGGACGGGGCTTTTCTTAAGGGGTCCTTGGGGCTGCCTGGCCCATTCATTCCCCGCAGTCACTGAGACCCCACCCCAGCACACAGAGAGCACCTGGTCCCTCAGGGAGGCTGCTGGGTCCCCCGCCAGGTACCCTAGGGGACGCTCGTCCGCTTCTGCTGTAGCTCAGCCCCAGCCTCCGGCAAACTGCAGGCTGGTGACTCAGCCTCTGGCTGGCTCCAGACATTCCGCACCCTCTCACCCTTCCAGGAACTCGGCAAGCAGGAGCGGTTAGTCCCCAGCTCACAGCGTGAGGTGTGCCCCGGGCATTTTGACCCCAGGGGCCCGACTGGCAGCAGCAGCTGACTGGCTGTCAAGCCTGGGGTCTGGGGACCCCGGCAGCTGAGGCCCAGAAAGGCGGCAGGGCCGGAGCCAGGAGCTGTTGCAGCTGGGGGAACGCCTCCGATCTTCCCTCTTCCCTCCGCAGGAATCGTCAACAAGTATGAGATCAACGGCCTGCAAGCCTGGCTCATCACGCATCTCCTCTGGTTTCTTAATTCCTACCTCCTCGCCTGCTTCTCTCCCACCATCATCTTTGACAACTGGATCCCGCTGCTCTGGTGTGCCAACATTCTGGGCTACGCCGTCTCCACCTTCGCCATGATCAAGGGCTACTTCTTCCCCACCGATGCCCGAGACTGGTACGTCCTCAGCGGCCGGTCGAGCCCAAGATGGAGAGCAGGTGCCTTTTTCTGTTACCTTGGGCTGGGAGGTTGCAGAGCCCTGAGGACTGAGAATCCTTGAAGGAGGAGCTTAAGGGAACCTGATGGACTCTGGGAAGCATCCTTTCCAGATGTCTGGGTGGCTTCTCCTGCCTTAGGGAGGATGCAGTTGAAGACGGCCGAGTCCATCTCTGGTGGCCGAGCTGTGTCGTGTAGGGCTGTCAGGGAGCAGGGGGGTGGAAAAGGCATATTCTGGTTGGGTGGCAAAGGCAGTCCATCACCTCTTTTTCTGGAACGTCAGTGTGGCCTGAAACAGTCTTAGTGAGGAGTCCTGTTTTCTCAGTGGCTTTAATGTAAGAACTTCCCAGGGAGAGCCTTACTGATGGGTGTCCATTCTCATGGGGCCCTGGGTTGGATAGTTATCAACCATGCATCCATCTCTCCTTCATCTATCCATCTATCCAGTTCTTCGTCCATTCATCCACCCACCCATCCACCCATCTGTCCATCCATCCACCCATCCAACTCATCCATCCATCCACCTACCCATGCACCCATCCACCCATCCATTCATCCATCCATCCCCCATCCCTTCCTCCACCCCTCCCTCCCTCCCTCCCTCCCTCCCTTCCTGTCTCCCTGTATCCATCCATTCACCCATGCACCCATTCATCCAGCCCATTTATCCATCCATCCACTCTTCCCCCCATCCCTCCCTCCCCACCTCCTTCCATCCGTCCATTCATCAAGAGATGTTTGTTGGGTTCCTCCTGTAGACAGGTGTAGGCAGTGGGGCTTTAGGTGTAAACCAGATTCTTATTCTCGGGGTGCTTACATTTTAGTTTGGGGGTCCAAATGAAAATAAACTATGTTTCCTTTAACTGTTACACCTAAACTCTTAGGAAATGTGTTTGGTTGGTGGTACTTTGAGCCTGTGTGATTTTTTTTATCAAATAGTGAGGCTGGTCTTCTAGGACTCATGGAAATCATTTTCTCTGCTTTATAATCACATCCCCTGTTGTAGACTTTGTATATTTGGCTTCTTTCTACTTACCCTACCTGAGGGAAATGGACACGAAAATGTGTTTCTCTGACTAGCACAGAAATCCCTGTGTATGTACAGCCAGTTATACTTAATGAAGGTCTCCACAAGGGTTACTATGGCTGATTCTCTGATCGCTCCTGGAGAGGGCTATAGGTCAGGTAACCAAGGTAACGAAACATTCAACTTGCCCAGCAAGGGATGGGTGTGGGCCCTGGAGCCAGGCGCCCGGCTCTGAGCAGCACGCTTTCTTCCACATCTACCTCGGCATCACGTATAACTCCACTGGCCCACGGGAGACCCGAATGCCCTGTGAGTCTTTCAGAATAAAATCTCTGTCCAGTCGAGCCAGTTGGGCAGCTCAGCTGTGCTGTGCCTCCAGGGAGCCTGGAGTGGGGAGGGAGGACCCTGGGTGCTGGCCCAAGGGAGGTGCACAGATACAATCGCCCCACCTTCCCTGGAGCAGAGCGAGCAACTCAAGGGCCAGAGGTGAACGTGGAGTGAAGCTCTGAGTCTGCGGGGAGGGAGGGAGGCTGACGCGACCTCTGCCTGCCGCATCCCCGCAGTTCACGGCAGGTCTCCCCCCAGGTCGTCTCTCTTGGGCCTGCCGTACCCAGGCTGGGCTGGGCACCTATGTCCGTGCCAGCCGCGTAGGCCACTTGTGAGATGCGCTCGTTGACGACACGCATCTGTTCTTTGTATTTTAAAGCAAATTCACAGGCAATTTCCTTTACAACTACATGATGGGCGTTGAGTTTAACCCCCGAATCGGGGAGTGGTTTGACTTCAAGCTCTTCTTCAATGGACGCCCCGGGATCGTCGCCTGGACCCTCATCAACCTGTCCTTCGCAGCCAAGCAGCAGGAGCTCTATGGCCACGTGACCAACTCCATGGTCTTGGTCAACGTCCTGCAGGTAGCCTCTCTGTGGCCCAGGGGGGTGGGAGCTCTGACACCCGGTGGGCGCTGGGGAAGCCTGAAAGCCAGATGGTTTTCAAAAGACCGTAATCTGCCGCCTTTACGTGGGGGTCGGCCCCCCTCCCATGTGTCTCTGGTCAGTACACGGCCGCTCCTGTGTTGCAGGCCATCTATGTGCTGGACTTCTTTTGGAACGAAACCTGGTACCTGAAAACCATCGACATCTGCCACGACCACTTTGGGTGGTACCTGGGCTGGGGGGACTGCGTCTGGCTGCCGTACCTCTACACGTTGCAGGTGAGAAGCAGGGGCAGGGAGCCCCCTGTGACGCATGCCCAGCACAGCAGCACACTGAGCTGTAAGGTCCCCGGGCACCCCCAGCGCTGCCCTCGGAGCAGACACAGCTGAGCACATGCCGAGCCTTGTCGTCACCCAAGTGTGTGTTTTTTTTGGGGGTGTGGGGTGGCGCCAGAACCTGGAGAAGGGAGGCTGCTCCCCTGTCTTAGGAAGAAGAGAAGGCTTAGTGTACGAGTCAGCACAGGCCACTGTAACAAATGCCACGGACCAGGCGGCTTAAACAACAGGTTCATTGTCTCCCCGTCTGGAGGCTGGAATCCGAGACCAGGTGTGGGCAGGGCTGGTCCTCCTGAGGCCTCTCTCCTCGGCGTGTAGACGGCCGTCTCCTCCCTGTGTCCTCACAGGGTCGTCCCTCTGTGTGTGTCTGTGTCCTGACCTCCTCTTATAAGAACACCCGTCCTGTGGGATCGGGACCCACCCTAGTGGCCGCATTTTACCTTCCTCACCTCTTGAAAGAAAGACATGCAACTCCAAAGACGGTCACATTCTGGGATGCGGGGTGTCAGGACTCCGACATGTGAGTCTGGGGGACACAGCTCAGCCCATAGACTGAGAGAAGATGATGATACGGAGTAAACTTTGGGTCAAAAGTAATGCTTTGGGGGATCTGGGTGGATGGAGGTGGGTATTTGTATTCACGTGTGTTCAAATCTCAAGGCTGAAAGGATGAGAGGCCTTCTTTCCTTCCGTCATTTGCATTTAAGCTTTGAGTATGTACACGCAAGAGTGGAGGAGATGCAGGGGGCCCTGCGCTCTCGGAGCTCTCAGCTGGGAGGGAAAGTCCCTGACACAGGCAGTCCAGTGCGGGGAGGGGGAGCTGGACAGGAAGTGGGGTGCTGACCCCTGAGAGAGGGCCAAGGAGGAGCCCCCAGCCAGCAGGTGGGGGTCAGAGCCAGGCTGAGAGTAGAATGATGAGTCTGAGGGTAAGAACATTCCAGAAAGGCGGAGTGGGGAATACATCAGGGTGGGGGGGAGGGCCGAGGGGGACATTTAAGGCACGAGACAGTTCAGCGTGGCTGGGACACAGGACGTGGGGGTGGCAGGAAGCCTTGCCCAACTGGAGGCTGGAGGATCAGGGGCCAGCACCGGGTGGGAGGCCTACAAGAGGGGAGTGTTCCAGGCGAGAAGAGGATGCTGGGGGTTGGGGGGCACAGGCTCCGGGAAGAGTTCCCACGAGTAATGAATCAGGCCGGGTCCCCAGGAGAGCCTCAGCACACGCTGCAGAGCCGAGGGTAGAAAGCCTGACTGGGGAGCCTGAGGGACCTGGGTTTGCACCTCTGTAGGGCTGCCAGCCGCGGGAGGGGGCCTTGAACTCGTCCCTGAGCATCTCTGAAAAAGTAGGGCGGACATCACCTCTGTTAGGGCTGGGCATCCGCGTTCCTGCACCCGCCGTGTTCTGAGGCTGCTGGGGAATAGGGGAGAGGCCTCATCGTGAACCCCCCCGCACCCCTCCCAGCTCACAGAGGACAGCCCTGCTTTCCTCTGCATGGCACGCGGGCTCCTGTGTAGGGTGGCTGCTTCAGAGGCCTGGCCAGATGCCCACCTGCCCGTTCTGTGAGCAGGTATGAAGAGGTGTGGCGGTGGGGAAAGAGCAGGTTCTAGGGCACTTGAGTCGTTAGCGGTGGCCTGCCTTAAACAGGACGTGCAGGAGTGGAGAGGACCAATGCTAACAGACCTTGTCGGCTGGCCCGGATGTGCGCGGGCAGGTGGTGAGTGGTTGCAGCCAGTCCTGCAGGCGATGATAACGGGGCCCATGGTACCTGGCTGACTACCCTGTGCAGCAGCGTGAAACCGGATCACTGGGAGAGGAGGAAAATCACAGCAGAGTGAGCAGGCCTGAGGGGAGAGAGCCCTGGGCTGGGGGCCACAAGTTCTGGACTCTGGTCCCCACGCTGGATCCTCTGGACGGACCCTCTGGACTCATTCCTCTGCTTGGCTGGTTGCAGGCTCACTGGTTCCCTGATTTTGTGAACACCATTTTCCAAGCACGCAAAGCGCTAGCAGTAGCTCGCTCACACACACACACACACACACACACACACGCGCGCACACACACACGCACACACACACACACACACACACGTGTATGTGTGTTTATTTGATTATGTGACTCTGGTGCGTTCAAGTCCAGAATCTTCAGGGCAGCCAGCAGGCTGGAGGTCCAGGGAAGAGTTGGTACTGCAGCTGGGTCTGCAGGCCGTCCGCTGGTGGAATTCGCTCTTATTCCAGGGATTCTTTCATTCTTAGGGCCTTCCGCCGATTAGACGAGGCCCACCTGCATTGCGGAGGGTGGTCCGCTTCATTCAGTCTAATTGGAAACATTAATCCCATCTAAAACATACCTTCGTGGGGCTTGCCTGGTGGCGCAGTGGTTGGGAGTCCGCCTGCCGATGCAGGGGATGCGGGTTCGTGCCCCGGTCCGGGAGGATCCCACATGCCGCGGAGCGGCTGGGCCCGTGAGCCATGGCCTCTGAGCCTGCGCGTCCAGAGCCTGTGCTCCGCAACGGGAGAGGCCACAGCGGTGAGAGGCCCGCGTACCGCAAAAAAAAAAAAACAAAAAACCTTCGTAACAACTAACGTTTGACCAAGTGTCTGGGTCCCGTGGCCTAGCCAATGTGACACATTAAATTAACCATCACAATATTATATTCAAATAATGCTTGTAATATTGTTATATAATATGTATACTATATATGATACACATGTGTATGTATGTACGTGTAGATAGACAGATAGATAGGAAGGCAGCTAGGTGGGTAGGTAGGTGGACGTGCAGATTTGCACAGTTACCTGTCTGATCCCACGGCAACCCTCCGGGGCGGGCGCTTCTATTTACAGGAGAGGAAACCGAGGCAGGGCACGGGGGCAGCCGGTCAGGTGCACAGCAGGGCTTTGAACCCAGGCCGTGCTCCCGAGCCCGCTGTCCCGCTCAGCCTGCTGACCTCTCCCGCTCGCCCTGCAGGGTCTGTACCTGGTGTACCACCCCGTGCAGCTGCCCACCCGCTACTCCCTGGGCGTCCTGCTGCTGGGCCTGCTGGGCTACTACATCTTCCGGATGGCCAACCATCAGAAGGACCTTTTCCGCCGCACGGACGGGCGCTGCCTGATCTGGGGCAGGAAGCCCAGGGTCATCGAGTGCTCCTTCACGTCGGCCGATGAGCAGAAGCACCACAGCAAGCTGCTGGTGTCCGGCTTCTGGGGTGTGGCCCGCCACTTCAACTACACCGGCGACCTGATGGGCAGCCTGGCGTACTGCCTGGCCTGCGGCGGCGGCCACCTCCTGCCCTACTTCTACATCATCTACATGGCCATCCTGCTTACCCACCGCTGCCTGCGGGATGAGCACCGCTGCGCTAACAAGTACGGCCGCGACTGGGAGCGCTACACGGCCGCCGTGCCTTACCGCCTGCTGCCCGGAATCTTCTAAAGGGCCGCCCCAGGAGGAGCCCCCAGCGGGGCAGGGAGGAGAGCTGGAGTCAGGTCCGCTGGGGCAGCAGGGTCTCTGCGCCGCACTCCAGGAGCCTCTGCGTCCTCACCTGTAAGATGCAAACAGCCCGGCACTTGTCCTGAGTGGAATTCCGGGGGCTTACACCGACTGCCTTCTCGCCAGCAGAAGTGACCAGCTTTCTCCGTGCAGTGTCCCCAGGGTGGGAGGATGACCTGGCTGGCTCGCAGATGACGCTGTTTCTTCCCTGGGGTCTGAGCTGCCCACCGCCCAGACAGCAGGAGTCCGACACTGAACGGGATGTCTTCCAGCCCCCGTGGTCAGTCCTGCCCTTACTCTTGCTAAATAAAGTAGAAGTGGACACGTAAGCTGTGGCAGTTATCAATTGACGGCCTTTCAGCCCCAGGTGCAGCCCGGCATCACCTGCTCTGCGGTAGCGAGCTGTGCCCTTCAGACTTCTCTCCTTCGCACGTGCACCTCGTTACATTTGTCTGTAGAGGGCGCTAAGGGATGCTGCACGCGTAGGGGCATCTTCCGGTTCTGGTTCTTGTACAGACTTGGCCCAGGCAACCCAGAGAACTTGGCCACACCATCCGGGGGGCCTCACCCAAGCCTTCCCCAAAGAGACCTGAACCCCAGCCTCGGGGACGGGACACCCTTCACGTGTTTTCTTACCTTGGGCACACTCCTTGACCCGTAGGTATTCTGTTTTTTTTTTTTTTTCAATTTACTTATTTATCTTTGGCTGTGTTGGGTCTTCATTGCTGCACGCGGGCTTTCTCTAGTTGCGGCGAGTGGGGGCTACTCTTCATTGCAGTGCACGGGCTTCTCACCGCAGTGGCTTCTCTTGTTGCGGAGCACGGGTTCTAGGTGCACAGGCTTCAGTAGTTGTGGCACGCGGGCTTCAGTAGTGGTGGCTTGTGGGCTCTAGAGTGCAGGCTCGGTAGTTGTGGCGCACGGGCTTAGTTGTTCCATGACACGTGGGATCTTACCGGACCAGGGCTCAAACCCATGTCCCCTGCATTGGCAGGTGGATTCTTAACGACTGCGCCACCAGGGAAGTCCCCACAGGTATTCTTGACAGCTCTCTTTAGACGTTATGCCCTAGTCGAGTTAATAATTCTTTATTCAGGTGTATCTGGGACGTATTGCAGGTTTGGTTCCAGACCTCCCCAATAAAGCGATTATCACAATAAAGCGAATCACACAAGTGTTTTGGCTTCCCAGTGCGGAGAAAAGTTAGGTTTACACGATTCTGTACTCTTTTAAGTATGAAATAGCATTGTCTTAAAAGACAGTGTATACACCTTGATTTTAAAAAGCTTTATTGCTAAAAAATGCCAAAACGGTGACCATGGTAACATCACAGGTCACTGATCACAGATCACCGTTAACAAACAGAAAGAAAAGTTTGAAGTACTGCCAGAAATGCCAGGATGTGACACAGAGACGCAAAGTGAGCAAATGCTATTGGAAAAGTGGCACCGGTAGACTTGCTGGATGCAGGGTCACCAGAAACCTTCAGTCTGTAAAAAGCGTGATTATCTGCGAAGCACGACGAAGTAGATGTGCCTGTTTTAACCTTTCCCTGTTCAGACTTCTTTGTGGTTTGTCTCCCAGTGGGGCCTGGACATAGACAAGGGCTCGATTTCTGGTGTGTAGAGGCGATGCCCGGGGAACTTTGGGTCAGATGCTTGGGTCCTGCCTCAGAGCTTTGGGTACCGATCACGGGATTCAGGGGAGGGCTCCACACTTTCCCCACCGTTGGCCCTCTGTTGGGGCCACTCTTGTGCTGGGTGTGAGAATCCATTCCGTTTGCCAAAGGAAGAAATTCCAGTCTGGCCGCCTGCCCCCCACAAGAGAGCGGAGAAGCCACAAAGATGGCGGTGCTAGGCTTGCTTCACACCTGGAGGAACCGAGGACTGGAGTGTGCTGGGGGCCCCGCTCCCTGGGCAGGGAGGGCAGGTGCAGGGCAATGCCTCCCCTGCTCAGTCTACAACTGGTTGAGCAAAGACAGGCGGCCTCCTGCGCAGCCAGGAGGGGACCGGAGCTTGGGGCCCACCTGGGCCGACTTAAGAGCCGTGATTTTCCAATGCTGGTGCCCCACCCCTGCCCGTGGAGCTCATGGGCCAAAGGGGGTCCCAGGTGTTTGTATTGTCACCAGCCACACAAGTGGTTTGAGTACCAGGGCCAGAGCAGTGAACTCCCACGGGATGGCGCTGAGTACGGTGGGCCCCGCCGTTTCCTCCCAGTCACTGTGTGAATTCATTTTAAGGAGGCTGGAGGGTGGTGGCTGTGAGCTCAGACCCTGGCTTCCCTATTCAACAGCTGTGTGACCACGGCCAGGCAATTTCCCTCTCTGTGCTTTGTTGTCCTTGTTTGAAAACTAAGGGCGATGATTGTCTTCTTGCCTTGTGTGAGGTTCCTCAGCCAGATTTCCTGGGACAGCTCTGGGTTTGAACCTTGGATCTGCCCCTCAGTTTGCCAAGTTTCGTTCGCGTGTTAGCGTCTTGGAGCTGGGCTGCGCTTTGACCTGTTTTGTTCCGCGTGCTCAGCTAACACAGTGAGGCAGGGCGCCCCGTGCCATAGGGTAGGTTTATCTGCCCTCCCTCACCTCCTCTGCATGTGGATGAAGCCCGGTGCCCCCTCTCCGGGCAAGCACTGGGGAGCCCGGAGCTCCACCTTTGTGCATGGTGAGTTTGGCGTAGGTGGTGGGGGGAAAGGATGGTCCACACCGGAGACGCGCTGCCCACGGCGATGGGCTTGGCTTCACTGCTGTCTTCAGGGAGAGCTACCCCAGGAGGGACAGAGGCCTGGGGGTGTTCCTCCAGTTCTTGGCGCTCTCCTACCTGGATGTGGGTGTTGTTTCGATCATGAGAAGGCAGGCCAGGCAGTGACCCAGCCAGGTTCTCTGGGTGAGAGGCTGAGTTGAATAGAATATGCAAGATCAAGATGTAAGTCCACACCGCACGCTTCTTTTCTAGAAAGGGCAGGTCGTTCTCACACTGCACAACCACACTCTGCCCCTCACCAGACTCAGATCTCCACATCTATTGGGAAAGATGTCGAAAGCATGCCCTGGAGTGTCACTTGGGCAGACGTGATTAGGAGGCAGGGACGGGATGGCTTCAGTGGGCGCCAGAAATTCAGCGCCCCACGTGTGGCTGTCCACCAGTGACCCACACACAGACCTGCTCAGGCCGCCAGTTCCTTGTCCTGGGAATACAGGCAGGCCTTGGAGATTGGTGTAGGGCCAGCTCACTCACCTGGACAAACAGGGATGTGAAGAGAGCTCTCGGTAAGAGGCAGGTAACCAGGGAAGCTCACTCACCTGGACAAACAGGGATGTGAAGAGAGCTCTCGGTGAGAGGCAGGTAACCAGGGAAGCTCACCTGCCTTGGGGCCTTAAATACCTCCATAAGCACCGGCGACTACAGAGGTCCCCCTCCGATGCCTCTCTGGCCTGAGTCCCATCCATGTGTCCAGATGCCTCCTCCCTGTCTCACTTGTGTGGGTTAGGGTTAGGGTTAGGGTTAGGATTACGTGGGTTTAGGGTTAAGGTTACGGTTATAGTTTGGCAGGTTAGAGTTAGGGCTATGGTTAGGTGGGTTAGGGTTATGGTTAGGGTCTTAAAGCCTTCTCAAAACTTCACGGATCAGCAACTCCCACGTCTCCCCCAGAAGTTGCTCTCAGGTGATGGCAAGTCCAGACCCGCTCGTGGAATTATCCCTCTCTCACCCAACCGGCCTGTACTCCTCTTCTGCAGGAGAGCCTTCTGCAGGAGAGTACAGGCTGTCCTGCAGAAGGCATCCGGCATCCGACCACTCCCTACCGTCTCTGTGCTGAGCCTGTCCCAGCCCCGCCCTCTCTCGACAGCAAGAGGAGCCCCAGCACTGGCTTCGTGGCCTCTGGCCTCTCGGCCCCAGCCTGTTCTTAGCACAGCACAACAGTCAGACTTGTCCTGTTAAGGTGTGAGAGTCAGAGCATGTCACCGCTCTGCTCGAAACTCCTCAAGGCCTCCTGTCACTCACAATAAACATCAACGTCATTTCCAGAACCTAAGGTTTGCCTCGCTCCTTCTCCCACATTTGCCCAGCGACAGCCATGCCGGCCGCCTCGCTGGCCCTCCAAGGCCCCAGGACTCTTCCACCGCAGGGCTTTTGCACAGGCTGTTTCCTTTGCCTGGAACACTCTTCCCCTGGCATCCGTCTGGTCCCTCAACAACCTCCTAGACGTTTCTTAAATATCACCTTCACAGGGAAGCCTTCCTCACACACGCATCCCAGGACTCTGCTTGGCTTTTCTTCATAGACCCTACTCTCCAGTTACAGATTATAAGTTACCAATTTATCTTGCTCATCTGTCTCCCCCACAAGAACACAAGATCACTGAGGGTAAATTTCTGATTATTTTGTTCCCAGATGTATCCGCAGCCCCAGAACGCCGTCTGCCCTGTGTCAGCAGCTGACTCTTCCAACTTCTACGGTACACCCACCACCGCTGTGAGAACCTTACAGATACTCTCTGACCCTCACAATAACCCAGCTACTAAATACTATCGTCATCACCCCCGTTTTATAGGTGGTGAAACCGAGGCACAGATGGACCGTGGGACCTGCCCAGGGTTCCATGCTGATACGTTGCAGAGCTGGACCTCAAACTCCCTCTGGCGCCAGAGTCTGTGCTCATTACCACCTCCCCTAGAGCTTCATCTCCTCTTGCCCTACTTGTTAAATAACTAGAAAGCCTGTGTCTTGAAGCAGGGCTGGGCCAGAGGCAAGCTTTCTGCCAGTGCTTTCAAGGACTTTGGGTTGCAACCCACTCATGGGTCATCAAGTCATCCCCAGGGTTATGTATTATCTGTCTCCATGTTATGAGTGACCCCTAAATTGAGTGGCTTAAACCAACAATAAACATCATCTCATGCAGTTTCTGAGGCTTAGGAATCCAGAGGCGGCTTAGCAGGGGGTCCTGGCTCAGCGTCTCTCATGGTGTTGCAGGCAGGGCGTTGGCTAAGGCTGCATCACCCGAAGGCTCGACTGAGGCTGGAGGACTTTCTCCCAAGGCAGCTCCTCGTGTATTTGGCAACTGGTGCCGGCTGTTGGCTGGAGGCCTCAGCTCCTCACCACGTGGGCCTCTCCACAGGCTGCTTGAATATCCACACAACACGGCGGCCCCCACGGTCTGATCCCAGACACACAATGTCCTTTATGCCGAACCTCGCAAGTCCTGCTCCCCCACTTCTGAGCTATTCCATTGGTTACACAAGTCAGCACCTTTCAACACGGGAGGGGGCTACACAGGGGCTACCAACAGCCAGGGGTGCATCTCAGAGGCTGCCTGCCATAGGTGACTTGACAATAAAGGAACCTGCAAAAGTCCCTGGAGAGGGGTGCCTCACTGACGGTGGCATGTCTGATGGGTGGCAGAGTTCCACTCAGAGGCAAGAGCGTGGACCTCGTCAGCTTCCCCAGGCTGCACCTTCCCACTGAGGTCCAGGGCTCCTCGTGGTGTGTAGCTCCCGCCTGGCTCTGCTTTCTGGCCCAGCACCTAGGTTGTTCTCAACACCCATTGCTTGATGAACTTGATGCAAAGACGAGGACGAGAATATGGCAGGTTCAGCTAAGAACATGGGAGGCCGGGGACTTCGCTGGTGGTCTAGTGGTGAAGAATCTGCCTTGCAATGCAGGGGACACAGGTTCCATTCCTGGTCAGGGAACTATGATCCCACAGGCCACGGGGCGACTAAGCCTGTGTGCCACACCTACCGAGCTTACGCGCCTCAACTAGAGCCCGTGTGCCGCAAACCACAGAGCCTACGTGCTCTGGAACCCGCGCGCCACAACCGCTGAGATTGTCCTCCATTCTTTTCATTCTTTTTTCTTTATTCTGCTCTGCAGTAGTTATTGCCACTATTTTATCTTCCAGGTCACTTATTCATTTTTTCTGCCTCAGTTATTCTGCTATTGATTTCTTCTAGAGAATTTGTAATTTCATTTATTGCGTTGTTCATCATTGTTTGTTTGCTCTTTAGTTCTTCTAGTTCCTTGTTAAATGTCTCTGTATTTTCCCCATTCTATTTCCAAGAGTTTGGATCATCTTTACTATCATTACTCTGAATTCCTTTTCAGGTAGACTGCCTATTTCCTTTTCATTTGTTTGGTCTGGTGGGTTTTTACTTTGCTCCTTCATCTGCTGTGTATTTCTCTGTCTTCTCATTTTGCTTAACTTACTGTGTTTGGGGTCTCCATTTCACAGGCTGCGGGTTCATAGCTCCCGTTGTTTTTGGTGTCTGCTCCCAGTGGGTAAGGTTGGTTCAGTGGGTTGTGTAGGATTCCTGGTGGAGGGGACTGGTGCCTGTGTTCTGGTGGATGAGGCTGGATCTTGTCTTTCTCGTGGGCAGGTCCACATCTGGTGGCGTGTTTTGGGGTGTATCTGAACTTAGTATGATTTTAGGCAGCCTCTCTGCTAATGGGTGGGGTTGCGTTCCTGTCTTGCTAGTTGTTTGGCATAGGGTGTCCAGCACTGTAGCTTGCTGGTCCTTGAGTGGAGCTGGGTTTTAGCGTTGAGATGGAGTTCTCTGGGAGAGCTTTCACTGTTTGATATTACATGGAGCCTGGAGGTCTCTGGTGGACCAATGTCCTGAACTTGGCTCTCCCACCTCAGAGGCTCAGGCCTGACACCCGGCTGGAGCACCAAGACACTGTCAGCCACACGGCTCAGAAGAAAAGGGAGAAAAAGAAAGAAAAATAAATAAATGAATAAAATAAAGTTATTAAAATAGAAAAAAATTATTAAAAATAAAAAAGTAATAAAAAAAAAAGAAAGAGAGAAAGAAAGAAGAGAGCAAACAAACCAAAACACAAATCCTCCAATGCTAACAGGCGCTAAAAACTATACTAAAAAAACCCAAAAAACAAAAACCAAAAGATGGACAGTCAGAACCCTAGGACAAATGGCAAAAGCAAAGCTCTACAGGCAAAATCACACAAAGAAGCACACACACATACACACTCACAGGAGGAGAAAAAGGAAAAAAAAGAAAAAAATATTTATAAAATAAAAAAAGGAAGAGAGTGACCAAATCAATAAATCTACCAATGATAATAAGCTCTAAATACTAAACTAAGATAAATATAAAACCAGAAACAAATTAGATGCAGAAAGCAAACCCCAAGTGTACAGTTGCTCCCAAAGTCCACCCCCTCAATTTTGGGATGATTTGTTGTCTGTTCAGGTGTTCCACAGATGCAGGTACATCAAGTTGATTGTGGAGATTTAATCCGCTGCTTCTGAGGCTGCCGGGAGAGATTTCCCTTTCTCTTCTCTGTTCGCACAGCTCCCGGGGTTCAGCTTTGTATCGGCCCCGCCTCTGCATGTAGGTCACCTGAGGGCGTCTTTTGGGAAGCCTGAGGTCTTCTGCCAGCGTTCAGTAGGTGTTCTGTAGGAGCTGTTCCACATGTAGATGTAGTTTTGATGTATTTGTGGGGAGGAAGGTGAGCTCCACGTCTTACTCCTCCACCGTTTGAAGGCACAAACAGGCCATTATCAATAAAAATTTTTTAAATTAAGAATTAATAAATGCAGACTTTTGGGTCAGATGAATACCCAAATGGAGAAAAATGAATCTTGACTCCAGCTCACATCATACAAAACAAAACAAAACTGAGATGTAAAAGGTAAACCAATAAAATCTTCTTTAAAAATAAAAGAGAATCATCTTGGTTAGGCAAAGATTTCTTAAAAAGGACAGTGAAACAATAAGGTCCTACTGTATAGCATAAGGAACTATATTCAATATCCTGTGATAAACCATAATGGAAAAGAATATAAAAAGGAATGCATATATATGTATAACTGAACCACTTTGCTGTACAGCAGAAATTATACAACACTGTAAATCAACTATACTTCAATAAAATAAATTTTTAAAAAATATAGAAATAGGAAAAAAAAAGGACAGTGAAGCACTAACCACAAAAAAAGAAAAGAAACTGGATTTCAGTGAAATTAAGAGCTTCTTTTAATATTACTCAGCCATAAAAAGAAACGAAATTGTGTTATTTGTAGCGAGGTGGATGGACCTAGAGTCTGTCATACAGAGTGAAGTAAGTCAGAAAGAGAAAAACAAATACCGTATGCTAACACATATATATGGAATCTAAAAAAAAAAAAGGTCATGAAGAACCTAGGGGCAAGACAGGAATAAAGACACAGACCTACTGGAGAACGGACTTGAGGATGTGGGGAGGGGGAAGGGTGAGCTGTGACAAAGCGAGAGAGCGGCATGGACATATATACACTACCAAACGTAAGGTAGATAGTGGGAAGCAGCCGCATAGCACAGGGAGATCAGCTCGGTGCTTTGTGACCGCCTAGAGGGGTGGGATGGGCAGGGTGGGAGGGAGGGAGACGCAAGAGGGAAGAGATATGGGAACATATGTATATGTGTAACTGATTCACTTTGTGATACAGCAGAAACTAACACACCATTGTAAAGCAATTATACTCCAATAAAGATGTAAAAAAAAGAAAAAGAGCTTCTTTTCATCAAAAGGGAGCATTCAGAGAGTGAAAAGGCAATTCACAAGGAGGGAAAAGGTATTTGCAACGATGCTGCTCCCACTGGAGGACTCATGGACAGAATATATAAGGGACTCCTACAAATCACTAAGACGGTGATTGGCAAGCTGATTTGTATCAAGGAGGAAGAGACTTGAACAAAACGACCAATAACCATATGAAAATGTGCTCAGCATCCTTAGTGGTCAGGAAAATGCAGATGAAACCACTTCCCCCTGGATGGCAAAGGTAAACGGGCTCAGAAGCCCACCTGGTGGTGAGTGTGCAGCCCCTGGCACTTCCGCCCCTGGGATGGGGGTGCAGGTTAGAACGGCCCCTTGGGGGAAAGAGTCTGGTAGCATCTCTTAAAGCCGAGCGTCTGCATCCCCTGGACGCAGCTCCCCTTGGCCGGGTTGGACTGCCAGGGACAAAGCGTCTGTACTCACAAGAGTGTTCACAGCGGCATTGCTCATAAACAGTGAAAGAACCCGAAAGTCAGTCCGCAGTAGAGTGGGTGACCAAGGTACAGCACACGGCAAACCCCCCGCCGCGGGGGCTACAGCGCACGGGAGAGTCCCGTGCACGCTGGTGAGCGGAGGAAGCCGGACCCAGGAGCAAACACTCTCGGAATTCCAAGGTCAGGCCAGCTGCACGATGGCACCAGGAGACAGAGGACGGTTACCTCTAGGAGTGGGTGACCGATGTGGCGGGGGCAGGGCAGCTGTCCCAGGAACCAGAAACACCTGCAGCTCCATCCCGTTACACAAGGGCAGCGAATGTCAAAGTCCTCCCGGTGTGCCCGTAAGGGCACGAACTTCATTATCTGTACAAAGTCACAAAGCCCAGGGGCTAAATTGTGAGCGGCATTCACCACGCACATACACGTCAAGTCCATCCCCTGCAGCCACTCGCTCCCCCCTCACCCGACCCTACCAGATGGACCTGTGCGTCCAGGCGGCCGTTCGGAGGCGTTCATGGAGATGGCGTTAGAATCTTGGTTCTGGACCCAGGGAAGCAAGTCTGTTACAGTTTAACTACCCCATCGGGGTCCCCAGGTTGGCATCATGACTGGCAGAGGCAATGCCATGGTGCTCCGAGTGGGTGGGATCCAGGAGTCCCCGTCACCTCTTGTTAGCCTGGCATGTGGGATCTCAGTTCTCCGACCAGGGATCGAACCCACGCCCCCTGCATTGGGAGCGCAGAATCTTAACCACTGGACCACAAGGGAAGTCCCTTTTTTTTTTTTTCCCCATCGTTTCAATGAAGGTGCGACATGTTCTGCCCACAGAGGAGAACTCCATCGCTTCTGTCCCTGCCTTGTCCAGGCCAGGACATGTGGGCTCTCCTCCAGCCTGGACCTTCCCTGCCCAGGGCTGAGGGCAGCTCTGCCCAATGGTCAAGTCTCCTCCGGTGCCCGAGGCTTCCCATCCAAGGGGAAGGCCTCAGTGTTCTGGCTGGGGCCTGGGTCTCAGCAGCAGGACTGATTCCTGGAGGACCCCATGCGCCAAAACAAGTGTGAGAGTGGATATAGCAAAAGTAGAAAGGAGGTAATAAAGACTAGAGGACATGCCGGGCCCTGGCAGGCTGACCCTGATATCAGGGGCAGAGCCCTGAGGTCACAGCTGTGTCACAGCACAGCGCACTTGTTCTGCATCATGATGGCCGCAGGCCACCAAGACAAGGTCATCCCACACCCAGCACTCTTGGTAAAGCAGGCAGAGAGGTTTGTCATTTCCTTGAGAGTCTCACGTGTTTAAAAACGTCGCGTTCCTGAGGTTTCAGTGGTCCGGGTAGCTCAGTTGTACAGAACTGCCTTTCCCCGGTGGACGGGGTTGGGGAAGTTGTTAGTGGGTTGTCTTGTCCGTCATGTGCATTCAGCTCTTTGTTTCAGTAGCTCTGGTTTGGCCTAGATGCTTTCGCTGTTATTTTTTTTTTGATTTATATATTTGGTTTATTTTTAATTTATTTTTGGCTGCGTTGGGTCTTCTTTGCTGCACGCGGGCTTTCTTTAGTTGCGGTGAGCGGGGGCTACTCTTCGTTGCGGTGCGCGGGCTTCTCATTGCAGTGGCTTCTCTTGTTGCGGAGCACGGGCTCTAGGCGCGCGGGGTTCAGTAGTTGTGGCTCGCGGGCTCTAGATTGCAGGCTCAGTAGTTGTGGCTCACGGGCTTAGTTGCTTTCTGGCATGTGGGATCTTCCCGGACCAGGGATCTAAACCCGTGTCCCCTGCATTGGCAGGCGGATTCTTAAGCGCTGCGCCACCAGGGAAGTCCCACTTTCACTGTTTAATTAGAGGCTTTTGAAATCTTTTTTTGGCCACGCCGCGCCACATGCAGGATCTTAGTTCTACAACCAGGGATGGACCCCGTGCCCCCTGCAGTGGGAGTACAGAGCCCTAACCACTGGACCACCAGGGAAATCCCTGAAATCTTCTTTTAATAGGAAGAGGGATGTCGCTGAGCAAGACCCACGGTTGCTGAATAAACGCAAACCCCCTTGAGAATCAGGCCTGCAGGTGCCACATCTCTTCCTCGGGGAACTTAGAGGTGAGAGTGGGGCAGTTGCTTTCCAGGTAGGAAAGTGTGCTTCGGGAATTTCAAATTTCTTACGTGTAAAAATGAATGGTTTCATGTTTTCTCTTGATGCTTTTTTTTTTTTTGCGGTACGCGGGCCTCTCACCGTTGTGGCCTCTCCCGTTGCGGAGCACAGGCTCCGGACGCGCAGGCTCAGCGGCCATGACTCACGGGCCCAGCCGCTCCGCGGCATGTGGGATCTTCCCGGACCGGGGCACGAACCCGTGTCCCCTGCATCGGCAGGCGGACCCTCAACCACTGCGCCACCAGGGCAGCCCTAGGTGCTTCTTTTATCTTCTTCCTCCAGCTATTAATAAAGACTTTTTAGGTAGGGATTGAACCAACTTACTTCTAAAAGTGTCTGGAATTCAATTCTAAAGGTGTCGGGAATTCCCTAATTTCTGTGGGTCTGGACACATGGGCAGGCTTCTGGGCCCCAGAGTCAGGGGCTCCTGGCAGAATACATAGCAAAGTAGCCTGGGTTTCTGTTCATATGTCTAATCACAGCCCGGAACATCCACATTTAAATTAAGATTCTATTAAGGAGAAGGGTCCACCTTGGGCTGCTTATGGCCACGAGTAAATGAAATATGTTGGAGTTTTCTTCCAAATATGTATTAGAAATTCACAAGCATTTGCATTTCTCACCAGTGACACAAGCCAGGGTAATACAAGTGAGGAAATCCCTAAAAGATCTCTAAAGCCTTGAGGGAGCAGAGCCTTGATTTAACAACAGGCATGTAGCCAGACCCAGGTTTTGCCAAAATGCCCTTTCTTCTCCCCTCCTGTGGACCCTGGCCAGGCTGGAATCGACACATCATTTAAAAAATTTTTTTTTATTTATTTATTTTTTTTGCGGTATGCGGGCCTCTCACTGTTGTGGCCTCTCCCGTTGTGGAGCACAGGCTCCGGACGTGCAGGCTCAGCGGTCATGGCTCATGGGCCCAGCCGCTCCGCGGCATGTGGGATCCTCCCGGACCGGGGCACGAACCCATGTCCCCTGTCTACAACTGCGCCACCAGGGAAGCCCGACACATCATTTTTGATATGCTCCACAGAAGACAAAATTTGGCTTCCAGCATTATCAGGAGAAACAGGTGAATGTGGAGATGGCGCCTATATAAATTTCAGTCCAGCAAAGAGGAGGTGTCCGTGCTGAAAGGGTGAAACTTTGGTCTAGATGGTGGGTTCGGTGGTAGAAGCCAAAAAAAGTGAGATGTTTTGGGTGGAAAATGCTGGTAACTGGTATGACTATTGTCCAAACTGAAAAATACTGGAGCTCTCCAAGTTTGAAAACATCAAGAATCTTTTCTGGCCAGAAATAATGTCTGGCACACAGTAGGTCTGCAACAATTTTTGGAATGAATTGGTGAAAAATCAAATCCACAGAGGAAGCTTCTTTCCAGGCTAACAATAGCCCATTTTATAGGTGCCTCCGTGAACCCACTCACCCAGGAGTGGGCAAACTTTTTCCAGAAAATGCCAAGGAGGAAATACTTTAGGCTTTGTGGGCCAGACAGCCTCTGCCACAACGATTCAACTCTGCTGCTGTAGTGAGAAAGCACACAGACAATAATGTAGACAAATGGGCTTGGCTGTGTTCCAATAAAACTTTATTTACAAAAACACACAGGGGGCCGGATGTGGCCCATGGGTCATGTGTGCAGTCCCCTGCACTAGATGGACTCATCGGTTCTACAGGACAGAGATGGCACCTTTGTATCCTCTCAGGACCCAGAACTGGATATTTTAGTTAAATACAATGTATTAAAACTACCTCTCCCAAAGAGAACCCTCGTACACTGTTGGTGGGAATGTAACCTGGTGCAGCCACTATGGAAAACAGGATGGAGGTTCCTCAAAAAACTAAAAATAGAGCTACCATATGATCCAGCAATCCGACTCCTGGGCGTACATCTGGAGAAAACCATAATTCAAAAAGATACATGCCCCCCGGTGTTCATAGCAGCACTATTCACAAGAGCCAAGGTATGGACACAACCTAAATGTCTATCAGCAGATGAATGGATAAAAAGGATGTTGTACATATATACCACAGAATATTCCTCTGCCAATAAAAAAGAATGAAATAATGCCATTTGCAGCTACATGGATGGAACTAGAGATTATCGTACTAAGTGAAGTCAGTCAGACAGAGAAAGACACATACTATATGATAGCATTTATATGTGGAATCTGAAATATGACACAAATGAACTTATTTACAAAACAGAAACAGACTCACAGACATAGAGAACAGACTTGTGGTTGCCAAGGGGGGAAGGAGGGTGCAGGAGGGATGGATTGGGAGTTTGGGATTAGCAGATGCAAACTAGTATATATAGAATGGATAAATCATGAGATCCTACTGTATAGGGAACTATGTTCAATATCCTGGAATGAACCATAATGGAAAAGCATATGAAAAAGAATGTATCTATAAGTATAACTGAATCACTTTGCTGTACAGCAGAAATTAACACAACACTGTAAATTAACTACATATCAATTTTAAAAAAGGAGAAAAAGAAAAAAAACCTGCCTCTGCCTCTTCCTTTCACTATTGTACATAAAATTTCTTTTTCATGTTGTCAAATTACTGTGTATTGTGTTAGGGGTAAGTTGAAGGGCTGAAAACCTTTCTTTGCTCCATCTTTCCTTCCTGGACGTGGATTTGAGAGCCGGGTCCATGAGCATTGCGGTCTAGTGAGCGGCCACCAGGGGACACCCCGGGCACACAGGAAACTGAGCTGCTTTGCAGGAAGAAACAGAAAGCGGAATCGAGTCTGGAAGGGGTGTACCGTCCCAGGTCGCGTTGTGTGCGCTCTTGAGGCGCAGGGCTTGGAATCTGGGATGGGAAACGCTGAGCCAGAAGCGTTCTTCCATTGCCACACTCTGTGGAAGGTTTGCTGACGTGTATTACTCGTGCAAATAAATACTTGATTGTAAATATGAACGTGTGATGTCCTCTGGACTAGACCAAGAAGCGTGTCATCCTAGGAGAGCAAGCCGAGACCCCCTCCGGCCACATTATTTAAATAACTGACCTGAACATTTGTTTAGGGGAGAGGTCAAGTGCTATGAGGGGCACATGGCGGGGCTGAGCCTCACCTGGATCTCCCCCAGATTCAGCTCTGTCTCCGACCTGCACCTCATCACGTCCTCCAGAGAAAGGGGGCGTGCTCTTCCTCGTGCCACAGGTTGTCAGCCACCTGCTGGCATTCAAACACACCCCTTGGCTCAGATGAGCATGTATCCACGCAGTGGAATAGGGAATACTCTACAGTGGGGAAAAATGAACCACAGTCATATCACCAATGTGGGGAGATCTCCAAAGACTGAACCAAACAAGCAAGCCCCTGAAACATCCAGGGTGATCATTCCCTGCATAAGTTCAAAAGCAGGCAAAACCAAAGAATACCTTCTTCAGGGACAGATCCAGGTGTGGCAAGACTGAGACAGGAAGCAAGAGAATTATTAACACAAACTTCAGGGTGATGGTTGCCTCTAGGAGGGAGGCCGGAGTGGAGGGCGACGCAGAGGTTTGGATGATATAGATGCCTCGCGCTAGGTGGTAAGCTATTAACTTATTTATTAAAATAAGTAGTCGTTGCTAAAACGTGCGTATACGTTACATGGATTTGTATAACATCATCATAAACTAGTACAAAAAAGAAGAAGAATACTCACCCCTTCCCTGTTTGTATCTCAGGGCACAGCTCCCTGGGGGAGGGGAATAGTGTAGAGCTGGGGCCCCTCAATTTCTGACCATTCCCTAATGGGAATGGTTGCAGTGTGCTTTCCTAGAAGCTGTAGGGGATGCACTGCTATTCTCGTCTCAGCCTGAAGACCTGCACCTCGTGTGAAGACCCGGCTTCGTGGTCGCATGGGAGATGTCACAGGGGACAGCCTCAATGCCAGGGATGCTGGGTCCAGGAGCACAGTGGCTGGCCCGGATGCCCCTGTGGGTCCCCACGGCTCCCAGGTCCCCAGTCCAGTGGAAACTAGAGTTTCTGCACAGTGGGGGTAACTGCCTTTGGCTGCCTCTGAGTAGCCCCTCAGCTCCCAAGCCCCAGGGCCCCACCTGTCAACTCCTCCCCCAGCACAGGCACTTAGCATCAGTAAATGTCATCAGCCTGCACATGCTGGGCTTTTCTGGGCTGCAGGAAACATTGTCTTTTAAATCCCAGACGTGGAGGGACCAGTTGTCCCAGTCTTCCCAGGACTGGGGTGTTTCCAGGGACATGGTTCTTTCAACGTTAAAGCTGGGAAAATCTGGACAAACCAAGACGAGCTGGTGATTCCGCCCGGACTTTGTAACTTAGATATAAGGCTTTTTTTTTTTTTTTCATCTTTATTGGAGTATAATTGCTTTACAATGTTGTGTTAGTTTCTGCTGTATCACAGAGTGAATCAGCTGTATGTATACATATCTCCCCATATCCCTTCCCTCTTGCGTCTCCCTCCCACCCTCCCTATCCCACCCCCCTGGATGAAACTTCAAAGCTTTTGCACAGCAAAGGAAACCATAAACAAGATGAAAAGACACCCTCAGAATGGGAGAAAATATTTGCAAACGAAGCAACTGACAAAGGATTAATCTCCAAAATATACAAGCACCTCATGCAACTCAATATCAAAAAAACAAACAACCCCATCCAAAACTGGGCAGAAGACCTAAATAGACGTTTCTCCAAAGAAGATACACAGATGGCCAACGAACACATGAAAGGATGCTCAACATCACTAATCATTAGAGAAATGCAAATCAAAACTACAGTGAGGTGTCACCCCACACGGATCAGGAAGGCTTGGTTTTGTTCCAATTGATTTCATGCCGTGAAAGCACTCCAGACCTCCTGCATGCCTTTCGTAAACGCCAGATTTATTTTGGAGGGGGCAGGAAGGAAGGTTTGACTTTATCCTCCACTGCCCCCAAACAACTCCTTCTACACCTTCGGCTCAGTCATGGCACTGGGGGGGACGGCAAGTGTTTTGGTGGGTGACTGTGAGCTGGTGCTGGGGGCAGATTAAACTAGTCAAATAAGGATTCAGGGCAATTATTCCTCTTCCAAAAGCTGGGAGTGGGAAAGAAAATGCTTTTTAAACTGGGGAAGCAAGCATTATACCAGATTTCTGTCGTCAAAGATGGTTGTGTTGTCTGATCTTGAAACCATGGAGATCAGAATCACTGGGAGGGCTTCTTAAACAAGAGCATGTCTGATGGTGTCAGTCTGGGGTAAGGACATAGGACTGCATTTCTAACTAGTGAAGTTAACTCTGCTGGCCTGGGGGCCACATTTTGAGAACTATTGTCGTAGTGTTAAGGGCATTAAGTATGGACTAGGGGGTGTCAAACGTTTTCTATAAAGGGTCACATAGTAAATAATTCATTCAGGCTTTGTGGCCACCTGGTCTCAACTACTCAGCTCTGCCATGGTAGCCCCCCCTCCCCAAGCAGCCATAGGCAATATGTAAAAGATAAATGGACGTGTCTGTGTCCCAATAAAACTTTATTTACAAAAGCAGTCAGTGGGCCAGTTTCAGCTCATGGGCTGTAGTTTGCCAACCCCTGGTTTGTGACTTTTGATAAAATATTGAGCTTCTCTGTGTTCTTTATCCCTGTATATTGGTGAGCAGATGACTTTGACCCCATTGACAGCAGGCCGCGAGGGTCGCGGGAAGGGCCATTTATTAAAAATACAAAGGCAGAGTAGCAGAGTGTATCAGTCAGCCTTTGCTGCGTAACAACCATGCTAAGACTTAGTGGCTTGTGACAACCACCATCTTATTTTTAGTCATCAGTCTATGGGTCAGCTGCGTGATTATTCTGGTCCGAGCTGGTTTGGTCTCTGATGGGCTCTCTCATGTATCTGGGGCCACCTAGCAGACCCTCTGGTGCTGGATGATTGAGGATGGCCTCCTTCACATGTCTAGCAGGTGGTTGGCTATTGGTTGGGCACCTGGGGTTCTCTTCCCAGTGGCCTCTCCTCTTCCAAGAGGCTAGCTCAGGCTCTTTTACCCAGTAGTCTTATCGGAGCAAGAGAGGGGGTCACAGTTCCTCTGGATGGATGACTACTAACATGATGTCATCTCCATCAATGTCACTGGTCAAAGAGTCACAAGTCCCTCCCAGATTTGACAGTGGGACAATAGGCCCCCTCCCTTAGTAATAGGGGAAGCTGCTTCCCCTGACAGCTCAGACTGAGAGCTGCGTAGGGAGTCAAGCTCCCTGAGACTGAGTTTCCTCTCCACCTCTCACCAGCTGGAGCTCTTACTTTATTCCCCTGTGCCTGTCTCCTCATCAGGACATTGAGGCTGGTGCTCCCCAGGCCCACACCATTGCTGGGAGGCTTAAATGAGTTAACTTAGAACCGTGTCTCGCACGAGAAAGTCCTCTCCACATGGTGGCTGTCATTCATGTCTAAGTGAAGCCCCACACTTGTGACAGCAGTGGGGACACAAGGAACGGAAGACCCAAGGCCATATGGAGTGTCCTTTCATCTTTCAAGGACTGTCCCGCCCACCCTGGACGCCAGGCTTTTGCTTCTCTGCTCCCCTGTCTGGAATCTGTGCAAGTTTTCCAAGGCCAATTCATAACATTGCCTCCTGTTTACAGCCCTTATCACACTGGATTAAAGTGACTTTAGAAAACAAGTGTGTTTCTCCTGTAAGCTGGGAACTCCCTGAGTGCAGAACCAGTGTCTTACTCAGAGCCTGCAGTAGTGTCTTTGAGATCATCCAATCACAACCCCTTTAAATCATGTGGGGTATGTTTCTCCCCATTGTCTATTAAAAACATTGAAGCCAGCCAGGGTCTTTTCCCACTAAAGGAAGGACCTGTAACAGGAAGTGTGTAAACCCTGCCTGTCCTGCTCCCCTTCAGCTGAATGCGGTCTCTTTACGGGGACACCACCGCATGGAGTTTGGGTAATTTTCTTAAGAAAAACAAACAGTAGCCATATTCTGTGGATCCTCTGTGTTTCCTGTGAGAAGAACAAATCCTGTTCTGAGGCATCAGGGATGGTCCAGCTCAATGTGGGGGGCGGGGGCGGCTGGGAGGAAGGAGTCTCTTTCTCCACTTAGACCCAGGAGCTTGCTAAAGCAACACACGAGTCAGTATTCCGCACATGTTTGTGGGATTAAATGGTTTTATTATAGAAGAGAACCAAGACTGTAGGAATTTTGCAGAGGCAGCAGAAAGATACATCATTTCTCCTCCGGCAAGGACCATTTTGAGATGGATTTCTTTACTTTGTTTTATTTATTCTTAATTGAAGTATAGTTGATATACAATATTGTGTCAGTTTCAGGTCTACAGCAAGGCAATTCAGATATATATATATATATATATATATATATATATATATATATATATAATTTTCCATTATAGGTTATTACAAGATGTTGAATACAGTTCCCTCTGCTATACAGTAAATGCTTGTTGCTTATCTATTTTAGTAGTTTGTATGTGTTAATCCCATACTGCTAATTTATCCCTCCCCCCCGTCCCTTTCCCATAAATTTGTTTTCTATGTCTGTGAGTCTGTTTCTATTTTGTATATTGATTCATTTGTATTATTTTAAAATTCCACATATAAGTGATAGCATATAATATTTGTCTTTCTCTGTCTTACTTCACTTAGCATGGTAATCTCTAGGTCCACCCATGTTGCTGCAAATGGCAATACTTCCTTCTTTTTCATGGCTGAGTAATATTCCATTGTCTATATGTACCACATCTTCTTTAGCCATTCCTCTGTCGATGGGCACTTGGGTTGCTTCCATGTCTTTGCTATTGTAAAGGTGCTGCTGTGAACATGGGGATGCACATACCTTTTCAAATTTGAGTTTTCCAGATATATGCCCAGGAGTGGGATTGCTGGCTCACATGGCAACTCTATTTTTAGTTTTTTAAGGAACCTCCATACTGTTTTTCATAGTGGCTGCACCAATTTCCGTTCCCACCAACAGTGGAAGAGGATTCCCTTTTGGAGATGGATTTCTTTTTAACAAATGGACTAGGTGGAGATATGGTTGTCTGAACTTTGAGAGGTATAAGAGATGAAAGGCTAGAAATGATTATATATATGTCTATCTATCATCTATCTAATCCATCCATCCATTCATCCCGGGGCTCAACAAACTCTTTACAAATACTTTAGCCCACAGACTTATCTTCCAATTCTATGCTACTCCAACATCCCCTTCACAAACACACACACGCACGCACACACACACACACATACACACACACTCTCTCACTCATCCCAACCTCTCCCATTTGGGAAATTCAAATTTCTCAAACTATCATAAGGATAAACCCTTGTTTTTAAATCATCCGCTCCTTAGGTGTCACAGCATTTATGGTTTATAAACACGAGGCTTTACACTAATGCTCTCCTCCGTAGCTGCACCACTCACACACACACAGGACCCGTCAGGCACACCAAGGTCACAGGTGGGAAGAACCTCCTCTCTTCCATCCTTGGTAGATGGGGGTGGGCATTGATGCACCTGACAGTGAAAAGAACAAGAAAATGTCCTGGGAATAACCTACACAACTCGGTCATTCTGATTTTTGCATTCCTCCTCGTGATGGAGCTGGTTTGGAGGAAATTGCTTTGCGTAAAAGGGAGTAAAGCAATCACTCGAATCTGTTGTGATCTGGGTGATCTGGGACCTGGGACACCTGGTTCTAACTGCTTCAGAGCTTGGAATTGTCTTCCCACGTGCTTTCATAGGTCTCCGTCATGAAGGTCCTCCCCTCCACCAGGGTTTTTCAGCCACAGCTATTCTGTCCACCTCCCTCTCCCCAGGAACATCTGGTGGTGTCTGGAGACATTTTGGGGTGTCACAAGTGGGAGGTGCTACTGGCCTCCAGTGGGTAGAAGCCAGGGTGATGCTCAACACTTTACGATGCCCAGAATGGCCCTCGTAGCAAAGAATTATCCAGACCAAAATGCCAATCATGCCAGAGCTGAGAACCCTCGTTCTACACACTCACCCGTTCAGAGCTGACGGGCCCACCTAACTTGCTTTGGAGAAGAGTATGCAGCACGCTCCCTCTGCGTGACAACGTTATCCTGCGACGTTTGCACACTACAGTCACAGCTCAATGTTCAGGCAGGGCAGGTGGTCCCAGGCAGCCCACTTCAGTTCTGATGCAGACCTACAGGGCTCTGGAGTCAAGGAGCTCGAGATGGGGAGGAGATGCAGGTAGGGAATTTCACAGGAGAGGAATAGAGGACCAAAGGTAGGGATGTGATCTGTGTACTCAGGGGACGTGAATACTTTCGGCAAGATTGACAGGCCATCCCTGAGAATTGTACATCATCAAAAGCTTTGAACGATGTAAAAAAAATGGTGGCAAATCCTACCTCTGACAAGGGTCTAGTGTCTGGAATGTATGAAGATCTCTCATAACTCAAAAATAAAGGCAAACAAGACATGGGAGCAACCTAGGTGTCCACTGACAGATGAATGAATAAAGACGATGGAATGGAATACATACACAATGGAATATTACTCAGCCATAAAAAAGAGTGAAATAATGCCCTTTGCAGCAACTGGAGATTATCATGCTAAGTGAAGTAAGTCAGAAAGAGAAAGATAAATATCATATGATATCACTTATATATGGAATCTAAAATAGGACACAAATGAACCTATCTAGGAAACAGAAGCAGACTCACAGACATAGAGAACAGACTTGTGGTTGCCAAGGGGGAGGAGGGGTGGGGGAGGGAAGGACTGGGAGTTTGGGACTAGCAGATGCAAGGTATTTCATTTAGAATGGATAAACAACAAGGTCCTACTGCATAGCACAAGGAACCATGTCTAATATCCTGTGATAAACGCGAATGGAAAGGAATATGAAAAAGTATGTATATCTATCTCTCTCTCTCTCTCTCTCTCTCTCTCTCTCTCTCCCTCTCCCTCTCTCTCTCTCTCTCTCTCTCTCTCTCTCCCTCTCTCTCTCTCTCTCTCTCTCTATATATATATATATATATATATACAACTGAGTCACTTTGCTGTACAGCAGAACTTAACACGACATTGTAAATCAACAGTATTTCAATAAAATTAATTAAAAAATAAAGGCAAACAGAGCAATTTGTTTGGGCAGACTATGTGAGGAGAGATTTATCCAAAGAAGGTATGTGAATGGGAGATATACAAATATGCACGTGAAAAGATGATCAACATACTTAACCATCAGGGAAATACAAATTAAAACCACCACAAAATGTCACTTCACACCCACTAGGATGACTGTAAAAAAAGACAGACAATGACAGGTGTGTGGTTAGGGATGGGCAGAAACCGGAGCCCTCAAACGGTGCTAATAGAAATGACGATGGTGCAGTCTGGCAGCCCCTTAAGAATTTTAATCATAGAGCTACCATATGACCCCGCAACTACCCGAGAGAAATTAAAATATATGTCCACATAAAAACCTGTACATGAGTGTTCATAGCAGCGCTGTTGACAAGTGGCGTGATCACCTCTGGGGCCAGAGTCATCCAAACCGCAAGAAGGGGGATTTGATGGAGAGAGAAGCAAAGGCTCTTAGAGAACTTGGAGAAGACTAACTGGGTCAAGAAGATGCCGTCTCTGCCAATCACATACCAGTGGCTTCATGAGAAGCAACGCCACAGAGGGACGCCACCTGGGCTACAGGTGGGCTCCCCCTTTACATCTCTGGACCTTCTTGTCTCCAGTTCTCACTGGTGCTAGCCATGTGTTTTAGTACATTTCCTGAAGTTTGGGAGCAATTCAATCTTCCCCTTCCTTTTGCATGTCCATCCTGTGGGTAAGCTGAACGTTCCCCTTCCAATTTCCATCACACCCTCCCTTAGACTTCTGTTTCTGTGTGTTGATATGACTATTTGGACTTACAAGGGAGTCCCAGCTCCATAAGGATTTGGAGCAGAGCAGGAAAACACCCCTTCGTGGAATGTTGCATTCTGGGCCCAGCGGCCCTGCCCTCCTTTCCAGCGACCGGCAAGCTCAGGGAGTCAGCCCGTTGGAGGCAAATCCCCTCCCTGCTCTGAACCAGTTATATTCCACTCAAGACACCTAGATGAAAACGTTTAGGCTTGGAAAGAGCTGTGCAATTACTCGTGGCCTAATTTTCCTCCTTTTGCTGAGTAAATGGACATGGAAGGCAGCATCAGATGATTTTTAGAAAACCAAGGAAAGGGGCTTCCCTGGTGGCACAGTGGTTAAGAATCCGCCTGCCAATGCAGGGGACCACGGGTTCGAGCCCTGGTCTGGGAAGATCCCGCATGCCGCAGAGCAACTAAGCCCGTGCGCCACAGCTACTGAAGCCCACGTGCCTAGAGCCCGCGCTCCGCAACAAGAGAAGCCCGCGCTCGCCGCAACTACAGAAAGCCTTCATGCAGCAACGAAGACCCAACACAGCCAAATAAATAAAATAAATAAATTTATTAAAGAAAAAAGAAGCTACATGAAGATACGCAGCCAGCAACCAGACATACAGGACACCCACGAAAATGCCCAAAGTCCTGCGTAAAGGACAGACCAGAATTCCAAAGCAAATCAACAAACAGTAGCTGGGCATCCGGTGGAGCGACAGGTGCTTGGACGCAGACGTGAACTCTGCCCGGAGGAGCTCGTGACCCGTCAGGGAGACCGGGGCAGGTGGAGGTGGTGGACGGGGTGGAACGGGCCTCGACGTGGCAGCAGCAAATCAGCCGATGTTTCTGGACGGCAATTTGCCAACATGTTTATGGAGCCTTTCAAAATTCTTGGTCTTCCCACCGGTCATTCTAAGGACGTACAGGATCAAGAGTTGGTCCAGGGTTCAGGACAAAGCAAGAGGAATAAGGAGGCTCATCACAAGGTTATTTATAAAAACCAGAAAGATTGGGTCTAAACCTTCCACGATAGGGGTCAGTTAAAGGGATGAGCAGGTAATAGCTATAGCTATAGACAATATTTTACATATATGTAATATTTTATTTTTTAATTTTTATTTTATATTGGAGTAGAGTTGATTAACAATGTTGTGTTAGTTTCAGGTGTACAGCAAAGTGATTCAGCTATACATATACATGTATCTATTCTTTTTAAAACTGATTTCCCATTTAGGTTATTACAGAATATTGAGCAGAGTTCCCTGTGCTATACAGTAGGTCCTTGTTGGTTATCTATCTTAAATATACTAGTGTGTATATGTCAGTTCCAAACTCCCTTTTTATCCCTCCCCCCACTTCTCCTTTGGTAACCATAAGTTTGTTTTCTAAGTCTGTGGGTCTGTTTCTGTTTTGTAAATAAGTTCATTTGTATCTTTTTTTAGATTCCATATATGAGTTATCATACGTTATTTGTCTTTCTGTCTGACCTCACTTAGTATGATACTCTCCAGATCCATCCATGTTGCTGCAAATGGCATTATTTCATTCTTTTTTATGGCTGAGTAATATTTCATTATATATATATATCTCACATCTTCTTTATCCATTCATCTGTTGATGGACATTTAAGTTGCTTCCATGTCTTGGCTATTGTAAACAGCGCTGCAGAACATTTGGGTGCATAAATATATATGATATTTCCTACGCAATGCATGCATACGATAGACACATAGCTACACCACATACCACTGCCCCCGGGAATCGTACCGCACATGGCTGTTCACAAGGCACCAGACAGAAAATGACCCCAGTGACCTCTATGCTATATGTAGGAGTCGAAAGGGTAGATGCCCACTGTTAACAAAGGCTGTCTATGACTAGTAGGATTTGGGGAGACTTTTATGTCCCCCCATAGTTTTCTCTAGTGAACATGTTGTCTTTAACTGGAAAAGAATTAAAATCACTTTCAAAATGAAAAAAACATTTGTTACAGTAAAGGTTTAGTTAAAATGCAATATTCAAAAGGGAAAATGGATTCATTTATTTTGAGGGTAATTAATTTTTTTTAATCATGTATACAAGCAAAGTTGAAACAAATATCAAAATAGAACAGGGCAGCGGTGGGTGGTAGGACTCTGGGAGATAGGGATTTCCTTCTTTATACTTTCTCATGTTTTCCAAACTTGTAAAAACGTGGAAGAAGTTGTCTAGAAGCCAAGTGGAGGGGGGGATTCATCTCGACCCTGGGCCGGGAGGTGGGAGAGGTCTCCCGGGAGAGGCAGTATGGGTGCTGAACTTGGGGGCCTGGCCAGGACACCAGCAGGCAGACCACCAAGACCACGGTGCCTACCAGGGTCCCCCTGCCCAAAGCCCCCGGCTGGGTGAATGGTGAAGGGGCTGCTTCAGGGGACCCCAGTGAAGCAAGTCACGGGCCACACCAGGTAGGAGAAAAAGCCTTAGCCCAGTGTAGCCACATGTAGGTGGTCATCTGAGAGCCTGGCCGCACCAGCAAACTGCCCAGAGCAGCCAGATGGTGGCTCGCCCCCCAGGCGTGCCCGGCTCTGGGTGCGCAGAGCCAAGATCGTACCTGACACCTCACCTACCCCGCAGGTGAGAGCCTTGCGAATGGCACAAATAACCGCATCTTCTGTCTCTCCCTGCAGCCACATCTAGGTCACGTGCAGCACAATGAATGTGCCCCTCATCTGCGACTGCGGCTTGGGCGTCAGCAAGGTGGGCTTCGCGGGGACAGAGGCGCCCCTGGCTGTGTTCCCAACCGTCCTCGGGAAACTTTGTCAGGATGGGAGTGCCAGGTGTCCTCCCTGGGGGCCGCAGCTCCTCCCCCACACAGGCCGGCCACGTCAGGTCGGTAGAGCAGGGTGGCTGTGGCGAACGTGCATCAGACTCACGGGGCGCTTGGCTTGGCAAAAGGCAGGGGGCCAGGCCCGCCCAGAGCTTCTGCTTCAGCGGGTCTAGGGGAGAGGCTCAGGGTTTGTACTTCCCGCCACTTCTCAGGGGATGCAGAGGCTGCCGGCCCGGGGCCACACTTTGAGAACCACAGACTTAGAAAGAACAGGCCGATTACATATGATAGAAGAGCAGACAGTTGTCAAAAATAATCATGCCCATCTATTTACTGTTTGATTTTCCCACTTCTGAGAGGGGAAGGAGTTCTCCACCTTTAGGAAAAACGTCAGTCCACTAGTACTAGGTGACAGCTGACACGCAGCCTCCGTGACAGGAGGACAATAGGGATGGGCGGGGACTGCGGCCAAGGCTCTGCCTGAAAGGGCATCTTTGCTGCCTGTTGACATGCAAGAAAGCAGGCCCAGTATTGCCAGATTTTCCTGCTCTTCAAGAGAATTTAGAAATTCAGGGTTTTTTATTGTGATAAAAAATATATATAACATGAAAGTTACCATTTGAACTCTTTTTAAGCATGCAATTCAATGGCATTAAGTCATTGTGCAACCGTCACCCCCATCCACCTCCAGAAAATTTTCATCTTCCCAAATGGACACTCTGTCCCCATGAAACACTCACTCCCCATCTCCCTTCCCCAGCCCTGGTCCCACCGCCTACTTTCTGTCTCTATGGATTGAACTCCTCTAAGGACCTCACCTAAGTGGGACCACACGGCACGTGTGGTGACAGATTTCTCTGTCACGTAACAGGGTTAACAAAAGTCTATACACACATACATTTGGCCTGAAGGTTAAACAAGATGGTGAATGTATGATTAACACAGCTTCTGGCCAGTAGGAAGTTTCTAACCATTACCTCCTGGGAAATCGGGGTGATCTCATCTTGAGATCCTTACCTTAATTACATCTGAAAACAGCCTTTTTCCAAATAAGGTCACACTCACGGGTTCCGAGTGGACACATCTTCTGGGGACACCACTCAGCCGACTACAGTGACCTCGAGAAATTGAAGCCTAATGCAGCCTTGTACCCCGACACTGAATTGATTCTCAGAGACAGAGTTTGCGGTGAAGTAGAAAAGATTCACTTCATTGCTTTGCCAGGCAAAGGAGGCCACAGCGGGCTAATGCCCTCAAGGCTGTGTGTCCCACCCTGGAGGGGGTAGTGAGGAGTTTTATAGCGATGGTTCAAAGAGGGCGTGGTCAACTCACGGACATTCTTCTGATTGGTTGGTGGTGAGGTAGTCGGGAGGGTTTCATCAACCTTCTGGTTCCAACTGGTCTGGGGTCTGTGTGCTTGTGGGCAGCAGACAGTTAACTTCTCCCACCTGGAGGGGGCTTCAGTATCTGCAGAACAGCTCAAAGATGTTGTTGTTTGTATCCCTTGATGGGGAACCAGGACCCTGCCCCAAGGCTGCGCTATTGTTTCTCCTAACTGCTTCTCCCTTGTCTCTGCATCCACTCCCTTCCCTAATTAACAACTGGTTGAACCTGCTTGTTGGAACTCAGGGAAGGTCATGGAGGCCGAATGAAGCCTATTTCCTGTAATCAAGAAACGTAGGGGCTTCCCTGGTGGCGCAGTGGTTGAGAGTCCGCCTGCCGATGCAGGGGACACGGGTTCGTGCCCTGGTCCGGGAAGCTCCCACGTGCCGCGGAGTGGCTGGGCCCCTGAGCCACGGCCGCTGAGCCTGCGCGCCTGGAGCCTGTGCTCCGCAACGGGAGAGGCCACAACAGTGAGAGGCCCGCGTACCGCAAAATCCTCAGTGTGGGCTGGCAGGCTGGAGACCCCGGGAGGAGGTGGTGCTGCTGTCTTGAGTCCCACGACTGACCGGGAGCAGAATTCCTTCCTCTTGGGGGACCTCCGTCCTTTCTCTGAAAGCCTTCAATTGATTGGATGAGGCCCACCCACATGGTGGAGGGCGATCCCCTTTACTCAAAGTTGACTGATGTCAATGTTAATCTCACCTTCTCAGCAACACTTAGACCAGTGATTGGCTGGGGATGGGTCAAGACACACCCAGGAGAACAGCTGGGTGTGTTAATCTCCTTGGAGACTGAGCTGTTAGACTTCCGAGAAGGGCCGCCCAAACTCCCCAGATGAAGCGCTTGTTGCTAGCGGTGGCCGCTGGCTTCCAGTCTCGTAGGCTCTGGAGTCTGCAGCAGCAGCATGAATGCTGGAGATAAGAAAAGGCCTGGAGACCCTTCCTTCATCTACTGACCGTGGCTGAGCTGAGTGAGAGAGGGGCCTCGACACCCCTCCAAGCCCCTTCCGACGCACAGCTATAGACTGAGCTGTATCCACCGGGACAGCTGCCAGCCACTGCAGCAGGGGGAGCGGGACGTTCTGAAAGCCCCTGCGCATGCCCCGCTGCATCTGCAGAAGCAGGAACCCAGTCTGGCCGCCCCTCGATCCTTCCTCGCAAAGCTTCGCGGTCTCTGAGCCTCGTCTGCTATCTGCTCTCTCAGAAACCGAATTCTCTCTGAATAATTCCCCACCAACAGGACAGAATGCATTTACTTCCCACCTCTCCCACCCCACTTTTAGGGGTTTAACTACTCAGTAGTTTGGAGAGGGGGAGTGAGAATAAATTGGGGGGCAGGGGGCAGGCAGTGGGGGGCTTATACTTCCCCTGTTGTAACTGCTGCTGGGTTAGTGCCCTGGGGCGGCCGTGACCAAGGGCTGCTGTCCTGGTGGTGAAACAACAGACATTTAGACTCTCCCGGTTCTGGAGCCCCAAGTCCAGAATCAAGGTGTCGTCAACTGAAACAAACAAACAAACAAACAAAAAAACCCCGCACAGGCTAAAAGCTGAGAATTGTTTTACTTGGCAGACTTGCTGAGGACTCGAGCCCGGAAGACAGGCTCTCAGACAGCTCTGAAGAACTGCTCTGAAGAGGCAGGGGAGAAGCCAGGATATATAGGGGTTTCGCAACAAAAACCAGGTCGTCGGTATGTCAAAAGATTATTGCTAATTAAGGAAAAACACATATCTCAAATGAACGAATTTAGCGCTTTTCTATGTATGGGAAGATGCAAGCGTCTAGGCTCACTGGAATCGTTCCTTTGATGTGCACCTCAGCTATCTCGGGCCAGATTCTGCTCTTCTCCACCCTCGAGGTGCACGGTCGGGCGGCTGCAGTGACTGATGGCTTGATGGCCGCGACACCCTTTGTTTACTGATATGACAGGCGACCTTCTTCATCTGCGGTGTTTCAGGGCCACACTCTCTGAGGGTCCAGGGGAGGATCTTCCCCGGCCTCTACCAGCTTCTGGTGGGTGCAGGCATTCGTGGGCCTGGTCTGTCTCCATCATCACGGGGCTTCTCTCTCCCCTATTCCCTTCTCTGTCCCAAATCTCCCCTCCCTTCTCTCTCATAAGGACACTTGTCATTGGATCTCAGGCCCACCCTAAATCCAGCATGATCTCATCTCCAGATCCCTAAATGAATCACATCTGCAAAGACCCTATTTCCAAATAAGGTCACACCAACACAGGTTCTGGGGGCGGCCCGTGGACCTACCTTGGGAGCCACCAGTCAACACGCTGCAGCTGGTTTCTGCCTCTGCTCTGCTCTGCGGTGCCCATGCCGGGACTGGGGCTCCTCTAGCTACTGCTCCCTGAGAGGTTCTGCAAATAGAAGGCGGCGGGAGGGGACAGTCTTCCCGTTCTCCTGCCCCGTTCAGCCTCCCGCCAGCAACAGCGATTTCCTGCATCCTCCGGCTCCATCCACACAGCGCCCAGTGGCCATGAAAGAATGGCAGGGCAGAGCCCCTCCCAGCCCTGTGGGGCCTCCTCTGAGCCCTTGTTTTGCAAACCCACTGCCCGGTTCTCCCTGCAGCCAAGCAGTATCGGGTGGTTCTACTCTCTGCCCCGTTTGTGCTTTCGAACCCCTGATGCTGTGTGACCACCTCCTTGTATTCAATCCCTCTGTTTGAAATCCCTGGTGTGGCACATCTCTTGCCCCGACACGTATAATAATTTGTCCTGCAAGGTCAAAACTTAAAGTTGCATTCTTTTCCATTATGGTTTAGAATATTGAAAAATAATGTAAAAAAAAACAAACTAAATACTACAAAAAGTAAAAAAAAAAAAAACCAAAAAATTCCAAATAACAACTTAATGTTGCCCCATGGAAAATATTCCACAGCCAGAGGGGAGGAAAAAATACTTGCTATCTCTACAAAGAGACACAACAGGAAACGGAGTGTATATAAAGTAGGTTCCATACCTGGGGAAGCATAAGATCACAGCAAAAAAACCCCAAATTTCTCACCGAAATAACAACGTGTGACCAAGACGAATGATCAGGCAGCAAACCATCTATCAGGACCGCAGCCGACTGGGCTGTCTGTCTTTGTTTTCCGTGAGACACCTCGCCTGCATCCTCCCAGGCTTCCGGCAAGCCCCTGGGTGGCAGGAAGGAAGTGTCTGTCTCCAAGAGGGGTCGGCATGTAACAGGATGCTCTGCGTGGACTCATTTCCATCCAAGCGCCATGACTCCTCCTGGGCACTTCGGTGTAGCAGCAGGTTGGCAGTGAGACCCCTCGTGGGGGACCTGCAGCCACAGAGAGGCAGGACGAGGCTCAGCTCGGAGTCACCCCGCCCACTGTAACCAGAGCGGTCAGCAGACCTGAGCACCGTCCATGTCGAACCAGGATGACCCTGCTTCTTCTTCACCGCCGCAGGCGCGGTGCCCCAGAGCACCCACCCAGCCCTCCGTCCTGCACCGAGCCTCAAACCTGCACAACGGCCCAGTGTCTCTCCTCGCCTTGTCTGGCGTGCTCCCTAATAAAATCCTCATACCTTTCATCTCTTGGTGTCTGGTTCTTGGTGGACCCAGATTAACACACAGCCGACTCTCAGATCGTTTCCGAATGATAGAACGAACGGTTTAATCCGCATGAAAGTAGATAGGTTTATCTTCCTAAAAAATAACAGAAATTAACTTAAATCGCACGCTTTCCCCCACTCACTTTCCAAAGCAAATGTAGAAGCCAGTGTGTCCCTCACCCCATGGTTCTTTCCTCCCCCGCCTCTCTCTTTGTGGCCTTAGTGTCCTCACCTACAAAGTGGGCAACAGCGTGTCCCAGCAGGGGTTCCTTGGGTACACTTCTTCCCTGCAGGTCATTTGCTGAAACCCCTTAGTGGCATTTTGACACAGTGCACGGGTCTGAGAAGGCCATCGATGGCGGTGCTGTGACCCAGAGCCATCCCCAGTGGCACGTCGAGGTTCCCCGCCGTTCACTGCGCACTGACACACGAGGGCCCAGTGAGGCGAGTTGCTCCTGAGGGCAGATGTGGCCTGGCCTATGTCTTTCAGAAGCTGCTGGTGGGAATGGAAGAAGAAGACTGGTTCATCGGAAATGAAGTTCAGAAAAATCGAGGGAAACTCAACCTGAAATATCCCATCACCAGCTGGCACACCATGGAAAAGGTAGGCTGCAGCTGCTGTTGGGTGGGACCCGCTCCCAGGGCCCCCATCGACGCCGAATGGCAGCCCCGCTGCCTGGCACCTAGGAAGGGATGAACCGCCAGCATTCGGGGCTCTCCCGGCGCTTCCTGGCTCTGGGTCCCTGGAGACACTACACAACGGTACTAACCTCATCGATGCTAGAGTCAGAGACCTGGGCCTGAATTCTGCCTCCACCATTGCTGATCTGCGTCATTTTGGACCAGCAACTTGGCTCCCTGGTCCTCAGTTTCCTAATCTGTAAGAAAGGGGTATAACTTTTCCTATCACACAGTGCTGTTGTCAGGATTAAAGCGGACGGTGGATAAAAAATCCTGAATCCACTCCACACCTATTAGGATGGCTGTTCCTTAGAAAACCAACCAACAAACAACGCCCACGCCCCGCCCCAAGAAAATAACAAAGGTTGGTGCGAAGGAGGGATTAGAAAACTGAGACTCTGAAACACTGCTGGCGGGAATGTAAAACGGTGCAGCCTCTACGGAGAACAGGATGGTGGGTCCTCAAACATTAAGCTAGAAGCACTGTATGGTCCAGCAATCCTCCTTCTGAGTGAATCCCCAAAGAACTGGAAGCAAGGACAGGAAGAGAGATTTGTACACGCATGCTCATAGCAACGTGATTCACAACAGCTAAAAGGTAAAATGACCCAAGTGTCCTTCAGCAGGTGATTGGATGAGCGCAATGTTGCCCGTCCCTAAAATGGAATATCGTTGTCTTAAAAGGGAAGGAGATTCTGACATAGGCTACAATGTGGATGAACCCTGAGGACATAATGCTAAGTGAAACAGGGCAGTCACAAAGGGACAGACAATGTGTCATTTCACTTCCATGAGGACCTAGGGTCATCAAGTTCTTAGAAACAGAAAGTAGGCTAGTGGGGGCCAGGGGCTGGGAGGGGGTTGGAGAATGAGTGTTTAATGGGGACGGAGTGTCAGTCTGGGGAGATGGGAAGTCTCTGGAGATGGATGGTGGTGACGGTTGAACAACAATGTGAATATACTTAATGCCACTGAACTGTACACTTAAAAAAGCTTACAGTGGTCGATTTTATGTTCTGACGTGCTGTTTTGCCAAAAGTTTTACTTTTGTTTTAGGTTCGAAGGGTTTGTTAGCAAAAAGACACCACTCGTCACACAAATAGGCAATTTCAATTTAACTTTAATAGAAAATCGTTAGAAAGGAAGAAATAGAAATGAGAAGGGATAGAAAAGTAAAAGCACGTACATCACCAGATTGGGCCGACACCTACACCCAGACTCGGCGCGGGGAAGTCCTGAAAACAGCGATCTGGAGTCCCAGCTGGGAAAGGTCCCAGGCAGTGCGTCCACCGCGTGGGTGAGACTTCAGATTGCAGTTTAGGGGACTGCCGCTTATAATACCAGGCCGCTAACTGATATCATCAATTGCATGCAAATATACAGCTCTTGGTTTCTTCAGCAGTGCTGTTTATCTCATTTTGTGTATCATGCGAATTTCTAGACCCCCAGGAAATGACCAGGTCCACGAGGCTCAAGAAATTCCACGATCCACTCCCTTCTTTTTCTTTTTTTTTTAAAGTTAATTTTATTTATTTATTTTTGGCTGTGTTGGGTCTTTGTTGCTGCACACGGGCTTTCTCTAGTTGCGGCGAGCAGGGGCTGCTCTTCGTTGCGGTGTGTGGGCTTCTCATTGCGGTGGCTTCTCTTGTTGCGGAGCACAGGCTCTAGGTGTGTGGGCTTCAGTAGTTGCAGCACATGCGCTCAGTAGTTGTGGCTCACGGGCTCTAGAGCGCAGACTCAGTAGCTGTGGCGCATGGGCTTAGTTGCTCCGTGGCATGTGGGATCTTCCCGGACCAGGGTTCGAACCCGCATCCCCTGCCTTGGCAGGTGGATTCTTAACCACTGCGCCACCAGGGAAGCCCCTCCCTTCTTTATCTTAAGTGCCGCCAGACTTGCTGGCGGCAGCTCACAAGCAGGCACGTAGTCCAGGCAAGGTCACGAATCGGTTCGAGGCCTAATATCGCCTCTGAAGCCTGAGCAAGACGACTTCCACTTCAATCCTCCTAACACGTGCCCCCCACTCTCCTCAGGTCTGGCACTACTCCTTCTACCAGGTGCTGCACGTTGCCCAGAGCAGTATCCTCTCATGCTGACAGAGCCGCCCTTGAATCCGACGTCCAGCAAAGAGAAAGGGTCGCAGGTAAGAGGCCAGGTGGTGGGCAAGGGGGTCAGGGAGAAGGCTGCGTGGCGGGCAGCTCGGGCCCCCCCACCAGCCTCGGGCTCCCTGCGGAGAGACTGAGATACCAGCTGAGACCCAACCTCTTTGACATTAGCGGCAAGAGTGACGGCAGCCTCTGGAGAACTCACCAAGCAGTGTGGTACGGGCGAGGTGTTTAATCTGAATGATTTCATCTAGACCTATGGCTACTCTATGGGCAGGGCGATTATTAACCCCTTTGCACAGATGAGGAAATTGAGGCTTCCGGGGGTGGAAGTAACTTAGCTGAGGTCACCCAGCGAGTGGCCTGTGGACCCGCCCAGACCCTGGGGTCTGAGTGCACAGCCCCATTCTCAACACTGATGCCTGGTGTGTCCTGCCTGCAGGTCTAACCCTGACTTAAAAGCTCCCAGACCTCCTCCATCTCTGGGCCTCACGTGGGGCCTGACACCCCCGCACCCCAAGGAGTTGGAGTGTGTGCTGGTCGGATTGCCCCAGATTGAACTGGATTGAACTGGGTGGTGGAACCCATCAAGGCTGCTGGGGAAAGGGGGGTGCACCCCCAGTACAGGTGGCAGAGTACCCCTCAGGCTGGAGCGGGGTCCAGGTGAGGTGGGGACCACAGGGGCTGCCTTATTGAGGACTTAGGTGAGCCAATTAAGCAAGCAGCCATGTCCCACCACCTGGCCCCGACTCCCGGGAGCCCAGCGGTGCCTCCCGCCGTGAGCGGTGACCCAGCGGGCATGCCCAGTGGCCCATGCACCACCTGCACACAGAGGAGGCTCGTGCCATGGCCCAGAAGCAGAGCACCGCCCAGCACAGCTCAGGATGCGGTACCTTATGCTGCCTCGTGTAACACAGCACTCAGGGGAGCCAGTGAATCTCCCCTGCATGTGGGCAGGTCGGTCACAGAAGTGGGCCCCGCCGGGCGCCATGTGGACCTGGCACAGGCCTGCAGCCTTGCCACATCAGACACCAGCTCCGAGAATGCCAGTTGCCCACTGGGGCCCCTGTGAGCTGGAGAGAGAAGACAGAGACAGAACTGTCCCTCACCCGAGGGAATGTGCCACTCCAGACTGCCTTATTCGGGGTCCCCCAGAGAAACAGCACTCGTCGGAGATGCACATATAGAAGGAGGTTTATTATAAGGAATTGGCTCATGGGATTATGGAGGCCAGCAAATCCCAGGGTCTGTAGTCGGCAGGGTGGACCCCAGGAGAGCGGATGGTATACGTTCCAGTCCAAAAGCAGGAAAAACCGATGTCCCAGTTCAAAGGCCACCAGACAGGAGGATATTCCCTCTTATTCAGGGGAAGGTCATGCCTTTTGTTCTAGCCAGAACTTCAACTGATTAGATGAGGCCCACCCACTTTGGGGAGGGCAACCTGCTTCACCCAGTCTATGGGCCGAAATGTCAATCTCACAGACAGACCCAGAGTCATGTTTGACCCAATGTCTGGCCCTTCCATGGCCCAGGCAAGTAGACACATTAAGACACCCTCACACAAACTGCACTGCTGGCCACACAGCCTGTCTTGGGCACTTCCCCACCCTTCCAGGGCCCACTGCCTGCCTTTCTGTCCTGACTGTCTCCAAATTTACCCTCTAATCGTATCAGGATCCCAGCAGGAAACCAAAGCACACTCACGTCAGGTAATGTTGGTGAGGGTTTGTTAAAGAGATTGCATACCAAGGTGAGCATGAGTCTTAGAAAAGCAGCACGAGAGGGTTGCAGAGCCCCCGGGTGATGACGGGGAGCCGTCCCCTCGCCTCCACTCCCAGGGCTGAAGGAGCAGCAGGTGGGTACCTGCATCGGGAGGGCTCAGCAGGTAGGGAGAGGGGCCCTCAGGTCTCCAGCACCCTCTCCCGCATCCCCCAGCTCTCCTTCTGCACCCCCACAGGCAGATCCCGGTGGGTCACCTCGGGGGGAGTCTGTGACTACAGCCCAGGACAGAGAGAGGCGCCGAAGGGCGGAAGCTCCTGCAGGCTTCTGAAACAGCAGGCGATGGGGGTCCACACCGGGGCACAAGGAATGCCACCTCACTGTGGACAAATGGGCTTCCCCGCATCTGTGGGCGCCACCACGAGCTCCCCATCATGCAGGCCCCTCCCAGCAGGGTCCCTTCCCTGCCTACGTCCCTCTGTCCAGCAGCCCATGTCCAGGGCTCCTCCCGGAGACTGGGACAGGCTGAGAAGTGCAGGGTTGATTTTTCTCCTGGAATAAACCTGTATCTGAAGAGGATTTCTGGGGGCCGTGTCCCAGAAGAGAAGCCAACGGGGGAGCAGCCCAGCGTACAAGGAAGGGCCCAGCCTGGCCTTAAGACGTCTGGCTGCACCAACATGTGTGACCTCAGGTGGCTGACTGGTCCTCTCAGTGACCTGGTTTCGTCCTCAGAAGGATGCTAACGGTATCGGCCCTGGGGTCGCTGTTGAAATGAAATGAGTTAACGCTGTAAAGCGCTTGTCCCAGTGCTTAGCGCCCATCGAGCCCTCAGTAAATGCTGGTTCTTGTCCCCTGGCCTCAGTTTTCTCATCTATAAAGTGGGAGTTTGACCGCAGGAACCCCGAAGACCCTTCCAAGCTCTGTGACCTCTGGCCTCATGCCAGGCCAGGGGGAGTGGAGGTTGGTTTATGTCTTTGTGTTTTTAGGGGGAGCGGTCTCTAGTTGGAGCATAAAAGATGCCCTCCCTCCTCCATCAGGATCCAAATTCCAGGACTTTTTTTTTTTAATTCCAGGATCCACCAGGTTCCAATGTGGGGGGCACCCAAGAACAGCACAGACTTACAGGCTAGTCTTTGCATGGACATGTGTTTTCACTTCTCTTGGGTAAATCCTCAATCCCCCCGACCCTGCTCTGCAATAACGCACTTGGTGGGCAGCACGCTTGGTGAGTAATGAGCTCGGTGGCGTATCCTGGCCGTGTGTAATACTGTGTTTTAGTAGAGACGCGGATGGACCTAGAGACTGTCATGCAGAGTGAAGTAAGTCAGAACGAGAAAAACAAATATTGTATATTAACACATATTTGTGGAATCTAGAAAAATGGTACAGATGAACCTGCTTGCAAGGCAGAAATAGAGACACAGACATAGAGAACAAACGTGTAGACACCAAGGAGGGAAAGGGGGGTGGTGGTATGAATTGGGAGATTGGGACTGACATATATACACTAACTAACATGTATAAAATAGATAACTAATGAGAACCTGCTGTATAGCACAGGGAACTCCACCTCACTGTACAGTAGAAACTAACACAACATTGTAAAAAACTATACCCCAATCAGAAAAAAAAGTGCTGTCTTGACCCGGTTAAGAGGTCTTTGCTAGAGGCCGGTTAATTTCCCTCTTAGGCAGCTGGTTAAGTCTGCACCTCAACCGTTCCCCTTATGGTCCTGTCACACACCCCAGGGCCACGATACACCTGCCCTAATCACTTCAGAACCGGGTACCAGACCATTAGGGACTGCCCCGATGCACAGGGGCCGTGAAATTATTCAAACGAGCCAATCCAAGGAACCCGTGCAACCTAGCAGAGCACCCCGCTGGCCACCCGGGAGCTGCCCCCGGCAGCTCCAGCTCACTGTGACCCCGTCCTTGGGTGCCGCGCCCCCGTGGCCCAGCCTGGCAGCTGTCTCTGCTTTGGAGCTGTACGTAACAAAATCCGCCTTCCATCTGTCTGAGTGACACCGTGTTGGGTCCTGCCATCAAAAGAACCTGTACTCCTATGGACCCGTGTCACCATCTTGCAGGAGAATCATTCGTTCACCCAGCCAGGTTCACAGAGGCAGTGCCCTGCCGTGTTCAGCAGCCGTGTTCACATCCCACTTTTGCCACCTGCTCCCTCGCATTCTTGTCCAGTGGTCTCTCCTGTGGACGGGGGGGGGACTCCAATATCACATACCCCTGGGGGGTCACCACGGGCTGTAAACGCAAGGCTGTGCCTACCCTGTTCACTCCTCCCACCCTGTATACAGTCAGCACCCAGGAGAGATTTCTTGACCAAGCCACGTCTGGACTAACGGTCTGGCGTGCAGTTAACACACAATAACGGTTAGGTTTCATTGTTCCGTTTTAATAAAACAAATGAATCCTCCCACGTGTGAGAATTTCTGTAACATCTGCCCGCCCTCAGAGAGCAGAAAGAAGGATGTATTCAGTGGAGGGACCGGTAACGGTTTCACAGAGACACTGGGAATTCAACTGCATCCCCACTGTGAGAAAACGGTGGTTCATAAGATGACGTGATGCCCTGTGATCAGTCCTGAGACGGTCCATAAGGTGCTGTCCCATTAGTACCTGGGAAGAACGCGAGCCCATTTTACAGACTGGGAAACCGTGTGGCAGCGCTCGTCAGGGCAGGGCTGGCATTCCTGACCCTGTTGTCTGGATCCCTCAGGGGGAGCCCAGGGCTTCGGGCCAGTCGGCCTCATGTGCTCATGGAATTAAGGGAAACCCGCCCCCTGAGTGTTCCGCGCTTTCCCGCAGAGCCTGTTTGAGACCGGCCCTGTATTTAGCCATATTCCCTATATGGCTCGTGGGTAGGTGGTTCCAACCTGTGCTCACTCTCCACCTTCAAGGACGTGTGGGTCACCAGTGAGGAGTGTCTAAGGACATCGGTTCCTCCATCGTCAGGAGGATAACCCTCTGATTGTGACTGTCCGGACCCCATCGCCTGTCTCATCAGCACAAGCTCCAGGCTGAGCCCCAGCTTGGCTGGATTGATCAGAGCTCAGAACCAACTCAAACATGAAGGCGGCCCTCCCTCCCCCAGACTTCGACAAGAAGGGTCAAGAAAGGACAGACAGCATCTTGGGAAATGCTCGCAAGGCACTCACTATGTCGGAGCAGAGTCACGAGGGGAGGGAATTTCCGGCGACCCCTGTGTATTATTTCGGCGTGGCTAAGCTGTGCTGCCGTAACAGACATCCCCCAAGTCTCAGTGTCATAAAACAAAGGTATATTTCTCACCCGTGCTACACGCCCATTGAAGGTCACAGGGGCTCTGTCCTGCTCTACCCTCACGCCATCTAGAACATTGTCATGCATTGTGGGTGCACATAAGGGTGCCCTGGAGGGCCTTTCACTGGCAGCAAAGGGACACATGGCACGTCTGCTCAATTAATTGTCCAGAACAAGTCACGTGGCCCCAAACCACCACGGAGGCTGGGAAGTACCACCCTGCCACGGACCTGGCCTCCAACATGGGATAAACAGCGCAGATGCTCTGGCTCACGAGCGCACAGTTAGGGCACATTCATGCAGGGGGCATTACGTCCTTCACGGATTTATTCCTCATCACGTTGCCGTGAGATTGGCCTATTCAAGCCGACTTCGTGATGCCGGAGCTGAAGCTGAGAGACGTTTATGAGTTTGAGCGAGGTCATTTCAACAGGGACGGGGAGTTTACACCTGTAGAGAACTCCTAGTTGGGACACCAGAGGGTGAGGGCAGAGAAATAAGGGGAGAAAGTCAGCACGAGCATCTACGAAGGGGTTCCCACCCTGGAGGCCCAAGTTCACCTTGTGAAGGACCGTGGAGGGCCGAACAGAGCAATGGGGCATCCCCTCGGCGGACGCTGCCTGGGGAAATCCCACAGTATCGAAAGCAAGAGCAACTTCTAGAGGCCGTAGGAGAAAACAACAAAAACCAGGTAAACTATAAAGTGAGGTTACCAGAAAAATCCAGGCTGCCCAAGGAAACTGAATTTCAGAAATGCAACACATAACTTTATGGTATAAGCGCGTCCCAAAGATGGCACGTGTTCTTATTTGCTAAATCTTTCAACCTTACTCTAAAATAAAGAGGCTTTGATCTGCACCAGAATTCTTACCTGCAAAGCTGCTACTACAAGATAAGAGGACAAAACCACGAGGAGGAGAGGAAGGATGCTCTTGAGCTGGAAATCTCATACCTCCCCCGACTGGGGTTGGAATGTTGGGAAAAACATCATTTGGCCACCGGCAAAGACTCAGAAAATTTACCACCCACCTGCCCTCTCTCTCTAATAAAAAATCAAAGATTATCTATGAGATGAATAAAGAAACAAGCTAAGAAAGGAGCAGTGGGGATTAAGGAAGACCAAAGTGGGAGTTACATCTAAATAATTGTTTATATGGAATTTTTAAAAAGCAAAGCAATGTGGAACCAAAAACTCTCAGAGCATCTCAACATGGGGGGTGGAGCAGGGTTAGAGGCAAGAATGAGGAAGAAGATGAATCTGTGGATAATACAGACATGATTGAACTCCGATATTGCTGGGAAAGGATAAGCTTCGATGTGCATGTTCGTGATGTAAGGGTAACAGGCCACTGCGCCATCCAGACCCAGCCTGAACCCGTGAGATTCTGTCTACTGTCCTCAGCATAAAATAATGGCCACGCAGCCTGCCCTAAGCCCTGCACCTGCCCAGGTACCTCAGGCCCTGGAAGGGAACCGTTCTAGCAGCCTCTGCTGCCTGTGAAAATCATCTCCCTCTTGGTGGAATGCCATTGCTTACGGCAAACAGTGGTTGGTTTGTTTCAGTTCGCAGATGTTCCTGTTTTTTTTCTGACCTGAAAGCAAGTATCATTCTTTCCATAAATTTGGAAATAGGAGCGAAAGTTGCTTGCCGTTACCTTTCCGTTAGCTATTCACCCGGCACGATGCCTCTGACAGGGCATTCCTGTGCCCTGATCTGTAGGCTGAAGACCACCCAGACATCCCCCCTCTTGATGACAAATTTCACTTTGAATGATGGTAGTTGAACGAATAGATCAGGATACCTTTATGGTAGTAAACCTTCAAGTAACGCTTTTAATGACTTGTAAGTGGACGATGGAATCTAAACGAATTCCCCTTTATAATATTCTGAATTTTGTACTATCTGCGTTCAACTTTCAACAACTGTTTCGATTAGCTTAAGGGAAACCCGGGGGAAAGTAGCAATAAATGGGACTCGTGTAACATGAAATTACAAAGGAAAGTGAAAATATAAGTCATGAATCTTCTCACCTTTTTAGGTGCATTTAGCTTCCAAGTACATCAGGCAAAGGGTATAGTGCCTAGAAAGTGCTGAGAACTCCGTCAGAATTAGCGTGCCCCAGTCAAACCCCTCAGTTCTGTCCAAGTAAGGAATAGCGTCACTCAGAATCTGTAAAGTAATTCTTGTCTTTTCTCTTTCGTGGCCCACATAAAGTATAGCAAATCTTAATGATTCTACCTCCAAACGCTATGCAGAATCCAATCATTTCTCACTGTGCTCCTCCTCTCCCTGAGGCTTTGTCACTGTCCCCTCTCGCCTGGAATTTCCAGCAGCCTCCTGCCTGAAGTTCCTGCTTCTGCCCAACAGCCAGAGTGACCTCTGAAACACACAGATGAGGTCACAGCATCCCTCTGCATAGAGCCCTCCGTGCAAGCCCGATGAGCCAGCGCTTCGCGCCCAGCTGGGTGGTTATAATCAAGAAAACAGACAGCAAATGTTGTCGACGATGTGGAAAATTGGAACCTTGTGCATTGCTGGTGGGAACGTAAAGGGGTACAGCTACGATGGAACACAGTTTAGAGGTTCCTCCAAAATCTTAACGTAGAATTACCGTGTGATCCAGCAATTCCACTTCTGAATATATACCCCAAAGAATTGAAAGTAGGGACCTAAACCGTATGTGTACAGCGATATTCATAGCAACATTATTCCCAACAGCCAAAAGGTGGAAACACTCCCCGTGTGCATCGATAAACGCGTACTTACACAAAATGCGGTCCATCCATAAATGGGTTTTATTCAGCCATAAAAAGGAAGGAAATCCTGACAAATGCTGCCACATGGATAAACCCTGAGGACGTGAGGCTGAGTGAAAAAAAGTCACAAAAAGGACGGATGCCGTCTGATTCCACTCGTAGGAAGTCCCTAGAGGAGTCATATTCACAGAGACAGACAGCAGGGTGGTGGGGGCCGGGGCTGGGGGAGGGGATGGGGAGACTTGTTTAATGGGGAACTGAATTTCAGTTTTGCAAGATGAGAAAAAAAGCTCTGGAGATGGATGGTGGAGATGGTTGTACGACACTGTGAATGTCCCTGATGCCACCGAGCTCTCCACTTAAAAATGGTTAAAATGGTCGATTTTACTTTATGCATATTTTACCATAGTAAAAATTTTGAAAACTCCCAATGGGCTCTCATCCCAGAAGGAAACGTACAGGCTTTACTTGAGTCTCTGCCTGTGTGACCCGCCCTGCTGCCAACTCTGTGACGTCACCCCCCCCCATGCTTCCCGTCACTCACCCACTCTGGTCACACCTGCCTGTGGGCTGCTCTGCTCAGACCCACTCCCACCACAGGGCCTCTGCTGCCCCGACACAGTGGCCCCAGAGAGCTCCTGGCATGACTCACTCCCTCACTGTGTTCAGGTCTTTGGGGAAACGCTCTTTAGCAGAGAGCCTTCCCGGACCTACAGTCCCGCCCACACCGCTCTGTCTGTGTCCTGCTCTGTGTGCTTTTCACGGCTCTGATCTCTCTGCAGAGTTTTCCTTTGCTTCTGTGACTCGTCTGCCCTCCAGCTGGGATGCCAGGCCCTCGAAAGCAGGGACTGTGTGTGTTTGCTCACAGCTGAATCCCGGCACGTTGGTCCACCATGGTTCAACACGTATCTGTTGAACAAATGAGTGAGTGAATGAAAGAAATGGACAAAAAATAAAGAAAACTTATAGAAAGTGGGCAAACTACAGTGATTGGCGATGGCCAGCAGAGAACGATCCAAGTAGATGATAAAATTATGAATCAACGCTCCAACGCACTGATGGATTTCTTTGGATTTGGTGGAATTAGAAATTCTACGGGGCTTCCCTGGTGGCGCAGTGGTTGAGAGTCCGCCTGCCGATGCAGGGGACACGGGTTCGTGCCCCGGTCCGGGAAGATCCCACATGCCGCAGAGCGGCTGGGCCCGTGAGCCATGGCCGCTGAGTCTGCGCGTCCGGAGCCTGTGCTCCGCAGCGGGAGAGGCCACAACAGTGAGAGGCCCGCGTACCGCAAAAAAAAAAAAAAAAAAAAAAAAAAAGAAATTCTACAAGCTAAGAAAAACAATGATGGGAGTGAGATACTGCTTGACACCTGTTAAGTAGCCAGGTACCACGTACAGAGGAAGCTCGTGGGGAGAGGCGCCCTGGAGCCCAGGCACAGCCATAATCTTCACCCCCACCCCACCTGTGAGGGGACATTCCTGCCAGACTCCCTGCAGTGTTGCACGTGCCAACGGAGCCTTGAGCACTGCAGGTGGACATGGGGACAGACCGGGGGAATCAATATGTAACGCTTGGTCCATACAAATCCTCTATTTCTATGTGATGGTTAAAAGCAATGAATTATACATAGGAGATTTTAAGATGCTCGTCTTAAAAATCTGTGTTGAATTTTTTAAAGTAAAAATGGAAATCTACAGCTCAAGAGATCTACTTTCTATTTGTATAAAGTTATATATGCACATAGTTTAAAGAGTCAAACTATTCTAGGAAACTTCCTGCAAAGGGCCAGATAGTAAATATTTTCACTACACAGTGTCTGTCGCAACGACTCAACTTTGCCTTTGTAGAGCGACAGCTGCCCTTGACGATGTAAATCAATCCATTTACGTTACTTATGATGCTGGATATATTTATTTATTTTTATACTGCTCTTTTGAATGCTTTTCTTTTCTTTTTACATTTTTTACATTTACAGTTCTTCTACTGAACTGATTTAATTTTCTTCATTCCCCAACTGATTTGGGAGTATGTATGTTATCTCTTTTCTTTTGTGGTTACCATAAAATCTTTACAGGCTTGCTAAACGTAAAGTTGGGGATGAATTCGTTCCTACCGCTACCTATGGAGAGATTGCAGAACACCTGTGTTCCAGTCTCTCCTCCTCTATTTCATTTCTGTCTTGGGTTTGAATTTGACTTTGTTTGTTCCTTTAGAAGTCCTCTTAGCGAGGGTATGCTGGTGGCAAACTCATGCCTATCTGAGAATGTCTACGTTTTGCTCACACTTTGAAAAAATCTTTGACGTATAATCCACATGGCATAAAAATTCATCCACTTACAGTAGGTAATTCAGTGTTTTTAGTAAATTTACAGAATCATGCAACCGTCACTGCAATGTAAGTTTAGAGCATTTTCATCAACCCTAAAGGAAACCCTGTATCCCTTAGCAGTCCTTCCCCTTCCTCCCCTCCCCCAGCCCCTGGCAGCCGCTCATCTACCTTCTGTCCCTGTGGATTTCCTTATTCAGGACGTTTCATAAAAATGGAAACACACAATACATGGTCTTTTGTGTGTTTTCAAGGTACATCTGTGTTGGAGCTGTGTGTCAGTTATTCATGCCTTTTTATTGCTGAATGATATCCCATTGTACGGCTGGACCACCTTTTGTTTATTCACTCATCTTTGATGCTCACCACTTCCGGGTAGACCCATAAGCACCACCCCCACGCACCCCCTCCCTCCCTGCTGCCTAGATTGGAGTCGACCTTCAGCTGACCTTGGGAGCTCTGGGTTGCAGATGGAGCCTGGGTCCTGGAATCCCCTCCTCAGAGAAGAGGCACTGAGGCTGTTAGATGCTCAATAAACAGACTTGTGTTGGGTTAAGCTGCTGAGACTGAGGGTTTTCTGTTAAAGCCGCTGGTGTTTTAACTGATGTATACGTGAGGCGTGCAAGTTGGGGGAGAAGGAATAAACTGGGCTTTCATCCTTTGAGACCTGAAGCCAGCCAGACCTCGATTTTTCATTTTAATAAGATAATAAATCACACACTCCTTTTTTGTTATAAATGTTTGAATTGAGTTTTTCTTTATCACTTGGGAGCCAAAATACCTATACGTGATGCAATCTACAATAACCAATTAGAAAATAAAATTGGGAAAAGGCAACAAATGCTATAAAATACCTAGAGAAGAAAAGTAGACTAACAAGAAATGTACAAGACTTAACATTAAGAAAACCATAAACCTCTATTGACTTGCTAAAGAAGACTCAGATAAAGGGAGAAAATAACATGCTCAAGGATGAGAGACAATATATAGAACGTCAGCTCTCCCCCGTTCACCTAGAAATTCAGTGCAACCCTAACCACAACCCAATGAGACCTGAGTGGAATTTGACGAGACGATTCAAGGTTCATTTGGAAGAGAATATACACAAAATACCAAGAACAGCCCCAACAAGCCCTTGGGGTGTCCAGAGCAGCCCCCTTTCACAGCAGCCAGCAGCACACCCAGGCCGCGGGCCCAGCTGCACCTGAGTCTCAGGTGTCCCTCAGAGAGCCACTTCCCAGCGCCCTAGGACGTGGCCCTGGCAGGTCGAGGGCGCCAGGATCCGGGGCACAGCATGTCAGGAGTGATACCTTTATGGTTCAGCGCTCTTTCTCCCTTCTGGATCTCCCTTTGGTGTTGGTTTGGATGAGGTTTATAACCACCCTCTCATGCAGGTGCGGGCATGGGCCCAAAGCCTGGCTGACCCGTCCCAGTGGGATGTTACCCAAGCCAGGCCAGTGAGGCTCAACTCCAGGATGCTGGCTGTTGGGTAGCAGCTCCTGTGAGGGAGCTACCCTCTTAGACAGAAGTCGGAAGCTGCTGGCAACTCTCAAGCTTCCACAATGGGGAACCTGCATGAGAACTAAGCCATTGCAGGAGAACCCCCAGGAGTGGGGAGGGGAGGAAGAGAGGGAGGGAGAGAGACAGAGAAAGAAAAAGAAAGGGAAAAGGAGAAAGAGAGTCTGATTCCTCACAGCACGGCTTTAACCAACCAAGCCTGAATTCGATCACGGACTCATCGTTTGCGAAGCCAGTAAATTCCACTTTTCTTTAATCTAGTTTGTACTTAAAGATGATTCTTTAAAGCAGAGGAGGTCTGGGACCCAATCTCAGGGCTTCTGGATAAATAGATAAAAATAAATAAAAACCTTTTTCTTGTCAGTGTATTTGGGACAGAATTTTGCATTGGGGTTTAGACTTGGATAATCTTTTCCAAATACCCGGCTTCAGAACAGGTCTCCTCCCGGGGATGTATTAGCCACTCCCTCATTTTCTCAGTCACCAAAAAGCCCCTTTCTACCAGGGGCTGAAGTCAGAAGGTCCCCTGCCATGCAGCTGGCAGGTTTTGTGAGGCTCTATTTTCCTAAGGAAGAGCCCCGTGCATCTGCCCGGAGCTGGTAGCCCTTGCTGTCTTGACATCATCGCTGCCAGCACCGTGAACCCAGGCTGGCTCTCCGGCGATGAAGCCACCCGGCAGCAGAAGGCCTCCAGCGGCTCTCTATCCAGTCCCCACGTCTCAGCCACCAGAACAAGCCACAGGCTGTGACTAAAGGAGCGGCCTCCCTTCCCTGGGTCTCTTTCTTGCCTCTGTTCACCCCGTCATCCAGCAAGCAGCTTGTAGTGGGTGCCGTGCTGAACGCTCAGGATAGAGACGAAAAGCATTGACCCTGCTCCCCAAACTCCCCAAATATCTACGAGAGGCTTCCAGTGGAAGGGATGCTGGTGAGAGGCTCAGAGAGAAGATTCCCACCTTGTGTTCCACGTGGCAGAAGAGAAATCCACGCTGCAGATGCATACAGAGGGCGTGTCTCACTGGAGGGGTGAAAAACCCATTCAGTGGAGTGGGGGCCCAGGCAAATTTAAAATAGAAATAGATCCTTCTGGAATTCCAGGAGAAGCAGGATCACCGGGCATCAAGAGGGGCGAGGTCCACACACATTCAGGAGCCGGGGTGGCAGAGGGTCTCCTGAGCCTTCTCTCTGGTCTCCCCCGACTAAGACTTGCTGTTCAGAAAGGGGGCATCTGTCAGGTGCCTCGTCAGCCAGTGGTCAGCCTTCCCCGGGGCAGGTGTCCACACAGCCAGGTGGCAGGAGGGGCCGACGCCCGGGGCTGCGGACACGGGCTTGTCTCTGTCCAGTGCAGGCCACCCCGCCCCTCCCCCCAACACGACCGTCCGTCTCTGACCCTGCCCTTCGCCGGTCAGGAGTCTTAGTGTGGTCGAGGTCCCCAGACATTCTTCCCTTCCTGTTACAACCTCAAAGCCCCTCACCAAGCCTGCACGGAGGCTGCTTTCTGAGTGGCCATGCCAGGACAGGAAGTACACACAGGAGTAAAGGCAGGTGTGGACAGAGCTCTGAAGAGCCCGGGGCAGCTCCGGAAGCCCTCCCCTGGGAATCCCCAGCTCCACCTGCCCAGAGAGGCTGTGGAGTCCTTCCCACCCCGGTGCTCTGAAGAGCTCTTCCCAGCGTAACTCCGGGTGGCGCTCCCGGAACCTTCTAGGCGGTCAGCAGGGCAGTGGGAGATTCTACCCCAGAGGAGTGTCCAGACAATGGCTCCTCTGAATGTAACAGGATGGCGTTGGGGGCCTCGGGCCTGAACTGGGGGTGACTGAGAAGGAAAGAGCTGTGTTCTCCGAGCTCAGAGGACCCCAGGCTGCTGGGCCACCGTAGGGAGGGGGTGCTCAGGGACAGACTGATACCACCCTCCCCCCCCCACCCCGCCCACCGCCAAGCATGCGCAGCTGGGAAGCAGGTGGGCTTGTCCGTCCAGGAGCTCCGTGTGCATCCGGAGAAGCCACGGCCCCTCTCAGCACCATGGACAGGGGGCACCTCCCCTCCCCGAGGCCAGGGACCCCGGCACCCCAAACTCCCACGTGCTCCGAAAGGGCAGAGGGGCAGTTCATCCTCCACTTGGGTATTGCTCTGCCCCCGCCTGATGCTGTGCTCGGGGCTGTCGGGTACAGCCTGCCTCGGTACCCCACGTGGGCAGATGGGGCAGCACGCCTGAACCCGGGGGCCCGAGGGGCCCCAGAGGAAGGAGTCCCCTGGCCTGGGAACGAGGGGTGATGGAATGTGGAGTCTCCCTAGGGCCTCCTTTCCCAGGGGAGATGCCTGGATGGGAGCCTGGAGGTGGGGGTGGGGGTGGGGGAAGAATCCATGGAATTCACACTTGCCCACAGCCAGGCCAGCCACAGCAGCCACCCAGACCAGGGAAGAGACGGCTCCCTCACCCTGGACAGTCAGGTGAGGAGCCGTCTCTTCTGCCTCCCTCCTCCCCACCCACACTGAGCACCCAGCGCAGCAAAGAGGGTGGAGCACGAGAGAAACTGACTCTTTAACTCTCCTCACTCAGCTGCTCCCCTGGCAGAAGTTAGGGCTGAGGCAGCCAGAGGGGGACATAGAGGGAGAAAGACTTTGAATCAAATATTACATTCATCTGTCCATCCCTCCACCCACCCCTCCCTGCACCTACCTATTCATCCACCTACCCATCCATCCATCCACCCATCCATCCATCCATCCATCCATCCACATATCCCTCCCTCCCTCCCTCCCTCCACCTACCCATCCATCCATCTCTCCATCCATCCATCCCTCCCTCCCTCCCTCCACCTACCCATTCATCCATCTCTCCATCCATCCATCCATCCATCCATCCATCCATCCATCCATCATCCATTCCTCACTTGGCCAGAGCAGAAGTCAGGGCTAAGGCAGTGGGGGAGGAAAAGCCCTTGAGTCACATATGACATTAACATTTAAAAACAAACAGGACCAAGTTGTTGAACAAATAATGAGACTGCCTCAGTCCTAATAAAAGCACAACTTCCTTGATGCCAGTCCTGCCCCAAGGACCCTCCATGTGTTGCCTGCCCCCGTCTGTGCTGTAATCATGGAAGAGGAGCTTAGGTGCTGTGATTATCCCCATTTTAGAGAACATGAAGGGAAGCGCCCAAGGTCACACAGCTGAGGCTCAATGCCAGGCAGTTGACCAGCGTGGGTCTGTCTTTCTGCAGTAACCAGAGGTATCCAAAGGGTGTCAGAATCGGGGTGATCTAGCCCTCAGGTAACCTGCTGATGACGAGGAAAGAGCAGGGGTAAGATGGGGTCTGACAGCACAGTCAGAAGTAATTACTGGGAAAACAATCTGTATTTCTATCGAGTCCTCAGTGATGGGTTTCATACACATGTACCTAGAAATCCATCTTGCCTGTGTCGTGTAATTACCAGCATTCACCAAGTGATTTACTTTAACTACTCGAGAGTGAGTTTCTCTTATTAAATACACAACAATTAGTGATCCTAACAGCCCATTACGACTTAATTGGATGCTGAAAATTGCTTTGTTAAAAACAAATTGAGAGGGACTTCCCTGGCGGTCCAGGGGTTAAGACTTCGCCTTCCAATACAGTGGGTGCAGGTTCGATCCCTCGTCAGGGAACTAAGATCCCACATATCTCGTGGCCAAAGAGCAAAACAGAAGCAATACTGTAACAAATTCAATAAAGACTTTAAAAATGGTCCACGTCAAAAAAAAAAAAAAACACGCCAATTGAGAGATAGGGGTAAATAACTGTAAACTCAGCCCCCAGATGACTTTCCTGCTCCTGGAGAGTTGGTCTCCACCCTTGGCTGGATTTGCAATCCCAGTCCAAGGTATCACGTGCCATGGGCAGCTCAGACCCCATGCACAGTCACACCCAGGACGTCAGCTTGACTTCAGCGCTCAGATTAGGCGATCCCTTCTGCTCCAGTCTGGGCAACAGCAGTGAGGGAGGATGGTAGGAAGGTTCAACTGGGGCCATCCTGTCACTCCCAGGGCTTCCTAACCAGTTGTAAGTTCAACTGCAGCACCTTCTTCAGCTCACGCAGGATGACGCTGCCGCTCTGGGTGCCCAGCCTGTATCCGTGCACTTAGTGCTGGAAGCTCAGGAATATGGACGCCATATTATTTATTCTCTATTTTCATCCATCCATCCATCCCTCCATCCAGCCATCCACTCCTTCAATGATCCATCCACCCACCACCTACCCATCCACGCATTCCTCACTCATTCATTAAGTACTGAGATCAAACCTCATCAATGCACAAGTTTGCAGTAAAACACCTGTATTTGAAGTCTGGTTCAAGCAAGCTGTATGACCTTACGCAAGTTACCTAACTTTCTATCTAGCACAGCTTCTTCATCTGTAAAGTGGAGAAGATAAAACTGCGGTAGATTCAAAGAGTCGACCCATACGAGGGGCTTAGCAAAGTGCCTTGTGGGTAATAAGTGCTCAATAAATGTTAAGTCTTGTTTCATTCTCATCATTATTAAATATTCACCAAGAGTTGCTGTAAGCCAGATGCTGTGGTTTTAACGAGAGGTCCAGAAAAGGTTCTGGCGTTCAAAGAAGTTATTGGGGAAGGTTTCATGGAGCTGGTAGCGTGCTTAGGAATTATCTAATACTCAAGTTTGTTCCGATTTCAGAAGAAAAAGAGCTTAACTTTGGAACCTGGTCATTAAAAGTTCCCAGAGGAACCTTTCTGCTACTTTGAAATATGGACAATACTGTGATTTCATTCTTATGTTTTATTTCTGTTCGAGTCATCACTAAAACTTGGTAATTTTTAAGGCAGATCATGACACTGTGTTAAACTAAAAAAATTCTCGATAAGAAGACTGGTTGAACATACTGTTACTCTTAAATACCAACATTTTATTTTATTTATTTATTTATTTATTTTGCGGTACGCGGGCCTCTCACTGTTGCGGCCTCTCCCGTTGCGGAGCACAGGCTCCGGACGCACAGGCTCAGCGGTCATGGCTCACGGGCCCAGCCGCTCCGCGGCATGTGGGATCTTCCCGGACCGGGGCACGAACCCGTGTCCCCTGCATCGGCAGGCGGACTCTCAACCACTGCGCCACCAGGGAAGCCCATTAAATGCCAACATTTTATTGAACAAAGCAACTCTCTGTTTCTGTATCTCCATAAAGAGTCAGACCCAGATGATCTTCAAGACATCTTCCAGCTCTGGCCAAAGTCAGTGTCATGTAAGGCTTTCCAGCACCAAAGCTCACTGATTTGTAGAAGATGCTGGAATCTGTGACTGTGTGTCCCTCGAGGAAAGGGCATAACTTAATAGGAAAATGGATAATTAAAAAATAAAAACTAAGCCAAGTAGTAGTTGAACTGAGTTGGCAAGGATTATTGAAGCCTTCGAGTTTGCTGTCTGTCTGCCCCCGGGTTGGACTGGCCATCAGGCTCAGCAGTCGGGGGATGGGAACAGGAGGGGAGCGGAGTGCTGGTCTACTCGGAGAAGGACGCGGGCACGGGGCGCAGCGGGTCATCACGGTCAGGGTGACCTTGCAACCTCAGGCTCGTGGTACCATTTTGCTGCACTCCAGGTGGGATGGAAGCCTGAACTTTAAGGAAAAAGTCTACACGCTGCAGAGGAGAGACCACCGGCTTCTCCTCCTTTCACGTAACCTCATCCTTTCTGAAGGAGGATGGAATGATGGGGAAAGAGAAACTTGGCAGTCCTGGCTCAGCTGTGTGACCTGTGACCTCAGGCAGGTCACCTGACCCCTCTGAGCCTCCCTCCGCTCGACGTCATCTTTTCTGACCGTCTGCTCTGTCTCTGTCTATACGTCTACCTTATCTCTGTCTCTATGAGCAGAGCCGTTATAAGAATGAATATGAAATGGCATGTACAGATGGTAAAGGTCTCTGCAAGCACAAGAGATGGGCATAAACCAGTGATTCTCTAACTGAAAGTATATCAGAATCACCTGGAGGTCTTTCTGATGGCGGCCATTCTGGCAGGTGTGCGGTGGTATCTCCTTGTGGGTTTTGATTTGCATCTCTGATGATTAGCGATGTTGAGCATCTTTTCATGTGCCCGTTGGCCATCTGTATGTCTTCTTTGGGGAAATGTCTATTCAGGTCTTCTGCCTGTTTTTTAATCGTTTTTTTGTGTGTGTTGAGTTGTATGAGCTGTTTGTATATTTTGGATATTAACCCCTTATCGGTCATATCATTTGCAAACATTTTCTCCCATTCAGTAGGCTGCCTTTTCATTTGTTGAAAGCTTCTGTACAAAAGCTTTTAACCTTAATTAGGTCCCATTTGTTTATTTTTGCTTTTATTTCTTTTGCTTTAGGAGGTGGATGGAAAAAATATTGCTGCAATTTATGTCAAAGAGTGTTCTGTATACGTTCTCTTCTGGGAGCTTTATGGTTTCAGGTCTTACATTTAGGTCTTTAATCCATTTGGAGTTTATTTTTTTATATCAAAAAGACCAGAAATAACAAATGTTGGTGAGGTTATGGAGGAAAGGGAACTCTAACACTGCTGGTGGGAACGTAAACTGGTGCAAAGATCCGACAATTCCACTCCTGGGTATTTATCCGAAGAAAAGGAAAACACTAATTTGAAGAGATACGTGCACCCCAATATTCAGAGCAGAATTATTTACAATTGCCAGGATATGGAAGCAACCTAAGTAACCATCAACAGATGAATGAATAAAGAAGATGTGGTATATGTACATAATGGAATATTACTCAGCCGTAAGAAAGAATGAAATCCTGCCACTTGCAACAATGTGGATGGACCTAGAGAGTATTATGCTTAGCGAAATAAGCCAGACAGGGAAAGACAGATACTGTATGTTATCACATGTATGTGGAATCTAAAAAATAAAACACATGAATGCACATAACAGAACAGAAACAGACTCACAGATATAGAGAACAAACTAGTGGTTACCAGTGGGGAGAGGGAGGGGGGAGGGGCAAGATAGGGGTACGGTATTAAGAGATACAAGCTGTATAGAATAGATGAGCAGCAAGGATATTCTGTACAGCACAGGGAAACATAGCCATTATTTTGTAATAAATTTAAATGGAGTATAATCTATAGAAATATTGAATCACTATGTTGTACACCTGAAATGAATGTAATATTATAAACCAACTGTACTTCAATACATAAAAAAAGAGTCACCTGGAGAGCGTCTTAAAACACAGCTTACTCCCCCTCCGCCATCCAGCATTTCTGAATCTGCAGGAATTCCACTTCCAGCTGAAGTTCCCAAGGCAACGGCTGCTGCTGCTGGGCCGGAGAGCACACTTTGGGAATCGCTGGGATGAATGTTTCTTGTCAATCTCTAAGGTGGCTGCTGTAGGGTATACTCCAAGAGGCAAACACCTCCTGTTCATCTCCACCACAGAGCAGGAAATATTTTGTAAAGATTTGGAGATTTTTTAAAGTGTGTTTGTGAACCATCATTATGCTATGAAAAAAGAAGACGTTATATTTATTTAACAGCTGAACTTAAAACATTGACTCAGAGTCCTTTTAAGGTGCTCAGAGACAGAGTAAAAAGTTCTAGGACTGCAGTCTAAAGCATGGCCCTGCCCCAAACTTGCCCAGATCAGAGGCCCCTCAGTAGCTTGGCCCATCCCTGTTGGGACCCCAGGAGAGAATCCTTGTCCCCGGCCAGCTGCAAGCCTTAGCAAAAGCCCCTTTGCCAAAGCCCTCTCTCTGCGCCCAAATTGTTATCACTGACACAGTGTCCTCTCTCCCCCCTCCCGCCTCCCTCCTCCTGCGTAAACTTAGAGCAAAGCTCACATCTGCCCCCATTGACATTGCATGCCGCCTTCTTCAGGAAGGCTGTCAGCAGGAGGCTGGGCGTCTAGGAGGGGGCACTCTGCGGAAAGATGCATAAGCAACCCATTTCTCCAAAAACAAACACACAACCATAACCCTGACTCCACTCTCTTTAAAGCACGGCCAAATTCAGAAATTCGGACCCAGTGATCATACTCTTACTCTACCGCCTGCTTTGCCCTAAGGAAAGATTTCACGCTGATTCTGAACCTGTAATAACTATTGGAACTATTGCATCTTAAAGATGTTCACTTGGGTTTCATCTGCTACAGTAGGTGGTAGGGAGCTGATATTGTCTGGGAAATAGTGAGAGAGCGAGAGAGCGAGAGAGCGAGAGAGCAAGAGAGCGAGAGAGAGCGAGAGCGAGAGAGAGAGAGAGAGAGAGAGAGAGAGAGAGAGAGAGAGCGAGAGAGAGAGAGAGAGAGAGCGAGAGAGAGCGAGAGAGAGCGAGAGAGAGCGAGAGAGAGAGAGAGAGAGAGAGAGAGAGGGAGGGAGGGAGGGAGGGAGAGAGAGAGAGAGAGAGAGAGAGGTATGTGGTGGGCGGGGGAGAGGTATGCGGGGGGGGGGGGGGGGCGGAGCAAGAAAGGACATCAGGACCACCCTCCATTCTAAACTTCCCTAGTGTCTTCCTGGCCTGCATTTCCCACAATCCTTTTCAGTGAGTGGTCCAGCTGTGATCTGGGCGTTACCCATGGATAAACTTCCATCCAACTGAAAGTGCAGGTAAGGCAAAGGCTCCACCACCACTGCGCGATGCTCCTGAAGGTGAGAGCACAGCTGTGTGGAATCCTACGATTCTGCTGCCCTGTACCATCCCATGATGAATTCCTTTCTACTTAAACTAGCTGGGGGGGATCCTGTTCTTTGCAAGAGTCCCCATACGTACAACACGGGGGTGCATTTTCCGGGGAGAAGGTCCATCATTTTCCTCAGCTTCTCAATGGGGCTATGACCCAAGGGAGGCTGGGAACATCCCCCATTTGTGATCCCCAGGACATTCTGCTGGGTCACAGCAGGTGTCCCAGAACATGGGCAGGGAATCAAATCTCTTTGAACTTCTGGTTTAAGGGAATGCTTCTAAAAAGCGCTACTAATTTGTATGCTGCCCACCTGGAGTTTCACATCCTGGGTCTAAGTAATACATTGCTCACCCGCAGCCATTTTCACTTTCAATTCAACAAATTCAATGACTTGTTTAATAAACATTCACTGAGTAAGACTTCACCAGACCCTTTGCTAGGAGCTGGGGAAATAGAGACATTTGCCATAATTCTTGGGAGACCTCCGCCACTGTATAAGGAAGAGAAACCCAGAAAAACAAACCCTTGCAATGTGGGGCCATTATGGCCGCAAGACACACGCACCAGAGGACGAGAGATCGCAGAGGAAGAGGGCAACAGACACCCACGTTTGTGAGCGCCTAACGCGGCCGACTGCAAAACTGGCCACAAATTCTCCCCCTCCCATCAGGGGGCGGAGTCTGTCTCTAACCCTTAATAGGTTGGTCATGTTGGGCCAATGAGACAATGGCGGGCAACGGCAAAGATGACGCAAGCAGGGCCTTGAAAAGCTCGCGTGCCTTGGGCTCGCCCTTGGAAACGCTGCTCCCGCCACCTTGTGAGTGGCGGACCCACCTGGGATGCTGGGAGACACGAGGCCCAGTGACCCCGTTCCCGCCAGCTGACTATCAGCAAATCACCAGCCAACCGCCGAACCGTCTTCTCTTCAAAATGTGTACAAATGAGTACTTCTCTTCATCACGTGGGTGTTTGCTTTACAGTAAAATGTTTGAAATTGCTTACCAACTAAACTCCCTAGCTCTTCCTCAAAAGAAGAGTGGAGGCGGGGGGGGGGTGCGGGGAATGGACGTTCTGGAAGGCTGCACCCCATCATCCCGTGAGTCCCGACCCCCCGGCCCCTGCCGGTCCACCCAGATCAAGCGCCCTCCCGTCTGAGGGCAGCAAAGGCAGCGTGTCTGAGTGGCCTGACCGTCACGCTGCAACTGACGTCAAACTTATGCTGATGGGATGGTTTTCAACCCCCAGATCAGGCGGAGGTGTTTGTACTGGTGCCGGTGTTGGAGGGGGGTTGGGACAGGTCGTTCGGGATCACAGCGATGTTTGGCGGAGACTTTAGGGGGAAAGTGGATGGCCTGGAATATCGGGGTCACCGTATTTCTCCTCACTTCTCTCCTTGTCTCAGAACTGGACCGGCATCCAGGAACAACCTGCTCAGACCCACCTTGTTGGGGAAAAGTGAGAACCGTGGTAAATCTTTGAAGTCATGTTTCTGGAGTCCTGTGATTCCTCTGAGCGGCCCGGCATTTCCCTCCCCCTCCCCCCTTTTTTGTCTAACTTTAAGTATCTTGCAGTTTTATTTGACTTCAGACTTCAGACTTAGAGACGAGTTTTTTGGATTTGACACCAGAAACGAGGGCAACAAAAGCAAAAATAAACAAGTGAGACTGTGTCAAACTAACAAGCTTCTGCACAGCAAAGGAAACCATCAATGAGATGAAAAGGCCACCTACCAAATGGGAGAGAGTATCTGCAAACAGTGTATCTGATAAGGGCTTAATATCCAAAAAATATAAACATGACTCAACAGCAAAATACAGACAATCTTATTTAAAAACAGGCAGAGGATTTGAATATTTTCCCAAAGATTCACCATCGAGGCAGATTTTATCAAGAGAATTCATTGCAGCCCGCCAGCTCGTTGCCTTCGCCGACACCTTCCACAGCTTTCTGCAAGACAGAAATGCCTCCATCCCTGGCACGCGGCAGGGGGCCTGCTGTGGCAGAGGGCGGCAGGGATGCAGCGTTCTTAGTTCTGAGATTCCACCTCCTCCCCGTGGGACCAAGGCCAGGACGTAAACCAGCTCCCAGCGGCAAAACGAGGCAAGGAGGCTGGCCATCCAGGGTCCCTGTGAAGAGCCCCCCGCGTGTGCTGGGGACTCCACCACTGCCCCCCGCCACCCCTGCCGGGCACGCACCCCTCCTCTCTCCTGGGCCTGTCCGTCAACTCGCGGGGCCGACTTGCTCCCTGCGGGCTTGCCTCCTCTGCACGGATGTTTGTCCTGGCTGAGTTCATCCTCCTCTGCACGGATGTTCGTCGCTGGCTGAGTTTCCGCCCAGCTCAGCGAGGTCCCCGGCCCAGCAGCACGGGCTGGGGTCACTCGGGCTTGTGGAAGTGTGGATTCTCCGCCCGGCCCGGCCCTGGCCCGGCCTCGGACTCCTGCGCCAGGCCGGGCCAGCACCTAGCGGCACCTGGGTCTCTGCCCAAGTGGGGCTCCGGCTGGCGCCTGGTCCCTGTGGGTCGGAGCCGACCGGCGGGGGTCGCCTTGACACCAGGTTGTGGGTCTGGCCATCCCGCTGCGCTTGGTGAAGCCGGGGGAAGGTCGGTGGGTGGGCAGGGCCATCTTCTCCCAGCCTGGGCTCTCGAAGCCGGACCTGGCCCCGGAGCAGGACGGCTTGTGTGAGTGCGTGTGTCCGTGTGTCCGTGTGTCTGTGCGTTCAAAGAGGGAGCAGGGGTCTTCCCTGGTGGCGCAGCGGTTGAGAGTCTGCCTGCCGATGCAGGGGACACGGGTTCGTGCCCCAGGCCGGGAGGATCCCACGTGCCGCGGAGCGGCTGGGCCCGTGAGCCATGGCCGCTGAGCCTGCGCGTCCGGAGCCTGTGCTCCGCAACGGGAGAGGCCACAACTGTGAGAGGCCCGCGTACCGCAAAAAAAAAAAAAAAGGAGGGCGTGGGCTCCACAAGCGCGTCCCTGGCACACACATCCCGAGGTCAGTGCTGGGGCTGGGGGTGGGGAGATGGCTCTCTGGTCTCACCCACCCCAGCGAGAGCCCGTCACCCTGGGGAGGCCCTGTGGGGACTCGGTGTCCCCAGCACACGGGGGGCGGAGGCCGCCCCAGCACGGCGGGGATGAACACTGGCCGGGCAGGTGTCGGGAGCCTGCGGCCTCGGTGAGCATCAGTCCTGGTCACCGTTGGTGGGGTGTGGTCACCTTTCATCTGGCAAACTCTTTGAGACCCATCAGGCACCAGGCACGTGCTCGGCCAGAGCTGGAGCGAGATGCTGCCGCTGTGAGCTGGGTCCCTGGGGGGTGAGGCAGGCAGGGCCAGAGCTGGGTGGAGCCCCCTCCTGCCCCTGAGGCCCAGATCCCACCCGACGCTGCCCGGCGTGGTGGCGGCGCCCCATCCGCCGTCTCTGGTCCTCCCGGCCCCCGTTCCCTTTGCTTGCCCGGAGTTCTACACCCAATGCTTTCATCAAGGTCTGGGCGCTCGAATCACTTCCGGACCCCTTCTGTTTCCTGTGAGGACCCCGATCCACACAGCGAGTGCATCTGGCCGGGTTTCCGTTTCAGAACAACTTTCTCAGCAGCGGCCTTTTGGTGGAGGATGGATCGGGGCCGAGGCCGAGGGCCGCTGTGAGCCCGCGGGGGTGCCTGTCCCAGGTGGTGGGGCCCGAGAATGCAGGAAGCGCGCCAAGCAGCCCGCTCGGCCGGCGCTGCTCCCGATGTTCCTGTAGCTTTGGAGTCTTTCCCTAAAACACGGAGAGACGCTGCTTGTTCCGCTGAACCTGTGGCCTGGTGCCTTCCCTGGCAGGAAACTCCAAGACAGACAGGGACCCTCGGGAGGGACCAGGACCCCACAGCATGGGGTCTTCCTGCTTTGCCCGGCCCTGCTGTTACCCGGCCGTGTGACAGGTCCCACCACTACCCCTAGGAAAGCGGCCCCGGCCTTGGCGGACCAGTTGACCGAGGGTGGAGGGCAAGGACCCCAGGCACCGTGGGCGGGAGGTCTCGCCCCTGCCCAGGAAGGCGATGTGGGAACAGTTTCAAGCTGTCCAAGCGCCGAGGCCTGGACCACACCGGTGCCTGTGTTACCGACCTGGGCTCTTGGCCTCCTTAGTCAATAGAAATGGATCAGAGGCCAGACGAGAAATTCAGGCAGGGCTGTACTGGGGCCCCCGCTGCAGCAGGGGGGAGGGAGAACAAGTAAGAGTTTCCCTTGTTCGCTTCCCGAGGGGGGGCAGCTGGTTCCTTCTATTGGGGGCGGGTAGGGGTGTGTCCTGGGGTGACTTACGGGGTTCGACCAGCCCTTTGGTGGTGCTGAGTGCAGGGGGCATGCGCAGTGCCCTGCCTTTGCTCCCGACTCTTCAGAAGTGGCAGTTGGGTTTTTGGTCTTTTGTATCTTCTTGTCCATAATTTGCCCCAGCTGCACAAGCACGCGGTTACTTTTAGTCCCTTATAGATTCAGTGTATTTTGTTGCTCAAGGAGATGTTTGTCCAGCTGCCGGCGCTGCAGCACAGGAGCAAAGCGTCCCAGGTCCCAGGTCCCAGGTCCCAGCCTGTCTCAACTGCAGTGCAGATCTCACCGAGCCGTCAGGTACATTCCACGTAGAGCCTCAGCTGGAGGTCGAGGGGGTAGGAAACCCTCAGTGGAGAAGCCGAGGCATTGAAACCAGCCATCCTGCGCTTGAACTGTGGCGTCACGTGCTGGCAGCCAGGTGACAGGCATCGCAGCCCCCTGGGGCTCAGTTCTCCCATCTGCAGGTTGAGGACAGCGTCAGCCCCCGGGGGACTCACGATCCCGCCTGTGAGATGCCCAGCCGGGCATGGGGTCTGGGGGAACCCCATGTGTGCCACCCCTCTCTCTTCCCTGTGGGGCGGCAGCGTTCCCCAGACCCGTGAGTGACCACAGACACACAGGCCACAGACCCTGCAAAGACTCCGGTGCGGGCCATGTGTGATGACAGTCGAAAAACTTAACTTTTCTACTGACTGTACCTGTTGTGTGAATATCAGAGGGCCAGGGCTGGTGAGGAGACGCACCTTCCTGCTTTGTATTGGAGCCGAGACCACCGGTGACACTCCCAGGGCAGCCAGCAGGGGCACAGGGAGTGCAAGAGACAGAACACAGAGGGACTTGCTGTCACCAAGGCTTTAAAACACCAACATCGCCGTCACCATCTCAAAGTAAACGGTGCTCTGCTCCCCCTGGGCAATCGGCTAGGTCTGGCCTCATGACAGTGGCCCGCTTGGTCCCCTTCTGCGTGGATTCCCAGCTGGTAAGGACCCAAGCCCCGTTCAGCTGGGGCGGGCCAAGGGCACAGGAATCAGCAGAGTGGATGCAGCTCCTTTAATGTGTGATGGCCAGTGAGTGAGTGAATCCAGTGACCAGAGCATCCTTTGGCTAGAAGACAGGGCGGGAGGGAGGCGAGGCCGGGCAGGTGTCCACTGTGCCGGTTAGACAGTTGCCTTTCCTCAGGACACTGCATGGCCACCTGCAGGAAAAATGTCATGAGCGCTGCACAGAGCTGCGGGGACGGTGGTGCCTTTGTGCAGGAAGGATGCTGCAAGGCTGTCTGTCTCCAGGCGCCCCTTCCTCCTTGGGCCGTTCTCACGTTACCAGTCTTGCTTTTTTTGGAGAAAAAAGGCGGGAAGTCTGGCACAGGGTGGGGGCAGGGCTCAGAGGAAGGACTGGCCATCTGCGTCCAGCCGGGTTGACCAGGGCCTGCCAGATGTGAGGCAGCTGCCTGACTGGCATCCAGCTGGGCCTCAGCTCAGGACATCAGAACCAAGCTTCCCTGCTGGCTCCTGGGGCTGACTGCCTGGCGAACCTCTCTGGGGTCCAATGACCAGAGCCGGGTCCTGAGATGGGCTCTCCCAGCCCCCCTGTGGCCTGGCTGGGACAGTGCCCCTACACAGGGCTCTGGGCCTCCCAGCATCGGAGGGCTTGAGCCAGAAGAATCCTGAGGACAAAGGAGAAAGCAGAGGCTCAGGAGAGGCAGGTGGGAGGCCGGGTGGGTGGACAGAGAGAGACATTGGCTCAGAGCCGCCCCCCAGCGGCATGGCAGGGCCTGGGACTTAGCTGCTGGACCTGCATCCTCACTGGTGACCCAGGGCCAATGGGATGGCCCTGCTGAGAATGATGGCCACGTATGAAATGTGCGACACGGCGGCACTCGGTGACTCACAGCTGTCACAGGAGGGGCCCAGGGACGTGGTAACAGCACTGGCTTTCTCCCAACCGAGGCCCCCCGGGCTCAGGCAGCTGGTCCAGAGGAGCCCGGAGTCCCCGGCCACCAGTGCTCAGGTGAGGCGCCTGTCCACTCAGGCCCAAGCCAGAGCAGAAGGTGACACTTCCTGAGGGCCTGCTCGTGCCAGGGAAAGCGCCAGTGCTTTCCAGACACCCCATGAGGATCCAGGGTCCCTCACATCACTCAAGCACTAAGGACATGGGGACAGATGTCCAGGTCCCTCCTCCTGGGCCAGCAGCCACCAGCAGCTCAGAGCTGCAGGGCGCTTGGTGTTTCTGAACAGCAACTCGAGGTCGGGGGACCCACGGGCACTCCGTGAGCGAGGCTGGTGTCCAGCTGCTCTGCTGCTCGGGGAACAGCCTACATCCACCTGGAAAAGGTGGCTTGGTGGCTTCTGTGGGGGCTCCGAGGGGACCCGTAGACTGCGGACCGGTTTTTGTCCTGAAAGAGAAATGTTTTCATTATGGAAAGGGGCGCACACACGCACCCCTCCACTGTCCCTTCCCATGGAGCCACTGGGCTGGCTTCAAGCAAAGCCCAGCTGAGGACCATCTCAGCCCCGCAGCCCTTGACCCTGAGCCCATGGGTCCCAAGGTGCCCCATACGCCCCATACGGCTTAGGAAGCACCTTCATGGCTGTTAGCTCAGGTGGCCCCTCCAGGCAGGTGGTAGAGGGACAGGTGTTGGGGATGAACAGGTGTGGAAGTCAAGGCAGAGGGCTGGTCTCTTTGCAAGCTCACCCAGCAGGTCTGTGGTCGAGGGGTGCCCTCAGATTGGGTGTCCACCCCTCCGTGCTCCAGGCTGAGCTTGGATTCCCCTAAAGGAGCCCCACATGGAGCACAGGGCTGAGCTCCCTGAGCTCGCATCCCTGGGAAGCAGCAGTGCAGGTGTTTATTTCTCCTTCATTCAAGTCGCCATCCTCCACGAGTCAAGAGGTCAGGACGTGGCCCTCTGTCCCCCTGAACAGGAGGCCTCACTTTCTGCTCTGTGACCCTCTTCCCCAAATCAATGTAGAGATACCTGTGATGGAGGGATAGATTGAATGAACAGATGGATTAGATCGCTAGCTAGAGAGCTGGATGGATAGACAGATAGATAGGATGGATTAGGTAGAAAGATAGAAAGGTAGTTAGATATAGATAGATAGATTATGGAGAGATTGGGTGGACTGATGGATCGATGGATATTGGAGTAGATTGATTATTGATAGAAAAGTAGATAGGTAGATAGATGATAGATAGATTATGGAGAGATAGATTAGATGTGTGGACAGATGGATGGATGGATGGATGGATGGTTATTGGAGTAGATAGATAGAAAGGTAGATAAGTAGATAGATCGTCAAGCAGACCTGCAGGCGTGCACCGTGAAGACCATCCCAGCCCCCTGGTGCAGGCTTCCCCTCCCACCCCGGGCCCAGGGCCCCTCCTCCTGCCTTTTCTGTAGACTTGGGACCTTTTCATCACGTTTCCCTCGTGCGAGGCTTCTCTGTGTGGATGTGATGATGAGGCCCGTGGTGGAAACTAATACCGAGGTAATTATACTCACTAATGACACCCTTCATCAAGGCCAGGCTGAGAGCTCACGATAAGCAGAGCTAACCAGTAAGTCCTCCTGCCAGGAAGTCTCTGCAACTGCAGCCCGGCCTGGAGTCCAGGCTGACCAGGGCCAGGGGTGGAGACAGTCATCTCCAGACTCACCGAGTCCTCAGGTCCTGTGCCTCTACCCTGATCAGCTGTGTGACCTGGGGCCAGCCGCTCAATCTCTCTGAACCTCAGTCTTCCAGCACCTGCTGTGCTCCTTCAGTATGTTGTCAGGAACAAAAGGGACCAAATGCTCCGTAAATTATACTGTGTTTGGCAAATTAAGAGTTACTGGTTATTATTACTCTGCTGCCATGTTCAGTGATTGTCCCAAGACCAGTTATAAGAACAGTGACGATGATGATGATAATGATGCGGATGGTGGCGGTGACAATGACAACATGACAACAATCGTGTTATTTCCAGATGTTAGGTCGCACCCTATCGGGGAGGCTGTCAGCCCAGTGCTTGCCGTACATCATTTCATTTTATCCCCTTGGGGAGTTAGCGACATTATCCCGTAAAGCAGGTGGGAAAAGCAGACCTCCAGGAGCTGAGTCTGTGCATGACTGCTGGTCTCCAGGCCCTGCCTCTAGTCTGGGGACAGTCTGGCTCTCCTGAATTGGCCCCTCATTCTGATCCCCAAAGACCAGTGAGCTCCAGGAGAGAATCCACGTCTTCCCATCCCCAGCCTCAGGATCTGCCTTTGAGAGGGAAGCAGAAACCACTGGCCTGAGATGTTCAAGGCCCAGCTGGGTCCGGATCCTCCTTTATGGACCCCATTCAGTCAGGCCACCTGTCATGACCCTGGGAGACTCCCAGCCTGGCGGGTTCTCTCTTCCACGGTGGAGGAAGGTGAGGCGCTGAGCGAGGTCACCATGATTAATTGGTGAGCCCAGCTCGTCCCAGAACTGGAGAGGAAATGGGTCACTCTGCACATGTCACCAGCCAAGGGGAAAAATTTCTGGGAGGAGTCAGGAAGCAGGTGACTTTGAGGGAGAGTCGACCTAAAACCACAGGAGGGTGGCGGATGGCAGGTGACACCGGCAGGCATGATTACGGCTGGCATCAAAGTCTCTGCTCACTCTGTCCAGAGGCACCCACACCTTCAGTAAGACTTGGTTTAGTCTCTAAATAAGTCTGTAGATTCAAGATATACAGAGATTCACATATATATGTTCAAAAGAAGTTTGAGATAAATGCTTGTGTGAGACCTTTGAGCTGTTGCCAAGGTGACGTGGAAGAGTAGAGAGAGCCTTGGGTTTGCTCCTTGAAAGAGATATAAACCCAACTAAACCAGGCCAAAGTAATAAAAGGGATTTTTTTTTTGGTCTTGTGTAACTGAAAGGTCCAGACATCAATCTTGGGTATTAGTTTAGTTAGATTTGCCGTGTAACAAAACATCCCCAAACTTAACAGCCACCAGTGTGTTATTGCTCACGAGGCTGGAGTCCACTGGACAGTGTGCCCTTAGCCGAGGCCGTTAGACTGGAGACCAGTGGTCCAGGATGTCCGGAGTCACGTGGTGGCCAGTGGCTCTTGCTGTCAGTTGGTGTTGGAGGCCAGTGAGATGATGGGGGCAACTGGGCTGTGTGTCTCTTACCCTCCGGCAGGCTAGCCCAACAGCAGTAGAGAGGGCAGCCCTACACACAACCACTTTCCCAGTCTCTGCTTGGGTCACATTTGCTACTGTTGCGTTGGCCGAGGCAAGTCACGTGACCCAGCCCAGAATCACGTGGGTGGAGGAAGAGACTTGACCCCTTGACTGGGGGGACACTAAAGTCACAACGCGAAGAGGCGTCTTCCGGTGATGGGAAGGATGTGTGGCCATTTTTGCAATCTACCGTATCGGGCTTCAGGCTAGGCTGGATCCAGGGACTCAGGCAGCATCTCTGCTTCTTCTTTGTCAGGTGCACTCTCAGTCTGGGTCTCCCGGTGGCCTAGCAAGCTGGCCACCAGCAGCTCTGGGACTCTGGCTTCCCAGCTCAGGTCCATTAGGATGAAACACTCTCTCCCAAAGTTCTAAGTCCTGGAATTGCCTCTCCCTGGCTCTGATTGGGTCACGTCTCTGAGCAGACTCTATGTGTTAGAGGAACGTGATGCTCTCTGATGGCCTCTTTCAGGGACCGGAAAGGAAGTGAGGTCTTCCCTGCCACGTGGACATTGAGGAGAGGGGAGGGGTTGACCAAGAAAACCAGGTGCCAAGACCAGAAGCCAGGGGATGCTCAGACGGTGACTGACACTAACATCTGGAGTGTCAGACGGCCAGTGAAGTGTCTGTGCATGTATTTTGTCCATTTTTATTTGGGTTGTTTGTCTTTTTTTTGAGTTCTTTATATAGGCTGGATACAAGTCCATTGTCAGACGTATATTTTGTGAATTTTTTTTTGAGTCTGTGGCTTTCCTTTCATTTTCTTAATGGCGTTTTTTTGGGTTTTTTTTTGCGGTACACGGGCCTCTCACTGTTGTGGCCTCTTCCCCTGCGGAGCACAGGCTCCGGACGCGCAGGCTCAGCGGCCGTGGCTCACGGGCCCAGCCGCTCTGTGGCATGTGGGATCTTCCCGGATCGGGGCACGAACCCGTGTCCCCTGCATCGGCAGGCGGACTCTCAACCACTGCGTCACCAGGGAAACCCTTAATGGCGTTTTTGATTTTGGTAAAGTCTAATAATTTAACTTTTTTGCTGTTACCGCTTTCTATGTCCTGTCCAAAAAGTGTTTTGCCTATCTCAAAGTCACAAAGATATTCTCCTGTGTTTCTTCTAGACAATTTTAGGGGTTTTGATTATATATTTAGATCTATGATCTGCCTTGAATTAATTTTAGTATAATATGAGGTAAAGGAGGAGTTTCATTTCTTCCAAGTGTGTATCCAGTTATCCCAGCACATCCAAACGACCTTCTGTGGCCTCGATGGTATTAGAACTCAGTAACTGGAAGACAGCTAGAAAAACCCAAGTAACGCATTTCTAAATAACCCATGCGTCAAAGAAGAAATGACGAGGGAAATTAGAGGAGAGAGACAGCCCTCATCGCCAGGCCAAAGCTGGGACTCAGCGCCTCTGGTCTCCATCGCTCCGTCCACACAAACTCTCCCAGAGCCTCCTTGACAAAGAGGTAAGCGATGTGCCTTCCAGAAACCACAGCAAGTTTCCAAGCAGTGGTGCTGCCGTGGAGTGGCTGGTATTTCAGAAAAGCACCTGCAGTTGAGGTTCATTTTCTCTTAAGTCCTCTAGTTTTTAAAATTCCAATCATTCGTCCCCACTTCCATTCAATAAATACAAGTGGAGAACTTTCCTCAGGCACTGGAAAAACATGAGTCCTTGTTCACAAGGAGCTTCCAAGTGAGGGACACAGACAGAAATAAATCGCCGGGTAAATGAAATGATTGCAAACATGCTGCATTCTATAAAAGGAAACACAGACCTCCTTGCCGGGGAGCAAGGGAAGCTGGAGCTGCCCAGTGTTCCCCTTGGTTTTTGATTGATCCTGTAAAAATACTGGCTTCTCTCTGCCTAATATTTCGGGGGACTTTCTGTCTCTCCATGGAAACTGAGAAGCCCTAGAGGGCAGGGAGTGTTTCCAAACCTGCACTGGGGCGACAACCCTCTTCCTCTCAAGCCCAGGGCTGGTCAGGGCCCCCCTCAGGGCCTCCTGTCCATCCTATTTCTGCTTTAGATGAGAAGCCCATAGCACAGGGCCTGGTTCTGGGGAGATGCTCACTCACTGATAAATGTCACTGAATCCAATCCCCATCCTTGAGCCCGGGTCACTTAGGGGCAGAGTGGGAGACAGTGCAGAACAGACCACTGCGGGGATCAGGGAGTCGGGGCATGGACTGGGCGTCCCTGAACTGGAGTAAATTTTGTCCTTGACCCCTTCAGCCTCCAGCATAGCCAGGACCTCCAGGACCGGAAGGGAATTTAGGGACCACTCAGCCAAAATGTGGGAGACCCCTTCATCACACCCCCAAGTGGCCATCCAAGCGCCCCTTGATTACTTCTGTCAATAGATCACTCTCTGATCCCCAAGGCAGCCACACCATCTTGGAAGATGGCTGGGAGCCTAAAGTGAAGGAAACAAGGCATTCCGGGGTGGGGTAGACTCTTCATTATACAGTCAATGCTAGGAAAAAAGTACTTTATATTTTTCTGAAAATTTATCAGAAAGTTCTGCATTTTCTGTGTCATTCAATGGACGACTCGGAAAAGCCAACCAGAGTCCTTCTTCTAAGATCCCGGCATGAGCCTCTACATTGAGTCTGGCCCCATGGATCTGGTGAATTCTAGAGGTGTCCCGGGCCCCTTGCACGGATTTGGGCAAAGTGTTGCATTGAGTTGAAAGTCGAGACAGTTGCCACCTCAGACCCAAGGGTCCAGGTGAACGATCTGGGCCAGTCAGCTCCCACACCACCTATTTTGAGAAATGGGGCCACCAAAAATAGAAAGGCCCTAATTCCACCGCCTGAAACTCTCATCTAGAGAGCTGGCAATAAGCAAAGACGATAAGTCCCAATCCTGTGACATTTTCACAACGGAATCTTTTTGTAAGTGCTTTGAAATCTTTGAGAAAAAAATTGGCTAAGTTGTCTTTAAAGACAGAACAGACGTTGCCGGCGGCTTCGGGGCAGAATAACCTGGCAAAGGCATGAAGGAGGGCCATGTTCACATTTCCACAGCGAGGCTGGCATTTATCGGTCCGAAGGAGCCTTATGCCCTGGTTTGACATGGCAGCCTATAAAACTGTTAGCAGGAAAGGGAGGTGGTTTGGGAAAATTCTGGTGGAAACAACTGAAATCAAATGTTTCTACTAGTGCTTGGTCAATACCGCCCCAAACCCAGGAGAGTATCCTTCTTAAGACAAGCAAGAAATATATTTTTAAAAAATTAGAAGGTTTACAAGCTCTAGAATTCAGGGTGTTTTAGTGATTGCTTTTTCTCATTCCAGACATTTCCCGGGAGACTTAGTTTTGGCCCAGCTGAAATGTACACAGAGCTAACACTGAATGAAAGATGTTTGCCAAAACCCGTGTGAATAAGGGGCATCCTTTTTCTTTTTTTCTGATTTCTAAGAGCGCCGTCTGGGGGGAGATCTGTTCTGAAGACCCCTCACCATGACCCTAGAAGGATATCAATCAGTACTTATGAAATATTTACAGAATACGGGCTTTGGGCAAAGAATTGCGGTAGATGCTATCTGGGTTTCCGGCAGCTCACATTCCGGGAGGGGGAAAGACTGTAGGCAAGTACAGCAAGCAGTGTGCGGTGGTGGGAGGCGGCAGCGCAAAAGGAAGCTGGTCCGGAAGCAGAAGAGAGGCAGAGGCTGACCTCCACGGGGAGGGGGCTTAGGATTTCTGTGGCAGGGATGGGATGGAGGGGCCATTCGGGCAGGGGCACAGCAGGGGAGGAGGAGAGGTGGGAAGGTGAGTCGAGGCAGCAGTCATAGGAAGCTTGCCATTCCCTGGAGTTACTCAGAGATGCTTATTTGTGCCAGAGATGAGCCTGACCTATGGATTAAAAATATTGCCAAAGTGAGAGAATACGGCAGGGGTGAGGCGATGTACTGAGAGTAGTGCCTCTAGGGTCTGCAGACTGAATGGGGACCCCTCTCCCCACCAGACCTCCATCTCTGCCCACAGGCCTAGTTCTCAGGCCTAAAGAGCAAAGATCCGGATTAAGTGAAATGGCTGGAGGGAACCAGAAGAAAGGCTGTAGCAGAAATGGAGCTGAGGGTAGCTTGATGGGCTGGATGCCAGGGGAAAACTGTGTGGAGAGGCTGCTGGAGTGTGGGCAGACTTAGCCATGCGTAGATATGATAAAAAAAAAACAAAAAACACTAAGCAACTTAGGGAAATAAAGGCAAATATTAACTCCAGGAAAAACAAAAATTGTATACGAAAAAAGAAAATTTAGTCATACTTGCCTCAAAAGCAAATAATCTTTACCTAGTTGCCATAATGCGAATCCTGAATAGTGATCTGTGCAGAATTTGACACGCGGCTACTTTGGGAGACTAGGAGAGGAACTGATAACTTAAAGAGATGTGAGTACTTCACCGTTCTGTAGATATTGCCTAAAGCTGGTGGATCAAGAGATTGCAATGAAAGTAATATTTGTTTAAACATATAGATGCTGTCAATACCTAGAGACTTACCTAAAAGAGTAGAAAGTCAAAGCCTCTGCGGAGTTGGAGTGGGAGTGGGGACAGTTGTTTATCTTTATACGCCCTTTAGCGCTCTTTGACATATGCGTATTCTTAGATGTATTTCTGTACACACACATACACACACGCGTGCATGCATGTATGTCCTACTTTGAGTTACAAAAAGATAAAAAGGAAGAAAGGAAAAGAACAAGCCCTTGCCTTCTACGAAGGGAGTGTGATGAAGGGTAATAGAGTATGAAAAGGAGAGAAGATGCTCGCAAGGGCATCTCTGGAAAAGCCCCAATCTTCTCATCGCCAGCAGAACATGCCATTTTTAATCCTCATTTTGCCTTTAAACTTTCCAAAACCATGAAGGAAACCATGAAGCCCCTGGGGCAGCACCCATGAGACCCAGGAGCCGCTGGAAATTTGGGTTCACGTTTTTGTTTGCGTGTTGCCTTCTTAGCTGGAAAGCCAGGGTCCTGCCCCTTTGCCCCACAACACACCTGCTATCAGGGACTGCCACCAGGGGCTGCTGGGCCCCGTCACAGCAGGTGAGGGGATGCATTTGATCATCCTTCTGAGAGCGCGCAGCCTTGCCTGGGTAGCCCCACAGTCCCCCTGTTCGCGGCTGGGGGAGACTGTTGATGTCTCCAGAGGGCTGGGCACCGCTGGGACTCGTGGCAGGGACGGGGGACCCCGAGCCCCAGGTGTATTGGGGGTTCGACAGGGAACCTTGAACCCTGTCTTTGCTCAAACACAGGTGTAGAGGTGGAGTGCCCACTGCAGACGTTTACAGGGGAGCGCAGCCCTTGGCCAGTGCTGCCCATCCTTTTATAACAAAATAGCACTGTTATTTCCCAGCTGCTTCCAGTTCCACTTCTCCGGAAAATCCAACCCTACTCCAGGTTCAAAGGCAGCACCATCAGACTCACGGCCCCCTTGGGAGGTCGTGATGGGATGAGAGCTGGGGTTTGGCAGCCGCGCAGACATGGGCGATTCCCAACTCCGGATCGTAGCAAAGCCCCAGGGCCCCAGTTTCCTCTGCGAAGTGAGAAGAAAATACAGCTACCGAGGTTTTGGTTGCAAAGAGGCTTAAAAGCGAGGGACTCTGCGAAGCAAGAGCCCCGAGATCACAGAGAAGCCCCTCCCCCGGCAGCCCTACCAGCCATGCCATCCTTAGCGGTTGCCTTTTTACTCTCTCTTCCTCTCAGTTTCTCTTGGCCTTTTTTTTTTTCCCTCTAAGATAATCCTCGATATGATGGCGAATTTTCAGAGGTAAATGCACAGGCGAAATCACACATTTCCAAAACACCATGTGTCACATGGGGGGAAGCACGATGGTATTTTCTAACACGTTTCTCTCTTGGCAGGAGATGGCAGAAGAATGACCCTGCAGCTACAAGAGCAGAGACTCTGGGGCCCCAAGATTGCAGGGCACAACTCCAGCCGAGCCTCTTCATAGCTGTAAGCCCTGGAGCTCCAGAGAGAGGCAGGCAGGGCGGGAGGGGGCAGAGCAGGAAGGGGACCTGGACCTGGGAGGTGGAGGCAGGGGGATGGGAGAGGTGCTACCCTGGCCCGGAGCCTACAGAGCTGTGGCAGCCTTTCAGGGTGGACCCCAGTCCCCAGTGGCCTCGAGATGCCTGCTTGGGGACGAGGCTGGTATTCACGCTATTTGCCTCGCCTGGAATTAGTTCTCCTTCGATGATTAGGGCTTTTGTTTTGGTGCTGAGCTCTTTCTCATGGGACAGGTGGTGTATGACTGGTTGGATCTGTTTTCCAAGGGAAGCAGCAAGACCCCGGAGGCGGCCTTGGGGGCAGTGATAAGAACCGCCTAGAAGAGCTGTCCCTTCCAGCCCTTCTCTGCTCCAGGTCAGAGGATTCTGTGATCAACTCCCCAGAGGGGTCTAATCTCGCTGACTCTACTGTCTGCACCTCCCCCCCTGCAGCTGCCTTTCTTCCCACCAATGCACCACAACTTCCCTTGTCAATGTCACCAACCTCTGCATCTGGGCAAATCCAGGGGCCGATTCTCATCTCACCTTCTCTCCAGTACCTGACACGCTGGTCACTTCTGCTGGAAACGCTTTGTTCATGTGGCTTCTAAGACGCCATGGTCTCCTGTGTTGGGAAAAATAGGGAAAGACTTTTAAATGGGCACAACTTCCCTGAGTGTCCCGTCTACCGCACCCGTCGGGTTTTTCCCTGCCTTTCATGGAGCTGTTTTATACGTTGCATGAAACTCTTGTGGATTCCCTTGCTCGGAAATGCAAATTCATTGCGGCTGCTGGAATGCAATTGCTTTTTGTCCTGTGAACAGAACTGTCAGGAATATCTGTAAATTTATTTCTGGTTTCCTTGAGTCCTCTGTAATGTCCTTTGAATTCTCCTCGGAGCTGGTTGTAACATCTGATTGGTTTCCTCGTTAATTAGTGAGTCCGACAAAATCTTAGGTGTTCATTTTATATTCATGTGAGCGTCATGATTTTGCCTTTTGTTTATTCTTTGCTCCTACCTTCCTGGCCATTCCTTCGCCTTCTTTGCTGACCCCTCCTCTTCTTCCCAGCTTTACCTGAGGCCCTTGCCTTTTCCTTAGATCTCTGTGCTTATCTATCTACCAGCCTCCCCAGGTGATGCCGTCCAGCCACTGGCTTAACGACCAGAGATGGTAGAGGTCCTCAGATATCCCCCTCCAGTCCCACCCTCTACCATGGGCCCCAGACCAGCAAATCCAGTGTCCCCCACACGGCCGGTTGGCCATCTAGCAGAGGCTCCATCAGACAGGCCACCACTGACTCTTGTTAGTCTCCCATGTCCATCACCCCCAGCCCCATCTACCCGCTGACTCTCGGCCAGAGGGGTCTCTGTGGCCCCACCCACCTCTCCAGCCTTCCTGCCTCAGTCTCCCCATCGCTCACTGCCCTTCCCACCTCAGGCCTTTGCACTGGTCACTCCTTCCGCTGGGCACGCCCTTCCCTGCAACGTCTGCGTGGCGACTTTCTCGCTTTCTTCAGGTGTCAGCTCAAATGTCACGGGCTCCCAGGCTTTTCTGCACCTTCCTTTGAAAACAGCATCTCCTTTGCAGCCCTTCCCTGATTAGCTTTTCTTCAGAGCATCTGGCACATATCACATTACTTGACATCTTCACGTACTTTTCTGTTGCCATCTTGTCCATTAGAATGTGAACACTTTTGTCTGTTTTGTTCATCACTGCAGACCCAGAATCTAGAAAAGTACGTGGCCGTAGTAGCTTGTCAATATGTAGTTATTGTGTGATTGATTAATTTCCCTACACGACACCTCCCTTACAGGTGGGTTTAAGCATAACAGGCATAGATGGGGACTCAAAAGATGAACTAAAACACTGCAAGCAGAGGAAGACATATGAGCAAAGTCACTTGGGCAAGAAAAGTCTACCACTGGTCTCCCATGTGCTTGTCTGTCTATATGTGTCCCATTTCAGTTCAATTCAACAACTCTCTCTTGAGGGCCTCCCGTGTGCCAGGAGCTATTTTGGAGCTGAGATCCAGAGATGAGTAAGACCTAGTTCCAGCCCTTGAGAAAATCAGTGCAGTGAGAGGAGCAGGCTGCGTAGACAGCTGACGGCCAAGGAGGCATTGCTCTGATAGGGGTGCCAGGCAAAGAAGAGGGAAGACACGGGGTCCATTCACCCTGAGAAAGTCAGGACAGGCTTCCCAGGGGACAATCAACTTGAGTTTTGAAGGATGGACAAGAGTCTGATAATGGACAAGATTATCTACAGGAAACGGTTTGTTTAAAAAAATTAAGTCATTTTATGGGACTATAATATTTGTTGAGAAGAATTGTATCAGTCAGGGTAACCAAGGTTACACTGAAGTAACAAACATCCCCCAAGTCCCAGAGGTCTTAAACAATGCCAGATGATTTCTCACTCAGGTAGCACATCTATCACAAGTCAGCAGGGATCAGGGACAGAGAGCAGAGAGGCTCTGTTCATCGTAGTCACCTGGGGCCCCAAGCTCAGGGAGCAGCTGCATTCTCAAACCCCGCCAGCTGCCGTGCAGATGGAAAGAGCCCTAGAGAGTCGCAGGCCAACACTCCAAATGCTTGACCTACGTCTATGCACAATTCATTTGTCAGACCTTGTTCCATGCCTCCCAGTCCCCACAAAGAAGACAGGACAGCAGCCCTGCATGTCGAGGAGAGAGGACACACATGGGTGTGCACAGGCAGACTCTGATGGTGTCCAGGACCCATTCTTATTCTCCTTCCTATAGCAGAAGCCCAGTGGGGTGGGAGGGGGTTGGCCTTCAGCCCAGCTAAAAGGCTGTGTTTCCCAGATCCTGTCCCTGCCAGGTGCAGCCATGTGATGGTTATGAACAACGAGATATAAGTGATGTGCTGGGGGAGCTTCTGAGAAAAGGGCTACAAGGGGCAGACCCAGCTGGCCCCTTTTCCCCTCTTCCTGCCTGGGACGCATGTCCGTGCTGGAAGCGGACGGTCATCCTGAAAACGTACGGCGGCCAGAATGAGGGCAAGCTCTGCACACTCAGCTGGCTAAGCAGCTTTGCTAGAAAGCATCCTGGGCTGTTTTCCTTGCACTTCTCATCATGTGGGGAGGACAGATCCCTCCCTCATTAAGCCCATGTTTATAAACAAGAGCCCTGGATCCAACACCCAGAGATTCTGACTCATGAGTCTGGGGTTGGGTCCAGGAACCTTCTCTCCTAATAAGTTCCTGAGTGATGCTACTGACTGTGGACCACACTTTGAGAAGCAAACTAATGGCTGAGGGGGAGGGAGTAGGGGATGAGCCTGAGGGCGGAAGAGGGAGGCGCAGGCGATCCTGGAAAATCGTGTAAGTCTCGGCCATAAACCGATTAGCCCGTGAGCCCTCCCAGGGTGGGGACCGTATTTTGCTCACCACCATGCCCACTCACCTTATTAACCTTTTCTTCCTCCAGCCCCTCCTGTATCCATGGGCGTTCTAGTCCACATACCATGTGCTGTCCACTGAACACAATGACGTCATTCCCTCTGCTGTCCTTTTTTTTTTTTTTTGCGGTACGCGGGCCTCTCACTGCTGTGGCCTCTCCCCCTGCGGAGCACAGGCTCCGGACGCGCAGGCTCAGCGGCCATGGCTCACGGGCCCAGCCGCTCCGCGGCATGTGGGACCTTCCCGGACCGGGGCACGAACCCGCGTCCCCTGCATCGGCAGGCGGACTCTCAACCACTGCACCACGAGGGAAGCCCTCTGCTGTCCATTTTTGAATTCTGCCATGGCCCGGCACTGCGTCCTGTGCCCGGGCTGGGCCTAGCATTTGGCCTTAGAGCAAGCGCCCAGATGACACCAGTGCTGCTGGTCACAGACCACACCTGGAGCAGCAGGGGTCAGGGCGTGCCCTCCCCACCAGTCAGCATGCAAGTCAGGGCTGAGCCGGTGTGTGCCCTTCTGGGGCTGGCAGGCAGGAACACGGCGGCCTCTTCGTGTGCCTCCCCAGGCCAAGGAGGGCTGCCTGGGGCGCCCCCCGGCACCTCCATCTCCCTCTCCCCAGGCCACGGCTGACAGCACCTGTGCACTCGTGCTGTGAGGACTCACAGCAGTTTCTGGAGTTAATTTCTCAAAGCCAACAACTCAGGGCCACCTAGTTCCCTCTTTAAATCCCAGCATCCCTGTGCCCTTAGTGGTTCCCCGATTAGGAGGCTGCGGAAGAGGGAGCCGTCCAGCCACGCGGCAGCGGCTGCCGGGAGCCCGAGGATGCCGCGGCTGCTCTCACGTTAACTGGAATTTTCGGCCCCGGCCCCTGGGCTGGGAAACAGCACGGACCTTTTCCCCAGGGAGCAAAGGTTCTGGACCCCATGCAACCTGTAGAAAAGGTTCATCACCGCTGGGGAGCGCTTGGGGAAAGGGGCACTCAGATAGGGCGTGGGGGCCAGGAGCAGATTTGCCATCAAAGATGGGTGGGCACTGGACCCCTTCACCCTGGCCTGGAGCGGGGTCCAGCTCCCTCTAGGAAACGGGCCCTCTCTGAGCTGCAGCCTCTGCAGATTTGGGTGGGGGGTCAGGGGAGGGGCAGGGGATGAGGGGGAAGGCGAAGGGTGGAAGGACAGGGAAAGAGGGAGGAAAGGAAGGGAGGAGGAAGCAGCCGTCACAAAGGCAGCCCTGGGCAGGAACAGAGCCGGGTCCCCCGCACCCTGTGAGGAGCAGTGTGTCTGAGAGTCCCACAGAAGGGCAGGTGGAGGCTGATGGGTGTAGGGATGTGCCTAGCGCCACACAACCCTGACTGGCACTGTTCAAACTTGGGGGCCCCCAGATCCCGAGCTCCGAACCTGCAGAGGCCCCTGAGGAAGCAACCTGGTGGGGGGCAGCAGGTGCTGGCTGAGGTACGAGACTCAGGTGCGGGGCTCAGGTACAGGGCGCAGGTACAGGATTCAGGTGCAAACTCAGTTCGGGTTCAGGTCTGAGCTCGGGCCTGAGTCTGGACACCATGCCCATCCCCCCTCTGCAGAGGGAGCATGTGGACAAAAGACTCGGAAGCCAATCAGATGGGCTGGGTGGAGAGGAGAGGACGGAGCACTTACTCAGGTTCTGCGGTGGGTCCTCAGGGGGACGGTGACACTGTCTTTGAAATAGAGAATCGGGGGCCGTTGGGGACAAAGGGCGTGGTGAGTTCAGGTAGAGTGCGGTGGTTTGGGGATGTCGGGGAAGTTGGGGGAGTCTGACGTGGCCTCTGAAGAGAGGCTTATCTGGAAGGGGCTCTGTAAGCCTCCTCCGTGCAGGTGGGGGTGAAGGCCCGGCCCCGAGTGAGGGTCCAGAGCGGGAGGGGGCGCCAGGAACAGCGGCATCGTGGCAGAGGTGGGGGCGGGAACCACAGCAGGTCATGGGAACAGGGGGCGAGTTCAAGATCAGTGTATGCGTCAGCGCAGCTGCTATAAAACACCACAGACTGTGGCTCAAACAGCAGACACTCACTGTCTCCAGTCCTGAGGCTGGAATCCCACAGGTGTGGGCGGGGCTGGGTCCTCCTGAGGTCTCTCTCCTCAACGCATAGACGGCCGTCTCCTCCCTGTGGCCTCACGGGGTTGTCCTCCTGTGTGTGTCTGTGTCCTGATCTCTTCTTATAAGGACACCAGTCCTATGGGATTAGGGTCCACCCTTGTGACCCCATTTTACCTTAATCAAAGACCCCATCTCCAAATACAGCCGCATCCTTAGGTCCTGGGGGTCAGGGACCTCAACATATAAATTTGGGGAGACACAGTTCAGCCCATCCGGTCAGTAGCTGCTTGACCTTGAGCTCTAACATGGCTGTTGGTCTGAATACTCTGGCTTTTCCAGCTCTGCGATTCCCTGTGACATTATCACATTGTCCAACCAAATCCTCAAACTCTCTACCACGGTTTCTCATGGGCACCTCCAAGTTAATGTGTCCCAGACCTAGCCCGACCTCCCCCACGCCCACTGCACATTCACCCCTCTGCTAGGAAAAGCACCTTCTCCTGGCTGTGGGTGACCAAGACCAGGAGCTGTCCTTGACTTTCTACCCTCCCCAGGACATCCTGGGCCAGCCGGTGGTTCCTTCAGTGCAGACCTTGAGTCCAGCACTGTCTTCGTCCATCACTTCCTTTCTTGCCCAATGACTGCAACACTGCAAACTGGTCTGTGGGCCCACCCTTGCTCCACTCCCTCTTGCTGCCCACAGAGCCACCTTTTGTTCTTCTCCTTTTTAATTTTCATTGACCTATAGCTGATTTCCAATGTTGTGTTAGCTTCAGGTGTACGGTAAAGTGACTCAGTTACACATGTATATATACATATGCACATTCTGTTTCCTACATTCTCTTCCATTATAGGTTATGACGCCACATTTGTAAAATGCAAGTTGGGCTGTATCACTCCCTTCCATGAAGCCTTCGATGTTTCCCCATTGCTTTTGGGACGAAGACTAGAACTCAGGGTGTGGCCTCCAGCCCTGCCCGCCGTGGTCCATTTTCCTCTCAAGCCTCGCTGGAATGACTGACCATGCATTTCGACATCCCGAGCCCCGACCCTATCCGTCATCTTCCCATTTCTTGAATGTCCCAAGTCATCTCCCTCATCCGTGATTGGGCCAGTGCTGTTGCTTCCTCCTGGAATGGACTCCCCGGCTCCTCAGCTGGCCAGCTCCCCGCCACCTGCAGGAGTTGGCTTAGGCACCTCTGCTGCATCTGTGCTCCTTCATCCCATTGTCTGTGCAAAGGTATTTACGGAGCGCCTGCTGTGTGTCAGACAGCGTTACAGGAGTCAGAATAAGACACGCACTGGAGAAGGACAGAAAGCAAAGAGGTAAAAAGTAAACCCACCGCAGTCAGGTGATGCTACGTAGAGAGCAGCCCACCTCTCAGAGGAAGTGGTGTTTAAGCTGAGATCTACATGACAAAGGAGCCAGGCATTTGAAGACCAGGAAAGAGCGCCCCAGGCGGGAGGAGCAGCTTTTGCAAAGGCCCTGAGGTAGGGATGGGTGTGGTTTGTTTGTAGAACAGACAGATGTGCTATTGGCTGGAGCTTGTGGAGACAGGGCAAGCACCAGTGAGGGTGGCATGAGGGGCGAGGCTGGTACGCCCCGGGCAAGCATTCTAGATTTTATCCTGCGTGTAATGGGAAACCACATGGGAGGCCATGATTCGGTGTATATGGTTAAAAGATCACTCTGGCCATCCTAAAGAAAGAGTACAGACAGAGAAGAGGGAGCAGGGAGAGGCGTCAGGTTATGTGGACGCAGGAGAGAGCCGACGGCAACCAGGGCGAGGCCGGTAACTAAAGACGGAGAAGTGTGGTCAGACTAAGTCGTTTTTTGGTTTGGTTTTGTTTGTTTGTTTTTCTAATTGGAGTATAGTTGATTTACGTGTTGGCTTCAGGTGTACAGCAAAGGGAATCAGTTATGCGCATACATATTTCCACTCTTTTTTAGATTCTATTTCCATTACAGAGTATTGAGTAGAGTTCCCTGTGCTATACAGTGGGTCCTTGGTAGTTATCTATTTTATATATAGTAGTGTGTATGTGTCAATCCCAATCTCCCAATTTATCCCTCCCCACCCCCTTTCCCCTTTGGTGACCATAAGTTTATTTTCTACATCTGTGACTCTATTTCTATTTTGTAAATAGGTTCATTTGTACCATGTTTTAGATTCCACATGTAAGTGAGATCGTATGATATTTGTCTTTCTCTTTCTGACTTACTTCACTTAGTATGATAATCTCTAGATCCATCCATGTTGCTGCAGATGGCATTATTTCGTTCTTTTTTATGGCTGAGTAATATTCCATTGTAAGTCTCTGTTTTAAAGAGAGATTTAGGAGAATTTGCAGAGGTTGAATAAAGGTCGTGAGAGGAGAGGACGCAAGGATGACTCTGGGATTTTGACCTGAGCAACCGGGTGGACCCTTTCCTGGGAGGGCAAAAACACGGGGTGGGGCAGGAGGACCAGGATGGGGTGGAGCTGGGAACAGCGGGCCCTCTTCCCTGGCGGCCGTGTAAGCGCAGAAGCTGCCAATCAGAGCCCCTCTGCACACGTCCCTGGTGCGTCTTGTTCACAGCATGATCATTTCTATCAAGTATGGCCTGTGATTCCTCGTCCGATGTGCATCCCTCCCCCAGACCGTCAGCGGCACCCCGTGGACCCTCTCTGTCCCCTCCTCATTGCCACAGCGGCCCCAGCACCGAGGACAGAAGTCTCGGCACATGGTGGGTGCACAAGAAGTGTGTTTTTTGTTTTTCTTTTTACTTTATTTATTTGGTTGCACTAGGTCTTAGTTGCAGCAGGTGGGCTCCTTAGTTGTGGCTTGCTGGCTCCTTAGTTGCGGCATGCATGTAGGATCTAGTTCCCTGATCAGGGATCGAACCCGGGCCCCTGCATTGGGAGCACGGAGTCTTAATCACTGCTCCACCAGGGAAGTTCACAAGAAAATTTTCTTGAGTGGGTTGATGAAAGAACAGCAGGACTGAAGCCTGAATGGACTACCGTCTCCAGGTTCACAATGGAAAGTCAGCATTCCATGGCAACTTTAAAATCGGATACAGTGGGGACTTTTTGGGCATGACCATCTACATATTTTATGACTTATTCTAAGAAGCCAGCATCACAGAGCCCAGTGAGCAATTACAGTAATTAATCTAAATCAGGCTCTGGGACAGCCCCTGTTAGACACTCCCTTTCAAGGCTGCTGCATCCCCTTCACAGCAACAGTGACCCACATGAAATGCTTCCCCAGAGATGCTGACAAGCCCCCCGAAATATGCTCCACAAAGGCCCCAAATCACAGTTAGGAATCCTATTTGAGTCACCAGCTCTGTGGCCTCGGGACAGAGCCCACAGGCAGGGGTAGCTTCTGACACAGGCACCTGGGGCTCTGTTCTCCACATGGCCACAGGTGACCACGTGGCCGCCACCAGGTTCTACCCTAGAGGCGTCATGTTTTGGAGGGAGAGTTTTCTCCAGGCAATACATTTCAGGAAATGGTCTCCCTCTCTGGGTGTTACCTTAGAACTCCCAAGAAGCATCCACGTCTATGTGAGGGGGAAACTGGGATGTCGAGGCTTATCGAGCAAATGTGTCTCCTCGTTGGAAAATCACTGCTCCCTGGCAGCAGTGGACAGAGCTGAGTGCATAAGGGGCCTGGGCTGAGCGGGGCTGTGAGTGAGGAGGGAGGATCACGGCACCCACCGAGAAACAGGCTCTTTGGGACACGAAGATGAGCCATAATGAGCTGGAAAGGTGTTTCTGCTTCCTACTGGACTCCCTGTGGTGAGGTGCGTGAGGGTGCTGGTAGTTTTGTTATTGAGACACCATTGATTCTGGAGCACGGCTGTGTGTGCCCGCGTGTTCCTCCTGGCCGTCAGAACGGCTCGTTCTAATAAGCTCGGAGTAAACGCAGCAGGCTTTCAGAGCTGCATCACCTAAAAGCCATCTGATGGTCAGCAGAGCTCCCGCAAAGCAAAGCAAATGCGGGTTACGGGGATGCAAGAGATGGATTCCCAGAGGAGGCCAAGGTGCGGCGTGGCAAACAAAAGTGCAGGACACCCAGGAACATTGGCATCTCAGATAAGCAACGAACACGTTTTTAGTATAGTATGTCCTGAATATTGCATGGGACATATTTATGCTTCAACAAATAGTTGTTTGAGAATTCTCTGGTGGTCCAGTGTTTCGGACTCGGTGCTTTCACCGCCTGGGCCCGGGCTTAATCCCTGTCAGGGAACTAAGATCCCGCGAGATGCGCAGTGCAGCCAAAACTAATAATAATAATAAAATAAAAAATGGTTGTTTATCTGAGAGGCCAATGTACGTGAGTGTCCTGTATTATAGCTGACACCTCCACCTGGGAAGCAAAGCACTTCAGTGGGCCCTTAAATGGGTTTGACATATTGTTTCTGATTGACTTTTTGTTTCTGAAAATGTTAAGCTCTTGACATAAAGGAGACTGGTTTAATAAGTAGGCTAACAAGCTACAATTTAGCAACATGGGTCTGCTGCTACGCTCTTGTCAACACTGCACTCACAGTTTCTCCAGGACCGTGTGGCGTGGGTGGGCTCAGGGATACACATACAGCACACGTCTTAACCAAACCTGCAGGGCAGGGGAGCTCGTCCCCTTTTAATGATGACTGTGTAAGGCTCAGAGATTGGCAAGATTTACCCAAGCTCACACAGCCTATCAGTTAAGGTGCTTTGGTTGTAGGGAAGGTAAAAACGGGTTCTGACGAGTATAATCAGAATAGAACTATACTAGAAAAATGAAGGGCGGTGCACAACATTGGCAGAAGGAAGGGAAAATGCTGCTCCACAGCTGTGTAGCCAGAGCTGCAGAACTGGTCAGGGGAGGAGGGCTGCGGCCGGGACCTTGAGGGACAGATGTCCCAGCCAGGACACCTGCAGACTTGCCCAGAGAGGACAGTCACACCGGATTGGCCAAGTAATTCATGGCCGGTACATCTGATTGGCTGGGAAGTGCAGGGGAGTCACATGATTGGCTAAGAACGTTAAGACACTCACATCTGATTGGCTACATGATTCTGGGCAGATGCATCTGATTGGCTAAGTAGTTCAGGGCAAGAACACCTGATTGGCTGGATCAGGCCACATTCCCACACCAAACTCCCAGGAAGACTGGTAAAGCCAAGGTCTCATGCTTTTGCTTCCTTAGTGCAAAGGCCTGTCCTCCCCACCAAGACTCAGGAGGGCAGGAGTGGAGAAGATCTACACCAACAAACGTCTTCCCTGCTCGGCCCGTGAGCTGTGGGAGTGGGAACTGACCTGAACCCTGGCGGGCTCAAGTCTGCCGCCCCATTCTCTCCGTTTTAGCTGCTGCCTCTGCCAGGCTGGCTCCGGGGTGGGTACGCGAGCTGCAGGCTCTCTCCCTCTGTAACTGCCCCCAAGGCCACGCGGCCAGAGCTCAAATGCAGAAAACGCTGCCTGAAGGACGGACGAATCGGCCACAGAGATGGTGGTGTCTCCACCTCAGCATCTCAAATGTCCCACTGACGGGGGTGCCGTCCCGGGTGCACGGACCTCTCGTCTGTATCTCGTCATCCCTGAAAATTGCACAGACGCTATGGCAGCCGTAGGTCCCCGTTTACCAGCACCCTCCCGGCTCTACACCTGCTGCCCGGTGTGATGGCTGGTAGCACCACCCTCCTTCTCAAAACCGTCCACTTTGGATGACAAAGGGTCACCCCCCCCAGATGAGAAGTATTAAGGGAGGCTGTCACAGATGGCGCGTTTCATCGTGTGTACCGGGGTGTGCACCCTGCTCGTGATTACTTTTGCCATTTGTATGTCCAGTATTTCCTTTTTTATTTTTCCCAGAAACATACACGGAGACTAAGGGGAAAGACGTCTCGCCTCTGGCGCAAGCGCGTAACTCAGGATCTCTCCGCAGGGTTCTGCGTACAGCGACGCTTTTCTGAACCGTCCTCCGGCTGCCTGTGGCGAGGCAGCGCAGAAGGTTCTGGGCCTGTCCTCCAACTTCCCGGTTCTGTTTAGAGTCTGGAACAGCGAGGTTTTGCAATGTTTACCCTCGAAATCAATAGACTGGCTCCTCCCAGGATTTGTGCTCAGCAGATGACATCCACCCACCGCACCGTGCTGGTTCCCAGACGGCAGCCATAATGCCAGACGCATCCCTCTCCCTACCCCATCCGTCCTCCTTCCCACACAGGCCAGAAGCCCCTGCTCAGCCTGAGCTCTGCCCAAGCCAAGCAGGAGAGCCAGCTGACCAGGGTGGAGGTCTCAGGCCAGCCAGAGGCCCTCAGTTCAGAAGGACTGAAGGGCGGGCACTGCAGCTGCAGACCCCAGAGGACAGCTAGCAGAAGCCAGCACTGGCCAGAGTGACCCTGCATCCATCCTAGTGTGCAGGCCAGGTCCTCACCTCTCCGGTCAAGTGCAAGCTCTGGGCTACCAGCCACGTCCTGAGCCACTGCTGGGCTGCATTAACAGGAGTATTATGTCCAGGACAAGGGAGGTGAAAGCACAGCTGGTCTTACAGTCCTAAACTCTGTGGAGTACAGCGTCCAGTTCCCAGCACCAAACTCTGGAAGGGAGGTAGTGTATAGGAACAGATCCAGGAAAAGTGGCCCCCGGGGCCAGGAAAGACAGGGGCCCTTGAGCCTGGAGAAGGGTCGCTTCAGGGTAAAGCTGTGTTGTATAAGAAATGCTGATTCACTTTGTTGTACAGAAGAAACTAACTCAACATTGTAAAGCAATTATACTCCAATAAAGATTTTAAAAAAAAAAAGGAAGAAGTGGTCCCTGGTCATGGAAGAGCGAGTAGGCCTGTCCCGCACACTGCAGAGAACCGAGCTATGGGTTGGGTGTTCATTTCTTCGTAGCAACAATTCCCGCAGATGGAGCAATTTCCTCGGCGCTTACCTCCACGGGGACTGTTGTATACACAGTATCTTTTGAAGGCTGGTGACCTCCCGGCACTGTTGGTTTTGTCTTTCCCCTGAGCAAAGTTTCTTTTTTTGAATTTTAGTTAATTACTTTTTTTTGACCTTGTCGTGCAACTTGCGGGCTCTTAGTTCCCCTGCCAGGGATTGAACCCAAGTCCTCGGCAGTGAAAGCGTGGAGTTCTAACCACTGGACTGCTAGGAAATTCCCACGAAGTTTCTGTAATTCATCCACGTCGTGCAGCCGGCACCCACAGTGGGGTCCAGCTCAGGCTCTGTCCATGCTTGGAACCACCGGTGCCTGTCTGTGAGGAGAACCTTCTAGTACTGAAGTGACCTCATCCAAGTACCTCGTCTAAGCAGCTGACAGGTCTGTGCCGCTTGCCCTCCGTGTGTCTTCAGTTACAGTCCCTGGGGTGACTGAGGACATGGCCCTGGTTCACGGAGCGTCCAGGTGGGCCACAGAGCGAGGGGTCTGGGGAGGCATGGCTACCCCGCTGCGGGGGATGCAGGTGATGGGGGCTGAGCACAGGGATTTGTGCACCTTGCTGGGCCCGCAGGTGGCTTCTCAGAGCCACTTCCACATGGGGACCCTCTGAGAAGCTTCCAGAGAATGCAAAGAGCTCCCACCCCCCGCCAAGCATGGGTGCCCAGGCGGGACTGAGGTGGTGCTGACCCTCTGTGAGACCTGCCCAAGGCTCTCCTCCGGGGCCGTGAAGGTGAGATGGAGAAGGAACCTGGACCACCTGGGAGGCTGGTTAACGGGCGCGGCATGCAGACCGGCGGCCAGGAGGGCCAGTGGGAGGGGCCTCCGGGGGCCCGGGGTGCAGGCTGGCCAGCGGGAGATAATTAGCGTCTGGGCCCTTTTCAGCATGCGTGGCGCAGCTGGGGCTGGCGGTACCCATTCTCCCCACTCAGACCAGCTCTGCAGAGATGGATGGGGCGCTCCTGGGGTCCAGCCTGAGCTCTCAGTCCCTCAGCCTGGTGCTAAGGCCGTCCTGCTGGGATGCTTTAAGCCAACAGGTCCAATGGCTGATTCACAGATGGGGGTGGAAACAGGGGAGAAACTTCTTTCGGGACAACTCGGAAAGGTCCAAAGCCCAGGCCTTCCAATTCCCACCAGCCCTCCGTCCAGCACCGCACTGGCCTCGTCCTCATGGCCCTCCGTCCAGCATGGCTCACGTTTACCGAGCCCTCGCTGTGTGCCGGGCGCTGGGCCAGGTTCCTGAAGCGCCGTCTCCTCTATTTCTCCCAGTAGCCTGTGTATGGATGTACTTACAGAGGCTTGGAGGGAGGGAGACCCCGTCTCCCTCCCCGCGCATCGCAGGGAGGGAGAGGAGGTTTGGGACGTTTGTAACTTGCAGCACCGGGGAAGGTGGAGCCCAGGTCTGACTGCGGATCCCGGCCCCCCATCACCCTGCCCTCGGTTGCTCCCAAATCTGAGAGCGGTCGTGATGTAAGGAAACACTGGCCGTTCACAGCACAAAGAGCCAGAGTGAGTGGAGTTGCATCAGTCTTTCCTGAGCCCGGCGGTGCCCTGCTCACCAGGTGTGGTTGGCCTGGTGCACTGACCCTCAGCTGTTCCGGCTGCCTGCCGGGGAGCCTGCCTGTGTTGCAGAAGCAGGGAAACTGAAACTACGTTCCCCAGGTACCCTTGTGAGGCAGGAGATAGATGGGCCCCAGGCTGAGCAGCTGGAGTTTGTCCCCTGTGGACAGATACTCCAAATTAGCAGGAGCCAGAGAGGAGGCTGGGCCCTGCCCGGATAAGAGATAAAAGACCACACGCTCCTCGTTCTGGAGGTCAAGGAGACCTTCCCGAATACGCATGCGCAGAAAGACTCCCTTGAAGGTCAAAAAGGGAGTGATGGGGCTTCCCCGGTGGCGCAGTGGTTGAGAGTCCGCCTGCGGATGCAGGGGACACGGGTTCGTGCCCCGGTCCGGGAAGATCCCACATGCCGCGGAGCGGCTGGGCCCGTGAGCCATGGCCGCTGAGCCTGTGCGTCCGGAGCCTGTGCTCCGCAACGGGAGGGGCCGCAGCAGTGAGAGGCCCGCGTACCACAAAAAAAAAAGGGAGTTAAGTCAACCTACCCATAGGCTTCTTTGCTAGAATCCGTCTTGGCTAAGAGATGTGCGTGTACACATGGGAGGACCCTGAGATAAACCAAATATAGACTCAGAGCCAGGCAAAGCAAAATGATTGGCCAAAGGAAACCTGGAAGAAATGCCCCATATAAGTGATTCAAACCACTCGTGCTCGAGAGAGCACGACTCTCTCTCTCTGAGTTAGCCCATGTGTCTACCCACGCGTACCCTTTTCCTCCTAATAAACACTTTACTTGTTTCACTACTTTCCGCCTCTTTGTAGAGATTCATTTTCTGCAAAGCTGACGGGCCAGGGCCTTGTCACTGGCCACTGGTCCCTGGTGGTCTAGTGGCCAGGATTCAGTGCTCTCACTGCCGCGGCCTGACTTCAATCTCTGGCCGGGGAACCGAAACCCTGCTTCAAGCCACTGCAGGTCGAGGCCACCCGAGATCACTTGCGGTTGGGGCTCTGAATGAAAACTTTGCAGTATGCAAATTAGTGTTCTCCAATTATACGTTTGTGTGAGCCATGGACGGCCTGTGTTTCTGCTGATGGACACAACCATGGAGCAGTGGGTTCCTGCAGTCTGGCCACTGGCTTTGTGGGTGTTGAGGGGTGGATGTGCAGGTGACAGCAGCCGACCCCCACATCACAGTCCCGGAGGACATTCTAGAAATCAGCACTTCCAAGGGCAGCTTCCTCACTGGGCACCTCCCTGGCTATGGGCTCTTCTGGACAGGCTTGCCTGGAGTCCCAGCCTGGAACTGTGATTCCAGCTGCTCCAAGATCCTTTGTTTTAAAACCCAAATCGAGAGTGGTATTTGTTTCCTGCAACTAAAACTTAACCGATGACCCTGGTAATTTTTATAGCAACCCGAGAGTCAGAGAAGAAGCAGATGTTGAAACTGTGTCCATTTTTACAGACTAGGGTCTCCAGGCAAGAGAGGATAATCAACCCAGAGTCCCTCGTGGTGCTAAGACTACTCCTGGGCTCTAACTCTGGGCCAGGAAGGGGTGCAGCGCAGACTGGACTAACAGCAAAACGTCCTGTCAGCATTTGGACCCCTGCCTTCCTTGAATCCCAAAGTACTTCCTTCCCAGAGGAACTTGGCCAGCAACTCTTAGTCTAGAGTCAATGTGACCCCATTGTAGAGCTCCTAGATAATGGGATTCATGTCATTTGTAGGAAACGAATAAGAATACGGTAGGACAAAACCCGATTGTTCTGAGTTGATTACGCCACTCATGACCCCTTATAATAGATGCATATGACATGCAGATGTATGCACACACGTCTGAATGTGAAATTGCGTAGCACCCTGCCCTTCTAAATCTCTTGGCAAAATGCAGTGCTGTCATTGGGGTGTGTTCGGACACCAAATGAGCTCGAATAAGGAGATTAGAGACGAGGGAACTGCCGGCCTGTCTTTTTCCGTCTCATTTCGTGGCAATTTCGTGGGTCCATCTTCAGGATCAAGGCACGATGCTCTTAACGTCCTTAATGCAGGAGAAGAGCCTAGAAAGCCCTAGGTGGTCCCATTTGCTGCTGTGGCCACAGCCATGTCTGCAATGACCAGTGACCACGGTGCCCATCAGGCCTGACACCTGCTCAGGGCCCCGCAGGGCAAGGAGCCTGTGGAGGAGGGGGGCCTCCTCTACCCCACTGCTTCAGTGGGTTTCCAGCGTGGGGAGCAAGGGGCAGGATAGGGGATGCCTGGCATGGCGGCTGGAGGGGAGCCCCAGGATTCGCACTGAATCCAGTGCCGGCTCAGTCCTCCCAGGCACAGGCTGGGAAGATGCAGCTCTCACTGCCCCCGACCCCAGGTCCCCGGAGCCTAAGTCAGTGGCAGGAGGGAGCTAGTATCTGGCCCCCCTCCCCTCCGCTGTCTGCCCTGCTGCTGACTGTCCTGGAGCCCCTCCTACTGCCCTTTCCACAGAAGCTCTTCCCAGTGGGGCCCGAGGACTCCTTTCTAGACAGGAAGGGTGCTGAGCTGGCCCCTGTCTGCAGGTGGGAGCCAGGTCAGAGGGATGGCAGGCCTGGGGTGTGTCCCTGACTCTGCGTCTGCCTGCCACAGCCCTGCCTGTTCCTTCGCAGAGGCTCTGCTCTCCCCGCCCCGCCCCCCTGCCCTGAGCTCCCGCGTTAAGCCCGACCCCCCTTCCCTTCCGTCCATGGCTGCTTCTAGCAAAATTGCTATTTCCCTTCCTTCACATACCCACTCCCCACTGGCAAAAATATTCACAACCTAAAAGTTGAGAGTTGTTTTATGTGGTGGACAATTCCAAGGACTTAAGCCCTGGGTACAGCATCTCAGATAATTCTGAGGGGCCGCTCTGAAGAGGTGAGGGGGGAACCAGGATATAGGAGTTTCTGCAACACAAGTCCAGCTGGTCGGAACATCAAAAGATTACTGTTAATTAAAGAAAACCAGATATCTCAAGTTAAGGAATTCAGGGCTTTTCTGTGTATGGGAAGATGCAAGGGTCTGGGCCCACTGAAATCATTCCTCTATGTGCACCTCAGCTCCCTGGGGCCAGTATCCTGTGTTTTCTCCTCCTGAGTCGCCTCAGGGCTCACCTTCTGTCCAGGCGGCTGTAATGCGATGGTGTGATGGTTGCAACATCCTTTGTCATTGAGATGGCAGCCAACATTTTTCATTCACACCACCCTAACCCGGGACCCGTCCAAGCCTCGGAGCTCAGAGTTCCCCTTAGAGTCCCAGCCCCGAGTATCTTCAGGCCTCTGTTTCCTCATCTTGAGCACTGAGAGACTAATCCCTTTACCCAAGAGATGATATGAGAGGGGAAACCGGGAGGAATTTGTCAAAGGGCACAGAGTTTCAGCTCTGCAGGGTGAATGAGTCCTAGAGAGCGCCTGCCTATCGCAGTGCCTGTAGTCAACAGCCCTGCATCGTGTGCTTCAGAAGTTGCTCAGAGGCTAGATCTGACGCTACTTGTTCTTATCACAAAATAACGAGAACTAAGAGAAGAGGAAACTTCCGGAGGTGATGGGTGAGTTCATGGCGTAGATTGTGGCAATGGTTTCGCAGGTGTGTATCTTCAGACTCATCGAGTTGTATACATTCAGGATGTAGAGCGTTTTGTATTTCAAAAAACTTTTTTTTTTTTTAACTAAACACTTTTTAGCAGACGCGCTATTGGAGGAATCTCGCAGCTCCTGCCTGGCACACAGAAGGTGCTCATGAAATGTTGCGAACAGCTTGTCTCTCCAAATATATCTGTGGTTTAAACATTTTAGGGATCATGAAACCCTTGAGGACCTGGTGAAAGGAATTGACTCTCTTCCCAGGAAAAAGGAAGTGTGCATTAGTATAAGAATTAAAGCGAATTGCAGGGGTTCCATCAGTCTTTGCTCAGGGAGTGAAGAGCCCAGACGGCCCCCCAGCTGAGCCTCCAGGCCATGGGTGTGCCACCCAGTGGCTCTGACCCCACGTGGGATGGACAGGAGTGGGCAGCTCAGGGAAGTGGGCGACTCCAGAGAGAGCACGTGGCAAGAGCCCTTCAATCTGATTCACCGACCCCCGCTCCCTCCCAGGTGAGAACTCCACCTGGCTCCAGACAGGGCATCACCCGGTGCTTCTGGGGAACACAGGGAGGGCAGTCCTACTTGGGGGGCGGGGTAAGGTGGATGGAGGTTCCAGGCAGTTGCTCCGCCAAGGGGGCCTCCCACTCCGTACCCACCTGCATGGGCCCCACCTCTCCCTGCATCATGGGAATTTCCAGAACGTGATGTTATCTGGCTTCAACCCCACCTTGCGCAGTCAGTTACTTAAAATGCTGAGGTACTCAGGGGCACAGCCTAATATACCAGTTTGTTTACAGGTGGAGTATTCCTTTGGCCATTGGTGGCCGTTTTGGAAACTAGCTTTCTCATTAGTATTTACACGAGTTAAAAGACATTTCATTATGAAGTCAAATCTAAATGTCTGTGCGTCAGGATGAGACGTCCATCCATCCATCCGTGTCAGCAGTCTGTCCTTTTGTGACTTGGCTTCTGCCCTCTCTCCTCCCCCTGCTTATGGGGGAGGGGAGGGGGTGGGAAAGGCATAGACCAAGGCCGCACCAGCCGGGCCATTGCCACTCCCCCGACAGACTCTGTAACAGGCAGAAACCTACACGCCTTGTCATGTATGAGCTCACTGCCTTCACGCAGGTTTTCACTCAGCAAATAGTTATCTTCCTTACCATGTGCCCAGCACTTCCTAGGAGTTTGGAGCACATAGGGTTCAAAGGGACTAAGGTTTCTCTCCTATAGCAATACACCTGCTGGACAGGTAAATTACCTGATAAATAGGTAAACTGTTAAAAAGTGGTAACCATAGAAAAGAAAAGGGCTATGGACTGAAAGTGTCCCCCCAGCTTCATATGTTGAAGCCTTACCCCCCTCAGTGTGATGGTATTAGGAGGTGGGGTCTTTGGGTGGTGATTATATTAGATGAGGTCTTGAGGGGACGAGATTAGTGTCCTTACGAGAGTCACAGGAGAACTTCCTCCCTCTCTGTCCTCTGCCCTGGGAGGACACAGCAGACGAAGAGAGCTCTCGGCCAAACCCGGCTACGTGGGCACCCTGAGCTCGGACGTCCAGCCTCCAGAGCTGTGAGCAATAAATTTCTCTCGTTTATAAGCCGCCCCTCTGGTTTATGGCAACCCGAGCTGATTGGACAAAAGAGAGCAGAATTAGGAGGACCTGGGATGCATGCTGGGCTGCAGGTGACATGTTTAAATAGAGGGTCGGGGGGCCTCTTGGAGAAGGTGATGTGCGAGCACGGGCTGCGAGGTTGTGCAGGGAAGAGCATTCCGGGCAGAAGGAACAGCCCATGCAAAGAGTCTAAGGCAGATGCATACATGGGGAGTTTGGGAAGGAGCAGGAGGCTGGGGCTGAGTGAGTTGGGGGGACAGAAGGAGATGAGGTCAGGGAGGACCTACAGGGGTGGGTGTTCCACAGATCCCCTCAGACTCAGCAGGTCTTTGTAAGCACGTTAACTTTTGCTCAGAGAGAAATGGGGAGCCCTACGGGTTTTGAGCAGTTCCACTGATGTGACCTGTACCTTAAAGGATTACACAAAGAGCCACTAAGGATGCAGGAGGGGAGGCAGCGGGACTGGTGAGGAGATTGCGGCAGGGACCCAAGCCAGACGTAAAGGCAGCTCAGCCTCAGGGGGCAGCGGCGGGGGGGGGGGGGGGGCTGAGGAGTGTCCGGACTGGAGAGTTAGCTGGAAAGCAGAATTAACAACTCAGGGACATAGCTGATGTGGGGCGTGAGAGGATGAGACAGGCTGGTTACGACTGAGCACCTGAAAGTTTGGAGGTGCCGGCACCCGGGATGGAGCAGGCTTGGGGGGACAGTCACGAGCTGGGCCAGGGTCCCTCTGAGCTGGTGATGCGGGCGGACATCCACAAGGAGATGGGCAGGTGGGTCTTTATAAGAAGATGAGCCATGTGAAGACACAGAGACCAGCAGGAGAAGACAGAGGCTGAGGTGGGGGACGGGGTGGGGTGGGATGCAGCTTCATGCCCAGGGATGCCCAGGAGGGCCGGCAACACCAGGGGCTGGGAGGGGCACCTGGATCAGAGTCCCTCGAGCCTCAGAAGACACCAGCCCTGCCAACACCTTGACTTCTGGCCTCTGGACTGTGAGACGGTACATTTCTGCTGTGTTAAGCACCCAGTCGTGGTCCTTCGTGACGGCGCCCTGTGAGCAGGGTCAGTGGCCCAGCAGGACAGCCTGCCCTCCGGCGCCCCCTGCTCCGGAACTCTCTCTCCTCCCGATGGTTCTCCTTCCCACACTTCCTCTGCGGCCAGCCCTCCTCTTACTGTCTGGCCTCACTCGGTTTATCCGACCCCATCCTCCACTCCAGGCCACAGAGCCCACCTTGACGTGCTCGGGTGGCAGGTAAGGCATCAGACTCTCCTGGATCTCAGGGCTGAGTGTGTGGACCAATCAGAGACCACGTGGAGCTGCAGGCAGCCCGGACCCCAGGGCTGTAAATCTCCCGCTGGCGGCCTGGTCGGCACACCTGTGCCTGCATGTTTGAGCTTGGCTTCTGCAAATCTCTCCCTGCAGGTCATTTGCGCTCTGGGAGATCGAGCCCATGTTCCAGCTGAGCGGCCCTTCCTCCCAGACTTCTCCGACCCCTCCCCCCCTCCCCCTTCCCACAGTCCACGGGGCGGTGGACCAGCCCGGGACCTCCTCTCGCCGCCGGCAGCCCTGACCTCCACACTTCATGTCCAGCATCTCCCTCGGAGTCACTGCTGGGTGGGCACAGGCGCCCCAGGTCCTTCCTGACTGGCCTCTCACAGGCGCTCAGCGTCGTTCTCAGCTCTGGTGTCCCCAGTATCTGCCTGGACCCCGGCCGCACGGGTCCGTGAGCGGCCACCTCCCACCGACCACTTTTGCGGATGCCTAAGGCACAGAGTCAGAATGGCGGGTGACCACGTCCCAGAACATCATGTGCTGTTATCAGCAGAAGGATGGAAGATGCTGGACGACCAGAGAAGGGCAGGTGTTCGCATGCGCACTTGTGCGATGTGGGTGCTACCCGGGAGTCTATTGGTTTTGCTTATTCGTGTCTATCTGCTCTCTGCTCCCCTCCCCTCCACCCAGCCCAGCGCAGACCTTTTGCACCTCCAAGTTCAGGGCAGGAATCAGAAACCTTTGGGTGTCCACGGATAGCTGTTTTGGAGATAGTGAGATCAGGCCAGGTGCCCCCTGCAGGGGATGGGGGAGGGGTGCCGCTTCCAGATTGGGAAGAAGTTGGGGGCCGGGGGTGGTTGGGTGCTCCACTTGGGTCTCCCCCAATGCCTTGCCCTGAGCCCCTCGAGACCTGCTCGGGGGGCCGCAGCCCCAGACCTCCGTGTGACCCGGGAGGTGGTGGAGGGGAAGAGGCAGGAGGGGAAGGAGGTGTCTCAGCTGGGACAGGGATTGCTTGTCCACCAGCAGCCCAGACAGGAGGTCATGCTGGAGTTGGGGTCGATTTAAAGGAAATGAAGACACGTGATCTCCTTCACACTTCTGGGCTAAGACCCAGAGCTACTGTAAACGGACGGGGAGACAGGTCAAAACAAAGGGATGTATTTTTGCGCCGCGGTCCGCCCGGAAATTGTCTGACGCCAGCTGATCCAGCCATGGAAGTATGAAGTCCTTGAAAGCACCTGACAGAAGAATCCAAGTTCAGGGTCCATTCTCGGACTCCCGGCCTGGGGCCTTTCCCCGGGACACGGCGGCTTGGGTGGTTCTACCGTCTGGGAGGCACCAAGTTGGGGAACCAGGATCGGACACGGGGACCTCTGCGTGGGGCCCAGCGGGGTTTGGGCCAGAGGGCTGGGAGCAGAGGCAGAATCCGAGGACAGCCCGGTCGCTAACCCTGCCAGCCCGGGCAGTGCCAGGCACGCTCAGCACAGCAGCTAATGACACCCAGGGGCACGTGCTCCCTAATCGACGGCTCCAGAGCCTAATTCGACAGCTGTCACTGGCGTCCGACGTGTCCAATCTGTGTGGCCTGGCTCACGTGACAACTGGTTAAAAGCTTGATAACCTAGAGGTCACCGAGTCGCTTCCAGTCCTGTCACCGGGATGAGTTTGCACGTTAGACTCGTAATTTCTTCCAGAGCAGTTGTAATTGGCTACAGCAGTCAGTTGGTAGATGAAAAGGGATTGAAAATACCTTCCACGTGGCCAAAGGCTCACCAGAAATTGTCAACACAAAGGGATGAAAGATGGCCTGGCCACCCCTTTGTGGTCCCACTGGATGACCAAAGTGAGAGCCACCAAGACCGACACATCCTTGTGCAGCCCCACCCTCGTTCAACACTATCTCTGGTCCTCAGAACGCCTGCGACGGGGGCGCTGATGATGCGCGCTTAGCACACAGCCTGGCTGGAGAGTCTCCAGGAGACGGGAAATCGAGGCAGAGGGGTAAGCGGCTTTCCCCAGGTCAGGCGGAAAGTGGAGGGTTCTCACGGCAAAGCCCGTTCGCCTTGTGTTACCCTGTACTTCCACTCGGCAGGGATGAGACCCCTGTTCCCCGCCTCCCCCACCCCCATTCTGCCCACTAACTGCCTATAATCAACACACAAGAGTCACCATACGCACACTGCTTGTTAGGTGTTATGGGTGGGATGTTTGTGTCCCCAAATTCTTATGGTGAAGCCCTAACCCTGCCACGTGGCTCTTTTGGGGGTAAGGAAGTAAATAATATTAAATAAGGTTGTAAGGGTGGGGCCCTGATCCGACGGGATGAGTGTCCTTATCCCATGCTCTCTGTCTCTGTTTATCTCTGGCTCTCTCTCTTTCTGCCCGTGTGTGCTCAAAGGCAAGGCCATGTGAGGCTGGGGTGAGAAGGCGGCCGTCTACAAGCCAGAAAGAGAATCCCCACCAGACACGGAATCAGCTGACTCCATATCTCAGACTTCCAGCCTCCGGAGCTGTGAGAAGAAAATGTCTGCTGCTTAAGCCCGCAGGTCTGTGGTATTTTGTTATGGCAGCTAAGTTGACTAACCCATGAGGCTTTGGATAATGATCTCATTTAAGCCACCTTCTAAGCAAAGTTCACTGAGGCTAAGAGACAATGGGATTTCCTGCATGTGGGGTGCTCTGGTGCTTCCTGAGAAGGAAGGTGCAGGCACAAAGAACACCGAACTCCCCCAAACCCTCGCTTCTGTCATTATTTTCCCAGCATGACCATTCACAATACTGAGTCTCAGGATGCCTGGTGATTTCATGGCTCGCCTCATGTACTTTGCTTTGTGATCATTTCTCATAGAATAAGAGAGGGCGGTGCTGGAGAAGCAGAGTGAACAAAAGCATGCATGTTCCTGTCCTCGTGGAGCTCAGAGCCCCGGTGGAGAGAGGGGCTCAGATACCCCGTCACGTGTGTCAAGGATTAAAGCCTCGGCTGGCTTGTACTAAGCACCCAGTCTTATAATTAACACTATTATCATTAGCATTTATTGCATCCTTCTTAACATATGTTGAGGTGCATTTTTAAAATATTAATGTTTATCGATCCGTTATCCTCATAGAACCAGGCTTCAGGAATTTAGTAGAAAGACCCTTTCCTTCTGCAGTGCCCATTCCAGGGCTGGGTAAGCAGCTACAGGCATGGTGTGAGTTCAGACTGTTGAAGACTCAGTGGTTTCCTCACCTGATGGCCAGACCTATGATAAAGGGTGAAGCAAGGGGAGGCGATGACTCAGGTGGTCCCCAGGTTCCCTCCCAGACCAGAGCTGAAGGAAGCCCCAGCTCTATTTCCTCCCCTCCTCGTAGGTGAGGGTTCTGGGCTGAAGTCCAGTTCACCGCTCACTGTGGGACTTGAGGAAGTTACTTACTTGTACTTTGCTTGTGCTTCAGTTTTGGAGAAAGAGGACGTGTGTGCGCCGAATCTGATTCCCTTTGAATTTGCTGGAGACAAAAGAAGTGACATCGAACTCATTCTCCTTAAAGCAGAAGAGGCAGGAATTTTTTATTTGTTGTTTGTTTTCATATTTACTTAAGAGCAAAATAAACCCGATCAGTCGCGTGTTGGGTCAGGGGTCTTTGCTGGGCTTCCCGGAATGTAGGCAGAAGGTCTCAGGCAGTTGTGGGTTGGCAAAGAAAGAGCAGAGTTATCGAATCAGCCAAGAGGCAAGAAAAAACACAGTCTGAAAGGACAAAGCAATCATCAGAGCAAGACTCAGATATGACACAGATGTTAGAGTTTTCTGACAGGGAATTTAAAACAACTATGATGAATACATTAGGGCTCTAATGGAAAACAATAAGAAAACAACCAATCTGGGAGTTCCCTTGTGGTCTACTGGTTAAGATTCGGAGCTTTCACTGCCACGGCCCAGGTTCAATCCCTCACTGGGGAACTGAGATCCTGTAAGCTGCACAGCATGGCCACAAGAAAAAAAAAGAAAAAGAAAACATTCAAACTGATTTTAAAATGGGCCAAAGATCATAACAGTCACCTCACCAAAGAAGATATGCAGATGGCAAATAGCATATGAGAAGATGCTCCACATCATATGTCATCAGGGAAATGCAAATTAAAAGAACAAGACACCATGACACACCTATTGGGGTGGCCAAAATTCGAAACACTGACAACACCAAATGTTGACAAGGATGTGGAGCTATGAGAACTCTCATTCGTTGCTGATGGGAATGCAAAATGGTACCACCACTTCGGAACAGTGTTTGTTTCTTACAAAAACTAAACATACTCTTACCATATGAGCCAGCAATCGTGTTCCTTGGTATTTACCCAAAGGAGTTGAAAATTTATGTCCACACACAAAAAAACCTGCACCCAGATGTTTATAGAAGTTTTATTCACAATTGCCAAAACCTGGTAGCAAACAAGATGACCTTCAGTAGGTGAATGGATAAGTAAATTGTGGTCCATCCAGACAATGGAATGTTATTCAGGGCTAAAAAAGAAGTGAGCTATCAAACCTTGAAAAGACATGAAGGAAACTTAAGTGCATATGACTAAGTGAAAAAAGCCAATGAGAAAAGGCACATACTGTATGATTCTAATGATAGGACATTCTGGGAAAGGCAAAACTATGAAGACAGTGAAACATCAGTGATTGCTGGGGTGGGGAAAGAGATGAGTAAGTGGAGCACGGAGGATTTTTAGGGCTGAGAAAATACTCTGTATGATATTATGATGATGGATATATGTCTTTATACTTTTGTCCAAACTCATAGAATGTACAACACCAAGCTCGAACTCCAAAGTAAACTATGGACTTTGGGTGATTATGATGTGTCTACGTAGCTTCATCTTTGGTTAAAAAAAAATGTACGATTCCTGTGAGTGATGTTGATAATGGGGAAGTTACACATGGACAGGGAAAAGAAGTATATGGGAAATCTCTGTATTTCCCTCTCAATTTTTTTGTAAACCTAAAACTACTCTAAAAAATAAAATAAAAAAGAAGAATAAAAATCACTTACTGGGGAAAAAAGTGAAGGAGAAATAAAGATTTTCTCAGAAAAAAAACCCAGAGGAAATTTGTCAAAAGCAGACCTAGCCTGCAAGAAATGTTTCAAGAAAGTCTTCAAGAAGAAAGAAAATGATATAGGTCAGAAATGTGGTTCTACATAAAAAAAGGGAGCACCTGAAAGAAGGAGTATATGGAAGAAAAATAACATCATTTATTTTTCTTAGTCTTCGTTTCCCTAAAAAATAACTGTTTGTTTAAAGCAATAATAGTATCAATGTCCTGGATGATTATAGCATGAGGATAAGAAATGAATAAGAGCAATGTCACAAGGGCAGGACAGAGGCACTGAGAACTCTCTTTTATAAGTTACCTCCACTCTCATGAAGCACCATAGTGTATCTGAAGGTGAACTTAGATTAGTTTTGAGTGACTATTATAAACCCTAGGGCAACCACTAAAACAATTTATGAAAGAAGTATAATTGAAAAATCAAAAATGGCGAAAGGGGAGGGGAGAAACAAAATCACATGCAACAAATAGAAAACAAATACAAAAGTGACAGATACTCATCCAATTATATTAATAAATCACTTAAATGTGAATGGTCTATATACATCAATTAAAAAATGGAGATTGTCAAAGTAGTTAAAAAAAAAAAACAAAGACACAACCATATGTTGTCCACAAGAAATATACTTTAAATATAAAAACTCAGATAGGAAAAAAGTCAAGGGTTGGAAAAAGGACTACTGTGCTGGTACCAATCAAAGGAAACCTGGAATAGCTATATTAATTTCAGACAAAGCAGACTTCCTAACACAGACATTGATTACGGACAAAGAGGGGTATTACATCAATTTTTCAAGGAAATGCAACAATCCTAGTTGTGTATATACCAAACAAAAGAGCTTTAAAAAATAAGACAAAAACCAATAGCACAGAAAGCGGCAATAGACAAATCTACTATAGCTGGAGATTCAACATCACTCTGTCAGTAACTGATAGATCAGATCAAGCAGGCAGGAAATTAGCAAGGCTATTGATGATCTGATTAGCACTGTCAATCAACATGATCTAAATGAAATGTATGGAATATTCCATGTAGCAACAGCAGAACGCACATTCTTGTCAAGTTTCTATGGAACATTCACCAAGATAGGTCACATTCTGGGCCATAAAACACACGTTTGCATATTTAAAATAATAGAAACCATATAAAGTATGCTCTCAGACTCCTGCAGTGGAATTAATCTAGCTACCAATAACAAAAAGATAGCTAGGAAATTCTCATATATTTGGTAATTAAACAACACACTTATAAATAACCTATGGGTCAGAAAAGAAGATTTAACAGGAATTTAAAATGTTTTGAGCTAAATGAAAAAAACAACTTATCAAAAATTTTCACAGGATTCATGGAAGCAGTACTTAGGGAAAATTTATAGCATTAAATGTGTATATTAAAGATAAGAGAGATTAAAAAATCAATAACCTTGGCTTCCATCTGAGGAAATTAGAGGAAAGAGAGCAAAATAAGCCTATAGCAAACATATTAATAAACTCTAATAATACTGGAGCAGAAATCAATGAAATTGAAATAGGAAAATAATAGAGAAAAGCAATGAAACAAAAATCTGGTTATTTGAAAATATCAATAAAATTGATAAGCACCTAGCCAGGATAATTAATTAAAAAGAGAGAAAAAACAAATACTAACATCAGAAATGTAAAAGGAGTCATCAATGTTGATCTCATAGACATTAAGAGGATAATAAGGGAATACTATACATAACTCTATGACCCTAAATTTGACAAAATGAACCAATTCCTTGAAAGACACAAACTACCAAAACTCACAGAAGAAGAAATAAATAACCTGAACGGAGCTATATCTATTAAAGAAATTGGATCAATATTTTAACACCTTCCAAAAAGAAAGCACCAGGCCCAGATGATTTTAGTGGTGAATTCCACCAAGTATTTAAGGAAGAGATAATACCAATTCTCCAAAAATTCTTCCAGAAAATAAAAGCAGAAAGAATGCTTTCCAATTCATTTTATGAGGTTAGCCTTACTCTGATGTTAAAACCCAGTGAAGACATTATGAGAAAAGAAAACTAGAGACCAGTATCTCTTGTAAATGTAGACACAAAAATCCTTAGCAAAATATTAGTAAATAGGGGCTTTCCTGGTGGCTCAGTGGTTGAGAGTCCGCCTGCCGATGCAGGGGACACGGGTTCGTGCCCTGGTCCGGGAAGATCCCACATGCCACGGAGCGGCTGGGCCCGGGAGCCATGGCCGCTGAGCCTGCACGTCCGGAGCCTGTGCTCCGCAACGGGAGAGGCCACAACAGTGAGAGGCCTGCATACCGCAAAAAAAAAAAAAAAAAAAAAAAAAAAAAAAGAAAATATTAGTAAATAGAATCCACCAATCTAGTAAAAAGGATCATACATCATAACCAAGTGACGTTCATTCCAGGAATGCAAGCCTGGTTCAACACTCATAAATCAATCAATGCAATCCATCCTATTAACAGACTGAATCAGGAAAACCATACGATCATATCAATAGATGATGAAAACACATTCAACAAAATTCAACACTCATTCATGATAAAAATTCTCAAAAAAACCTAGAAATAGAGGGGAACTTCCTTAACCTAATGAAGAAAATATTTGATGGAAAACCTAGTTAACATCATATTAATAGTGGGAGACTGAATCCTTTTCCCCCCAAATTGGGAATAAGGCAAGAAAATGAAATAGAAAGGTATACAGATTAGAAAGAAAAATAAAACTCTGTTTATTTGCAGATGACATGATGGTCTATGTAGAAAACCCCAAAGAATCTACAAAAATAATTCCTAGAGCAGCTAATAAGAAAAGTTGCAGGATACAAGATCAATATCAAAAGCTAATTGATTTCCTGCATACAAAAGTGAACGATTGGAATTTGAAATTTAAAAAACAATACCATTTACAAGAGCACCCCAAAGGGAAGTAATTAAGTATAAATCTAACAAAATGTGCACAAAATCTATTTGCAGAAAACTACAGAATGCTGATGAAAAGAATCAAAGAGACCTAAATAAATGGAGAGATAGTCCATGTTAATGTACTGAAAGATTTAATGCTGTTGTCAGATCTTCTCAACTTGATCTATAGATTCAATGCAATCCCAGTCAAAATCCCAGCAAACTCTTTTGTAAATGTCAGCAAACTAATTCTAATATTTTTATGGAAAGACAAAGAACCCAGAATAGCCAACACAATACTGAAGGAAAAGGAGGACTCATTCTACTCAACTTCAGGACTTAACGCAAAGCTACAGTAATTAAGACAGTGTAGTATCAGTTAAAAAATACATAGATCGATGGAACAAGATAGCCCAGAAATAGACCCACATAAGTATAGTCAACTGAGTTTTGACAATGGCACAAAGGTAAGTCAATGGTGGAAGGGTAGTCTTTTCAACAGTTGTGCTGGAACATTCACATGCAGAATAAAAAAGAATCCAGATCCAAATCCTTAAACACAAAGATTAACTCAAACTGGGTTAGAGACCCAAATGTAAAATATACTATAAAACTTCTAGAAGAATACATAAGTGAAACCTACATGACCAAGGGTTTGGACCTGAGCGTTTAGACCTGACATCTAAAGCACGATCCACAGGGGAAAAAAACCAGTAAGTTGAACTTTAGTAAGATTTTAAAAGTGTGCTCTGCCGAAGAGTGAAAAGACAAGCTACAGATTGAGAGAAAATATATGCGAAACACATATCTGATAAAAGACTTGTATCCAAAATACGTAAAGAATTTTTAAAATATAACAAGTAGAGAAAAAACAACCCTATTTTAAAAAGGGCAAAAAATCTGAATAGACATTAAAGAGGCTATATAGATGCACACAAGCTTGTCTCAGTCTGCTAAGGCTGCCATAACAAAATACCATAGAATGAGCAGCTTAAACAACAGAAATTTATTTCTCACAGTTCTGGAGGCTGGAAGTCCAAGGTCAGGGTGCCAGCATGGTCAAGTTCTAGTGAGAGAACCCTCTTCTTGGCTATAGACAACCACCTTCTTGCTGTGTCCTTACGTGGGCTTTCCTCAGTGTGGAGAGAATGAGATTTTTCTCTCTACCTTTTTCTTGTAATGGGCACTGATCCCATCATGAGGGCCTCACCCTCATGACCTCATCTAACCCTAATTACCTCCCCAAGGCCCCACCTCCAAATGCCATCACATTGGAGGTTTGGGTTTCAACATATGAATTTGGGGAGAACACAAACATTCAGTCCATAACAAAGCATATGAAAAGATGCTCAATATTATTTGTCATCAGGGAAATACAAGTTAAGGCAACGAGATACTACTTCACACCTATTAGAATGGCTAAAATTCAAAGCACTAACAACAGCGAACACTGGAGAGGATGTGGAATGACCAGACTCTCGTTCATTGCTGGTGGGAATGCAAAATGACAGAGCCACTTTGGAAGAGAGTTTGGTAGTTTCTTATAAAACTAAACTTACTCTCACCACATGACCCAGAAATTGCACTCCTTGGTATTTACCCAACTGATTTGAAAACCTATGTCTGCACAAAATCCTGCTTGTGAAAGTTTATAGCAGCTCTCTTTGTAATTACCAAAATCTGGAAGCAGCCAAGGTGTTGTTAACAGGGGAATGGATAAACAAACTGGTGTACATTGATACAGAAGAATATCATCTGGCAATACAAAGGAATGATCTATCAAGCCATGAAAAGACACAGATGAATCTTACATGCTTATTGCTGAGTGAAGGACAGAAATATAAAGATGGAAAACATGATCTTCTTTATAATAAAAGAAACTGTCAACAGCGTAGAAAGGCAACCTACCAGATGGGAGAAGGTATCTGCAAACCAAACACCTGAGAAGAAAATCCCAAATATATAAGGAACTCCTACAACTCAATAGCAAAAAAACCAAATAACCCAGTTTAAAAATGGGCAAAAGACTTGAACAGACATTTCTCCAAAGAATCTGTACAAATGGCCAACAGGCAAGATACTTGACCTCATTAATTATCAGGGAAATGGAAATCAAAACCACAATGACTGGGACTTCCCTGGTGGCACAGTGGTTAAGAATCTGCCTGCCCATGCAGGGGACACGGGTTTGAGCCCTGGTCCGGGAAGATCCCACATGCTGCAGAGCAACTAAGCCCATGTGCCACAACTACTGAGGCTGCCCTCTAGAGTCCGCGAGCCACAACTACTGAAGCCTGCGCACCTAGATAGAGCCCGTGCTCCGCAACAAGAGAAGCCACTGCAATGAGAAGCCGGTGCACCGCAACGAACAGTAGCCCCCGCTCGCTGCAACTAAAGAAAGCCCGCGTGCAGCAACAAAGACCCAACACAGCCAAAAATAAATAAATACAAAAAATAAATTTATATTAAAAAAAACCCCACAATGACATTACCTCACACCTGTTGGCATGGCCATTACCAAAAAAATAAGAGGTAAGTGTTGGAGAGGATGTGGAGACATTGCAACCCTTGCACACAGTTGGAGGGAATGTAAAATGGTGCAACAGCTGTGGAAAACATTTTAGAGATTACATAAAAAATTAAAAATAAGATTACCATAGGATCCAGCAACCCCACTTCTGGGTATTTATCCAAATGTATTAAAATCAGGATCTTGGAGAGATAGCTGCACCCCCATGTTCACTGCAGCATTATTCACAATGACCAAGATATGGAAGCAGCCTAAGTGTCCATCGACGAATGAATGGATACAGAAAATGTGGTTTATACATACAATGGGATATTACTCAGCCATGAAAATGCAGGAAATCCTGCCATGGTCAATGACATGGATGGGCCTTGAGAACATTATGCTTAGTGAAAAAAGTTGGTTATAGAAGGACAAAAATCTCATTATTCTACTTTTATGAGTTATCTAACATAGCCAAACTCAGCATTAGAGAGCAGATTTGTGTTACTGGGTGGGGAGCGAGGGGCAAATGGGGCGATGTCCAAGGGGTATAAAGTTTCAGTTAAACAAGGTAAGTAAGTCCTGGTGGCCTGCTGTACATCGTACCTCTAGTCAATGATTCTGTACCCTGAAAGTGAAATTCTGTTAATGGGTAGATCTTGGGCCATCTGTTCAAGATCTTTTTTTAAAAAAAGGAAGAAAATGACCATCTTGTATCAATGCGGTGGATTGTTTTAAAAGGAATCCTTAAATCTTCAATTTTTTTCTCCTTTCTTGACCCAGCTACAGAGTGAATAATTGACGATGCAGAACCATGGTTCCTGGAGAGGGCAATGGCTCAAGTCCAACGGCATCCTGAGAGGCCTGATCAGAGGGCTTCTGCCCATCTGGGGCGCCGCTGGGTGGAGGCCAGTTCCCAGGATGACTCTGATGATTTACACTGAGGAGCGTGGCTCCCAGCCAGCCCTTGGCATTCCAGAAGCGTCTTTTCAAAATGCAAACTGAGGACAAGTTTAGGAGGGCCCGCAGGCAGCCTGGGGGTTAGAAGGAGACTCCAGATCCCTCAGGAGCGGTGTTTCAGCTTCTTCCCCATTCCCTTTCATGTCCCACATGGAGGAAGGGACATCTGGAGCTAGGGGGCCAGATGTCCAGAAGCCCGGGACCAGCCAGACGACCGTGAGCCCAGGGTGACGCCTCCCAGAGAGCAGCTTCTTGGTTCCTGGGCCCGGTGTGGGGTGCATGAAGATGGTACGCTTCGGAAAATAAAATCAAAATCTACTTTCTTCCTGACAGCCTTTTTTTTTTTCTTTTTTCAGCTGTGCGGCTTGTGGGATCTCAGTTCCCTGACCAGGGACTGAACCTGGGCCACGGCAGTGAGAGTGCCGAGTCCTAGCCACTGGACCGCCAGGGAGCTCTCCTGACAGTCCTTTTACACACAGTGCCTGATACTGTCACAATCAACCCATTGAGCATTCACATCCCCATAAAGAAAACCCAAGGCCAGAACATTCCAGAACATGCACAAAGTCCCACGACTGGTCGGTTCAGGTCCCTCCTTCGGACTCCAGGGTGGGAGACTGTTTCCACCATTGCCTGTGCGGCCAGTGGCTCTCACCTGGGGGCGATTCTGTCTGCCCCCGGGGACGGTGGGCAATTGTCTAGAGATATTTTTGGTTGTCAGGATTGGGAGGTGCCACTCGAGTCTAGAGGGTCAAGACCAGGGATGCAGCTGCCTGTCCTACTGCACAGGACAGCCTTCGCCCCAGAGAATGGCCCCGCGCCAAACGCCAGGAGCGCCGAGCTCAAGAGGCCACTTTGCAGCAGCCACCTCTGAAAGCCTGAGGATGAAGAGCATTTAAAATGGAAAAGTTTTCAGGGGAGGCCTTTCTAAGGCTAGACAGCAGCTCACCCAGCAACATCCAGTCTGGGACTCAGAACAGCTGTTTCTGGCTTTGGCTGAGACCCGCTTCTCTGGCCAGAGTGGGTCTGGAGAGTGGGGTCGAGTCCTCTTCATAGGAGCATCCCTCAGTGAGTCACTGTTTTGGTGGGTTGAATGGTGATCCCCCCAGAATGTCCATGTCCTAACCCCTGGAACCCGCCGATGTGACCTTATTTGGGGAAGGGGTCTTTGCAGCTGTGATTAAATTAAGCATCTTGAGATGCGATCATTCTGTATCCCCTGGGTGGGCCCTAAATGCAATGCCCAGCATCCTAACAAGAGACAGAGAGGAAGACACAGACCCACAGGGAGCGGAGGAGACCGTGTGAAGGTGGAGGCAGAGGCTGGAGGGGTGCAACCGCAAGCCAAGGGACGCCTGGAGCCCCCAGAGGCTGAAAAGGCAGGAAGGACCCTCCCCTGGAGTCTCCAAAGGGACCACGGCCCTGTAACACCCTGATCTCAGACTTCTGGTCTCTAAAACGGAGAGAGGATGAATTTGTGATGTAAGACCCCAGTTTGTGGGAAGCTGTTATGATAGTCCCAGAACACTTGTAAGACACTCTTTGCCTTTTCGTTTTAAGTGCTTCAAGGAACTGCCCAAGGGTAGCATGAATTCAGAAACATTCATGAGTGTTTTAATCTAGGATCTCAGGTCCTGGATCACCAGGTGTTCCTCAAGCACCTTTCCACCTGCCACTGGAATGAACCGATTGTTGCAGAATGAAAAAGACTGTTTGTGAAGTGCTTTCCCTGCTCAGCCAGGTCACGGTCGGCGAGGATCTGATGAAGACATACCCTGAGCTCTGTGTGCACGGTTCTTGCCAGCCTCTCCTTTATCGGCTTCTCACAGAGCCCGACAGCCTTGCATTGTCGGGCGGGGCAGGAACGCTGCATCCCCAACCCACAGATAGGAAATTGACACCTGGGGACCAAGACGCAGGAGACCCAGCTCAGAGTGATTCAGAGGAAGTGGCGCGGGTGCCTGGAAGCTCAGAGCTGAGCGCTGGAGGGTGGTCACTCGGTCTCCATCTTTGCTTCCCTGCGGTTCCCCCGGCGCCACTCTGCCCCTCTTCTCAGCTTGGTTCTGGAGCTGTGACATGCCTCCCCCGTCACAAGGTGACATTCCAGCATTCCATTCTTCTATCCACGACCCAGGGGCGGCCTCCCTTAGAAGCGCCCCAGCCTTGGTTGTCGCTGACTTGAAATTCTTAAGCATTTATCTTTGAGCATGTGTTTGGTAACTGAAGTCCGATCAGAGTGGAGTGCGCGTGTGACAAAGGAGACATGGGCACCGTGGCCGCCCACCATCCCGTGCTGTCCCGTCTCGTATGGCGTCTGTGATGGCCCAGGAGCACAGAATTCCGGCGGACTCACGGTGATGCATGGGTGTTGAGCACGACTCAGTGAGAGCGCAGGATGTGTGTGTTACATCTGCAGGCCAGTGAGCACAGCACAGCCCCAAGAGGCTTTCCCTTTAAGGCAGAACTTGCTTCAAGTGCAGACGGGAGACGATGGTGTTCTAAGAACAGGTACCACCAGGGAGTCTGTGTTCGTCTCCTAGGGCTGTCAGAACAGAATACATAAGACAGCGCGGCTTAAACAACAGAGATTCATTGTCTCCAGTCCTGGAGGCTGGAATCCGAGATCCAGGTGTGGGCGGGGCTGGGTCCTCCTGAGGCCTCTCTCCCTGGCGTGTAGGCGGCCGTCTTCTCCCTGTGTCCTTACAGCGTCGTCCCTCTGTGTGTGTCTGTGTCCTGATCTCCTCTTCTTATAAGGACCCCAGTCCTACGGGATTAGGGCCCACTCGAGTGACCTCATATAACTTTAATTACCTTTCTAAAGTCACATTGGAAATAGGCTTCACCATGGGAATTTGGGGAGGACACAATTCAGTCCATAACAGAATCCTATCATATGTTTTCTGACTCATGTGACCTTCCTATATTAATCATTTTTGCTGCAAATGATGGCACTAAAGGAAGAGGAGGTGTCCGTGAACCCACAGGTTTTTTTTCCTTTCAATCCTTCTTTACTCATCAGTCAGCTGAAGGTAGACAGCGTTGGTTGCTTTTTTTTAATCTTAATGGATAAAGTAAGGGAGCAGCTGCTGGAAGGGACCTCTCCTTTTACATGACCTTAGCCTCTGAATAAGTACCGTCTTGTACTTTTATTCAGAGGCTATAAGAGAGGGAGGGGAGGGTCAGCTCCCTCGTCCCATCTGCGGTTTCCGTTTGCTCTGATCCAGGGAGGCCGAGGGAGGGGACCTCCGTGGGTCCAGGAGATCCACGCTGGGGAAGCAACACAGAGCCTGCCTGTCGGCCTCTCACTCTTCTTTTTGCCGCATCCTTTGTGATTGTGGGGCCAGGATGCCATTACCTGTGTGAGAGGAAAGGGTCAGCGTGACAACCTTTGGGCTTGGGCTGCAGGGAAAAGAGAGGGAGAGAGTGTGGGTAGAAGAAGGACAGATCAAAGAGTAAAATAAAAACAGTTGAGTTAATTTTCTGAGAACAAAATGCACGTGCAGATGTGGGTTATGAAACAGAAATTTTGTGATTCCTGTGATTCTGCAAGCGAGGTAGGTGCTCTTACATGTGCATTTAAAACTGACATCACACAATAGAAATGTAAACATTAAAATTAATGCTAATAATTTAAAATTTTCCTTAGAATGACATTAAATGACAAATTAAAAAGAGACATGTCAAGGGAGAGACTGTGGAAGTAAGGGAAAAGCTTTATAGTTGAGTATCGATAGCTTTAATAATATCAATTCTTTATTCCTGCTTTTGAACAATGGCTCTTTCTTTCCCTTTTGTCCCGAGCAAAATTATGTTGCCAGCCCTTCAGTCTACAAAGGGCATGTCTTTCCCAGCCATTGAACACAATTCTTATCTCCACCCTGATTGGATCATCTCCAGATTAATTGCTACAGCAGAGGGGATGCCTTGGTGCTGATTGGCTTAGGTCTAGGTCACATGCCCATCAGTGACCAATCACAGAGGTGATCTCCATCGGAGCCCATCCTGAGCTAGGGGCAGGGCCCATCCCACCCAACCCCAGGTCTGCCCCATAGAGGGTGGTTCCCCAAAGAAAATCTTGTTGCAGTTCAGAAGAGGGAAGAGGGGAATGGAGGCTGGGTGGCAGCCAGAACGTCCGCTGTACGCTTCCTTAAAACCTTTGGGAAGCCTAAGGAAATCTCTCTACCACAACTTTAATGAATTATACATCCACTCATTTGTTTAACCTCCACCTCCCCAGAGAGACTGTGAGTTAATGAGGGCAGGGACATGCTTTTCTGCATCACCCCTGTGTCCACAGGGTGGGGAGTGGTGCCTGGTGACCAGGAAGCTTTCCATCACTGCCTCTGGAACCCGGAAGGAATGGAGAGCTTTAAGGTACTCAGTCAAGGTCACACCAAGGGCTAAACCCAGGTCTCCTGTCCAGCAGTCTAGCATGTTTTCTTTCTGACCGCCCTCCCCTCTTTGGTCTAAGATCAGGAATGATTTTCAGAAGAGCTGTAGGGAATTCCTGGTGCCGAGAGTCCATTTGGTCTGCCGCTGCAGTCTCCCCATGATGGGCTAACCCCACAGAGCAAGACCTGATTGGCAGGTTTCACTGAGCCCCGCTTCTTCCTTTAGATTCTACCAGTCAGCCCATTCTTATTCCAAATAAGCGTGTCAGTCCCCCATCAGTGTATCAGCGCCTCTGACTTGGTTGGAAACGGGGAGTGTATACACAAAGGTTGGATCACGACATCCCCTGGCGGGTGCTTTGAAGGCCTGTTCAAATTGATTTTGTAGCAGAAAGTTACCTGGAGCTGTTGTAGGATCACAGGCCAACATATCGGATAAGCACGGAATAATTAAGTCCTCCAATAATGCTCGTTTAGAAATTAGTCAATGATGATCAAAAGTTGCTCATTTGCCAGCTAATGGGCCAGCGTAAAGGGGGAAGGGAGCTGGTTTCCAGCAAATTGTTCATCAACCAGAGAGAAAGATGGGGGCGTGAGGTCCCCCCTTGATTCTCCGCCAGGATTACCATCGGCAGATGCGCGGGGGTGGGAGGGGTCTGCTCCCTTTCCCACGCTGCCCCTGCCCTGGTCACCTCGAGGGGCCCTTCCGTGAGCAGCTGTCGCTGGCTGGGGCGGGCAGGGGGACGGAGAGCCCTCCGCCACCTTGCACTCCCTGTCCGGGATGCCTGGGTACGTTCCTGATGGGTCATGGAACACCGACCTTGGAGAGGGAGGACAGGCCTGACTCTGCACCCGGCACCAAGCCCTGCAAAGAGGTGCCGGGGCAGCTGTGGGCGACAGGCTGAAAGATGGCTTCTGGCAGCTCTGCCCGCGGAGCAGATGATCAAGAGTTTGGTTTGGTTAAATAAAAATCTAAGTACGAATGAAACTTTCAGGTACGTCCGTTGAAACCTCTAGGAATATGGGGCCACTCTAAAGATTCTGGTGGAGTTGAGGGGGCGTAACTGTGGGTTTGGAGGCAGGGAGAACCGGGCTCGAATCCGGGACTCGTGTTCCCCAGCTCCGCCCACCCTGCAGATGGGGGGACTGGGGCTCAGGGACCAGGTCACAGGACAACATCGCACTGACTTGTGGACTCTCCACTTCCTCGAGGCTATTTTCGGGGACCCCTCTGTGATGTCTAAAAGCCACAAAGCCCGAGCCGACCCACCTCACTTCCTCCCACTAAATCCAGAAGAAAAGGCTGGTGGCTCAAAACATGTCCGCAAATCCTTCAACACTCCGCCATCCAAAGCCGGAGCCTAATTTCCATTCCCTTGAATGACGGTCGTCTTAGCAACTCGCTTCTAATGAGCAGCATGTAGCAAACGTGAGGCTGCCTGACTTCTGGGGCCAGAGGCTACGTCCTAAGAGGCGGACTGGCTTCTGCTGCCTCTCATTCCCTCTCGGAACCCAGCCGCCAGGCTGCGGGGAAGCCCGGGCCACATGAAGAAGACACAGGTTGGCATCAACCGCCAGCCTCCTGAGGGAGGACGCCTCCAAGAAGACCCAGCACAGCCACCGCCTAGCTGCACCACACGAGGGACCGCCAGCCGAGCCCCGTCACCCCAGAGACGCACAGAAGAGAGAAACAAACCATGCTATGGTTTTCAGGCTCTACTTTCTGGGGTGGCTTCTTGCCCAGGAACGGACTCCTAGAACAAGTTTCTAACGCGGGGTTCAAGGTCTCGCAGCCTGTGCGGGGAGGGGGCAGACACCCGAAGAGGGGCCGCCATTCAGCGATCTTCTCTTACGCTGTGGCCGTGGGGCCGAATCAAGCACCCAAAGGCTGCTTTTGCTTTGCGCTCACCCCGCCCCAGCTTCTCATAAGCGCCGTGCCAACCTCTGACTTTCAAAGTTTTATTGTAAAGGTCACATTTAAAAAATGTATTCACTGCCCAGCCCGAGTGTGGGGAGAGGCTGACTTCCCTTCTCCTCTGGGTGGGTGTGGACCGTTTGCCAAGCTCTTTCGGTTGTGTTCCTTCGCCGGGAGCCTGAGACTTGCGTGTTTCCATGATAACTCTTCAGTCCTCCATCCCCAACTGGCATCACTTTCATTTCCTTCCAGTTTCCTGACCCCTCCTTATTCCTTTATGGAAAGAAGACATTCTGGATGGTTCTCTGTGCTGTCCTGCATTTGAGGCTGTGGGGACCCCTCTTCATTCTGGGGTCCACGCTGGTGGGAGAACCGTCCTGTTTTCTCCACTGTCCCCCAAGTGACTGGTTTGCGTAGGCTGTGAAGACACCGTCCCTCTGCCTGCTGAATTTGCCTGAAAATCCTCCCTCTAGGATGCAGGCAAGTGTGCCTCCCCCTTACAGGTAGAGTTTCTTAGCTCAAACGGGGGCCACGGCACCCCTGGGCTCTCCCCTCCGGAGCTGGGCCCATCCTGGCTCTTGTGGCTGGCCCGAGTCGGGCCCCACCAAGGAGAACTGCCCTGGACACAGTCGTGAGGGCTGGGTGTTTCCTGGGGACACCGCCCCTCTCCTGTTACAGTGCTGAATCCTCTTCTCCTCACACCTCCTTCTGCTGCCCGAAGGCCCCCAGAATGGCCCCTCACTGTGCCATTTCATCTGGGCTCATGTCCCACGGAGGCATGGGTATTCATTTTCTGTGGCTTCTATAAAAAGTCAGCACAAACCGACTGGCTTAAAAACATCAGAAACTGGTGCCCTCACAGCTCTGAGCGAAAGTCTAAAATAGCTGTCAGCAGGGCTGTGCTTCTGGAGGCTCCAGGGCAGGACACCTCCCGGCCTTGGCCAGCCTCGGGCGGGGGCCGGCAGCCCTCGGCATTCCTTGTCTTGTAGACGCCTCACTCCAGTCTCTGCCTCCGTCTTCACCTCGCCTTCCCCTGTGTCTCCATGTCTCCCCAGTTCTTATCAGGACACACATCATTGGCTTCAGGGCCCATCCTGAGTCCAGGACGATCTCATCTTGAGATCCTGAACTTCATTACATCTGCAAAGATCCTATTGTCAAATAAGGTCGCGTTTATTCACATGTACCAGGGGTTAGGACTTGGACATACATTTGCGGAAGAGGAGACAACATTTGACCCACTACAGCATGCTTTGTGCTTTCACTTTGTCCCTCCTAACTTTCCCTTTCTGCTTTTTGTGTTCTTTTTTTAAAAAATTGAAGTATAGTTGATTTGCAATGTTGTGTTAGTTTCAGGCGTATAGCAAAGTGATTCAGATCTTTTTCAGATTCTTTTCCATTATAGGTTATTACAAGGTATTGAATATAGTTCCTTGTGCTGTACAGAAGGTCCTTTTTGGCTACCTATTTTGTATATAGTCCCATTCTAGTTTTTTGGGGTTTTTTTGCGGTACGCGGGCCTCTCACTGTTGTGGCCTCTCCCATCGCGGAGCACAGGCTCCGGACGCGCAGGCTCAGCGGCCATGGCTCACGGGCCCAGCCGCTCCGCACCATGTGGGATCTTCCCGGACCGGGGCACGAACCCGCATCCCCTGCATGGGCAGGCGGACTCTCAACCACTGCGCCACCAGGGAAGCCCCCATTCTAGTTTTTGATAGAGAATTTATGAACTAATACTAGGGTATGAATTCTGGATCGTTGCTCAACAAGAAGGGGTGTTAATATTCTGACTGCCGTATCCAAGACAATCCAATTGAAAAACATGCCTTAAACTTCCATATGCTGATTCGGGGCGCATAGATCCGATCCTGCTTGGATTTATCAGGACTGCCCTTTAGGGGATGTAGACACAGCACTGGTTCTCTGAATGCTTATGAGCGACCTCCTGGGAGCGACAGACTTGGGCACGGCTGCATTTACCAGAATTCGCTGCCTTGGATTTACTGAACATCTTGCTGCAGCAGACTCTGGACAGGTTTGGGGATTCAGAAAAAAAGAATGGAGAGAAAGATGTAACATTTCTGGCTTTAAAGGTGGAGGAAGGGCCCATAAGCCAAGAAATGGGGCCGCCTCTAGAAGCTGGAAAAGACGAGGAAATAACTTTTCCCCTGGAGCCTCCAGAAGGAATGCAGTCCTGTTGATGTGAGCCCAATGAGACACTTGTCAGCTCCCGAACGGCAAGATGTAAAGGCGTGATGCTTGAAGCCACATAACGTCGTGGTCATGCGTTACAGTGGCCATAGGGAACTAGGACCTACTATGACTGGATTTGAGAAACACGTGGTGTAGCCCAGAGATGTCGTGTGACCCCCTCCCAGGACGCAATGATGGGCGGGCTGTGACAGTTCTTCATTTTGGGGAGAAGGTAAGAAAGTCTTCATGGGCATGAAGGATGTTACCTGTACGAAGCTTTGTAAGCAGAAACACAAAGTTTTTTTGTTTCTGTGGTTTTTTTTTTTTGGTAGGGATGCTATGGGTGTGTATAGAGGCTGAATAGACAAAGGAGAGGACCATTCAGTTATAAACCTGTGGGCTCCCAGCGCTTTGTGAAGCTGGTGCTGGGGCAGCCGCGCCCCGTGCGGCTGTGCCCATAGGGGGCGCTCCAGGGAGGCTGCGGGGCTGCAGGTACTTCCTGCTTCTGGGAGCATCTCCCAGCAACAGTCTTTCCCTCGGGCGACGGCAGTTCCTTCCCAGTGCACAGGTGGTACAGTCTGCAGATTTCCTAACTTTGGCAGAACCTGTGACACTGTACCCCCTCGGAGACACCCACTGGACCAGCAAGTGTTTCCTCCTCGGAGGTCGGAGCCGGAGCTTCTACGGGCGGCTCTTCCCCAATTCCACCTTCTCCTGTTGGACTGGCTGCTTCCTGCAGGCTTAGAGTCCTCACGGGGCCTCCATCAGCCAGGTCTGAACAACTTCACGCCCCAGGGGGCATCCTTCCACCTTCTAATATAATAAGTTCTGCTAAAACGACTGCATGTTTTTTGTCTCTTGACTTGACCCTAGCAGTGTGCTAAGCATTGTAACGGGGTGACAAATTGCATGTTTACGGAGAACCACGGAGGAAGCAATTCATTCCGCCAGGCTCCCCAGACGAGTGGGTTTCAGGACCCGCGGGGGAAAGGAGAGCTATTTGGAGAGGGTTGTTCGTCCTGGCATCTCTTGACACCTAACACACCCAGACCAGCACTGCCCTCCTCTGTTGAGGTTGCCCTGGAAATTTCCCAGTTGTGGAAATTTCTCACGGTAGCGATAATGTTGCATCCTCCAGCTGCTGGAGCAATGCAGGAGCACCAGCAGGTGGAGGAAACAGCAGCCCAAACCCCGGCATCCAGGGCCTGGGGAACCTTCAGCCACCCAGTGTCCCCAAATACCACAGCGGCCCTATGATTTCAGAGTCCCTCCCTCCCTACCCTGGGGACACCGCCAGATGCTGACCGGCAGAGGTGGGGCAAGGTCCTCACCTTGGCAAATGGAGTCATTCTGAAAGGCAGAGGCTTAACATGTCCTTAGAAATATTCTTTATGTTCCTTAAGAAAAAGCAATTTCCAAGGAGGCTTTTTTCCCAGGAAAAAAGCAGATAAATTCTGCAGATAAACTCTAAATCTTTGCTCGCACCTCCTGCCTGCATCTTCTCTAGAAACTTCATTGAAACTGCACCGTTAGCACCTCTGTCTTTCATTTTCCTGCAGGGGCTGTGTCTTCCTCCCATGTCCCACCCACCAGGTCATCTGAAAAGCCCAGCCCCCCGCCCTCCCTCCCTCCCTCCCTCCCTCCGGGGTGAGCAGACATCCGTGTTCCCTAGGGTTTTGCTGATGCCGTTTGGAAAGCCGGGACCGCTTGCTTGGCTCATCAGGGAGAGTTTGAGATGCTGTTGTTCTCTCTTTCTCTGGCCCCTAGAAACCTGAGCTTATGCAACATGTTCTCTTTGGGTAGAAAAAAGAAAAATCTTCAACGATCATTGAATCTGGTGGGAGAACAGGAAAAACTGTGAAATATAATATTTTTCACATCTTTATCTGTGCCGTGTGGCCACCTTGCCCTCCTTGTTTCCTAGTTTCACTGTTGAGATGAAGCGCTCACATCTCTTATTCCTTGGTGTACCCTCCAGAAATGGTTTTGGGTTTGTTACGTCCTGGCTGACTTGTCTGGAGGGGCCCTGCTGCACCCACACTTTACATGTTCATTTCCAGTTTTAGGGTCCTGTAGCTGCCGTGACAAATGACCATAAACTGAGTGGCTTGAAACAGCAGGAATGGATTCTCTCACAGTCTGGAGGCCACAAGTCTGAAGTCAAGGTGTGGGCAGGGCTGCTTCCCTGTGGAGGCTCTGAGAGCGCGTCCGTTCCAGGCCTCTCTCGCAGATTCTGGTGGCAGCCAGTGTTCCTTGGCTTGTGGCCGCATCCCTCCCATCTCTGCCTCCGCCTTCACATCACTTTCTCCTCTGGGTCTCCTCCTCTCCTCTCTCGTAAGGACACCGGTCATTGAATTGAGGGTCCACCCTAACCCAGGTGGGTGCACGTCATTATACATCTGTCCAAACCCATAGAATGTGCAACACCACACGAGCCCTGATGTAAACTGGGGACTTGGGTGCTGACGCCGTGCTACTGTAGGTTCAGGGGTTGTGACAAATGTGCCACCTGGGTGGGGAATGTTGATCATGGGGGAGGTTGTGTGTGTGTTCGGGGGACAGAGGATATGTGAGATATGGGAACTCTCAGGGCCTTCTGCCCATTTTTGCCATGAACCTAAAACTCCTTAGGAAAACAAAGATGACTTATACATAAAATGTTTTAAAATACAGGTGCAAGGTCAAATTTGAATTACAGGTAAGCAACAAATAAGATTTCAGTGTAAGCATGTCTCATGCCGTATTGGAGACGTGCTTGCGCTAAAAACCTATCTGCTAGCAAGCTTACTTTGGAGGTGTGGGAAGAGGCCGCAGACGCGGAGGAGCGGTACCGTTTCTTGGTGGGTCACTGGCTTCCCCTCTCCAGGTAGGGGTGTTGTCCCCGCCTTGCCATCTGCTTCTCCCAGACGGAGGTGGTCGGTCTCTGTGCCTGAAAGGGCCAGGCCAGAGCCCTGGGCCGTGGCTTCACACAGTCTCAGGGGTGGACAGGTCTGCCGTTTCCCACTCCAGGGACCTCAGTGGATGTGGACGGTGTCCCCTGGTCTTGGGCAGGTATCACCTGCTTAGCTGAAGGGGGGCCCATGGGACAGTTTTCAAGGAGCGACTGCCCCAAACTTCCACCTTTCATCATCCCTTCCAGCACCTGTCGAGGTTTTCAGGGATTCCTTTCCTGGCACTGAGCACTGAATTTTTTGGCTTTCAGCATTGTGCCAACAATTTATTTATTTACTTATAAAAATTTTATTTTGTGTTGGGGTAGAGTTGATTAACAATGTTGTGTTAGTTTCAGGTGTACAGCAAAGTGATTCAGTGATACAAATACATGTATATCTATTCTTTTTCAAATTCTTTTCCCATTTAGGTTGTTACAGAGTATTGAGCAGAGTTCCCTGTGCTCTACAGTAGGTCCGTGTTGGTTATCTATTTTATTTAAAAAAAAATTTTAATAGATCTTTATTGGAGCATAATTGCTTCACAATACTGTGTTAGTTTCTGTTGTACAACAGAGTGAATCAGCCATATGCATACACATATCCCCACATCCCCTCCCTCGTGAGCCTCCCTCCCACCCTCCCTATCCCACCCCTCTAGGTGGTCACAAAGCACCGAGCTGATCTCCCTGTGCTATGCGGCTGCTTCCCACTAGCAACTATTTTACATTCCGTAGTGTATATATGTCGGTGCTACTCTCACTTCGCCCCGGCTTCCTCCTCCCTCCCCGTGTCCTCAAGTCCATTCTCTGTGTCTACGTCTTTTTTTTTTTTTTTTTTTGCAGTACGTGGGCCTCTCACTGTTGCAGCCTCTCCCATTGCGGAGCACAGGCTCCGGACGCGCAGGCTCAGCGGCCATGGCTCACGGGCCCAGCCTCTCCGCGGCATGTGGGATCTTCCCGGACCGGGGCATGAACCCGCGTCCCCTGCATCGGCAGGCGGACTCCCAACCACTGCGCCACCAGGGAAGCCCGCGTCTATGTCTTTATTCCTGCCCTGCCACTAGGTTAGCAGCGTGTACATGCCAGTCCCAAGCTCCCAATCTACCCTGCCACTCCCCACCCTTCCTCCGACCCTAGTAACCATGAGTTCGTTCTCTAAATCTGTGAGTCTGTTTCTGTTTTGTAATAAGTTCATTTGTATCATTGTTTTTAGATTCCGTATAAGCGGTATCATATGATATTTGTCTTTCTCTGTCTGACTTACTTCTCTTAGTATGATAATCTCCAGGCCCATCCATGTTGCAGCAAATGGCATTATTTCATTCTTTTTAATTGTGCTGACAATTTAAACTGGACATTTTTTGAATCCTGTGATCCAGTCGCTTTCAGATCCAGCCTTTAGAAGTCCTGCGTTGTATCCCCCAGTGCCAAGTGACTGCACCGTCTTGCTTGTCAACAGCTGGAGGAGCAGCTGGACTGACCACTGAGTGAGTGTTTAAGGAGTCTGGCAGGTCTCGGGTTTTCAGCTCTACCTGGACAGTACGTGGGGCACAGAAGCCACCGACGGCAGCGTCACCAGGCTGCACGCCCAGCCCAAGCATCTTCCTCGGCTGCATCCCGAAAGCCCTGTGCCAAGCTCGCCAGTCAGCGCTGGGTTAGTAAAACATCATGAAACGACAGATGGAACTGGGCTGGCATCTCTCCCCACGGCTGAGGTGCGCACACGGCAAGGTGGAGATGGCTCTCGATACCCGTGAGTTCCCCTCACACCTGTTAGGACAGCTGCTATCAAAAAGACGGGAAATGACAAGAGTTGGCCAGGATGTGGAGAAATTGGAAACCTGTGCACTATTGGTGGGAATGGAAATTGGTGCAGCCACTACGGAGAACAATACGGCGGGTCCTCCAACAATTGAAACTAGAATTACCGTAGGATCCAGCCATTCCACCTGCAGGTATATACATAAAAGAATTGAAAGCAAAGTCTTGGAGAGGTATTTGTGCACCCATGTTCACGGCAGTATTATTCACAAGAGCTAGGAGCTGGAAGCAACTGAAGTCTCCATCGACAGATGATGGATAAACAAAATGTGGTCCATCCATACAATAGAATATTATTCAGACTAAAAAAGGAAGGAGATTCTGACACGGGCTACAACATGGATGAACCTGGAGGACATGATGCTCAGTGAGATAAGCCAGTGACAAAAGGACAAAATACTGTCTGATTTCATTCACAGGAGGTCCCTAGAGGAGTCAAATCCATAGAGACAGAAAGTAGGAATGGTGGGTGCCAGGGGTTGGGGGAGGGGGGTGGGGACTGAGTGTTTAATGGGGACGGAGTGTCAGTTTGGGGTGATGAAGGTGTTCGGGAGATGGACGGTGGTAATGGTTGTACAACAGCGTGAGTGTCCTTAATGCCACTGAACTGTACGCTTAAGAAATGGTTAAGATGGTAAATTTTGTGTTGTGTGTATTTTACCACATTAAAAAAGAAATACCGACAACGAAAACAATACCGAGTGAAAGAAGTGCGAAGGATAATGGGATCTAGGGCACAACAGCATCGATCTGAAGCACACACTCACTGGTAACAGGACTCCGTGTTCTCCGCGGTGGCACATGAATCCCATGCGTGCGTGAAACACACCGATTGGGATGAACGTGAGGATGCCAGCGGACAGCAGGGGCCATGAACTGAGTGTAGGGGGTGGAGGAGCCCCTGGCCCCCAGGACCCCCAAGATAAAGGAAAAATGAGGAATCATCCCACCTGCTTGGATGGTTGGGAAAGAAAGGAGTGATTCAGGCGCTGGGAGGGGGACCCCATCCAGGCTGAGTGTTCACGGTCACAAGTTTACTGCTTTGTCTCTGTTTTCGCGTCTAATTTTCATAAGTTCACTCGGGGGGGCGGGCACTGAAGAAAGGGAGTCAGGGCCCATGTGTCAGCCTTTCTCAGGATCCCTGGAGTTCCGACTCAGGGCAAGGCAGACATCGGTTGGCTTTGGCTGTCCAGAATCCATTCTCCCTTTTCCCAGAAAGAGCACCTCAGTTCCTCCCTGGGAAGAAGACCGCCCTGACCCTCCATGTATATGGTTCCCATGGGGTTGCCGAGCTCTCCCTGGCAGCAGAAGTGGGCAAGTGGTTTGGCGTGACCCAGAGGGCTTCTGAGCACCCTGGCAGTGGTTGGATCAGAGATGGGCAGGCACCCAAGCTGATCACGGTCAAGTGCATGAGTGACCCTCAGGTCAGACAGCTTGTTGTAAGTATTAACAAAGGCAGGTGGTCCCTCCACTGGGGCCGCCAAGGGGATTGTATCAGCTAGCATACCTTGCTATGCTGTGTAACTGCTATAGGCTGAATTGTGTACCCCCCAAATTCGTATGCTGAGGCCCTAATCCCCAATGTACCTGTGTTTGGAGATATAGCTTATAAGGAGGTAATTAAAGTTGAATGAGGTCGAAAGGGTGGACCCGGACCCAATAGGATTGGTGGCCTTAGAAGCAGAGGAGGAGAGAGGTGTGTGTCTCTCTGCAAATGAGGACACAGCGAGTAGGTGGCCATCTGCATACCAGGAAGTGAGTCCCCACCGTAAACCAAATCAGCCAGCACCTTGATTTGGGACTTCCCAGTCTCTGGAACTTAATAAGTTTCTTTTAAGCTGCTCGGCCTGTGGTATTTAGTTATGGCTGCCCTGAGCAGACTGAGATCGTGACTAATGATCCCAACGACAAAGGTGAGTTTCTCACGCACAGCAGTGTCCGGCGCCCAGGGCTGGAGCTCTGTTCCGTGGCTTCCTCATTTTAGGTCTGAGGCTGGATGAGCAGCCTGTCTGCTGGTCTTGGGACATACAGATCTCCTGGCAAAGAGGAAATGGTGACAGCAAACTCAAAGGAGGCCCAGAAGCTTCTGCTGGGAAAGGGTACAGGTCACCTCCCTTCACATTTCTTCGACCAAAGTGCATCACAGCCCAGCCTAATGGGCTGGGGGTGTGACCCTCCAGTGGGGACGGACGGCGGAGGGGGCAGCAAAGGTTTGACACTCATCCGGTCTCTGCTGGCAGCCATCCGCACCCACGGGCAGAGGCATCCCTGACATTGGAGCTCATCAGAGCCGAGCAAAGCAAGCATGGAAAGCCATGACCTGAAGCCCTGGACCCGGCCGTCCCGATTATCTGAATTTCCCAGAGTCATGACTCAGTAAATCATTCTTTTCTTTCCCCTTAAACCAGCTGAGATGAGTTCTACGCCCCCGGCAACCTAGGAACTGATGGGCCCCTGCCTGAGGAGAGGACCCGGCAGTACTCCTCCCAAAGCGAGGGGGCGGCCTGGGTTTGCATTTCACGTCTATGGAAGATGCCAGTGTTCTGGCCTGACAGACCTACCCCATCTTGCAGTCGTGCCCCGAGCCCTTTCCCTGTGTCCCCCTCTGTCCTTGACCTTGGGGTCAGAGGGAAGAGTAAGACGTGATCGTACGATTATAGGCTCACTGTGCAGTGGGGACCAGAAAAGTAGCCTCCACGGACAGGCAGAGGGATGAAAACGGGGGTGGACGCGGGCGAGAGGGGCACCTCTGCCTCAGAAGAAGTGACGTCTCCCAGCTGTGGCTCCAGGTGAAGGCTGAGGTCCAGGTCAGCTCCGTCAGCGGTCACAGTTGGATCCCAGAGAGGACCCCATGGCCTTGCTTGGCAGCGATGCCCCCTGGGCTACGGCAGGCTGCTGGGGGGCGTGGTCTGGGGAGGGGCTGATGTGTAGCGCTTGCCGCTTCCCATGGTATAAACACCCCACCGTGGGCGATTTCAGATACGACGGTGTCTCTCCAGAGAAACAGAACCAGCACGATGGAGATATATATATATATATATATATATATATATATATATATATACACATAAAGGTATTAATTATAAGGAATTGGATCATGGCTGCTGAGCAGTCCAGACCCCAGAGAACCAATGGTGCAACTTCCAGTCCAAGTCTGTCCAAGTCCAAGTTCAAAGGCAGGAGACCAGTATCCCAGCTCAGAGACAGTCAGGAAGAGAGAAGGAATGCCTCCCTTCCTCAACCTTTTGTTCAAGTCAGCCCCTCCCTCAACTGATAGGATGTGGCCCACCCACTTTGGGGAGGCCCATCTGCTGGCCTCAGTCTATTGATTCAGATGTTAATCTCATCCACAAACACCCTCCCAGACAGAGTCACATTGACCAACTATCCAGGCCCCCCGCCAAGTGGACACATAAAATTGATGTCGTGGCCCGCAGAGCTGGGAAGAAATGCGGCCAGCTGACTCTTGAGCCAGTGCCAGGCGCTCGGGCGCACGGCAGCCGGGCCGCATCCCTGCGCCCTCATGCCCGGCTCCCACTCCCCTCCGGGTTTCCCAGGCTCCGCACATTCCTGAGCAGGCCTCTCTGTCCGGTGGGGTCTTTCTCACGGAGGCTGTCCGGCATCTCCGAACAATCCTGCCCTGTTTTATTGTTTGCAGTAAACAGGCTGGATTATGAAGAACAACGTCCTTCTTCCTGATTCTTACCCCACACAACCCACCCGACCAGCCCAGCCTGTTCTGCTCCAGGCACCCGTCCACAAGGAGCCTGGCGACACTGGCGGTGAGAGGGGCCCTGAGAAGCTGGCCTTTCCCCTCCCCGCAAGGGCTGCCCGTCCCTCAGCTGCCCCCTCTTTCTGCTGGATATTTGAGGTCATAAAATCCCTTAAGAAAGCCATTTTCAGGGGGAGGGATACATTAGGAGTTTGGGATTAACAGATACACACCACTGCATATAAAATGGATAACCAGCAAGGACCTACTCTATAGCACAGGGAACTATGTTCCGTATCTTTTAATAACCTATAATGGAAAAGAATCTGAAAAAGAATATATATATGTATACCTGAATAATTTTGCTGTACACCAGAAATTAACACAACATTGTAAATCAACTATACTTCAATTGAAAGAAAGAAAGAAAGATAGAAAGAAAGAAAGCCAGTTTCATTTGACCCTCACTGAGCACGTGTATTCAACACAGTGCTGGGGATTTCTCTGTGTCAAGCACCAAACCCAGCAATGAGGCCTCAGATGTGACCAAGATATGGCTCCTCTATCAGTCTAACCGGGGGAGGGACCCCTTCAGAGAAGGTGGGAGGAATGGGGGATGCGTGGCCCTCCAGGGATGTCACCCAGCCTCGGAATGTCAAGGCAGGCTGCCTGGAGGGGACACTGCTCCAGAAGAGCCCCAAGGGCCCCACGGGATGGGAATTGCCCAGGAGCAGTGGGGGTGGCATTCTCAGCAGAGGAAACACGTCAGCAAAGACGGGATCCTCCAGGGAGTTTCTGGTTCCCCTGGGGCAGAGAGGGAGGCCTGCAGGGCCACGAGCATCAGGGGGCCCCGGAGGCGGTGCCAGGCCACCACCTGCCCCTATTCCGTGGTGCTCAGGACCCGTTCTGCAGGCAGAAGACTCCACGGTATGTACAGGGCATGGTCAGGAGTGAGAGATTCTCTTATGACCCTCATGGACTGGAAATGGTCTCCCTGTTCCCAGAGGACCACAGTGCTGGGGGCGGGGGATCCTGGAGTTCCCTGGGGTCCACTGCCACCCCGGCTGCCTTCTTAAAGATGCTCTGAGACGCAGCTGCATCTCGTAGGGAAAGGTGACTGCATGGGGTGACCAGCAGCTGCCTGGTCTGCAGAAGACACACAGCTCTCAGCACTCTCTGGGACAGAAGGGTGCCTGAAGTTGCCATGGACTGTCACAGGGGGGAAGGTAGCCGCCCGCCCCCACCCGCACTGGATTCCGAAAGGCCCTGGGACTGCACAGGGACAAAGGTGTGGTGTTTGGCCGCCAGCATCTCCGTCAGTCTCACTCAGCCTCCCCAGTGAACAAAGAGCTGATTGAGGCCTCCCGGTTCCTGATTCCTAAGCCCTCTCCAATTTATCTTCTTCAAGGTGCAATTGAATCGAGGAAAGGGAGGGCCCAGCTGGGGCAATGCCATGATTACTGGGTCTCGACCTAAACTGCAATAATGTGCATGGTGAGTAATCCTGAACCGGCCCCGTCAGGCACAGAGCCCAGACTCCTCGAGGGCAGCCTGGGACAGGTGGGTTCTGCTCAGACCTTCAAGCCTCTTCAATTTTCTTGAGTGTTTTTGTGGCCGAAGTCCAGTGAACGACAATCTTGGCTAACACGTAAATTTATGTATTTGTACCTTAAATCATATCAGAGTCATATTTCCTGTTGAGAGTCAGACTGAAAGTCAGACCTCAAGGTCATTTCAAGGTTCTTGTTACCTACAGATGAAGGGACTGCCAGTCTCTGTCCAGAGCTTCTCCCCTGCCCCACGGGCCTGGGACCATTACCTAAAAATTCTGAGGTCATTTTTCCTTGGTCTGCTGGTTTCTGGAGGGACAGGTGTGCAGTGAAAATGTTTTTTCCATGGACGATTTATCAAGTTCTTCATCTGATGGCTGAAGTCAGCTCTGAGACGTGGAACAGCTCAGGTCTCAGAATCTCATTTCCTGTGAAACAGAACTGGGAAATGAAGGTTATTATCAGAGCAGAAACAGGCACAGAGAGGTGAAGTGAAATACCCAACATCACACAGCTAGCAAGTGGCAGGGCTGGGATTTCATTATTTTACAACTTCATTGATGCAGACTTGATGTACAATAAACTGCCCCGATTTCAAGTGTACAGTTTAGTAAGTTTTGACATATCTACACACCAAGGCTTTTAGCCTAGGGACTACTGGCATCTTGGCTGGGAAATTCTTTATTATGGGGGAGGAGGGTCTGTCTTATGCACTATAGGATGTTTAACAGCATCCCTGGAGGTCTCTGAGTACGAGATACCAGTAGCAAACCCACCAGGTGTGACAACAGAAGTGTCTCCAGACAGTGTCACACAAGGGACCAAAGCATGCCCACCTGAGAACCACCTGAGTGTGTGGTGTATGCCCATGCAGCCAGCACCATGATCAAGATGGTGAACAAGGCCACCACCCACCAAAGTTCCCTCCTTTGCATGTAACCCCCACTCCAGGCAGCTGCCTGTCTGTTTTCTGCCACTATAGATTTTTCTAGCATTTTCTAGAATTTTGTATAAGTGGAATCAGACAGGATGGATTTTTTTTTTGGAATCTGGACTTCCCGGAGCATCATTATTTTGAAACTGACCCAGGTCGCTGCCTGTGTCTACATCTCACTCCCCCTGCATTCCTGAGCTGTCCCCGAGGCGTGGAGACCCGCCGGGTACCACGCTTTTCTCAGCTGTTCACCGACTGACGGATGTCTGGGTGGCTTCCAGCTTTTGGCTTTTACGAATTGAGCTGTGGTACACATTCATGCACATGGCTTTGTGTGGACGTGTGCCTTTGTTTCTTCTGGGTAAGTATCCCGGGTAGAGTGGCCGGTCATACGGAGGGGATGTGTTGAACGTTTCAGAAACCCGCCACCCTGTTTCAAAGTGGCCACAGCTCTGACTCCAAGTTCTCCATCTTCGATCTCTTTGCTCCCCACCCATGCGTTTCCAGGAGAAGGCAGAACAGGTCGGTGGGATTCCTGGGGACCCGGAGGCCAGCAGGAAATTATGGATCATCTAGAAAAGTGCTGAGAAGAGGAGACTGAAAGGCCTGATGTAAAGGACCGAAGACTCCCCCCACACAACAGGGGCCAGTGCAGACCCCAACCGGGACCTGCCCCCAGCTGAACCTTATTCCACGGGTCTTGCCTTCTACATCCTGGATGGTGAAACTGCCTCCTGGGAGCCTGGGGCCTCCCCTGACCCCAGAAAGGGTCACATTCCATGGATAAATTAGCCAGTTTCAATGACTTGACTCTTTCAAACCAGGAGAGATGTTTCACTTTAAAACAACAACAAGAAAACACCCCTATCGGGACTTCCCTGGTGGCTCAGTGGTTAAGAATCCGCCTGCCAATGCAGGAGACACGGGTTCGAACCCTGGTGCGGGAAGATCCCACATGCCGCGGAACAACTAAGCCCGTGCACCACAGCAGCTGAGCCTGCGCTCTAGAGCCCACGAGCCACAGCTACTGAGCCCGCGAGCCACAACTACTGAAGCCCGCGCGCCTAGAGCCCGTGCTCCGCAACAAGAGAAGCCACTGCAATGAGAAGCCCGTGCACCGCAACGAAGAGCAGCCCCCATTGGCCCCAACTAGAGAAAGCCCACATGCAGCAGCAAAGACCCAATGCAGCCCAAAATAAAATTACTTAATTAATTAAACAAAACACTCCTATCATCCTGGGAACCTGCCTCTCACATGTCAATTTTCACATGGCTCTTTTATGTATAGATTGTGTCAAATTCTATTTGACTTTTTTCCCTTGGTTGCTTCCACGAATAGCACATTTGGATCATAGAAACAAACACACAGTAAACTTCCAGAGAACCTAATATGTCAATTTATTTTCTTTCCATTCACGTGGCTTCATCTCTTAACAACAAATTCCACTAAGTGGAAGAATTTTTAAGCTACAGGGTAAGCCTGGAAGTGCTGGAGAACTGACCAGATCCTTAGGAAATTTTTTCCTTTCTTAAAAATAAAATCCTTTAAGAACGATTCAAAATTGATCTAATGACATAATAGATAATCCTGCATTCCTGCATTAAATGAGATTTATTTTTCAAAGATAAATATAAACCTTTCAACTAGGTAAGCAAGTAAGAGTACAAAGACTTTTCTTATTTCTAGAAATGGGAGGATTGACATTTGATCCATAATTTTAATGAGAAACAGATTAGTTCTGTGTAGGACATTAAGAATTTGTCCTGGGTATAGTATTGTTTTAGACTATTATGTCTTTTCGCTCAGTGACTGGTGAAACTTTAGTTTTTTGGCTAATTGGTGAATTGGAATCATTTGAAAATATGGCTACCAGGGATAATTTCTAGAATGACACCAAGAAATTATGATCTCTGATAAATGAAGGGGGGCTCAGAATAGGAGAAAAACTGATTTTATTAATTTGATATCCCTTTCATAATGTTTGGATTTTTTGTTTTTAACATCTGTGCAATAGTTTTATAATCTAAAAAGAATGAAGGACTTCCCTGGCGGTCCAGTGATTAAGACTGCCTTCCAATGCAGGGGGGTGGGTTCGATCCCTGACTGGGGAGCTAAGATCCCACATATGCCTCGTGGCTAAGAAAACCAAAACATAAAACAGAAGCAATATTGTAACAAATTCAATAAAGACTTTAAAAATGGTCCATATCAAAAAAATCTTTAAAAAAAAAAGAATGAAGAACATGATTTGGGAAGCATAATTCCCAATATTAAGAGGCAAATATTGTTCATCTTTTAGTATTTATTTTTGCAGGTAAATTTTTATGTATTTATGCATGCATGTGAAGTTATGAAAAAGTATATAATAGCAAACATATTTTCACATGCCAGTTTTCAAACTGCAGCATATGGGAGATGTCTTTCTGTATTAGCAAATGTATCTTATTTAATGCTAATCTTAATGTCAGTCTCTGATCCGACCAAGGGCTCAAGGTCTTTTCACATTCTAAGTGTATCAGTCAGTTTTTGCTGCAGTAACAAACAACCCTGAAATCTTAGTGGCTTTCTGCTCCCAAGGGTGTGTTTCTTATTCACAGGATTGTTGTGGGTGTGTGTGTGTGTGGCCTTGGGTCTGCCAGACCCCCGGGCTCTGCTGGGCTGAGTTCCAGGCCGTGGGTCGGATGAGTTTCAGGTCAGCTCCCACCAAACATCCCTCATTCTGGGATTGGGGCTGAAGGAGCAGCACATCTGGGGTCTGTTCTTCTCACAGTGGACATTAGGAATATGTGAGGGCTGGCGAGCACCTATGCCGTGCTTCCACTGCCAGTCCAGGATGGTGGGTCCCATCCACCCACTGACCAGAGCAAGTCAAATCAACGGGGTGGGGAAGTGTGCTCCACCCACAGAGGGAGGGTAGGGAGGGTGGGAGAACAGAGTAGCTATTCATGGAACTAAAAGACCCTCCAGTACACATATGGAAAGAGAGAAAAAACGAAGTTGGGTTTCTGCTGGGTAAGTGACTAACAGTGTTATTTTGTTGTTGATAGAGTAGTTCTTCAAATCTTGCTCCATATTGTTTTTCAGACATGAATTGTGAGCATGTTGGTGAAATTATCAACTTTTTTTCAGCATGTGAGTGTAGAGATGAATGTATACTGCCGTCTTTTGTCAATTTTCTGCTTAGTAATACTCATGCCAAACTCAGGCTTCCCCCCCCCCTCTTTTTAACTGTTTACTTCCAAGTAAATAAACTCAAAATAATTTGAGTGAAAAAAAGAAAATGAGTAGAATATAATTTGTGCTAATAATAACACCAACATTAAGAGCTAAGAATAACTCACCTTTTGAGCACTTATTTTGAGCAGTTTACTTGAATTATCTTGTTTAATTCTCACCACAACTAGATAAGATAGTTATCACTATTATCCCCATCTGAAAGATGAGAAAACTGAGATCTAGAAGATGAACTTCTTTGTCCAAAGTCACACGACTGGTAGGTAACAAACGCAGGTCTGTTTGACTCCATCACAAGCTCAGCACTATAAACTCCAAAGCCACTATTTTAGGAGTGTGTGCACGCCTGTGTTTTTAATATTCTCTTTCTTATTGATGTAGGAGGGGAGTAGATTGCATGCTCCCAGGGAGAGGAAATGACCTGTATTGGAATAATCCATGGGATGGTGGGCACCATACGTGAAGGCTCAGTCCCTAGGAAGTTTGCCCCCTGTATTTCTATATAAGATACGGCCTCACCATAAGCACTACTGAGGCTGGTCTATCCCGTTTCTGGTTCTCCTCTTCCCGAACACATTCCAGAGAATATTACATTTCCCGGCCCCTTTGAGGTTAGGTGTGGCCACTCGATGTTCCTTGGCCAATGAGGAATGAGCGTAAGCAGATGCAGAGGCGGTTAAAAACGGATGGGGGTTCTTCTGGTGCTCTCTTCCTTTGCTGTGACAATTTTGGAGGCACATGGAGGTCAGCTTTTCTGGAAAGCTATGCAGACCCACAGTGGTGAGGGAGAAACAGGTTGTTATTGTATTAAACCAACTGAAATGGGGGGATGTTTGTCATCACAGTATAACTCAGCCCATGCTGACTGATACAAGTTCCTCCCAGCTGCCTCTGGCACCACTTCTCTCTCCCCTTTTGAAGGCTTGCCAGGTCTTTTAAAAGAAACATTTCTTCATCTGTTACGTTAAGCAAGAGAATATGAGCCTAGCCTGCCACATTCTTTACTCTCTGATCTAACACCAGCCTGGCTCCTTGCTCGCAGCACTGGCGCAGGATGGAGTCTCCGTGGTAAGGAGCCCAGTGGGGCCCCTGCCAGCATTGCCATCTCCAGATGGGGTCAACAGCTGCCCCACAGCCCATCCGGCCCCGAGGGCGTGTCCCTTTGTGCAGCTAACAGGTCTTGGGCTCCTGTTCCTAGCCATGTATTAAAATTGGGGTAATGATGGCCCCTGGCTTTCATAGGCCACTGGACAGTCCGTCAAGCAGCAACGATCCAGTCAGCCCCCAGCCTTCCTTGTGCAATAATCATCAGCACTTCTCTGCAATTTGCTTGGCAGGCTCTTTTGCAGCCGTTTCAGTAGTTATTAATCCCAGGACTCAGGGAGACAGGGCATGTTAAAAATAAAGCAACCAAAGTGCTGAAATTAAGTGTCTGGAAGCAAGTCAGGGTTCCACGTGGGACAATATTTCAGTCCCATGCCGTGGCCAGCGGGTAGAACACTGCCTCTCCTTTGCCTGCACGCCACATGACCCAACTCCAACCACGAGGACAGCATTCACCTTCATCCTTCCCTAAGGCTCGGCCTGGAGAATCTTAAGCCAGACAAAAGCACACTCCATCTCACCGCTTTTATTTTTTTTTCATCATGCCTGCCACTTAATTTGCTGTTTTTCACAATACATGTGGCAACAAAAACTCGTCGTCATCCAAGCTCTCATTATAGAATCAAAAATAAAATGAAATAAAAGAATTCAGGTATGGAATCTATATTTAGAAAGAATTCAGGTATGGAATCTATATTTAGTTGTTATTAAAAGAATCGATGGCATATTCCACAACTCTCTGTGCATTTTGGTTCCATCTTTATTTAGGTTTGATTCTCCTTTTTCCTTTGTATCTCTTGAGGCAGCAAAATACGGTCACCTCCAGGCCTGTGATGCTCTCAGTGTAAGCTCTCTGCAGCTTTCACGTTAAAAGGCACTTAAGGAATATGTGGGAAGGCGCAGGGAAGGAATCATTAAGTGGAAGACACTGGTTATAATTCTTTGTCATGTGCATTTCGTGATTAAGTTATTGCTGGACCAATTAACCTTCATGCCAGGGCCTAGAGTGCAAAGACTTGTATAGTAAGACCATTAATCATTCCTAACGAAGGAGGCTTCAGAGGACCTCTGGGCAGTCCAAGGGTTGAGCTGAAACCCCTGTTTTGTTCTCAGGCACCCACCTCGGAGGGTTAGAAAGCCCATCAAGTCCCCTTGCTCACTCCTCCAGCCAGCACAGGGATGCCCGCTGCAGAATCTGCACCAGCTAAGTGGTGCGGACTATTGCCCTGAAACAGTCCAGTGTGTTCCTGCGGGGGCCTGATGGGGCTCCTGAGGGGTGTGCCCAGGGGGCCACAGGTGGGCCTCACACCTCCAAGAGGCACCAGGGAGACTGTCTTTTGTCCTATGAGTAGCGAAATGAACGCTAGCCACACGAGTGGACACGATAATGCACTGTCCTTCAGACGGAATCCTGGTTGAAATGGGTCACGCACGTGGAGGACAGCTACGCTTGCTGTGGGTGAGAAGGAAGCACCCAGCATGATCACCCCTCAGGCACTGAGATAGATCACAGTTCCTAGAACGTGAGACCGTGGTTTCCTGAGTCTAGAGAGACATCCAGCCAGGGCAGACACAGTTCCGCTTTGCAGAGACATTGGCAAGAATGTCTAGGGGGAGATTTTGCTATCATAAAAAAATCATTTATTAAAAAAATATTTTTTTATATTTTGGAATTTAAAAAACATGTATCGAAGTATAGTTGATTGACAGTGTTGTGTTGATTTCTCCTATGCAGCAAAGTGATTCAGTTATACATATATATATATATTCTTTTCCATATGCTTTCCCACTATGGTTTATCACAGGATATTGAATAGAGTTCCCTGTGCTCTACAGTAGGACCTTGTTGTTTATCCATTCTATGTGTAACAGTTTGCATCTGCTAACCCCAAACTCCCAATCCATCCCTTAATTTTAACTGAACAGGTAATTTAAACATCAGTTCATTTTACTATTGTTAAAAAACCAAATCAGTATTCTCAGAATAATGAAAAGTGCTTTAGGGGCTTCCCTGATGGCGCAGTGGTTGAGAGTCTGCCTGCCAATGCAGGGGACACGGGTTCGTGCCCTGGTCCGGGAAGATCCCACATGCCACAGAGCAACTAAGCCTGTGTGCCATGGCCGCTGAGCCTGCGCGTCCGGAGCCTGTGCTCCGCAACAGGAGAGGCCACAACAGTGAGAGGCCCGCGTACCGCAAAAAAAAAAAAAAAAAAAAAGTGCTTTAAAGTCAGTCCTCACTGTTTCTGTACATTCACCCCAAATTTCTGAGTTTGAAAGTGTGCCCCAAATTCAATGCAGCTGGAGCCCTTGAGTTGATGTCAAGGAAAGTTCTTTGTATTGAACCCAAATCACAAGAGTTAGACAAAGTCTAATTCTCCTTCTACCAGCCACTTCTTCAGTGATTTGATGGCGGCTCTAGTGCCTCCTTCTATTTCTAGATTAAATATCTCCAATTCTCTCCGCGAGTCTTCATAATGACAATAGCTAGCATTGAATGAGCCCTGACTTTGTGCCAGGTTCTGTGTTAAGCCACTTTCTGGGCACGATTTCATTTACCTTCATAAAAGGCAGTGAAACACATACTATTATCGTCCGTATCTGACAAACAAGCGATGCGGAGCTCAGCATACATAAGTAAACCCCCGCAGCATCATGCAGCTCGTACAAACGGGACCAGAGTCTGATCACAGCAGGTGCTCCCAGCTGGACCCGCCCACCAGGTTTCCACCTTTCTTCAAGGTGGCTTCTGCTCTCCGTGTTCTGGACTCCTGAAATGCATTCTTCCACTGACCTGTCTTGCCAAATATGTAACAACAACACGATTTCATATTGTTGAGGGGGTGTGGGTGGGGTAGTTCTGAGGTCCCCAAAGTTGCAAGGGCCCAATTAGCACAAGCTGCTACTTTCCGTAATGCAAATCGGAGAAACTGGAATCAAGGATGCTTGTGTAGCCTGCCTTCCTCCCCACTGCCTCCTCCCCCTCCCCCTTCTCTCCCCTCCCCCTCCCCTCCTCTCCCCTCCTCCTCCCCCTCCCCCTCCCCCCTCCACCTCAGAGATGTGCCTGGACCAAGGGGTGGGGCGACGAATTCCGACAGGGCAAGGTGGTTTCCCCATGAGAGGTACTCTTTATCTTTCGCGTCTGCCTTGACAAAAATTTGTTAACCTATTACTCTATTATTGTACTCATTGACAGTAATAAAAACAATGTAACAATAACAGAACAATTAATCAAAGATAATAATGTAATAATAATAATAATTACACGATCATTTATGCAAATAAACGTCTGTGTAGCATTCTGTTCCCAGCCCTGGACCATCTCCATGTTTCCACTTCGCTGTGGAACACTGGGTCAACGTTGGGACAACGCAGTGGGATAATGAAGGGGACGCCTGGTGATGGGGGCAGGGGAGGTATCCCCTTTCAGGGCCCCTCCAGTCTCCAAGCTTCTGCTGTTGCACCTCCATTCCCACCTCGGAGGTCAGTTTTTGGAGGAATTTGACAAATGAAGAAATGAGGTCTCAGAGCTGTGGAGCAGCATTTCCCAGAGCGGGGCTCCCCTGCAGTGCATGAGATGGTTCTCGGGGGCGCCCAGACCCCTGCTGCCCCCTGACACCGCCCCCCCCCGAGGCATGAGCACTGTGGTGGCCCCGGCTTGGCCATCACAGTGGGCTGCTGGGGTGGAGGCGTGTCCTGGGCAGGGGGGTGGCGTCTTCCGGTGCCCTGCACAGCAGACCAACAGGAGGAACTCAGACCCCTCGGCTGGGACTCGGGGGCTCCCCTGGCTCCCGCCTGCGAGCCCCAGACACGGGCTCCTGTCTGAGGCCCTCACACCCAGCCTCACCCGAGGGAATGAGAGGGGGGCCGAGGGTCTGGGCATCTTGTTTTCTTTCAATTTTTTTTTAATTTAATTTTTTTTTTTTCTGGCTGCGTGGCATGTGGGATCTTAGTTCCCTGACCAGGGATCGAACCCGTGACCCCTGAAGTGGAAGCGCAGAGTCCTAACCACCGGACCTCCAGGGAAGTCCCCATCTTGGGTTCTTAAAACCTGGCAGATCCTACCCACACCCTGCGGTATGTGCCCGCCACCGTCCAAAGACAGAAAGTTAAATCACCGTTAATAAAATGATTCCGAGTTCTGCTTCCTGTCTGTCCTAAGGGTGGACCCTCTACTCCAGGCTGTCAGCGGAGAAGGCATTCATCTCTTGTAACAGAAAGTCAAATAATTCACCGCGGACATTTTCTTTTGAGTGTTATGTTACCTCTTTCCTCTAGAATTAATTTCCTTGACTCTGACCTTGGAAGGTCAGAGGGAGACAGCTTTGTTAAAAGTGAGAAACCTACCAAGTATGCTCCGTCTACTTCCCAGGTGGTGGCAACAGGCCAGATTCATCACCGTAGCCGTCATTCACTTATTTAAAACGAAGGTGTTTTACTCCTTTAAAAAATAGAGCAGTGGAGGCCTGGAAGTTGATGCTTCTAACAAAAACCAGCTCCGCATAATTGTAAAACTTAAATTGCCTTGAGGTTTGCTTTCTTGGGCACGAGAACCCCGACGGTGGGGTAGACAAGAGCGCTCCTTGGGCGGCACCCCCCCATCTCGGTGTCCCCGTGCACGGGTGGCCTGACCTCTTTGTTGGGGGGGTGGGTTCCAAACATCGCCTCCTCTGCGAGGTGGATCCGGATTCAGGGCTGTTCATGCCGAATGCACGTCGGGGAGCCCCGTGTCTGCCGCGCCCCAAACACTGGTCCCTGGAAGTAGCTTCATCACGTTTCTTACATTAAATGAATTCAAAGACCCGGTGGACGTGGCCGCCAGTTGACCTGTGAGCTGGCCCCGGGGCAGTCGGCAGCCCCTCACCCGTCCCCTGTGCCTGCGTGTGTCTTCTGCCCACCGGGCCCACAGTGGGAGCCGTTTTCAAGGATGCGGCCTCGAGAGAGCAGCGTGGTACTGAGACCATCAGCCGGTGTTGAGACTGAGCCCTGACCTCCACATAACCTTCAGGGTTCGGCGGGCATTCACGGAGATCTACTGGTCCTGCGTAGAAGTCTGTATGTAAGTTTCCTGCTGATTCCACCTGCCTGTCCGGAGCGGCTGCCTCTTTCGTCCGTCTCTCCTGGCCCTCCACGCATGCAGCCAGTTTGTGAAACAGCCCCTGGCCCCGGGCTCCAACCATCCCCTGCGAACGTGAAGGGCGCCCTGGGGATGGGAAATGCCAGGCGCCCCTGGGATTTCTAGCCCAGTGAAGGGACAGCAAGTGTCTGTGTACCATCAAGGTTCTCTGAAGGGAGGGGACCGTGAGCCACTCTCCGCAGGGGATGAGAAGGGAGGCCGAGGCCTCTGAGGGCCTCGAGAGGATCTTAGAGCTGACCCAGGAGGGGTGGGAGCCCGTGGGACTTAAAGCAGGGCGGGAATTCCATGCACAGCTAGCCCAGCTGTCCAGAGGTGTGACGAGGTGGTGAGGGGCAGGGCTGCAGGTGGTTCAGAACCAGCAGCAGGTGACGGGGGACAGGGCTGGCGAGGTATGTTGGATGCACGCAGGACAGGAGAAGGAGGATGTGAGGGACGTGGAGATGTGAGGGGCTAGCGCTAACGTGTCTACAAACATTCATATAGAAACATTTTCCATTTCTCTCGGGTAAACACCTGGGTCGAATGTATTACGTATGGGGTTAGTTTCATGAGGAACCGCCAAACTGTTTTCCAAAGAGTTTGTGCCCTTTTATGTAGCCGCCAGCGATGTGTGAGGGTTCCAGCTGCTCCCCGTCTTCAGCCCTTTTTTCTTTTTAGTCATTCTAATAGGTGTGTAGTTTAAATTTGCATTTCTCTAATGATGAATGACATTGAGCATCTTTTCATGGGCGCTTTTGCCCTCTGAATATCTTCTTTCGTGAAGACGGTGGCCTCGTCTTTTGCCCGTGTTTTCCTTGGGCAGCTTGTTTCAGATTATTGCTGAGTTTTTTGAGCTCTTATTTTGAGCATTCTGGATCCAAGTCCTTTGGCAGATCTGTGATTTGCGAGAATTTTCTCCCAGTCTGTTTCTTGTTTTTCATTCTCTGTATAGTGTGTTTTTCAAAGAGCAAAAATTTTAAACTGTGATAAATTCCAGTGTATCCATTTTCTTTTCTTTTATCATGCTCTTGTTGTCATAACTAAGAACGCTTTGCCTAACCAAAGACGGAAAGATTTTCTCCTAGCTTTTCCTCTAAAAGTTGTATAGTTCTATCTTTTACATTGAGCTACGATCCATTTCAAGGTAAGTTTTTATAAGGTGTGAGGTTCATTTTTTTTCCCGTATGGATGTTCAATTCTTCCAGCATCATTTGTTAAAAAGACTTATCATTTAAAAAAATATTTAAAATAACTTGCCCTTTTCTGTCATTTTCCCATGTTCAGTTAGGGTTTTAACTGATTTCTATTACTTTCTAAATAGATAGTTAGTCTGTAAAGAATCTTTACATATTTAGAAGATGTAAAGAGGCTAGGAAACACAGTTAAGTCCACCCAGTTAGTAAGTGTGGAGCTGGGACTCAGGACCAAGCAGTCTGGTTTAATAGTTGCTGTTCTTAACCTCAACGCTACACCAGTCCTTTATTTATTCTACTTTTTTCATTCTCTTAAGAGGATTTTAAGGTTTTTTTCCCTCTAAGTCTCAAAAGTTCTCATTATATTTGTCCTGGCACTTTTTCCCCTTTTGTTCTGTTGATTCCAGGAATGTCATTTTTTCCTATTTCCAACTGTGTATTGTTCGTAAATAGAAAAGCTACTGGTTTCCTACAGTCCCCTTACTAAACTCTTTCGTGAGCTTTCAGTTTATTTCCTTAGATTTTTTCTTCTAGACAATCATAGCACCTCCCTAAATGGTAAGTTTGCCTCCCTTTTCAAATATATACGTTTCTTATTTCATTTCCTTATTCCATTGCATTGGCTAGTACTTCTAGAGAAATATTAAGTGCTGGTAATGTTAGCAGGCCCCATATCGTTTTCTTTTTTCCTTTTGGCTGTGCCAGGCAGCTTGCAGAATCTTAGTTCCCCGACCAGGGATTGAATCTGGGACACCGCAATGAAGGCGCCACGTCCTAACCACTGGACCGCCAGGGAACTCCCAAGCAGGCTCCCGTATCTTGTTCCTGAATCGAATGAGAGTGATTTCGTGTTTCCTAGGGAACATCACGCTGGCTTTGGTTTGATATTTAAAACTGAACAATATCAAAATAGTCTCAAACAATACCTTTTTGTTTACGAAGAAGTTTTGTTCGATCAAACATTTCTCCCGATAGATTTGCTAATCGTGACACGGTCTAGCTTTATGGGAATAAACCTCACTGAGTCGTGGTGTGTTGTTTTATCAAAGCCCGGCTGTGTTCTGCCTGGAGATAATTTAAAAGGTTTTTGCTTCATTTGTCTGCTTGCCAAGCAAACCCCAAGAGCCTCTGAGCTGGTTACAAGGGGACTTTCTGGTATGTTTCACTTTCCCGGAGCAGCGTCCAGCGGCTCTTTGCTGTTTGGCGTCAGCCGACCACGCCCCCCGCCTCCTCCTTAGCGGGACTTCCCCTGGCCTCAGGTCACGTCACCTCCAGGGCGATCTCAGCTGTCCCTTTGGGCTTCATCTTCATGGACATGACACCGGATCACAGAAGGTGTTTACTTAATCTGGGGTTTCCCTGGAAAGCTTTGCCTGCGACAAGGACTCGGATGCGGGATGCTGTGTTTGAGAGTTGGTACATGGAATCAGGAGTGAGGGCGTGGGGAAAGGGAGACACAGAGGAGGAAACCCCCCAATAAAGGGGTTTTGTTGAGGTCTGTGCCATAAGCATGGGGGCCACCAATGGTACCTCTAGAGGCCTCAGAACTTCCCCCAGCAGGACTGTTCACTTGCTTGGTGGGAGCAGAGCATCTCCACCTCCAGTCTCCCAGGATGCTTCCGGGATGGCTGAGAGCTGCCCCTGGGGCCATAACTCCCGCAGTCTTCAGGCTACGTTGGCACCGTCAGGGGGCTGGCAGATTTCCTAGAGCAGAAAGCAGAAAGACGCTGGCCTGGGGGCTGCCTGACGGGGAAAGCCTCGGGCCCTCTGCCGGCCTGTCCTCCTGTCCGCTGCTTCCCCATCTGCCAGTCCAGCAGGGAGAGCTTCTGACCAGCCCCACCTACCATCACAGATTCCAGGAGAAGCCAGCTCTCCCTCGGTTCCCTCGGTGCTCCCTGTGTGAGCAGCCCCGACTCTCTGTTCAGATATCAGTCCCAGGGGGCTTTTCAAAACAAGTCTATGGAAAATAACTATGTGGAAAATTAAAGGAGAGTAATAAAACTCCTTGTTAAGATACAGAGGGCTACACGGGAGGCACGCTGGCAGAGGAGTTGAGGGATTTGCGAGATCTGGGAATATTTATAGTATCAGGTTATGGAACTGAGCTAGAAATTGTCATGAAATGACAAATAAATGAGTGTATGGGCCAATATTTGATGTGCGGGGACATGAGGGAAGTGGATCTCTTGCTACAGTGGAAAACATGTAGAAAAAATTGCAGAAGCGTGGGGGAGGCTGGCAGGGATGGGGGGATGGGGCAAACTTGCTGGCTGGAGCACCCACTTTTTCCTGCTTACCAGGCTTCCCCTGTGCACACCTGATTTTACCTGGCTCTGACCGCATGTCCTTGGGTGAGTCCCATATATCCTTGCTGCCCAGTTTCCCACGTGTAAACTGAAGGGTTGGGCTAGGTCCTTCCCATCTGGGTAGCCTAAGAACCCTTCTCTGAAGAAGGATGCTGGCCTCCAGCATCCCAAACCCCGGACCTTCTCCTCAGGAGGGACAGACCAAGCCTACCGCTGAATGCAATGAACATCTGGGTTAATCAAAGCCACAAAATATTTATAATGTTTTTCCCAGGACAGAGGAGCTGGTTACGCTCGCATCTCTTCACGGTACGATGCCGCAGTTTCTAGTCCTCTGTAAAGCAGTTACTCTTTCTGGGAAGTCCTGGCGTGCCCCGTGCTCAGGGGGGCAACCCAGAAATATTGTGACTGATGGTCGAATGCTTCAGGTTTCACAAGGAAAAAGAAAAGCTCAGAGATGGAGAGCGTTACATCTTTCTGCTAGCTCATTCACGCATCATCAGACATGTTGGGGGGTGGGGTGCGTCCAGGTAAAGGCAGCTTACAGAAGCAAAAACAGGCAGTTCTGACACCGAGAAGCAAAAAGGATGATTTCCCTTTTCCTAAACTGAGATGGAGTTACGGTGCTCTGTGACGTGACTGCTCCGGGTCCACCAGGAAGATCGCTTCAAACGAGCCGTGCACAGGGATGCCCGAAGGGGCAAAACACTGGCAGGCACGGGCAGTCAGGGGCTGAGGGTGCCCCCTACCCTGAAACACGTTCTCAGGGCATCAACGAGTGAGTAAAGGCATCGCTGCAGTGTTTTTGGATCCCCAGCCTTTTCACAAGAGGTTTTTGAAGACTGGAAGGACGTTGCCCAATCCGTACAAGGCTGAACTGGATACCGAAATGGACACAGAGAAACTGGGACGAAAGCAGGATACTGTCCTTAAAATGCCAAAAGATGCGCCTCACACAGAGCCCTGTTGTTGAGCAACAAACAGATCAGAGGCACTGGAGCGGGTGGCCGAGGGGCGTCCAGTTGGGTGGACGGGCTGGCAGAGGCCTGGGCCCCCAGGGAAGTATTTCTTGAACACAGCAGAAGGGCTTTGGCATTGGAGCCCCGCGTGAGCACAGCAGCAATGTGTCCCTGGCCGCATTCTGGACAGCTGCTTCCTCTGCTCTCTGCAGGATGGTTCTAGAAATCCGAGCAAGAGAGTTTGGGGGGTGGGAATCTGGTTGGAGGGGGATGATATCTTAGGGACTTGAGTTGTAGGGCAAACAAGCCACTTTATTATATTTTTTTAATTTTTATTTTATATTGGAGTATAGTTGATTAACAAAGTTGTGTTAGTTTCAGGTGTACAGCAAAGTGATTCAGTTCTACAGATACGTGTATCTATTCTTTTTCAAAATCTTTTCCCATTTAGATATTACAGAATATTTAGCAGAGTTCCCTGTGCTATGCAGTAGGTCCTTGTTGGTTATCTATTTTAAATATAGTAGTGGCAAACACGCCACTTCAGATAACTTTTTTTTTGGGGGGGGGTTCGCCACGCGGCTTCTGGGACCTTAGTTCTCCGACCAGGGTTTGAACCTGGGCCCTTGGCAGTGACAGCGGGCAATCCTAACCACTGGACCGCCAGGGAATTCCCTGGATAACACGTTTTATTTGGGGTCATGGGGGGACTTGTGGAAGAAAGCACTCCCCCAGCCCCCTCACTCCCTATAAGCCACTTCCCAGAAGAGCCGCCACTGACAAACCCAAAGAACATCAGAACATTCTGCTGGCCACCCCTCCCCCTCCCCTCCCCTCCCCCCTCCCCACCCCTCCCCTCCCCCTCTCCCCCAGCAGGATCCCCTGCTTCCATGCCAAAGAAGTTATGCCTGCAAGATCCTGCCTGGGCTTCATTCTTCCTGTTTGAAGGATTATTATTATTTGATTGATTGCCTCCTTTATTCATTCAATAAATATTTTATTAACTCTCATGCTTAAGGGAGCAGAGGAGAGAAAGGAGCTTGCATCTTGGCAGCTGCCCTAAAGGAGTTACGGCATTTTACCCCATGTGTGTCCTGAAATACTAGGCCCCAAACACAACATTTTTTTCTTTTCTTTTCTCTTTTTTTTTAATCTAAGTGCTTTTAAAGACTTCTTTGAAATGTGGGACAATTATGCAAACAGGAAAAAAAAAAAGTACCTAGAGCCAATATTTAACTTTGCCTTTGGTATGTTGATGTCACCGGCCCATGCAAATCTCTCAGGCATGTCCTATAAAACTGACTTAAAAAATATATTTATTCTTCACGGGGAGACATGGATTGAGGTTTTGCATAGTTGAAGGCTTGCTGTCCTGGAAGTACGTTGTTCTACCTCACAGCCTGGACGCCGGTGTTTGCCAGCCCCTCCAAGCCGCCTTCAGGCTTGCACATCTTGGCGGCAGCAGGTGCTCCCCCTTTGCAGAACACTGGAAATCCCAGGACTCAGAAACTTCCCTAGCTTACTCAGAGACAGGTGGAGTGACCAGTGAATTACCAGGGTCTTGAGAAAAGTTGTGAGCCGATTGCTCGTACCTCAGGTTGGGAAGAGTAAAGCCACCGTCCCAGCTCGGTGCTGGGGGCCTGAGGCTCAGGACACCCCGCCCCGCTTTGGGTTTTGGCAAACCTAGCGATCCCGGAGGCCTGGATAACAATAGGATTCCCGGGCGTCTCCGGAGGGTGCCTTTTCGACTTCAGGATTCATCTGAGCGGTTGGTTTTAATTCCTCCACCCGCTAAAGCTTTTCCCGGCTGGGAGGGCCGCGGGCCGAGACACGCGTCTGCACGCCCTGGACGAAGCGCCCATCCAGGTGCAAGGTGGCCCGGGAGGCTGATGGCGGCGGAATACCCAGGCACAAAGTTTTCATCTGCTCTGCAAACCTTCAGATGGGCAATCAGCCTCTGTATTTCCGAATCCTGTGAACATAAAACACTCTGGGGCGGGAGCCGGCTGGGCAGAAGGAACCGGGCTTTGCAAAATTCAGGGACTTTCAGGTCCGCTGGGTTTCACCGGTTGTGTGGCCGGCGAGCCACGCAGCCCGGGGCGGGGCGGGGCGGGGCGGCGGGCGGGGCCGCCCCGGGCTGCTGCAACAGATCCCGCACGCCGCGGGCGGGTCGCCACGGCAGGCGGGAGCCGGCCGGGGCCGGGTGGGGAGGGGTTGACCGGCCTCCGGGGGGTGCGGGGAGATCCGGGGCGGGGGGCGCGCCTGAGTCCCCGGCCGCGCGCGCCCTTTGGCCGAAAGGGGACCCCTCCCCCAGCCTTGCCGGTCCCAACCGCCCGCTCCCGGCCGAGGGGAGGGACGGCCCAGCTGCCCCTGCCGGGAGCCCCCGGCCCGGCTGCAAAGCGGGGCGGGGCCGCGGCGTCCCCACCCCCTACCCGGACACCTGAGCGGCGGCGGCGGCGGCGGCTCCCGCGCTCCGGCCGGGCTGGGCGCGGCGTCGCTCGGGTCCCCGCGGCCGAGCCAGGTGCGCGCGGACGCCAGCCCTTCCCTGGCGGCTCTGACCGGCCCGGACTCTCTGAGCTGCGCCCCGAGCCAGGTGAGGCGGCGGCGGGGGGCTCGGTGAGCTTCGCGAGCGGGGCGGGGTGGCGGAGGCACCCCGTGCGGCCGGGAAGGACGGGAGGTGGCTCTCGGGCGCCCGATCGTCCTCACCGGCTGCGTTTTGGGTGCGTCTGGATTCCAGGAGTCAGTGGGTCCGCGCAGTCTCGGGCCCATAGAGACTGAGGATGTGAGGTTGGGGCAAGGGTTCTTCGCGTCCTGGTGGGATCGCTTCTCTGTAGAGACCCCCCCAACCCCCCCGTCTTCCTTCTGGACTAGGGGTCGGTTTAAAATGCTTTGGAAGCGGCCTGGGGGCAGAGCGCAGGAGCACCGCCTTTGTCCCCCGCGCGCATGAACCCTCTCACCTCCAGCGCCTTCCCTTGGGGTAACGCAGGTGGACCTACCTCCGCCCCCTGCCTGGGATCTCCGTGCCCTAGGTCGCCGCCCGCTGGCCCGGGTACCTGGGCCCGCATGCCCGGCGGTAAAACTGGCTCAGGGCCGCCAGGGGGCGCGCGGGGGCGGAGACAGGCGCCGCGGTCGCCAGGTCCCCGGAGACCCTGCGTCGGCTCCCCCGGCTCCGCACCGGCGCCCAGAACTCCCATCCAGGTGCGCGCGGCTGGAGCAGCGGGCTCGGCGAGGCCGGGGCCGGTGCACCTGGCGCAGGCCCGGGGGTCGCGAGTGGATCCCCGGGTCCCCGGGGCCGAGCAGAGCCCCCGCCAGGTGCCCGGCCTCTGCCCGCCGCGCGCCCCGGCCGGGGTGGGGGGCCCGGCTGGTGCCGATGAGCGGCCCCCCCGCGCCTGGCCGCCGCCGCCGCCCGTGAATTATGCAGGAGGCTGGCACCGGCGGGCTCGAGTTGCTCAAGTTTCCCTGGCAACTTTCGCCCGGGCATCGATCCGCCCGCGCAGCCCGCGGCCCCGGCGCCTCCGCTGGGTGTCCGGGCGCCGGGGGCGCCTGGAGACACCAACCGCGCACTCGCCGCCGGAGCTGGGACCGCTGGATTGTGCGCGCAGGTGCGATCCCAGCGGAGGGCCTCGCTGCCCGGGTTCGGAGGGTGCGGGGATAGGGGTGGACCTTGCTGCCGGGGCCGGATGACCTCGCCGCCGGTGTTCGGAGGGTGCGGGCCAGCGGCGTGCCTCTCGCGGGTTTGCGCGCAGACACTGCACGGGATGGGAGGGCGGGCGCGCGGGCGCGGTCAGTGTTTCCGTGGGGCTGGGGGCGTCCGAAGGGGGCGAGGCCTCTGCTGGTGACAGTGGGCTTTCAGGCGGAGCTTTTAAATCGACCCCGGGCGGCCGGATCTGAGAAGGCGCTCGGGCTCCCAGGTGGGAACTCAGGCCGCGGTACCTGCGGGCCCCGTGGCCGGCAGCTGTGGCCACGGTCCCGGGAGTCCTTAGAAGCCTTCCGAAAATAAAGTGGTTTCCGCGTGGAAGTTCGAGGTCGTAAATTGGATAGTTTCGTGACCTCTTTTTGTTTGAAACTCAAGTTCGAACGTTAATGAGGTCAATCCGCTAATTAAATTAAGCTCCAAGAATCAGAGAGATAATTTCGGAAGTCCTCCGTTGAGGGCGCCTTGATCTCTACCTGGGACTTGTCCCTCGGCTTTGCTGATCGGCCGCAGGGAGAGCACGTGGGCGCTGGGTTCAGCCTCCATCCAAGTGCCGCGCTGTCCGCGTTAAATAATTAGTGACCACCAGTTCCGCGCCTGGGGGTTTCAGGACGACCAGAAGAGACCCCGGAGACGGCTTTTGGAGACCCGAGTTTTCAAACCACTTGTCCGCGATAACGAGGCTGCGTCTTGATAAAGGGGTTGAACATCTGTCTGCCTGGAGCTTTGTGCCTACTGGCGGCTCGGCAGTGATTAAGGGGGGGAAGGTGGACGTGGCTGCCCTAAGGGGGGGTTGATAAATGGTAGCGTAGATTTTTGCCCAGAAAGTCACGGTGTCCTTAAGGAGGCCAGAGGGAGACCTTGTCTTAATAGGAATTACGCTGCTTTACAAGTGTCTGGATGTAAGACTCCTGGAGTGCAGTGTTATCAAGGAAGCGGGTTCCATTATTACGTTGAGGAATTTCTGCTTTTCCAAGAAGGAAGAATTGGGTGGAAAGCTGGTGCTTCTTTGGGCCCCAGTGGAAGCGGCTGGAATTCTTCAAGAATCAAAAGGAGTCCTTTACGCATAAAGTGATTTTGCCTGTAAAGGTGGTTCCCAGTGGGCACTGTTGAGTGCACTTGTCTGCCTTGAACAAATTAGATCCCTTTGGGCGGTGGGCTTGCGGAGGCAATCTTTTTGCCTCCTGACTCCAAGGACAATTTGCTTTAGAAAGCCCTATTCACATTCAGGTGAATTTCCCAGAGGTTTTCCTTCCTTCATTTTTTTTTTTTTTTCTTGAAGTGCTTGGGGTTGTGAGGAAGGCCCCCACGCTGGCACCTAAGGGTCACCAATTTGGTCCAAGCCTCGCGGGGGGTGGGGGCCCTATTTAGGAGAAGCCTGGATCGTCGAGGGTTCGGCAGGGGGTCCGACGTGAGCAATGCCACCAGGAGGAAGATGGCGTTGTTCCAAGATAGCATTGCATTTTATATTTCATCGGTGCTGGGGAAAAGGATGGAAGAAAAAGCTTGACGTACGAAAAACATGCCGGGAGTTAACCAATGTGCAGGGAAACACTAGTTGAACTGATTTTTCTAGAAAAATAATTCTTTATCCTACTCGCTTTCTTTCTAAATACGTCCCGGAGTCCTAAATGATAGAGTTCTGGTGTCCTTGTCACCTCGGGTGAGTACAGGGGCCTTTTCCAAAGTGGGGCTCAGTTTGGGGGTTGCTAAGGGAATGGTGGGGGTGAATTCAGCGTGGACCCCAGCCCCTGACCGCTGAACACGTTTCCCCAGGATTCCAGCTCCTGCTCTGTCCACTGAAGGCACGGCTTGGCGGCAGGCTGTTGGATCTGGAGTCCATAGTTACTCCTGGGCTGGGTGGGGGGGGGCGGAGGGGAGCGTGGCTGGAAACACCAAGAGAAAAGTACATTTACGGCCTCTCCTGGAGGCTGGCACTGCCCTGAGCCCTAGGGAGGGAACATTTAGGGTCTTCGATCATCCGTGTGACCCCTGGGGCAAATTTATTGAATCCTCTGCTTTGACTGAGGGGGTAGTTTGTGGATGGGTGGGGAGGAAAGCACCCCAAACAAAGACCTGGTCTTTTTCATCTTGGGAGCCCCCAGCCGTCACCTGGGACTGACTGGGTGAAGGGCTCGGAGCAGGGCCGGGTGACCCTTGTGACCTGGCCACTGCACCTGACCCGCCCACCCGAATGAGGGGCCTGCCATTCATTCCGAGGTGATCTAGGTTATATGGGAATTTCTCTGCACACTGTAAAGTCGAGTCAACAACTAATCACCTGACGGCCCAAGCGGGCCACAGGAGACCACCACGGGAGGTTCCAGGCCAGCGGGGAGAAGAGGGGGATTGGACCATCAGTGCACGGTGGGACAGGAGCTGTGATGGAGGTGACCGCTGGGTGCTGTAGGGCACAGAGAGCATCCCCAACCCAGTCTGGGAAAGGAAGGGGGTGGGGGATCTAAAAACACCTGGATGAGGCCTGGGGTGTCTGCATTGCCCTGGGACCTGGCGGGAATGGTCTGCTTCTTGTTCTGTCAGCTGTCAGGTTCTCACCTTCTGCCTGGCCCGGCGCTGCACTCTCGCCATAGATGACCTCATCCAAGTCTCTCAAAACTCTGGAAGGAGAGAGGTGCGATTGGTTATTATTCCCAGTTTACAGATCAGGGGCCTGAAGCTCGAAGCAGTGGAGCCACTCGCCCCAGACCACACACCTAGTGCGCGGTGAGCTGGGGTCGCACCCAGGTAGCTTGGGAGAGCCCAGCCCTTAAGCCTGCACACCGCACACATCACCCGGTGGGAGAATTCATGTGGTTAGAAGATGATTTTTCTTGTTACTGTGGTGTGAGAAAAACTGTAGCCAGAAAGTGAAAACCAGAGTTTCTGATCACACTTCTTGAGGTGATAGGCCTTTTTTTTTTCCTCTGAAAGCTGGTTCAAGAAATGCTTGGAAGGGGCTAAAAATGTTAATGTCAGTGGCTCCAGTGGTTGTTCTGAGATGGGTCTTTGGGGGACAAGAATGCATCGAGCACAGGCCTTCCCACCACTCAAGGGGTTTGCAGTTTTAACGGAAGGGAAAGGGGAGCCCACGCCCAATACTGGGGCAGATCCCAGAGGCTGCCCGGGGCTCAGGGTCGTGAGCTGTGTCGGTCTTGATGGTTATGCCCCGGGGATGGGCCAGCTGAGGCGTGTGTCACTTCCGGGGCTTGGGGGGAAGGGGGGTAGGCAGCAGAAGCCTTCAGGGCTGCTGGGAGCTAGTGGGCAGCTGCAGGGCCCCCGGTGATTGGCTGCAGGAAGCCAGTGCAGGAAGGGGTGGGACAGGGTTTGAAAATTGTCCTTGGGAGGTTTTCAGAGTCCTCTCCTTGACTCTCAGGATGGAATGAAGCCACAGGTTCCAGATGTCAAAGCTGCAGATTTCTTTTTCTTCCTCCCTTCCTTCCTTCCTTCCTTCCTTCCTTCCTTCCTCCCTCCCTCCCTTCCTTCCTTCCTTCCTTCCTTCCTTTCTTTCTTTTCTCTCTTTCTTTTTCTCCCTCCCTTCCTCCCTCTCTCTCTCCCCCTCCCTCCCTCCCTTCCTACCTTCCTTTCTTGTTTTTTTTTTTTTGTTTTTTGCGGTACGCGGGCCTCTCACTGTTGTGGCCTCTCCCGTTGCGGAGCACAGGCTCCGGACGCGCAGGCTCAGCGGCCATGGCTCACGGGCCCAGCCGCTCCGCGGCATGTGGGATCTTCCCGGACCGGGGCACGAACCCGTGTCCCCTGCATCGGCAGGCGGACTCTCAACCGCTGTGCCACCAGGGAAGCCCCCTCTCTTGTTTTTCCCTTATGTATACAGTCACCTTTATGATAATCCATGAATCCATTAGAAACTGACATGGATCTTTCTGTTAAGACATCTAGATTCTCATGGGCATCTGCTTTCCACTCATCAGAAAATCCAGGTTTACTTGAGAATGGGGAAGAAAAGCCAATATCGTAGCGTCATTATGACAAGTCCTCACCTCATAGGAAACCTGAAAGGGTCTCTGGGCACCCCCAGGTCACAACACTGTGCTGTCTTCAGAGACCTGCCCACACTCAAGTGTCTTCTGGAATTCCTTCTAAATGCCAATGGGCACCTGGACAACAGTGTTTTATTCTGCTGGTTTCTAGGGTGCAGGTCCAGGGTTAAATAATGTGCCCAAACTTCACATTTTCAAACTGTCCAGGCTTATCTTCCAAAAGTAGCGTATTCCTCCCTTTACCAGCTCTCCCTGCCAGAGAGACCCAAAGCATTAAGTGTTGACTGCAAAGGAGTTAGGTGGGGCTCAGTTTCTCGCCCCAGACCTAGTTATCTGCAATCCCAAACAAACGCTAGCGCCACACACGCAGGACGGTAGTCCTTCCTGAAAAGGCCAGAGCTGCAGATTTCATACGATGGGCCTCTCGGGTGAGGGGCTTCCGGCCCACCCCACAGAAATTCTGTCTGAGGCCCAAGAAGCAGGCCGGGAGCTCCCCAGAGGGTGCCACTGTCAGGGGTTCTAGGAACGCACTTTGAGGAAGATGGTTGGCCGGAGTCCTGAGCTGCTGCTTCAGTTAAAAAGGCCGGATGTGGGAGGTGCACCTGGAGGCCTCCGTCAGGTGGATAATCACTGGCTCTACCTCGCTGGGACGGCTTTCTTCCAAACAAATTTCTTCTTGCCTCTCGACTCCCTTAACATTGCTTTAAAAAAACTGTATGTCCTCTCACACGTTTCCTGCAACGTTTTTGTATGGACAGTGCAGATACCCAGCAAAGCTGAGAGAACTGCACCCTGAATTGCTTTATACCCACCCCAGATCCTTCTATGAACCATTGCCCTAGACTCCCCAGGCATTTTCAGGTCAGCCTTTAAAGTTGTGCTTCGTAGGTTTAAATGTTTGCCGAGGACGTAGAACGTGGTCTGTGAGGTAAATATTGACATTTGAAAAGTAACTGTTCCCTGACTTTAACCGTATCCGCTGCGGCCAAAGTGTGGCTTGACACCCACCTTTGCTTGACAGATACCTGGAGGGCCTTTAGGGGATGATGTTTGCTCCTTTCCTTTCTTGGATTTATAGCCCCACTTCCCCGAGGAGTTTTATCCTGATATAATAGACTTTTACGCTTGTGGGTCTTTTATTAATCGATCGAGCATATTTCTCTGCAAGGAAAATAATACGTACATTGATTTTTAAAATCTTCTGTAACCTCAAGTCACTAAGTAGTTTTTAAAAAGTCACTTCTGGATTGAGAAAGCCCTGTGAAACACTATATATACATGAGAGATTTTTAGAAATGGAAAAAGGAAAATGTTCCTGGAACTGCCTCTCTCAGCGATCAGGCGGTGGGTGTTTTTGGTATTTAAATTAAAGCTTAGGTGAAGTTCCCCCTTTGTTTGGTATCCGGGAGTCCCCTCCCCACAAGATTCAGAGGCGGCTGGAAGGCCTTTCAAAGGTGAAAGATGGGAGGGGCTGCTGGGAAGAGGGAGACCCCAGGCCTCTCTGTGACTGAGCTATTTCAGAAAAGACTGATTCCCTTTAGACTGGACCCCTTGGAAAGGGTCCACGCACCCCAGTTTGGAGCCCCCTGCAGGGGAGGAGAGGGAAATGGGCAAGAATTCAGCCCCGCCCTCAGGGTTCCGGCAGGTGATTCCCCCCCTGGGGACAGGGGTGACACCTAGGTGACAGAGTGACACAGGATGCCACCTGTGTGCTCCACATGGGCCAGGCCCTGTGGATGGGGGTGTCCTGCCCCAGACTGTCAACACTCAGGGTTCCTCCCAGGGCTGCACAGGAGAAATGAGAAACAGGGCCCATCCTCCTGGCCAGGAGCCTGGACCGCCAGGACCCTTTCCCAGGGGCTCTGATGGGCCCATGGTGTGGCTTGAGCCTGAGGAAGGGCAGGACGGAGCAGTGGGGTCTGTGTCCTGCCAGATTGGGTCCCAGGAGGCTTGGGGCACAAGGAGAGGGTCACACATCCTGAGCAGAGCTGAAGGCCGGCCTGGAGGAGGGAAAGGAGCCTTTGAACCTTCCTGAAAATTCAGCCTGGGCTCCCTGCCCCGGGGCCGATGAAGGCTGGGTTGGGGGCGGAGGAGGCAGCTTATTGCACCCCAGAAAGCACATGGCACGGCAGCTCCTGTCTGGGAGTTTTCCTGACCACCCCCCATCAACCGGGGCGGGGTGTGGCAAACGATAGGGATTTGCCTGTAGACCCCATCAGCAGGCAGGCAGGTCCCCGGGAAAGGACCAGGTCGTGTTTCTCTGTATCCCAGGGTTCCGGAGGGGTACGGGTTCGGAGTAGCCCTGTCCTTGGAGCTGGACAGCATCAGTGGTTCCACACTTCCCCTCCCACATGTGTATTCAGCTTCCGGAAGTCACAAAACCAGTCAGGCCACTGGCCTGTTCCTTCTTGGCCTCCCCCTGAGGGTTCAGACCGGGCCAGCCCAGTAGCTGCGCTCAGGCCTGGCCGCTCCCTGCCACCCACATCCGGGATGTCGGTTCGTGGCAAGTGGCACGTGAATTTACATCCACCAAGATTACCTCTGGGATGTTTACAAAGCTGGTGCGCTGGGACGGGAGGGTGGGGAAAAAATCAGCTGCGGTTAGATGCTTATTTTGTTAAAACTCGGAGGCCAGATGAAGGTGGGGGTGGAATTCCTGAAGACGGTTGTGGCGAGCCTGGCGTGTGAGGTTAATGATTCTCCAAACCTGGGGCGGTGAACGGCACACCCTTGGTTCCCAAGAGTTTCAAGGCTTCTTGGCTTTCCTGCAGCGAAATGGTCCAGAAATATGTGGGATGAGGCCGCCTGGTGTTGGTGTGTTTTGATTCTTTGGGGTCCCTTCTGGGGATGTCCCAGGCTGGTGAGTGACAGCGTGGGTGTCTGTGCTGAGTCGGCAGGATTCTGCTCTGCCTCTTGATCTGTTTCTCTTTCTGATTAGGTTCTTTGGGTCGTGGGGGAGGGACATCCACTCAGACCAGGGTCAGGGGTGTATTGGGGGACCCAGGACTGTCACTGTCACTGTGGGGCTAAACGGGCACCCGGAGTTGTCTTTCCGTCCGTCTCTCTCCCTCGGTGGACCATCTCGATGACTTTACATTGTGAAAAGCAGGGTAACAGCGAGTGTGTGAGCTGTGCAAGGCTCCACGTGCAGACGCACTCCATTCCCACCACAGACCCGAGAAATGGGCACTTGTATCCTCATGCTCGTTCTCCGGGGAGGAAACCAAGGCAGAGGGAGCTGACCTGACTGCCAGGACCCTACACCAGGCAGCCGTCCACTCCAAGGTGCAGAATTAGGGACCCGTCCTGCCCCATCCTCTGTGTCATCTCAGGGGTGATGCCCAAGCTGACCTTTCTGCTCCTTTCAGGACGAGTGGGCCAGGGTAGCACAGAGCTTCTCAAACTTTTGGTCTAAGGACCCCACTCTCCTCTTTGAAGAGGTTTTTTTTTTTTTTTTTGCGGTACGCGGACCTCTCACTGTTGTGGCCTCTCCCGTTGCAGAGCACAGGCTCCTGACGCGCAGGCTCAGCGGCCATGGCTCACGGGCCCAGCCGCTCCGCGGCATGTGGGATCTTCCCGGACCGGGGCACGAACCCGTGTCCCCTGCATTGGCAGGCGGACTCTCAACACTGCGCCACCAGGGAAGCCCCATCTTTGAAGAGCTTTTAAGGACCCCAGAGAGCTTTTTGTTTATGTGCGTTGTATCTCCTGATATTTATCCTGTTAGAAATTTAAAAAGAGAATTTAAACCTATGTGATTAGTAATGCATTTAAAAATGACAGTACTAAACCTACATGTGTTATTGTAAATAAAATATTTTTATGAAAAATAGCTATTTTTCAAAACAAGAAAAAATGAAGAGAGTGTTTGACATGTTTGCAAAATCTCTTTACTGTCTGGTTTAACAGAAGATGGCTGGATTTTTGTATCTGCTTCTGCATTTAGTCTGTTGCAACATCACACGTTGTGTAGCTTCTGGAAAACCCTGAAGTACACTTGGGAGAGGGTGAGAGTGAGATAACAACTAACGTCTTAGTGTTATTATGAAAATGGTCTGACTTCATAGACCCCCTCAGAGGGCTTTGGGGAACCCCCCCAGGGTTCCCTGGATCATACATTGAGAACCACCTGAAGAAGCATGGGACTGGCAACACGGACAGGGTGTGGGTCTGAAAGCTGGCTCTGCCCTGTAGTCGGGTGGATGTTTCTAACACGTGTCCCTTTTCTTGTCATTCAGGATGCATCTGTGAAGTTTAGTTGGGGACCCCAGAAGGTCATCAGGTGGTCCCCACCCCATGACAGGCCCGCTGGTGGCAGAGGCTAGGGTGGTGGGATGTGGGCTCACCCAGGCGGGAGCTGGTCTGATCCACAGCTGGTACTTTGCTCTTAGGGGTGTAACTTGTGTGCGTGATGTCACCAGGAGCTAAACTGTGTGGCAGTGACAGGTGGGGAGCCGTGGCAACACTGTAAAGCAAGAAGGCTGTTTTCTGCTACCAGGGTCCACATGCAGAGGGGCCGGTGGACAGAGGTGGGGTGGGGGGACCAGGGCAGCCAGCGGGAGGGAGGAGAGAACTTTCCATGCTTCTTCCTTTCCAACCTGGATGCTTCTGTCTCGTGCCTAGTTGCCCTGGCTAGAACCGTCAGTACAGTGTTGAATAGAAATGGTGAGAGAGCACATCCGTGTGGTTCCTGATCTCGGGGGAGGGGAAGCATCCAGCCGTTCACCGTTAGTTGTGACGTTAGCGGTGGGTTTCTTGTGGCTGCCCTTTATCAGGTTCAAGAAGTTCTCGTGTCTTCTTTGTTGAGTGTTTATATCTTGAAGGGCTGCTGGGTTTTGTCAAGTGCTTTTTCTGCATCTCTTGAGATGATCAGCTGCTTTTGGTCCTTTATTCTATTAATACGGTGTCTTACATTAATTGAGTTTTTGATGGGAAGCCGATTTTGTATTCTTGGGAGGAATCCCACTTAGTCATGGTTTATTATCCTTTTTATATGCTGCTGGGTTCAGTTTTCTGGTATTTGCTGAGCTTTTCGTGTGTATGTGCGTAAGAGCTATGGGTCTGTAGTTTTCTTGGGATGGTATCATGGTAATAGCAGCCTCAAAAAATTGTTGGGAAGTGTTCTCTTCTATTTTTTGGAAAAGTGGGTGATGAATTGATATTAATTCTTTTTTAAATTGAAGTATAGTTGATTTACAATGTTGTGTTAATTTCTGCCGTACAGCAATTGATTCAGTTATCCATATACATACATTCTTTTAAAATATTCTTTTCCATTGTGGTTTATCAGAGGATATTGAATATAGTTCCTTGTTCTATACAGTAGGACCTTGTTGTTTATCCATTCTGTATATAATAGTTTACATCTGCTAACCCCAAACTCCCAATCCATCCCTCTCCCACCCAGCCTCCCCCTTGGCAACCACAAGTCTGTTCTCTATGTCTGTGAGTCTGTTTCTGTTTCGTAGATAAGTTCATTTGTGTCATATTTAGGATTCCACATATAGGTGATATCATGTGGTATTTGTCTGACTTACTTCACTTAGGATGGTAATCTCTAGGTCCATGCCAAACGCAAATGGCATTATGTCATTCTTTTTCATGGCTGAGTAGTATTCCATTGTATATATGTACCACAACTTCTTTATCCATTCATCCGTCGATGGACATGTAGGTTGCTCATCCGTATCTTGGCTATTGTGAATAGTGCTGCTATGAACATAGGGGAGCGTGTATCTTTCCGAGATACTCATTCTTCTTTAAATGTTTGGTAGAATTCACCAGTGAGGCCCCCTGGGCCTGAGCCTGTCTTTCTGTGCAGTTTTGAATTTGTTAACTCGCTCCTGCTTGGTCTGGGTGTGTCCAGATCTTCTGTTTCTTCTTGAATCACGGCGGTTGGTTTGCATCTCACTGAAATCCGTTTCCTCTAACCACCTAATTTATTGTCACGCAGTTGTTCATAGCATTTCCTCATCCTCTCTTTTGTTCCTGTGAGGCTGCTAGGTGTCTCCCCTTCATTTCTGAGTTTGGTGATTTGAGTATTTCCTGCTTTTTTTTCCTGATCATTCTAGTGAAAAGTTTGTCAATTTTACTGACCTTTTCAGAGAACCGACTTATGGTCTCATTGATTTTTCTCTATTTTTCTATGTTCTTTTTCATTAATTTTCACCCTCACTTTTATTATTTCCTTCCTTCTGCTGGCTTAGCGTTAGTTCTAGCCAGAAGAGACAAATAATGAGAAGAGAGGTAACAGAGAGGCACCTCTGCGGTCCAGGAGGGAAGGAGAGCTTGGTTAGGGGGCTGGGGGGGAGGGGTGGTCAGGGTGGGCCTCCCTGAGAAGCCGGCACCTGAGCAAAGACTTGAAGGAGGGGAGGGAAGTAGTAAATAAGAAGTGAAGAATTTGATGGAAATTGATGTGAAGACACTTATTTGCACTTAGCATTTTTTAAGTCGTGTTAAGGTATATGTAACACGCAATTTACCATCTTAACCACGTCAACTGTGCAGCTCAGCGGCATTACACATTCACATTGTTATGCAACCCTCAGCTCCATCCATCTCTAGAACTTTCCGTCTTCCCAAACTGACGCTCTGTCCCCATCCCATTCGGCACTCACTCCCCCTCCCCCTCCCCCAGCCCCGGGCCCCACCATCCTACTGTCTCTCTCTATGAATCTGATGACTGTAGGTCCTCGTATAAATGAAATCACACATTATTTATCCTTTCGTGTCTGGCTTATTTCACGGAGCATCACGTCCTCAAGTTTCATCCATGTTGTAGCCTGTCTGTGAATTTCCTCCCTTTTTAAGGCTCAGTAATCTTCCGTTGTGCGGATGGACCACGTTTTGTGTATCTTTTCATCCGTCCGCGGACACTCGGTTGCCTCCACCTTCTGGCTGTTGTGAATGATGCTGCCATGAACGTGGGTATTCAAGCCCCTCCTTTCAGAAAGCACGTTTTGAAGCGGTGACCAGCCCGAGGCCCATCTGGTCTTGGGACTGCAGAGCTCAACCTCTCGCCTCACCCAGGCTGCTTTCCCATAGAAAGAGGCCCATCTTTCTTCTTGAATCTCTCCACAAAGCGGGAATGACTCTGTCTGTTGGAGAAATTGTGGAGCACGATTCCTCCCATATCCTGTGTTCCCATCTCCCAAGGAGGAAAGGCCTGGGAACTGGGTCTCACCTTTGTGGGTTCATCCAGGTCTCGGGCAGGACCAAGGAAGGTGCCGGGGCAGAGAGAGAAGCAGGGAGGGGGTGCCCTTCTGCAAGATGTCACTCATTCACTACCTGGTGCCTTGTGGTGCCTCAGGGTTTCTCAGTTCCGAGTCATCCCTACCCTGTTGTCATGAGACGTTCTCCTGTATTCTCCTCTAATAATTTTAATGGCTTGCTTTGTATTCGTTTATTATTTTTATGCCATCAGGAGCTGGCCCTTGTGTCAGGCCGGGATGGGATTTGTCTGTTTCAGCACAGGAGGACCTGCCCCCGCCCCTGCTGGCTTTGCCTCTCCCCCTCTGTCACGGATCCAGCTCCCAAGCTCATGTGGGGATTGGTTTTCTATCGATCTGGCTCTAAGTCCACCATGTGTGTTTACAATCCCGTTCAAAGGAGCTTTGAGACTTGGCGGTATGATCTCCTTTAGACCGCAAACAGCCACGTTGCAAATTATTCCATTCTGTGGTTGAGAAAAGGAGCCAGTTCAGAGGGGTGGGTCAGCTCAGGGCTCCCCGCCAGCACATGGCAGGGCGGGTCAGGCTCAGACATGCCGGACCCAGGGAGGGGCTCAGCCAGACCAGGGTGACGCCAAAGCGCTGAGCCGGTGTCTTATCTTCAGTGACTGGACAGACGCTTCCTTGACAAGGGACCCAGGCTACCACCGAGCACTTCTGTCCATTCAGTGTGGTGGCACTAGCCACACGTGGCTGTCGAGCCCTTGAAACGTGGCTAGTGCCACAAGTTGAGGGGACGCTGTTCTGTATGTATTGGGTTCCATAAAATATAAGTATTCATTTCAACTGGGTTTTTCGTTTCTTGTTTGAAACGTGGCTAGTAGGAAATTGAAAATTGCATTTGGTGGTTTGAATTCTATTGCTGCCAGCACGGGTTTGTAGCAGCCCTTACTGGGGGCTGGGATCAGCTTCCTTATTTCTTGTCCCCTGTCCCCCGCCACCCAGTCCCTCTTGCTCCTACCTTGTCGCCCCACTGTCTTGTTCTCAGACGGAGCCCCCTTCCTGCAGACGTGCTTCCTGGGTTTAGCAGCCAAGAATCTTCACTGGAGGAAAAGGGAGAGAGGTGAGAACCTCTATCATCCCAGCCTTCTACCCCAGGGTGGAGCTCAGGCCCACCTCTCAGAGAGACTGGGGTGGGAGGGGACCCCAGAGCTAATTTAGGATTGATCAGGGTTCTAGAATGTTTGTGCTGGGGGCCCCAGGTCCAGCTTTTGGGAGAACACTGGGCCTCAGGAAGGAGAAGGGACCTGGCCAGGTCCCAGTAGGTTTCCTGCCGGACCCCAGGTCCCCAGGGCCGGGCAGCTTCCCCCAAACCCCGAGGCCACTGTGGGTTGGTGTAGACTCTCTACCCAGACCGGGCCCAGTGAAATAGCTTCTGGGGTCTATTCTCCAAAAAAGCTGGATTCTTACTGGAAGTGTCTGGGAATAATATTATTATTATTTAACACTCACTGCTGCCCCTAGACATATGGGCAGTTTTCTGGTCCCCGCTGGGGTGTCCACGTGGTCCTAAGGCTTTCGGGTTGTGCAGTCACCTGGGACACCCGGCAGATTCCCCAGCAGAATGTAACACGTGCTTGGCTGTGGGGTCAGTGGTGGGGTTGGTGCTTTCCCAGAAGACAGGAAATGCCTCCGAGGTAACAGACCATCCCGTCAGCTCCACGATGCTCCGTGTTGTGAGGCAGAAATGATTTCTTTACCGGGCTTACTTGGTGACATCATAGTAAAGAAACGGTTAAATATTTTCTATGAACAATGCCATCACATAAAATAAAATAAGATAAAAGAAGAAAAATAAAGTAATAGCTACCTATATCCTTGTGGGTAGCTTGATTCATTGTTTTGATTATTTGCATTTTATCGCCAGACTTTGTCAGAATATGTTTCATTGCCTTCCGGTGCCAGGCACGTTCATGCCTGCGGTCTCGTGGCATCTTCACGATCCATCCCTGGGGGGAGGTATTTTTATGTCCATTTTACAGAAGGGGAAACTGAGGCCCAGAGAGGTGCATCGACTGGGGTTTTGAGCCCAGCAGGTGCCTTTGCGCTTTGACCAGGCCAGTCTCAGAGCTGGAGGGATGTGAGGATTTTGTCCAGCTTCTCTCCCCGTGTGTCTGTCCATCCTGGTGCCCAGTGGCCTTGACTGGCCACTTACTAGGAAATCTGCGCCTGTAACTCAGTTTGGATAGCCCCCTCCCCCGACCTCTGGGAGGGGGGAGGAGGATGTAGGCGGGGTCAGCTTCTCACATGTGCTTCTGAACCTGGGCCGTGCCTTTGTCCTGGTGGGGATGAGCCTGTGCAGCGTTCCAGAGCATCCTTCTTCAAGACCGTAGTCGGGGGTGTTTGGCCTGGAGGATTTTGGCCAGATGGGGAGTATGGCGCTGGCCAGGACGGGGCAGGGCTGCAGTTGTTTTCCGTCTCTGCTCTTGCCCCAGGATCTTTGGTCCACGACCCTTGGTCCATGCTTGTGTGTCCTCCAAGTAGGTGGTGCCCGAGCTCTGCCACGTGACTGCTGTGTGTCTTTGGGTGAGCCAGCTGACCTCTCTGGGCCTCAGTTTTCTCATCCTGAAAATGGGGTAATAACACCTCTCCAGTGGCTTTGAGCATTAAATGAGATCATCTGCATAAAATCCAGACTGTTGTTACCGACCAGGGTTCTCGGCCTCCTTAATCAACAGAAACTCATCCGAGGCCAGACAAGAAATTCAAGCAAGGCTTCCCTGGGCCCCCTGCTTGCTCACTCGCCGCGGGGGTGGGAGGCAAGCTGGTTCTTTATACGGGGGGCGGGTAGGGGTGTGTCCAGGGGTCGAGCTGGAGGGGTGGCTTAGGGGGTTTGCCCACCTCTTTGTGGTGGTGTCGTGTGCAGGGGGCATGCGCAGTGCCCTGCTTTTGCTCCCGGCTCTTCAGAAGCGGCAGTTGGGCTTTTTGGTCTGTTTGTGTCTTGTTGTCCAGAATATGCCCCAATTGCACACGCATGCAGTTATTTTTAGTCCCTTAGAGTTTCTTTGTATTTTGTAGCTGGAGGAGACGTTTGTCCAGGTGCAAGCACGGCAGCACTGCAGCCAAGGGTCCCAGGTCCCCGCCTATCTCACTCTGATGGGCCTTGGTGTACCGTGAGCTGCCCTCATCGTCATTATTGGCAACACCTGTATGTACTTGCTCTGTTCAGATTGGACCCGCGTCATGTGCAGGTTGGAGTCTGCCAGCTCGCTCCCCCTGTCCTGTTGGGACAGCCTGTTCAGGCCCCGCTGTGGATTCCCGCCCCGTCTGGTCTCTGCAGAGCCTCTGGCCTCAGCTGTAAGTGCACCCGGTTTATGTAGGGGCTCCGGATGACGGGGGTGGGGGGGGGACCCGGCAGTCCTCCAGGGTACCTGTTGCCCCTGCAGGGGTCATCGGTAGCCTTGGGGGCCCACCTGAGCTCCTCCGCTCCCTGGTGTGTCCGGAAAGTTCCCACGGAGGGTTTCTCAGCGAGGGGCACTCCCCCACCCACTGCCCCGCGGGAGCCCCAGATGGCTGGGCTGCGCGGCGGAAGGTGCTGTTTCGAGCGGACCTTCTTGGCTCTCAGATGCTGCTGCTGACACGGATGTGCTCTTGTTCATTTGAAATTTTATCCTGCCATCTTTTATTGAAGAGGGAGGAGAGGACCTGGGAGGTCGGGGTGGAATATTTATTCAGTTAGTCATCCAGTTAAGAGCCCTTTCTGAAAAGCCTGCAAGATGACGGGGCCTTTGGTGTCGGACAAACCGGAGTTCAGTTCCGCTCTGCGGATGCTGCCTGTGTGGCCCACCTGTGTGGCCTCGGGCATTGCCTGATCCTCCGCTGTGTGGGATGGTAACGCCCACCTAATCAGTAACAATTAGACGGAGCTCGTGTCAGCTAACAACCTGCAGAACAAAACACTCCAGAACTTTGGGGAAAACGACCCCTGTTTATTTCAGGGCCAGAGAGTAAATATTCCCTGCTTCTTGCTGTACAGTCTCTCTACAAAGCAAGAGCAGTCGGGTGAATGGGCATGGCTGTGCCCCGATAAAACGTTATTTAGAGAAACAAGCCGTGGGCTGACTTTGGCCCACAGGCCAATCACTTGCTGACCCCTGGTTCATTTACCTCGCAATTTGGAAAGTGGACCATTTGAGTAGGACGCCGATGATTCCTGAGTTCACCTGTGGTCAGCTGGTGGGCAGGCCTCACGTCTCCTGGGTGGGCTGGTTGTTGGCAGGGGTCGGGGGGTAACTGCATCATCCCTCTCTCACCCTGCCACGGGCCAGCCTGGCTTGGTCCCTGGGTAGTAGTTGCAGGGCTCCCAAGAGCGGCGAGAACGCGTCCCCTTGCTCTGGCCCGTTTGGTTGAAGCGAGCATAATGGCCAAGTCTAGGGTCATTGGGAGAGGACGTCCCCAGGCAGAAGGTCCAGGGAGGCGCGCACCCCGTCTGGGTTTGGGGCAGCCCCGCCTGCAGCTAGGCTCCCCCAGCTGCTGGTCATGATCGTCACCCGTCATCACGGGCACCAGTGGAGGGGCCAGCTGGGGTTTCACGCCTTCAGGGGTCACGGGCTCTGTGGTTCAGCTGGCGGGCGTAATTAATATTTTAACTCTGTTTCTGAATAATTTTACACGAGGGCTGTTACGAAGCTCACTCCCACCTGCACTTTTGCCCTCTCTGGTAATGGAGCCGGGGCAGAGGAGAGTTAAGAGTGTTCCGTGGAGGTCAAGGGCCGCGGGGACTTCCCACCGGGTCCTGCTTTTGTGAGGAGCGATTTCCCGGAGGCAGAAAGCGGCAGGATGGGGCAGCCGGGCCCCAGCTCTGGTCCCGGCTGGGCTGCTCAGCTGCTGCGGGACCTGGGCCTCGCTTTTTTCCTCGGGAGAATGGGTAGATCAGAGGACTTCAGCAGTGGTGCGGACAGCACGGTGGGGAGGTGGTGTACGCGTTCCCGCCGCCCCCCGAGGGCTGCGGAAGGTTGCTGTGACAAAAGTCGAGGATCAGAGAGTTTTTCCCTTTTCTCCTCATTCCTGACTGTTGGCATTTTGCCTCGTTTCAGGGTTTTTTCCTCCCTCGCTCTGTAAGGTGGATTCTGAGCCCTCGTGAGCGGTCGAGAATGAGGCTCTTTTTTATGATTGAGAACGTAAAGTCAACCACTGAAAACCGTACAGTTCAGTGGCATTTAGTACAAAAAGTGCTGGTTTCCATCACCCCGAAAGGAGACCCACAGACAGTCCCTTCCAGCCCCTGGCAGCCCCCCGTCTGCTGTCTGTCTGTACGGAGTTGCCTGCCCTGGACATTTCATGGAAGTGGATCGCACGACATGAGGTCCTTTGCGCTTGGCTTCGTTCACTGAGCAGAATGTTTTTAAGGTTCGTCCACGTTGTAGCCTGTGTCAATGCTTCATTCCTTTTAATGGGTGAATACTACTGCCTTGTACGGATAGAGCGTGTTTTGTCTGTCCTTTCTTCTGTTGATGGAACTTGGGTTGTTTCCACTTTTTTTTTTTATTACGTTGGATCTTAGTTTCCCGACCAGGGATCAAACCCGTGTCCCCTGCGTTGGGAGCATGGAATCTTACCGCTGGACCCCCAGGGGGACGTCCCTGGCTCCACTTTTTGACTGCTGTGTATGATGCTGCTAGGAACGTTCCTGGACCAGTTTGGCAGAATCGGCTTCCTCACTAAGGGGAGGACCTGCAGTGTGGGGCCATTCCCGCTGCCTTTCTGGATGAGAGGGAGGTGGTGACCTTTCCTCCGTTTTGGGGTGCCCGTGGGGGGGAGCCACCCGTGCGTGGTCAGTTAATCCTCAGGACTCCAGGTGGCGTCTTCACGCATTCCCATTTCACAGAATTAGCTGGCACGCGGTCGGGGGTGGTGGCAGAGCGGGGCTGGAACCAGGCAGATCGACTCTGGGAGCCCTGGTCTTCCAGAGAAGGGCCCGCGGGGCTGGGGCAGCCCGGTCTGTCCAGGGCACAGGCTAGCGCCTCCTGACTCCCAGCCCAGGACACCGGCGCTACTCTGTGCCTGGGGCGTACCCTGGGGGTTACAGAGCTGTTTCAGAACCTTCACAGTTAGGATTTCCATCTCCTTAGGAATGATGGGCTGGGCACTGCTAAAAATAGCTGCAGAACGCTGACGGCTAACATTTTAAAATGGTTCAATAATTTAGTGATTCTCCATGGACGACAGGGAGGATCGCTCTGAAGTGGCTGCTTTTAAAGTTTCCTAGAACCCAGTCACTGCTTGCTTTTTTCAACAATTTGAGGTATGTTTTTCACATTCCATGCGATCCACACACTTAAAGTGTATACGGCGGTGTATTTTTAGTGTATTCATGGATTGTACGGCCATCACCACAGTCAATTTTGGGACATTCTGGTTCCCCCCAAAACAAACCCCGTACCCATTAGCAGTGCCCCCCATCCCCCCTCCTCTTCCCGGGCCCCGGCAGCCCCTCATCCGCTTTCTGTCTCTGTGGATGTGCCTGTCCGGAGCGGTTTATGTAAATGGAACCGTACGATGTGTAAGGTCCTTTTGTGTCTGCCTTCTTTCACTTACAGCATCGTGCTTTTCAGGGTCCATCCACGTGGTAGCGTGTGTCAGTGCATCGTGTCTTTTTGTGGCCGAATAAGATTCCATTGCACGGATGGACCGCATTTTATTTATCTAGTCATCAGTTGGTGGACATTTAGGTTACTTCCACTGTTTGGCTATTAGGAAGAGGGCTGCTGTGAAGATGAGGATACAGGTTTCTGTCTGGACATGTGCTTTTATCTGTTTTAGCTCTACGCCTCGGAGTAGAATCATGCGTCTTGGGTCACATGGCAACTCTCTGTAACCTCTTTTCATTAGTTTCATTTTCCACAAGGTACTTTTTAAAATAAAAGGAAACGATTTTTAAAATAATTGCAATTCTAAGAAATAATACAGAGCTGTCCCCTGTACCCTCTACCCAGTTTGCCCCATGACTAGTATCTTGCAGAACTAAATGGACAACATCTCAGCACAGGGACATTGACAGTGACACGGTCAAGATACAAGTGTTTCCATGAGCACCCGGATCCCTCATGCTGCCCTTTTATAGCCCCACAGACTCCCTCCTACTTCACTTGCTTTTCAACCCCTGGCAACCACTCATCTGTCTTCCATCTCTATAATTTTGTTATTTCAGTAATTATACAGAAGTGGAATCACACAGTAAGTGACTTTCTGGTGTTGGCTTCTCTCTCTGTCATCGAAACTCTGTAGAGATTGTTGCGTATCCGTGGTCCCTGCTTTCTCATGCAGAGTAGGATTCCATGGTGTGTAATGCGTCAGTTTGTCTAACCCGTCACCCTTGGAGGGGCACCTGGGTTGTTTGCAGTTTGGGGTTGTTACGAATAAAGCTGCTATAAACATTAGTTTTCAGGTTTTTGTGTGAACGTGAGCCTTCATTTCTCTGGGATAAAGGCCCACGGGTGCAGTTTCTGGGTCATATGGTAGTTGCATGTTTAGATTTTTAAGAAACAGCTACACGGTTTTCCTACATGGCTGTCCCATTTTGTATTCCCACCAGTAATGTGAGAGTTTGCACATTTTCTCACAGAATTTTACTGTTTTCTACTTCAGCCACTCTGGTGTGGGGATATGTCCCTGAGGTTTTAATTTGCATTGCTTTAGTGGCTAATGATGTTTTTTTTTAAGATACACTGAAGAAGCATTTAATTAAAAGATTTATAATTTCTTGATGTTTCATTGCACTTTAAAAGGCATTGTGGCTAATGGTGTTTTGAACATCTTTTCATGTGCTCTTTTGTCATCTCGCTATCCTCCTTTGTAAAATGTCTGCATGTCTTTTGTCCCTGTTTTAATTGGATGGTTTGGTTTTTATCCTGTTAAGTTTTGAGAGTTTTTTATATTCTGAACACTAGTCCTCTGTTAGACGTGTGGTTTGCAAACATTTTCTCCCAGTCTGTGATTTGTATTTTTATCTTCTTCTTCACAGAACAAAAGGTTTTAATTTTGATGAGATCCAATTTATTGATTTTTTTTTTCTGTGTGTGGATTGTGATTTTGGCATCCTTTTGGCATTCCTAACCCTAGATCCTGAAGATTTTCTCCTGTGAGAAGTTTTTTTCCAAAGTTTTATAGTTTTACATTTTACATTTAAGTCCATGATCCGTTTTGAGTTGATTTTTTAAAAATTGAACTATGGTTGATTTTACAATGTTCTGTTAGTTTCAGGTATACAGCAAAGTGATTTAGTTATACATATATAGATATTTATCTATTCTTTTTCAGATCCTTTTCCATTATAGGTTATTACAAAACATTGAATACAGTTCTCTGCATTATACAGTATGCCTTCGTTGTTTATCTGTTTTGTATATAGTAGTGTATCTGTTCATCCTAAACTCCTAATTTATCTCTTCCCCCACCCCTTCCCCCTTTGGTAACCATAGTTTGTTTTCTATGTCTGTGAGTCTGTTTCTGTTTCGTAGATATGTTCATTTGTGTCATATTTTAGATTCCATATGTAAGCGATATCATATGATATTTGTCTTTGACTTACTTCACTTAGTAAGATAATCTCTAGGTCCATGCATGTTGCTGCAAATGGCATCATTTCATTCTTTTTTATGGCTGAGTAATATTCCATTGTCTATATGTACCGTATCTTTATCCATTCGTCTGTTGATGGACATGTCCTGGCTATTGTGAATAGTGCTGCAGTGAACATTGGGGTGCATGTGTCTTTTCAAATTAGAGTTTTGCTGGATATATGCCGAGGAGAGGGATTGCTGGGTCATTGTGTAAGGCTCACGTTCATGGCCGTTATTTTGTCTATCAATGTCCAGTTGCTCCAACGCCCTTTGTTGAAGGGGGCCATCCTTCCTTCATTGAGTTGCTTTTATGCCTTTGTCAAAAATCAACTGGGGGACGTCCCTGGTGGTGCAGGGGTTAAGAACCCACCTGTCAACGCAGGGGACATGGGTTCAATCCCTGGTCCGGGAAGATCCCACATGCCGCGGAGCAACTAAGCCCGTACGCCGCAACTACTGAGCCTGCGCTCTAGAGCCCGTGAGTCAGAACTACTGAGCCTGTGAGCCACAACTACCGAAGCCCATGCACCTAGAGCCCGTGCTCTGCAACAAGAGAAGCCCGGGCACCGCAAAGAAGAGTAGCCCCCGCTTGCTGCAACCAGAGAAAGCACGCGGGCAGCAGCGAAGACCCAAGGCTGCCAAAAATAAATAAATACAAATATAAATAAACTTATAAAGAAAACCCAGCTGGGTGTATTTGTGTGGGTCTGTTTCTGGGCTGTCCGTTGAGTTCTGTTGGTCTGTGTCCCTATCTGTCCTCCATAACCACACAGCCTTGGTTACTCTGGCCGTGTACGTCTTGACATTGGGTAAACTGATTGCCCTCACTTTATTCTTTTCCAAATTCGTTTTAGTTATTCTGGTTCCTTTGCTTTTCCATGTAAATTTCAGAATAATATTGTCTATATACACACAAAAAACTCTTGCTGGGATTGTGTCCCACCCAACTCTTCCCAATTTGGGAAGCGTTGACGTCTTGACTGTGTTCCACGATCAGGGTATGTCTCTCCGCTTCTTTAGATGTTCTTTGATTTCTTTCACCGACTCGTGTAGACTTCAGTGTACAAGTCTTGTACGTGTTTTGTTAGATTCACACCTAAGTATTTTATTTTTTGAGCAATGGTAAACGGTATTGGATTATAAATTTTCGTGGCCACATGTTCATTGCTAGTATGTGGGGATGCAGTTGACTTTTATATGTCAATCATGTATCTTGTGACCTTGTTCACAACTCATGTATTATTTCTAGGAGGTGTTGTTTTGGCGATTCCTTGGGATTTTCTACAATCACGTCATCTACAGATGGGGACAGTTTTATTTCTGTCTTCCCAATCTGTATGGTTTTTATTTCCTTTTCTTGCCTTTTGTGCTAGCTAGAACGTCTACCCCTATGGTGAATGAGAATGATGAGAGCAGACATCCTTGCCGTGTTCCTCATCACAAAAGGAAAGCATTTAGTCTTTCCCTGTTTGGAATAATGTTAGCTGATGAGATGAAGTTTTGCAAATGCTCTTGATCAAGATGAAGAATTTCCCCTCTTCCTATTTTTGGGAGAGATGTTGTCACAGATGGATGTTGAATTTTGTCAAATACTTTCTCTGCGTTGATTGCTATGACCGTGTGATTTTCCTTCTTTAGCCTGTTGGTATAGTGTATTACATACATTTATTTTTATTTTTTTATTTATTTTTAAAATAGTTATGTATGTACGTATGTGGCTGCATCGTGACTTATTTGCAGAACACGGGATCTTCGTTGTGGCATGTGGGGTCTTCTGTTGCGGCACGCGGGCTCTAGAGTGCACAGGCCCAGTAGTTGCAGCACGCGGGCTTAGTTGCCCCGCAGCACGTGGGATCTTAGTTCCCCGACCAGGGATTGAACCTGCGTCCCCTGCATTGGAAGGCAGATTCTTAACCACTGGACCACCAGGGAAGTCCCTATAAATTGATTTTTTAAAAAAATATTGAACCAGCCTAGCATTCCAGAAATACGCTCTACTTGTCATGATATATAATTCTTTTCGTATAATGCTCAATTCTATTTGATAATATTTTATTAAGGATTTTTTGCGTCTATATTTAGGAGAGATATTCACCTGTGGTTTTCTTTTTTGTACTCTCTTTGTATGGTTTTAGTGTCAGGGTCATATTTGTTCTGCAAAATGGATTGGATTCTATTTTGTGGAAGATACTGTGTAGAATTGATGTTTGTTCTCTGAACATTTCATGGAATTCTTCTGTTTTAGCCGGCTTGTTTTGACATCACTCTCACAAGGGAAGTGTTCCTGCCAGGTGGAGGTAGATGTCCAGCTTCCTCAGTTGACCTCTACTGATACCCAAGTGGGGGGGCTCCTGTTATTGCTGGTGGGGGAGGGGACCTGCTCCCCACGTGGTCTCCACTGATACCGTGGTGGGGGGTGGCCTCATTCTTGCTGGTAGTGGGGAAAGTCCTGACTCTCCGTGTTAGCCCTCTTCTGACCCCAGTCCAGCGGAGTGAGGTGGGGGCGTGAGGGAGGGATGCCAAATGCTTGTGGAAATCCAGGCTCCCCGAATGGAACCAGAGGAGGATTTGTCACAGCTCGGTAGGGAAGAAAGTCCCAGCTTCCACCTCGGTTTACTTGATCCTCCCCAGTGGAGGTTTGGGTGCCTCACGGCAGCCGCACAAGGGGAAGCCCAGGCTCCCCCCTCGGCCTCTGCTGCTATGAGTCAGGGTGGAGGCCACAGTTTTCCTGTGATATCTGGGTCCAGTAGAGCAGTTATTGTCTAAACGTAGTCCTTTTCGTCTGCCATTTTCCTGGCGTTTTGTCTGGAGAGAATAGTCATTCGTTGTGGCTTTTTTTTTTTCTGCTTCTATTGGTGTTTCTGGGTTTCTGACTTCTTATCTCCCAGTCTGGGATATGAGGTTCTCCAGCCCGGAGAACCGACCACCGTGCTGTTCCCTGGGTCCCTGGTCCCGGCTCATGCTGCCTTCTCTCTACCTCTCAGAATCTTACGTTTGTTTCCTGTACGACATACTGAGTTTTTCGTGGCTCTTCTTGGGAGGAGTAGGGAAAAGTGCGTCTACTCCGTCTTTCCGGAAGCAGAAGCGCAGCCCCTGGTTTTCAGCTCAGAGATATCAGGATGCACTTGAAGTTTTAACCTCTGCCCCTTGGGGCCTCCATCTCAGCGGTCCCCAGCCTTTTTGGCACCAGGGACTGGTTTCGTATCGGACAGTTTTTCCACGGGTGGGTGGGTGGGGGTGAGGGTTCAGGCAGTAATGTGAGCGATGGGGAGTGGCTGTAAATACAGGTGAAGCGTCACTCGCTTGCCTGCCGCTCACTTCCTGTTGTGCAGCCCGGTTCCCTACAGGCCGCGGGCTGATGGGGACCCGTGCGCTATCTGACCATGACCTGGTTGTCTCTTGCAGCTCTGGAAATCTCTCCTGTCTCCATGCCTTGACCCACTGGAGTGCAGACGGTTCCTGTTCCAAGAGACCTTTCTGCGGGGCCCAGTCTGACAGCACCTCTGGTGAGTTAGGACATCTTCTTCTTGTCCTTGTCATCTGCGAGCCTATCTCCATTGCCATGGTGTGGTTCGCCTCCTCCCTTTGGCACTGCGGCCAGAGGATGGTCAGTTCCTCGCAGTCAGGGCCCAGGTGCTTGTGTCAGGGTGGGGAGAGGGTGGGTGGAGTTGCCCTTGGCGCTGGGGGAACAAGCCTGCCCCTTGGTGCCTGGCTGATGTGACCTTGGGGGAATTATTGGGACCGTGGCTGAGGCTCCGGGTCTGGCTCCTTGTCTGTGCTGAGATGTCCAGGCTGGACTCAGCCGATGTGGCTAAAGTGGATGATGGGGGAAGTGTTACAGGTGCCCCACCTCCACTTTTGCTTGGATCAGGGGACCCCTGTCTGTGTCCAGCACAGGGACCACAGAGGGGAGCCCACAGTCTGTGGTTCCGCAGAGCCGAGCTATGCCCTGTGCTCTGGTGCCCAGAGCTTGTTATGCGTGCTCCGCTGGCATCGTTTCATCTGTAACATGTGCTTAAACTTGGCATTTGCTGAATGTTGCCTAAAGGCTGGGCTTGTACCGTGACTCACCTCATGAAGAAAGGGAAATGATCGCCATTCTCAGGTGAGGGGACAGGCTCCCGACAGTCAGACACGCTGCTCGTGGACTACTTGGTCCTGAGAGGCTCCATCCAGCCCTGGCTGTGCACAGCCTGGGCTCTTTCTGGTGCGACACCCGGCTGCCCAGCCTGGCTCCGCGTACTGGGGACCAGAAAGGCAGGTCTGTGAGGTCCACTCCCCGTTGGACACCGTTTCTCAGCCATTATGAAAAAATATCATTGCCTATCCATGGAGACATTTTGGACCGTTTTTCCAAATCGTCCACCCCAGTGAAATTTTAATACTATGGAAAGGTTGTATATCTGTTCACGTTCTGCTTATATATCTGTGCCTCCTACTTAAAAACACTAAGATCCGTCTCACCTTCCAAGAGTCCATTGAGAGTGCATGTCCCGGACTTACAAATACAGCAGGCAGGAGCGGAATGTCGGAGCCACTGCCCCTGCCCTGGTCCTGGTCTCCACTGCTTTTGGGGGTCGCCTCCTAACTGGTTTCCTACCCCCAGCTTCCCAGCTCTGCAGTCCTGCCTGAAATCCAGTTCAGACGCTCTCACTGTCCTTGTTCAAGCCTTTCCGTGTGGTCATGATTCCCTCCATGTGCTCTGAGCTTCTCTGGCCTCTGCTCTGGCCCTCCCCCGGGCACACACGGGCACTCACCCGGCGAGCGGTGGTGAGGGGGCCCCATGGAGGACCAGCCCCCGCTGTCTCTGCTGAGTGGGCAGAGCCTACAGTCCCCTTGTCCTCTGTTCCTCCCCGATGCTGGATGCTGGCCCCTCGTCGGGAACCCCTGGCTCTGAACCCCACGGTACCTGCTCACTCACTGTGGCTCAGTGGAGAGGTGACAGATGCACGTGAGATGCGTGACTCTAGTGGAGGATGCGGCAGCCCTTTCTTCTAGAGGCAGAGCAGCCTCAGAGAAGGAGGGTGTCCAGGATTGAGGGAAGGTCCCGCACTAGGCTGAACCGTACCTACAGCGTCGTCCGTAAGGCCTGCCTTTGACGTCCTTGGGATCGGGACCTGGGGCTTACTTACCATTCATTATGGTGGCAGCTGGTGGCAGAGCGCTAAGCGCCCGTGCAGCGTGTTTCTGCATTTGTGGGTCATCCGCCTCAGGCCGGATGGGGGGCTTGTTGGCTCACGACGAGGTCGACCCTCTCTGAGCCTGGGTTTGCACCAAGGCCCTCTGACCTCCTCCAGGTTTCTTCCTGAGAAAGGACACTTGACCATTGGATCTGAGCGTTTGCTTGTCACCATTCTGGCGTCTGAGGTGGGGTGCTGCCCGGGCTGGGCCTCCAGCCTCTTCTTAGAGAACTGTTATACTTACATTGGCCCCAAGCGGTGGGAGCATTTGATTTCAGGATCTGTCCCTGTGACCGTGGTCATTGATGTACAAGGGGAAAGAGAAGAGGTTTTCAAGCTGGACCGGACGGCCCTTTCGCGCCAGGAGTGGACGTGTTGTAATCTTGGTTTGCCGGCCAGGGCGCTTTTCGCCCACACAGCGGGCTGTCTCCAGGCCAGGGGACCAGGTGTTCATTGGGAGGTTAGGCCTCTCGGCTGGAGGAAGGATGGTGGCCCTTGTGCTGTGGACGGGGAGGGTTTCCATCTCTCGGGAGTGGATCTTCTTGAGCCCAGGAGGTGCTGTGTCCTGGGTGTGGGCGTAGCTGAGGCAGAATTCTCCATCAACCTCAGGTTCATCTGGGCTCTTCATCTCCCTCTCAGCTGCTTCTCCCGCATCCTCAGGTGTCCCACAAAGCGGCCCTGCCCCTCAGCGGCCTCCGGGTGTCCTGGGGCCTCCATTCATCACGGATGCCCCCTGTGTGGGCGCCTCACAGCCCCTCTGCCCTGGCTGCATCACCTTACAGGTGAAACATTCATCACTTAATAAACCCGTGTGGATTCTGGGTTTCAGACCTTTCGGAGTGACCCCCTCCTGCTGCCACTCAGAAAAAATGGAACGTTACCCTTGCGTGGTAATTTAGTGAGTAGCCAGGTGTCACGTGATGAGTGGCAGAAGGGTTCCGCTTCAGAGTCACAGAATTAAGGTACAGCGTTGTGCATTCTGACCCGTGATTCAATGAATCACAGATGGAATGAATTCAGATTCGGTTTTTGGGAAGTGGTCTTTATACTGCCTCAAATTATTTTTTCCACTTGTGGGTATAATCTCACGCCCCCCCTAGGGTGCCGGAGGATTTCTGAGGTTCCAGGTGACTTTCCTGGCGGTGACGTGACACATCCAACAGGTTTGGGTGAAGACTCTGTCTTCGGTGATGAGATTCAAGCAATTCTCTCCAAAACTGGGTGCCTAGCGTGTGGTCCTAAATCAGGGCTGGCAGACTGTCGCTCACGGACCAAATCCTACCATCATCTGTTTTTGTAAATCCAGTTTTTTTTAAATTGTGATAAAATACACGTTGCATAAATTTTTACCCTCTTAACCGTTTCTGAGTGGACAGCTCGGGGGCGTCAAGTACATTCACATTATCGTGCGACCATCACATCTTCCACCTCCGGAACCTCCCACCTTCCCAAGCTGACGCCCTGGCCCCATTCCACACTTGCTCCCCCTCCCGTCCCCCACCCCTGGCCCCAGCATCCTACTTTCTGTCTCTATGGATTTGATGACTCTGGGGACCTCCCATGAGTGGAATCCTACAGGATTTGTCCTCTTGGGTCTGACTTTTTTCTCTGAACGTACTACCCTGAAGGTTCATCCACGTTGTAGCCTCTGTCAGAACTTTCTTCTTTTTTAAGGTCAAATAATCTTCCAGTGTATGGAGATCAAACTGTGTATCCATCGACTGTCAACAGACATTTAGGTTGTTTCTTTCCACCTTCGACCGTTGTGATTAATGCTGCTCCGGAAATGGGTGTAAAAATACCAGTTCTTGGGCTTCCCTGGTGGCGCAGTGGTTGAGAGTCCGCCTGCCGATGCAGGGGACACGGGTTCGTGCCCCGGTCCGGGAGGATCCCACGTGCCGCGGAGCGGCTGGGCCCGTGAGCCATGGCCGCTGAGCCTGCGCGTCCGGAGCCTGTCCTCCGCAACGGGAGAGGCCACAGCAGCAGTGAGAGGCCCGCGTACCACAAAAAACAAAACAAAACAAAACACACCAGTTCTTTGGGGGATATACCCAGAAGTGGAATTGCTGTGTCACATGGTAATTGTACATGTAACGTTTTGAGGAGTCGCCATACTGTTTTCCACAGTGGCTGCATCATTTTGCACTCCCACCAGCAATGCCAAGGGTTCCAGTTTCTCCACATCCTCACCAATGCGTTTTTCCTGTCTTTTTGATGGTAGTCATGCTAGTGGCTGTGAAGTAGTATCTCGCTGCAGTTTTGGTTTTCATTTCCCCAGTGATCAGTTGCGCTGAGCATCTTTTCATGTCCTTCTTGGCCATGTGTGTGTCTTCTTTGGAGAAATGTCTATTCAGGTCCTCTGCCCATTTTTGAATTGGGTTGCTTGATTTTTGTTATTCAATTGTAGAAGCTCTTTATATATTCCGGATTTTTATCCCTTGCCACATATGTGATTTGCAAATCTTTCCTCCCACTCTGTGCGTGGGTTGCCTTTTGTAAGTAAAGTTTTATTGTCATGCAGCCATGCTCGTTCCTTCTTGTATTATCTCTGGCTGCTTTCATGCTACAGAGGCCGAACTGAGTGGCTGTGACAGAGGCCGTGTGATCTCAGAGCTGAGAATATCTACAGGCTGGCCCTTTACACGGAGTTTGCTGACCTCTGTTCTAGATGATCTCGGCGCATCCAGTGCTGACAGCAGATCAGATGCTGAGAGATGCTCTCCGTCCACAACCCCGGGGCCGTGAGCACTCAGCCTGCAGGCCCCTGGCGTCCTCCTGGCCTGAAGGCCTCTGTGTCTTGGTTAAGTTGTGTGGCTTCTTCTTGTGGCATCTGCGTAGGAGGTGGGCTCCGGACAGGGGGCTCCTTCCTCCTGGGAGCAGGCGATGTGGCGTTTAGGGACTGCCCCTAACCAGTGACCCCCCCCCCCCCCCCCAGAGGAAGGCTCATGACGGACCAAGTCAGGACCCTATGGGCTGCCGCTTATGCTGTTCATCCTACTTCCCCTTCGATAGGGAATTCCAGAGATGTAGGCGATGGCCTTCCTTGGGCTTGGATCTGGGCCTTGGGGGCTGTTAGGTCCAGGCAGCCAGAGGGAGGCCCGGGAGGCAGCCAGAGGGAGGCCCGGGCCGGTGTCGCCCCGGGCATTACAGGAGGGATTAGCTGTGTATGTAAGAGGTCGTGGGCCCCGGGCATGTCCAGCAGCTTCACCACGAAGGGGGGGCGATGCTGTACAAACCGCATGGACGCTGCTTCCAGAGGGGTCCCCCGCAGCCCCCCACATCTCAGATTGCAGCGAGCCGGGGAGTGATGGTGGGCGAGGGGTGTGGACATTGAATGGGGGCCACTGTCTCCAGACGTCTGGCTCTGAAGGGCGGGGCGTCTGCTCTCACCGTCTGCGTGTCGTCTGCAGGACAGAAGCATAGTAGCTTTGCTCTCCACCCAGAGCCCCATTTACTGACTGCATTCCTGGGTCTGGTATGCAGTCAGTAAATGGGGAGCAGGTGACTGTCCCCTCCCCGGGGCGGTCCCTGTGTAGGCCCAGGCGAGGGTGATGGTACCTCTCTGAGCTTGTGTGAAGGAGGTGGCCCTCAATCACTGTTATCTCCCCAGAGGGACCCAGGAATCTCCAGGAGGAGCGAAGGGTCGCTGTGTGGGGCCGTTGGAAATGGCCCTAAAGGTATCAAGTCCTCATCCCAGGACCACACGTGTCACCGTGTACAGTACAGCTTGCAGATGTGATCAAGTTAAGGGTCCTGAGATGGGGCGTTACCCTGGATGATCTAGTTGGGCCCCTAACACCATCAAGGAGCCTTTACAAGAGAGAGACGGAGGGAGATGTGAACACAGAGGAGACCCCGTGATGACAAAGGCAGGGACTGGGGTGATGCAGGCACGAGCCCCAGGACACCTGGAGCCCTGGAAGCCAGAAGAGGCAGGAAGGACCCTCCCCTGGAGCCTCCGGAGGGCACTAGCCCTGCGACGCCCAGATTTCAGTCCAGTGAACCTGATTCCAGACTTTCGGCCTCCAGGATGGGGAGAGAACACATTTGTGCTGCTCTGAGCTGCGCGGCGTGCGACACTTTGTTATGGCAGCCCCGGGACGCTCATACAGCACGTGGATCTGGATTTGGTTGGGGAACAGGGTCACTTTTCGGTGAGAAGGAGGAGAAGTGTGGGCCTCGCGTGTGGCCGGGGCTCAGGTTTCCGCCGGGGTTACCTTGATGGCAGGCCGGTCACCGCGGGAAGACGTGATGGCCTTTCCCCAGGTCACCGCGGCCCGGCTGAAACCTTGGGGAGGGGCCTTGGAGCTGGCGTAGGCAGGGCTGCCCTCACCCTGTCACTCTCTGCAGGACGTGCCCCCAGATAAGCCGCCAGGAGAGGTGTAGCCTGCTCTGAACGCAGCTCTTGCGGGCCGCGAGCATCTCCCCTCTCAGCTGGGCTGGGGACGTGCTGGCCGGCGTCCCCACGCCGGCTGCACATTGCTGGGCCCCCATGGAAGTGCCCCGAGTATTTCACACATTCAGAGTTTCCCTGCATGAATGTACACCTCGAGTGCTTCAGCCTTCTTCCTAGGCCTGGAAGTGAAGGTGGGCACCTGGAGGCCAGCCCACACGCCTCCTGCCTATGGTCTTTCTGGGCGGGTAAATTCCGCTCCGGCTGCCCCAGTATCTTCACCTCTCATCAGGGCAGAGGGAGCGAGGCCCGAGGGGTCGGGCGACTGCCAGGCCACCCCCGCCCCCGACGGCAGCACATGGTTCCACACTGTCCTTGGGTGCGTTCCCCGTGCCCGACGGTCCTGTCCCAGCCTCTAGGTTCCCGCCTCTGCTCTGTGCACCACCCTTCCTGGCGCCCGTCCCCTCGGCTGTCGGGAGACCCCACCTCTCGGGAGGCTTCCCTGTCTCCACCTTTGCATGCTCTTTGTGACCCACTGCAGGACCCTGTGCAGGGCACGATGCAGCTGCACCCTCGGCCATCTCGGTGCCATTGCAGGGATAAGCTCAGTGGCCCTGGGTTACCCACTCCTCTCCCTCCGCCCTCTCCCACCACTTTAGACCTGGTTACCCAATGAGGCAGGTGTGGGGGGGGAAGCATCTCCCAGCGTCAGGGTGGGTGAGCAGTGGGACCACAAAAGCTGGTACAGGAACGTCCTCGGGCTTCCAGAGCCCCGGGCGGGGTGTGTGATGTTGAGGAGGGTGCGCGGGTCCAGGCGGACCGCAGTGTTCACAGGAGCTGCTGGGTTGCTCTGAGGAATGAGGTGGAGGCCGTGAGTCTAGGGAAAGGGGTGGTGGTCATTGGGCCCATCACGTAGATCCTTCCGAATAGCTTAGCCAAGGACCACGTCATCATCTCGGAGTAAGAGCCCCTTCATGCGGCATGTGTCAGGCCCTGCAAACAGCACCTGGGCTGCTCACCGACGCTCCCCCTCAAGGGTGAGGACGATCGAGGAATAGCAAGAACTGGGTTTGTTTCCCCAAATGGGTTGTCTCAGTCCTAGCAAAAGGGCCATGTCATTTTGCTTTGACTTTAGAGCCTGGCCTGAGGAACAAGAATTCTCGGGTATCTTGTTGAAATTGCAGATTCTAAGACCTCCTCCAAAGGAAATCCAATTCAGTAGGAATCGGCCTTGTTTGCCTGCTAACCAAATGATTCTGCTGCAGGCCCCATGGGTAAAACTCTGATTTAATCATTAGGCTAAAATCATTAGGCTACGACCAACCCGTGGGCTGAGAGCACATTTTTGCAGCCACGTGTGGTATTTATCTCTGAGCTTCCTGGCAGCCAGGGAGAAAAGGGAAAGATGGAATAACAGAGTTGTCTTGTCTGATATTAAATTAGCTCCTCTGGAGAGCAGATTTTTCTTAGCACTCTAGCCTAGGAGGAATGTTTTCACATAGTGTTTTCAGTTGTGGTTTTGCCCAAAAAAAGAAAAACCCAAATAGTTTTCAAAAACCGTTTGACCTCAGTGAAAGCTGAGGACATAACAACAACATTTTCGAGGTGGACGGTAAGCTGGGGGGTTCAGGTGTGTTGCTGTCTCGTAGAGTCAGACGTAGGACTTAAGGAACCATGGTCAGAGGTAACTTTGGCCAAGGGCAAGGCTTTTTGCAGAAGAGAATTCAAAGAGAAGAAAGAAAGAGAATTGAATGACTGTGTGGTTGCATTTTATGTGAAATGCCCCAAGCAGGCAAATCTATAGAAACAGGAAGTCATGAGCGGTTGCCAGGGGTGGTGGGGGTGAGGGGTTGGGAGGGGATGGCTGAGAATTGCGGGTTTCTTTCTGAGATAATGAAAGTGTTTTAATATGGATAGAGGTGATGGTCTGCCCAAGTTAATGATTATAGGAGAACCCACTGTATCATGCCCTCCAACGGAAGAGTTGTGTGGCGTGTGAATTACATCTTCACCAAAGTGTTTAAAAACAAAAAATTGATGACGTTAGTGTGTCGCACTGAGCCCAAGGTTGGGTGCCAGGGGGTCGGAAGGAGACGACTTGGCCTGATGAAGCCTCGGGGAGCTTCCTTGGGGTAGGGAAGCTTCTCGGGTTGCAGCATTCCCCGTGATCCCCCCTAAACCATGGCCCTGAGCAGTGGACCGGCCATCAGGTCAGCGGGGCTCCTGCCCTGGCCCAAGGGTCTGAGTTGGACGTGGTCACGTGTCCGAGGATCCCAGGAAACGGGAGGAACGGGCACTGAATTCCATGTTCTCACGTGCTGGTGTCTCTGTTCCCCGAGACAGTTTTATCTGCAGCCCCGAGGCTGCTGAACCAGCTCTTTGCAGCAGGACTTGCCCGCATCCGGGTGTGGAATGTGGCTTCCCTGGGTGGAGCAGGCTGGGTGTGTCCTGGGTTCTCTCGGCGGAAGCCTGGGTCTCTCCCGTCCACTGAGCCCGGGCCAAGTGGGTGGAGGTAGCCGGATGGAATGAGTTAGGATCTGGTCTCAATGTAGGGCCGAATATACCGGGGCTCGTAGAGACGGCTTCCTGGTAAGATAAGAGCTGGATGAGAGTGACTGTAGGTAAAGGGATCGTAATGTGAAAATAAATATGTATGTATGTGTTTCAAGTGAAACAAATCGTGTCGCCAAACCAGGAATTTTCTAGGGTGGTGACACTGGGTGTTAACCGCGCTTTCACCGGGGGATGGTTTTATGAGACTGATCCCAAAGGGGCCGTGTTGAGGGAACCCGATTAGGAACCTGGTGTCCAGAGCTCATGGCTGTTTCATCGTCCAGCGGTACACCTGGCAGAGAGGGTCTCATGCAGCCACTATCCAGGAGGGGGCTGATGCTGGCCAGTCGTCCGGTTCTGCTGGAAGGGACAGCGGCCGCATGGCTTTACGACTGCAGGGAGTCACCAACTTGCTGACGTCGCCTTTCCTTGTCATTCACCGAAACAAACACGTCAACTTTCTGGTGTACGAGGTGTTCCTGTCGCAGACTGTTGGAAATAAAACTCAAGGTGTTTGGTTGGATGCAAATTGTCCCTTTTTCTTTTTTACCGTTGGCATTTTTATTATATTACGAATTATCACCTGTCTGCCTACGTAGCAAGCCGATGTCTGCAATTTTGCTGTGGTTCCACAGCCATGGATGGGAAAAATAGTGCAATTTACCTGTCTGTCAAGAGCGCAGTCAGGGATGAAGGGAAGGGGTGCTGGTTCCCACGTTCTCTAAATATTTACGCTTCTGTTCATCTTTTATATTTATTCCTTCCACCTGGATGGCAGGTACCCAGTCGCCTTCCAGTGCTAATTCTCCCTGGATGTTTTTAGAGGGAGCGGTTCCGCTAATCAGAGCTGTTTCACAGTCACGAAATGGATTCAAAGTAATATTTAATCCGACGCATGGAGGAAGTGCCGGCCGCCAGGACGCTGGAATGTAGGGCAGGCCCATCGGTGTTTGTCGTGAGCACGGCTGTCTGCTGTGTCGCCTTCCGAAGTTGTCATCAGTTGGCAGGGGGCGCGGGGAGATCTGTGAACCAGCTTGTTAAGGAAAACACGGAAAATTTTGCATTTATGCCCCTCACCCCGCCCCCGTACTGTGGTAGCACAAACGCCTGACAGCGCAGGGGGCCCTCGAGCTGGTTTGCAGAGTTCATTTATTATTTTTCCCTCGTGTGTTCACGGAGCGATTGCTTCAGAAAACACTGAGGTCCACACAGACTTGGGGCACACGGCATCAGAAATCGGATACGGGATCCCAAGGATGGGGTACGAGGCTGGTCCACGGGCCCCTTGTGCTGATTGGGGCCCTTCTTCTGCAGCCGCAGCCCAAGGGCAGCTCTCCCTGGGCCTGTCTTGTCTGCAGCAGCCACGGAAAATGACTGTGGACATGGCCCCGTGGACACCCCTGCCCTCCAAGTGACCCCGCAGACTCTGCCACTCCCCGCCGCCAACACGCTAACGCACAACATACACCTCGGGGGTGGCATGGCTGGTGGAGGGTGGGAAGCCTTGGCAGCCCTGCCCCTTTCTGAAACATTCCACCTTGTGGGATTCAGAGGTAATCCAGAGGCTCCTCGTCCCCCTTTGGGCAACTTGGGCCTCCTTAAACTTAATCCCAACAGACAGGTGTGAGAGGGCCCAGGTCTGATGCCCATGTCAGGCCAACATCACTCGCTCTGTCCTGAGAGGGACTGCGTCACATGCCCCGAACGTCCCGGCGTCCATTCCTCTGCCTGGCGTCCCTGTCTGCATCCCTGGACAGGCCATGGGGAGATGGTGTTTCTTTTCTTAAAAATTTTATTGGAGTTGATTTATATGTTGTGTTCATTTCTGCTGTACAGCAAAGTGATTCAGTTATGCACATATATAGATATATGTATATATTCTTTTTCATATTCTTTTCCATTGTGGTTTATCACAGGATATTGAATATAGTTCCCTGTGTTATACAGTAGGACCTCGTTTATCCATCCTTTATATAATAGTTTGCATCTGCTAATCCCAACCTCTCAGTCCATCCTTCCCCCACCCCCTCCCCCTTGGGAACCACAAGTCTGTTTTCTATGTCTGTGAGTCTGTTTCTCTTCTGTAGACAAGTTCATCTGTGTCATATTTTAGATTCCACATATAAGTGATATCATATGATATTTGTCTTTCTCTGTCTGACTTACTTCACTTAGTATGATCATCTCTAGGTCCATCCATGTTGCCGCAAATGGCATTATTTCGTTCTTTTTTATGACTGATATTCCATTGCATATCTGTGCCACATCTTCTTTATCCATTCATCCATTGAGGGGCATTTAGGTTGCTTCCACGTCCTGGCTATTGCAAATAGTGCTGCTGTGAACACTGGGGTACATGCCTCTTTTTGAATTATGGTTTTCTCTGGGTATATGCCCAGTAGTGGGATTGCTGGATCATATGGTAGTTCTATTCTTAGTTTTTTGAGGAACCTCCATACTGTTCTCCACAGTGGCTGCACTCATTTACAACCCCACCGACAGTGGAGGAGGGCTCCCTTTTCGGGGAGGTGGTGTTTCTGTGGCATCTGCATCCTGCATCCCTTCCGCAAGACTGGCTCTGGGCGGCCCCATGGCAGCCGCCGTAGGCGGTGTCCAGGTAGAGAGAACTAGTTTGGGTGGCAGGAAGCACGCCCCTGGCCTCTCTTCTGTGTCTCTGATCAGGCCTAGGCTGAGGTGGTCCAGGTGAGACCTGGGTGGGGCCTGCCTTCAGGAATCCTGCTTCCCCTAAAAGTGCAGGGGTGGCTGGTGGGGCCCAGATGCCCAGCGCCTGTATGGGACGCACACCTGTCTCAGGAGTCCCGGGCGGTACCTCGTCCTGCGTCTTCACGTGGGGAGTCTGTCACCCGAGAACTTGTCCATGGGGAACGCGGGTCCCTGCCCAGCACAGGCTCACCTTACCCGGGGGCTGGCAGCTGTCCTGGGCAGCGCAGACGGGAAGCGCGTCGGATCCGGTTACCTGCCTGGGGGGTTGTCCCTGCAGCCAGTTCCGGCCGGGAGACGTGCTTACGAGCCAGGGCGCTTGCCCTGGTCCTCTGGTAACCCTGGGAGCAAACGATCTCCACATTTCCTCTGTGTGGTGTGTGATTCTTGTTTGGGTTTACATTTTTTCTAGTTTTTCAACTGTACTTTAATAAAACTTACGTGCTGGTAAATTAATCCAGCTGTCAGTCTCCCCACCCCTCCCATGTAACTCTTCTCCCTAGAACTACAGCCACGTATAGGACCGGGTGTTCAGGGCTGCCCAGACCATCACACGTTCAGTGATTCTCTAGAAGGACTCACAGGACTCAGACAAGCTATCAGGATTTTTTTTTGCGGTACGCGGGCCTGTCACTGTTGTGGCCTCTCCCGTTGCGGAGCACAGGCTCCGGACGCGCAGGCTCAGCGGCCATGGCTCACGGGCTCAGCCGCTCCGCGGCATGTGGGATCTTCCCGGACCGGGGCACGAACCCGTGTCCCCTGCATCGGCAGGTGGACTCTCAACCACTGCGCCACCAGGGAAGCCCAAGCTATCAGTATTATAGTTACACTTTGTTGGAAAGGATACAGATGACATTCAGCTGTTGTAAAGGCTCGTGGGCCAGGGCCCAGGAGAGACCAGGCACCAGCTCCCAGCTGGCCTGTCCCACGAGAGACTTACAAACAGCACTTGATTCTTCCAGAAACCTTGTGTGACGACACACGTGAGCTACTACTGCCAGTTAGGGACACGCCTTGCAGCCCGGAGTCCAGGGGCTCACATAGGCGTGGCTGCCCACCTACAGGCTGACCTTAGTCTCCAGCCCCCCCAGAGGTCAAGGCCAAGGCCCCCCTACCATAAATCACGTTCTCAGTGTAAATGACCTGATGTGGCTCAGGGCAGCCTATAAACAAAATCACTCTTCTTAGGAGGACATTCCAAGGGCTCAGAGGTGCCCTCCCAGGAGCCCAGCAAAGGTTTGGACAACCCAGGCCCTCTGTGTTCACCCTTCACTGCCAGCAGCGGTTCGGAGAGAGGGTCCAGGGTCACATCTTGGTTCTCCCGTGTCTTAGCTCTCTGGTTTAGGAAGTTTTTCTCGCTCTTTATGTCTCTGTTTCCTTATTGGTAGAATAGGGGTGATCCTGGGTAAGTACAGGGGTAAGGAGCTTGATGACAGAACGACAACCGACGAAAGAGAGTGACTGTTCTAGCCACACCGGTGACACTGATGAAAACATGGCCACCCACTGCAGAGAACAGGCCGCGGGTCCTCAAAGAGTTAAACAGAGAGCTGTCATATGACCCAGCAGTTCCACTCCTGGGCACGTACCCAAGAGACATGAACGCGTGTTCACATATGTCTACATATGTCCCCGAGGGTGAACCTAAAACTGCTAAAAAAAAAACAGTCTTAAAAAATGGACAAACAAACAAGAAAACAAAACTGCCTGCCTGTGTTTCACCTCATGGAATCTGGAAGAGACGTGGACACATGTGACCGCTCACGGCAGCGTTATTTACAATAGCTCCAACGTGTAAAGAGCCCAGATGGCCATCAACAGATGAATGGATAAACACATGTAACCCATCCATATGAGGGAATATTATTCACCCGTGAAAAGGAACAAAGCCCGGACACAACGCCACAACATGGACGAACCTCTAAAACGTTATGCCGAGTCAAAGAAGCCAGACATAAAAGGCCACACATTGTGTGATTCCATTCATATGAGTGCAGTGAATGGGCAAATCCCCAGAAACGGAAATTGGATTCGTGGTGGCCAGGGGCAGGACTGGCTGGGGGCGTCGGTGCTATTTGGAGGAGGAAGGAAGGGGGAGTGACCCCTAATTGGCATGGGGTTTCCATTTGGGATGACAAAAATGGCCTGGAATTAGATACTGGTGATGTTTGTACAGCATAGCTAAAAACCACTGAGTTGTACCCTTTAAATGGTGAATTTTATTTCCATATTACAAATGGCTAAAAAACAAAAACAAAAAACCCTGAATACCACAACACACCTCGCAGAAGGGCCAGAATGCGGAACATTAACATCAGATACTGGAGAGGACGTGGAACAACAGAAACTCTCGCTGCTGCTGGTGGGGATGCAAAATGCTGCCGCCACTTTGGAAGCCAGTTTAGTGGTTTCTTACAAAACGACACGCACTCTTACCGTGTGACCCAGCAGCTTCATTCCTTGGTATTTACCCAAAGGAGTGGAAAACTTGTGTCCACACGAAAACCTGCACACGGATGTTTCTAGAACTTTATTTATGATGGCCAAAAATTGGAAGCCACGAGATGCCCTTCAGTAGGTGGATGGATACATAAACGGTGGTCCATCCGGGTGATAGAATATTGAATAATATAATAATAGCACTGAAAAGAAACGCGCGATCAGCCATGAAAAGACATGGAGGAACCTTCAGTGCACATGACTGTGTGAAAGAAGCCGGGCTGAAGAGGCTGCACGCTGTATGCTTCCAACTATAGGAAATTCTGGAAAAGGTAAGGCTATGGAGCCAGTGAAAACATCATTTGGTTGCCAGGGGTGTGGGTGTGGGGAGGGATGAACAGGTGAAGCGCAGAGGGTTATTGGGGCAGTGGAAATGCTCTTCATGATTCTGCAGGGGTGGATACATGCCATTATATGCCTGTCAAGACCCACAGAATGTACAACACCGAGGGTGAACGCTAATTTAAACTGTGAGCTCTGGGTGACGGTGACGTGTCAATACAGGTTCATCAGTTGTAGGAAAATGGATCCTCTGGTGGGGATGTTGGCGGTGGGGGATGTGTCGGGGCAGGAGGTACATGGGGGTCTCTGTATCTTCCCTTCAATTTTGCTGTGAACCTAAAGCTGCTAAAAAAAAAATAACAGTCTTAAAAAACGGACAAACAAACAAGAAAACAAAACTGCCTGCCTGTGTTTAGGAAGAACAATCTGTGTTTTCTTTTTAAGCATATTCAGATTATCTTTATTTGATATTGATTATATCTCTGGACTCCTGGTTTTCCCATTTAATCTGTGTGTTTATTACTTTTCACCTCATGGAATCCAGAGATTTTAGTTGATTTACTTTTTTTTTTTAACCATGGAGAAAAATAGCCTCTTCAATAAGTGGTGCTGGGAAAACTGGACCGCTAGGTGTAAAAGTTTGAAATTAGAACACTCCCTAACACCATACACAAAAATAAAATCAAAATGGATTAAAGACCTAAATGTGGGACTTCCCTGGTGGCGCAGTGGTTAAGAATCCTCCTGCCAAATGCAGGGAACACGGGTTCGAGCCCTGGTCGGGGAAGATCCCAGATGCCGTGGAGCAGCTAAGCCCGTGCACCACAACTACTGAGCTTGCGCTCTAGAGCCCGCGAGCCACAACTACTGAAGCCTGCGCACCCAGAGCCCTTGCTCCGCAACAAGAGAAGCCACAGCAATGAGAAACCTGTGCACCGCAACAAAGAGTAGCCCTGCTCACCGCAACTAGAGAAGGCCCGCGTGCAGCAACAAAGACCCAACACAGCCAAATAAATAAATAATTAAAAAAAAAAAAGACCTAAATGTAAGGCCAGACACTAGAAAACTCTTAGATGAAAACATAGGCAGAACACTCTATGACATAAATCACAGCAAGATCCTTTTTGACCCACCTCCTGGAGAAATGGAAATAAAAATAAACAAATGGGGCCTAATGAAATGTAAAAGCTTTTGCACAGCAAAGGAAACCATAAACAAGACGAAAAGACAACCCTCAGAACGGGAGAAAATACTTGCAAACGAAGCAACTGACAAAGGATTAATCTCCAAAATTTACAAGCAGCTCATGCAGCTCAATATCAAAAAAACAAACAACCCAAAAATGGGCAGAAGACCTAAATAGACATTTCTCCAAAGAAGATATTCAGACTGTCAACAAACACATGAAAGGATGCTCAACATCATTAATCATTAGAGAAATGCAAATCAAAACTACAATGAGATATCATCTCACACCGGTTAGAATGGCCATCATCAAAAAATCTACAAACAATAAATGCTGGAGAGGGTGTGGAGAAAAGGGAACCCTCTTGCACTGTTGATGGGAATGTAAATTGATACAGCCACTATGGAGAACAGTATGGAGGTTCCTTAAAAAACTACAAATAGAACTACCATACGACCCAGCAATCCCACTACTGGGCATATACCCTGAGAAAACCGTAATTCAAAGAGTCATGTACCACAGTGTTCACTGCAGCACTATTTACAATAGCCAGGACATGGTAGTAACCCAAGTGTCCATCGACAGATGAATGGATGAATAATCTCTTTTGAAGTCAAACGCCGTTCTCTCTGCCGGGGGCTTCCTGCCTGGCCTTTTGCTGTTTTCTCACATCCTTGGTGCCTGTGACGCTGTCCCCAGTAACACCGACTCATGCAGCCCTTCCCCCGAGGTCAGCTCATCCTGGAGGGGGTCGTGGGCTGTCTCTTCCAGCCTCAGGGGATTGGAATTCCGCCCAGCCAGGCGTGAGGTCCTCCCATGGTTGCAGGTGACCCGACCTGCTTTAGAGTCATCCTTGCAGGGTTGGCACTAGGGACCGTCGCTGGTGGTCACACTGTCCTCCTCTCCCTCCCGAGGCAGCTTGTTTTCATCAACTCTTCGACATTTACTTGAGTCTGACTTCCGTGGTGGCCTTTGTGTTTTAACCAGAAACAGAACTTGTGTCGTAGTTGTAGTTTACAAAGTGAGTGCGCAGAGATTGTCTGATGTAACCGTAAATTACTTGGGAAAATGAGAACTACAGCTTCATGTGACAGGTGAAGGAGCAAAGGTTCAGAGAGGTCCAGGGACTTTCCCTAAGTCACACAGCAAGTGGCCATACCAAGGCTGGTCCCCGAGGGTGACACACAAAGGGGCATGGGCTGTGCGCCTGTCGTGGTGGGGTGGGCAGGGTGGAATTCGGGGAAGTGGTGCGTAAGCGCCAGTGCTGGTGGGGTGTCACAGACAGCTCTGAGCCCAGCAGGTTAAGCCTACCGCGGGACGTTCGGGGGTGGAAGCCGCAGCCACCACTGAGGGCTCCAGAGCTACTCATGGCAGTTTCAGATTTCACACAGGGACTTGGTGGACGAGAAATCGCCGCTCCCAACTGTGCACCCTGAGGGGACTCAGGATGGAGAAAAGCAGGATACTGGCCCTAGAGAGCTGAGGTGCACATCAGAGGAACGATTCCAATGAGCCCAGACTCTTGCATCTTTCCATACAAAGTGCTAAGTTCATTAACTTGAGATGTCTGGTTTTTCTTTGATCAACAGTGATCTTCTGATGTTTCAATTACCTGGTTTTGTTGCAAAAACTCCTGTATATCCTAGTTCCTCCCTGCGTCCTCTGAGAGGCTGTTTTCCAGACTTAAGTCCCCAGCAAGTCCACCAAATAAAACATAATTCTCAACTTTTAGGTTGTGCTTTTTTTTTTTTTTTTTTTTCGGTCAAGAAGGTCTGCTGGACCAAGAGTCCTGGCTTTCTGACTCTGGCTCAGGGTAAGCCGTGGTCAGGATCGGCATGGGGATGGAATGGAGTCCAGGGCCAGCCAGGGTCCCTTTCTGTCCAAGGTCAAAGACTGGTAGTGAGAGGGTGGAGTGTTCCAGACAAGGTCCTAAGGAAGAGGGCATCTGTTTCCCGTGCTCTTTCTTAGAGACGTCTCCTAACGTAACACGTGACCCCTCAGCCAGCGCCTGCAGGCTCCCTGCACGAGGTGTGACCCCAACGGGGTTCCGGATGCCGTGCAGGCAGCCCTAGCGTCCACTCTGCTCGGGTCACCCACAGAATTCATAACGTAGAAAGGCCAAAATGCAAACTCATGTCTCCATCCTGGAAGGCTTGGTGTGAAGCTGATGTGGGGCAGTGACCAGATTGGTGCTTGGTCAGCTGGGACTCGCTGGACGTTGTCCCCATCGTTGTCACCACGTTTGAACTTGCTCTGACTTTGGAGTTCACAGCAGGGGTGCCTACACCCGCCTCTCGTGGCCGGGTGGTGATTAAGTCTTGTTGCTTTAAATGCCCTTTCCTTGGGCTGCACAGGTGTGGAGACATGGCTCAGAAATTTCCTGCCACTTAATCAACAGTTATTCATAGAATGCCCACCGGGGTGCCCTTTAGAGGATGGAGACGATGTCTAAGACGGACAGGGTCTCTGGCCTCGGGATTTATTGTCCAGTTGAGCAGGTGGGATTTGCCCAGATGGAGAGACAGAGGGAGCAAGATGGTCTGTGAACACTGCACACCCCAGACCTGGCTCCAGTGGCCCGACGGAGGGTGGGTCATGGGCCTGCGGCCCAGCCCTCAACCTGACCCGTCCCCTTCCCAGCCTGGGCTGGCCCAGCCCTTTGCTCAGATGGGTGCAGTGACTCTGCCGGTCCCATTATGCAGTCCTGGAGAGCCCTGACTCAGGTGCTAACTGTGAATGAAAAATGTTGCTTCCCTATTAGTAAAGAAAGGATGTTGGAGCCAGCAAGCCAGTAGAGCTGCCCCTGGTATTGAGCCCTGAGGGAACTCAGGATGGGAACGAACAGGATACTGGCCCTAGAGAGCTAAGCTTATATCAAAGAAATGATTTCCGTGAGCCCAGACTCTTGCATCTTCCGGTGCATAGAAAAGTGCTAAATTCACTAACTTGAGATGCCTGGTTTTCCTTAATTAACGGTAGTCTTTTGATGTTCCGACTACCTGGTCTTTGTTGCAAAAGCCCCTAAATATTCTGACTTCTCAGCGCTGTCCCTCCGAGCGTCTGAGAGGCTGTTGTCCGCTGGGCTTGAAGGCCTCAGAAAATCAGCCGAATACAGCGTAACTCTCAACTTTTAGGTTGTGCATTTTTTTCATTCGACGCAACTAAAAATCTGTTCTCCGTTTAATTCTGTTAACATTCCCAGTGGAAGGGAAGCTCTCCGGGGCAGGGATTTTAGTTGGTTTTGGTCAATGATATATCCCAAGCACCTAGGCAGAGAGCTGGGCACGCAGACGGTGCTCGAGAGATAGTCGCGAGGGCTTCCCTGGTGGCGCAGTGGTTGGGAGTCCGCCTGCCGATGCAGGGGATGCGGGTTCGTGTCCCGGTCCGGGAAGATCCCACATGCCGCGGAGCGGCTGGGCCCGTGAGCCATGGCCGCTGAGCCTGTGCATCCGGAGCCTGTGCTCCGCGACGGGAGAGGCCACGACAGTGAGAGGCCCGCGTACCGCAAAAAACAACAACAAAAAAAATAGCTGTGAGAACGAGAGGATGGGTCCTTTTGAGTGATCGCTGAGAGAGTCCTGGTTTGTCATGCCAGGGAGCCTTTGAGACTTCTTAGTAACTCACTGATCTTCCTTTTTTAGCAGAAAGAGCCAGAGGCAGGCTGAGAGCCTGGCTGGGCTGGAGTTCTGGGCTGCATTAATAACCTTCACATCTCTTTCTATGGCTGTCAGTGAAAAAATGTTGACTGCCGTATCGGTAAACAAACGATGTTGCAGCCATCAGGCCATCCCATTACAGCCGCCCCCAGTGGTGAGTCCTGAGGGAACTCAGGGTGGAAACAGGATGCCCCCTGCAGCCACGCCCTGCCCCTACCCTGAGGAGACTCAGGATGAAAAAGCACAGGATATGGGCCCCAGATAGCAGAGGTGCACGTCAGAGGAATGATTTCAGGGAGCCCAGACTCTTGCATCTTCCCATACATAGAAAAGCGGTAAATTCCTTAACTTGAGATGCCTGGTTTCCCTTTAATTAACAGTCGTCTTTTGATGTTCCCGCCACCTGGTCTTTGGTGCAAAAACTCCTATATGTCCTGGTTTCTCCCTTACCTCTTCAGAGCGGCCCCTCGGAGTTATCTGAGATGCTGTATCCAGGGCTTAAGTCCTCAGTTTTGTCCACAGAATAAAACATAATTCTCAACTTTTACATTGTACATTTTTTTTTTTTTGCCGTACGCGGGCCTCTCACTGTTGTGGCCTCTCCCGTTGCGGAGCACAGGCTCCGGACGCGCAGGCTCAGCGGCCATGGCTCACGGGCCCAGCCGCTCCGCGGCATGTGGGATCCTCCTGGATCGGGGCACGAACCCGTGTCCCCTGCATCGGCAGGCGGATTCTCAACCACTGTGCCACCAGGGAAGCCCTGTAAATTTTTTTTTTTCAGTCAGCAGCTGGCTTGATGACAAGCGCTATGCCCATGTGAATCTCCCACTTTGCCCCAAAGGTTTCTCATGTAGCAAAGAGAACTTTGGGTTACTTGTGATTTTAGAATTAATATTAAGTTTATTCAAGGTACAAACCCAAAGACTTGACTTCCCTGAAGCTCATGCATTTGATTTACAGCTGTTATTTATGAATCTAGTTGATTTTCTAATCCCTTAAGAAGAGTGGGCCTTTGATAGCAGTGGGATCTCACAAACTCAAATGCCCATGAATTCTAACAAAAAATTCTGCCTCGGGGATGAAAGTAATTATTTTATTACTTTCACTAGTAAAGCATAACCTAATTATATTGAAAATCCGGGACTCTTACATCCTCTGAAACATTCTAGAGAATTTTCAACTTTCTTAAAAATTCTATTGGGTGTAAAGTCTTATGTCTGAATCTACCATTCTGTTGCCTATTTTGACCAGGATAACAAGTATAAACAGGTACAGGGTGTAAAAGTGAAACCTTATTGCTGGATTTAACGTGTAATCCTAGTGAGGTGCTTTTGGTGTCTTTTTTTATGTTGCCTTTAGGTTTAAGGCTTCTTGGGGTTACAGAGCATCGACCCATGAAGGAATCAGACCAGTTGGCAATGCGGTCCTTTAGTCTCAGGCCTGGGCTTGGCCATCTCTCAGGGCGTCCGGCTGGGACCAGGACCTGTGTGGCTTTGTCCAGTCCTCTCTGACGTACAAGGCCTCGGTCCTGCAGCCCAGCAGCCCAGGGCCCTGCTCAAGTACAGAAGCCTGGATGCTTCTTAACGCTTTGAATCTGCCATCCTAGCTCGTAAGGAAATTTGTCGCCAACTCCCTCAATGGCTTCGTGCTATTTTGCGTTTCTTGGGCTCCCCTAAGACGTTTAAATTACGTCCAGCTTGGCTCTGAAGACAATTTATGGCCATGTCATCAGATCCTTCACACCTGCGTGTAGCTTCCTATAACTTTATTGGGCCCAGAATTCTCTACTGTCCTCTCCTTGAAATCCGCTCCGGTCCCATCCTGGTCTGCCTTTTGGCTCCAGCAGTTAAGTCATGTTTACTGGCGTGATTCTGGTTTTTCTTTTTAAATAAAATTAGAGTTTAGAAAAGGGAGGTGATTCAAAGAAGACCAAGGAGTGAGTAACGTTGGGGCATGAGATCATTTGTGAATAGTTGAAGGTAGAGAGTGGGGGGCTGCAGCAGATGCGGCGTGCCCCCTCCCCACGCCCCTGCGGGGTTTCCAAGTCGAATCTCAGCCCTGAGCCCCCAGCGCTGTGCTGGGGCCCAGGGACCACGCCAATGCCGACAGCCGCCTGCCTCTTAGTTGCACCTGAGGCCCAGCCACCTGCAGACAGATCTCAGATGCAGCCTGATGGCCACTTGGGGAAAGCTTTTCCTTTGAATTGCCTGGACACCCACCCTTCCCATTCCCCACCCACCGCGGAGTTGGTGGGGATCTATCTGGTGGTGTAAGGCCTTGGGGTTCTCTCTGTGCCGTGATTTCCTTGTAACACAGAAACGATGGTGCTCTTGGCCTGGCCACGCCAGCGACGGTGCTGTCAGGGGCTGAGCTGTTTCCCCCAATTCAAGCGTTGGTGTCCCAACCCCCAGTATCCCAGAATACTGCGACTGAAGTACCACATTGCTGTATTTGAGCTGGTCCTTTAAGGAGGTGAGTAAAATGAGGTCACTAGGGTGAGCCCTAAATCCAGTGTGACTTGAAGACAGACATGCACACGGGGAGAAGGCCGCGTGAACATGAAGACGGCCATCCACAGCCAAGGAGAGAGGCCTGCAGCAGCTCCTTCTCTGGCAGGTCCCACACGGAACCCACCCTCCCGACACCTGGATCTTGGACTTGCAGCCCCAAAGCTGAGAGGCAGTAAATGTCTGCTGTCAGCCCATCTGGAGTGCTTTGTGTCCGCAGCCCGAGCAAACTACTGCGGGCACCAAGGGGCCGAGAAAGGGACAGAGACCTCCAGGCCGAGGGCTCACTGCAGGAGGCAGTGGCATCCAGGGGGATGCTGATGGCGAGCTGGACCGGGACTCTGGTGCCCTTTGACCTTGGAGAAGAGACAGGTATGTCCGAGGCTCAGTTCTCCCGTGTGATGGCGATCCCGGCACCTCCATTGTGTCGGGTCAGGAAGACTCTTGCTCCAGGTCCAGCTGTGGGATGTGGAATAGCTCTGTCGACAGTAGGTAAACCCAGGAAGTGGGTTTACCTTTCTGGCAAAAAAGTGGCAAAAAGTTAAGTCCCCTTTGACTTGGAATTGCTGCAGGGCTGTGGGGAGGTGGCCCCAGGATCCGCGGGCTAGAACGCCAGGCCGGAAGCCCTCCCAGCACCCTCCTGTGAGAATCGCCAGCATTTCGGATCCCAGCAGCTCCTGTGAGTTGAGCGTAACGTGGCGGAGGCGTCTGGCTTCGGCACAGCCTCGGTGCCCATCTTACCTCTCGGCATCACCTGGAGGCATCTGTCTCTATGTGCACCTGACAAGGCAACCGTGAGAAGGATTTTATTCCTCCCTTGTTCTTTTCCTAGTACTTTCCGAATAACCAGGTTCGGTTCTCCAGAGTTGTCTAAGGTAGTAAGGAAGGTTGAGCTACTCTGCTTTTGTTTGAATTGCATGTTTACCTTTGGCAGAGACTGTTCATACACTAGTTATTAGTTATTATACTAGTTATATAGTTATTATTTTAGTTATTAGTTATTTCCTCGGGCACCCTGCAGACGATTTAATTAGGCAGGCTTGATTGCCTTCTCTGGGTCTTGCTTTCTCCTGTCACGTTTATGAGCCGATAGCCTCGTGATGGCTTGATAAAAACTCTCGGAAAAAGAAAGCCCTAATGAGTACAGATTGCCTTGCAATTTGCATTTGCAAGTGAACATTCTAGTAATGACTGAAAGCAGAAAGTGTAAAAGTGGATTGATTAAGTAATTTTTCTGATCAAAGCAAGACTCTTCCATTTAAGCTGGTGCAGCCTGTCCCATTAACCCTTGCCTTGAGTTTCTTTTTATTTTTGACACCTTCGTGAAATTTCGAGTTCTGGATGCAGGTTGGGAGCTCTCAGTGTTGTCCTGTTCCATTCAGGGGGACTAGATTCCAGCCAGCGATTAGGGTGAGGGTTCACGTAGGTGGTTCTCGGTACTCTTGCCATAAGCATCTTTTTTTTTTTTAAACATCTTTATTGGAGTATAATTGCTTTACAATGGTGTGTTAGTTTCTGCTTTATAACAAAGTGAATCAGTTATACATATACATATGTCCCCATATCTCTTCCCTCTTGCGTCTCCCTCCCTCCCACCCTCCCTATCCCACCCCTCTAGGTGGTCACAAAGCACTGAGCTGATCTCCCTGTGCTATGAGGCTGCTTCCCACTAGCTATCTATTTTACGTTTGGTAGTGTGTATATGTCCATGCCACTCTCTCACTTTGTCCCAGCTTACCCTTCCCCCTCCCTGTATCCTCAAGTCCATTCTCTAGTAGGTCTGAGTCTGTATTCCCGTCTTGCCCCTAGATTCTTCTGGCCATTTTCTTTTCTTCTTTTTTTTTTTTTTTTTAGATTCCATATATATGTGTTAGCATATGGTATTTGTTTTTCTCTTTCTGACTTACTTCACTCTGTATGACAGACTCTAGGTGTATCCACCTAACTACAAATAACTCAATTTCGTTTCTTTTTATGGCTGAGTAATGTTCCATTGTATATATGTGCCACATCTTCTTTATCCATTCATCTGTTGATGGACACTTAGGTTACTTCCATGTCCTGGCTATTGTAAATAGAGACGCAATGAACATCTTGGTACATGACTCTTCTGGAATTACGGTTTTCTCAGGGTATATGCCCAGTAGTGGGATTGCTGGGTCGTATGGTAGTTCTATTTTTAGCTTTTTAAGGAACCTCCATACTGTTCTCCATAGTGGCTGTATCAATTTACATTCCCACCAACAGTGCAAGAGGGTTCCCTTTTCTCCACACCCTCTCCAGCATTTATTGTTTGTAGATTTTTTGATGATGGCCATTCTAACCGGTGTGAGATGATATCTCACTGTAGTTTTGATTTGCATTTCTCTAATGATTAGTGATGTTGAGCATCCTTTCATGTGTTTGTTGGCAATCTGTATATCTTCTTTGGAGAAATGTCTATTTAGGTCTACTGCCCATTTTTGGATTGGGTTGTTTGTTTCTTTGATATTGAGCTGCATGAGCTGCTTGTAAATTTTGGAGATTAATCCTTTGTCAGTTGCTTCATTTGCAAATATTTTCTCCCATTCTGAGGATTGTCTTTTCGTCTTGTTTATGGTTTCCTTTGCTGTGCAAAAGCTTTTATATTTCATTAAGTCCCATTTGTTTATTTTTGGTTTTATTTCCATTTCTCTAGGAGGTGGGTCAAAAAGGATCTTGCTGTGATTTATGTCATAGAGTGTTCTGCCTGTGTTTTTCTTTAAGAGTTTGATAGTGTCTGGCCTTACATTTAGGTCTTTAATCCATTTTGAGTTTATTTTTGTGTATGGTGTTAGGGAGTATTCTAATTTCATTCTTTTCCGTGTAGCTGTCCAGTTTTCCCAGCACCACTTATTGAAGAGGCTGTCTTTTCTCCATTGTATATTCTTGCCTCCTTAATCAAAGATAAGGTGACCATATGTTCGTGGGTTTATCTCTGGGCTTTCTATCCTGTTCCACTGATCTATATTTCTGTTTTTGTGCCGGTACCATACTGTCTCTATTACTGTAGCTTTGTAGTATAGTCTGAAGTCAGGGAGCCTGATTCCTCCAGCTCCGTATTTCTTTCTCAAGATTGCTTTGGCTATTCGGGGTCTTTTGGGTTTCCATACAAATAGTGAAATTTTTTGTTCTAGTTCTGTGAAAAATGCCAGTGGTAGTTTGATAGGGATTGCACTGAATCTGTAGATTGCTTTGGATAGTATAGTCATTTTCACAGTGTTGATTCTTCCAATCCAAGAACATGGTGTATTTCTCCATCTATGTGTATCTTCTTTAATTTCTTTCATCAGTGTCTTATATTTTATGCATAATTTGTCTCCTTAGGTAGGTTTATTCCTAGATATTTTATTCTTTTTGTTGCAATGGTAAATGGGAGTGTTTTCTTAATTTCACTTTCAGATTTTTCATCATTAGTGTACAGGAATGCAAGAGATTTCTGTGCATTAATTTTGTATCCTGCTACTTTACCAAATTCATTGATTAGCTCTACTAGTTTTCTGGTAGCATCTTTAGGATTTTCTACATATAGTATCATGTCATCTGCAAACAGTGACAGCTTTACTTCTTCTTTTCCAATTTGGATTCCTTTTATTTCTTTTTCTTCTCTGATTGCTGTGGCTCAAACTTCCAAAACTATGTTCAACAATAGTGGTGAGAGTGGGCAACCTTGTCTTGTTCCTGATCTTATTGGAAATGGTTTCAGTTTTTCACCATTGAGGACGATGTTGGCTGTGGGTTTGTCATATATGACCTTTATTATGTTGAGTAAAGTTCCCTCTATGCCTACCTTCTGGAGGGTTTTTATCATAAATGGGTGTTGAATTTTGTCAAAAGCTTTCTCTGCATTTATTGAGGTGATCATATGGTTTTTCTCCTTCAGTTTGTTAATATGGTGTATCACATTGATTGATTTGCATATATTGAAGAATCCTTGCATCTCTGGGATAAGTCCCACTTGATCATGGTGTATGATCCTTTTAATGTGCTGTTGGATTCTGTTTGCTAGTATTTTGTTGAGGATTTTTGCATCTATTTTCATCAGTGATATTGGCCTGTAGTTTTCTTTTTTTGTGCCATCTTTGTCTGGTTTTGGTATCAGGGTGATGGTGGCCTCGTAGAATGAATTTGGGAGTGTTCCTCCCTCTGCTATGTTTTGCAAGAGTTTGAGAAGGATAGGTATTAGCTCTTCTCTAAATGTTTGATAGAACTCTCCTGTGAAGCCATCTGGTCCCGGGCTTTTGTTTGTTGGAAGATTTTTTTTTTTTTTTTTTGTGGTATGCGGGCCTCTCACCGCTATGGCCTCTCCCGTTGCGGAGCACAGGCTCCGGACGCGCAGGCTCAGCGGCCATGGCTCACAGGCCCAGCCGCTCTGCGGCATGTGGGATCCTCCCGGACCGGGGCATGAACCCGTGTCCCCTGCATTGGCAGGTGGACTCTCAACCACTAAACCACCAGGGAAGCCCTTTTGGAAGATTTTTAATCACAGTTTCAATTTCAGTGCTTGTGATTGGTCTGTTCATATTTTCTACTTCTTCCTGGTTCAGTCTTGGAAGGTTGTACATTTCTAAGAATTTGGCCATTTCTTCCAGGTTGTCCATTTTATTGGCATATAGTTGCTTGTAGTAATATATCATGATCTTTTGTATTTCTGCAGTGTCAGTTGTTACTTCTCCTTTTTCTTTTCTAATTCTATTGATTTGAGTCTTCTCCGTTTTTTTCTTGATGAGTCTGGCTAATGGTCTATCAATTTTGTTTATCTTCTCAAAGAACCAGCTTTTAGTTTTATTGATCTTTGCTATCGTTTCCTTCATTTCTTTTTCATTTATTTCTGATCTGATCTTTATGATTTCTTTCCTTCTGCTAATTTTGGGGGGGTTTTGTTCTTCTTTCTCTAATTGCTTTAGGTGTAAGGTTAGTTTGTTTATTCGAGATGTTTCTTGTTTCTTTAAGGTAGGATTGTATTGCTATAAACTTCTCTCTTAGAACTGCTTTTGCTGCCTCCCATAGGTTTTGGGTCGTCGTGTTTTCATTGTCATTTGTGTCTAGGTATTTTTTGATTTCCTCTTTGATTTCTTCAGTGATCTCTTGGTTATTAAGTAGTGTATTGTTTAGCCTCCATGTGTTTGTATTTTTTACAGATGTTTTCCCTTTTAATTGATATCTAGCCTCATAGCGTTGTGGTCAGAAAAGATGCTTGATACAATTTCAATTTTCTTAAATTCACCAAGGCTTGATTTGTGAGCCAAGATATGATCTATCCTGGAAAACGTTCCATGAGCACTTGAGAAGAATGTGTATTCTGTTGTTTTTGGATGGAATGTCCTATAAATATCAATTAAGTCCATCTTGTTTAATGTATCATTTAAAGCTTGTGTTTCCTTATTTATTTTCATTTTGGATGATCTGTCCATTGGTGAAAATGGGGTGTTAAAGTCCTCTACTATGAATGTGTTACTGTTGCTTTCCCCTTTTATGGCTGTTAGTATTTGCTTTATGTATTGGGGTGCTCCTATGTTGGGTGCATAAATATTTACAATTGTTATATCTTCTTCTTGGATTGATCCCTTGATCGTTTTGTAGTGTCCTTTTTTGTCTCTTGTAATAGTCTTTGTTTTAAAGTCTATTTTGTCTGATACGAGAATTGCTACTCCAGCTTTCTTTTGATTTCCATTTGCATGGAATATCTTTTTCCATCCCCTCACTTTCAGTCTGTATGTGTCCCTAGGTCTGAAGTGGTCTCTTGTAGACAGCATATATATGGGTCTTGTTTTTGTATCCATTCAACCAGTCTGTGTCTTTTGGTTGGAGCATTTAATCCATTTACATTTAAGGTAATGATCGATATGTATGTTCCTATTACCATTTTCTTAATTATTTTGGGTTTGTTGTTGTAGGTCTTTTCCTTCTCTTGTGTTGCCTGCCTAGAGAAGTTCCTTTAGCATTTGTTGTAAAGCTGGTTTGGTGGTGCTGAATTCTCTTCGCTTTTGCTTGTCTGTAAAGGTTTTAATTTCTCCGTCAAATCTGAATGAGATCCTTGCTGGGTAGGGTAATCTTGGTTGTAGGTGTTTCTCCTTCATCACTTTAAATATGTCCTGCCACTCCCTTCTGGCTTGCAGAGTTTCTGCTGAAAGATCAGCTGTTAACCTTATGGGGATTCCCTTGTGTGTTATTTGTTGCTTTTCCCTTGCTGCTTTTAATATTTTTTCTTTGTATTTAATTTTTGATAGTTTGAGTAATGTGTGTCTTGGCATGTTTCTCCTTGGATTTATCTTGTATGGGACTCTCTCTGCTTCCTGGACTTGATTAACTATTTCCTTTCCCATATTAGGGAAGTTTTCAACTATAATCTCTTCAAATATTTTCTCTGTCCCTTTCTTTTTCTCTGCTTCTTCTGGGACCTCTATTACTCGAATGTTGGTGTGTTTAATGTTGTCCCAGAGGTCTCTGAGACTGTCCTCAGTTCTTTTCATTCTTTTTTCTTTATTCTGCTCTGCAGTGGTTATTTCCACTATTTTATCTTCCAGGTCACTTATCCGTTCTTTCTGCCTCAGTTATTCTGCTCTTGATTTCTTCTAGAGAATTTTTAATTTCATTTATTGTGTTGTTCATCACTGTTTGTTTGCTCTTTAGTTCTTCTAGGTCCTTGTTAAACGTTTCTTGTATTTTCTCCATTCTATTTCCAAGATTTTGGATCATCTTTACTATCATTATTCTGAAATCTTTTTCAGGTAGACTGCCTATTTCCTCTTCATTTATTAGATCTGGTGGGTTTTTGCCTTGCCCCTTCAACTGCTGTGTGTTTTTCTGTCTTCTCATTTTGCTTAACTTACTGTGTTTGGGGTCTTCTTTTTGCAGGCTGCAGCTTCATGGTTCCTGTTGTTTTTGGTGTCTGTCCCCAGTGGCTAAGGTTGGTTCAGTGGGTTGTGTAGGCTTCCTGGTGGAGGGGACTAGTGCCTGTGTTCCGGTGGATGAGGCTGGATCTTGTCTTTCTGGTGGGCAGGTCCACGTCTGGTGATGTGTTTTGGGGTGTCCGTGGCCTTATTATGATTTTAGGCAGCCTCTCTGCTAATGGGTGGGGTTGTGTTCCTGTCTTGCTAGTTGTTTGGCATAGGGTGTCCTGCACCGTAGCTTGCTGGTCGTTGAGTGGAGCTGGGTCTTGGCGTTGAGATGGAGATCTCTGGGAGATTTTCAGCGTTTGATATTACGTGGAGCTGGGAGGTCTCTTGTGGACCAGTGTCCTGAACTTGGCTATGCCACCTCAGAGGCACAGCCCTGACTTCTGGCTGCAGCACCAAGAACCTGTTGTCCACACTGCTCAGAATAAAAGGGAGAAAAAGAAAGAAGGAAAGCAGATAAAAATAAAATAAAATAAAGTTATTAAAATAAAAAAATTATTAAAAAAGTTTTTTAAAGTAATAAAGAAAGAAAGAAGAGAGCAACCAAACCAAAAAACTAATCCACCAATGATAACAAGTGCTAAAAACTATACTAAAAAAAAAACCAAAACAAAAAAACAAAACTGAACAGACAGAACCCTAGGACAAATGGTAAAAGCAAAGCTATACAGACAAAATCACACACAGAAGCACACACATACACACTCACAAAAAGAGAAATACAGAAAAAAAAAATATCGTTGCTCCCAAAGTCCTCCTCCTCAATTTGGGATGATTTGTTGTCTATTCAGGTATTCCACAGATGCAGGGTACATCAAGTTGATTGTGGAGCTTTAATCCGCTGCTTCTGAGGCAGCTGGGAGAGATTTCCCTTTCTCTTCTTTGTTCGCACAGCTCCTGGGGCTCACCTTTGGATTTGGCCCCGCCTCTGCGTGTAGGTTGCCGGAGGGCGTCTGTTCTTCACTCAGACAGGACGGGGTTAAAGGAGCCGCTGATTCGGGGGCTCTGGCTCACTCAGGCCAGGGGGAGGGAGGGGTGTGGATGTGGGGCGAGCCTGCGGCAGCAGAGGCCAGTGTGACGTTGCACCAGCCTGAGGTGCGCCATGCGTTCTCCCGGGGAAGTTGTCCCTGGATCCCGGGACCGTGGCAGTGGCGGGCTGCACAGGCTGCCTGGAAGGGGGTGTGGAGAGTGACCTGTGCTCGCACACAGGCTTCTTGGTGGCGGCGACAGCAGCCTTAGCGTCTCATGCCCGTCTCTGGGGTCCACACTTTTAGCCGCGGCTCGCGCCCGTCTCTGGAGCTCCTTTAAGCGGTGCTCTTAATCCCCTCTCCTCGCGCACCAGGAAACAAAGAGGGAAGAAAAAGTCTCTTGCCTCTTCGGCAGGTCCAGACGTTTTCCCGGACTCCCTCCCGAGTAGCCGTGGTGCACTAACCCCCTTCAGGCTGTGTTCATGCCACCAACCCCAGTCCTCTCCCTGCGCTCCGACCGAAGCCCAAGCCTCAGCTCCCAGCCCTGCCCACCCTGGTGGGTGAGCAGACAAGCCTCTCAGGCTGGTGAGTGCCGGTCGGCACCGATCCTCTGTGCGGGAATCTCTCCGCACCCCTGTTGCTGCGCTCTCCTCCGCGGCTCCGAAGCTCCCCCCTCCGCCACCTGCAGTCTCCGCCCGGGAAGGGGCTTCTAGTGTGTGGAAACCTTTCCTCCTTCACAGCTCCCTCCCACTGGTGCAGGTCCCGTCCCTATTCTTTTGTCTCTGTTTATTCTTTTTTCTTTTGCCCTACCCAGGTATGTGGGGAGTTTCTTGCCTTTTGGGAGGTCTGAAGTCTTCTGCCAGCGTTCAGTAGGTGTTCTGTAGGAGTTGTTCCACGTGTAGATGTATTTCTGGTGTATCTGTGGGGAGGAAGGTAATCTCCATGTCTTACTCTTCCGCCATGTTGAAGCTCCTTGCCGTAAGCACCTTTGCTGCACTTTCTTCGTGTAACTAATTGCCTATAGGGCAGTTTTGCTGTAAAAGATAAAACAAAAAAAGATAAAAGAGGTACGTTAAAAAGGTCATAATGAAACATAAGAAATGAAACAAAATAAAAAGGCTTTATTGTGAAATAGAAAACATTCGAATACATTTAAGATGTGTGTGGATTGATTTGTCTTCCAGGTCATTGTATTTTCCACAGTTTTTTTTGCCTGTTGATTTCGTCTCCTTGTTTGGCGTGGCACTTTTTCTTTTTCTCTAAAATGTCTTCCTTCGTTAAGAGAGGTATCAGTTTCCAAGCGTTAGGATGGGTGTTTGTACCTTAGCTCTGGACCATGCAGTGCCAGTCTCCACACTGCTGTGTGCTCTTGGCAGGCTGTCACACACCTGCTGATGGACGTTCTAAAGTTCTATGGAAAATGTGGGCCCAATTCTGTGTCTCTGAGGCCCTCAGCCTCATTCTCCTCTAATCTAATGTGTTTCAAAATAAGAAACCAACTCTTGGGGCAAATCATCATCATCTGTCAGCTTGATAAAGCCATCAATACTGCTAACCAAAGAAAAATCTGACGCCTCTCAAGCAGGTGAAACCCAACTGTCGTCCAGTTATTTTACTGTTCATGGCAAAGTTGTCTTATAGTCAGTCAGTTACGCAGTGAAAATGTTTATGGCAAAAATGCTTGAGGCAAAGATGTTTATGGCAAAGAAGCTTATGGCAAGAAGACTGGATACATATGTGAGTTATGACATGAAAATAGTTTTGTTTGACATGTCTGTAAACAGGCTCATAGATGCTGCCCTGTCGTTTACAAGGGGCTGTTGTCATAGGTCTGCAGTGAGGGAGGGTGTTGTTACAGGCTGAACCGTGTCCTCCAAATTCATATACTGAAGCCCTAACACCCAGCACCTCGGATGTGACTGTGTTTGGAGATGGGACCTTTAAGAGGTGATTAGGGTAAAAGGAAGTCATATGTGTAAGGACTGACATCCTTTTTTAAATAAATGTATTTATTTATGCCTGTATGTGTGTGTGCATGTACTTATGGCCACAATGGATCTCCATTGCTGCGCGCGGGCTTTCTCTAGTTGCAGTGAGCGGGGGCTGCTCTTCGCTGTGGTGTGCGGGCTCTAGGGGCACTGGCTTCAGTAGCTGTGGCACATGGGCTTAGTAGTTGTGGCTCACAGGACGGATATCCTTATTAGAAGAGGAGGTCAGGACACAGACACGCGCAGAGGGACAAGCCTGTGAGGACACAGAGAGAAGATGGCCGTCTACACGCCGAGGAGAGAGGCCTCAGGAGGACCCAGCCCTGTCCACACCTGGATCTCGGATTCCAGCCTCCAGGACTGGAGACAGTGAATGTCTGCTGTTTAAGCTGCCCGGGCCGTGGACCTTTGTTACGGCCTGAGGAGACTCGCACAAGAGTGGAGCCGTCTCAGATGATGCACTCAGCTTCCCTTTACCCTGAGAGTTAATAGTCACATGAAGTTACAGTGCTAACGATCATTTAGTGAACGTCAGCTGTGCCAAGTGCGTTACACATATTTCTTTTTAAATTCTCGCCTTCTCGGGTGCCCTAGGGCCCCCACCTTACGGATGAGGAAGGCCTGGCTGATTTGCTCCAGCCACGTGGCCAAGGCTGGTGGGTCAGCTCTGTCCGACTTGAAGGCCTGTGCTGTCACCGTGTCTCTGGGCGTCTCCTGTCCCCTGTTCTGTCAAGTCCTGCTGGAATCCCTGGCACGTCTGGATATCCGTGGTCGGAGAGGGGAGAGGCCTTGAGCGGCCGTCTCAGCCCCGCCACCGGGGAGGGTGGTGGTAGCACTTAGATGTAACCATCGACCAGCCACGGGTTCCACCGTTCCAGCTGCGGACAGCGGCCACCCATTGTGCCTTACTCGGAGAAGAGGCTCAGAACTCTCTTTATCCCCACTGACCTCCTGGGACGCAAAGGTGCCTCACGGTTCCCGGCCCCTGGACCTCCCCTCAGGCCTCAGGGCCTGGTTGTTGCTTAAATGCAGGGGGAGCACAGCCTGCCAAAGCTGTGATCGAGGGCGCCTGCGTTTGGCGTTTCTGAAGCATTTCTCGACGTGCGGGAGGAGACGTCGGCCGGCTTGGCCCAGAGCAGGGACTGGAAAAATGGCAGCTGCGGGCTGCGCTGACTCTGCTTTGCTGGTTGTGTCCTCGCTCAGCCGTGGGCACATGGTGTCCCAGGTGGGCTGTACCTGCGTCTGCTGTCAGTTGCCTCATGGATCGACCACTTGCAGCGCCTTGGCAGTCGAGGTCTGTGCCGGGCTGGGGAGAGAAAGCCGCCCACCTGGACAGGCCTGGTCCTTCACTGTCCTGCTAGAGGCTCTGCTCTCTGCTCTCTTATCACTGTAACCAGGCAGTCAGCCCTTCCTTGGGGCTCTGGGCTTTGACATCGAGGGGGTAGAGGAGCCCCAAGCCTTATCTTGGAGGCTTCCTGCCTCGTGTGTCTCCCCAGAGAAGCAACGGGTCCAGCAGTCAAGGAATCAGAAGGGGAGATCTGGGTTCAGAGTCTGCCTCTAAGCTGTGCAGCGCTTGACACATAACTCGCCCTCTCTGGGCGTCAGCGGGCTCAAGTGTAAAGACAGGCGACACTGTCTGAGTATATGGGGTTTGTGACTTACACACGCACCGACTGACTACCCATGATGCACCGGGCACGGGGATAACGCCGCTGGACGGGGAATGGGATCCCATCAGAGCCAAAGGGAGATGGACGGTGCCCGGGAGCGATCAGGACATCTGCTGGGAGACGGGGAAGCCAAGGTCAAGAGGGGGCTTGGGATCAAGAGCCCAGAACAAGGTGTTGAGGACGGCGGATGGTTGATGGCTTCAGGCCCAGCACGTTGGCTGCATCCGTCACCCAACCTGAGCTCTTGTGCAGAGGACGGGAGAACTTCGTCCCCCTCTTCCCATCCATGGTCACTGGGTCCTGGTGTTGGCAGTCGTGCCCTGTGGTCTGGCAGCTTCCAGGGGCTCAGCCTTCATCCAGGTGGGAGCTGTGCTCTAGGAACCCCGGGGTTTGCTCCCACCTACCTTGACCCATTGCTCGATGGAGTGAGGTGGGCGACACCCCCTTCCCCCTAGAGAAAAGGTCAGGGCCCCAGGTAGACTGCGTGGACCCGAGCTCCGTCTGGACATTGTCCAGTTCACAGCCAGTGAGACTGGGCAGGGCTCTGATGCAGGAACGGATGGGACCCTGGGCACCGTCCCTGTGTGTCCCATCCCCATGCCCGGCCCATCTTGACTCTTGTGCGTCTTCTCTGCTGCTCTGCCCGGTTGCCGAGGCAATCCACGTGGCCACGGTTATTTCTGCCTTTCAGTTATTCACATACCTGTGCTCTCTCATACGTCATCTATAATTATTAACTGTGTTTTCCTGTTGCCTTGCACAGACACCCCCCTCCCCGGAGGGAGAGGATTCTGTTTCTGAAAGGACATGTGTGGGTCCTGGTTGGAGACCCTCGGTCTGCAGAGGGGTGGCATGTTCTGGGGGGTGGAGAGCTGCACGTGTGGGTCCTGGTTGGAGACCCTCGGTCTGCAGAGGGGTGGCGTGTTCTGGGGGGTGGAGAGCTGCACGTGTGGGTCCTGGTTGGAGACCCTCGGTCTGCAGAGGGGTGGCATGTTCTGGGGGGTGGAGAGCTGCACATGTGGGTCCTGGTTGGAGACCCTCGGTCTGCAGAGGAGTGGCATGTTCTGGGGGGTGGAGAGCTGCACGTGTGGGTCCTGGTTGGAGACCCTCAGTCTGCAGAGGGGTGGCGTGTTCTGGGGGGTGGAGAGCTGCACGTGTGGGTCCTGGTTGGAGACCCTCAGTCTGCAGAGGGGTGGCGTGTTCTGGGGGGTGGGGAGCTGCTTGGGCTTTTCCGGGGTCTCCTGCTGATTCAGTGCAGGGGAGGGAGTCCGGGGGCCCGGCGTGGGGGGAAGGGGCTGCCGTCCTCCTGTTCTGAAGATGCTTTGAGGAACTCCTCAGTGCTGGTGGTCCCTGCGGCAGCTTCTGGAGGTTGCAGGATGTCCATTGAAGCCTTGCTCTGCTCTCCGAGGGCACGTTGGTTGAAGGCCATGCTCAGTGCCCAGCGCTGTCCAGCAATGAACAGACACAGACCCGTCCCTCCTCTCCGGAGTGAATTCCAGTCTAGACGAGAAGCAGACCTTGAATGCTCTCCCGTCATCTACCGCTGCTTGAGAAACAACCCCGAAACTTAGGGGTTTAAACAACAACCATTTTACTCGCTCATGACCCTGTGGGCTGGGCTTTCGGGCTGGGCTTTCGGACAGGGATGAGCTGGTGGTACTCGCTCCCCTCCAGAAGTCCGGGCTGGGGCTTCTCTACGTGGTCCCTCTCCCTGAAGGTTGCTCTCTGGGGCTTGGGTCGGTGCACTTCTTACGTGGGAGCTGGCTTCCAAGAGGTAGATTGTTCCAAAAAGTAAAGTTGGGAGCCACTGCTCTCTGAAGTTTCATGACTTCATTTCTGCCACATTCTAGTGGTCAAAACTAGCCAGTGGTCCAGCCCAGATTCAAGGAGATGGAAATAAGGCTCCACCTCTCCATGGAAGGAGTTTGCAGGGTTTGTGGCCACCTTGAATCCACTACACTATACCCACCCTAATGTCTGTTTCATACAGCCTGGTAAGTGGGAGACGGCTGTAGGCTTGCAACGTAACCTCATCATCTCTGAAGTCGGCCAGTGGGTTTGATTCCTGCCACCGTCAGCCAACAGCTGTGTGACTTTGGGAAGCAGTTAAGCCTTGCTCTGTCTTTACTTCCATGGGATTCCGTAAGTTGGGGCAGTAATACCTGCCCCACTGGATCGCTGTCAAGATCAAAGAGACAACCTGTGTAAGGCATATGGCCCTCGACTGGCGTTAGTGACGGTCGGCACTGGCTACTCTGATGGGAGGACATGCTTCTACTGATGATACAGAACGAAGGAGCCGGACCTGACTTGGTTGTCGGTGCATTTCCCTGAGGAGTTAAGGGTGACGTTGTCAGACGTTTGTTGGGGAGATGACTCAGCAGATGTGGACAGGATGGGGATCGGCCGTGCCAGCAGTTCTAGACCAGATGCTGCCAACAGGGAAGGTGGGAGAGATTGAGGAGGTCAAGTCTCCAGGTCTCAGGGGTGGCTAGGATACGGGGATTAGAAATGTCAAGGGGGGGATGCCTTGACTTCTAACTGGGGCAAATGGTTGGGGCCAAGAACTAGAGAGGGTCAGTAGAATTACCATACGATCCAGCAATCCCACTCCTGGGCATATATCCGGACAAAACTTTAATTCAAAAGGATACACGCACCCCTATGTTCACAGCAGCTCTATTCACAACAGCCAAGACATGGAAACAACCTAAATGTCCAACGACAGAGGAATGGATGAAGAAGACGTGCTACATATGTATAATGGAATACTACTCAGCCATAAAAAAGAACAAAATAACGCCACTTGCAGCAACATGGATGCCACTAGAGATTATCATACTAAGTCAGAAAGAGAAAGACAAATACCGTATTATCATATCACTTATATGTGGAATCTAAAATATGACACAGATGAACCTATCTATGAAACAGAATCACGGACACAGAGAACAGACGGGTGGTTGCCAACGGTGGGGGGTTGGGGGAGGGATGGAGTGGGAGGTTAGGGTTAGCAGATGTCAGCTTTTATATATAGAGTGGATAAATGACAGGGTCCTACTGTAGAGCTCAGGGAACTATATTCAGTCTCCTGGGATGAACCATAATGGAAAAGAATATAAAAAAGAATGTGTATATATGGATAACTGAATCACTTTGCTGTACAGCAGAAATTAACGCAACATTCTAAATCGACTATACTTCACTTTAAAAAATAGAAAAAAAAAAGACCAGCAGAGGGTTTGAGAGCTCCCCTTGTGAGTCACCCTGCCCCAGCTTCACGTTGCTGGGTAGGATTTCACGAATCCCCTGGTCAGACATGGAGATCCGTCTATTACTCATGGCAACAGGAAGAGGCAGACAGCGGCATTTTGTCCTGGTTCCCTGAGCCCAGATCCCCACCCAGTGATGCCAGAGGGCCCCTGGGCACTGCACATGCAGTGATTTGCATGATGGGAGGGAAACATACTGAACAGTGAGCATGCCCCCTTTGGGTCCTAAGGGAAACACTGAATCTTCTGTCTGCCTCAAATCGGGTCCCCCCAAGACATGGCGAAGTCCCAGCCCCCAGGACCCGTGATTATGACCTTCCTTGGAAGTTGGGTCTTTGCAAAGGGGCACGATGAGGCCATTAGGCTGGACCCTGACCCAGTGCCACTGGTGTACTTACGAAGGAGGGCATCTGGGCGCAGACACAGAGGGGAGATGTTGTGGAGACGCAGGGAGGAGATGACTGCCAGCGAGCCAAGAGCACCGGAGTCCTGGGAAGCCGGGAGGAGGCCTGGCACAGGTGCCGGCTCCGAGCCCCCGGGGGGGCCTGCCCACACCTGGATTTGGATGTCTGGCCTCCGGAACCGTGAGAGTGGACACCTCTGCTGCTCTGAGACACCCGGTGTGGGGTGCTCTGTTACCGCAGCCCCAGGAACAAATACATCTCTAAGGCTTCTCACTGTAGTCGGAAGCAGAGAGTCTCAGCGCCGCTTCTCTTGGGATGTGCAGAGGGACTGAGACCCCGGGGGGACCGTCTCCTAGCAGATGGACACTGCTGATACTTATGGACATGGGGGACCTGCGACGGGACCAGATTGGGAGGCACTGTTTCCTTTCTCCTGAAGGAAGGTTGTCTTGTGGGAGGAGAAGACCTCAGCCCTCTAGCAAGGCTGCAGAGCCAGCATTAGCACCTGGAAGCTGCAGGGAAGCGGATCTTTTTTCCTCCACAAAAGAGGAAAACCTTCTTATCGCCCGGGCTTCCCCTGTAAGGGGGAGGGAGTGGCAGCTCGGGACCACCTGGTGGGGTTGCTGAAGTGTGGAGGTTGGACCACACGTGTGAGGATCAACCCAGGCGGCATATCAGAACCCCGGGCGGTAGATTTCTTTCTAGAATACCGGCTCCTTCACCCTCACCCCACCAGATGCTCTGATTCAGCAGATCTGAATCTGGGGGCCTGGGACCTGCACCTTGTAAGCTGCTCCCCAGGTGGGTCTGACGGGTCCAGGTCGCTGGGCACCTGCACAGCTGTGGCTCTCCTCACCAGTTCCGTTCGTTTGAAAGGCACCGGAAGTTGCCGTCACATAGAGCATCCCTGCAGCCCACCTCCCGGGGGTGTCTTGTCTGGACCCCTTTTCTTGAGTCCGCACAGCAGCTTCTAGATCTTTCCTCCTGCCTGTGGCCACCCAGGTTCTCTCTGACACCCACAGCTCTTGTTTCGGCAGGTGCCCTGCGGGGCTGCCACTCGGGTCTCAAAGGTCACACAAAAGAGTCACCTGAGGGCTAAGTGTTGGGGGGGGTGGCCTGGAAGCGTCACTCTTAGGGAGCATCCCCCTCCCCTGCCCCGCCAACGCCGCTGCCTCCCTAGCCGGAGGCTCCGGGGACCACGCTGAAAGACACAACACGGTCTTCAGAGCAGCATTCTGAACCTTCGCTAACGTTTAGGCAGAAGTAGTATTCCGCCGGTAATGAACTTTCCCCTCAATTCTAAAATGCTTATGAATAAACTCCTCCCTCTGTTGTCCGCACTTCCTTTCTAGAGCTTATTTTAGTTATGCTGTAAAGTTTTTGCACTCCTCCTGTTGTATTATTACACTGTTATCTCTTCTCTCCTGTTTCCCATCTCTTTGCATTGTTGTTCTGACTCCTGGAAGATTCCCTCAGTTTTATCTCCCTGGCCTTCTGTGATCAGGCGTATAATTTGCCTGGAGTCGGACAGCCTTCGGCTGTTTACGTGTAAGATGGACGGTTGGCAACGTGACGGAAAGGTAGGCAGGGTTAGGATGGCAGACTGCCGGGCATCCCGCAGGGGAGCGAAGGGGGGTTTGGACGTTTCACTGGGGAATCCCGACGGCCGGGAATGAAGCTCTTAGCTCGGGTTCATCACGTCTCCTCAGAGACTGAGTCCTGGGATCCCAGTGAGGGGAAGGGGCCTGGTGGGGGCAGAAGACCCGCTGTTCCGTGTGTGGACTCCACTCAGTCCCCTCGCTCCCTGTGTGGTCCCACCTCCCCACCTTCAGGGTCTCCCTCCAGAATGTCCACTTTCCCTCTTTCCTCCTATGGGGACAAGGAGAGTCACCCGGCTACCCTGCGGGAGGACTGGACCTGGGGATCCGACTGCTCCCCGGACAAACTTTGAACCAGTTTTCCCGCCTTCCGCCCGAGGCGAGGAACCCGCAGGTCACTTCGAGCCTTTCTGGAACCCCGCGCTCCAGCTGGCTGCTGGTCCACCCCTGGAGGCAGCTGTGCTCACCAGACTTCTGCCGTCTCTCCTGTGCTCTCCTAGCTGCTCCTTTTCTGCCTGTCCTGGTGTTCACGTGTGCTGAAAATAAAATCCCTTTGCTGCCTTTTGCTGTGGGATTTCAAGAGGAGGCCGGGATGTGGCCCGTCTTCCCCGTAGACGTGGAAGTGTGCTTTGTAGCGAGAAGTAACTGGGCGGTCCAGTTGGGGCTGTGTTGGGGGCTCTGCTGGCAGGAAGGAGGGGGCTGTATGAGGTTCTGTCCTTGCCCCCGGATTTTTCTTTCTTCTTAAAAATTGTCTCCTTTTTTCAATTGAAGTATAGTTGATTTCCAATGTTGTGTTAATTGCTGCTTTTAGCAACGTGATTCAGTTATACATATATAGACATTCTTTTTTTTTTTTTTTGCGGCACGCGGGCCTCTCGTTGTTGTGGCCTCTCACGTCGCGGAGCACAGGCTCCGGACGCGCAGGCTCAGCGGCCATGGACGGCACGTGGGATCCTCCCGGACCGGGGCACGAACCCGTGTCCCCTGCATCGGCAGGCGGACTCTCAACCACTGTGCCACCAGGGAAGCCCCTAGACATTCTTTTCCATGATGGTTTATCACAGGACATTGAATATAGTTCCTTTGCTGTACAGTAGGACCATGTTTATCCATCCACTATATAATGGTGTGCCTCCGTTAACCCCCGAATCCCACTCCATCCCTCCCCCACCCCCTCCCGCTTGGCAACCTGGAATTTGCCTGCAACGTCTACTTAAGTGTCACAGGTGGTATCTGGAGATGGTACCAATCCCGTTGGGTTGTGGCTCCAGCACTTTCTAGAGGCTTGAGCTCCTGGGCTGAAATCAGTTTGATCCACGTTGGCGTGTGGGCATGCGCGGTGCGGCTTATTTACGTGGATTGACAAACTTCCTCAAATACGCCACGTGCACGTGTTTTCCGGAGGCCTGTATCTATTTCAATTAGGAACCGAATGTTGCTTTTGTTGGTTTTTCTGACTTGGACTTGAGCTGGCGGCTTGTTGTACGAAGCATTGTTGTACGGGCTTAGGGTAGGGAACTTGGTGTTTTCTTGCCTTTCTTCTGCTCCCACCCTGGCCGGAAATGCTATTTTTACTGCCCAGACCATAAATTAGTCAAGCTTGTCGCCTCCTCCACATTTTTGCGTGGAAACTGCTTCCTCTGTTCTCTTGACTTCCATCCTGTACCTGTTGATCAGAAGTACCAGCAGGTAGCATCCGTTTAAATAAAGCAAAGCACGTCCCGTGCCCTGTGGCTTGGCGGGGAGGGGAGACCTGGTCGTGGGTACGTCTGGGAAAGGGATCCCCAGAGCTGATTCCTTCTGCGTCACGTTTTTTTGCAAGTGCACAAATGGAAATAATGGCATTTGTCCCCGGGAAAGTCAGCAAAGCCCCTGTCATTCCCACGTTGCAGGGGAAGCCCCGAGTTGCCGGGTGCCCAACTGGTAGCAAAGGTTGGTGACAACTTGAACTTTGGGACTCTGCTCTGGAGGCTGTCTCTTGTTGTTTGAAGTCTTCTCGCCGCAGTGGGTTGTTGTATTGAGTGTGTGTGGCTTTCACAGCTTTTGTCAGATTTTCCCTGAAGCACATTTTCTAGTTTTGTTGATATTGTACTTGGTATTGTCTTTAAATTTCAATTTCCAGTTGTTCCCTGCAACTTTGTTGAAACACAATGGGTTGTTTTATATTCATCATGCATCCTCCCATCTTGCTTAAATCACTTAACAGTTCTAGTAGTTTTTTCTAGGATTCCAATCAATTTTCTGCATGGACAACGATCTTGTCTGCAAATAAAGACAGTTTTATTTCTTCCCTTCACATCAGGATGTGTTTTATTTATTTTTCTTGTTATTGAGCAGAAGCCGTGAAATTGGACATCCCTGTCTTGTCCCTGATCTTTGGGGGAATTTTTTTCAGTCTTTCATCGTTAAGTATGACGTTCACTGTGGGCTTTGCAGAGACGCCCTTTATCAGACCGAGAAAGTTTTCCTTCTAGCCCTAGTTTGCTGAGAGCTTTGTCATGAATCAATGTTGGATTTTATCAAATGCTTTTTTCTGCAGCTATTGAATTGATCGAATGGTTTTTATTTTTCTTTTGCTGATATGGTGAAGTACGTTGATTGATTTTCAAATGGTAAATCAACCTTGCATTCCTGAGATAAATCACCCTTGGTCATGAAGTGTTATATATGGTTGGATCTGACTTCTTAACGTTTTGCTTAGAATTTTTGCATCTGTGTTCGTGAAGGGTATTGATCTGTTCTCTTTTCAGTATGAGGGTAATAATACTGGCCTCGTAGAAGAAGTTGGGAAGCTTCCTCCTCTTCAATTTTCTGGAAAATTTTTTTTACTTCTCTAGCTTTTTTTTTTGTGGCCTCTCCCGTTGCGGAGCACAGGCTCCGGACGCGCAGGCTCAGCGGCCATGGCTCACCGGCCCAGCCGCTCCGCGGCATGTGGGATCTTCCCGGACCGGGGCACGAACCCGCGTCCCCTGCATCGGCAGGCGGACTCTCAACAACTGCGCCACCAGGGAAGCCCTACCTGGTCATTTTTACTGTTTTATTAATTTATTAATATTTTTATTGCCAAACATTGTGAATTGTGGATTTTTCTTGATGAGTCTGCATATTTTTGAATTTGTGTAAATATTCTTGAACTTTGTTCTGGGATTCACTTAAGTTACTTAAGGACAGTTTGATCCCTCAGTTCTTGCTTCCAGTATTTGCAGTGTGGGGTCATAGCAGCATTCAGTCTAGGCCTGAATATTTCCCACTATTGGGGCAAAGTCCTCTGTGTGTTCAGTGCCCCATAAGTCATGAGGCTTTCCAGTTTGGCCAGTGGGAGCAGGCATTGTTCCTGGACCTGTGTGATCGATGTGTGTGATAACCTCTGGCTCCCCTGGTAGGTTAGTCGCAAACATGGGCTGATCACACCCCCCAGAATACTCCAAGGACCCTCTGCAGGTCTCTAGTGACCTCTGTGTTCCAGCCTGTCCTCCCCTGTGCTCTGTCCTGCAGGCTGTCGCTGCCTTGGCCCCGCCCTGTGTTCCCAGCCCCGTCACCTGCACTCTGGAAACTCGCCCAGCATCACCTGGTCCTTTCTTGGATCATGGCCTGGACACTGAAGGCAGGAAGCTGGGAGGAGTCACAGGGCTCATCTCCCTTGTTTCCTGGCTCTCATGCATCGCTGTCCTGCATGTTTCAAAACCGTTGTTCCCTATACTTTGAGCAGATTTTGGTGGTTCCGGGCAGGAGGCTATATCCAGCACCTGTTACTCTGCCTGGAAGTGGAGGTCTCTCTCTCTCTCTTTTGTGTCTTCCCCTGCCCCTGTGTTTCTTGTCTCCACCTCTCCATCCGGCCTGGATTCTGTTTAATAGAGGGGAGTCAGGGAAGGTATTTCTTTTGTGTGTGTGTGTGTGTGTGTGTGTTACGCGGGCCTCTCACTGCTGCTGTGGCCTCTCCCGTTGCGGAGCACAGGCTCCGGACGCGCAGGCTCAGCGGCCATGGCTCACGGGCCCAGCCGCTCCGCGGCATGTGGGATCTTCCCGGACCGGGGCACGAACCCGCGTCCCCTGCATCGGCAGGCGGACTCTCAACCACTGCGCCACCAGGGAAGCCCTCTAGCTTTCTTTTGATGAGCATTAACCTGGTATGTCTTTTCCTGTCTTCTTACTTTTCACCTGTTGTTGTTTTTATTTTTAACATCCATTTCCTATGGACGGCTTAGGGTTGGGTCCTGTTTAACGTGAAATGGCAATGGTTTGGTTTCAGTTTGTCATTGTGCTCTTTGCGTTCTGCTCATCCCATCTGTTATTTATTCTCATCTTTCTGCCTTCATTTAGATGAATAGAAGAATCTTATGATTCCATTAAAAAATAAATGTATTTATTTATTTTTTGGCTGCATTGGGTCTTTGCTGCTGCCGCACGGGCTTTCTCTAGCTGCAGCAAGCGGGGGCTACTCTTTGTTGCGGTGCGTGGACTTCTCACTGTGGTGGTTTCTCTCGTTGTGGAGTACGGGCTCTAGGTGCATGGGCTCCGTAGTTGTGGCGCACGGGCTTAGTTGCTCCGTGGCATGTGGGATCTTCCTGGACCAGGGCTTGAACCCACGTCCCCTGCATTGGCAGGTGGATTCTTAACCACTGCGCCACCAGGGAAGTCCCTTATGATTCCATTTTATCTCCTTTTTTGGCGTATTAGCTATAACTTTATGTTTTATTATTTTAGTGGTTGCTTAGGGTCTCTCGCATACATCTTTACCTTCTCACGTCTCTCTTCTGTGATACCGTTCCCGCTCATGTATAGTGTAAGAACCTTACCACAATGTGCTACCTTTTCCCCTCTCAACTCTTGTGCTTTTGTGGTCATATATTTTTCTCCCACATATTTTATAAACTCTCTCTTTCTCTTTCTCTGTTTGCTTGTTTAAACAGTCAGTTGTCTTTTAAAGGGGTTTACGTAAGAGAAACTCATGTATTTACCCGTGGGGTCGTCATTTCCAGTTGTCCCCATTCTCTTGTGTGTAACTTCTTTTTTTTTTTCCTGGTATCATTTCCTTCTTTGTGAAGGTTCTCCTTTAACTTCTTTTGTCGGGAAGGCTTTCTGGTCGTGAGTCCTTTCAGCTTTTATGTCTGAAGAGTCTTCATTTTTTGAAAGATGTTTTCCCTGGTTATGTAATTCTCATTTGCCTTTCTTTGGGTCAGTACTTTAAAGACATTGCTCCACTGTCCACTCACTTGCACTGTTTTCAGCCAGAAATCTGCTGTAATTCTTAAGTCTGTCTTCTGGATGCAACGTGTCTTTAATTTTTTTTCTCCCTTTGTGTGTTTTTAAGATTTTTCTTATTATCTTTTTTTTTTTTTTTTTTTTTTTTGCGGTATGCGGGCCTCTCACTGTTGTGGCCTCTCCCGTTGCGGAGCACAGGCTCCGGACGCGCAGGCTCCCTGGCCATGGCTCACGGGCCCAGCTGCTCCGTGGCATGTGGGATCCTCCCGGACCGGGGCACGAACCCGCGTCCCCTGCATCGGCAGGTGGACTCTCAACCACTGCGCCACCAGGGAAGCCCGAGAAGAGTTTTGAATGGTGCTACTCCCTTGAGTGTAAATCTTTGGTGTATTAGTTTTCTGTGGCTGTTTTAGTAAATTGCCATGAGCTGGTGGCCTAAAGCAATAGAAATTTATTCTCTGACAGTTCTGAAGGTCACAGTTCAAAATTCATGGGTTCATCAGGCCTTGCCTGCTCCCTCTGAAGGGTCCAGGGGAGGATCCTTCTTCACCTCTTTCAGCTCCTGGTGGTTGCTGGCAACCTTGACTTGACCTTGGCCTGTGGACACATCACTCCAGTCTCTGCCTCCGTCATCACCTGGCTGTCTCCCTGCTCCTCCCTGCACGTGGTCTGCATCTTTCCATGGCTTTCTCGTAAGGGCACCAGTCGCTGGATTTAGGACCCAGTCTGCTTCAGTCTGACCTCATCTTAACTAAACTAATTGCATCTGCAGAGACCCTGTTTCCAAATAAGGTCCCATTCTGAGGTTCTGGGTGGATGTGGGTCTGGGGGGACTCTATGCAACCCAGTCCATTTGGGTTTGTGTTGCATGAATGGGACTTCAGCATTTGCGTTGCTTACTTTTCTGGAAGAGGAAACTCTTGGGCAGAAGTTAACATTGTTTTAGCCAAAGCCCCCTCTTAGCTTGTGGATGTGAAGGAGCATTTCCCTGGGGGATGTTTGTCTGGCTGGTCAAGGAGGAGGATTCAACAGTAGTACCTGGCAGCCGAGCCGTCCTGGGAAGAGGACTCGCTCTGAGGGGGCACGAAGTGGTGCAAATACTGAGGCCAGCACAGCAGTCAGCCTGCACAGTGGCATTAGGGGCCTTCAATTTCACTCTACTCAGAAAGCTCAGATCACAGCATGCTTGCCCGCCTGTGGTCCCAGCAAGAAGGGGAACCCGATCTGGAATTGATTTCTCCCCTTTTAAAATCTTATCCTCCCTGAGGGCTGAGAACGATTTTCCTTTCATTGTTGTTGAAGTCTACAAAAGTCCAAATGCTTGAAATATAAATGTAAGAGATTTATAAAAACACTGTCAGGCAAGTTGTGATACCTCTCCCTGCTTGGACATGACAGGTGTGACATTGAGTGGAGGACAGGATGCTCACCTCTCAGCCCCCATCAGCCCATGAGGCTGTGCGGCTTGGAAATGCAGCCCTTATGACTGTCTTTGGAGGTTCCTGGCTGTGTTCTCGCGTGGGGGATTGCGTGTAGGAATGCATACGTGCTAATAACACAGTTCTTCCGCTTGTGAGATCCTTTCCTGGAGAAACCATTTGAAATATGGGAGAGGATGCTCAAAAGGCGGTTTCTTTTCAATAAAGTTCCACGAGAAACCATGCCCGTGGCCCTCCGCCCGTGTTCTTGGTGTCGGAGCCTTTCTTGGGCATCCTTCCTCTGTGTGAGGTCAGGGAGGGAACTGGCGGGGTGGCAAGGAGGGTGGGGATCTTGGCTGCTAACGTATTTTGAGAGTTTCCTTTGTGCCCGGGGTGTGTGCGCTGGGCTGGAAATTCTGACGGCCATCTGCCCCTTCTGGTGACACGCTCAACACGTCCCAGAGTGGTGCCGAGTGAGTGGTGCTCGTCTCTTGTAGGAGCCTCGGGCACCCGTGGGGGTGTTCCTCTTACACCCACTCCTGCAGCCCTGGACCACGCCTCCAGCCGAGAGCTCCAGTGTGGCCGGGGGGCTTGAGAGCAGAGGTGGGCCTTCCCGGATGGTATGGACTGAATGTTTGTGTCCCTCTGTTGAAGCCCTAACCTGCAGTGTGGCCGTATGTGGAGATGGGGCCTCTACGGACGTCATTAAGGTTAAATGAGGTCACAAGGGTGAGGCCCTGATCCTATAAGGTTAGTGTCCTCATAGAAAGAGACCCCAGAGCGCTCCCGCTCTCCAGGTGAGGACACAGGAGGAGACACCGTCTGCGGCCAAGAGGAGGGTCCTCACCCGGATATGACCACACTGGCACCTTGATCTGGTTCCAGCAGAACCCCCGTGTGTGTGCTGGGCATCTGTTTTCCTGCAGCTCCTGTGATTTTATGCACAGGGAAGGTCCATAGTCCCAGAGGAAACAGCTGCTCCCCTGTCATTCTTGGGAGTCTCTGAGTTTTTACACCTCAGGTCCGCTGAGAGCTCATTGTGGGGAGCGGTCCACACGCCCCTCCTGGCAGGCCTGTCCTATTATCTGGGCGCTGGAGCAGAAGTACACATGGAGGCCGACACGACAAGCCACGTCCTTCCTGTTTAAAAATTGTAAATCAAGCTAGCAAGCTCTTAGGTAAAATATGTTTTCTCCTTCTGCTTTCACAGATCATCCTTCATAATAAATTTAAAAGTGTGCGCTTTTACCGTATTATATGACTGAAAGCTGGCAATATACCAATATGAGTGGATTTAATTATTATTTGCACACTTGGGTACTGTGTTGATGCCCAGTGATATTTGGATAAGTAATAAACTTCACTCGTTAATTATTATATATCCCATAAAATGTGTTTGTCTTGCCTCCTGTTTAGCAAAATTACTACGCATGTTGTTATAATCCAATTTATGTAATCCATAAATTGTTACATAATTTACGTTCCATTGAGAGTGATAATCTAAATACTTAAAAATTTAATATGTTCAAAGTGTACAGAATCTGGGTGGATTATTTAAAATGTGAACTAAAATAAATTTAAACATTAAACTATTTTTCACAAGGTTTCGAAAACAGTAGCTACTGTTTTCGAATTAAAATACTTCTAATTAATTAATTAGAAGTATTAATTAATTAAAATACTTCTAATTATCCATTAAAGGCAAAATACTAAAATAAATGCACATCATAATTTCAAATCGCGATATTTAAAGACGTTCAAATTCAGTTTTCTGAAAATTTAATCTCATTGAATATTTTTATGACCATTAAGTGAGTCACAGTTCTGCCACTCAGATGTCTATGCAGAGAATCTGTATCTCATTCCACATGTTATGTCTAGATTTATGTAGATACACATTTCAGAGTCACATGGATTCTTTAATATTGTCAAGTGTTCCTCAGATGCCACCTGCCACTATTGTGAATGTTGAGTCCCTCTAGGACGGGAATTGGAAAGTAAGTAAGGATACACACGCCTCTAGTAGAACTAAAGGTGCTCCATCACCGTGCACCTGCTGCTTTCATGCTGTCTGGAAAGACGTGCCTTGTTGGCCAGTCTCTTACCTAAGCACTTCCCCTGCTCACATTCTCTGCAAGCTCAGATGTCCTGTCCATCAGTCCGTCCATCTGTGCAGTGCTGGAAGGTGTGGAAGAGTCATCCTCCATTGGAGGTCAGCAGAGGGCGAAGGGGAGATGGTTTCCTGCCAGGGGTCACAGAGATGCTCCGTGAACTTGGCCTGGGCTGGGTCCTGAGAACTGGTAGAGTGGACTGTTAGGTCAGCCAGTGGAAGGCATTCTGGGGGGCTGCTCAAGGACGAGGGGTCTCTGCTCCCAGGAGAAAGCTAGATGACAGCGTAAGAGGCGCCCTCGTTTCTCAACCCTAGCTGAGCATCTGTACCACCTGGGGGGCACCTGAAGGTGAGCGACTCCTGGATCCCAGGACAGCCTGAATCTCAGGTGGGGCTGGGAACCCCCAGGGCAGGCTGAGTGTAGGGGTTCCGAGGAGGGAGCTCTGTGGGCTGGGTGATCTCACCGTGGGGTTCAACGAGGCTACGCACAGGTGAGTCAGAACTGACTCCTGGGCTTGGCGTCTGGACCTCATTCTCCTGTGGGGGGACGTTGTAGGTCCATGGGCTGTTGGACGGATGTGCTGACCTGAGGTGCTTCCCCCGTAGAGACTGCAAGAGTTTCTCGTGCTGGGCGGGTAGCTTGGTGGTTTTAAACTCCCGGAGGAGAAAGGTATTTCCTTAAGGTCCTTTCTTGGGAAAACGAGATGAAAGTTGAAACCATGGTTGCAGAGGAGAGCAGGTTCCCACAGCCATTGGGATGACAGGAATTAAAGAAAACCCGTCCTCAGCTTAAACTCTGTCATTATGGGTGATGGCAGGACCAGGGAGGGTAGCGGCTGCCCCACCCAAGGTGCAGCCAGGGCCCTCCCCAAACAAGTGGCCACAGAGCTTCCTGCAGGGTCAGGGACTTAGCGCCCAGACAGAGCACCCACCTACCCAGGCAGTGCCTGATGCCTGGGAGAAGTACAGAAAGCTGTTGGGAGACCCCATGCTCCATCTGAAAATTTTAAAGCCTTTTTGTAACAGACTCGTCTCAGTTTTAAGATCTCAGGGACATTTCGTCTCTGCCGGACGTCTCAAGTCTGTAATCTTGTTTGACGCACCCAGTTCCCAGACTCAAGACCTTGACCTCGCTGCTGGTAACCCACAGTTCAGAAGGGGTGTCAGCCAACATGTCAGCCAGCCAGACACCGCTGACATGGAAAGGCGGGGGTGGGTAATACCGAAAGGGCACAAGCCCCTCGCCCTCACCACCGTGACCTGGATTCTGAGAGCTCGCATGCCCTTGGGGGTATTTTCTCCGGGCTGTGTCACCTCCCAGGGGTGCCGCAGGGTGCAGCTGCGGTCCCTCGGGTGCCCAGCAAGAGGAGGGAAGGGGGAGGCACCCAGGCCGGGACCCCACATACTCACCTCTCACCCGCGTCACAGCCTGGTGGCCGCAACTCACCAGGGGGGCCCACACCAACTGCGGGAGCCTGAGGGGTGCAGGGCCCCCAGTATCCGGAGAGCAGCAGCCACCCGGGCCACAGGGGCGTATGTTTTGATGTTACCTTTTGTTTTCGATCCTGAGACAGGTTCATCAGAACTGGGTGAACTAGATGGGATTAGAGATCTTTGTCCTGTGCAGGCCTCTCTGGTCCAAGAGAAACTGTCCGGGAGGCTGGCCTGAGGCAGAAATGGTCTAGGAGTTAAACAGTACATTGCTTATCTGAGCGGGAGACAGAGCCGGTACACGGGAGCCCTCTGTACTGTCAGCTCCGTTTTCTCTCCACCTAAGAGCGCTGCGAGCATGAAAATCTGTCACCTAAAAATATTATACATGTTTTAATAAATATCGATTATATATATTTTATATGTTTATGTAGGTCAATAATATTTTCATAATATATTTAATAACATATTTTAAATATATATTTATCTTTTAATAGTTAATAATGCTATTTATAAGTAACATATTTATATAATATACTTTTATATAGACATATTTAGTACGTTTTGTACATTTTAAGAGTATATATTATATAGGTTTAGCATTCTGCCCTCTGTCCTTCAGCTTTCCTGCTGATGAAGAGTGTGCTCAGTGCCCCAGGACGGACGTGATGAGACCATTACAGGCAGATCCTACGTCGTAGTCCTTTAATTTTTTAAAGTTTTTATTTTTAATTAGAAACATTATAAACATAGAAAGGTAGAAAAACGTAATAACCATTCTATACCCATCATCAGAATGAAACATTCTAAGATTGTGCCACATTTTCTTCCATTTTATTTCACTTACTTTTTAAAGAAAAATTTTGAGGTAACTCACACTTGGCTCCCATGGGTTTTCCCTCCTGAGTGGGAATTGCTGTTCTGATTTTTGGTTATATATGTATATATATCGATAGGGCCATAGCCAACTATATAATTAGTTTATATATGAAAACTTTATATCAGTGGGGTCTGTCCTGCGATGAGTTGATTTTCCCCTTCACTGTTTCGTGTCCATACATGTCACCTGAATCGGTTTGTCCCGGCTGCTCTGTGATTACTCCTGATGTGGACAGAGCGTCCTCACTTTGTTTCCTGGTGGCATGGGCGCTGTTGCCCATCAGTTCCCTGGTAACTCACCAAGCGTCCCCGAGGGCGGGCGACACTCCTTTCTCGGTTCCGGGGGACGCACAGCCAGATGCAGAGGTCACCCTCAGGAAGCATGTGGTCCGTTCAAGAATGGGGATGCACACACGGTGTGCAAAGAAGGGAAGGATGGTGTATGTCATTCATGAGCAAGTGAGGGGTGTCGGGGAATAAATGCCGGGGCCGGGGGCGTGGCTGGTGAGTGCAGGGGAAGCGGGCACGGCCTTGCTTCTGTAAACAAGGGGTTCACGCAAGTTGGTGGTATTTGTTAACAGTGGGCACGAGAGGCTCATACACCTGCGTGTTAGGGTTTTGACCCAACCGCAGGCAGACTTCCCCCAGTCACGAGCGAGCCTTGGAAGTGTGCGAACTCCAAAGAGCAGGGGCATCTCTCCTGCAAGGAGCGGCCGTTCCAGGGTCTGGGGACCTCCGTGCCACCCACTGTGTCAGTGAGGTTGAGGACGCTGCCCTGCAGGTGCCGAGGCTGTGAAGACACTGCTTCCTGCATGTAAAACAGCAAACTCCTTGAAGAAGTCTGTCTGGGGATTTCGCTTTCAATTTTGGAGAAACTGGTCTCTGCTGGAAGCAGACGTTCTGGGGACACACATATGCCAGAGGCCCAGGGGCCCAGAGATGAAGGTGTGTGGTGGGCCGTGCCTTTCAGGCCCGCGCAGGGGCCGACCTGGCTGGGCGGGTCCCTTCCTCGGGCCCCTGTGGGTGAAGCTGCGTGGGGTTGAGTGGTCTGGGCTGCCCAAGCCTGTTTGCCCGTAGGCTCTGTAATATTTTGCACTTGACCCTGAAGAAGGCGAGTGTCTCAGCTTGGGCCACCATCACAAAGTACTGGGGGCTACACGACGGGCTGTACTTATCCCAGAGCTGGAGGCTGGACGCCCAGCGTCAAGGTGCCAGCTCATATGGTTCCTGGTGAGGGCTCGCTTCCTGCCTGCAGACGGCCGCCTTCTCCTTGTGGCCTCACGTGGCAGAGAGAGAGGGGGACGCAGCGGGTGGGGGACTCGGGTATCTCTTCCTCTTCTTAGGACACCAGCCCTATCTGATTAGGGCTCAGCCCTTATGACCTCATTTCACCTTAAGTACCTCCCTACGGGCCTCTCTCCAAATACGGCAACATTGGGGGTTAGGGCTTCAGCATATGAAGTTCAGGGACACACTACAGTCCGTAGCAGTGAGGCTTTAGGGGCTGCGTTCGGGGCGCGATGGCAGAGCCTCCCAGGGCCCCTCCCCACGGGGCCCGCACTTCGCTGCGTCCCGTGTCCATGGTTTTCCTCTGTCGCTCAGCCCTTCCGACGCCCTTGCCCACGTGCATCTGAGTCCCGTGCTTTGTGCTCTTTGGGATGACACGAGTCCTTCCGAAGTTGCAGAGCTTTCCGGTGCCTGTCCTCTGTGTCTAATGGAGGTTTTAGCTTCCACGTCACTGAGTTTGTCAGTCTCTCCCTTTAGGCCTTGTATTGGTGCATTCCTGAAAGAAAGGCTTTTCCCCTCTGATTGATTCGACAAATAATCATTTCACGTATTTGTGGTAGGTTGAGTCACGGCCCCCAAAGATATCCAGGCTGTAACCCCTGGACTCCACGAATGGGACCTTATGTGGCAAAGGGGGCTTTGTGGATGTGATAAAGGTCAGGATCTTGGGATGGGGAGGTGGTTCTGGACGATTTGGGTTGGCCCTGAATGTAATCTCGGGGTCCCCATTAGAGGGAGGCAGAGGGGGTCTGACACAGATGCACTGGAGGGAGAAGGCGGGCTGACTGTCTGGGGGAGTAGAGGTCACCCTAGAACCTGAGGAGGGCAAGGAAACGGAGTCTTTCCTGGAATCTCTAGAAGGAATCAGCCCTGACCACGCCTTGGCATTAGCCCCGTGTGGCATTTAGGACTCTGCCTCCAAAGCTGAGAAAGAATACCTTTCTGTTGTTTTATTCCAGTAAGTCTGTGCTCATCTGTTACAGCAGTGAAGGTGTGAATAAGAGTGAATAAGAGATCTTCTATTATGGTTCATTTCGTATTTTTTTCTTCTAGACGTTTATAGGTTTGCTTTTCACAGTCAAGTCTTGAGCGCGTGTGGCATTGGTTTGCGTGTACGGAGCCGGGTGGGCTCTGCTTCTTACACTTTCTACATGAATACCCCACGATGTCCGCATCACGTATGTACTGGTTCTTTTCCCTCCGACGCAGGGACACACATTGGATACCCGCATTTACAAGGCCTGTTCCGAGCTCTCTGTTTTTCCACTGATCTCCGTGTCTGTCTTTGTAGCAAGGTCATCCTGACCTCACATTATAACTGCTTAGGAAGCCTTGGCAAACGATCGAGTGATTCCCCTCTTGGTTTCCAAAGTTGTCCTGGTTATTTTGGGCTCTTTCCCCTCGTCCACACACTTTACAATCAGAATGTTGAGTTCTGTGAACAGTGCTACCAGGTTTTCTGTTGGAAGTTACAGCACATCCGTATACTGTGGAGAACCTTTGTCTTTAAGGAATGAAACCCTGTGATGATGGTGGATCTCTCCATCCATCTGGCTCTTCCTTCATTTCTTTCTTTCTTTGTTCTAAATGGTGTCCTATGAATTTTCTCCATAAAGGTCTAGCACAGGTTGCTTTAGATATTTTTTCTTAGATATTTTTGGCTGCGTTGGGTCTTCGCTGCCGTGCGTGGGCTTTCTCTAGTTGCGGCGAGCGGGGGCTACTCTTCGTTGTGGTGTGCGGGCTTTTCATTGCGGTGGCTTCTCTTGTTGCGGAGCATGGGCTCTAGGCGCGTGGGCTTCAGTAGTTGTGGCACACGGGCTCAGTAGTTGTGGCTCACGGGCTCAGTTGCTCCGTGGCATGTGAGATCTTCCCGGACCAGGGCTTGAACCTGTGTCCCCAGCCTTAGCAGGCGGATTCCCAACCACTGCACCACCAGGAAAGCCCCCACAGTATTTTTTTTTAATGTTTTTTAATTGTCTATTGCAAATGTAACAGAATTCAGTTAACTTTTGTGTATTAATTTCTTATCTGACATTTGCTGCACTTTTTCACTGGTTTAAATAATTTATTACTAGATCCTCTTGGCTTTTCCACACAGAGAAGCATTATATCTGAAAAGTAATTATTTTCCCCCATCCTTTTAATCCTGAAACAATGTATTCACTTATCTGTTGGCTTGTTTATCGATTATATTGATGTTTGCTACAGGACTGGGAGAGATGCACTGTTCCAGTTAAGGAAACGCTCTTTTAGTTTTCGTGTTCTAAGAGTTTGGGTCCTGACTGAGGGGGTTTCATTTCCTAGTCCCCTGACATCCACCTTGGGGCTGTCAGGGTCTGGGCCTCTGGTCCCTGAGGACACAAGGACTGTTGAACACAGCTTGGGTTTGAGAGGCGCCGGGAGAGACCGCCTCCCAGGAGAGGGACGGACTTCTTGGCTCTCATTTTTCTTTGGGTGAATTGACTCTTGGTTTCTGCAACAATGTTAGACGAGTGAGCCGCTCGTGTTGTGAAGAGGTTAGGAGCTGGGTGCACGCTGGTTGGTCAGAATCTCTTAATTTATGCTGGAAGAAAACGGAAATGTGGGCCTATGATAAAAACAGGATTTCTTTAGAATTGTGTGGCCGCGTTTACCTTAGAGGCTCAGACGGGAGCCCCCTGTGGCCCTATGGGAAAGCCAGCCTGGCTCTCTCCAGGACTGGGGGAGGCGGAGACCAAGGCCGTCTTGAGTCCGGACAAGGAAGCGGTGGGGACCACACTTCTGTTGCCTGGAGAGCACACAGTCCCGAGGGAACTCTGCAGCACGGAAGGGAAGTGGGTTCAGCTCCAAATCCCAGCATTTCTGTTAATCTACCCAGAACCCCTCTCAACACTCCCGTGTGCACGTAGAACACGCCACGAAGGCGCGTGAGCCTTCCTCTCATAGTCAGCGATCTTCGATGGAGACGTCATTTTAATTCAGGCAGCTCCTTTTCTGATTCGGGGAAAATGATTTTGGCTGAAGGAGGAGGTATTGAGTAGCTGTAAGCCTGGAGCCCTTTTCTTCTGAGTCGAGGAATATTTCAGATTTCGCGCCGTGCGTGTCTTTACGCAGTAAGGACCTGGGGCGGCTGTGCTTGGCAGGGAGCTGGCCTCTGGGGGACGTGCACTGGAGGCGCGTGACACGGCTGCTGCAGGAGATGACATTTGTCCTCTCCAGGGGAAAGCGTTTCGGGGGCAGGTGCTTTTGGGAGATGCAGCGTTTGCCACTCTCTGAGACGACCACTCTGATCAATTCTGCGGTAAAGCGATGGGTGCATTTTTGTTTAATCTAGTTATGTTTCCCAAACTTCTTTGACCAGGGGTGGATTGGAGTGTATGTGATGGAATGGTTCTCAGAACACTAGCTGGAAATCATTGGAGGTTAACAGGGCGGTATGGACAACGGGTATTCCCGGGAGAGAGCGAGGAGAGAGGAGGAGAGTCTGTATAGTTTGGGGAGTCGGGTCTGACCTGGGCTGGGGTGAGCCAGGCTTGAAGGAAAGACTCAGGGAGCTCGGGAGAGGGTTCCAGGGGGAAATGATGGTACCGACAAGCCGTGGGAAGAGAGGACAGACCTCGTCCTCTGAGTTCCTCCGAAGATGCAAGATGGGATGGAAATGGAGAGTTTATTTTAGACAGCGGCTATGGAGATGCCAAGAAAACCTGGCTACATGGCGTATTCTGGTCATCAATGTGGTTCATGCACCCATTTAAGGAGAACGTCAGGAGGGTCTCACCCCCGTGTGAGTTTCCTGGGGCTGCCGTAGCCAAGTCCCACAGCCCGGGGGGCTCACACACAGACATTCACTGTCCCCAGTCCTGGAGGCTGGAATCCAAGATCCAGGTGTGCACAGGGCTGGGTCCTCTTGAGGCCCCTCTCCTCCGCATGTAGATTGTCCCTCTGTGTGTGTGTCCTGACCTCCTCTTCTTATAAGGACACCAGTCCTGTGGGGTTAGGGCCCCACCCTAGTGACCTCATTTCACCATAATCACCTCCTGAAAGACCCCAACTCCAAATACAGCCACATTCTGGGGTGCTGGGGGTCAGGACTCCAACATGTGAATTCGATGGGGAGACACAGGGGCTAACGCCGCGCTGGTGGCCGGGGTCTGCGTTTACACCACCCCCCGGCCCTGCGGCGTGGTAGAGGGTGTGGCCCTAACAGATGGGGTGGCTGCCATGTGGCGCCACGTGGGCTGCAGCTGCGGTCACTCTGCTGGGGGTAGTTGAGGGGGGCGGCTTCCAGGCAGGGGTCCTTGGAAGAGGGAGGTGGTGCTTGACCTGAATCCTGGTGTCTCCCCATACTCCGAGGTGTGGTCTGAACCCTAGACCACCCCTACCAGATTCTGATTCAGTTACTGGGGGGCTGGTGTTGCTGCAACTTCCAGGGCAGCCCATGCCCCTGACCACTGCCCCGGGGCCTCCCGGTCCCTTCTCAGTGGATGTGTTGTATGGGTGCGGGGAAAAGTAACACGGATTAAATGAACACAGAGACACAGGGCATGCTTTTCTCTCACCTTCCCAGGCTGCTCTTATGCTCCACCTGGCCCACTCCTCCCTGAAACCCACCTACTTCCACCACCCTCACTCGCTCTCAGCCTGCGTTGACCATCATCTGTTAGCAACTCTCAAACAGGGCGATAGAACCCGGGCTCCTCCCGAATCCGGTTCCAGACCTGCCAGTTCTGGTGGAGGCTGCTGCCAATCTTTGGCTGTGACCTTGACCCGAGTTCCCGTGTCTGTACAGAGTGCCAGTGCAGCCCCTCAGGGAAGGGGTGGTCTCACTGCTTTGAGGATAAGATAGTTATATACATTCGAATGTGCAAAATAAATGAATAGTCGCAAAATCTTGCTTCCAGTGTGTTAAATGTGTCGGGTGTCTTTGAGATTCCAGTTGAATAAAAACCTCTTTTTTGCAAGAAAATCATACACACACACACACGCACACACACACACACACACACACATGAAATAAACCAGAGCTGTGGACTCTCTCCATTTTCAAGGTGATCTTCATATAGATGATTCTTGCAACTTTGACCTTGATAAAGTCAGCCTCGGCCATGGGTTTTTTGGTTTGTTTTTACTACCAAAAAGAAACTGACTTCTGTCCCAGGTCAGGTTTCATATTTTCTCTGTGTCTGGAAGGAACCAAGAGGAAAACCTAGCTGTCTGTTCCTCACAGATGTTAGGGGACCCATGAGACAGTTTAAGATTTTATGTTTTCTTGGAACCATTGCATGCTTGCCTGGAACACTTCGGCAGAACATGGAGTCTTTGTTGAAATTGCTTTTACCACCGTTATTTTCTTTTTCCCTTATTAATAGGTACCCAGCGGGGCCAATGAAACAAACACGTTCTAAGAGACATTGAACTTTATCGACTTGTGTTTGTAGAGCTTGGTATTTTCCCCGAGAGGTTAGTTATACTAGAAACGTCTGCCCGCGGGTGGTGAGTCACCTTCCCTCCCGTGTCCTGGCGCTGACTTTTCTTGGGGGAGGTGGTATCCAGACTGAGTTTTGGTCTTTCGGTGCCTCTCCTCGGAACCTCCCCGCCCCCTCATGATGATGGGGTTAGAGAAGCCTGTGTGAATTTCAGATGGACGTTGTTTTAGCCTGAGTATGCCCCGTGCGCTATTTAGGGAGTACTTAGGATAAAGCGTATCCGTTGTTTATCCAAAATGTAAATGTCCCCCGGTGCCCTCTGTGTCACCTGCGATCCCACCCACAGTTAATAATTAAGTGTTTTCCCAGGTGTTTGCTTTTCCCATGGATCAGGTGATCACGTTACCCAAACCCGTTATTAAGGTCAAGACCTTCTTGCTGGGACTTTGGGCCTGAACTCCTAGGACATCCCGGAAGGAAGCAGGTGCCGGTGCCGCCTTTTCCCTTTCAGACCCGTCCAGTGGGTGTTGGTGGCAGACACGTCCCTGTGTGACAATCACCCCTAAGCCGATGTGAGGGCCACGGTGGGGTCCTCGTGGCCAAATGATGTCTGTGGCCGGTGGGGAAGCTGGGGACGCAGGACCCCTTCCCCTTGGTGTTGTCAGTTCTGTTCCCAGAGTCGATTTGATTGTAGCCTGGCGCAAACATCCTCAAACCACCACCATCACCGCTTTCGCTTTTCTGGAAAGAAGACCCTGGGGTCAGGCACACCTTATTGTTTAGGCCTGCGTGTCCACGACGGGTCACCAGCATGGGGTCTGCAGCTGCAACGTCACCCTGGAAAAACAACGAATTTCCAACATTTGTACATTCCAAGCTTTTGCCTCTCATCTGACCTGTCTCAAAACCACCTGCGGATCTGGAAATGTGGGCTGTTCACAGTCCTGCCCAGAAGCAGTGGCTGGAGTTTAAAGGCGGCTGACGCCTGCAGACCCAGCATGTGGCTGGGCTCTGAGCTTCCGCCAGAACTTGGCACCTCCCCGAGGCCTGCTGCCCCCCACTCCTGCCCAGGTTCAGCGAGTGTCCCCTGTGCCCCAGATGATGGAGGGACAGTGAGGATGGATGGAAATGCTGCATTAGCAAGAGGATGAGACGGAAAGCACGTCCGAGGGCTTTAGAGAAAATGGACATGGTGGAAGTGAATGATCGGGGCACAATTACTTTTAAAAAATTTCAAGCCATGGTAGCTGTTTCTGGAAGCCGGACCTGGAATGCCCCTGAGGGAGGCACACCAGGGCCTGGCAGGGGTGGGCCGGGGCTGTGTCTGTTCTGACCTGGCTCTCCACGCGCCCGATTCTCGAAAGCTGGCACTGAGGCCCACACTGCCGGAAGCCGATGAGCTTTCTGGGGTCCCAGCTCATCCTGCATGGGAACCCTGCCCCAGAGACCCTCACCCTAACCCCAGCTACAACCCTAACCCTACCCCAACCCTAAACCCTACCCCAACCCTAACCTCTACCACAACCCTAACCCTACCCCAACCCTAAACCCTACCCCAACCCTAACCCTACCCCAGCCCTAAACCCTACCCCAACCCTAAACCCTACCCCAACCCTAACCCTACCCCAACCCTAAACCCTACCCCAACCCTAACCCTACACCAACCCTAAACCCTACCCCAACCCTAACCCTACCCCAACACTAAACCCTACCCCAACCCTAACACCTACCCCAACCCTAACCCTAACCCTAAACCTAACCTTACCCCAACCCTAACCCTAACCCAACCCTAAACCCTACCCCAACCCTAACACCTACCCCAACCCTAACCCTAACCCTAAACCCAACCCTAGCCCTACCCCAACCCTAAACCCAACCCTAGCCTTACCCCAACCCTAAACCCTACCCCAACCCCAACCCTAAACCCTACCCCAACCCCAACCCTAAACCCTACCCCAACCCTAACTCCTACCCCAACCCTAACACCTACCCCAACCCTAACCCCTACCCCAACCCTAACCCCTACCCAACCCTAAACCCTACCCCAACCCTAACCCCTACCCCAACCCTAACACCTACCCCAACCCTAACCTCTACCCCAACCCTAACCCCTACCCAACCCTAACCCCTACCCCAACCCTAAACCCTACCCCAACCCTAACCCTACCCCAACCCTAAACCCTACCCCAACCCTAACACCTACCCTAACCCTAACACCTACTCCAACCCTAACCTCTACCCCAACCCTAACCCCTACCCAACCCTAACACCTACCCCAACCCTAACCCTACCCCAACCCTAAACCCTACCCCAACCCTAAACCCTACCCCAACCCTAACACCTACCCCAACCCTAACCTCTACCCCAACCCTAACCCCTACCCAACCCTAACCCCTACCCCAACCCTAAACCCTACCCCAACCCTAACCCTACCCCAACCCTAAACCCTACCCCAACCCTAACACCTACCCTAACCCTAACACCTACTCCAACCCTAACCTCTACCCCAACCCTAACCCCTACCCAACCCTAACACCTACCCCAACCCTAACCCTACCCCAACCCTAAACCCTACCCCAACCCTAACCCTACCCCAGCCCTAACCCTACCCCAACCCTAAATCCTACACCAACCCTAACCCCTACCCCAACCCTAACCCCACCCCAACCCTAACCCTACCCCAACCCTAAATCCTACACCAACCCTAACCCTACCCCAACCCTAACCCTTACCACAACCCTAACCCTACCCCAACCCTAAACCCTACCCCAACCCTAACACCTACCCTAACCCTAACACCTACTCCAACCCTAACCTCTACCCCAACCCTAACCCCTACCCAACCCTAACACCTACCCCAACCCTAACCCTACCCCAACCCTAAACCCTACCCCAACCCTAACCCTACCCCAGCCCTAACCCTACCCCAACCCTAAATCCTACACCAACCCTAACCCCTACCCCAACCCTAACCCCACCCCAACCCTAACCCTACCCCAACCCTAAATCCTACACCAACCCTAACCCTACCCCAACCCTAACCCTTACCACAACCCTAACCCTACCCCAACCCTAAACCCTACCCCAACCCTAACACCTACCCTAACCCTAACACCTACTCCAACCCTAACCTCTACCCCAACCCTAACCCCTACCCAACCCTAACACCTACCCCAACCCTAACCCTACCCCAACCCTAAACCCTACCCCAACCCTAACCCTACCCCAGCCCTAACCCTACCCCAACCCTAACCCTACCCCAACACTAAACCCTACCCCACCAGCAGTCACCCCTGCCCCTGCTCGTGCCTGGCCTCCCACGGACCTGACCGTGGTCCCTCCTCATTTGATACGGATCCCCACCTGTGATGTGATGTCCCGTCCCATTATCCCTCTGCCTGTTTTCTGCTGGTCCCTGCTGGGTTCTGAAGCAGCACAGACACGGGGTCAGGAGGGGAAGAAGCAGCTCTTCCTGGGGCAGAAGCTACTCTGTACTAACTTCCACCCATCAGGACAGAAAGAAGCCACCGAAGCCCGGAGAGACCAGACCCGACACCTGCGCCCGTCCCATCCACCAGTGACGTGGCCCCTCACCCCCCAGGAGGAGGCGGGGCTCATCCCTCCTTGTCTCTCTGTGCTGATGCCTAGTGATTCACAGTTACAGGCACGGACTCGGCTCCAGGCGACCCGGAGCTCTCACTCATTGCATTCAGCTGGGGGGCGTCTAAAGATAATGTCGATATTGGGGCCTCACCCAGACCAATTGAATCAGACCTTCTGGCACCACTGGTTTTGTTTTTGTTTTTAAAGATCCCACGTAACTTCCCTGTGCAGCCAGGATGAAGAACCCCTCTTCTAGAGGATATGCTTCATAGAAACCTGGAAACCTAGTTGGAAATAATTATGTATACCCAACTGAATAATACACAATTTACATTTATATTACGTTATAATATATTATGATAATTACACACATATAAGTATATGTAATATAATAATATACAATTATTTCTATATTATAATTGTAACTGTATTACATAGTGTGTATGTAGCATGTAATTACGCCAGGCACTTACTTTTTTCCTGTATAAATGGTGAACGAGCGAATGCAGGAGTGAATGTGTTAGTAGAAGGTGCCGCCAGGCTGTCTGGGACGTTCCTGAGGTAGAACCGGGAGTATCCAGACCCTGCCCTTGGCCACAGCCCTCTCCACCCTCTCCACGTCTTGCACGTGTACGGTTGGGAAAACATGAAGCTGAAATGACAAAGGCATTTGGCGGTGAGCACAGGAATTCCCAGGTGCCCTGAAATTTTAATGCAGAACGACACGGGTGAATTCTGGAAATTTTAATTTAAGAAGTCAGATCTCCCTGGGTGATTTGGATGATCTGCTGTTTGAGATGTTTAGCTGGGGACCCCTCACGGGTGGTTTGAAGGCAGAAGACAGAGGAGAAGGCCAGCCTGGGGGATTGGGCGGATCGGTCGTCAGGTGCACAGACTCACGGCCCGTGGGCCGGGGAGAGAGCCGGGCAGGAGGGACATCTAGCAACATGGAGCCTCTTGGTTCCGGGAGGACCTGGGGGGGAGGGCGGGCTGGCCAGGGAGGTCGCCGCAGCTGGCTCCTGCCCCGAGCGCTGTGTGGCCACCCCCAGCAACGCCAGATTCTCCCGAGGGTCACGGTGAGCCAGAAATCTGTGTTTTCATGTGAAGCCTCTGGGTTAGGACACATTCTAAACCCTCTGCAGGCCAAACAGAACAGCATCTGGGGGCCACACTATCCCGGCCCCTTGCCCAAGGATGGTCCAGATCCTCGTGGCTGGAGGGAGCCCCTGACCTAGTCACGGTCTTGCCTTTCCCTGGGTGAGGGTGCGTTTCTAAAGTGCCTCCCGCACTTTGCCGGGCTTTGTGTGTCTGGTCAGTTGCTGCAAATGTCCAGGGACCTGGTGGACGAGCAGAGAAACACTTCCCGGGGTGTTTGCTGTCCTTCAACGCACTCTGGAAATAAACGGTGGGCGTCAGCCTTCCCAGACTGGACACTGAGTTGGCGGTGGCCGAGCTTTGTCCTGCCTGGGACTTTTCTGAGGCTCCCCCCAAAATGAAACAGTGCAGGGGCCATGCACCCCAGCACCTGAGGCAGACGGGCAGGTGACTGTGTTCCTCCCTCCCCCCTCCGCCCTCCCTCCTGCTTTTCTCCCTCCTTCCTCCCTCCTCCATCCTCTCCTTCTGCTGTGAAATATTTCCAACACTGAAAGGAAAGCACAGGGAATAACGTAGCAAACATCTGTGTCCCCAGGTTTGTCGAAGTTTGGCGTTCTGTCCTGTTGGCTGGAACCGAACGTTACAAGTGGCGTCACACGCCCTGTGAACCCCTTTCTGCCCCTCCCGACTTCAGGACTTTGTGTTTCCCATCGGTGCCTCTGCCCCGTCACTCACATCACACTCACAGTCAGTAGATGAGTCTGCATCTTTCCAGCCTTTGTGAACAAGGACACCGTGTCTGAATGGTCCTACAGACCGATTTCCTTTCTCAGGATTACATTTGGGGTCCTGTGTGTGTAGCTGGGGTTCAAGCCTGCTCACAGCTGTGCAGTCCGTGGGAGGAAGACAGCCTGTGAGCCGGGTCACCCAGGACACCCTGGTTTTGCAGGGAACAGTCTTGGACATCTTTCCTGTGCATGTGGCCTTGGCCTTTGACCTCCTTTACAGAGTCACGCAGAAGTGCAACTGCTGGTTTGGCGCGTTTGTTCCCCACCAGCACCCCCGGGTCGCACTGGCTTTTATCCGAACCTTTCTGGACCCCTGCCCATAGAGCTGGGGTGTGCCCGTGGGCTGCCTGCTCCCCAGTTCTGTCCTGCTAACAGCCGTGGTCCAAGGTGGCAGTTGGCCTCCTGACCCGGGTCCTTGATGGGAATCTTTGAACTTTCATTGCGCTTGATGGTAAGGAAGCTGCCCTCCCAGCCTCCACGGGCTCTTGGGGACTCCCGAGCCTCCCCGGTCAGCCTGCCCACGACTTTGGGTTCTGCTGCACTCCTGGGCCTGGAGATTATCTCATTTCTGAGCCTGGCCCTGCGGGCTGGGTCTGTTTTTACACGATACCTATCATTGCTGTGTTTGAAGCAGAGGGAGTTATTATAGCAGGAGCTCAGCACCCTTCTGACCTGAAGCCTGCATCTCTTCCCTTCCTGCTGCTCTGTCCTCCAGGAAAAACAAAGGGAGCCTTTTCTCTTACCTCGGAACGTTTCAAACTGCCCCACTGCCCCTTTGGTTAATCCCCGTAGGCTGTGGTCATGGCCACAGAGAGTTAGGGCTCCTTTTAAATGCTGGGTTTCCAAGCACCGGGGCAGACAGGGCTCACGGGGCCCCCACTGGGTCCTGGCGGCCTCCTGGCTCGAGCGCTGGACAACGGGTCACTCTGCCTGTGATCACGTCCACAAACGTGGGAGCCTGCCTCACTCAGATGCCCCCGGGTTCTTTCTTCAATTTCCCCCAAAGTTTGTTTTCCTTCTCCCCCTCCGTGTAGACACAAACAGCCATGCCGCGCAGCCCGACATCCAGCGAGGACGAGATGGCCCAGAGCTTCTCCGACTCTTCGGAGGAATCGGACTCAGACAGCTCCAAGGAAGAGACCATCTATGACACCATCCGGGCCACAGCGGAGAAGCCGGGCGGCGCCAGGACGGAGGAGAGCCAGGGCAACACACTGGTGCTGCGAATTGTCATCGAGGACCTGCAGCAGACGGTGAGCCTGCGTCCGGGTCAGCGACAGGCGTGACCTGAGCTCCAGATGCCTCTGGGCCCCTCTGCCCGGCCGGTCCCTGTGGCCCACGCGTTGGGCTCCTGCCCCCTCCCCGCCGAGCCCCCCGCCCCGCCTGCCCCCTCCTGGTGGTCCCGACCGCCTCCCGCTCCGTCCTCTTCGTGCACTGCCAGCAGCACCTGCTGCCTGCAGGGCCGGAGGCCAAGCCTCGGGGGCACAGAGACCAGCCTTGCAGCAGCAACGCGCACGGTGGGCGCCTTAGCAGGCGGGCTGCCAGCACTCAGGAGGGCCCTGCCTCTTCCCCTGCCGCTCTGTGCTCCCCACTTCCTGGGGTGTGCAAGCTGTGTCCGGTGTGCCCTTCCCCGCCCTGCCTGTTGGCCACGTCCTAGCTGTCCCTGGAGGCCCAGGCCCAATGCTGTTTGCAGTATCGCCCACGAGGAAGACCGTCGTTCTGGGGTGAACGTGCGTGAGGTACCTGGGGGTGCCGGAGAGGGGTCTTCCCGGCCGTGGTTCCATTTCAGTGGGGCCTCAGAAGATGGAGGAGGGTTTCCCTCGGGCGCGGGGATGGCAGGTGACAGGGACGCACGCGGAAGCCTGGAGGGGGGGCACCTGGCAGTGGGGTACAGTGTGGCGGGGGACCCATTGGGCTGGGCTGGGCTGGACTTGAACGCCCCGAGGACACTGTCCAGGGTCTGGCTACTGGGTACGGCGTCTGGGCCAGCGGGGAGGCTGAGGTGGGTCGGGGCACCCAGGAGGGCTTTCTGGAGGCCGGCAGATGGCAGACCCACAGTCAGGCTGAGTGGGCACCTCTGGCTGGGAATTCTTGTCTCTCGGATGTAGACGGCCTCTGGGGCGCTCTGGAAGGGGGGTCGGGTGTGCCACGTCCAGCCTTTGTACTTGAAGGCCCTGATGGGGAAGGGGCCGCGCTTGGGATCAGAGGGACTTGGCCGCGGGCGGTGGGGGGGGGCGGGAGGGGGGATGCTCACTGCGCCACCACCTGGCCATTTGGTGCAGGTACATCACGTGGCCTCTGACCCGGGACCTCATCTCCTGGTGCCCCGGGGGTCTAATGAGTAGGTTTGGTGCCTCGGGGGTGGGGTCTCTGCTCTCCCAGGAGACCTCTGCTCGTGGTCTCCCCCCGGCCCTTCTCTCTGGGGAGGGGCCCTACGTGGGCTGAGGGTGCTGTGCTGGTGACACCGGTCATCTAAGAGCGAGGCCAGACTGCCCTACCTTCTAGGGAGAGCTCAGGGCGACCTGAACCCCAGAATGAATCCAGCAATGTGGCTGTCCTGGCATTCAGCTCTTCCTTTTTTTTTTTTAAGATTTTTATTTTTTTTGAAGTGGACCATTTTTTTTTAAAGTCTTTATTGAATTTGTTACAATATTGCTTGTGTTCTGTGTTTCGGTTGTTTGGCCCAGAGGCATGTGGGATCCTAGCTCCCTGACCAGGGATCGAACCCACATCCCCCTGCAGTGGAAGGTCCCAACCACTGGACCGCCAGGGAAGTCCCAGCTCTTCTCTCTTCCATGTCATTTAACATCTCTTGTAAAAGTTAACAAGATTATTATAAAAACTTCGTCATATGGAAAAGCACAGATGCCAGTGCCAGAAGTGGTTGTCAGTAACATTTAATGAACATTTCAGACGTGTCTCTCTAAAGGGTTACAGGTAACGGGTGGCCGTGTACGGATAGAAATACGTGGGTAAGCCTCAAAGTACCACGCTGTTAATAAATCAACATCATTATGATGATTTCATTTGACTCTAAAAGGAGAAAAAGTCCGTGAAGGAAATGCTGAACTTTAGTTATTTTATTTTATTTTTTGCCATAAGGGAGACTGTTTCCAAATGAATCTGTAAACTTAAAAGAAACAATTACAAAACACTGGAAGGCTGAAATCTTTACTTGTCATTTTTGATTACAGCTTTTTGCCTCCTTTTTTATTGCTGTAAGACACTTAGTGTTCTCTCCTTGTATTGTTTGGGGTGGATTAAGCTGATAGCTGTGCTAAACAGACCTCCAGATCTCAGGCACTTGACCCATAGATGCTTTATTTCTCGGTCCACTGGGGATTGGCAGGAATGAAGAGGTGGCGGTGGCAGTTCTGATCCATGCAGCCATTCAGGGACTCAGGCTCCTCCAGCCAGGTAGTGGGGACACGCCCTGGCCTCTGGAGTTCTCTCCCGGGTCTCCTGTATCTGCTCAGAGGGTGAGGCAGGGAAAAGAGATAACCCATGGACCACGTCTCTCCTCCCACCTTCCCTCACGTCCTCCACAGGCTGCACCTGACCTCAAGCACCTGACCACAGAGGGGGCTGAGGAATGTAGTTTAGCTCTGAACCTGGGAAGGAAAAGGTCACAGCGTGTGGAGAACAGGCAGCTGTTTGCACGTGCACACACATGCACACACACGCACGTGTGCACGCGCGGCCTCTCCTCCCCACCCCCCGACTCCTGTTGGTGTCGAGCTCTCTGCACGTGGCCACTGTCCACCCAATGTAACGCGCATCCTGCTGCAGCTCTCAGAGCCCCGGCATCCCTCAGGCCCTCTTCCAGGGTCACTGCTCATTGCTGGGTGGACAGTGGCCTTCTCGTCACAGCTCTTCATTTCATTCCACCTCTTAAGTGGATGGAGTTGACTGTCCAGGGTTTTTTCAGGAAGAGGTCCTGGGGGCAGTGCTTCTGCAGTGAACGGCCCACTGGTCTCATCACTGGCGCTCGGGATGCTCTTTGACGTCTCCTTGATCCAGGGAGTCCTGGGCCGTCGTCCGCAGGTGACACACAGGTGAGGATCCTGCGAGCCTCTGGTTGCATCTTCATCTGCGGATCAGTATGCAGCCTTGTTGTAGGTGTGTTTCTGTGTGAAGAATGTTACTTCATACATAGAGCTGACTCGTTATTAACACCGAGCTCACGGCCAGCAGCCTGTAACTCACAGCTGGTTGCAGCTCAGCTGACACGTGATTTCTCCCCGAGGCACGTCGCAGCCTTTTCACCTACGGACACCAGACCCCACTTCAGCATTGTGCCCAGGGACCGCTTTAAACAGCAAAATCAGCAACAGAGAGCACAGAAATGCAAACACGGAGCACTGAATAGACTAGGATAAGGACACTTGTTTACAAGATCACAGCTGACACAGAAGGCAGCAGGTCCTCTGTTCAAACTCAGCTGGGAACGGGAACGTCTGTGCTGTGTCTGTAAGCGGTCACAGAGGTGCCACAAGAATTGATTTGAGGTTCCCAGTAAATTTCAGCAAGTAGGCAAGTTCCCAGATACGGAATCTGCAAATAACAAGCGTCAGCGATGTGCTTGAAACCGTCGGCTTGCGTGCGGTTTTCCTGTGGGATCTCTGAGTCAGTTCCCGCCCCTCGTTGCCCCAGATCTGCAGGGATGTTGTTCCGTGGTCCGCTTGCCCTGAACTCGCTTTGGACACGCCTTGTCGGGGACTTGGTGTTTTTCTTTACTGGATTCCTAAAGAATCAGTTTTAGTTACTAGACCAGGAAGTGTTTGGTGCTGGCCGTTCTGTTTCCTGGAAAAGCTTCTGATCTGCAGATGCTGCTTGTGCACTCTGCTTCGCAGATTTTTCCTTTTTTCTCCTCCCCTCTGGGGGAAGCGTTCTCTGTTTCAGAGACAAAATTCCTCTTTTTTTAAATTGAAGTATAGTCGATTTACAGTGTTGTGTTAGTGTCACGTGTACAGCAAAGTGATTCAGTTATACATATGCATATATATCTGTTCTTTTTCAAATTGTTTTCCATTATAGGTTATTACGAGATATTGAGCATAGTTCCCTGTGCTATACAGTAGGTTCTTGTTTATCTATTTTATATATAGTGATATGTATCTGTTAATGCCAAACTCCTAATTTATCCCTCCCCCCACTTTCCCCTTGGGTAACCATATGTTTGTTTTCTATGTCTGTGAGTCTCTTCCTGTTTTATAAATAAGTTCATTTGTGTCATATTTTAGATTCCACATATAAGCAATATATTTGTCTTTCTCTGTCTGACTTACTTCAATTAGTATGATAATCTCTAGGTCCATCCATGTGGCTGCAAATGACATTATTTCGTTCTCTTTTATGGCTGAGTAGTATTCCTGTGTGTGTGTGTGTGTACCAAATCTTCTTCTTTTTTTTTTTTTTTCTTGCGGTACGCGGGCCTCTCACTGTTGCGTCCTCTCCCGTTGCGGAGCACAGGCTCCGGACACGCAGGCTCAGCAGCCATGGCTCACGGGCCCAGCCGCTCCGCGGCACGTGGGATCTTCCCAGACCGGGGCACGAACCCGTGTCCCCTGCATCGGCAGGCGGACTCTCAACCACTGCGCCACCAGGGAAGCCACTCAAATCTTCTTTATCCATTCATCTGTCAATGGACACTTATGTTGCTTCCATGTCATGACTGTTGTAAATAGTGCTGCAATGAACGTTGGGATACATGTATCTTTTTGAATTATGGTTTTCTCAGGGTATATGCCCAGGAGTGGGATGGTAGGATCATCTGGTAGCTCTGTTTTCAGTTTTTTCAGGAACCTCCATGCTGTTCTCCAGAGTGGGGACACGGTTGCTCTCATATGGGCTCTTCCTTCTCTGGTTCTGTCCTCTTTTCTCTGATTGCTTTGATCACCTGGCGTTTTCCCTGTTTGTTCTTTCTTTACAGTATCTTCAGGTGCGTCCATTCTGTCCTGTGCCTTCTGATTTATCACCGTCCTGTTGTTTTGCCTTCCCATTTGTTTTCATAGCCCTGTGCTCGCTGTTTTGGAAGATTATTCTTTTGAGTTATTTGTTTGTAGAGTTGGTTTCACGGCTTCTTATTTTCCTCCTTAGCATGAAGTACTGAGATCTTTCTTCTTCCTAATCGGGGTATATTTTCATCCAGAACAGATGAACCAGGTGTCTGAGTTTTGCATGCCGTCCTTCTTCCTTTTCACCGTTTCTTTCCCCATAATGTCTCTGTTATTTCTTTACTGTTTCTCCTGACCTGTTCCTGTGGTTTTTCAGTGACTTGCTATTCTTTGTTGTGGTCACGAGAGTGAGTCAGGCTTGGGGGTCTGTCTCTTGGCTCTTTTAGACACAAAGGCCCAGGGGTGGGGAGTGTTGAGTCTTTTTAGGAGGTCCAAGCTCTTTCTTCGGAGATTTTTCTGGTGCAGGGAGCTGTCCCGTTCTCGTGCATGGACACCCCCAGCCCTCGGAGCACCCCCAGTGAGCAAGCAGCCCTTCCTGGGCGGGTCTCCTTTTGTCTCCCCAACCCTTGCCCAGTCAGAGGAGGGAAGAGAGAAGGGCCCCGTGTTCACGTCTGTCCAGGTTTGAGTATATTGATGCAAAATGTCTGGAGTTTTGTCCCTGCCAGTACCACTTCCGGGAATGAAGGTTGGGAGTTTTCCCCTGGAGGATTCAGTTTCTCTGGGGTGTACGAGAAGGATGTTTATGGCCTTAGTTGTGCCCATTTTCCACTTTGGGTGCTTTTGGGGGTGGCTTTCATTATTTGGGGTCACTGGGTTGGACCTGGCTTCACCTCTTCTCGGCCCCTGGGTGCTGCACTGCTCGTCCAAAGACCCTCCCTGGTAGGGACCTGGGTGACCCCCACCAGCCCGGCATGGACCTGTCCTCACGCTGCAGGGTTTAACCCTTTGAGCCCCTGAATTCTGTTACTGTTTATCGATGCTGGAGGGATTCGGGGGACTGGAGAAGCACTCCCCTCCAATTTCAGACCCCAGACGCAAATGGGAAGGTGGAGGAAGGGGCGATGATGTGTCCCTTCCCCACCCGTCGTCCCAGATAGGTTGCCTGTGTGCCCGGGGCTGGTACTAAAGGTCTCCGAGGCCGGGGCCCGGCCCCCCTGCAGGTGTGAAGTGAGCCTCGCAGGCTGGGCTCACGACCTCGGCTGTCCCTGCTCAAAGCCTATCTGTCTGGACAGTCCACCCCAGGGGGCACTTACCATCACAACAGGGAGAGAGGCCGTCTGCCAGCCTGGCTGCTGGGAGGCTCCGAGGGCAGCCAGGCCAGGGTGTGGGACGTCATCGAAGGTTGTCCCAGGCCAGCTGACGGTGAGTGGCCCGGAAGGTACTCTGTCCTCAGGCCACAGGCTTTGGGGACCTGTCGGGAGTTGCTGATGGAGAAACACCTGTTCTGCAGGCCCAGAATTACCAAAATTCTTCCCGAAAGGAAGATCCTCCCAGGGGTTTGGTCTCTACTCCCAGGAGCATAACTGTTTCCAGAACCTTCTGAGGACCACCTCTCTTCTCTTCACTTTGTCCAACACAAAGAAAGGTCCTGGAGCTTGAGACTAGCAGTCCCGCGGGTGTGAGCGCTCAGGACAGTGGCCGTTCTTCCCGCCGGAAGGCCCTTGCCAGGGTGAGTCGTGGAGCCGGGGGCTCGAGACGGGCCTGGACTCCTGCCCAGAGGATTCGTGGAGCTGCGAGGCAGGTTCATCAGCCCAGTGCCCGCTCACGGCTTCTCCAGAAGCTCACGTGGAGGTCCCTCTTCTGCCCCAGGTGGAAGAGGTTCCCTCTGTAACCGAAAGTGGGGTCCAGCCGCTCGCTGCTCTAAAGCCAATAAAGGGGCAAGGTTGGTGGAAAGGAAAGTTTGCTTTATTGCGGAGGCTGGCAACCTGGGTGGGACAGGGCAGGTGTCCACAGGCCAGCTACCCTCCCCGACAGTCAGTGGGCAAGAGCTTTTTTTTTTTTGCTGTTGCGGGTAGGAGTTTATTAATTAATTTATTTATTTTTGCTGTGTTGGGTCTTCGTTTCTGTGTGAGGGCTTTCTCTAGTTGTGGCAAGCGGGGGCCACTCTTCATCGTGGTGCGCGGGCCTCTCACTATCGCGACCTCTCTTGTTGCGGAGCACAGGCTCCAGACGCGCAGGCTCAGTAGTTGTGGCTCACGGGCCCAGTTGCTCCGCGGCATGTGGGATCTTCCCAGACCAGGGCTCGAACCCGTGTCCCCTGCATTGGTAGGCAGATTCTCAACCACTGCGCCACCAGGGAAGCCCCAAGAGCTTTTATAGATGGAGCAAGAAACAGCACAGTCAGCTCTGACGGTCGTCTTGACATTGGTCGTGCGGTGGTCTGATGAGCGTCGTCTTGACTGTTTTAAGGACAGTTAATGTTCAGTTCCAGGATGGGTTTGTTCCCATTTCCTTGAGATCAGTCCTCGGAATTGTGGCAGCTTATGTCACAGCTACAGTCTGGTCACCATGTAATTAAGTTCTTCCACCTGGTGGGTTTCCGTATCTAAAATAGCTCAAAGGACATGGCTCTAGCCCTTGAGGAGGAACTAAAGGTCCTTGACTTTGCTTAATGACTGAACTATTATTATTTGGGCTCCTTTGACTGTTTTCCTTTGTTTCTGCATTTTCTCACCTCTCTGATTAAACCTATTGTTTGGCTAACGTTTTTTTTTTTTTTCACAGACGAAAGGCAGGCAGAGGACATGGCGGGCGGGGGGGAAAGGCCATAGGGTCCTGCTCCGGTTCACCTCCCCAGGTGGGGTCTGGACCTGCTTCTCCTGAGTGATTGCTGTTTCTGCATCTCAGTGGGACTGGAGTGTTGAACCGTGGATGGAGAGTCTCTGGCAGTACTGATACTTCTTCCAGGAAGGCTCCCCGGGGGCCCCCGCACGCGCCGATGAGCAGAGTCCCGGGTGGGTGGGTGGGTATGCGGGCCACGTGGGGATGACAGGTGGCGTGGGCTCTGGAGTGTGGCAGGAGGGCCTTCCTTGTGCTCTGCTGGAGCATCGCAGAGGCACAAGGCGCTTACGGTGGGGTTGAGCTCTGGCAGCCGTCAGTAAACTTGGCCTTTTAAGCAAGATACACGAGGCAAAATCAATAGAAACTATATAGCTCTTGTGTGATTTCTATTTGGGAGCACAGCAAACGGGGAAGTGGGGACAGAGCTGGCACCAGGACCTTCACAGTCCCCTTCCCAAGCCTCCCCGAATGTCACGTCACAAGGACGGCGCAGAGGAAAACAGAAGCGGACGGGATCCCCCTGGGTGTGTACAGCATCCGCCCCCACGCCCACCTCCACCCAGGGGTTGGCACCAAGTGGCTGCAGGGAAGCTGTCGGTCCACGTGTCTGTCCCCACGACCCGTCTGAGCCAGTTAACGGAGGTGCAGGAGCCTGGCCCACCTGGCAGAGGCTTCTGGAAGATGCCTTTTTGCTTTAATCGATGCTTCCATTTATTAGGTAACTGTGTCTTCGAGTTTATTTCATTGAGGAAGGAGCATCTCAGCTGCTCTCCTGACCCCTCAGCCGCAATTTGTTTCTGTCCACCCGTTCCTCTCTCCCTCAAATTTCTCCCCGAGAGCAGCAGCCTGTAGCATCCCCGATCCCCACCGCATCCTTCATCCCCACTGCATCCCCGCCTTGCCTGCCTCCCCCGCCCTGACGCCCACACCAGCTGACCAGAGTGCCCCCCACCCCAGCCCGATCCATCACTTGCCTCCAGTTGGGCTGTCAGGGTTGCTCCACCCAAGTGGCCTTGGGTCCCCTGGCTCATCACTGAGAATCAAAGCAGAACTCCAAGAGCACAGAGGGCTCACTTCCTCCTCCTTCAGGGTTTTAAATCCTTATCCTGTTGCCGCAGACAACCGTCATATTTGCTTTTTATATCTGAGGCTTCCCTGGTTTTTGAATATGAGGAGGACTTTGCCTGTCCTATCCGTTTTTGAGCCCATCTCCTCCTCCAGTGGCTGAGAATCCAGCCCCGACGGCTGGCCTCTCACTCTGCAAAGACCGGGAGGTGGGCATGCATCGTGAGAGAAGGTTCTGGAAGGCCTGTGCAGGAGTGGCTCGTCACGTTGAGAAGCTCCGTCGGAGCACACGGCTGGGCGCGTGTTCAGTCCATCACTCTGGGCCCCTCGGGAGGTGAGAGTCTCCTTCTGGGAGTTAATTGCAGCCTCTGAATTCCACTCCCAGAAGGTTTGTCGTTGACTGCGAAGGACGCATCTTTCCAGAGGGAATGTGGTGGGTTGGGTGGACCCTCTGCCATGTTCTCTGGACATCCAGGCACTGGGCGAATGGAGGGCAGGAGGCTTGGGCCGAGGAAGCCCAGGTTGGCCGAGCCTGGCCCCTGCAGCCTGGCCCTCCCGGGCTCCCTCCTGCCTGGGTTTGTCTCACATTCAGACAGGATTCCTTCTCCTGGGATCCCTCCGCCACTCCCTCATCCCTCCACCTCTACTCATGTCTCACAGCAACCAAGCTCGGCAAGGCCTCCCTGACCCTCCGGCTGGCGGGAGGTCCTGTTACCACGTCTGTCCAACGCCATCCCAACCACGGCCACGCCTCCAGCTCGACCTCCCGTCTGGGGCCTGGACCTCGTCTCTCCCTTGACATCTCCTCTGAAAGCTCAGAGGCCCCTCGACTCACATGGTCCGGAGCAGATGCCATGACGCTTTGCTTCTTCCCTCTGACCCCACAGCTGGCCCCGCTGGTTTCCCTCTTTTGGCCAGTGGTTACATTAAAAACCCAGCTCTACTGAGGTGAGATGTACAAGCCGTGAAGCTCACGCATCTTAAGGGCCCCGTCCTATGGTTTTCAGTAAGTCTGCTGAGTTGCCTGGCCACCTCGGTCTGGACTCTTCCCATCACCACCTTGTGCCTGTTTGCATTTCCTCCTCGTCCCCACTTCTAGCCCTGACAGCCACTAACCGTGTTCTGTCTGCATGGAGCCCCCTCTTCTGCACCACCCACGTGAGCAGGTCACCTGCGGTGTGGCCTTCTTTGACCCAGCGTCATGGGAGGGAGGTTCGTCCCCGTCGTGGCATCTGTCTGTTTTTTCCTTTTTATCGCCGGGTAGTAGCCCATCGTGTGGCTGAATCCGTTCCCCGGTTGATGGGCAGTTGGGTTGTTCCCACTTTGGGCTGTGAACCTTCTCTGATTCTGTTGTCTGAGCCAGAACCCGGGAGTTATCCCGAGCATTCCATCGCCCCTCAACCAATCCGCTCCCAAGTCCTGCCCTTTGACCTTCTGAATCCCTTTGCACCCCTGTCACTCTCTCCCCACTCCAGCCCTGTCTCTGCCATCTTCCTCCTGGACCAGGGGAGCTGCAGACCCCTCTTTCCTCTCAGCAGTTTTCCGCACAGTGCTAAGAGCAGTTGTTTGTAATGCGAACCCGGTTGCCTCTTCGTTGTAGACCACCCCCCGTCCAGGAGTCTTACTGTTCTTAGAATAAGATCAAATGCACAAACTTATTTACAGAACAGATATAGAGTCACAGATGTAGAAAAGAAACTTATGGTTACCAAGGGGAAAGGGGGGTGGAGGGATAAATTGGGAGATTGGGATTAACGTATACACAATACTATATATAAAATAGATAATCAACAAGGACCTACTGTGTAGCACAGGGAACTCTACCCGATACTCTGTAGTAACCTATATGGGAAAAGAATCTAAAGTTTTTCTTTATTTTTGGCTGCGTTGGGTCTTTGTTGCTGCGCGCGGGCTTTCTCTAGTTGCGGCGAGCAGGGGCTGCTCTTCGTTGCGGTGCGCGGGCTTCTCATTGCGGTGGCTTCTCGTTGCGGAGCAGGGGCTCTAGGCACGCAAGCTTCAGTAGTTGCAGCAAGTGGGCTCATTAGCTGTGGCTTGCGGCTCTGGAGCACGGGAGTTGTGGCTCACGGGCTTAGTTGCTCCGCGGCATGTGGGATCCTCCCGGACCAGGGATCGAGCCGTGTTCCCTGCATTGGCAGGTGGATTCTTAACCACTGTGCCACCAGGGAAGTCCTGGGAAAAGAATCTAAAGAAGAGTGGGTATATGTATATGTATAAATGAATCACTTTGCTGTACACCTGAAACTAACACAACGTTGTAAATCAACTATATGCCAATAAAAATTAATTAAAAAAAGAGGATCAAATGCTAGACGTTTTATGAATTCATCTCCGCCCTCGCCTGCTGAGGTGACATCTGAGCTGAGCCCCAGGTGATGAGAGGTTGGCTTAAGGATCTTTGCCCAGAACATTCCGGGCAGAGGTCGCCCGAGCGGCATGCCTGAGCTGGGAATGAACTTGGTTGGCAAGTCAGAGCAGCGGGGAAGGCCGAGGCCGCCGGCTGGGCGGGTGCACAGGGCGGGGGGCGATGGGTAGGGGCCGAGGCGAGGGGGCGTGATTCCCCCTGAAGAACAGTGGGAGTTTTGGAGAGGTTTGGCACAGAGCCTGTGACCTCGTTTATAGTTGAAAGGGGACCCTGGCTTCTCTCGGGGGAGGAGGGAGGGGCGCAGAAGCAGGTAGGAGGCCCCTGCAGGAGTCCAGCGGGTAGGGGGTGTTGGAGGCTGGGGCCGGGGGTGGCGGGAGAAGGTGGAGACGGGGACAGGTTCCTGATGACAAGGTCGAGGTCATCAGAGCACATGTGGCCCTTGCAGGAGATTGTGCTCTGGCCAAGCAAAGGGTCCTTAAGGGTGACTTGTATCAACACCCTGCCTGCGTCTTTGCAGTTTCTCAGCACAGGAACAAATAAAGACTCCGTTTCTTTTAAAGATTGAGATGTAATTCACATACCATACACTTTGCCCATTGAAAGTGTACAATTCAGTGGATTTTTTTTAACATCTTTATTGGAATATAATTGCTTTACAATGGTGTGTTAGTTTCTGCTTTATAACAAAGTGAATGAGTTATACACATACATATGTCCCCACATCTCCTCCCTCTTGTGTCTCCCTCCCTCCCACCCTCCCTATCCCACCCCTCCAGGCGGTCACAAAGCACCGAGCTGATCTCCCTGTGCTATGCGGCTGCTTCCCACTCAGAGTGAAGTAAGTCAGAAAGAGAAAAACAAATACCGTAGGTAACACATATATATGGAATCTAAGAAAAAAAAAGTTCGGTGGATTTTAGTAAATTCACAGGTGAGGGTACCCACCACCCAGTCAATCTTGGAACATTTCATCATCCCAGAAGGAAACCCCGCACCTGTTAGCAGGCGTCCCCATACCCCTCCCCCAGTCCCTGGCGACCACTATCTGCTCTCTGTCTCGATGGATCTGCCTGTTGTGGACGTTCCACGTCAGTGGGATCAGGTGATGTGTGGCCTGGGAGGCAGCTCATATCTACTCACTCTTGTCGTCAGCTTCTCCTGTTGGAGGCAAGCCCATCCCCCAGGTCTTCCCCTGAAAACAACGCTTATCCCATTGGTGCCTTGTAAATGTCTCCATTAAATGGCCTCACGGGTCACCCAGTAGCCCAGGCAACGCAGAGGTGAGAAACGCTCGCATCAAAATGTTCTTTCGTCTTTTGTTCTGCCGTTTTGTTTTCAGATTTTCCTGTCCCAGATTTTCCTTTCTCGCCTGCTTGTTTGCTGACCACAAGGAAACTTGTTTGGGATTTTAGACTTGATTAGAAAAGTAGTTGTACATGACCCTGACTTGAGTACATCTTCTGCCCTAAAAAAGTCATCGACGAGGACTCAATGGGCAGAAGGTGGTAACGGTGACAATGTTCTTCCTTCGGGAACTTGGTTTATGGCGGTGGAGTGTGGCCCAGGGCCGACTCCAGTTCAGCCAGGGAAGCCCCCAAGGGGCCGCGGAATGCCTTAGGTTCCAGATCGGTGTATCTTTTGTTCATTGAGAGAAAATTTGAAATACAGGAAAAATACAAAGAATAATATCATACATACCAGCTTTATTGTTTATTATGTAGAATTGACAGTGGTTAACATTTTGTCTTTTTTCAATCACAGGGTTAAAATGTTTCTGATACAGCTCAAGTCTCCCTCATCCTCCTGCCCAGGCCCCTCTGCTCAGAGGCAGACACTGCCATGATTCACTGTGAATTCTTCTCGTCCCTTTTCCTCTTTTTATATGTATCAGTGGTCTCTATATACTGTTGTGTTATTGTGTAAAAATGAATATATATATATACCTGGTATCACACTGGGCATGTCATTTATAACTTACGTTTTCCACTTGGTGTTATATTTTTAAGATTTGTCTTTATTTATTTTACGTATCCACTCATCCATCCATCCACTCATCCATCCACCCATCCACCCATCCACCCATCCATCCACCCACTCATCCATCCATCCATCCACTCATCCACCCATCCATCCATCCACCCATCCATCCATCCATCCATCCATCCACCCATCAATCCATCCACTCATCCATCCATCCATCCATCCACCCACCCATCCATCCATCCATCCATCCACCCATCCATCCATCCACTCATCCATCCATCCACTCATCCATCCATCCATCCACCCATCCACCCATCCACCCATCCATCCACCCACTCATCCATCCATCCATCCACTCATCCACCCATCCATCCATCCACCCATCCATCCATCCATCCATCCATCCACCCATCCATCCATCTGCCCTCTTGGCATTACAGAAATATCTTTTTGGATCTTTGCTCTCTACTTTCAGCAGCTCTGTTATGTCCTTTGCAGTATTGCATCTGGATCACGTTGAGGGGGTAAAAGCACGGAACCGTGTCATCTTGTGGTTTCATTCATTGCTTGGCAAAGCCAGAGAGCACCCACCTCCCCACACCCTTTCACTCCCCTCTGCCTCCATTTTCTCTGTGAGGTGGTGATAATCAGCCTCATTGTCCTTATTGTTTTTTCGGCAAAGCAAGGTCATTATTTTATTTATTTATTGATTTATTTACTTATTGCGGTACGCGGGCCTCTCACTGCTGTGGCCTCTCCCGTCGCGGAGCACAGGCTCCGGACGCGCAGGCTCAGCGGCCATGGCTCACGGGCCCAGCCGCTCTGCGGCATGTGGGATCTTCCCGGACCGGGGCACGAACCCGTGTCCCCTGCATCGGCAGGCAGACTCTCAACCGCTGCGCCACCAGGGAAGCCCCTCATTTTTTAAAAAAAAATTAATTTTAACATCATTATTAGAGTGTAATTGCTTTACAATGGTGTGTCAGTTTCTGCTTTATAACAAAGTGAATCAGTTATACATATACATATGTTCCCATATCTCTTCCCTCTTGCGTCTCCCTCCCACCCTCCCTATCCCACCCCTCTAGGTGGTCACAAAGCACCGAGCTGATCTCCCTGTGCCATGCGGCTGCTTCCCACTAGCTATCTACGTTACGTTTGGTAGTGTATATATGTCCATGCCTCTCTCTCACTTTGTCCCAGCTTACCCTTCCCCCTCCCCATATCCTCAAGTCCATTCTCTAGTAGGTCTGCGTCTTTATTCCTGTCTTACCCCTAGCTTCTTTATGACATTTTTTTCTTAAATTCCATAAATATGTGTTAGCATACAGTATTTGTTTTTCTCTTTCTGACTGACTTCACTCTGTATGACAGTCTCTAGGTCCATCCACCTCACTATAAATAGCTCACTTTCGTTTCTTTTTATGGCTGAGTAATATGCCATTGCATATATGTGCCACATCTTCTTTATCCATTCATCCGATGATGGACACTTAGGTTGCTTCCATGTCCTGGCTATTGTAAATAGTGCTGCAGTGAACATTTTGGTACATGACTCTTTTTGAATTATGGTTTTCTCAGGGTACGTGCCCGGTAGTGGGATTGCTGGGTTGTGGGAAAGCTCAAGGGCCCTCCTGTGAAAGGCCTGCGAGAAAGTCAGGCCCCGAGTGCGCTGGTTACCGTTCATGGCGCGGGGCAGCTTGCCAAAGGCGGAGAGGAGCTTTATTTTCATACGTATCATGAAGAAGCAAAAAGCCTATTTAACCAGCCCCAGCTCTGTGTGCTGTAAGGGTTCCGTGCTGCGTCTCCCCGTTAGCTGTGAGGCTAACACTCTGTACACGAGAGTGGTCAGGCCGGCTCACGCGGTCTCAGTGGCCCAAGCGACACACGTCTGGCTTGGTGTGCTCTTCTGTTTAAGCTTGCTGTCAAAACCCACTTAAATCCTGTCGAGAAACGAATGCCTGGGGCTGGAATTATTACACATTCTGTCAAAAGCTTTGGAAACCCCACAGTGTGGTGAGAATATTGTGGTTCAAAGGTCACCCTGGGGAAGAGCAGAGCTCTCCTCCTTCCCTGATGTCCCGGGCTGATCAAATGATCCAGAAAGTGGCAATAGGAGGGCACGAGTCATCAGAAGTTAATTTCCTGCATTAGTGCCGAGGGTGAGGCTCTTTTCTAGCACCTTTGCTCTGTGGTTGCCTTTCCCTGGCTCCTTCCCTCCCGGTTCTGACCGTTCTGCCCACAGCCCTCCTTTCTGGGCGGACAGACAGGAGCTCTTCATTCCACTCGGTCCGCACAGCATCTGTCCCCATGTGATGTGGCCACGCCTCCCCTGTCTCCCTTTCTCTGCCTGGAATCCACTTCGTGGCCCCGCCTGGTGAACCCTCCCGATTTGCGGCTCCGTCCTGTGCAGTGGGACCAAGTTGAAACTCATCAGCCCTCTGGTCCATTCATTCCAGACCCGCCTCTGGCAGCTGTGTGACGTGGGGAGCAGTTCCTAGGGTTTACGGCGTTCCTCGTTGGGCTTGGGGCTGCTCGTACCTCCTCCAGGAGAACCTAAGGAGAAGAGGGTGCGTTTGACGTGCTTTCTTTGCTGGGCTGGCGGGCGCACAGTGAGTGCTTTGTGTCTGCAGTCAGGACGATTTAATTCTCCCCCGCCTGCCCTTACCCACCTCCACTTACTGCTTCTAGGAGGACCTCTTTAGCCAGCATCATATCCTCTGCTTTGCTCTGAGCCTGCCTGAAATCGTGGGGACCAACAGAGGAAAGTGAGCTCACCTCCAGGGAGGGTGTGAGTCTCTGACAGAGCCCAACTAGTGCCTCTCAGTGACTATGGCCTTGACAGCCGCAGAGGACCACTAGCTGGCCCCTTAAAAGTCACCAGGATGCACGGTCCACCCACCACTTCACCAAAGCATCCGGAGCTGCTGTCAAGCATTTACTCTTTGGAAAATGTTATTCCGACTGGAAAAACCCTAACCCTAATCCACAGCCACTTTGGCCTTTAGTGTTTAAACCTTCAGAAGCACTAGTGTGGTTCCTGGCCATCAGCTTCCTTGGGCCAGGCTGTCCTTCTCGGTCACAGTCACCCACCGTCTTCCCCGTTCCACATACATCCTTTCGTGTGTTACCCGTGCCAGCGTCTCCATGTTTTCCACCACAGGTGCAGCCTGGTGGGTGTCTGTCCGCGGCAAAAAGCATTGTTTCATTTGGACGATTGCATGCGGAAACCGCCCCTCACAGTCCTGGGGGGCAGAGGTTGGCGGGTCTGCAGATGGCGCGTGAACAGCCGTTAGAGGCCAGCCGCCCCTCGATGCCCCTTTAAATGACTCCCGGCAGGTTCTGTGTATCAAGGGCCTTTGAAATGCATCCCGAAAGAATTGAGGATGGTGTGAGATGTGCTTCTTTTGCAATGAATGATGTGCTCAGAAACTGGGATTTCTTTCAGGAGATCTTGCGTTCCTCCTGAATGCACTGCGGTCCGTGTTTCCAGCTCTGTATCCTGAACAGGTGAACGGGGGTGATGCAGGGGGCTCCCTCGGCACCACGACCCCTGAATGCTTTGTCAGGCCACCCCCTTGTTCTCGCCTTTTCTGGGAGGAAGTCAAGAGTGAGCTGGACTTAAGTCTCACCTGAGGACCATGAGTGAGCAGCTGTGGCGGGGGAGGTGATCTGAATAGATGGTGTAATCCAACCCGTGTTGCTGCTTCTTCCCTTGGCCTCCAGACGGCTCACTCTAACAACAGACATTTTACACAGTGTAATATTTACCATTCCTCAAGCTTTGTCTAGACACGTCTTACCCTTCTGACATCTTACAAAACAACCATTGTCATCATTTCTGTTCTGCAGGGCCCAGGACAGATTTGGAGAGCAATTTACTCTCTTACATAGAATTCTCTTGCCGTGTTTTTGTGAATCAGAACAGCCTGTCCAACTTCTGCCTGCTTCTGCCCCACGGGCCAGCCCCTCCGGTAGATACACGTGACCCCAAGGCACCAGGTTGTGTGACCCTCTGTGGATCCTGTGAGCTAGTTGGCCACACAGACACGGCCCAGTGTGGCCCTCTGTGTGTGGCAGGGGCTTGGCCGTGGTCACAGTGTGATGGGCTGCCTTGTGTCCCCGTAAAATTCATATGTTGGAGTCCTGATGCCCAACACCTCAGAAGGTGACTGTATTTGGAGAGGAGGATCTTTAAAGAGATGGGTAAGGTGAAACGAGGTCACTGGGGTGGGGCCCTAATCCCATAGGACTTGGTGTCCTTATAAGAAGAGGAGGTCAGGACACAGACGCACACAGAGGGACGACCCCGTGAGGACACAGGGAGAAGACGGCCGTCTACACGCCGAGGAGAGAGGCCTCAGGAGGACCCAGCCCTGCCCACACCTGGATCTTGGATTCTAGCCTCCAGGACTGGAGACAGTACATGTCTGTTGTTTAAGCCCCCTGGCTGTGGTGTTTTGTTACAGTGGCCCAAGCTGACTCATACACACAGATCCAGGGTCTTGCCTGGTTCCCCCAGGCTGGGCGCCTGCCTCTCTCGGTCTCCAGGGCCAGGGTGCCTCCCCTCGAGTCCAGGTATTTCAGGTTTAGCCTCATGTCTTGCAGAATAGCTACAGCTCACGTTGGCCATGTAGGATTTCTCTCACTCTCTTCACTGTAGATTTCAGTTTGACCATGAGCTCTACCAGCGGAAGGGCCAGAGTTTCGTGCGTGTTGACCGCACGCCGACCACAACTCTGCCCACTTTGGTGGTGTGTCTCTCCTCTCAGGATTTTTGGGTCGTTCAAGGAGCTGATGAGGTCTCGGTGCACTTGGTGCAACGTGGGGCCCCGAGAAATGGTAGCTCCCACCATCCTCTTCCTGATCCCGTGGGGACCTTGCTTTTCTGCCGGGTTCTGTCACCCAGGACGGTTCCACGTATGGAACTTTGTGTTCAGTGCAGTTCAGTTCCAGTGACATCCACTGAGCTGCACGGACAGCAGGTATGGTTGTGGCAAGAACAGGACATAAACCCTGTCGTCACGCAGCAGCTCGGAGGGCCAGGGGGCGCTCTCGCCAGCCGAATGCCGGTGGTGCCAGGAGCCGGGAGAGGGAGAGGGTGGGGGATGTGAATGGGTGCATCTTGGAGGGGGACGTAGATGGTTACCTGGGCTTGAACGTGCCTCCCTCTGGAGGATGCTGAGGCTGGCCTGCGGGCGTCCTCGGAGCTTCCTGGTTGCCGGCTGCCCTCCTGTCATCCGGGCTGATGCCGGTCACAACCCCTCCTCTCTCTGTTAGAGTGTGCACGTCTCTGCGCCTCCCATTTCCAAACCACGCAGCTCCCGTGTTGAGCGCTATGCTTGTCAGGACGTAAGCGAGAAGCACTCTGACGTGGGTCTTGGAGATGCCCTTACGTCCTCTCGCAAGTGTCCTGTGTCTTAAGCCACGCAGCTCAGCCAGACCCACCGGGCGGCCTTGAGATGCATCTGGATGTCCTGACATTTGGGCTGTCGCAGCAGGAGATCAGTGAGTGACAGGTACCGACTCCTACCTGCGTGTCAGGAGAGAGGGAGGAGGCATACATGCGTGTCCCACCTCCCAGGAGACAAGAAATGCGGGACGGAGAGGCTGTGACCTGCAGGCTGGACAGGAGGGGGCAGGGGGCAGCCGGATTAGCTTGAATGGTCCGTGGGCTGTGGGTTCAACTCGGGGAGCCCAGCGGTCAGCTCAGCTGGGAGACCAGAGAGAGGGTGAGTCCCTGACCCCGTGGGAGGTGTGAGTGCAGTTTCAGCTGGTAGACGAGGTGGGGAGGGGACGGCCAGCTGGAAGCACAGGTGCACAGGTGCTGGAGGCTGGGGGCGCACGTGGCCTGGCTTTCCCGAGGACTGCCGGCGCGTTGCTGGAGTGTGTGTGCGCGTGTGTGTTTGTCTGTGCATGTGTGTGTGTGTGTGTATGTGTTCGCATGTGTGTATGTACAGGTATATATGTGTGTTTGTGTTTGTGTCCTTACGCGTTTGTGTACACGTGTGTGTGTATGTTTTTATGTGCGTGTGCATGTGTGTGTGTGCCAGTGCACACGTGTGGGGTTGGGGCCAGGGCAGAGGTGGTACCGACAGGCAGGATGTGGGGAGTTATTGGCTTGAGAGGGGACCCTGGCGGCCGCTCAGGGAGTCAGGTTGTGTGGGCCCGAGGGACATGGGGTGAGCTCAGTGCAGTGGCTGCTGGAGTGACCTGGTGAGAAAGGCTTGGGGCTGCTGGGCAGTGGAGGTGGGACAGATGAGGACTCACACACCTGAGGTCATGGATTAATGCAGACCAGTCTGGAAGCTGCGGGACAGGACGGAGTCAAGAGGTCCTCCTGGGTTTGTGGCATGGGAGGAGGGGCAGCCGCTGAGATCGGGGAGCAGGAGGGGAGGGGCAGGGAGGGACGATGGGGGCGTCTGTTTGGGGGTTGAGTTGTTAGGTTGGTGTCATCACTTAGCCCACGCTGGAGCCACTCATCTGTCAGCTGGCGTCCAGGTCCCTGCGTCTCCCTGCTCGGTGAACTTGGGCTCATGGTCAGAACCTTCCTTTGTGTCCAGGGTCCTGCCACCGGTCCACCACTGTCACCATTGCTGGCCAGGGTCCTGCCACCGGTCCACCACTGTCACCATGGCTGGCTGAGGAGCCTGTTCCAAAATCTTGTTAGTCTTGTGAATTCACACCAGGGTGAAAATCTTTGTTTGAAGTGCTCTGTTGTTCTTCGGGGGTTTTCTTTTGTCCATCCTCCCTGAAGCCCAGCTGTTAAGTAGAAGAAAGGACACCACGTCCATGGCGCTCCCCTGCTTTTTCTGGGAGACACGTCCGCGGCTAATCTGCACAGCACCACATGCCTTGAGACCTGTGACGTTGTCTATTTTTCAGAGTATCTCGGAGCGTAGCCTTTACTTCTTTGAAAAAAGTTATTTAGCATCTCCCAAATAGCGTCCCTCGCTATGGAGGTGAAACTGCTTCTCCCTTGTAACTGTCAACATTTAACATTGGGGCAAATTGACAGGTCATTGGAAAATCTGAACAAAGGCAGTATGTCCCTGGTCCACAGAGGACCTGAACGTAAGTATTCTTTTCTGTTTTCTCAGTGACTAGACGTCTGGTATTTTATGATTTGTCCGCACTGAGGTGCCGCGGGCACAGAGAGGAAATGACGTGTCAGTTAAATAGCGAGGACTTCGGAGCCGGGCCGATACAGCTTGGGTTCGGATCGAACCTCCACCATTTTCTAGACACGCGACCTTGGGGTAGTTACGTGAGTCTCGGAGGCTCAACTTGCTCATCTGGAAAATGGGAATAGTAATAATTGTTATTACATTGTATTTTAGCATATAATTATATATGCATTATAGTTATTGATACAATAATCACACTATATCAATAATAATGATTATAATAATAATAAGACTCTCCACTCGTGGTTGTGTTGAAGGCAAATGAAGTTAGCACAGTTTCTGGCATTTAGGAGTCAATACATGTCAGCCACGACTGTGTCATCATCATGACCACTGTCGTCACCATTGTGCTCACTCTCGCCACCATCAACACCACCCCATCATCACCATCACCATAAACACCATCAACACCACCACCGTCATCACACCCCACTAGGCTTTGAGCTCCTTAAGGGGCAGGAACCCTTATCTTTTGCGGGGACGCAATTCAACCCGTAATGACATGTATTACATATGTTCCGTCTGCTTCTTACAACTGCCCTGCAAGTTATGCAGTTACCATGGTTTTCATCACAGAAACAGGGGGACCACTGGGTTGGTAAATTTGCCCAGGATCCCGAGGTTAGTGTATGCAGCTGGAAATCCAAGCCTTTCTGCCCTCCGACCTCCTGCTGCTTCTAGAGCGGTTTCTCAGTGGCGCCCTCTAGGCGTGTTTTTTGGAGCGGGACATTCTTCGTTGTGCCGGGCTGGCCTGTCGCGACTCAGCGTCCCCAGCCGTGCCCCCTAAGTGGCTGTGGACACCAGTCTCTGGGGTCATCTACAGTCGCCACACAGATCCCCTGGGGGATGGCTTTCAGGCTGTGCTTTGCTCAGCGCCCACTTGCTGGCAGGATCCTTTCTGCCGGCCGCAGGGAGGGAGCCTCAGGCCCGCTTTGGATGCTGGCCTCTAAGGGAACTTGAGTTCGCGCGTCCATGGAGCTGGAACCAGAGGCCGACAATGATTCTCAAAGCAGGAACTGGCGAGATATCCACGGCCCTACTTGGTCACCTCTGATACAGCTCCGCTGTTGTGTTGGGAGTTTCCAGACAGTCTTCTCATTCAGCCGAAGATGGCAGGGGTGCAGCTGGCAGTCACTGAAGCGAACGATCGGCCCCCACCCAGCCTCGCAGCCCCGAGAGGAGCTCTGAGCCTTACTCTTGAATTCAGTCTTTGCCATCGGAGAGGGACAGACGGCACATTCATGCCCGTGGGGTCAGGTTTCCCGGCAGTGGGATTCCGGGCTGCCTGCTCAACCGACCTGTTGTCGAGAGCAGGGGTATCCTCTTACCCAGCAGGGAGGAGCTCTCCCGAGGCAGAGGGTCAGGGAGATAGTAGCGCCTTTTGCATCCTTGGGCGAGCAGAATCCTCCTGCAGAGGGTTGGTTCCAGCCTCGTATGCAGTCAGACTTGGTCGTTTCTGAACGCTTTCACAGTGATTAAGCACGTTTTTGAGCCCCTGCCGATGGCCGTGCAGTAGAATATAATTTTAATTCAGTAAAAATTAGAAGTGATGGTCAGAAGCGGATTTGGCCTAACGCTTGTTTTCCTGGTGTGTTGGCAGGTCTCACTGAAGGGACCTGGGAACGTGACCAAGTCGTGTCGTTCTGGTTCTTAGCGTCTTCGCTCTGTTCTTGAAAAGTGTTCGTGGTTGGTTTGCAGACACCGTCTGTACTATTTAACTTTTTCAAAGATTAACTTTCACGGCAACTGATACGATTTCTAAATCAAATCATTCTTCATAATTGCCGTTCTTTATGGTTTGGGAGGGGCGGTGTCAGTGTTTTTGCAGCTGTTACGTTCAGAGTCAGGGGTGTGGGGCGCTTGTGCCCTGGGCTTTCCCATCAGTGAGGTTACGAGAGGAGACGTCCACCTGGGCCTGAGATGCCAAGAGAGAGCGATCGGGGTAAAAACGAAGCCACACTGTAATTCACTCGCGCCGTCGTCCTCGGTCTGTTTCCAAGACCAGCTACAGCAGCACCATGAAACTTGTGAGAAATGCAGCTTCTGGGGCCCGACCCAGACCCGCTGGCTCAGACACTCTGCTTGAAGGGGGTGCGGGTCAACAGTCTGTGTTTAACAAGCAGGGAGGTTTGAGAAGCTCCGTACAAGTGAGAGAACTGCCCAGGGCAATAGGTGGTGGGGAGTGATGACCAGCAAACACAGCTGGTTCCAGAGATTGGAGCCAATGGTGAGAGCTGAGGCCACAGAATCAGTGAGTCGATCTGAGCTTTTCCCCTTTTATATTTACCGAAGCGACAAGAAGGTCGTATGTTTCATCCAGAAAAGCCAGGGGGTCCAGAGCTCAGAGGAGCTCTCGGGATGGAATGGAAGCACCTTTGGCGTCTCTGACCACGTGCCGGGGTGGCATCCTGCATCACTAACCAGGGGTCTCTGTCCTTCCGCGCAGAAGTGCATTCGATTTAACCCCGATGCGACGGTGTGGGTTGCGAAGCAGCGGATTCTGTGCTCGTTGAACCAGAGCCTGAAGGACGTCCTGAACTACGGGCTGTTCCAGCCGGCGAGCGACGGGCGAGACGGCAAGTTCTTGGACGAGGAACGGCTTCTGCGCGCGTACCCGCAGCCCGCGGGCAGGGGCATCCCCTCCCTGGAGGTACTGGTCACCGCCTCAGAGCCTGGGCGTGATGGTGGAGGGAGGACCTTCCCCCAGTTCCATGTTTGCTTCGGACTGGGAAATCGCTCTTAGCTCAAAACAGTAGTGTGCATTCTCAAGGTCGCAGCAGATATTGTCCTGATTTGCGGACCAGGGTGCAATTTTTAGCCATTTGTTTTCCTGCTGTGGATTGGATGAACTTGTTGGAGGGACATCTTGGTGTGAGCGGACCATGGGTCTGACTCAGGCTCGCGTCACCTGGAGCTGTGAGCCCTGGGGACGCAGAACGGGGTTTGCCTCTACCTCCTGAATCTCCCCCGACACCCCGCCCTTGGGCTCAGGGTGGCCCGTGGCCATCCAGCTGTTGTCAGAAGCATGACTCCCGGGAATGACCTGTGGGTTCTTTGAGCCGCTGTGGCCAGTCACGTGCTCTTGGGCTGACTCGTGAAGTGTGGGTGCATACACCCGGCAGCCTTACATCCACAGAACGTGTGTCCCCCGGCTCTGCCCTGGGGAGCCCGGGCTTGCTGCACCCTGAGTTTACGTACGGTATTTCCACATTGTATATTTTTATTTATTTTTATTTATTTATTTATTTTTTGCGGTACGCGGGCCTCTCACTGCCGTGGCCTCTCCCGTTGCGGAGCACAGGCTCCAGACGCGCAGGCTCAGCGGCCATGGCTCACGGGCCCAGCCGCTCCGCGGCACGTGGGATCCTCCCGGACCGGGGCACGAACCCGTGTCCCCTGCATCGGCAGGCGGACTCCCAACCACTGCGCCACCAGGGAAGCCCCACGTGGTATATGTTTAAATTAATTTTTAAGCAACTACACTCCAATAAAAACGAATAAAAAATTTTCATTGGCGCATAGTTGGTTTACAATGTTGTGCTCCTTTCAGGTGCACAGCAAAGTGAATTAGTTATCCGTCTACATACAGTCACTCTTTTTCAGGTTCATTTCCCATATAGGTCATTACAGAATATTGAGTAGAGTTCCCCGTGCTGTGCAGTAGGTCCTTGTTGGTTATCTGTTTTATATACAGTAGTGCGTATACGTCAATCCCAATCTCCCAGTTTATCCCTCCTCCCCCGCCCCACAATTATTAAGACAGCGACACAAGTAGGTGGAAATGTGGTCGTTTCTACCGTGACCCCACACGTCACTATTATTATCAAGTGATCGCATTCGTTTCAGCTTAGTCAACAGTGAGAGCCTGTGAGGGTGGCATCATGGGTGGCATCTGGGCCCTCGAAGGGGGTTGGTCTGAAGTCAGAGACATCTTGGACCACGGCAGCCCCTCATCTGCACATTCCCAGGTCTGACAGTGACTTTGAAGCTGAGATTCTGAGACCCCCAACATGTGTTGGACCAAGGAGAAGGGTTTCCGTCAGGAAAAGCTGGGTGCCCCTGGGGAGTCAAGTGGTTCCCTGTTCTGGCCTCAGTTTGCTCACCTGTGAACTGGGCGTCCATTGAAAAACCCCTTGTCAGGGGCCTGCTCACAGCCTGCCCCTTTCTCGGCATGGCCCACGTGCATGGGACGGTCAAGGATCTGGTCTGATGGAGCTTACAATCCTGTAGATGACAGGCCAGGAACAGTAAACAAACAGCTCATTTGGGAGCTGACAATTTCTATAAAGACAGTAAAACAGGGCGAGAACAGGCAGTCCGGAGCCTACCCTTGATCGGAAAGCATCTTGGAGGAGGCGACATGGGCCCGTCCCCCAGCCCCCGAGAACCGAACAAGAGGAGGCCTGGGAGAGCCCGGTGGGACCTGGGCAGGGCTGTGCCCTGCCTTTCAGGGCAGCCGGCACGCGTGTCCTTCTGCTGTCCCATCCAGGGACTCGTGGCAGCCGAGGCTGAGAGGCGAGCACGTGAGCATTCGTTGCCCCATGTGGCTGGGTGGTCTGTGACATCAGATGGACTTGGTCCAGTCCTGGTCACTGTGGGACCCTACCTGCCACCCCACAGCCTCTCTGAGCCTCAGATTCCCAGCTTTGAAATCGGGGAACATTACTACCGTCTTCTCGGTGGCTGTGAGGCTCGGGTGAGCTATTCCTTGGGACAGTGATCTTAGCATAAGGCCTGGGGACGGGCGAGCGCCTGCACTGGTGGGTGCTGTAGCTGCTCTTGCCATCAGCTCTCATTGCCATGAAGGAGCCACTTACACGTGTGTTCGTGCCTCTCCTTGGACCACCATCCTGCCAGGTGGTCCGCTGTGTGGGGCTGAGCCTGGCCTGGAGGTGGACCCGCCAGGGGCAGCCTGGATCTGAACTCTTTGCCTTGGATCGTGGCCATAAAACACGGTTGGCTACGTATGAAACACAGAGAAAAGAGCAAGAAAAGGATGTGTGTTTCTGAGCCTACATCCTCTAGCCACAAGCCGTAAACATTTATGACTGTGGAAACAGACATTCTCCTCCATGTGTCCCCCTCCTGCCAGGAGATGTTGTCGACCCAGCATATTTCTTTTTATAACTGAAAAAGCACCATGGACTTGAATTCCTACAGATCCGTCAAGTTAGCAAACTCTGTTACATCCCCTCACGTCACTCTCAGTGGTTTCTGAAGCCTCAGAGCCGTGACGCATGAAGATAAGCAATAGGGAGTTTCACGGCCGTGCCCAGAATGTGCTGTCCTGGTTGAATCTAGAATCTGAGGGCTAGAGTCCTAAAACGGCCTGCGTCTCCTCCTGCCAGGTCAGTTCGAGAAGGCGGACGCTTACCGTTGGCGACGGTGCACGTGATCCAGGAACGGGGTGCGGCCTGCGTTTCACGGGACTTTCTGATTTCACTGGTTTATTTCGGCACCTAAAAAAATAATCAAGTTTTTGTCTGTGGCACTGAGGGATTTTGTCTGTTGTGGGATTGCTCTTTCGTTTGGAGTGGAGGGGAGGAGACGATAAGGTGGTCACGCTGGAAACTTCACATGGGATGAGACTTTCGGGGTTAGGTCACCCCCTGCTCCGCACCCTTTGTGTCACGCCTGTGCTTGTTTAAACTCCTCGGAGTGGGAGGGAATCAAGGGAAGTTGGGGAGGGAAGGGTAAGACAGCGTCTGCCCAGCACCGGTTCTGTGCCAGGAAGCTCACATTCAATCCTCGGGGCACGCTGGGAGCTCTGTGATCCCCGTGCGACAGACAAGGAAACAGAGTCTGAGATGGGGCAGGTGTCCAGCCCAGTGACTCGGCTGCTAGCGAAACGGAGCAGGACCCTGTGGGCCTTCCCTCCCCGCCGTGTCCTCCGCCTGCCTTTTGTCTGTGGAAGAACTTTAATCAAAAAATATGTTTGGGCTTCCCTGGTGGCGCAGTGGTTGAGAGTCCACCTGCCGATGCAGGGGACGTGGGTTCGTGCCCCGGTCCGGAAGGATCCCGCGTGCTGTGGAGCGGCTGGGCCCGTGAGCCATGGCCACTGAGCCTGCACGTCCGGAGCCTGTGCTCCACAACAGGAGAGGCCGCAACAGTGAGAGGACCGCGTACCGCAAAAAAAAAAAAAAAAAAAAAAGAATATGTTTAATCAGAGAAGTGAGAAAATGCAGAAACAAAGGAAAACAGTCAAAGGAGACCAAATAGTAATAGTTTAGTCATTAAGCATAGTCAAGGACCTTTAGTTCCTCCTCAAGGGCTAGAGATAATATTCTGAGCCGTATCCTGTGAGCTGTCTTATAGATACTGAAACCCCTACCAGGTGGAAGCAGTTAACCGCATGGTGACCAGACTGTAGCCATGACATAAGCTGCCACAGTTCCGAGAATTGGCCTCAAAGAAATGGGAACAAACCAACCCTGGAACTGAGGCTAACAGGACCTAAAGCAATCAAGGTGCCGCTGGTCAGAGTACCGATGACCAATTTCAAGATGACTGCCGGAGCTGACCGTGCTGTCTGCATGGAGCCCCCTCCCTCTGTCTATAAAAGCTCTAGCCCACTGACTGTCAGTGGGGGGGAGTTGGCCTTTGGACGGGAGTCCACCCTCCCTTGCCTCCAGGCTGCCAGCATCAACATAAGGCAAACTCGCCTTTCCACCAACCTGGCCTCTTTATTGGCTTTTGAGCGGCGAGCAGCCGGACCCCACTTTCCGTTACCCTAGGGCAGTGGGGGGTCTGGAGTTGGAGCCGTGTCTCAGCTCAGAGTCCCAGTGACTCCCAAGCTGCCAGCCTCCTTCCCAAACCCGCCACAGGGCATGTACTACAGAGGCAGCCAGGGCACCCAGGAGAAGGAACAGGGCATCAGGTGAAAGGCGCTGGGGATTCGGAAGCAGCCTGCGGCCCCAGTGCACCCTCCCGGGCGCCATCACTCTACCTGAGCAAGGTAGACTTACTCAGCAAGCCCCTCTGTTTCCATGACGTCTCTGCCAGGTTAGAGGAGGTGCCGTGCCATTTGAAGGAGCGAGTCTGAGCCCCAGAGTCCCAGGCGGAGGCTGTGGGCTGAGGGCAGGTGGCTTTGCCAGGCTGGGGCTTTTCTTGAGTGTGTTTAATAAAGGTTGACGATGTCGAAGACAGAGCCCACGTGAGAAGCGGGTCCTGATTTGCTGCCATGCTGACGATGCAGAGGAGAGCAGAGCACATCAGCTCCTGAGTCTGGGTTGCTCTCATTTCTTTTTGTGACTTTCCAGCCAAAACGGCGGCAGCATCTCCGCAGAAGTTACCCTTACGCTGTCGTGGGCTCTGTGGTGCGAACGCAAGTAGTTTATTGAACACAAAAGGGTTTGCTAGGGAGCCCCCGCCCCGGGGGAAATACCCACGGACAAGGCAGGTGTTTCCTCTGAACGGCTGCGTGAAATATTTACCTGGTTTTCTTTTTTTCCTGTTTGTGTGTCTGTGCCAGTTTCGCTACAAGAAGCGGGTGTATAGACAATCCAACCTGGATGAGAAACAGTTGGCCAAGCTGCACACGAAGGTAAGCGAGGACTGGTTGTGTCGAGCCTTGGTGTTCGTTTCTGCGTCATCATCTCAGAGATCGGGGGAGCTCTTGGGCAGAGGGTTCTCCTTCCTGTGAGACGCTGAGGCCCCCGCTGCCGCCAGAGCCCTGTTAAACACCACCATCGTCTCCTCCCGGGTGACGCAAACGCAGTCGATGTCTGCACGTAAGGGAACTAACATCCCTGAGAGTGGAGATTGGGGCCCTGCTTTCTACTCACCTCCTCCCGGGTGTTTCTGGGAAGACGGGTGGCCGTTCCCTCTGGGCCTTCGCTGCCGAAATAGGGGACAACACTGAAGTAGGTGTCTGGTGCCGCCACTCTCGTGATTAAGGTGCTGTTTACGTAAACTGCATGGAGGTAAGACGCACAAGGGAAGCAGGGGAGAAGGAGAGGGTTAAGGAGCGAGCTGTGGGCTGTGTTCCAGGCACACCTGCGCTCCGTCAGGGATGCTGTGCCTGTCCAGGGCATGCAGGAGCTGGAGCGTGTGGTGGGCACCTCGCTCAGCATGGAGGAAGATGTGTGATACCCAAGGATGCTCTCAGATGCCCTCCTCCAGGTCCGGCCCCTCCCCGGAGAGCCTGGAGCATTCCCTGCAGAGCACAGGGAGAGCCAGAGTCAGGACGGGTACCCGTTCAGCTTACTTAAACCAGCCCTGATCTGCCCAGGTGAGCTCACCTGCAGCCGTGAGTCCACAGAGAGCATCCCCAACCTCTGGGGTCCCCTTGCTTTTGTTTCATGCCCCCATTCGTATCAGGATGGCCCTGTGGATTTTCATCGTGTTCAGTGGGTTATAATATGCCATTCTCATTATTTATTTTTGTGCCCAAGTTGTCCGGGCGTGGCCGGCGGCCCTTCTGCCTGGCTCTCCTCCCTCTGGCGCTGTCCCCACCATCCTTTGAGTACTGACGACTTTTTCAGGCACAAGATGGTCAGGTGGCTCTTGCACTTCCCCTGCCCAGCCCTGGAATCTGCCCACACAGGGGTATTTAGATTCCAAGTCTGGGCACTTCGGGTTCTTTTGATGACTCTCTGATGTGTACATGAAAATGTGTTTGTGCATTTAAAATAATGTCGATTAGTAAGTAGCAATGCAGGTGTTCGGAGAAACCAAGTGTATCCTGTGTCCTTGAGCATTTGTTAATGTTTAGTCCCAGAATGTACAGAAAGCATCCAGGTGGAGATCCGTGGGCTGAAGGGTCCAGGGGTTGGTTTCAGGGTGACTGGGGAGGGGTGTGGAGTGCGGGTGGAGAACTGGGCCAGTGAGAGCATCAGATTCATCTGACAGAGGCATCTCAGGTACTGTGATTACCATCAAATAGCCCAGGCTATCTGCTAGATGGACAGAAAATTATTATTTTCCTTGCAGATGAGTCTGGGCAACCTGGTCAGTGTTGAGCCCCTGGTCATTTTGGTCTCACGAGGAGCGACTGACTCCCTCACCTTGAATCGCTCAGTGACCCAAGCATCCGTGTGTCCACCTGCAGGTCACGGGATTAGCCACGAGTGGGTTAAGCTGAGTGAGCAGTGCCCTTCTGCTGTCCATAGCAGGCCACTCCGTTAGAGATTAGGAAACACAAATACCAATCCTCGGGCCTCGCTCAAAAGAGGATGGAGTCAGAAGACCTGGGCTGCACCCTGGAAAGCGTAGTTTTTCAAAGTGGTTCAGGCGGCTCATCCTTTTGAAAGTGAAGGAACATCCTGTGGCTCTCGGCAAGCACAGAGGTCGGTGGGGGATTTCTAGAACATTCATCCAGGACAGGCCAATTGCGTTTGCCATGTGCTGGGCTCCGGGCTTGGCCCCGGGGTTCCAGATGCAGAAGGATGCTGCCTGGCGAGCCTGGGGACTGCAGCAGGGCCCCATCAGGGGGCAGCTCTCCTCCCCGCAAAGGCGGCCAGCCGGGGTGCACCCCGCAAGGAGCCTTCCTGTGGCCTGAAGAGACGTTTCTCTGTAAGACCAATTTTGCTTTTCTCTTTAGACCAACCTGAAAAAATGCATGGATCACATCCAGCATCGTTCGGTGGAGAAGGTCGTCAAGATGCTGGAACGAGGCCTGGATCCGAATTTCCACGACCTGGAGACGGGAGGTAGGGGCTGGTTGGAGACACTTGAGGAAACCCCGCTGGAACGTGGGTTCGGGGAGGAAAGGTGATTCTGTTGTTCGGATTACACGTGCGTAGGCAGCATCGCGCTTTACTCGGTTTTAAAAGTGCTTTCTCCCTCCTCCGGGAGCCTGTGTTAGCGGCGTGGAATCGCCAGTATCCGGGAGGTGCCTGGCGAGTGGTAGGCGCTCAGTACGTACCTGAGTTGAAGGAGAGAATGAGTGAATGAATGAAGGACAGCACAGAACAGCCGTCTCGTGCCAGCCCTGGGAGACGCACATGCACCCGCGTGTGCCTAGCTCCCCCTGCTGGAAACCAAGTCCCTGCGCGTGGGACCTCAGATCGCGCGTGGGCTAAAACGGTACGGGGCTCTCATCCTCCGCCCCGCTGACACGGGGGCCGGAGGATCCTTTCTGTTTCTTACCAGTTCCAAATGGGCATCAACTTTTGTTTAATCTTACCTCTTCTCTTTTTGTTTCCAGTTTTATGGAAATACAGTTGACGCAAAACATTGTATTAATTTTCGGCGTACAATGTAATGATTTGGCATATGGATATGCTGGGAAGTGATCACCACGATACGTTTCGTGAACATCCGTCAGCACTCATAGTTACACATTTTTTTTTATGATGAGAACTTTTAGGATCTACTCTCTTAGCCACTTGTAAATATACAACACAGTATTATTAACCACAGTCGCCATGCTGTACACAACATCCCTAGGACTGACTTATCTCATAACTGGAAGCTTGGACCTTTTGAACCCCTCCACCCATTCCACCCACCCCACCTCCTGCCTCTGGTGGCCACCAGGCTTTTTCTCTGGGTTCAGTTGTTTTAGATTCCACGTGTCAGCGAGATCAGACAGATTTGCCTTTCTCCGTCTGACTTATTTCACATAGCGTTATGCCCTCAAGGTCCATCCACGTTCTTGCAAATGGCGGGATTTCTTTCTTTTTCATGGATGCATGATGTTCCATGCTGGGGCTGGCCAGTCCTTTATGCTGGGGGCTGTCCTGTGCACTGTAGGATGTGTACGGCATCCCTGACCCTCACCCACAAATGCCAGTAACACCCCCGAGTTGTGGCCGCCAAAGATGCCCCCAGACATTGCACAGTGTCCCCTGGCGGGGGGAGGCACCGGCATCCCAGGTGAGAGCCCTGTGCCCAGGGGACACGTGAACTCGACCAGCTGAGGTGAGGCTGTCGTGAGAGCCGAGAGCTGCTCAGGTGAGGGTCTCCATGGCAGCTGGGAGTGTTCATGCGGGCAAGCGGGTAATGCTTAGCAGGGAGCGTTTCTCTTGGACTCAGCGCGCGGGGCCTCCCTCCCCCTCTCCTCTTGGGTCGGGCAGGTCCTCCCTGTGCCAATGTCACGTATATGTGTCCCACCTCACAGTTGCTGAACCCACAACAGGTGCGTCAGCTGAAGGAGGGAGCTTTCTCGTCACTTGTGGGGACTCCAAAGCTGGGGCAGGACCTGCACCCATGCTCCTGCCGCCGTGCACGTCCCCATCCGCACACAGGTGGCCGTGCTGTAATCACGGTCGACTCCTGTCTCCTAAATTTAACTGAGCAACGTGGGAACAGGGCTGCTGGCTTATCGGGGACACAGCTTCAGTGCTCGAGATGCCACGGGACGGGACAGGCCTGGATAGGGACAGGAGAGCACAGGCCTGGACGGGGGACAAGCGCAGAGGCCTGCGTGAAGGTGAGGCGGGCACCAGCCCAGGCAGACACTTGGTGAGACAGGAAGCTGGGGGTCTGTGCGCCGGGAGCTGGGGCGGGGTGACGTGGGCAAACCTCCCGGGCATCCTGAAGGGTGGATGGAGCACAAGGCAGAGGTGGGCCCTGCCGTGCCCGCGCGGGGCTGACCTTCTAAGGTCAGGAGTGATGGGGCAAGACCCCAGCGCTGGGGAGAAGGGCCTGTAGCAGGTGGTGGGTCAGGGGGCACGGGCGTCTGCAGAGAGTCTGGACGGGGAGCGGGGCAGCTGCAGGGTTGGACGTTCGGTCTGCGGGGGAAGCACCTTGGGGGTGTGTGTAGCTGAGCAGAGGGTCTGAGCACCAGGGCGGGGGGGGCACACGGTGGGCACGTGCTGGTCCTGGCCCCGTGGTCAGCCCCTGTCACCCAGGCTGGCCCCCAGCTCGTTGGGCGGGGGGTGGGTGGGTACCGTCCATCACTGTAGTGTAGCTCCCAGCACTTGGGCTCAGACCGCACATGGGCCTGTGGATTCCTGAGCAGGGACAGTGGCAGAGCTGAGCCAGGCCCGGGGTCTGTGGTCCTCGGGCAGCTTCCGGCCTGGGCTCCCGCTGGCCTGGCCGCATCCGTGGCTGTCTCCCGATGATTCCCCGGGCTGGACACCGCCCCTCCTGCTCCCCCCTCCCCGTCATGAAGCAGGCCTGCTTCACTGGCGGTGGTGTCGCTGGATTCCAAGAGTTTGGATCGACTGTTATTCCAGAGCCGACCCTAACTGAGCTTCTAAAAACACATCAGCACAGACCCTAGATTATTTCAAAACGGGGGTCAGCGGTCATTTCTCGTGGCCCCGCCTGTAGTTAGAAACGCTGTCCTGGTGGTGGTGGATGGCGTCATCGTCAGAGCAGATGCAGTGGAGCCTCGGGGACCCGGGAAGGAGAGAGACGGAGGCAGCATGTCATCCACTGTCCTCAGACCTGGGATAGACTCGACCCGGGAGCAGCGACCTGTGGAGAAGGTGGCGTGGGGTGAAATGAACGCCGGGATTTCCTGAACTATCCCCATGACCACGGCCTCTGGGCTCACTGATCAGGAAGAACTAACTCTGAGAAAAGAAACGGAAACCTGTTTTCCCCTGAAATCCGTGTAAACTGGCACCTGACAAAGCACAGAATTCAGGGCAGGTATTGCAGCGAAGGCTGAGACCAGGCTCCGACCCCATCCGACTGGGGACCAGCAGTGGGACGCCCGCCTCCCAGGCAGACAGTTCTTGTACAGGACTTCCCGGATCTCAGCCAATAACTAACAGTAATCAGAAGGTTTTGGTTGGATTCTTTTTTTTTGGGTGGCGGGGGTCTGGGCAGATCAATTATAAATTATTATTTATTTTCAGTTTTAACATTTAAAGCAGAATTACTGAACAGCTCTCACATGGCGGCCGCCAAGTGGTAATTTTCTACATCAGTTTTATGTCTTACAGCTAATATTCTCTGTAAGGCGGAACTTTCCCTCCCCTCACCCCACTCCCGTATTTTTGAAACTAGACTTCATTTTTTAGAGTAGTTTTAGGTTTACAGAAAATTGAATGGCAAGAGTAGGGGGTCCTGTATAACCAGCCACCCCCAGGCTCCCCCGCTACTGACATCTGGCATCAGTGTGGCCGTTTTTACACTGATGAACCTACATCGATACATTATTATTAACTCAAGGCCACTTTTCTTTTCAGTTGGGGTGTAGTTGTTTTACAGTGTTGTGTTAGTTTCTACTGTACAGCGAAGCGAAGCAGAGTTCCCTGTGCTCTCCAGCAGGTTCTCATTATTTATCTGTTTTATACATATTAGTGTATATATGTCCATCCCCATCTCCCAATTCATCCCACCCCTCCTTTCCCCCCTTGGTGTCCATACGTTTGTTCTCTACATCTGTGTCTCTATTTCTGCCTCGCAAACCAGTTCATCTGTACCGTTTTTCTAGATTCCATGAATATGCATTAATATACGATACTTGTCTTCCTGACCTAGAGACTGTCGTACAGAGTGAAGTAAGTCAGAAAGTGAAATCAAGTCCACTTTTACGTTAGTGTTCGCTCAGTGCTGTGCATTCCGCGGGTTTAGACAGATGTATAAGGACATATATCCACCATCATGCAGGCGAGGTTTCCTGCCCTGAAAATCCTCCGCGCTCTGCCTGTTCGTCCCTCCCTCCCACTAACCCCCGGCAGCCACTGATCTTTTCACTGTCTCCGTAGTTTGGCTTTTTCCAGGATGTCATATGGTTGGAATCACATCGTGTGTGGCCTTTGCAGATTGCCTTCTTTCACTTACAAATATGCACTTATGTTTCCTCCCTGATTTTCACGGTTTGATAGCTCATTTTTTATATGGAAGTAGAGTTGACGTACAGCGTTGCACCAGTCTCTGCTGTACAGCAAAGTGATCCAGTTATACGCAGAGACTTTCTATTTTTATATTCTTCTCCATGATGGTTTATCCCAGGAGGTTGGCTATAGTTCCCTGTGCTCTACAGTAGGAGCTTGTTGTCTCGCCATCCTGTATATAATAGTTCACGTCTGCTAATCCCACACTCCCAGTCTTTCCCTCCCTCATTTCTTTCTAGCTCCAAAGAATATTCCGTTGTGTGGATGGACCACAGTTTATATATCCATCCACCTACTGAGGTGCATCTTGGCGGCTTCCAGATTTTCGTGATTATGCTTAAAGTTGCTATAAACCTCCGTGCAGGGTTCTGTGTGGACAAAATTGACGGTGATCAAACAGGATGTTTTTTTTCTTTAAGACAAAGGAATATTTACAACGAGCAGAAAGGGTAAAGGATGTAGTGAATACGGAAAGTTCTGAACCGGAAGCTGAGGGTGGACCTGAGATTCTGCTGCAGGTCAGCGCCTCGTCCAGCATCACTGCTCCACTCTCCACACCTAGAGAATTTTCACTCACATCCCCAGCTGAGAAGCAGACCGTCCTGGTTGAGAAGCAGGGAAAATGGGGACCAAGGGCAACACGTGAAATGAGAAAAGCGAACAATGGGGTGGACATTCTTGGAAACAAACTAAGTCATGGGCAGTTCCCCGGACAAGGGCGTATAGTGACCCAGTTACAAACGGAGAAAATACCAGGAGAGGATGTAACACAGGCTCCACCGAGAGGCCAGCGCCTTAACGTCTGGGGGACAAGCACGCGACTTCCCTCTCGCCTCTGTCCGCTCCGTAGGGTGGCGGTCCCCGCAGGGTGGGGACGTGTGAGCGTTGGGTGAGGAGCATGTGAGTGTCCCCGTGTGGAGCGGCTCATGCTTGGTGGGGTCTCCAGAACGTGCCTGTCATGTCAGTGGCGCAATGGAGACTCAGTACGTGTTGTTTTCTCCTGGCTGTGGACCCAGAGGGAGGAAAACGGGGTTGATTTGGTGGCCGCCCCCAGGTGATAGGCGGTGTGACCAACTTGTCCCAGTTTTCTAGGGACAGCTCTGGTTTTCACACTGAGGGTCCCCGTCTGGGAAGCCCCTTGGCCCCGGACACGCCGGCGCCCTCGGCCCGTCGCCTGAGAAGTGATGGGGGACACTTCATAGTGACACCGAGGTTAAACAAGAACCTCCTGGGGCCCGATGGTGTGCGCAGGGCGTGGCAGGCCTGTCTCCCTCTGTCCTCGGGCTCCCACGAAGCAGGGCGTCTGCGAGGCCAGCATCCCCGGAGGAGCGGGGGCTCCGAGAGCGGAGGCCGGGCGCCAGGTCGCCTCGAGGCCGGGGGGACAGAGGCTGGCTTGCTTGCCCTTGCTTTCCAGGCTCTCACCCGGGGTGGAAGGGAAGCGGGGTCGGCTGCGGGCCCCCTTCTCCCGTGCCGTGGCTGCTGGGATGTGGCCGAGGCCGTGGCGGACACAGAGGGTCCGGGACTGGAGGGCCTGTGGTCGCCAAGCTCCTGGGTGGAGTCTCCTGCTGCAGTGCCAGGCCGGCCCAAGGGGGCAAGAGCCGCCCCCACCCCCGTTACTCCAGACACTGCCCTGCTGTCCTCAGCGGCTCTGCCAGCCCCAGGCTGTGCCCGTGTCCTAGCAGCTCCACCCGGAGTTCTGTGACTTTCTTAAAAGCCACCTGGTAATCGGCAGAATCTGGCTGAGAACCAGACTTCATGTCCCAAGCGGAGAGCTGAAAGCAGCTTCCTTCCTAAGAGCAGGAAATGCCAGGATGCTCACACCTGAGCGGCATCCCTGCACTCGGGCTGCGTGGTCCTCGGGCGCCCCTGGGCTGAGCTCGGGAACCCGAGTGGGGCGAAGCATACCTTCTGGCCTGAGGGACGCACAGAAGAGAATTAAATCCTGGAGGAATGACCTGTCAGTGAAAACAAAGCAGGCCGTGTTAGTCAGACCTTCTAGTGCCTTTTCTGATGGAAATTTGGTCAGGTAATGATGCCAGTAGCAGAAAGAAGCAGACTGTCTGCCAGGCTCATCTCCTGTTTCAGCTGGAACCTCTGGGACGAGATGGATGGTGTTTCGAGCCCTGAAAGGGAACTAAAACTAACAACTCGAGCAAAACTTCAGGCTTCTGTCTTGCACCGTCTTCCCAAACTTGAAAGAAGTCCAGGCACAACAGAGGCAGGGCTGTAATAAAGCTAGAAACGTCTCTCAGCCCTCGAAGCAGGTCGATCAGAAGTAGAAATTGAGTACGCGTTGATGGGACTGTTTGCAGAGCCCCTGTTGTGAGTCGGGGCTTTGTTTCTGAGATCCAGTGACTACGTCAGCTTCCAGGCGGTGATAGGGCAGCAGCTCGTCATCCAGGCCGAGATGTGCCTGTTTCTGCCACACGCCCCCGCAGCCGGGCTCCCGGGGAGCCCCCTGCCCAGCTCCCACACGGCCCAACTAGAAGGCTTCTCGGACACTGGATTGCTCTCTACTGAGGGCGCTCCTTTGGTCCAGATCCTACAGTCTCCTCGTAGCCCCTGAGCGAGTCCCTGTGTGAAATTCCCCAGGAATAGCACCTCGGGGACACAGCCCTGGGACCTCGTAAGCACCAGTCTGCAGGGGGTCCAAGACGCACGGAGTACCCAGTGCCAGTGCAGTTAGCTTGAGGGCTGCCGAGCCAGTGACCCCGAAGACGTCTGGGTGCCTTTGGCTTGCTGGGTGCAGTTTCTGGTACAGAGAGACCTGTTTTTAAGTGAGAGCTCCAAGCAGCATATTCGATCATTGACGACTTTTTCTTATGTGTAATCTGCCGTGCTTCAGAAAGGATCATAGGTGATGCATACAGGTGCGTGTGGTCCAGGAAGATGCAATGCATTAACTGAGAACTTGAGGAAGTAGGGAAAAGGGCGGTGATGTGGCGGCAGAGACGGGGCCCCCGGGGGTGAGCCTTGGCTTTGGGGACGGTGGCAGAGCCGGCCGGAGGGGGAGGGGGATGTCAGTCAGGTGACCCATGACAGGCACACACAGCCTTGGGTAGGTGGGGTCCCCAGGGGGCCACGTGGGGACAGCCAACAGCAGCATTTTTACATGAAATCGTCAGCCGAAACATGAACTTGGGGTGGGTTTTTTCACAGCTCTTTTAAATGATTACTTTACAGCAGTTTTAGACTTACAGGATGTGTCCCCCTCCATGTCCCACACCCATTTCTCCCCGTCACCGTCTTACGTGAGTAGCGTACGTTCGTTATGATTAATGAACCAATATTGATGTGTTATAATTAACTCACGCCCATGCTTTCGTTCGTAGTTACTGAAGGTCCGTCTTCTGTTCCAGGATCCCTCATGACAGGTAGCCCTCCCGTCTCCGTAGGCCCCTCTTGGCTCTGACAGTTTCCAGGGCTTTCCTTGCTTTTGATGACCTTGGCAGTTTGGGGAGCTGGTGCGGTGTTTTGTAGCACGTCCCTCTGCTGAGGCTTGTCTCAGGTTTAGGTCATGATTAGATGGGGGTGGTATGTGGGTTTGGGAAGAAGGCTGCAGAGGCAGATGCCCTTCTCATCGCACCGTATCAAGGGCACCCCTCTCACTGGTGTGGACCTTGCCCCTGGCTGAGGTGTGCTTCTCAGGCTTCCCACCGTAGTGAACTCTTTTCCCCCCTTTATGGACTGTCCTCTTCGGAAGGAAGTCACTAAACCCAGCCCACGCTTAAAGATGAGCAGTTCCGTTCCACCTCCTGGACGGCAGTGTAGCTCTGTAAATTACTTGGAATTCTTCTGCAGAGGAAAGAGTTCATTTATTTATGTAGTTATTTTTATCAGTGTGGACTCCTGGATGTTTAACGTACACCTGCGTCATAGTACAGCGCCACTTGACATGTTTTGTTGTTCAAATGGCTCCAGCTTCGGCCGTTGGGAGCTCTTTCATTTGCCTACTGTGTCTTTTTCTTTTTTTTTTAATAGAAGTGTTACTTCTTTTTTTAAAACAATATTTATTTATTTATTATTTGCTTACTTATTTATTTTGGCTGCGCCGGGTCTTAGTTGCAGCACAGGGATCCTCACTGCAGCATGTGGACTTCTTAGTTGCGGCGTGCATGTGGGATCCCGTTCCCCGACCAGGGATCGAACCCGGGCCCCCTGCATTGGGAGCACGGAGGCTTACCCACCGGACCACCGGGGAAGTTCCACCTGTGCCCTTTTGACACATACCCATCCATGTGGATGATGGCGATGATGATGGCGATGATGATTTGACCACTGTCTTGCTTCCTCGCACCGGAAGGTGTTCCAGGCTCATTCTGTATGTTTCCCGCCCCAGTCTTAGAATCTGCCGTTCCTCCCAAGTGCCCTGGAAGAGTGGTCTTAGAAACCAAGATCTGGGTGCTGGGTGTGCTCATTGCCACTGGGGAGTAGTTCCTTCTGAGCTCTCTCAGAGGAAAGAACAAGGAGATCCATGTGTGTACCAGTCTATAAATGCTTCTGTGTGTAACCACCTGAATCTTTATTAAGCGAAACGTGAGTTCATACTGACCTCCCCAGTCCTAATCCATTACCGGTGGGATCATTCTCTCCTCTCCTTGCTTTTCTGTAACGTCCCACGTAGACAGTGAGAAGCCTGGCTTCCACTCTCTGCCGTCTGTGTATTTAATTGCTCAATTCCAGGGCACCTGCATAGTGGTTTCTAGATGGTTGACCTGCTCCGCACAGTGGAAAGCAACTTTATCAACTAGAGAACCGTGCTTGCGTGACGTTCTTTTGCCTTTTGTCTTTCAGACTCTGCTCATTCCCGCAGTTACACAGGTCAGCACTCTATTCCCCCACCTCCTCCAGTGGGGTTGTTTCTAACGTTTTAATACAATTAGACTCTTTTGTCACATTCTGCGTTCTATCCTGGGATCCCACATCTCCTAAATGAACTTTTAAGCTTTATTTTAAAAATTTGCATCCGTTAAGCTTCACTCTTTGTGCTGTAGAGTTTATGATTTTGACAGATATTTAATTCTTATGTTCACCATCACAGTGCCATAAAGATTCGTTTTGCAACTTTTTAAAAAAAATCCCCTGTGCCTTTTACCTATTCAATCCTGCCCCTCTCTGGAGCCCCTGGCAACCACTGATCTGTTTACCATCTCCATAGTTTTAAGTTTTCCAGAATATCATATCATTGGAATTATACACTGTGTAGATTTTTCGGACTGGCTTCTTTCACTTAACCACATGCATTTAAGATTTAGCTGTATCTTTTTTTTTTTTTTTTTTTTTTTGCCGTATGCTGGCCTCTCACTGTTGTGGCCTCTCCCGCTGTGGAGCACAGGCTCCGGACGCTCAGGCTCAGCGGCCATGGCTCACGGGCCCAGCCGCTCCGCGGCATGTGGGATCCTCCCAGACCGGGGCACGAACCCGCGTCCCCTGCATCGGCAGGCGGACTCTCAACCACTGCGCCACCAGGGAAGCCCCTAGCTGTATCTTTTTTATGACTTGATAGCACTTTCCTTTTTAATCACTAAATAATCCACTGTATGGATGTCCTGGTTTTGTTTATCTGTTCACCTATTGAAGGGCTTCTTGGTTCATATTCACCAGAAGCTTCCAGCTTTTGGTGAATATGGACAAAACTGCTGCAAACACTTGTGTGTAGGTTGTGGTGTAGACATAAGTTTTCACATCAGTTGTGTGAACACCAAGGAGTACAGTTGTTGGATCATATGGTAAAACATCTTTTAGTTTTGAAAGAGGCTGCCAGACTGTCTTCCCAAGTGGCTGTACCGCTTTTGCCTTCCTACCAGCAGTGGTGAGAGTTCTCTGTTGTTGCTCTATATCTTTGCCAGAAGTTGGGTTTGTCAGTGTTTTGGATTCTATCCATGCTAATAGGTGTGTAGTGGGATCTCATTGTTCTAGCCTTGAATGTTTACTTGCTCAAAATGTCCTATACTTTCCAAATTCTTGGTTTGATAGGTCCCATGTGTCTGCTTCAAACCACATTAGTACCAGTGTGTCTGTGTGTGGGGTTTTTTTTTTTGCCCAGGGCTTTCGTTGTAAGAAAATCACAGGCCATTGGGACTTCCCTGGTGGTGCAGTGGTTAAGAATCCGCCTGCCAACGCAAGGGACACAGGTTCGAGCCCTGGTCCGGGAAGATCCCACATGCCGCGGAGCAGCTAAGCCCGTGTGCCACAACTACTGAGCCTGCGCTCTAGAGCCCGCGAGCCACAACTACTGAGCCCGCGTGCCACAACTACTGAAGCTCACGTGCCTAGAGCCTGTGCTCCGCAACAAGAGAAGCCACCACAGTGAGAAGCCTGCGCACCACAACGAAGAGTAGCCCCCGCTCGCCACAACTAGAAAAAGCCCAAGTGCAGCAATGAAGACCTGACACAGCCAAAAATAAATAAGTTAATTTAAAAAATAGTAATGCTTTTAAAAAAAAAAAAAAAAAGAAGGAAAATCACAGGCCATAGACCACTTCTCAGAGCTGCCCTCCTTGATTTTGCTATTGGAAGGACAAAAGTCACAACTTCTCACCCATGCCTTCTCCACAACCTGATGGACACATGGGACCGCACGTCCCATTCCCCTCATGGTCCGCGCAGCCGACACCAGCAAGCCCAGGACACCTGTCTGGGAGCAAGAACCATCCACTTTTTAAAAACATTTTATTGAAGTAGAGTTGACTTACAACGTTGTGTTAATTTTTGCTGTACAGCAAAGTGATTCAGTCATACCTGTATATATATATATATATATATATATATATATGTATATACCTTTTTTTTTTTTAAAAACCCACATTTGTTTTATTTTATTTATTTTTCTGGCTGTGTTGGGTCTTCGTTTCTGTGCGAGGGCTTTCTCTAGTTGTGGCAAGCGGGGGCCACTCTTCATCGCGGTGCGCGGGCCTCTCACTATCGCGGCCTCTCTTGTTGCGGAGCACAGGCTCCAGACGCGCAGGCTCAGTAGTTGTGGCTCACGGGCACAGTTGCTCCGTGGCATGTGGGATCTTCCCAGACCAGGGCTCGAACCCGTGTCCCCTGCATTAGCAGGCAGATTCTCAACCACTGCGCCACCAGGGAAGCCCTGTATATACCTTTTCATATTCTTTTCCACGGTGGTTTACCACAGGATGTTGAATGTTGTTCCATGCGCTCTACAGCAGGACCTTGTGTTTATCCATTCTCTATATAACATCGATAGCTTGCATCTGCTGATCCCAAACTCCCGACACTTCTGGCCCCGCAGCCCCTCCCCCTTGGCAATCTCAAGTCTGAAGAACCATCCTCTTTTAAACTGTTTGATCTCCAAGCAGTTGCTATGCGCGTTCTACCTTCACAGACCTAGTTCTATCTGACGTAATTCTATCAGGGGAACGGAGAACCCGCATGCGCGGCTTTCCTGGTGCTGTTGGAAATTCTGCTCATCTGGGTCCAACGAGGCCAGATCTGATAACTCTTATGAAACTCGCCAGATCACCTCTTGGTAACAGAGATTTTTATCTGGAACATGAGGCCCTTGTTCTTTTCACCAGAATCTCTTCACCTTGCCTCCGTGCTTTTGTTCCCTATAGTCAAAGATTCCCCTCACAGAAAAGAGATTTGTGTCTGTTTCTCCCTGTCAGTCTCTGACCGCAAATCTCGGCCCCGTGAACCCACTCGGGACTGTCTGCTCTGCAGCACGTCTGAGCGCCGAAGCCAGAGTCAGGGAGACCGTGAGGTCTCAGGTGGTCAGGACTGTTCCGTTTGTGGCAGGTGGTGGGAATGCAAGGATGGCTCCGCTGGCTTGTGGACCAACATGGGAGCCAGTCGCTGGAATGCTCGGGGCTGCTGACAGTTTGGGGGAAACCCACCATCGCCATCCACTCCGCTTAATGGCCTCAAAGGCCCGTGGATCGTTCGGACGAGTCTCACGTGCTGGCCTGGGAGCTCTTCACGGGAAAGTGTCCGCCCTCGAGAGCGATGACTGTTCAGAGGAAGATAGCTGTAAATCTCCTTCTCCTTCATGGTCGGGGGTGGGCTATTAATCAGATATTCTGGTGGATACGGATCCCTGTTTTAGCAGACTGGAAGCCTTTGTGATTTTGCGTGATTCACTCATAACGAGATAATGACACTGAAACACTGAATGCAGATCAATGCCAGAGGTGCTGGTGTCTCCAAACAGGTGCTGTCCATCCTGGTAAGTGGCTCCCAAGCCCACAGCCACCCCCCACCCCATTGTCTGTGATAACAGGGCAGGGAGTTACCCCCTCCTGTGCACCCTGTGACCCCGAGTGCCAGAGGTGGAGTGGAGCACCTGGTTCTCACAGTCACGTGAGCATTTACGTGGCCCAGGCGGGTTGTGTGGTTGCTGTGGACAGGTGTCAGTCGGTGAGCTGGATGGTTGGAGAGCCTTAACCTACAAGACGTTTTGGACTCACCTTCGCCGTCCTTTCATCTTACAAAGGAGGCACAGATGATCCGCTGGGGTAGAGCAGAAAACACCAAACGATCTATCTCCCCATTGAAAAACATTCTGTCTGTGTGTATTCTGTAATTTATTTAATATATGAGTGCCGTAGGGCGTGTATTTTTTATTTAAAAGTTTTATTAAGGTATAATCGACGTACGATTAAAATTCAATTTTTGTTTTTTGTAAGGCTTTGTTGAAACATTTCACATACCATTAAATTCACCCATTTAAAGTGTGCAGTTCAGTGTCTTTAAAAACATATTCACAGGGTTGTGCACCACCACCACTGTCTCATTTTAGAACACTCTCATCACATCAAAAAGAACCCCAGTACCCACTAGCAGTGACCCCCCTTTTCCTCCCACTCCCCACACCCCCCAGCCCCTGGCAACCACTCACCTACTTCCTGTCTCTTTGGGTTTGCCTGTTCTGGACACTTTGTAGAAATGGAATCACACAATATGTGCCCTTTTGTGTCTCGTTTCTTTCACTCAACATAATGTTTTCAGGGTTCATCTGTGTTGCGGCGTGTGTCGGCGCTTCGTCCCTTTTGACGGCCGGGTAATATTCCACCGTATCTACTCCCCGGGTAATATTCCACCGTATCTGCTCCCCGGGTAATATTCCACTGTATCTACTCCCCGGGTAATATTCCACCGTATCTACTCCCCGGGTAATATTCCACCGTATCTACTCCCCGGGTAATATTCCACCGTATCTGCTCCCCGGGTAATATTCCACCGTATCTACTCCCCGGGTAATATTCCACCGTATCTGCTCCCCGGGTAATATTCCACTGTATCTCCTCCCCGGGTAATATTCCACCGTATCTACTCCCCGGGTAATATTCCACCGTATCTACTCCCCGGGTAATATTCCACCGTATCTGCTCCCCGGGTAATATTCCACCGTATCTACTCCCCGGGTAATATTCCACCGTATCTGCTCCCCGGGTAATATTCCACCGTATCTGCTCCCCGGGTAATATTCCACCGTATCTGCTCCCCGGGTAATATTCCACCGTATCTACTCCCCGGGTAATATTCCACCGTATCTACTCCCCGGGTAATATTCCACCGTATCTGCTCCCCGGGTAATATTCCACCGTATCTACTCCCCGGGTAATATTCCACCGTATCTGCTCCCCGGGTAATATTCCACCGTATCTGCTCCCCGGGTAATAGTCCACCGCATCTACTCCCCGGGTAATAGTCCACCATATCTGCTCCCCGGGTAATATTCCACTGTATCTCCTCCCCGGGTAATATTCCACCGTATCTACTCCCCGGGTAATATTCCACCGTATCTACTCCCCGGGTAATATTCCACCGTATCTGCTCCCCGGGTAATATTCCACCGTATCTACTCCCCGGGTAATATTCCACCGTATCTGCTCCCCGGGTAATATTCCACCGTATCTGCTCCCCGGGTAATAGTCCACCGCATCTACTCCCCGGGTAATAGTCCACCATATCTGCTCCCCGGGTAATATTCCACTGTATCTACTCCCCGGGTAATATTCCACCGTATCTACTCCCCGGGTAATAGTCCACCATATCTGCTCCCCGGGTAATATTCCACCGTATCTACTCCCCGGGTAATATTCCACCGTATCTACTCCCCGGGTAATATTCCGCCGCATCTACTCCCCGGGTAATATTCCACCGTATCTACTCCCCGGGTAATATTCCACTGTATCTCCTCCCCGGGTAATATTCCACTGTATCTCCTCCCTGGGTAATATTCCACTGTATCTGCTCCCCGGGTAATATTCCACTGTATCTGCTCCCCGGGTAATATTCCACTGTATCTACTCCTTTTGTTTATCAGCTCATCAGTTGATGGACATTTGGAGTTGTTTCCACTCTTTGTCTGTTGTGACAATGCTGCTGTGATTATTCTTGTACAGATTGTGTGGACGTATGCTTTCCTGTCTCCCGGGTATATGCCTGGCAGGGGGCAGGGAATTGCTGGGTCGTATAGTAGCTTCATGTTCAGCCCTTTCAGGGGCTGCCAGATAGTTTTCCAAAGAAGCTGCACCATTTTACGTCCCACCAGCCGTGGATGAGAGTTCTAGTTTCTCCACAACCTCATCAACATTTACTATTATCTTTTTTGTTTTTATTATAACCATCTTAGTGAGTATAAAGTCACATCTCATTGTGGCTTTATTTGCATTTCCCTAATGACCAGTGATATTGGCTGGTTATTCTTTTCATGTGCTTATTGGCCATTTGTGTATCTTTGGGGAAATGACTACTTGATCCTTTGCCCACATTTGGTATTATTGCCCGTATTTGTCTATTCTTGTTGAGTTGTAAGAGTTCTTTATATATTCTGGGTACAGGTTCCTTATCAGGTATGTGACTTGCACATATTGTCTCCCAGTCTGTGGGCTGTCTTTCCGCTTTCTTGATTGTGTACTTTGATGCAGAAACGTTTTTAATTTTGGTAACGTCGAATGGATCTCTCTTTTCTTTTGTTGTCTGTGCTTTGGGTGTCATATCTAAAACAGTTGCCTAACCCAAGGTCACAAGAATTTAATCCTGAGTTCTCGTCTATGAGTTTTATAGTTTTAGCTTTTACATTTAGGTCTGTGATTCATTTTGATAAGTTTTGTATATGGCGTGAGGTAGAGCTCTGACTTCATTCCTTTGCGTGTGGAAATCCAGTGGACCCAGCACCACTTGTTTAAAAGACTGTTCTTTTTCCCATGGTCGTGTATGACTCATAAATAAAGGGATAAATCCGTATGGAGGACGTAGCACCATTTTCCTTGGTTTGCTTGTTTATAGATCGCATACGTGGTAAAGTGGGAGAGCTGTGCCCCAGGTCCATGTATCTCAGACCTGATGTCTATGAGTGACCTGGCAATCTTGTTAAAAGTCCGTTCTGATTGTGTAGACCTGGAGTGGGACCAGAGATTTTGCGTTTCTAACCCGTTCCTGGTCATGCCTACGTGCTGCTACCCATGGAGCACATTTGAATTAGCAGGTGTTTAGAGCAGAGGCTCTCAAACTCAGCTGCACGTTAAAAACCACTTTGGGAAGCTGTACGCATCCTAATACTTGGGTCATGCATCACACCGATTCAATTAGTGTCTGGGGGGTGGGAGCACGTGATGTCACTGTGCAGTCGAGCACGTGAAGCTGTCCTCTAGCAAAGTGCACCCCTTGGAGCTCCAGGGTCACTCTCAGAGGTGCAGATTCTCAGCCCTCCAGTCCTGTGGAGGCGTTTCTGGGAATGGAGCCAGCGTGCTTTGCATTAACCAGCTCTTTGGGTGATTCCCACACGTGCCAAAGTCTGAGAACTGCTGTTCTAGGTAATGAGGAAGGAATCCCCGAATCCCGCCTTTCCTCTCGCGGGTCCTTGGGAATTTTGAGGTGTGGCTGAGGTCCCTGTGGGGTTCAAGGCTTCTGTCAATGTCACCGGCTGAGCCCAGACTCGAACTTGAAGGTTCCGGCCCCAAGGCCAGGCTTTTCCCACCTGTGTCGTTTTGCATGAGGCAAATGGGTACAGGGAATGGGGTGGGTGAAATCTCTCCATTAGGAATAATTCAGTAATGGGTCTTATATTCAGTAATGGGTTAATTATTTACAAAGATAAATTGAGTGCACTGTTTGTGCTCCCTCGGACAACCTTGAGATCAAATATTAATCTTGTGTTGCTTTGTTTGACTCATTTTTATCCGTCTGTGTGCATGTATACATCTCTGTCTGTGTATCCACCTATCTGCCCTTCCTTTAGCCATCCCTCCCTCCCTCTCTCTCCCTCCCTCACATCTATGCACCCACCCATCCACCTACCTATCTACCTGTCTGTGTATCCATCTGTCTTACAATGGCTCGAGGAGATATGCCTGGTTCCCCCTGCCCCGGGACAGCCACCACCCCCAGCACAGGGCAGAGCACTTAGTAGGCCTGTGAATGCAGATTTCATTTGGTTTGCATCTGGGGGCACCAAGACCATCTCTTGCTGAGAAAAGAAAGACAGTCACGAGGGGTTGAGCCTGTCCGGGGGGAGGGGGAGGGGGAGAATAAGCATTGGCTTCACAGTTTATTTTAGAATCACTTTTATGATTATAACATAATAAAGGCTTTTAAAAATACAGGGAAAAAAACGTAATGAAGAAAATAAAGCCCATCTCTAGCTGAATCCCCTGGACAGACTCTGACTGTGGGCTGGGCACTGTTCCAGCATCGGACGTGACATTCGATCCTCACAGAGCCCCACGGAGTGCAGGTCCTGCTTTTACCCTGACCATATAGGTGTGGAAACAGGCCCAGAGAGTTTGGGACACCTGCTGGAGGCCACCCAGCCTTTCGGGAGCAGAGCTGGGCTGTGCTGGCTCTGCGGGAGGTGCTCACCAGGCTCTGGTCCCCGGGTCCTCCTGAGGCCCCCGGATGCGCCCCTGCACCCAGGCTGGTACGCAGTCCCAGCTGCAGGGGTCGGCGGCTGTCCTGTGCCTGCACAGTCTCCTGCCCGGGTCTCCCCCGACACCCAGACAGACCGCAAGCCGTGGAGCTGGCGCCCTGTTGCTGTGCTCGTAGACGCCTCCCTCCTCGTGCCCACCTGAAAACCTTCCCTTCGAAGCACGACCTGGTCATTCCCGGAGCCAAAGTGCCAGCAGGCAGTTTCTAGGTTGGAGGCAGTTCTGCCTTCAGAGTCAGCTCCAAAGATGAGAGACCTCGGTCCCCTGATGAGGTTATATTTGCGGAGGTTCCTGTGTAATTTTTTTGAAACTTAGAAAATTTCGAAATGCAAAACCAGAAAAAATTTCAAAGCACTGTGGTGCCAGGGAACTGCCGCTCCCAAGTGCATTGGAGGAGGATCCCGTGTGGCCCAGTTATACGGACAGTGCCGCAGCTGATTGACAAGTCTCTTCTTGGTGGTCCCATCTGCCCATGTGGGGTCTCAATGGACGCCCCCTTCCTGAACCTTCCTGAACGTGAGGTCTAAGCTGGGGGCCCCCCTGACCTTGCCAGCGTGGGTCGTGGCCAGGTGTGAACGTGGCGGGTGTGAACGTGGCAGGTCTGCAGTGTCATTCAAGGAGGGTCTCTGGAACCCTCGAGATACTGCCACGTGCCACTCGATGTGCCTGGATGGCGTCCACGGGCTGGAGGTCCCAGCTCGTACAGGAGACGGCACAGCCACCGACGGGTGTCTAGTTCTCTCCACCTGCTTACGTGCCCAGCGCTGTCTGCCCAGCCGGGCCACAGGGGTCTGTGATTTGGAATTTTACCATTTGCCAATGCCTCCCTCTGAGACAGTGTTCTCATTGTAAAATGACCTTGACGCCGTCAGCTATGAAAACAGTGCCGTATAAACAACAAAAAAAAATCTCCTTTGGACCGCTTAGCTTTTCCGCTGGCCACGTGCAGACCGCCGAATAAGAAAGAAAAGCCCGAATCGTTTGGAAGGTTGACCTTGACCTTCCAAACCATAGCAAGGTCATGACCTTGCTATGACCTTGATGACCATGCTATCATCCCGCATGCGCTGACCTCAGACTTGAGGAGCTGCTCTAAGACACTTGGCTTTGGATGGTGGTTGCTGGCAGCTCCCGACGGCCCCGTCCTTTACGCCCTTCCCAGATCACCCCTCGCCCACCGCCCTCCTGTGATGTCTTTTCCCTGCAAGGAACCCAGACCCTCAGATGCTGCTGTCTCTCTCTGAGTGTGCTTCTCTCTGCACGTCTGCCCCGTTGCCACATCTCTACCCCCGTTTCCCAGATGGCCTGGATTCCCAAACACCCCTCACCGCGTCACGCTCTCCTTGCCTTGCGCGTGATTTCTGTGAGGGCACGTTCCCACTGTCACCAGCGTCCCCTAGCTGTCCCAGAAAACACTTATTTTTATTTTTTATTAATTAATTAATTAATTTTATTATTTAGGCTGCGCCGGGTCTTCGTTGCAGCACGTGGGCTTCTCCAGTTGTGGCGCGTGGGTTCTAGAGCGTGCGGGCTCAGTAGTTGCGGCATGCAAACTCTTAGTTGCGGTATGTGAGATCTTAGTTTCCCGACCAGGGGTCGAATCCGGGCCCCCTGCATTGGGAGCGCGGAGCCTTAACCACTGGACTACGAGGGAAGTCCCAAAACTCCTAATTTTCAAAAACCCCCGCGTGAGAAGCTGCCTCTCGTAGGTCCGCAGCAGGGATGTGTCCGTGGCATTCGTGACCATCATACCACTTCCCTTGGGAGAGAATGCGTAAGCTGCACTTTACATATGCTCTAGGGCGCGTCTACCCGCTGCAGATGACGCTGCAGATGAGTTTCAAGGAGCGGGGTAAGCCCACGAGGCTCGCCACAGAAAATCAAGGTACAGAGGGATTCCAACGGTGAATTTTAAGAGCCCTCCAGACAATACCCATTTGTGGATAAATAAATGTTGTAACTGAAAATGGATGGGAGTCGTCAATCTAGATTTGTGATGAAGTTGCCTTTTCTGGGGATGGAGGGTGGTGTGGTGATGTGTCAGTGACAGGCGGTTAGAAGGGCATTCCACCCCATGGAAGATGCCCCAGTCCTTTTACTCTCAAAACGTGCTTGAGGACAGAACGATTCCTTATTAACTATTAGCGTTTTGGGCCACGGGAACCTGCACGTTGTCGTGTTACTCTTTGCACTTTTCTGTAACGTAAGAGCCTCTCAGATTAGCCACATCAGAGTCATGCACTCTGCTTGGCGGTGGTGATGGCGGGCACGTGAGGGTCACTGAGGAGAGACGTCTGATGACAGAGACTGACATCCTCGGCCATGGCCACCTGCAGGCTGGTCCACCTGCACGGGGTGTGGGAGCCCCTTCCTGACCCTCGTCGCCGCAAAGGCGGGCTTCAGCCTTTGGTCCCCTGGGCTTCTGCCCCACTTCATATGTTGGTCCTTCCATGCGTTGGTCCGGTCCCATCATGATGGCTGTTGGGGTCTCTCTGCTCTCCCAGATGGAGACCCCTGCAGGGCACGACCCTATGTCTTACTCACTTGTTTCCCTGCAGCTCAGTCCCTGGCATCTACCAAGATACCCATAGATGCTGTGAAGTTGAAGTGAAGAAAGGCGGGCATCTGCCTTTCCAGTCTTTAGCTGCAGCCCTGACTGACCCCTCCTCCTACGGGGCAGCGTCGGCTGGGGCTGCGGGATTCTGTGTACCGAGGGCAGAGGCAGTCGGGGCAGCTTCTCAGACTCAGAGCCCACAAGGCGATGATGTGGAACCCTGCCTCTGCCCCCGTTGTGATTTGCCCGTGACCCCGAGAGTCACCGCCATCGTCACTAGGGTTGCCAGAGCCATGCTGAGTGCGCGGACGTTTGGGGTCGGCAGGTGGGTGGGAGCCGTGACGCCCTGGCGGGTCAGTCTGTCAGGCTCACTTTGGGACGTTTGAACTTGGTTAACGGGGTCACGTGACTTCGCAGCCTTGCCCCAAGTGCCGGTTCTGACGTGCATGTGTTTGGGTCCCTAGAGACTCCCCTGACCTTAGCCGCGCAGCTGGACGACCCCGTGGAGGTGATCAAAGCTCTCCGAAACGGCGGGGCCCACCTGGACTTCCGCGCCAAAGACGGGATGACGGCCCTGCACAAAGCCGCCCGCGCCAGGAGCCTGCTGGCCCTGAAGGTACAGGCGGGGCCCGTCTCACACGGTGACGCCCCCCCCTCTGATCCCCTGGGTAGGCCCTGCCCCACTCCCCATCCCACGACAGCCACCTGCGGTGACCCCAAATTGTGTCCGACTAGAGCTCAGAAGTGGGGTCTGGCCCTCCTGCCCCCCGCCGCGCCCTTGGGGTGGTTGCTTTTATTATAGAATCTGTGAGCAGAAAGTTATCTTTCCCCTTCTGATTCCGCCAAAGGGCTCGTATTTTCAGCTCAAACCCACCTCCCTCCACGGGAGGGCGCTGCAAAGCCAGCCCTCTGCCACCGAGCCAGCCTCGCTGCTGCCAGAGCCCCCCCAGACATTGGAAGCTGATGCCGAGGGAGGGGGGAGGGCGGACCTCACCCCCGTTTTCCTCCCCGCACTGTTCTTCGAGCATGCTCTACTGGCCCTGGCTCTGTGCCTGCGGGCACAGGGCGCATGCCCCCAGCCCATGCTCTATCAGGGCCCTGGCGCGGAGGGGAGGGGACCCACAGCTGTGGGGTGACGACCCCCAAGATGGTGCTTTTCTGTAAAGCAGACTTCTTAACTGCACAGCGGCTGCACACTCGTCAGCTGGCTTCCTCGGGAATCGAGTGACAATGCTTCCTAGTTTTGCCAGCTGCAGGACGTGCACGGAGATGGGTTACACTGGACTTTTAGGTTCACACCTTTTTCCTGCAAATGTCACCTTCCCCTCGTCGCTGTCCGCTGGTCCACAGGGCCCAGCCGGGCTCAAGCAGGTAGTGCCCAGCGGGCCACGTGTGCAGAAAGCCTCCCCGTCTCCCGGATGTGTAAGCATGTGTGCGCGCCTGGCACCAAGTGCTCCTTTAGGGCCAGAAACCTCGCCGTCTAAGTTGGGGCCTCCTTAATTCCGGGAGGCCAGGAGAAGCTCGGGAACCGAGGGCTCCGTCACCCTGGCCCCGGGGAGCGTGACCTTCCTCTTCCTTCTCGATCGATTCACTCCTGTGAAGGGGGGTGTGAGACCAGTGACCACACGTCGGTGTTTTTTTCAGACCCTGTTGGAGCTTGGCGCATCCCCGGATTACAAGGACAGCTACGGCCTCACGCCGCTGTATCACACTGCGGTGGTCGGGGGCGACCCCTGCTGCTGCGAGCTGCTGCTGCACGAGCACGCGGCCGTGAGCTGCAAGGACGAGAACGGCTGGCACGAGATCCACCAGGTGCGTGGGGCTCGCCCCTCACCTGCTCTCCCGACGGGCGGGGCTGGGGTGCTGGGTGCACGCCCCCTCCGTGGGAGCCGTGGGCGCCCCGATAGAGCCCGCAGGTGCTTTCTGCGCACAGGTGCCCCAGCACAGGGCGCACTTCCCAGATCCCACCTGCAGCAGTGGAGTTGGGGGAATGTCGGCTTGTAGTCGTGGCAGAAACAGATCCACCTGGTGGCTCCGATGAAGAGTCTTTAGTGGACCGAGGGCAGGGAGAGGAGACCGTGTCCCCGGAAGCGGGGACAGCGGGCCGAGGAGGAGGGCACCCAGCAGGAGCCGTGTCGCGGAGGGATGCGGGGAAGAAGTACCACGGCTGCTTCATCCTCCCGCCCTCCCACTGGCTGAGCCCCGCCAGAGCAGGCCAATCACGGAGCCTAGTGGTGCAGGCCTGGAGGTCAGGGTCTCCGGGTGGAGAAGGGTGGACAGTGGGTTTGGGAAAGCAGAGGGGGAATATCCGTCCAGGAGGTCAAGGAAGAGGCTCTGACGTTCTCTCGCTCAGCCTTTACGTTGCAGTGAGTTTCACTGCTTCTCAGGCTGCCTGTTTCCCTCCACCGCCGTCACCTTACACACCCGCCCATTTGAGCAGGGTCACGCACCCGCCCACTGTGGTCAGAGGACCCGGCTGCCCCCGCCCCCACCCCCACCCCCTCCCCCGCCTGGCCTTTCTAATGCTCAGTTCCGGTTCCTCAGCGTCCCCGCGGCCTGGAGAAGCATCCAGTTCCCTCCTGTGGTGTGACGGGGCTGTGCTGGGGGAGGGGGGAACTTCTGCGAAGCTGCTCACAGGACCCCCCGAGCCCACACCCTGGGCGGGACCTCGGAGGAGCAGTGATGCCTGCCTGCCCGCTGGGCCTCTGTTTGCTCAACTGTAAAGTGGGCCTCAGCAGGGCCTCCCACACCTTCGGGCCATAGAGAGGACGGAATGTTAGCAAGACCCAATGTTTTCCAGATAAGTCCAGCCTTCCTGCTTTGGCCTCTGGCTGAAGCCGTTGCTTCTGCCTGGAGTGTCACATCCTGGGCCCCCAGCTCCCCAGCCAGGGCTGCGCACAACCCCAGGGCCCGCGTTGCTCTGTTTGTCGCCCACAGTGGTGCTGGGCAGTGGATGGCGTCGGTACTGTTGGCTTCTTCCGTGCGGCGGGCGGGGGATGAGCTGCTCAGGGCACACGGGGGACGGAGGGCGCAGCGTGGACCTTGCCAGTGACCGGTTCCAGGTCTCCAGGGCTTCACTGAAGAAGGTGCTGGGAGGAGTTGCCCCTCCCCCAGCAGGGTTGTCACTTGGCATCCGAGCATCAGGCTGGAGGCCGTGGTCCCGGCAGTGGAGCTCCCAGTGGGCACTGCCAGCCTGGACAGATGGGGAGGGCCTGCCCTCGCACACCCAGGCACTGAAGGTGCCCCCTGGGCATGGAAGAGGCAAAGGAGTAGGGATGTGAGTCTCACGCTGAGGGTCTCAGTGTCGCACAGCTTGCATCCTTCCGGAGATGTGGAAACGGAGCAGAAGGGCTTGGGTGGAGTGAAGACTCTGCGTCCCCGAGGTTTCCTGCTCGGTAGATCTCAACTTCTGTGATGCTGTCTTCGTTTGGGTTCAGATTCGTCTTATGAAACCGCCGCGTTCCCACGGGAGGTGTGGGCCCTGCGGGGATGCCGCTCAGCCTGAGAGGAGGCGCGCGTGCCTCTCGGCGGGTGGAAGGGTCAGTTATGCGGGGAGCGAGGCCGCGAGGGCCTGAGAGGCTGGGGGTGGAGGGCAGAGCTGAAGGGCAGGGGCAGAGGCTCAGGACGCCTCCACCACCGGCCACCTCGACTGGCGGCCTTGCCGATTGGGGGGCGTCTGCACCCCCCAGGAATGGGCCGTGCTCCAGGGATCTGCCTCCTTTAACTCAGCAAAGCAAGTGAGTGCTGGAGACCCCGCTGGGCCTGGGGCCTAGGCCCATAACTGCTCACGTTTCGTGGTGTTCTGGTGCCAGGCGGCCACCATGAGCCACACGGCAGGCCCACGCCCACCCACTGGCACACACGTCACCCGCCAGGCCCGTTCAGCATCCCGGACCCCGAACCCAGCGGTGAACAGAAACACCCAGTCCTGTGGGTCTTACGTCCCCGTGGCGGGGGGTGGAGACAGCGAGACAAATGGATATGAACAAAGATTACAGACCCACACGTGCTCACACGCACACACACACGTCTGTGCCCACATGTGGCGCAGGCCCGGCAGTGCTTCACGTCTCCCCGAGATGGTTCACACGGTGACCAGGCTGGGGCAGGACGGGGGTCCCCAAGGTGCGGGCAGTGCTCTGTCCCTCTGCTCGTCTCCGCTCACAGCTGCACTTGGCCGTCAGCTCCGTGGTGACCTTTAAAAGGCCAAGCCCATCGTCACACGTGGACCCATTGAGGGTGTGAAAGGGGAGAGTTTCAGGCTCCGCCAGCGACTCCCAAGGGGGGGTCCTAGCCCTGTGGGCGTGAGCAGCCCTGGAGGTCCTCAAGGACCCTGTATTTCCATCTGCCAGGCATCTGTTAAATGTAGGTTCTTCTACTATTCAGGCCTGGTGAGGCCATCCCATCGGGAGGTACCTGCCAGCGAGAATGGTTTGTTACTGACCCCAAGAAGAGGGGCACAGCCCACCACGCACGGCCACGCGGGGAAGGCGGGGGGTTGTGCACGCAGAGCCGTTACTGTGGTTTTCGAGGGAGGGAACAGGTGAGGCATGACAAGCAGGCTGAGTGAGCTCAGTGGCCCTGGGGCACGGGGGCCGCCCTGTTGTCTGGGACCTGCCCTGGGTGCTTAGGACAGGGGTGAGGGGCCCTGAGTGCGAGGGCCCCAGAGAGGAGGGCTCAGGTGAGGACTCTGCACGGTGGTTTGTATTTGGAAGCTGTGCTCACGGCTGAGTCCTCTTCCATCTCCGGGAATCAGCTCTTCCTGGCAGGGCAGCCCCTTCAGGGGAGCAGCCAGCAAGACCCCTGGTGCCGGAGCATCAGAAACACAGAACACGAGGCAGCGGAGTGCGTTCAGCCCAAGTCCAGCTGAGTGACCCCTCACGGGGGGCTCCGTGCCCCGACGACCTTGGGGAGACCTTGGAGAGCTCTTCTTTCCTCCCCTCGCCCCCCTTCCTACCTGTTCTCCCCTCCCCCCTCAACCAGGCTAATGTTTCCCCCCACTCCGTGCTGGGTTGGCCTCCCGCTGAGTCTGACTCCCTTATCGAATGCACGTGACAGTCGTGGCCATCTCGCTTGTCTCTTGGGACGGCTGCCCTGAGACGGAGGGTGACCGTGCGTGTTGGGGCAGTGGGGGTCACTTTCTCCGGTGCCGGCTCCCTGCCATGATTCCAGCCCCTGACACCTCCTGCGTGGATTCCGAGCATCCAGCACCAGAGCTACCCAACCTCCGGGGTCCCCGCCCCCGGCGGCGCCTTTGGAGCTTGGAGGCCTTCAGCCCAGTTGTCCCATCCTGCTCCGCTATCCCGCGTCACCCGTCAGGGTCCGTCCACCGCCCTCTAGTGGCGGGTTTCTTTTTCGCGCAAGTCCTGCGGAAGCACCTGCGTTATCCAAGCCGCTGTCTTCACCTGCTCTGGCGTGACCGTCAGGAGGGCATCGCGCAGGGTGCTCAGCGAGGAACCTCGCACACTGCCGTCCCCCCGCCCCCGGATTATCTTCCTCCGTCAGGGCTCACGTTCACCCAGCAAACGCTGTCCTCTCCATCTTTTCACACCCCTCCAGCAGCCCTCGGAGACACCCTCGCTGGTCTCTGAGTTAGCCGGGCCCAGAGAGGGTGAGTGACCAGCCCGAGGCTCCCGGCGCGGCTCCCGGCCAGAAGGCTGCTCCTTTGTCCGGCCTCCGGGGCTCTCAGACAGAAGCTACCCCTCTAATGACAAGGCACTTGTGGCAGAAGGAAGTGGAGGGCAGGTGGGTTTGCATCGCCCAGCTGGACTGATTCTAGCCCTGCTGTCTTGGAGAAGCACCTCGGAGTTCTGGGGTCCACAACTCCCTCTGCATGGCAGCCGACAGCTCCTTCCCAGCCGGCTGGCTCCCCATCCTTCCAGGGCACCTGAGCGCCCGCAGCCTGACCTGCTCACAGTTGTTGCAGAAGGCTTGCGTGGCTTTCCGGGGTGTTGCCCGGGGCAGGTGTTTAATTGCAAAGGGAGGTCTTCACATCCAGCCCCCAGGCCCCGCGACTGGGGACGCCCGTCCCCTGAATGCTGACTTTGGAAGAGAACTTTTTTGACCTGTCTGCAAACCATCTTTCAACTTGTTATTCAGGTTACTCTAATTTTTTTCATTACAAAAGCAATATCTGCTCGACATGAAAGTCTTTAAAACTACGAAGAAACATAAAGGAGGAAGTAAAAAACACCCAAATGCATTCCCAGAACATGGTGGGCCAGACTACGGGGGCTTCACTGAAGTTTTAGTTGCTAAGTACTTTCACATCTACCGGGGCAGTGCCCGGCACCTAGCTCCGACCAAAGAGAGGAGGGGGGTTTGGCTGTCTCAGGACTTGAGGAAGAGTTGCTGGCGAAGCCAAGGTTCCTGAAGAGGACGCCGTCCCCAGTGAGAGGACAGCTGCTTGGTCTCGTGTTTCCACACACCTTTGTGGGCAGCTATGCCCACAGGACTGGCCCACATGGGGCGTCTCGCTCCCTTCCTCCTTCCCTGAGTCTGTCGATTCCATTTGGAGGATAAGTGAGATTTCCTCCTTGTGCTGTCAGTAGCGTATATTCTGGGCTGGGATTGCAAAACCCCCTCAACATGGCCTGGGTCACCTGAGCAAGTGGCTTACCCTCTCTGAGCTTCTTTGCTAATCTCTAAAGCTGGCTGAGTAACAATTCATAGAGCTCTCAAGACAGTTAAATGATGCATTGACTATAGCGCCTGGCATCTAGTAAGTGCTCAATAAGTGCTGGCCACGCCCCCATCATAGCCATCATTGTCAGCATTATCGTCTGGCCACGCCCCCATCATCACCATTATCACCATCACTCTCATCTGGTCATGCCCCCATCATCGCCATCATGGTCATTATCATCTGGCCACGCCCCCATCACCATCATGGTCACTATCGTCTGACCAGGCCCCCATCGCCATCATGGTCACTATCATCTGACCAGGCCCCCATCATCGCCATCATGGTCACTATCATCTGACCACGCCCCCATCACCATCCTGGTCATTATCATCTGGCCACGCCCCCATCACCATCATGGTCACTATCATCTGACCACGCCCCCATCGCCATCCTGGTCATTATCTGACCACGCCCCCATCACTGTCATCCTTATCACTGTCATCAGGCCATGTCTGGTTTCCTCTGTGAGGAATGATGCTTGGCAGTCAGAGAGCACTTAACCGATTCGCTCACGGGCCTTCACACAGGTCTCATTTGACTCCTGCAATGATTCTGTAAAGGATGCTTTATCATTTGGCCTTACCTTTGTTATCGGTTGCTATTTATTATTTACCATTTTCAAGTGAGGAGTTTTAACTTTAAGGAAATCACCGTTTTTGGCCGCTGCTCCCTCCTGTCCCTCTTCCTCGCTGAGCTCACCCCTGCTCACCCTCAGCCCTGGGCTCCAAGTCCTTGGCACTTCCCCTGACCCCACAGTAAGGGACAGGCCCCTGGGGAGGTTCCCTCGTGGTGTGGTCCTGGGTCTCTGTGTGGGTGCTTACTGCCTGCTAACTGTTCTGCTGTCCTGTCTCCAGCTTGTCTTATAAAGTACATATTATAGGAGAAAAGCCTAAGCGTGATGTGAACTTAAATAATTTTGCCTGTGGCACTGAACCAAGCAGAAGCATTTGCAATGCAGTGGACTCCTCATTGCTCCAATTGCATTGCACAACCCCAGGGGGCGCTGTGACACTTGCTGTAAATGTAGGCTTGTAGATTTATCACAACAGGTGTCCAGCAGGTGGCAGTGTAGTGCTTGAAGGAAGGAGCACTCTTTTCCCTAATTTACACCAAATTATGTGTTTGGCGGGGGGATGCCCAGCACAGGTCGGTGAATCCCAAATCCCAGATCTTGTGGGGAGTCTACGCCAAATACTCGTGCCCGGGAGATTTGCAGGCAGGAGATGTGGGGCGGAGCCCCACACATACATGCATTTTCCATAAAGCATCTCAGAAAAAAATGGGTAAGCAATGTGAGTGTAAGAGGTGCTGTTTTGTTTTACATTCTAGTTCCTCTCTGACCTCTGTCCATCCTTTTAATCTGTCTCCCAAGGGCCAGAGAGGACAACACCCTTTTCAGAAAAAGGACAGAGGGTTAGCACGGCTTATCTTGGGGGAGGACAAATTCTTACTTTGATAAGCTTTGAGGTCCTTATGTAAAGCAAGCACTCATTTCTTTTTTTTAACTGTGAATGAGTATTTAATTTCAAACTTTAAGAGGAGTTGCAAAAGCAACACAGAGTTCTCCCATATTCCCTTCATTCAGAGACCACATTTGAGTTTTTCCAAAGGATCCAGTCCAGGATCCCGCAGGAGCCCTTCCATCTGGGAGACTTCATAAATCTTCCCTAGATTCTCTCAAGGGGCTCTTTTGAAGATTATGGGGCAGTCATTTTGGAGACTGTCTCCCAGTTTGGGTTTGCTCAGTGTTTCCTCGTGATGAGATGCAAGATGTGCATGTTTGCAGGAATGTCATGGAAGGGACGTGGCTTTCTGTCGTCAGGAAGAGCTTTCTCTTCTGGTTTATTTATTCACTTATTTGTAGCAATGTGGTTTCGTGGATGTCTATTTATTCAACAGGTAACCATCTGTTAATGTTGTCCCACTTTGGGTCCAGGGAGCCGCATCAAGGTGGCCTGTGTGTCCTGTGGACACACCCCCATCCTTTCTGGCGCACTTCCTTACCTTCTGGCTCCACAAGGTATTCCAGGCTCATCTCGTTCTTTTCCTGCCTCAGCCCTGGAATAGGCCATCTCTGTAAGAAGCCCTTGTTCTTTCTTCTGAGTTCAGTAAGTCCCTTACATACGAACCTTCAAGTTGCAAGCTTTCGAAGATGAGAATGTGTGTCCGCATGTCCAGTCACGTAACTTCGTTCCCGTGTCTGGCGTTATCTGCAACCTAGGCTAACTTTGTTGCACTTACGAACAAATTGGACTTACGAATGCCCCCTCAGAACTGAACTTGTTCATGTGTAGGGGGACTTACCGTCTAGAGTGGTATTTAGAACCCAAGATCCGAGTATTAAGCGTGCTCACTGCTTCCAGGCTTTTGCTGACCCCAGCCGCTCTCAGGAGGGGGAGTTAGGGACACACGTCCTCGCACGTCCACGTGTTCCTGCACATTTACTTTCTTGCTTTTCTCTATATTGAAAACCGTGTGTTTATACTGATAGCTCTTGTTCCTGTCCAGTACCACAGAGTTTATTCTGGTTTTCTCCCGCGCTGGATTAGTAAATCCCTTTCTTTGACGGTGGGAAACCTGCTCCCATCTTCCTCCATGCATTTACCTGTTGCTCAGCCCCCCTGAATGCAGCCAGTCTGCCGACGCGTCTGGCCAGCACCTTGCTCAGATTCCCTTCCCCCTTCCCCGTCTGCGAGGCTGCTTCCTCAGCAGGTACGGCTTCTATCACGCAACAGCCGGTGGTTTAAAAGAAGAGACGTGCAAAGGAGATCCTTTAAAGGAGTGAATGGTAGAATTTAAGACTGTGGGATTACAGGAGGTTTTTTTGTTTCAGCACTTGTCTGATGTTTCTGGTTTCGCTTGTTTTCAAACAATAGGCTTGGAGAAAGAGGCCCTTGAGGGGGATTCTCTCCCTGACAGTCAGCCCAGAGTAAAAGGCTCTAGTTTACCTTTTTGCATTGATCCTATTGTAACCCTTGGTGGGGAGAACGTGAACGCCATCCCGATGACGTAATGTGAAACCCCACAGTTTCAGATGAACCCGGGGAAGAGGAAGGGTGAGTCTGGAGTGATTGTAAAGATGTTTTTTACGCCAACTCTCTTTGTTTTTGACTACAGGACAATTCAATTACGCCGTAACACAGTCTTGCCTCCTGGAAGTTCTTTGGAGAGAGTTGATTAGCCAGGGCTCCTTCAATTGGAGGAACAAAAATCCCAACTCAAACTGGCTTAAGGGGAAAATTAAAATTATGCCTAGGCTTACATCCTGAAAAACCCAGGCCCAGTTGTAGCTGAGAGGGGTCCACGGGGCATCTGCTGCTTGGCCGTGCGTGTGTGTGTGTGTGTGTGTGTGTGTGTGTGTGTGTGTCTTGTTTTCTCTCTCCTTCCTTTAGCTCCCACTTCTCCCTTCCTCTGCACTGGTGGCCCCAGCAGCTCCGGCTTCTGTGGCTTTTTTGCTGTCCACCTTGGAGGAAAGAGAGAACTTCATTTTCTCAGTGGTTCTGACAAATGTTCCAGTCTCGTCTTCACAGGCCCCCGAGAGTCACTTGGGCATCCCCAGCCCACGCCTGTGGCCGGAAGATAGATTGTTCTGTGTCCACTGCAGGCATGGGGGGTGGGGCCGGCCCCCAGACCTCTGGGAGTGGGGTCGGGTGGCCCCCAGAGGAAGAGGCAGGCGCTGTTGCCACAGGAAGGGAAGGCGCGGGTGGGCAGGGAAAAGCGGCCGTATCTTCGGGAACGATCTGCTCTGTGAACGATGAGATGATATTACGGGCAGCACAGGGGTCGTAAGTGGGTGTTTCTCAGGGCTTTTTTTTAAAGCTCATCCAATTACTAGTCCCCGTGTCTTTCCTGTCATCTCTCCTATTAATTGGCGAGGTGTAGCTCTTTGTCGTGGACCATGCAGAGGTGAAACGCCCCTCCATCTGTCTCAGTTATCGGAAAGGCAGGATTACTGAGCCCCTCTTCCTCTGGCTACCGTGCAGCCCCACCCAAACCACCCGCAGCTGCCTGGCCTGGCCTGGCCGGCCGTCTCCCCGCCGGGCGCTTCCCCACCCTCGGTGTGAGCGGTTCTGGATCAGAACCCCCGCGTCCTGCCTTTCACGTCTCCCTATCCGGTTGTCACCCCACCAGAGGGACAGTGGGTCTTACACCCTTGGCACTGCCCATCGCTGGGTGCCCAGGAAGTGCCGGTGGATGGGGTGGGGTTAGTCGGATATGACTTGCTTCCCAAGGTCAAGGGTTGCTCCAGCATCGAGCGGCATGGACCTCTGCTGGACCTGGACGGCAGCCCCTTGGTCACAGTACGGGGCCCTCCCTGCTCCCTGTGAGCTGCAAGGGGTGGGGGGCAGCTGGCCTGTCCCCGAGCATCACTGGGGGTCCTTTCAGGCCCCTTATTCATGTGACTCTCATGAGAACCCTGGGAAGAGTAGGGTTTCCATTTACACATGAAGACAGAGGCTCAGTGAAAGTTCTGGAAAATGAGGCCAGATCTGGTTGACCCCAGAGCCCTGTTGGCTCATAAATCACACATCACCTCCTAGAAGGGCTCAGAAAAGGGGGGGGGCTGCCCCTTGCCTTGAAGAGGACGGGCGGGATCTCTTCCCAGGACACAGCCGGGTCCATGCACCGCTCCCGGCTGTTTTCACGCCTCCTCCGGGGTGGGGAGCTTGGATAAACAACACCTGGGACGGAGCATCCTGGTCTGCATTTCCTGGTCGCTGAGGCCGGGTGCAAAGACATGCCCTGGTCTCTCTGGGCTTCCCGGGCCTCGGGACTGAATGGAAGGAATGGGGGCCCCTTTGCAGACCCCCCAGTCGAACAGCTGAGTACAGTCTTCAAACCCAATACGAGCTCCTTCTCCTGATTCCCCAGGGGTCTGAGGTGTGGGACCTGGTCCAGAATGGGGGCTGGGCTGTGTTGGCCACACCGTTGGTTCTGGGGGCGCCCGGTGCGTCCCGGGCAGCTCCCGGTTCACAGCGTGGACTCTCATTTCAGGCCTGCAGGTACGGACACGTGCAGCACCTGGAGCACCTGCTCTTCTACGGAGCTGACATGGGGGCCCAGAACGCCTCGGGGAACACTGCCCTGCACATCTGCGCCCTCTACAACCAGGTCAGTGAGCAGGGCAGCTGCCCCACACCCTCCGTAACCACGTGGGCACCGGGGCCAGGGCTGTGCTGAGTGCTTTGCAGGTGGATGTCCAGCTCCAGCTGCCGGCACAAAGTCCCACAGGTGGGGTGGCTTAAACAGCAGACGTTTATTTCTCACAGTCCTGTCTGGACGTCCCAGATCAAGGTGCCAGCCTGCTTGGTCCCAGGAGAAGGTCGTCTTCCTGGTTTGGGTTTGCACGACCCCTCTCACTGTGTCCTTACATGTGGAGAGAGAGAACGAGCACTGGTGTCTCTTCTTCTAAGGACACTAATCCTATCAGATCGGGGCCCCACCCTCATGACCTCATTTAACCTAATCACCTCCTGAAGACCCATCTCCAGATACAGTCACGTTGGGAGGTTAGGGCTTCAACATAGGAATCTGGGGAGACGCACTCAGTGCAGAGCGGGGAGTGGTACTCACCTGCTTCTTTGAGAGTGGTTATTCCCTGTTGTAGAGAAGAAAACTGAGCCACAGGAAGTGAGGGGAGGGTCCTGGGGCACAGCTGGTACAGTCAGAGATGGGCATCGAAACCCCCATGGCTGAGGGTGCAGACTCTGCGGTCATGGTGCCACACGTACCCCACAGGGGGTCTCTACTGGGGCCTGGGGGGGGTGCGGGGTGGAACCATGAAATGGGGAAGGGTGTGGCTGACAGAGCCCCCAGGACAGGTGCCCCACCAGACCCCAACAGGACCACCATGAAACAGAGGCAAGCCTTACATCACTACATGTACAAACGTGTCCCCAGTGGGCTTTTTCTTTTCAATTCCTTTTGAATTGTGGCTAAATATGTAAAACATGACAAACATTTGACTGTCTTAACTATTTTTAAGCATGCAGTTCAGTGCATTATTGTATGACCATCCCCTCCATCCCTCTCCGGAACTTTCCATCCTCCCAAACTGACACTCTGTCCCCACTAAATGTTCACTCCCCACGCCCTCCCCAGCCCCTGGCCCCCACCAGCTACTTTCTGTCTCTGTGGATTTGACTCCTCGAGGGACCTCATGGGAGTGGAATCGCGCAGCATTTATCTTTCTGTGTCTGGCTCATTTCACCGAGCATCGTGTCCTCAAGGTTCATGCACGTTGTAACCTGTGACAGAATTTCCTTCCTTTTTAAGGCTGAGTAATCTTCCATTGTGTGGGTGGACCACATTTTGTCCATTCATCTGTCAGGGGACATGGGTCGCCTCCACCTCTTGGCTGTTGTGAATAGTGATGCCGTGAACGTGCAAATCTTTCTTCAGGACCCCGCTCTCACTCCTTTTGGGGACACACCCACAAGTGAAGCCTCGATGAGAACAATTTGTACAAAACCCACAGTCTTCTGTGTGAGATGGACTGAAAACCAAGGCGAGCTGGGAGTGAGTGTGCTCGGGAAGCAGCAGGGGTGGGATGCAACTCCTGCCCCCAGGCATGCCTCCTAAATGACGGGGCACACACCCCAGTGACCACTAGGCTACCGCATGGGGAGTGAAGCTGAGAGCCTCTGGTCCTGCCGAGAGGCAGGGGGAGGCCAGAAGTCGGCAGGGGGGCACGTGGAGGGGTGTGGGAAGGGGCTGGCTCCCCGGAGATGGGTTGGGGCACTGCTTCAGGGGGTGGTGTTAGTTTCCTTGGTGCCTGAAGTCAAGATAGTTCCTGGATATCACTAGTAAGGGCTCCTCTGTCCTTTCTTCTTTTATTCTTCTCTTTCTCTGATTTCAGGGAACTTAAGGTCTGGAGCGGGGAGGTGTGGACACTCCACAGAGCAGCTGAGCAAAATAGGGGTGGGGGGGTCCACCACCTAGAGGAACAGAGGGGAAATCGTGGATTAGGGTGACTGCTGGGGCCCCTAGGCTGTGTGCACTCTGCTTATCCTCTCTCTGCCATCCAATCCAAAGCAATGATTCCATCTTTTTGAGTGAGATCTCCAGCCTTTGCCTACACCCAAGTCTTTCCCTGCTCACTCCATGGCTACTCCATCCCAGGCCCCTCCAGCCACTCTGTAATCCCATTTTGCTTCTAGCTATTGACACCTCCTAGATTCTTTGCCCTAGAAAACTCCTATGCATCCTTCAAAACCCAACTGAGATATCCTGCCCTCAGTCAAGCCTTTCCTTGATGAGCCCCTGATAGAGTTAGTTGTCCTTTTTACTCTGTAGCCCTTTGCAGTACAGCCAGGGTGAACTGCCCAGGATCAGGTCATTATTAGGCCTTACCTGCCTTCCCTAGGGGCATCCCCTCCCCACTTGGGCTCACCTTCTCAGGCGCGTAAACCACCATCTTTCAGGGTGTCCCCTGCTCCTGGCACAGGAGAGCAGCTCAGCCAGATGCGGTTGGGGAAGAATTTCAGTTTGACTCCAAGGAGTATTCTGAGAGCTGCTGGCCAGCTCCTCGATGAAAGCATACTGATGGGACTTGCACGCAGCTGGGGCCCTAGGTGTTCCAAGGCATTTGGATGTTGGAATGGCTTTATGAACACGGAGAGATCTTGCTTGGCTGCACTAGAAAAACACGCATCGTGAACCTTGGCTTCGGTTGGTAAAACATCTGTGCCGACGTGTGCTTCTTAATTATTGCCTTAGAGGGAAAAAACATTCCTTAATTGTCCCCAGTAGATTTTAAGCATATTTTGTCATAAAAAAAAAACAAAACAAAACCCAGAATACCATGTTTTCTGTCTCTTGAAATAATGGTGGACAAGATGGTCTTTGAACACGTGACCTTTCTGTTAGAAAATGTCAAGACGTGTTGGGAATCTGAATTCCGAGTTATTCATGGTGCTGGGTTTGACTGGTGTCACTCTGCCTCCTCCAGATTTGTCCCCACCCTCGGCTGATGACTGTAGGAGGGCCCAGAGCTGCCCAGGGCTCTCAGGAACACCCCTCCACTCCTGCCTTAGGTTAGAGGGTCCAGCAGACTTTTTCTGTAAAGAGTCACTTATTAATATTCTGGCTTTTCAGACCACGTGGACTTCTTCACAGCTACTCAACTCTGCCGCTGCAGTGTGAACTTAACCACAGGTGATATGCAGATTAATGTGTGGCTGTGCGCCAATAAAACTTTATTTATAAAACAGGCAGCGGTTCAGGTTAGCCTGTGGGCCCCAGTTTGCCAGGCCCAGCCAGGCATAGAAGGCTGCATCTGTCCTCTCACCAGACGTAAGGTAAGGACAGACTCCCCACTCCAGGGCTGAGTGCCTTCCTCCTAGCGTGCCAGGGAGGCTCCATCAGGGAGTGAGAGCTGTCCCCTCTCCAGTGTCCTGGGACCTCCGGGGCCAGCCTACTGCTGTCCAGCTCCACCCATCTGTCCCTCTGTGGCAGCAGGAGTAGAAGTGCCTTTGGTGGCATCTCCTGTTTCGGACACCCTGCCTTGCATTATGTACCAGGGGCCATCACAGAGGGTCACAGACTGGTGCTTGGTGGCCCCATAGCCCCTGGACAGCATGTCCAGTTGGGAGTCAGCAAGTGTTCTGGGATCCAGCTTCATTAATCCCTCGTGCCCCTTCCCTGGGATGCTTGTGTGACCTTTAACCTTTTCCCTCAGCCCCGCCTCAGCCGTTGAGGCATCTCACTGATGTACTAAGAGAAGCGGGTCCATTCGGCCTCTCAGTGTGATTCAGAGATGCATAGCTCCGCACACGCTAGCGTCCTTGTGATGACCTGTCCGAGAGGAGTGGAGGGAGGGATGGAGATCCCTGAGCCTTTGTCTGGCGCACCCGGCAATGGTACCTAACCTGAAGTCCTGTCCTCCCCAAGTCACCGGTGTGCTGGCCTCCTCGCTGTGTCCACTTTCAATTTCTGCATACATGGGATGTGTATGGCTGTGTGAGGCCAGGCTCAGGGCCAACAAGAGAAACCGCTCTGCAACTTCAAGCAGAAAGGGGTGCCGTACAGGGCACTCTGGGGAGAAACGTTGAGAAATAGACTGTCCCAGCTGTGGGGACACAGTGCTTTTGGGTCAGGATGGGAGTCAGGGAAAGGCACTAAGAAGCAGCCTCTAGGTAGAGTTGCAATGCAGGGAGCCATGGCAGTCTGGGTTTCATAAAATCCCTCCTCTGTAATATGGAGATAATTATACCCAGCTTGCAGGGTTGCTAAGAGGCTTAAAATAGAAAGCAAACATACGGCATGCCTGGCACACGGCAGATTTTCAGTAAGAGTGGCTGTAATGGTGATGATTGTGGTGTGATGATGGATGGTGACTATGGTGATGATGATGGTGGTGGTGATGATGATGGATGGTGACTATGGTGATGATGGTGGTGATGGTGGTGATGGTGGTGATGGTGATGGATGGTGACTATGGTGATGATGAGGATGGTGATGGTGATGATGGTGGTGGTGATGATGATGGATTGTGACTATGGTGATGATGATGGTGATGGTGATGATGTTTATGGTGTGGTGATGGATGGTGACTATGGTGATGATGGTGGTGATGGTGATGATGGTGGTGATGGTGATGGATGGTGACTATGGTGATGATGATGATGATGGTGGTGGTGATGGTGATGGATGGTGACTATGGTGATGATGATGGTGATGGTGGTGGTGATGGTGATGGATGGTGACTATGGTGATGATGGTGGTGATGGTGATGGTGATGATGATGGTGATGGTGATGGATGGTGACTATGGTGATGATGGTGGTGGTGGTGATGATGGTGGTGATGGTGATGGATGGTGACTATGGTGATGATGATGGTGATGGATGGTGACTATGGTGATGATGATGGTGATGGATGGTGACTATGGTGATGATGATGTGGTGATGGTGATGGATGGTGACTATGGTGATGATGCTGTGGTGGTGATGATGATGGATGGTGACTATGGTGATGATGGTGATGATGTTTATGGTGTGATGATGGATGGTGACTATGGTGATGATGGTGGTGATGGTGATGGATGGTGACTGGTGATGATGATGTGGTGGTGATGATGATGGATGGTGACTATGGTGACGATGATGGTGGTGATGGTGGTGATGATGGTGATGGTGATGATGGTGGTGATGGTGATGGATGGTGACTATGGTGGTGATGATGGTGACTATTGTGACGATGATGGTGGTGATGGTGATGTTGACGGTGAAGGTGGTGATTAGGATACTGCCCATACTGCTGTTAATTTGACTTACAAAGCTTCTCATTAAATATGAAAGCATCAAATTTATGCATTGATTGTGTGTTTTATCAATTTTAGGCAGACCTCATCTGTACACTTCTAGTAAAACACACGGTGATCGGAATATTCTGTCTTCCTCTCTTATGAAATCAACTAATTAGGGCTTTGATTGTAAGCAGCAAATTGCATCTAATCTACCAACTCCCTCCATCTGTTGCTGGCTTTCCAGGAGCACCAGAGGGAGGGACGCAGCCTGGTGTTTGTTTTTCCACCTTGGATAAGGAAGGAAGGGAAGGAATATTAAATATCAAAGGTTACTAGGTCGGGCCAATTTGTCTGGAAGATAGAAAAATAAACCCTGCCTCTCTGGAGCAGGCCTCTTGGTTCTAGTGAGAGCCAAAGTAAAGAGACAGGCTGTGTTCTGTTTGTGTCTCTGTGTCGTGTCCGAATCCCGCAGAGCAGTCGTCATAGTAGCTGATGGGGGCCTCCGTGGGGGCAATCACAGGGGTAATCATCCCCTGGGCGTCGAGGGCGTGTAGAAAGGCGTCCCCACGGTCCTTCCCCTTAGATCCCCCCAACGAGCCTGTGGTGGCTACTGTCGGTTGTCATTCCCTCGTACAGGCCAGGAGATGCAGGTTTGGTCCAAAGCAGCTCCGCTGGTAAATGCCAAAGCTGGGCTTCGAAACCCACCCTGTATTTCTCCTCCCCCAGGCTCTGGGGACACGTTCCTGTAACCCCTCGACTGGGGGGAGGATGGGGCTCCACTGGTCACAAGTCAGGTGAAGGTGCGTGCCACGGCGTGCGTGCCACGGCGTGTGTGCCACGGCGTGTGTGCCACGGCGTGTGTGCAGCATGGTCTTTGGGGCACCACCCTTCAAAGGAGGGTGGTCTGTGGAGCCAGGTTCCAACCTCGCTCTGGTGACATCAACTGCCCAGCTCTTTACACTTTAAAATTTTGCTGATCGCACGCATCTAGGCTCTTCTTGGGCTTGTGTCTACTTGGACAGGCTCCGTTCAAGGGATCGTTTAAACAGGAAATGAGTTCCTGACTTATAATTTGGAGTATTGAGTCGTTCACGTCTGTGACACTTATGCGAAGACGGCCTCGGTGCAGTGGAAATGAGAGCTCCGGGGGCGGGGGGACTTGGAAATCCGGAGTTGAAGCCGGCCCATCCTGGGTAGTTTGAAGCAAAACGCTCGGAGCGCCTGTCTTGGCCTTTCCTCCTCCATCTTTGGGCCGCGTGCGCATGCGCAGGCGCCGCCATCTCCGCCGCGTGTCGCCTCGGCTGCACGAGCGCGTCCGCCTTCACTTCTCACCACGTCTGCACCGCAGGCCTCGTCCAGACCTCGCTGGACTCGCAGCCTCCACTTCCTGCCCCTGTTCTCTTACAGGACACTCCGGCCAGACTCCACCCCTTTTAGCTCGGGGCAGCGGGTGGCATCGCCGCGGTCACGCCTTGTCCCCACGCAGCTCAGCCGCTCCGGGGCATCTTCTCTTGGCGTCCGTGCCGCCCACTCCATTGCCCCAGTTCTCCCCACGGTGACCTCAGGCAGGCCTGTCTGTGTCCTTAGGTACCTTCCAGAAAACACCGCCGGCTGGGTCCCAACGTGCCGACTCATCTCTCCCCTGGGCTCTGGCAGTGATGTCCACCCCGTGGCCACATCGCCGTGGAGACGGCGTGGGTGGCTCCTCCCCCTGTGTACATAGTGCCCGACTCTCTGTGGCTCCAGCCTGAAGTCTGGGTGGCCCTACTGGCCCTTACGGCCCCTCTCCCAGGTCTGGTCAGCTCCCTTCTGTCCCCTCCCAGCCTGGCCCAGGCCACTGGCATCCTTGCCCTGGACCGCTGCATTCACCCCCAACTGCCCCACCCATCTGCCTCCCGGTCTTTATTCCCTCACTTTCTGCAGGACACTGGAGTGGCTTTGTGCCACGTGGGTCAGTCTGCGTTCCCCGTGACCCAGAAGGCCCTTGTCGCTCCCCCCCGCCCCGCAGCTCCTCTCCTGTCCCCTGTCACCGCCTTCCTGCAGCCCCGGGGCCTTTGCACTTGCTGCCTCCTCTGCCAGGAACACTTCCCCCCTTTTCCACATGGCTCTTTCCTCGAGGCTGAGGCTCAGCTTGGAGGCCACCGCCTCAGGGAGGCCTTCCCTGACCACCTGCCTCACTTTCTCCATCACATGACCGTCTTGTATGGTCTGCGTGGTGCTGTGTGTCCCCAGGGGCTGGGATGGTACGTGGTGTGGCCAGCACTCAGTACCGACTCGTTGCTTGCATGCATGAACACATTTTGGGGGCCTGCGTCTTCATGGGTAAGATGAGAGCGATGTCACCTGGGCTCCTGCAGGGGGTGGTGACCCCAGGGGCTGCATGCCTCGACCAGGACAGGGCGACCCTCAAGGTGCTTGGGGAGGAGAGGAGCGTGCGTTTGTTAGGGGTCATTTCTCCGCAAGTCATGCCCAGAAGATAATTGGATATTCCTCCTGAAGCCTTGGCCCTCAGAACACACAGGTTGTATCTGTACTTGATGGACTTGTTTAAAAGGACGAAGACACACCTCCCTCACAAGGGAACTCGGGCAGCTAGCGGTCATGCAAGGGAAGAGCTAGGCTTCCATTAGCAACGCCTCTGGGTCACAACTTCTCCTTTTCCTCCCTTTCGGAAGCCGCAGTTTTTCACTTAACCCTTCCTGGCCTCTGCTGCCTTACCTGTGAAATGGGCCTCCTACTAGCCCCTTGCAGGGATGCTGTGAGGATGGAATCAAGGAGCAGGTAGATGTGTTTTCTGAACTGCAAAGCATCCGTGCACGCACACAGACACACGCACACACACACACACACCTGTACACACGTGTGCACACACGTGCACAGACATGTGCGTGCACACATGTTGCTCACGTGCACACACACACACGTGTGCCTGTGTACACACACACACACACACACACACGTGCCTGTGTACACATACACACACAGTGTCATTGTTCAGAAGCCCCGTGAACCATTTGCCCTTCCATTTTGAAATCGCTCTCCGGGACGTGCTCTCCCTTTGAAGTCTGGTAAATATTAGAGTCAGGGGGTGCGTACCTTCAGGTTGGTTAATATTGACTCAGAGTTGCCCGTCCGTGGGTGAGCAGAGGAGTCTTCTGGGATCCTGGCTGGATTCCTCCCGGGACAGTGTCCCGGGACAGTGTGCCTGGCATTGCCTGACAAGGGTTTATTCTTAGCTTCATAGGAAACCAACCTCCTTTCTGATGGGAGTTTTCAGTGGAAGCCCTTGCTGAGCGTGGGGAGCGTTTCAAAGGAGTCGCCGGGTCAGGCTCTCGTTCGGGGTCCTGATAGGACCTGAGCATCTGAGGACGCTCAGCTGGCTGGTCCTCCCAGGCTGCCCTGGAGTCAGGCCAGGGCACACTGAGGCCCAGTGTGAATTCGTTTCAGGGTGAGAACCCCCAGGCAGCCTTCGGGTCCCCTGAGCCCCTGGTGGGGTCTGCCCCGCTTGCTGTCTCAGGAATTCACTCTTTCTTCTCTCTCACCTGCACGCCCACACCCCGATGTAACCTGCCCAAGTTCCGCGCATCTCCTGGCTCTGTGTCCCCTTCGTGCCAGGACTCTTTCAAACGCCCTCGGCTTTTTTTCTCTCATTGCAGACGTCGCTTGCTGAGGCACGATAGCACGGTCATTTTAATTAATTAAATTAATTTACTTCGGGTTGTAATTAACAAGACCCAGCTAGGTGTAATTCGAGGGGAGAAAGGGATGCTGGAGCGGGTTCTGGAAACCCAGCCAGGGGTAGGGAGGCCGGGGCAGGACTGGAAAGCTCAGGGGTCTGTGTTTAAATAGAACTTGACCTACAGACCCAGCCGAGCGCGAGTTGAGACTGGAATACAATAACAAGACCCGGGCGCGGTCTTCACCGGCCTTCAGTCCACTTGAAGTAACGCCCGGGACTCTTCTTTTAAACCCTGGGTTCCGCTGCACCCCAGATATGAAAGGTGTGTTTGCCACGCGTAGTACATCTTTTTAAATTTTCTCAAATGCTTTTAGTTACTCAAAGCACTGCGAACGCACGCTCGTGGAAAAGGTGCAAACAGTGCAGACAGAGCCTCAGGTTTCCCTGCAGTTCCCACCCCTATATTGTGGCGCGGGTCCTGCCCACCATCTGAACCTGGGCACGAGCTCACACACTCACGGCTGTTTCAGGACACAGTGGGGCTCCTGGCGAGTGTGTCCTTCCACTGCCTTTTTCTCTCCTAACCTCTATCTTCAGGTGTTCTTCACGCCACCCCACGGGGGCTGTCCTCACTCCTGACAGCCCCATGTCCCTCTGCCCCTTCCTGGGGACCCACCCTGACGTGGACCCCGGGCCCCCTCTTTGCCCACAGCAGTCCACGAAGGCAGCCTCCTCCAGGCCCGTGCAGCAAGCACGTGACCCTCAGAGCCACCCAGGGGTACAGCTGAGGCCCCGGGACCCCCGCAGCCCGACGACAGTCTTTCCCTGCAGAGCTCAGATCCGCTCCACCCCCGGCCGCGGGATGTGCGAGCAGCTCCCGCCCTGTCCGAGGCCTCCCTGACCGCGGCTCAGAGAACAAGAGTCCCTCCGCCTCGGCTCCTGTGTGCGGCGTGCACAAGTGGTTTCCTCATTAAAGTCGTCATCGTGCAGTGGAGGCCCCGGGGGGCCCTCGCCCAGCTCACAGGGACCAGGGTCGCCCCGGCTGTGCTTTGCTTGACCCAGATGTGCTCTTGGCTGGACCTCGCGGTCAGAGAGTGAACTTCCTGCCGGCGTTCTCAGCAGGCGTGCTCCCCTGTCTCTGTCTATCTCTGTGTCTCCCTTGGTGTCTGTCTCTGTGTCTCTCTTGGTCTCTCTGTCTCTGTGTCTCCCTCAGTCTCTGTGGTCTCTTGGTCTCTGACTCTGTCTCTATCTCTCTTACTTTTCTAATACATGACACGTTTATTGAGAGATAACTCACACACCATACAGTTGGCCCATCTGAAATACACCGTTCAGTGTTTTTCACTCTGTGTACACGGTTGGGTAACCATTCCCTAATAGAACGTTTTCATCACCGCAGACCACTCCGCAGCTCCCACCCTCCCTGGGCACCGCCCACCCGCCTTGTCTCCGGATTTTCAGCTTTCGTCTCAGGCCTCCTCTTTCTCCAGGTCCTCCGGCGCGTGCCGTGTGCCCTGGCCTCGGCCCTACTCTTCCCGGGACAGCAGGTCCCCTTGGGCCAGGGTGGGGCTGTTGGCCTGGCCCCGTAAGCAGGCCCCTGGGGGGACCCTGGTCAGTGCCGTTGCCGCGTGTCCGCCCTGGGTGACCACGCCCATTGCCTCTGCTCTGGGCTCTATAGCTGGAGGTGGACCGGGGAGATGGGCCCAGGGCTGCACTGGAGCCCCTGTGCAGAGACCTGTAGAAGTCGGAGCGGCCCAGCTGCGTGAGGCGCCGGCACCTGCGGGCACTTGAGCATCCAGACGCTCTTCCCAAAGTGTAATTTGCCCGTCGTAACAGCCCAGCTGCATCTATTAGGCGAGGTGTTCATGTCGCCACTGCTTCTGTAGCCGTGTGCTTCCACTTGTCTTTGTTTTTGGCCGCACCATGAAGCTTCCGGGATCTCAGTTCCCCGACCAGGAATTGAACCCAGGCCACGGCAGTGAAAGCCCGGAATCCTAACCACTAGGCCACCAGGGAACTCCCTTCCGCGTGTATCTTTTTATCTGTGGGTATTTGTCCCCACCCTCCCCATCAGGAGTTTCAAAAGGGTTGGCCTCTCCGGGTGAATAGTAGATGCTCAATAAGTGGACAGGAATAGATTGATTTTCATTGTACAAATCCACAAGAAATGACTATTGGCTGCCTTTTAAAAACGTTAGAAAATGTAAGTACAGAAAATAATAATAACAAAAGATTTACTCCGTCATCCCTTCTCCTTCCTGAGAAAGTAAAACTCCTTAACGGGTGACATCTTTCCAGACATGTTCTTTGCTTTCTATAATACTGGCTTTAAAATGGAAGTGAAATTCAGCTATATCATTGTTCTAAGATTCACGTTTTCTACTTAGACGTTCTTGGGTATTTTTCTTGTCGGTTTATATCGGTCTGCCTTCTTGTTTTTGCTACCACTGCCTCGGCAAAGAATGTTCTATGGAGAACAGTATGGAGGTTCCTTAAAAATCTAAAAATAGAGCTACCATATGATCCAGCAATCCCACTCCTGGGCATATATCCAGACAAAACTGCATTTTATTCAGAAAGATACATGCACCCCAATGTTCATAGCAGCACTATTGACCATAGTCAAGACATGGAAGCAACCCAAGTGTCCACTGACAGAGGAATGGCTAAAGAAGATGTGGTCCATATATACAATGGACACTTACTCAGCCATAAAAGAATGAAATAATGCCATTTGCAGCAACACGGATGGACCTAGAGATGATTATACTAAGTGAAGTAAGTCAGACAGAGAAAGACATATCATATCGCTTATATGTGGAATCTAAAATATGACACAAATGAACTTATTTACAAAACAGGGAGAGACTCACAGACATAGAGAACAAACTTATGGTTACCCAAGTGGAAAGAAGAGGAGGGGAAGAAGGACAAGTTAGGAGTTTGGGATTAACATATATAGACTACTATATATAAAATAGACATAGCAAGGACTTACTGTAGAGCACAGGGAACTATGTTCAATATCTCGTAATAACTTATAATGGAAAAGCATCTGAAAAAGAATATACATATATATGTATAACTGAATCACTTTGCTGTACTTCTCTGAAACATTGTAAATCAACTATACTTCAATAAAAAGTTGTTTGTTTTGGGAAAAAAGAAAAGAATGTTCCAGAATGATTCCCACTTCCCTTTATTTTAGAACATTTTTGCCACCTCCAGGTTTTCTCTTCCTTTTTTGCCTTTTGTATGTTACTTGCAGCCTTTCTATTATTATGTATTTTATACGCACGTGCAAAGCTCTCTGTAGATGGTCTTAAAAAAGTGGAATCACCGCCCGTGGGATGGATGGATTTGAAATTTTTGTAGATTCTGCTGAGCTGCTCTCCAAAGTCTTTGCAGCAGTGAAGCTTCAGCTGACAGCATCCAGGGCCTGTCCACCCTCCTCCTGGCCCCTCCGACGAACAAAGATGCCCTCCTGTTGACTTTGCGTTTTCGTTTCTCTGAATTCTTGTGAGATCGCCCTGTGAACAGGCTTCTCTAGAGGATGCCTGTGCCACCGCTTTACGCACGGATTTCTTCTTCCTTCTCTGCAGGACAGCTGTGCCCGCGTGCTGCTGTTTCGGGGTGGAAATAAGGACTTGAAGAACTACAACAGCCAGACCCCGTTCCAGGTAAGCGGACTCATCAACCCCCCGAGACGCCGTGTCGTCGCGTTCCCACACATCCTCTGTGTGTGCTGACACGAGCTCAGCCCTTCCGTCGGGGACGGGGTCTGTGTGTGGAGCTGCGGCCCTATTTCAGTTTGCCGGTCCACACTGGCTTCCTTCCAGTTAGACCAAACAGCATCGCTAATGCAGCGATGCCTCCAGGGGGGCGATTCACGCAGGCAGCTTGGGAAAGGCAGCAGAGACGTGGATGTCGTTCACTGCAGCAGCTGTGGGGCAGTCCTGGCTTCGTGCTGATCCTGGGAATGGGGAGATCTTGGTAAGAATCTACCGGGAGGGAGCTGGCTTGCCATCATCCGGTGCCCTCACCCGGCCTGCTATCCTCGGTGAAGGGTGAACGACCGGTCCAGAGTGGCCGTGGGGTTACATGGTGGAGTGAGAAGCCAGGGTCCTGATTTTTTTAATTGTGGTAAAATACATATTACACAAAACGTACCGTCGTAGCCACATCAACGTGTACAATTCAGTGACCTTCAGCACGTGCACGATGTGGTAACATCACTTCTGTGTAGTTAAGAACTTTTTCATCACCCCAAGGAAAACTGTACCCACCGACAGTTCCTCCCTGTTCCTCCCTCCCGCGGCCCCTAGGCAACCACTCATCCGCTCTCTTCCCTGTGGACAGGCCTCTTCTGGACATCTCATGGGGAGGGAATCGTACAATAGGTGGTCTTCTGTGTCTGGCTTCGTTCACTCAGCATTATGTTTTCAAGGTCTATCTGTGTTGTAGGTGTATCGCTGCTTCCTCCTTCTTTACGGCTAATATCCCATTTTATAAACACGGGGCTCGTGGAACTTTGAGGCAGCTGGCCAGATGGTTTAGGGTGGAAAAACTTGTTTTTTTGGCTATAACTCTTTCAGAGTTATTGAAATGCTTTCTCATCCTAAACACAGCCCTCTCCGCTCGAACTGAACGTTGAGGTGACCGCGATTCTTTTTATTTGGAAATAAGTTTTGCATCTTATTGAGCTGAGAGAGGTCTTTCATTTAGACCTGGCTTCCACGGGAGACTTGACCAATCCTCTCCTTAGATATCACTAATACAGACGAGCTTGAGGCCTTGAAAATGAACCAGTTCCATCCCCAGACTGGGCTGGATGTCTAACAGTCATCATTAACCACTTTGCTCAGTTCGTGAGAACTGACGGGCCCGGACTTTACCCTGAATCCGTGGCTTGAAGATACGTAATGGGAAATGGGTCATGGAAGTGAGTTCCTGCTGTGCTAATGGGTCTATAAAGACTGCGGTTTCACCCCAAAAGCCTGTTCTCTTTCCAATGGTGATGATGAGGGAGCCGTGGGCTCTTCCCACTTCGTGCTGGGACACATCTGCCCTTTTGGGCTCCGCAGTGGGTTGGTGGCCTTGGTTTAAATATTTTGTTGCCATTAAATAATATCTTTCTTTGGTCCTTTTTTTTTTTTTGAAGTCAGAACGGTGCTTAAATTGCTTAGAAAAGAGCAGCTAACGCCCTTTGATTCATGGTGAAGGCGTAGGTGATGGAAGAGAGCCATTTCTCCCTGTCTGGGCAAAGGTTTGTAACCGCCACCTGGCGCTCCAGGGGAGTGAGTTGGGCACGGCGTCCAGGACAGAATATCACTGTCAGTGACCTCCCTGTGAGTCCCCACTCCTGTCCCGTCACCACGGGCAGCAACCACCTAGTGCAGGGACACCCCTTCTTCCAGGAGGCCTGGCAGGAAGCGTCGTGCACCCTCCTGGCAGCAGATTCGCGCCAGCTCAGACCCGAGGCCATCTGTCTCTATTTTGCTAACGATAATCAAGTGCCCCAAATGATTCAGGAAGACAATTATGCAAACACGCTTGAATAATAGGACTTTGTGCCCTGCAGACACTGTTCATGTAACGGGCGGAACCAAAGCCTGGGTTGCTTGCTCTGCACGCCCAGCACGGGCTCCGACTGCGTGTGCCGGGAGCTGGTCTCCCCCTCATGTCTCCCCACCTTCTCGTGTTTTCATGGCACAAAGAGACTTAATTCAGGCTTCGGAGCCTTGCGTGTAAAATGTCCCCAGCATTCACGATCCTTCCCTCCCGGTGATGAATCAACACCACTGATTTCGGGGGGAATGATGGCCTGCCCCACCATTTAACAGGGATCCAGTGTGTCCACCTGGGAAGCTTTGATGATACTCAGCTGCTGTTGTGGGCGTGGGCTTTTCTAAGAAACCTTGGAATATTTGACAGACTTCATCTGGCCAAGCTTTGCTTAATGATTTAATCCAAAGGCTGGAGCAGCAGCAGCAGGACTTGAGAGAAAGGCAGACCCCCAGGCACCCAGAATCTGAAGCTTGGGCACAGGGCTTCGGGTCCTGTGTTCTCACAAGCCCCCTAGAGACGCTGACATCCACTCAGGTGTGAGAATCAAGAGAGACAGAGGTGAATTTCTGAAGGAAGTGGTGACGGTGGTGACGGTGGTGACGGCGGTGACGGCGGTGGTGATGATTGTGATGTGACAGTGGTGACGGTGACGGCGGTGATGGTGGTGATGATTGTGATGGTGGTGACGGTGGTGACGATGGTGATGGTGGTGACGGCGGTGACGGCGGTGACGGTGGTGATGATTGTGATGTGACAGTGGTGACGGTGACGGCGGTGACGGTGGTGATGATTGTGATGGTGGTGATGGTGGTGACGGCGGTGACAGCGGTGACGGTGGTGACAGTGGTGACGATGGTGATGGTGGTGATGGTGGTGACGGTGGTGACAGTGGTGATGGTGGTGACGGTGGTGATGACGGTGACTGAATCAGCCCGGGCCACCATCACAGAGTACCACAGGCTCAGGGGCTTAAACAACAAACATTTATTCCTCACAGTCTGGAGGCTGCAAGTCCAAGGTCAACGTGCTGGCAGATCTGGTTCCTGGTGAGGGCTCTCTTCCTGCACCTACTCATTGGTATTTCTTCTGTACAACATGTAGAAAGAGAGAGAGAGAGCTTTCTGGTGTTTCTTCCTCTTCTTGTAGGAACAAGAATCTCATCTGATTAGGGCCCCACCCTTATGACTTCATTTGAACTTAATTATGTTTCTAGAGGCCCTTTCTACAAATATCATCACAACGGGGCTTAGAGCTTCAGCATATGAATTCTGGGGGAGACAATTCGGTCCATAACATTGATGACGATGTTGGTGGTATTGATGGTGGTTAGGGTATTGATGGTCATAGTGATGATGATGAATCTTCCCAGTTGCACAGAATCTTTTTCTAGAAAATATTTATTTGTTTGTTCATTTGGCTGCACTGGGTCTTAGTTGCGACATGCAGGATCTTTTAGTTGCGGCATGTGGGATCTTTAAGTGCGGCACGCGTGTGAGATCTAGTTCCCTGACCAGAGATCGAACCCAGGCCTCCTGCATTGGGATCGTGGAGTCTTAGCCACTGGCCCACCTGGGAAGTCCCCAGCTGCACAGAATCTTAGAGCTCACAGATGCTCTTTTGTGTGTTCTCGTTTAATGTTCAACAGCCCAACAAGGTAGGCATTTTTTTGCCCAATGTATAGGACACGTGGAATTAGAGACGTTAAGCCTAGGAGTCCTGAGTCAGTTAGTGGCCGAGTCTGTGAGCCCCAGGCCTTCTGACCAAGGGTCCAGGGCTCTGTGGTCTGGGTGAGGCAGGCACATCCTTCTGGCCTATGATTCATCTTGTATCCTGAGATGGAGCGCACAGCATCAGGGATTCCTTGCTTTTTGGATCGCTCAGTCCAAGGGAGCAAACCTTTCCTGGTTCTGAAGATAAAGAGAAATGGGAAGGAAGGAATTCTGTGGAGGTGGAAGGTCTAAGCGAAGGGGGAGTACAGCTGGGGTGGGGGACAGAGGAACGGCCGTCTGCAGGTGGGCTGTGATGTGCGCTGGGTTAGGCGCCGGTGCATGAAGGTGCCGTGTAGGTGTGGTTCACATCTGCAGTTGACTCAGTAAAGGAGATGAGCCTTCCAGGACGTGGTGGGGCCTCATCCCATCAGTCGGAGTCCTTGGGAGCAAAAACTGGGGTTCCCGAGAAGAAGGAATTCTGCCTCCACACTGTAACACGGAGACCCCGCCTAGGGTTCCCGCCACCGGCCTGCCCCACTATCACATGGGCCAATTCCTTAAAATAAATCTGTGCGTGCATGCGTGTGTGTGTGTGTACACATCCGATGGGTCTGTCTCCCTGGAGAGCTCTGGCTGATACCCGGGAGGATTGATTTGAACCCTTCTTGCCCCCAGCAGCTCCATTCCAATGGACCTTCGTGGTTTTGGAGGTAAGGATTCCAGCCCCTGTGTGTTTGGGGAAGCAGCTCTGCCCCAACACGTGTCACTGTTGTGTCCTCCGCAGCTGCTCATCAGATGTCCAGAAGCAGAGAGGGAGGAGAGGATGAGGAAGACAGGGAAAGGCAATGAGAGACATTCTGGAAGGTCTGACGTCCAATTGTCATACAGGGAGGGGCGTGTGAGGACAAGATGCCGGGGGACAGAGAAGTCCTGGCCGTGGGATCTTTTTGGTGAACATCGTGCCCGGGTACGCTGGCTGCCGCCCAGGGAACAGGGGCTGTATGCCCCGCCGGGCACTCAGTCTTTAACACGCGTCATTCCTGATGCTGGCTCCCATCGTCCCCACTGGATGGAGAGGTGGGTGGACGCCGGGGTCTGCAGCTCGAAGGGTACGGTGAGGGTTGCCCACAGCCCGGGGCCCTGAGTCCTTCCTCCACCGTCACTCTGGATGTAGGGGGAGGAGAGAGGCCAGAGCCAGGATGGAGGCGTTTTAAATTCCTCGGGTCTTAGGCAGTAAATCATGGGGCCGAGCCAGGCGTTGGCAGCCGCCCATAAATCCACTTCCTGGAGCCCCTCCCTCTGTGACTGACGCTCTGATGCCCAGGAACTGGCCGAGCCGTCGCATGTTCCCTGGGGGCCACTCCACTCTCAGGAATGACCTTGGGTCTCTCCTGGAGTGTCAGATCCCGGCTCTTGTCCTTCAGGTCTACGAGCATCTCCCGGAGCTGTGATGGCGCTCGCTCATCCAGGGCACAGCTGGGGAGGGATGGAGGTTCTCTCAGGTCACACCTGACGCCATGCAGTGCAGTGATGCCTTGCGAGTGACCAAGTCTCCCCGTCCTTCTCCGTGTGCTCCCAGCCGCTGCTGCTGGGTTGGAAGGCGGCCCAGAGACAAAGGCAGCCTGACACCCTGGGGGCTGTTCGTGTTCCGGATGTTGTACTTTTCCTGGGAAATCGATGGAATCCGCTCGGCAGGCATTTCGAGGCCCTGCGTCCTCCACTTGTCCTTCTGAACTTCTTTCTTCGTTAGTCACTCAACAGTAAGACTTCAGCAGCATTTTGTCGAAATCCACACAGATTGTAGAGCAAGGTCAAGGCGCTGTCGTTCTCTCCTGTGACCTTATGCTTCCCCGTTGCATGTCGTGGGCAGGGTCCCAGGCCTCTCCTGCTGTGCTGCCTTCTGCGCCACAAATGGCGTGAGGTGACATCGCGAAATCGCAGAGTTAACACGAGACTGCGTTAAAGGCACAGACACACGCGCACACACACACAGACACATGGACACACAGATACACACACGCGCACACACAGACACAGGGACACACAGATACACACATGCACACACAGACACAGGGACACACAGATACACACATGGGCACACACAGACACAGGGACACACAGATACACACACGCACACACAGACACAGGGACACACAGATACACACATGCACACACACAGACACAGGGACACACACGCGCACACACAGACACATGGACACACACGCGCACACACAGACACATGGACACACAGATACACACACACGCACACACAGACACAGGGACACACAGATACACACACACGCACACATAGACACATGGACACACAGATACACACACGCGCACACACAGACACAGGGACACACACAGATACACACGCACACACAGACACATGGACACACAGATACACACATGCGCACACAGACACAGGGACACACAGATACACACATGGGCACACACAGACACAGGGACACACAGATACACACACGCGCACACACAGACACAGGGACACACAGATACACGCGCACACACACACAGACACATGGACACACGCGCACACACAGACACAGGGACACACACAGATACACACGCGCACATACAGACACAGGGACACACAGATACACGCGCACACACACACAGACACATGGACACACAGATACACACACGCGCACACACAGACACACGTGCACACACACCAACACATGCACACACACGCACACGCACACAGACACATAGACACACATACACGCGCGCACACAGACACATGGACATGCACACACATAGACACAGACACGTGCACACACTGACACATACACGCGCACACACACCAACACATATGCACACACACAGACACGCATGTGCACGTGCACACATGTGGACATGCACGTGTGCACGCACTCAGGCCCTCTGGAGGAGCGCGTCAAGCTCCGGGTTCAGAGGCCGTGACCATACCTGTAACTCTATCCCTGCCGGGCACACCATGGCTCCTCCCCTCGTCCTCTGAGGCGGTCACAGGGCCTCCTTCCCCCCCTGCTCAGGGAGACCAGCACCCACGTGACCCCTGCACGCCACCCACGATGGGCCCAAAGACAGATCCCAGCTTGACCTTCAGCTCACCTGGACCCGTGCACCTGGCCTCACGCCTGGGCCACGTGGATGTTCTGTGTCTGGGTGGGTGGACCAGCCGGGGGAGGAGCGGGGACTGTGGTGAGGGGGGACCAGAGCCTCACGGGCACGTCGTGGCAGGTGACCAGAAGAGAAAGCAGGGCTGAGTGAGGGGCCCGAGGACACAGGTGTGAGGCGGTGACACATCTGTGGAGCGGAGGCGGGGGCCACTGTGTGGGCACAGCATTCCAGGGGGACGGGGCATGAGCAAAGGCCAGGGGTCAGGGAAGAGCGTGGCGTGTTCGGGAAGGAGGCGACCCCTGCGGCAGGCATGGGGTGAGGGCTGCAGGAGCCCCCACGTGGAAGGGCAGTGTTCTGGGCTGAATAACGGCCCCAGAAGATTTAGGTCCTAATCCCCGGAACCTGCAAATGTGACCTTGTACGGCAAGGACTTCACAGAAGGGGTTAAGCATCTTGAGATGGGGGGTTACCCTGGATTATCCGGGAGGACCCGGTGTCATCACAAGGGTCCTTCTAATGGGATATGCACAGAGGAGACCACGTGGAGACGGAGGCAGAGGCTGGAGGGACACGGCCACAAGCCAAGGAGCACCTGCAGCCCCAGAAGCTGGAGAGGCAGGAGAGACCCTCCCCTGGAGCCTCTGGAGGGAGCGCGGCCCTTCCCACACCTGGTTTTGGCCCAGTGATGCTGATTTTGGACTGTGGCCTCCAGAACTGGATACGGTTCTGCTGCCTGAAGCCGGTTGTTTGTAGTCATTTGTTCCAGTGGCCCCAGGACACTGACACAAGAGCCCACTGGTGGTTGTCAAGTTGCGAGCCCACAAGTTCCTACTGCTCAAGTCCCCGGGCGCCCTCCTGCCTGGCCCTGCACCAGGCTCACTCCTTGGTTTCCCTTCTGCCCTCTGTGAAAATTGTCACCAGGTTGGGTGCATCTCTGCTCTTTGCCACCAATGAAAGCTACTAGGAAAGCCACGGTGTGGGAGCTGGGCCGTACAGCCACCCGAAGGTGACATCTGCATTGCTCGTGGTGTGTCAAGTCCCACATTGGCCTCTGTGACGCGTCCCACAGGCGGGGTGGCTCAGACAGGCGTTTATTACTCACGGTCCTAGAGGCGGGGAGGCCAAGGTCAAGGTGCCAGCCCTCTGGTTCCTGGCGAGGGCTCTCCTCCTGGCTTGCAGATGGCCGCCTTCTCTCTGTGTCCTCACGTGGCCTCTCCACTTTCAAGCCCCCTTCACGTGTGCTCTGTGAGAAGCAGCATTTAAACCCTCACAGGATGGGTTAGGAAATATCAGGTTTCAGCTGAGCCCTTTCCATGAGTGACAGTGAAAAACTATTTTTTTCTGTCCAGCCAGATTCTTTTTGCTTCTTTGCGTGTGTTTCTCTGGTGTGTTTAGAAGCAGCTCGGTGGGGCGGGAGCAGGGCACCGCTGGTACCTGCCTCATGTCTTGGGATCTGCTGACCTTCCACGGGGCAGACCACATGCCACGGGCCGGGGCACCCCGCTCTCCCACATTTGTTGGTGGAATGAGCCGCAGTCTGCAGTTTGCCACCTGCCATCCAGATGGTGGATCTCAACCCAGAGACTTTGTGGCCTGCCCAGGGTTTTTTAAAAACGAAATTCTTTGCCAACATTTAAATATGCAGAGATTTAGTATAAACATTCCGATTTCCAGCTCCCCTCGAATAATTAGGAAGCGTGGGCACGCGCAGGCAGCCTTTGTGTGTGTTGGCATTTGGCCAGGTTTGGGGAGCACTGCCCCTTTGGGAAGGTCGCCACTTGCCGGCCTGCTGCAGTCCCTACCGCTCCTTACTGCCCGCCCCCCCCCCCCCCCCCCCCGCCTCTTCCCCTTTGTGGCCTGGCCGGTCCCTCTCAGCCCTCCTGCCCGTGATCCCTGCTTAGGGCATGCAGTCGGGGAAGCCATTCATTTTTAAGTAGCTTCCTTAAAAAGTTCTTCTTATTTGGGATTCAGACTCTGTGTTCCCATAGAAACGGGGAAGAGGAAGTCGTGTTTCAGATTCCGGCACAGGAACCTGGGAAACCCGTGTTTTGGCTGATCTACTGTGCTGATCTATGATGAAGAAGGATCGGGTTTCAAGTTCATTATTCCAGCCAGTACACACAGAGTTCCTGGTTAGAGCCACGCTCCCTTCTAGGTGCTGGGAAATACATCAATGAACGGCGACGCCCCTGCTCTCACGGAGTGCGCATTAGTCAGACTTATGGGGAACAATTAAACAGATATACAGGGAACGCGTCAGGGCTGCTAACTTACTTGAAGAGAAGCAGAGTGAGCGGGTCGAGACACAGGGGTGTCTCTCTACCAGGCTGTATCATGATGGGAGCCTTGCACGACCTCTGATGTTTGAGCAGACGCCAGGAACGAGGGAGGGAGTGGGCCATGCTGGTATCTGGGGGACGGGAACCGGCATGTGCAAAGGCCCTGGGGTCAGAGCACGCGTGGCCTGTTTGAGGAGCAGCAAGGAGGCCAGCCGGTGGGGGAGCGGGCGAGTGGAGGCCAGAGAGGCCCCCGTGACTCGGAAGGACTTTGGGCTTTACTCTGAGCAAGACGTGCAGCACCCACAGAAGAAAACTCTAAAATGGGAATCAACCCATCCCATCCGACAGCCCGCCATGGTCCCATATGAAAAGCAGGGCTGATTTTTACCCTTTGAATGACATGAGTGAGGGGTGCCCCGTGAACTGAACCAGCCAGGGGTCAGGACAGGGAGATTTTCCTAATTAATCGGTTGGTTGGTTGATTGTGCAACATCGGGGGAGGGGTGGCAAGGTGGAGAACAAGGCTGTGACGGATGTGTCTCGAGGTCAGAATCATGAGGGCCCCGGGGGGCCCTGGGTAGGCGCCTGGTCAGGGGCAGGGGGTGAGTCATCAGAGCTCTTCCCCGGAACCCCTGCACCGCAGCTGAGGTGGGAAACCCAGGTTTCGCGAGTTTAAAGTTACGCAGTCTGTCCTCCTAAACAGAGCACTGTGCGGCTGGCCTTGAGACGCCCCCCACCCACCCTCCCATCCCCGGGCACGTGGGCAGGACTGGGCCGGGGCCCAGGGAGGTCAGCTGGCAGGTGCTGCTGTCCACGAGCTGAGAAAAGCACGCCCAGTCCCCAGGTAACGTGTGAAGTTCAGGAAGCATGTGGGCACCTGACCCTATTATGTAAAAATGAAGGCGAGACAGTCACCGGTCCACAGCACCAGGATGGGAAGGAAATAGAGGCGAAGAGCATTAGGGAAACCACCCTGCCTGCCATCAGTGCACAGAGCGAGGAGCCGGCCCGACCTCAGGTCAGGACCCCAGAGACTCTGGGTGTTGGAAGCAAGGCTCCTCTGTGTTGGGGATTGCAGGTAAGGCTGGAAACGGGTGTGTTGGTTGAACCTACTAGGCCCGTATGACCAGGCTCATGGGGACCTCGCTGACCTCACAGCTTCCAACTCACTCCCTTTGCCCTAGACACCCTGGCCCCTGCTGTTCCTCAAGCATGCCAGACACACGCTTGCCCCAGGGCCTTTGCACCTGCTGTCACCTCTGTGAGTAGAACCCCTCCCCCAAGTATCCTGTGCTTCATTTCCCCCCATGAAAGCCCCCGGGGGGCGTCCTCCCACTGGCAAGAGCAACCTACCACATCCAGAGTTTCCATTCTGCATGCAGACGCTTCAAATCGAAAATAGGAACAGACAGCTGAGAATCACCAGCATTAAGGGAAAACTGCCAACATGAAAGGCAGACACCAAACAAGCAGAAATAAAGATGATGGGTAGAAACTGAGAAATTTAGAGAACAGAAGGGGACTTCAAAAATATATACCCCAGGGGGCTTCCCTGGTGGCACAGTGGTTGAGAGTCCGCCTGCCGATGCAGGGGACATGGGTTCATCGTGCCCCGGTCCGGGAGGATCCCACGTGCCGCGGAGCGGCTGGGCCCGTGAGCCATGGCCGAGGCCATAACAGTGAGAGGCCCGCGTACCACAAAAACAGACAAACAAAAAAAACAAAACAACAACAACAACAACAACAACAAAAATATATATATATACCCCAGGGACTTCTCTGGTGGTCCAGTGGGTAGGACTCTACGTTCCCAATGCAGGGGGCCCAGGTTCAATCCCTGGTCGGGGAACTAGATCCCACATGCATGCCACAAGTAAGAAGTCTGCGTGCCACAACTAAGAGCCCACATGCCGCAACTTGAGATCCCACATGCCACAACGAAGACCCAGCATAGCCAAAATAAATAAATAAAATGTTTAAAAAATATATATATGTGTATGTACCCCATCTCCTCAGTGTGATAAGGGAGGATAAAGCACTTGTGAAGTGAGGGTTGAAGGGGCTCATGACAAGCAATAACGGCAGCTAAGCTATGAGCGCAGCCCTGCTGAAGAGGACCAGAGATGGACGGGAGAACTGAGACGTAAGGTAATCCGGGAGTTGGGAGAGGGTTTGACACCTGAATGACGGAATTTCCAGGGAGAGCAGAAGAAATCAGCAAAGACATCATTCAAGACAACGCCACCCATCAGAAGGACATGAGATTCCCAATTGGAAAAAGGCCCCTGAGCTTCCAGTATCAAATGTGGGCAAGTGTCCACAGCAAGGACAGGGCTTGTGAGAGCCCAGAACTTCAGAACTAAAAATAAAAATGCGATCCTTAGATTTCAAAAAGGGAAAAGCCATTTCCACATGGAGGATCGGGAGTCAGACATTTCAGCAACAGCGTTGAAAGCTCATGGACCGTGAATTTCATCCTCCAGGGCAGACGTCACCTGGAAACGAAGGCAGCAGAGAGATGGCCTGACGTGCTTGCAGCTGGAGAGGAGGCCTCTGTCAGAACCTGGTGATCCATTAATTACGGGTCAGTAGAAGAGCAGAGTTTTAAAGGTGGCTGTTATTCACTCACGGGAGAGAGACCCATACTCGGCTGCGGGAAAGATGGAGTTAGCCATCCTAATGTAGACACGGGGTGATGATTAACCAAAGCAGGGGACGCACCTGTACTGGGCTGTATGGTGGATGAGCTGAGCCCTCGTCTTCCACAGCAGGATGTCGACAACTAATATTTAAATGGAAAGAAATCAAGACAGCACCAGGAGTGTGCTGTTTAGAAGGAGGCAGCAAAGGACTGAGAAAGCAAGCGTGAACATGGTCTGGGGCGTGTGTGTGTAGGCAGTAGGGGTGTGGACAACCGTGTAGAAGGATTTGACTTTTCAGACCATGCATCCAGATGTGTGGCACCTAGAGGCAAAAATTTGATTTCATTTTTTTAAAGGCAGTCTTTCCTGTTCCCCCTTCCCCCTTACCATGAGCTCACCTTTGCCCGGTGAACTCCTATTCACCCTTCAAAACCAAAGCCCTCTCTCTGCAGGCTGCTCTCCTGCAGCCTTGGGCTGTCCCGGTGGTGCTTTCCTTTTGGTGCCCGTGTTACTTGATGTGCACCTGTAACATAATGTATCAGCGTGGACGGTTTCTGCATCAGTCACCCAGCTACACTGTAAAGTTCTTTGAGGAGGGGATGCCCCGTCTCTTCCATCTTTGAAGTCCGAGTGCCCAGCGGCAGATGATGAACACACCTGACTGGAGATGGAATGAGCTGTGACTGGGCAACTGTCCTTGGTCACCTGCCAGGTAATCCTTGTAACTCCTCACACTGGCCACTAGGTGGCAGCGTTAACTTGGGACGGCTCGGTCCAGGTGTGCAGGTGGGGCAGCCAGGGTGCTGCCGATATTTTTTTGTAATTGGAGTGTCGTTGATTTACAACGTTGTGTTAGTTTCAGGTGTACAGCAAAGTGATTCAGTTATACGTACACATATATCCACTCTTCTTTAGATTCTTTTTCCATATAGGTCATTACAGAGTATTGAGTAGAGTTCCCTGTGCTATGCAGTAGGTCCTTATTAGTTATCTATTTTATATATAATAGTGTGTATATGTTAAGCCCAATCTCCTAATTTATCCCTGCCCCGCTTACCCCCTTGTAACCGGAAGTTTCTTTTCTACATCCATAGCTCTATTTCTGTTTTGTAGATAAGTTCATTTGTACCCTTTTTAATTTTATTTTTATTTATTTATTTATTTTTGGCTGTGTTGGGTCTTCGTTTCTGTGTGAGGGCTTTCTCTAGTTGTGGCAAGAGGGGGCCACTTTTCATCGCGGTGCGCGGGCCTCACTGTCACAGCCTCTCTTGTTGCGGAGCACAAGCCCCAGACGCGCTGGCTCAGTAGTTGTGGCGCACGGGCTTAGTTGCTTTGCGGCATGTGGGATCTTCCCAGACCAGGGCTCGAACCCGTGTCCCCTGCATCGGCAGGCGGATTCTTAACCACTGCGCCACCAGGGAAGCCCTGTACCCTTTTTTAGATTCCATATAAGTGATATCATATGATATTTGTCTTTCTCTGTTTGACTTACTTCACTCAGTATGACAACCTCCAGGTCCATCCATGTTGCTGCAAATGGCATTAGTTCATTCTTTTTTTATGGCTGAGTAATATTCCATTGTCTATATGCACCACATCTTCTCTATCCATTCCTCTGTTGATGGGCATTTAGGCTGCTTCCATGTCATGGCTACTGTAAATAGTGCTGCAATGAACACTGGGGTACAGGATGCTGAAGACGGATGTTTACTATTTCTTTCCTGAAGAAACACATCCTGAATGTCAGTTCTGGAATTGTTCATCAATTTGAAGTGAAGTAGAAATGACCCTGTATCAGTCAGCTCCGGCTGCCATAAAAGAAGATCACAGATGGAGCAGCTTAAAGAGCAACATTTATTTCTCACAGTTCTGGAGGCTGGAAGTCTGAGATCAAGGTGCCACCCCCTCTGGTGCCTGGTGAGGGCTCTCTTCCTGCCTTGCAGATGCTGCCTTCTCACTGTGTCCTGGAGAGAGAGATCGCTGGTGTCCCTTCTTATAAGGGCACTGATCCCATCGTGACCTCCTCCAACCCCCTCCTCCTCCCAAAGACCCCACCTCCAAATACATTCCACTGGGTGTTAGGGCCTCAACACAGGAATTTGGGAGGGGGGAGGACACATGCAGTCCTTAAACCCAAACCACAAGACCAGGAGACGTTTTGGGCCAAGTTTTTCTCAGTTTGCTGTAATGCTTCTGTCATCTGTAGTTTCACATTTGACTTTGAATGGTACCCTGCTGTCCCTCTGCAGACGTAATTCTGGGAGCAGTCATGCGTACACGTGTGTATCAGGTTAGAAAACTACCCAGTTCATCAGAAAACGCCCCTGCAGCTTTCTAGAAAGAGGGAGGAGGGTGGAGAGACTGGCATTTACTGAGTGTCCACTGTGGACCATGCAGGGGGATTTTATTGGGAGAATGTGGTCTTCAGATGCCCTGCACGTTTAAATATCTTGAACCCCTTTTACAGATGAGCTAGTGAAGGCAGAATTGAAATTTGGGGCTGTCGGACTCCAAACTTACGTCCCGTCTCTAATCGGCCCGTCTGCCTCCTGGGATTCAAACTGATGACCCCCTGTTAATCTTGGCCTCCCTGCCCAGAATGAATGCAGCCTCTGCTGTTCCCACAGGTGAACTTGCAGGTTGGCTAATGAGTGAGGGGCCCCCCAGGACCCCCGCTCGGTACTTGTTGGTTCAAGTTGGTGTTTCTCCCCTTTCTTTCCTAATCGCCGTCCCGCCCCCCGTGACATTTCTGTACCGCAGATACACCGTGAATCCTTCCTAGGCGCTGTCCCTATGGCTGCAGTTTATGCATGGAAAGAGGAAAATATCTTTGTCCCCCTGAGAACCGATCTTCATCTCCTTTCAGAATGGCTTAAGGCATCTGAGCTTTCTGTTTTGGGGAAAATGCCAGTTTTTGTATATAATTAAGTCACTTCTGTTGGGGATCGTCAGAAAGGAAAAGGACAATAGGAGAAGGGCAGAAATATAGGAGCTCCCCGGGGCTGCAACAAACTGACAATAGCTGGGTGGCTTATAACAGCACAAGTGTATCTTCTCACAGTCTGGAGGCCAGAACTTTGAAATCAAGGTGTCCGCAGGGCCGCGTTCCCTCCCAAGGCTCTAGGGGAGGGTCCCTCCTGCCTCTTCCAGGTCCTGGGGGCTCCGGGGTCCCTGGGCTTGTGGCTGCAACCCTCCCGTCTCTACCTCTTCTTCATGTGGCCTCTCCTGCTCATCTATATTCAAATCCCCCTCTGCCTCCCTCTTATAAGGACACCTGTGATGACATTTAGGGCCCCCCTAGATAATCCCGGCTTATCCCATGTCCCCTTCTCAAGATCCTTAACTTTATTACACCTGCAGACCCCCCTTTTTGCCATGTAATCCCTGGTCAGGTTCCAGAGATTCGAACCTGATGTCTTTGGGGGGCCGTTAATCTGCCCACACGAGAGCAAAAGAGTAACCAAGCAGAGGAGAGGGTTCTGGATGGGAAGAGGGCAGAGGGACCCCCGCCTTAGAACTGCCTTTCCAGACCTGGTGGGGGAGGGGGCAGAGGCACGAGAACTTCTGCATGTCCAGGTGGACCAGGGAGGCCAGAGTGACCGAAACCCAAAGGCCTTGAGCCGTGCATGGAACCCCGGGCATGGGGCAGGGCCGATGGCAGACTTGGTGCCCATCACCGGGGGGACCACAGGAGTGCAGCAGACGCTGAGAAGCTCCCAGCGAGACCTGCGGCCAGGGATGGGAGGTGACAAGGAGCTGCCTGGGGCCACAATCTTGACGCCCTGGGACGCATCGGTATGCCTCCCCCATTCTGTAGATCCCTCCTGCCCCCACCCCATCCCGGCCGTTACCCCCTCAGCCCTGAACCCTGTGCGCGCCTCCCGATTCCACCGGCCTCTCGCCGGCTCCGGGCCCCCGGTGACGGTCCACGGGGCGGAGTCCATTCCTGCACCTCCCAGCTGCGAGGCCGCCTCCCTTGATTCCCATCTCCCCCGCTTCCCTCTTGCGCTGCCTGACTCTGACCTCTGGGACTTTGCAGATGCTGTTCCCTCTGCCTGGAACTCGCCTCCCTCCCCGCACTGCTCAGCCGGCTAGGTTAGGGCTAGGGACCCCAGGGAAGCTCCAGTCCTTCCCGGAAGTGGGGTGTGATGCCCCAGCAGCACCCCTCACCTGCATCGTCATTGCCTCTGGGGTCTTCGTCTGTCTCCCCCACGGGTGGTGTGTTTCCACGGGGCAGAACCTCACCTCGCTCCCCGTGGGTCCTCAGATGACCCTCCACGGGTGGCCAGTAAACGCCTGCTTATAGGTTGAATTTCAGTGAACAGAACTGTATCTACGTGGGCTTTTATAAGTGCTGGCGTGGCCTCCAGCCCTTTAAGCCTTGTGATGCGTTTAGCCCTTGGGTTAACGTGAGTGTCCATTTTGAGGGACTTGCCCTTCCTCGTTGGGGAGGGAACCCTGTGTTCCAACAAGATCCCAGAGCTTTAGCTCGATCGGTGACATTCATGAAGGCTGCCTGCCTTCCCCGCTCAGCGTCACCCACTCCTCTGACCGTCCCTTCCAGGCACAGGGGTTAAAGGTGTGCCTGGGACCGCCCCCCAGTGATGCTGGTCTCCTGAAAACCTTCTGGGATTCTGTTCTCACTCTCCTGTCTTCCTGTAGCTGTGGCCTTGCCCAGTCCTCAGACGATTGGCTGATTCAGGGTCAATTAGATTTTGTCCCCTAGAAAATTAGGATGAGGGGAGAGAGGGCGGGGTTATAAAGACCCCCTGGCAACCCAGAGCCTGGGGAAGCAGAGGGAGAGTGGGGTGGGACACAGCGAATGGAGGAAGACGGGGAGGAGACAATGTGGATTGAGAGAGAGTAAGACAGACACACACACAGACTCCTGCACACCCATGTACACACACACGCACGTGCAGATGAAGAGGTCAAACGTCCTGCACTAGGTTTCCATGAGATTCCCCCAAACCACCTTTTTGGTCGAGCCAACCAGTTGGTTTGCGTTCATCAGATACAAGCAGTTCCCAGGTTGAACAGGGACGGCGCCGGGTCGGACCCAGATGTTCTTCCTCTGAGTCCCACCTCTGTTCCACCATGTCTGCCCGCCTCACGGTTCACACGTCTTTCCCACGGCTATCCTTTGAGCCCCACCAAGTGCCAGGCTCTGGGGGCACTCGGCGGGCACGTGGTCACCTTGGGTGAGAGGTAAATGCCAGGTGCACAGAGAAGGGAACAGACGGAGGCTAAAGGACGGGTCACCGTCACCCCCGAAGGCGGCACCAAGCCCGTGTGGCCACAGGAAGAAGCCCTTTTCCAGCGTGTGTCTGGCGCGTGGGCCGTCCACGAAGGTAGGGCTGACCCTGCCCCCCCGGGCCCTCGGGAGGCTTAGGGTCAGGGAGACACCAAGCGGGTGACGATGACGCAGCTCCCTGCTTCTCTCTGCAGCTCCGCCGGGGAGGGTCTCATTCAGGCCTGGGGCCTCCAAGCTGGGTTCTCAGCACGGCCAAGTGACAGATCTCGGGGAAGGGCTCTGGCGTTCCTGTCTGCTTCTGGGGTTTGGACATTTCCCTGACTGCCACGTGGCTTCGGGACTTTTAGAAGATCTCTATGCGCTCCCTCACCTCGAGAGACACTCTCTTCCACCGCCTCTCAGTTTTGAAAGCATCTGGGCATGTGCTGTTGTTTATAACACTTCCTCCAGACATAAGCAATATCGATCCTATTACTTTATTAAAAACCCAGAGTCCCCCTGCACGGCGTCTTAGCTCGTCCAGGGCTGGCATGTCCCATTCTGATGCCAGGCGGAAGAGCGGGGTTTGGGCAGGACAGAGGTGCCTGTCTAATGCCACAGATCTCAGGCTTGCCACTTGAAAGCTGCAGCTAGCGGCGACATTTCAGGAAAGGTCACGCCGATCAACAAGTCCCAGGGAGGGAAAGGGACACCGACGAGTGAATTCCAACGTGGACTGTTGTTTCTCCCAGGAAATTCGGTGTTAACTGAATCATGCCAGGGACTGACGATGGGTACCAGTGAATTTACACTCCCGTTGGTGTATTCGGGGATTTTCACTTCCTCTTAATCTCTGGCCCTTCTTCAGGGAGGGCTGTCGGCAATGGGGGTGAGCAGCTGGTCCCGGGGAGTTAGGGGTGCGTAAGACACAGGTCCCCCCAGAGCTCACCTGGCCAGCACCAGCTCCCGTCGGTGGAGAACTGTTTTGCTCATGCTTCTAGGTGCTGACGTGGTCATCAGAAACCAAAAGGATTGCCCACAAAATGGACAACTAAGTAGCCCAGACCAACAGGGGGGTCTGGCTTCCTTTGCCTCGTTGCTTTGAAGGTATTTATAAGTTCTCAAGTTGGTTTCAGCACTGGGACTCTTCCCCCATCGCTTTTGAACGTTTTGGGAATAGGCTCTAGAGAGCTGGCATTTAAGGGAAGGATATTTATTCAAGAGAGAGGAGGCCCCGCCAGCTGTGACGGTGATGAGGCCAAATGGATGTCAATTCCCCTGAGACTTCAGCCTCGGGACCCAGGAGTGGTACCCACCGTGGGGTTTGGCCTGTGCCGCTGGAGCGGGGCTGCAGGCCCACGTTGGTCCCTGTTGCACGTGAGCCCCAAGCTGCCTGTGATGGGGGCCTCCAGACCCACGCTTTATTGGAAGCGCTTCGCAGTGCAGGGTCCAGCCTAAAATGCCTGTTAGCGTCACAAAGAGGGAACTTGGTATAAAGATTCGTCCCGCTTTTCAGAACTTGGAGTTTTAAAAGCATCATCGAGCCGCCTTCTCGCACACGGCTTTCTTGTCTCAGCAAAGCGTCTTCTGGGCAGAGTTTGTGTTTTGTTCATCTCTTAATTAAAGCCAAGGGCCCAGCTCAGGATTCAGCACAGAGTAGGGGTGCTTGTTGATTGAACCAATGAATAAAAAATAAGTTAGCATACCAGGTTTGGAGAAGACCTCATGCCCAGACAGAATAGCATTGGTTGACCTTTAGATTTTAGGGTGTTAGGAAGGCGGGCGTGACCCACAGTGACCTCCTGAGTTGGATTCGGGACAGCTCAGCTGCGAGCCCATAGGCCCCAGCTAACCACGTCATCAGGAGTAGTTACTAACTTAAGACTCAGTTTTTCTATCTGTGAAATGGGACTAGTGAACACAGCCACTTGACTGTGGACAGTACGTGGGATAGATGGAATAGGGCAGCTAACACAGGTCCACACTCCAGCTCCATCACTTTGGTTTATATCCTGGTCCCTGGCAAGATGCAAGCAGCTCAAGACAGGAAAGTTCTAGAAGGAAGTCCAGCGGTTGACGTGACTGGCCTTGGTTAGTCGGGCCAGCTCGTCTGCTGGGCAGCATCTCATCTCGGACCTCAAGTGGCTTGTCTGTTAAGCGGCGATGGTTCTGCCCATCCTGGGGAGCCCTTGTGTCCACGGCAGATCATTTGCCCGTCAGCGCTTAGGATGAATCGCTGTAGTGACCATCCTGGCTGGTGGCTGAGGGAAGACGTCTTGGCTCGTACGAGACCACCATGGTGCTCAGCTCCGGGGGACTCTCGGTACCCACCTCTGCCAAACAGACTCCCTGAAAATACGGTGTGTGTCCCGGGTGGGATGCCCCACTTCCTCCTGGGGGGGGCCACCCCTTTGCCTGGGTGTGCACTCTGTGAAGGTTCCTGGCCCCCTGACTGTGATGTGATGGTCCAGGCTTGTTCATCATTGAGCAAAATTTACTGAAAACCTTGTGAGTGTCTGTGGGTCCAGGGAAGGGACATCCCGCAGTGCCAGCTCCCTGCTGTCCCCGAGCCGGACTCCGTCAGGGGGAATCCCTGCTACCTTCTGAGTTACGTGCCTGGTCTCCTCTGTCCTGAGGGGCTCCCTTCTTACGCTGAATCATTACCATCAGTGCTTTTCGATGTAGCCTCTTTTCTGTTGTCGAGTACATGAAATAGTGGGCATCGTGCAGTCAGAGGGGTCTTGCATCTGATGAAGCACCGTCGTCACAGTGGCCGTAGACACTGGCAGTTGCGGGGGGGAGGGGCGGATGTTTGAGGGTAACTTGACCTGGGGCCCATCCCACATCTGAAAGCTGAGTGAGTAACAGCTCGGAAGCAAGAAGGCAGGTGGGAAGGGCGGCTTTTCAGACTGGGGGCCGCGGGTTTGGAGGTCCCACGGCACGAAGATGCTGGCTGTGTGGGGCGGGGGATGAGAAAGGGGGAGGGGAGGCTGGCCCGATGCGGGGCCGTGTTCCCTGCGGCACTGAAGGCCATGGGTGGATTCTGGGTTTGCGAAAAGAGGTGAACACCTGGTTTTCATGCACTGTATTTTTGTTGTTTTTGTTTGTTTGTTTGTTTCTTAAAGGGCTTCAAATGCTTGGCTTTTTATTTATTTATTATTTATTTATGGCTGTGTTGGGTCTTCGTTTCTGTGCGAGGGCTTTCTCTAGTTGTGGCAAGCGGGGGCCACTCTTCATCGCGGTGCGCGGGCCTCTCATTATCACGGCCTCTCTTGTTGTGGAGCACAGGCTCCGGACGCGCAGGCTCAGCGGCCATGGCTCACGGGCCCAGTTGCTCCACGGCATGTGGGATCTTCCCAGACCAGGGCTCGAACCCGTGTCCCCTGCATCGGCAGGCGGACTCTCAACCACTGCGCCACCAGGGAAGCCCTTTGTTGTTGTTTTGTTGTGTTTGCTTTTTGAAAATTACGGCAAAACACACGCATCCAATGTTGCTAGATCTTCCCGCTTTTCAAGGGAATTCAGAAATTCAGATTCTTTTAATTGTGGTAAAATATAATAATGTAGAAATTAGCACCGCAACCATCTTTAAGCACACAGTGCAGTGGCGTTAAGTACATTTACAGTGTCGTCCAGCCATCCCCACCATCCGTCCCCAGAACTTCTTCATCTTCAGAAACGGAAGCTCTGTCCCCATCAAACACCCACTCGCCTCCCCGCTCCCAGCCCCAGGCACCCACCATCCTACTCTCTCTCTTTGAACTTGATACCTCTAGGGACCTCATATGAGTGGAATCAGACAGGACTTGTCCTTTTGTGTCTCTCTTATTTAACTTAGCATCATGTCCTCAAGGTTCATCCATGTTGTAGCGAGTGTCAGAATGTCCTTCCTTTTTTTTCTTTTTGCGGTACGCGGGCCTCTCACTGCTGTGGCCTCTCCCGTTGCGGAGCACAGGCTCTGGACGCGCAGGCTCAGCGGCCATGGCTCACGGGCCCAGCCGCTCCGCGGCATGTGGGATCTTCCCGGACCGGGGCACGAACCCGTGTCCCCTGCATCGGCAGGCGGACTCTCAACCACTGCGCCACCAGGGAAGCCCTGTCCTTCCTTTTTAAGGCTGAGTAATACTCCCTTGTATGAATGGACCACATTTTGTTTATCCGTCATCCATCCTGCACACCTGGGTTGCTTCCAGCCTTTCGCTATTATGAATAATGCTGCTATGAACATAGGTGTACAAATGCTTCTTCAAGTCCCTGCTTTCACTTCTTTGGGATAAATACCCAGAAGTGGGAGTGCGGTGTCATGGGGTAATTTTATGTTTAATTTTTTTGAGAAACCTTCATACTGTCTTCCACCGCAGCTATACCACGTTACATTCCCAGCAACAGGGCACAAGGGTCCAGTTTCGCCACATCCTCCCCAGTACTGGTGGTTTTCAGTTTTGTTTATATAGTAGCTATCCTGATGGGTGTGAGGTGCTGTGCTATGTGATTTTAGTTCTGTTTCTGTGGCAACCACCAGAACAAGATTGCAAGGAGGCCACGAGCCTGAGCAGGGCGGTGGTTAGGAGACCCCACCCACCCCTCCAGGTGGTGGACCCCGTGTGGGATCTTTGAGTCCTGGTTACGTCTCGGCTGCCTCTGTACTAACAGAAGACCCGACAGCTGTGAGAGGAGAGGATGCCTGCTCACACCCTGGGGCGCTGTGGCCCAGCAGCTGAGCGGGAAAAGTGGAAAACAGCTGGTTTCCTGGGAATCGGCCTGAAGTTAGTGACATGGGTGCCCCCTGCTCTCTGGCCAGTTCTTTGGCACCTGCTGCCCCCTGGCCGGGACACCACAGTCATGGGGCCCATCAGAGCCTCGTTGCTTCTGCTGCCAATTGGGTTTGAGATCCCTTATTCATCCTGTTCCTGGGTGTCTAAGCTGAGACCCTGCTTTGTATAGGCCGGGGTTCAAGATGAAAACTGGTGCACCTGGAAATTAATATTTCCCGTGCCTCTTGTCAGAGACAATGACTTTGTTTCCTCAAAGGGACTTTGCTTTTGTGGCTGAGGTTTCCATCGCCAAGGCAGAACCAGCCCTTTTGTCTAGAACCAGATGTCCCCCAAATGTTTGCTTTTCTTCCAACATCACGGTTTCAGCTGGAAAAAGCCGTTTCCAATGGAAGCTACGGTGTCATAGAGATTATGGTAATTCTAAGAAGTTTTGCGGGGGCCTATGGAAATGGGTAATAAATATTGCACGTAGAGACTCCGAGTTTTCTAAAAAAGCAATATTTGTTATGCTAATTTTGAATCACCAGGGTTTCTGCCGATTTGAAAACGGATGATGTGTTTCGTTCTTTTTTAAAAATGTTAGGAGGAGGATTTTGACTTTGGAAAAATAATCAGGGTGGTAGAGAGTGTGGGTCTGTGCAAAGAGGCCCATCAGACAGGCAGTGGCTTCAGCCCGCCAGGGACTTGGGAGGTGGTTAGACGTTAGCACCGGCTCCCAGGCCAGCAGTGACCTTTACCGCAGAAGCTTCTCAGGATACTTTCTCTTCTAACCTTGAAAGGGGTCGGTGAGGTCTCAAAGATGCCCTGGAAAGGAGCTTCTCTGGTGGCGCAGTGGTTGAGAGTCCGCCTGCCGATGCAGGGGACACGGGTTCGTGCCCTGGTCCGGGAGGATCCCACATGCCGCGGAGCGGCTGGGCCCGTGAGCCATGGCCGCTGAGGCTGCGCGTCCGGAGCCTGTGCTCCGCAACGGGAGAGGCCACAGCGGTGAGAGGCCTGCGTACCGCAAAAAAAAAAAAAAAGATGCCCTGGAAAACACTGACCCTGGCGGTTGGTTGACAGTGTTCCCACCTGTACAACACACCTGAAGCCAGAGGACCGTTCAGCATCTTCACTTGCCCTTGACTCCACCGGCTGCGGCCGAGTCAGCAGCTTTACTGAGGTATAAGTCACGTGCCGTACAGCTCACCCACTGACCGTGTGTAATTCAGTGGTTTTCAGTACATTCACAGAGGCCCGCAGCCATCGTCACCACAGTCAATGTTAGAACACTTCCCACACCTGAGAAAGAAGCCTCTCCCCGTCATTCCCCCAACCGCACCTCCCCCCAGGCCCTGGCCACCACGAACCCACTTCCTGTCCCTGTGGATTTCCCCCTTCTGGACATTTCGTATAAATGGGGTTCTGCAATCTCTGTCGTTCTGCGTCTGGCTTCTGTCACTGCGCATCCTGTTTTCAAGGTTCATCTGTGCTCTGGCCTGTCTCAGGGCTTCATTCCTTTCCGTGGGAATGATACTTCATTGTGTGGACGGGCCACAGTTTGTACATCCGTTCATCAGCTGATGGCTTCTGTGCTCTCCTGTCCTTTTACGAAATGCATTTAGCTTTGCAGAATCAGCCCCATGGCCAGTGACCTCTTCCCAGACGTGCGGGTTACTTGGGAGTGGTTCAGCCTCAGCATGCAGCACTGGCCAGATGGGGTGATGGAAAGAGCCAGAATAATGTAAAAACAGTAAACAGAAGAATACTGACCAGCACCTGTTAGTTTGCAGTGGTCAGCTTAGACTAGGTTGTGTGCGGTAACAAACATCCCCGCGTTTTCAGTGGCTTCCAACTATCTGGTGACGATGCCTAAAGGCTTCACCCCAGTTAGCCTCTATCCCAGAATCCAGACTGAAGGAGATATGGCCGTTCTCTGGGCAGAGGGACAGAGCACAGGCAGAGCCTGGTGTCAGTGGGGCAGGGAAGGACACGCTTCCCTTCCCCAGGGGGCCCTACTGGTCACAGGTGGTGGGCATGGCTGTCTAAGTCTCATCCAGGGAGAAGCAATAGAAAGACTAGAACCAAGAAAGCTCTACTTCAGGGCTTGGCCACCTAGGACCACACCTGGCAAGATCCATTGCCTTGTCTTTGTCAATAAAGTTTTGTTGGAGCACAGCTGCGCCCGTTCGTGTACACGTGATTTCTGGTTGCTTTCGCAGTACGGCAGCAGAGTTGAGCAGCTGTGAAAGAGGCCGTAGGGCCTGCAGAGGTGCAAACGTTTACTCCTGTGCTCGTCTCTGCTGTCCCTCCGCATCAGCATCCCCATCTTCGTCATCATCACAGCGGCACGGACGGCTCACATTTCTGTAGCCAGCCAGGGCTGACTGCCTTATAGGTCATGGTCAGCCGAATAATGGTCCCCCAATGATGCCTACATCCCAATCCCCAGAACCTGTGACTGCGTGACCTTACACGGCAAGAGGAACTCTGCAGAGGTGATGAAGTTCAGGATCTTGAGATGGGACAATCTGGGCCTTAAAAGAGGGAGGCAGGAGGGTCAGAGAGAGAAAGTGGTATGATGCTGGGAACGGAGGTTGGAGAGAAGAAGGGATCTGAAGATGCTGGGCTGCCGGCCTTGTAGATGGAGGCAGGGGCCTCTAGAGGCTGGAAAAGCAAGGACACCGATTGTCCCCTAGAGCTGTCACACGGAACCAGCCCTCATAACACCTTGATTTTAGGACTTCTGACCTCCAGAACTGTAAGATAATACAGGTACGTTGTTTTGAGCCACTGCATCTGTGGTCCTTTGTCTCAGCGGCCACAGGCACCTCATGTCCCGGTCACTGAATCCTCACACAACCCTTTGAGTCAGGTCCTGTTATCGTCCCCATGTGACAGAGGAGGAAACTGCACATGACATTGAGTGGCCCCAGTTGGGGGCAGGGCCACGTTCACACCCAGGCGTCCCGTGCTCCCCATTGCACCCCTCATATTTCTCTGCAAAAATTTGCTTCCTTATTATGATGCAAACTAATGAATGGTGACCATGGGTGAAGTCGCAGTAGAGAAGATTAAAGAGGTGACAAGCCCTTGGACGTGTGGCTCCCCCCAGTGGACGCCATTTCTTTTTGCACTAGCAGCTCCCCTGAGCCCTCTCTTTCTACTTTACATCAGTGAGTTTCCTCAGGGCTGTGTTCCCCGCAGTCCCCTTTAGAATGGGTCTGTTTCCTCTCCCACCAGCCTCACCCACCCCAGAGGTACCGGGGGTCACGTTGGGGTCACCCCTCACCCTTTGTCATGTGTGGGGTATTCGGATTCCCATCTCTGGCACAGTCTGGGTGTGGGGTTGAAGGGGGACTGGCTGCCTGTCCAGGTTCAGGGTCATAGGCTGACTCCTACCTGCCAGCACTGTGCCCCTTTGTCAGTGCTCCTGTGACCTTTTCTTTCCTTGGTCCTGATTCTGTCCTATGGGTGACTTTCGAGGAAGCTGGTTCCTCCCTCAGGAAAGAGCATCCCTGGTGCCGCCACCCCATCTCATCTCCTCCCAGGGATCAGCTTTGAAACAGACGCCCGCACCTTATATCTTGTGCTCTGTCTCCAACCCAAGGCTCTGCAATCCCATCCCACATTCCAGATCAAAGCAGGCGGGAGACCCCTGCAGCATCGTTCCCCTGGAGGGCCCTTTCTGGGGATGAGGTTGCCCTGGCAACCACACTCTGCTTCCCATCTCAGTGAACGCATCTCAGGACTGCCCCAGCATGAGCCCTTGATCAGTGCCTGGTCTGCCCTGAGAGCTGGTTTCCTCATTGAATTTCAAGGCTTCCTGGCTGGTTGACCAGCTGTCTCTGGCCTCAGCTGTTCTCCCTTCAAATAGACAAGCCTTTCCTTCTAGACATCTTTGAAGCACAAGGGTTGAAGAGGACAGGCCCAAGCTTCTCAGAGTCTCTCCTAAGTGACTAAGGAGTTGTGGAATCTGAGCCATCTCCAAAGATGGGAACAGGTGTTGATAGGAATATCCTTATTCATCTGAGTCTCAGGGCGTGTGATTCATGGTGTGGAAGTGTCTTGAAGACCACCTGGACACTCCCTGCGTCTTAATGGCAATTATCACATCCTTAAGAGCTTGCCCTCGCTCTCTTGAACCCCTTCAGAGATGGGGAGCTCATTACTTCCCAAGTGGCCTGCTGTCAGGGTCTCTTCCCACACTGACTTGCATACTCCCTCCCCTGTTTGCTCCCCTTGCTTCCACCTCGGACCAAATTCATCAGTCCCATGGGAAAAGCCCGCCTGGCACACACACCAGGGGCTGAAGTGACCCAGGACACGTAGGAAGAAGGACAGCCTAAAGGGAATATTGTGAAATCTCTTCTGCAGATAGAGTTCAGAATCTTCATGAATATTTAAACGGCATTCAGGAGTCAGCATTCAGGGATTTTTATTTTAACACTATGGGAAGTATTATTGTTTATAAAATAGATACAAAGAATCCTTTGTCTGCATGTGTTTCTTCTGAGTCTATTTCTTATTGTGAGTCCTTGCTTTTTTTAAAAGAAGAAGCTAACGTATTGAGATGGCTTAACAAACATAGGTTGTGTGCCTGCCTGGGGCGCCCCTTCCCAGCCACACGATGGAGCAGGGGGTTCTGGTCACGGGTTTGTACCTCTCTTAGTGTTGTCAGCAGGTGGAGAGGAGCCAACCAGGAGACAGAAGAGGGACTCGTGCTTCATGGCAGAAAGTAAGGATGAGATGTCTCCTTTTAGCAGGATGGGCCAGACTAGGGGATTCGGAAAACCTCCGTGCTGTCCCTCTCGTTATTCGCAGATTCTGTATCTGCGAATTCACCGGCTCAGTAAAATTTATGTTTAACCCCCAGTGGTTAAATAGATGCCCCATTTCATCAGGGACCTGCAGCACTTTTCACAGTCAAAAAACTTGCCGCCCTTTCCACAGTTCTGTGCTTTCTGTTGGTGGTGGTGCTGCATAAACTTGCCCCCAGCTGTGGTACTGAAGAGCTGTCCAGTGTCCTAAGTGCACGAAGCCTGCAATATGCCTTGTGGAGAAATACATGCATTAGGTAAGCTTTGTCCAGGCGTAAGCGATGGTGCTGCTGGCTGTGAGTTCAGTGTTAATGAATTAACAGTACGTATTAAATAAGGTGTCTTTCAACAGAAACACACGTAAAGCAAGGCTATGTCACGATCGGTTGATGAAAATGTCACCATGAGCCTGCAGGAACCCAACCCTTATCTCCGCTAGGATCCCTGGTTCAAGGGCCTCTAAGTCAGCGTTCACAGCGATTTCACGGGTCATAACCACCGTAAGGGATGACACGGGACCATGTCTGCGTGCAGCACTGTGAGAAGCTGCTGCTTCGTGCGCCTTGCCGGGCAAGCAGGGAAAAACCCAGCTCCCCCAAGTTCACGGTTACGTCATATTCGGTCCGCTCACCTGTTGAGAATCCAGCCCCTCTTCCCACTGGGCTCGACCTGCAGGGTGTGTAGCCTAGGTTTGCTTTTATACGTGAACCCTAACACTGGCATACAGGCAGCAATGATCTGCCTCAAATGTTTTTTTTCTACAGGTTTTAAGGATCTGGCTTTCGCCCAGGGACGTTTCCAGAGTTCTGCTTGGTGTTGACTGTAGGTGCAGGAAGTGGGGCAGAGATTTTGCGCAAAAGATGAAAGGACACATTCCGTGAACAGGCTGTTTCCTTATGAAGCGGCCTGGAGAGTTCTATAGCCGTCAGGCACCTCACGGGCAAGCATTAGAAGGGTTTTCTTCACTCCGGTGGGCTGCCTTCGATAAAGTGTGTGTTTCTTAGCCTGGGGTCAGCCCAGCAGGATACCTTAGACATGTTTATTCCGTAAAGTCCCTGGGGAAACGGGGCATCTACTTAACCACTTCTTTCTTAAAGGTACAGAAACGGCCTAAGGCTTCTGATTTATGCAGATGTAAATAGTGCCCCCCCCCCCCCCCCGTGAAACCCCTCACACCTTCCCTCTGGGCTGATGGACCGTCATCTCGTAGCTGACTTTGTACATTTCCTTACCCACCGGTGGAAGGAAGCTTAAGGCAACAGTCTGGAGTGGGCAAGGGTGTTAAATTCCATTCGTCAAGAATCCGCCCTCCTGGGGGGCAGAACGGTGGTAGGAGGAGAAAGGTGCGGTTGAACTTGTAGGATTGGGGGTGGGCGACGGCTACAGAACAGAAACTCGAGGACACAGTGTCCCCAAAGCGTTGAGTTTTGGGGGAGACAGAAGGCAACCCCAGAGTTGCCTGTGATGGGTGCCATTTCTCCAAGAAGACTTCGGCCTCCCTGTGTGCATGGGATGGGGGTGGGAGGAAGGAAAGAAAGAACGTGAAAGAGAGGGTGATCTCCAACCTACCCAGGCCAGAATCTCGAGGTGGACTTTTAGAATCGTGAGCTGTCTATGCTGACATCTTCCTGGGTGAGACTTTTCTGGCGTGGCTGCCCACGGAAGCCACGTGAAGGATGGAAAAATCTTCAGCCAGGAACCCAGGGGGGGCTCAGCCACACCTTTTCCAGGAGCGAGGGTGGGAGGGGCAGTGACCCTCACACGTCTGAAAACCAGCGTTTCACAGCAGCGCCCAAGACCCGCTGGGTAACTAGCCAGCCTCGTGTCTCCTGGACCCACTGACCACACGCAGGGCTCCCCGCTGTGTCTCCCGGCACTTGTGAAAATGGTCATTGGGCAGTGACGGGCGTGTCTGCCTTCTCAAGGCTGAATGCCAAAGGCTGGGAGGGAAGAAGGGCCGCTGGCTAAGCTGGTCAGGGTTCAAATACAATGATGCCAGTGCTCAGGGATGTGGGCGAAAGCCTAGATCCGGGCAGGCATTCGTGTGGGGACCGCCTCCCCAGCTGTTCCCTCCTGCACTGTCATACACACAGCCCCCGTCCAGAGACGTGAACCCCACGTCTCTCATCAGCCCCGCCCGCCCCGCCACGTTTTCCTTCCTCTGATGGTTTTTACCACCTGCTTGGCAACCCACTGACTCCTTGGTATGAAGATTCCTCATTGGGTCTTGCCTGTTTGGGGGTTGGGGTTTGAGCCTTTTTGTTGTAGGTTTATAATAATATAATAGGTACTGTACCTCTTACCAATCATAGGTTATAGATTTTTTTTCAAATTAATCCTTTCCTTTAACTTTGCTTATAGTTCTTTTCAGCTCAGAAAAATTTGCCGTGTTTTGTTTATTCTTTACGTCACCAAGTCGGCTTTCTCCTCATCGTGTCCTGGCTCTGGTGACACATTTAGAAATTTTACACCCGTGAATGTGAGGGTTCTTTCTCCCTTGCTCACTTATTTCCCATTTGCTGTTTTCGTTTCTTCCTGAATCTCTGGGGTTTTTGGGGGGACCACTTTTCTTTTGCTAGAAGGAATCCCGTTTCGAGTTCATGCTAGAGGTGGACTCTCTGCTTTGATTTTCCTGAACACGATTTGATTCAGCCTTGTTGCTAGAGAATGCTTCTGTTAGGTATAGATTCTACCCTGGCCATTGTTTTCTTTCAGCGTTTCTTTTGAAAAGAATTCTGCCACCGTCACTGTAGAAATGGTCGTTTGCTATAGCTGCTGTAGAAACTTTCTCTTTGTCCTTAGTTTTGAGAATCTGTGGGCCTGGATGTAGTTTTTCCTGTATTTATCTTGCTTGAGACGCATACGACTCTGGGTTTACGTGTTTCATTGGTTTAGGCTTAATGTAAGATGGTACCCCTGCCCCATTATCTGTCTTCTCTCCTAGGTGGACTGATACACAACGTGAGTTATATATCTCCTTCCCATATTTTCAATTGCTTCTTCTCTCTGTGCTTTAGTTTGTGCATTTTCTTTTGACCTGTTTTCCAATTTCCTTATCCATCTTCTATGGATAACCTCATCCTAAATCCACCTTGCAGGTCCTTAATTAGAGTTACTGTATTTTCAAGTCTGGAGTTTACAATGATTCTTTTTTTGTGCATTTCAATTATCTGGCAGAATTCTCCCATCTTTTCAGCTATTTTTTTCTAGTTTTTCCTTTATTTTCTGGAAGATATTAATTATTGCAAAGTTCTCAGCTGCTCACGCTAATGCCTGGACCATCCATGGGTCTGTTTCTATTGACGGTTTTTTTCTGTTTTTCACCACGTCTCTGCAGCCCTTAGTACTGTCTCTGGGAATGACTAGTAGTTGTTTATAGAGCATAGGCCTTGCATATATTTATAAAACTATAGGGACTCCAGGGAATGTTATATTCCTCCAGGGAGGATTACTCTCTCTTGTGTAAGGTCAACAGAGTTGGGGCTTTTCATTTCATCTGGTCAGAGGCTGGTCTGAGTCAAGACTGGGTTGCAGTTTTCTGAGCATTCATTCTCCTGTTATCCTCTGGCTCTCCCTTTCTTCTGAAATGCAGCCCTAAGATGCCCTCAACTGAGAGCCTGGTGTGCCTACATGTCCCTCCCCCTGGTGGGTCCTGCACTCCAATTCTCATAAATAGATTTTTAGCCCTCTGTCCCTCGCAGTCTCAGAGTTTGCTAAACGTCTTGAAAGGGCAGCAGCTCGATGTCTCATTCAGTTTCCCACCCCTCCCTTCCCACCCAGACTTTGGTCAGTCAGGTCTGCAGTTCTGACTGTTTGGAAGCCTTACTTGACGGCTAAAAACTCCACCGATTTCTCTGCACTCAGCAGGGATTGGCCCGCAGGGTCTTAGCCGTGTTAATGAGACTGGAATGTGTAGGTGATCTCAGGGATAGACAGCTCTAGGATGTCAGCTCACTTCTTGCTGCCGTCCCCTCTCAGAACTTGGCACGCTGGTCTCTGTCACATCCGCAGCTCCCTGTTGCTTTACAGAGATGGCTGTTGCGTTGTGTTTGTTTATTCTCTTCTGTTCTTCTTGGCAGGAGCGTACACCTGCCTCTAGTGACTTCACCATACCCGTCTGTGCGGGTCCTGAGTCCTTCCTGAGTCCTTCTGACCTGACCCCATAGTCTTTGATAGCTTCCCTACTTCCTGGTGTGGCCAGATGTTTCACGCTCCTCTAGTAAACTTCTTGTCTCGGACATGACATCAGCCGTTTTTCCAGGGATGCCTCATTCCTTTTATTGCACATGCGTGTTAGGGACCACGTTCTAAGTGCCAAGGAGGGGCTTATTTTAAAGATGCTGTACATGGTGAGTCTTCTGATGTTGCCAATCCAAGTTCAGGACAAGTTTTTTACCTAATCTCCTTGAACCTCCATCTGTGTCTCCTTTCTGCCATGCCCCAAACTGAAAGTTTATCAGCAACATCATTCTCGTCCTGGTTTCTTCCACAGGCACACGCAGGATTCTCCCGGTCATCACACCAGCACTTCCACCAACAATGTCAAGCTCAAGTGCCTTAGGACTTTCATTTGCAGTTAGGTTTTGTCATCAGAGTAGCTCTCATTAGGGACGTGCCATCAAATTACAGGGTTTAAAAGTCACTCGGAGTCATTTTTCTCTACTTGTTTATGCCACCAGCTGTATACACATACAGGTTTATTTATTTTTATTTTTAAGGATTGCTTTTTAAATTTTTAATAATTATATAAAATGTTTGCATCATTCTCTTATTAAATCTATAAAACGAGGTAAATACAAAGAAGTCCAGCATTCCCCCCTCTCCTTTCTATTCTCTTCTCTTTTTCCCCCTTAGGTAATAATTTTTTTAAACACATTCTTCCATTGTTTACAGAGAATGCTTTTAAAAATAATAATTATTAAGTACCTACCATTTATTGAGTGCTTATTGAGCAGTGCTGCTAATAATCTACAAGCACTGTCTCACTTTAATTGATAAGATACCTGTGAGGTAGAGTCTGTTATGCCTCCTGTTTACAGATGAGGAAACTGAGGCTCAGAGATGTTCATTAACATAGCCAAAGCCACACAGCACGTAAACTACACCCTGGAACCAGAAGCAGGGGCGTCTCCCTGCCTGGCCACTGTATTGTGTTTCCATAGCTTTGGAAACTGTCAGTTACAAGCAAAGTTGGTTGCTTTTGACGAATGTTTTAAAATACCACACAGCCTTTGGCCCTTTCCCCCTGATTACTATTCTGCTGCCAGAGCCACCTGTGCTGTACCCGACGTGGGTGATGAACTAGGAGTGCTTGGTGGCCTGGTGGTTCTAGGATGTAATTGTGTCAGTGGAATTGGTACCGTTGGCGTCTCTCCCTGGAGAGAGGAACGTTGTGATGATGTATCAGGAGCACATCTGACTCATGTCCTCAGGGCTGATGCAGGAGCCCCGTCAGGAGCCCCCAGTGACCTTTCTGCCCAAAGTTCCCTCCCAGCCACTGAGCAGCGTGCCGGCCGTGTGGCTGGAGATTCCTTTCTCCTGCCGACTTGGCCCTCGTCATGGAAGGTGGGTGGGCGCCTGTGTTTCAGCACTTGCTTTTCTTTCCTGATTCTCACAGTGAAACAATTTAAAGTGTGGGCTGGCTTGACAGCTTCCAGAGCTCACCAGGTGCGACCTTAACCCCCATCTCCTTTGCAGCAGGCGGGACTGCTGGGACCTCTGAGGCTGGCGTGGGGACTGGCTCCCTCCCGCTGCCCTGCTGCAGAGTGGTTCTTCCTAATCACTTCCCCGCTGTCACACTGCTTTCCCATCCCCTGTTTACTAATAAAAACGAAGCAAAGCAGCCCAGAGTAATGGCCTGGTGTACTGAGTCCCCGGCCACACACACATGCACACACCCCACGCACGCATACACAGACACACACAGACACACAAATACACACATACACACATCCCACACATACACACACATATACACACGCCCCACGCACACATACACAGACACACACACACAAATACACACATACATATACACACACCCCACACATACACACAGACGCACACACACACAAATACACACATACACACCTCCCACACACACACATATACACACACCCCACGCACACATACACAGACACACACAAATACACACATACACACATCCCACACACACACATACACACACATTCACACTCACACCTCCCACACACACGCACACGCACACACACCCCTGCACCAGACCCCAGGGACCTGGGGATTTAGAAATGAAGCCCTGCTCCTTGAGGGGGAGGTTTGGCACCCCTGCACCAGCTGCTGGGCCTGTTTCTCCCTGGACTCCATCTGGTCCCGGCTCACCCCTCCCCAGGTTGCTGGCCCCGGGCATGCACACCTGTGGGCTCGGAGGAGAGACAGCCACTCCTTCAAACCTCAGTGCGGACAGCAGGGAGATGCGGAACGGTGTGCGGGCTGCGGCGGGGGGTGGGGGGCGGGGGACCCTTGCTGTGTGAATGACACACGTGGATAATTATATCCTTGTTCTCCTGCCAGTGACTCAGGCTCCATTAGAATTCTGGAAACCACTTCTGCAGCTTGCTGTGCCGGGGGAGGGACAGGGCGGCGGGGCGTGTGTGTGTGTGTGTGTGTGTGTGTGTGTGTGTGTGTGTGCAGCCGATGGAGGATTTAGCGTCTCTGGTCTCTGCCAGCCCTGCATTCAGGAAGCACCAAGGATGTTTATGCCTCCGGCCACTCTGTGACCGTGTGACAAGTCGGCAGAGGGGACGTGGGCGGGGACCTTCTATTCCAGCTCCCACCCCATCCCTTCTAGGTTGTTCCCATGTCCTCCGACCCTTCTGCAGAGCTGCACCCCTGAGGATGACACCCGGCAGGAAAGGTTCCAGGAGGCCGGGGCATGTCAGCTCCGGTCTGCCCTCTGCCTGGGGAGCAGTGAGCAGTGGAGGGGGACCTTTGTCCTGCAGGATTTATGGGAGGGCGTCCAGCTCGCCTTTCAATGGCTTTGGGCAAACCACTGACACAGAGGGTGGCATCACCATTAGTTCTTTAACCCTTTCCTGCAGAAAGTACATAGACCTCCCCAGACACATCGGCTCTGGAGAGGAAGGGCAAGTGTCTGGTAGAGAGCATGCAGTGAGGCCCAATGTACGCAGCACATCACTTAGGGGTCCACGGTCCAGGTGCACGTTCTGAAATAAAAGGGGATACAAGAAACGTGATGGAGTCTAGTTTTTAAAAAGTTGTGACTCGCTCAAGCGTAATTAGTCAAATAGTCCAGAAGGCTTTGCAGCGTGCCCTTGGGTTTACAGTCTTCCTGTTCCCCCCGAGCTGGGCTCCTTCCTCGCAGCCCCCAACCCCCTCCGCCCTGGCAGGCAGGGTGGCAGCCCCGTGCGGGGGAGCCTTCCTGGGGCTCCTCTCCTTCCCGGACTCTGAGGCCACGCTCTGGGTGTTCTCGGGGTCTGAGGACGGCCGGGGCCGGTGATGTCACAGAGGTGGGCCCAGCACCCCAGACCCTCTGCTCCAACCTGCTGGGTCCCGTGTCCCGTGGCAGCACCCTCCGTGGACCGGGGCCTCCCCAGCGGTGGGCTGCAGCTCTGCTGAACGAATGCCTCAGAGCTATTCTAGGATCATTGTCTCTCCTTATGTGTCCACAGACGGCACCATGAATCATAACCGAAAGAATGAAAATGTGAGGCACCAGGATGTCGTTGCTAAGGGATTTGGGGGTGGGGTACAGTCTGTCAACACGTGCCAGCAGATTTGGGAACAGCAGCCGTGCACATCTGAGATGAGGTTCCCAGTAGCAGCGAAAGTGTCTCCAAGGGACCAAGGTCTGCTTTTAAAAGAAGACATCCATATTTTGACCCATAGTATCAAGGACGGACTTGCCATGCAAGAAGCAGTACCTAGAGACCCTCCAGAGGCGACTGTAAGCATCAGCCAATAGCGGGGAGCACCCAGCTGCCCCCCGAAGCCCATCGCTAAGATGAAGGAGGCGGAAGCCAGTGCGCAGATCACAGTGGATAAAGGGCATTTTAAAGTAATAAACCATAACGGAAAAGAATATGAAAAAGAATATATATGTGTATAACTGAATCACTTTGCTGTACAGCAGAAATGAACACAACACTGTAAATCGACTAGACTTCAAAAACATTTGTTGAAAAAGTGAGTGGCCCTCTGACCCCGAAGCTTCCTAGACGCTTTTAGCAACAGAATTTTCTTCCTTTTCGTAGACTTGTCATTTCACCTTTGCTTACAAGATGGTTGTCTGGAGGGGCATTTCGGTGCCAGCTCAGAGTTTTCCGTCTCACTCTGGGTTTTCTTGGGCCCCAGGTGTGCAGGTGGGGAGAACTTCCTCTAGCCCTGGCTTGGGGAGCTGGTCACTCCCCTGGTGACCGGCAGGCTGTGCCCAGAAGAGAGAGCCAGGGAGTCAGGGAGAATCAGTGTGAAGTGGAAGATGTCCTTGTTCCCGTGGCCCTGTGCAAGCAGGGGCACGTCTCTAGGTCCCCAAACAGAGGCCCGGAGCAGGCAGGCAGGCCGGCGGGGCTCCCGACGTAAACCGTCCACCGCTAGGACTTCCTCTGTCGGCTGTGCCAGTGTAAACACGCTGTCACGTGAAACTCTTTTTTTTTTTTTTTTGGCCACACTGTACGGGTTGTGGGATCTTAGTTCCCTGACCGTGGATCGAACCCGGGCCCATGGCGGTGAAAGTGCAGAGTCCTAACCATGGACTGCCAGGGAAGTCCCCCGTGTAAATATGTTCAGTCACAAAGTGGGTTAATTTAAAAGCAATGAGCACTCACGTGGCTGCTCTAACGGTAGCATCCCGATGCCGGCTGCTTTCCCTAACGCAGCACGGTGGGCATCACCTGAACACTTAGGTGAGTGTGTGGTTAAACCGAGCGGTGTTTTCAGGGTGGAAATGAAAGGGCTGCTCTGATTGGGCCACAGATGCAGGAGGGGGGGGCAGCCAGAACTTAAACCGGGGACCCGGGCGCGTACAATTCCTTTTCCCGGGAAAAGACCCGTTGCGGGCTGTGTTTCAGCGTGAGTTCCGGGGTGGGGTTTAAAACGCACCAACCTCCAAGCACGGGATCATCTCTTTTAGACCCCAGACCCCAAAGTGGGAGCATTTGAGTCCTTGGCTTCTGCTTTTAGTGGTTTGAAATGAAATCTCATTTAGGGAACCTGCCCCTTCTTCTTTTCTATCTTTCCCCCCGTTTTCTCCCTCCCCGCTCATTCCTCAAATGAAATCTCATTTAGGGAACCTGCCCCTTCTTCTTTTCTATCTATCTTTCCCCCCGTTTTCTCCCTCCCCGCTCATTCCTCAAATGAAATCTCATTTAGGGAACCTGCCCCTTCTTCTTTTCTATCTTTCCCCCCGTTTTCTCCCTCCCCGCTCATTCCTCCGCGTTTTGCTTTGTTCCAAACTTTACCTGCCGTTTACAAATAACTGAAATCACCACCCCCACGTTTCTCCTAATAAAGTAAATGTCTTGTGATTCATTGCTGTTTTTTTTTATTCCTAAAGGTATTAAAATGCAACTTTATGTTATTTAGTCGTGTTGAATTTAATTCACATCCATCCCATGTATTTAGCAGATAGAATCCTCTGGGTACCGTATACTGTTCCCTGAGTGGTCAAAGTTATAATCATAGGAGCTGTAATTCAGGGTGTGTGAAGGAAAAGGAGGAAAACTGTCTTTATGTAATAAATTTCTTCTGTGGCACTGGGATTAATGATGAGTTGATGGCTTTTTTGTCTAAAGGGCGTGACCCAGCCTGTATTTATTTATAAACACACCAGGAGGAGTTGGAGCGAGGGGAAGAGGGGGACAAGGAAAGAGTGTTTTATTTCCTTTTCCGTTTCTTTGCTGGAGAAGTGGGGGAGACAGTGGACTGAACCTGGAACTTGCCTTAAAGATCTCTAATGAGACCACAGCAGCTGGGGAGCAGAGCTGAAAGACACAGGGCACATTCCACCAAAGAGCTTTGGGTTTTGACGGGAAAACGTTGGTTCACATCTCAGAAATCTTTCCCCCATGTGCCACGTGACAGTTGTTTTAGTGAAATTGTTTATTTGTTTCTTGTAGAAGGGGAGCAAGTAAAATTCCTCCCAAAGACCAAACTAGCTCCCTTTTTATTTACAGCCTTGTATTACCACACAAGCACGATTTTAGCTTATACGGTTTCATCTGTCAAACTTGCTTCACATCACTGAATAAAGTAAAATATTCTTGGTGTGTGTAAGGTCAACTTGGAAGTATTATCACAACCTTCAGAAACTGATCCCTGCTACCGCCATCCTCACTTTTGTTATTTTGGGCTGAGAAATGGTGTTTCTGGGGAAAGAGCAGTGGCCGTTCTTTCCTCACACTCCTTGGCCCTGTGGAAGCTGCAGGTGCAGTCGTTGTGTTAGCAGTGGCTTCAGCGAGCTTGAGATTTTCACTTCTTGGTCTGAGTCTCGGAATCATCGTGTTTTCCAACTTTGTGGAAAATGGAAAGTTCATTTTATTTTAATTCTATTTATATATATTTTTTTACTGAAATAGAGTTGATTTACAATGTTGTGTCAGTCTCTGCTGTACAGCAAAGTGACTCAGTTATACACACAGAGACGTTCTTTTTTTAAATTCTTCTCCATTATGGTTTATCACAGGACATTGAATATGGTTCCCTGTGCTCTACAGTAGGACCTTGTTGTTTATCCATCCTACATATAATAGTTCACATCTGCTAATCCCAACCTCCCAGTCCTTCCCTCCCCCACCTCTCCCCCCTCCCCCTTGGCAACCACAGGTCTGTTCTCTAAGTCTGCAAGTCTGTTTCTATTTCGTAGATATGTTCATTTGTGCCATGTTTACTCCCCAGCCATAAAAAAGAACGAAATCATGCCCTTTGCAGCAACATGGATGCAACTAGAGAGTATCTTACTAAGAGTGAAGTAAGTCAGAAAGAGAAGGACAAATACCATATGAGTTCATTTTATTTTAAAGGTAGCAGTGATGAGGTTTAAAAAAAGGGGAGGGGGAGATAAATGTATCTTAAAAATATAACTTAAAAGTGCGAAAATAGCCCAAATGAAAAAGATGGGCAACACCAAATGTCGGTGAGAATGTGGGGTGACTAGAGCTCTCAGGTGTTGCTGGTGGGGACACAGAACAGCAGCCCCATCTTGGAAGGAAGGCAGTTTCTTGTGAAGTTAGAGCTGCACCACCCCATCACCAGCCATCGCGCCCCTAGGGAGGTTATGGACAAGAGAACCAAAGCTACGATACCCAACAGGATGAGTGATGCTCGTAAGCGGGAAGCTAAGCACGAGAAACCAGGCACAAAGAGTATGTAACATAGGATTTCGTGCGTGTGGCATTCAACACGCGGACATAAGCGATGTGAGGTCACCTGTTGTCTCAGTTGGCGAGGGAGAGGGAGAAAATTGACTAGAAGGGGGTGACGGAAATGCTCTATTCCTTTTTTTAATTTAACTTTTTTATTTTATATTGGACTATAGTTGATTTGCAATGTTGTGTTACTTTCAGGTGTATAGCAAAGTGATGCAGTTATACATATACATGTATCTGTTTTTTTTCAGATTCTTCACCCATATAGGCTATTACAGAATATTGAGTAGAATTCCCTGTGCTATGCAGTAGGTCCTTGTTGGTTATCTGTTTTATATATAGTAGTGTGTATCTGTTAATCCCAGACTCCTAATTTATCCTCCCCACCTTTCCCATCTGGTAACCATAAGTTTGTTTTCCAAGTCTGTGAGCCTGTTCCTGTTTTGTAAATAAGTTCATCGGTATCATTGTTTTTAGATTCCGCGTAAAGGTAATATCATCTGATATTTGTCTTTCTCTGTCTGACTTAACTTCACTCAATGTGGTCGTCTCCAGCTCCATCCAGAAATGCTCTCTTTCTTGACAGGAGTGATGGTTACGTGGGTTTACATACGTTCAGCAAATTGTACACGTACCTTCTTTGCATTTCGATATAGGTACTTTGACCTAAATGAAAACACTTTAAAACTTGCAGGGATAGAGGCCCTTGGAGAACTCTACATATGGAGTGGTTATGACAGGATGTTTGGAAGTGAAGGCTGATCTTCCATTTGTGACAATATGTGTAAGAGAATGTCTTTCATCTCTGCAGATACTGCGATAATTTAGAAGGAAAAGCGTCACGATGCTTTAGCCAGAAATGATTGCGCACACAGGTGCGTGTACACATGCCATGCCAAGCAACGTGGAAACCATCGTGTAACCCAGCTGTATTACATGGTGTGTTGATTTTCATTGCTGTAGTCCTTCAACTTCTTAGGTGTGTTTGAAATTTTTCCTAAGGAAACCTTGAGGGTGGAGGGGATAAAGGCTCTGTGTAAAGATAAGACAGAGGAAGCAATTTCTGCTCCTGTGTTTCCACTGTGACAGTAGCCCCAGCCCACACCCCCCGTATGCACCCTAAAAACCGACCATGTTGATGGGATTCTCAAGCCATCGTGTGCCCCCATCATGTCTGATCCAGGTCTTTGCCAGGCGAACGTACGTGTCTGGGAGGAAGGTAAAGAGATTCTCCGTACTCTTGTGCTAAGCTGAATTGTGTCCCCAAATCCCTATGTTGTAGTCCTAACCCCCAGGACCTCAGAATGTGGCTATGTTTGCAGAGGGGTCTTTACAGAGGTGATTAAGGTGAAATGAGGTCACAAGGGTGGGGCCCTAATCCCATAGCACTGGTGTCCTTATAAGAAGAGGAGACCAGGACACAGACACACACAGAGGGACGACCCCATGAGGACACAGGGAGGAGATGGCCATCTACACTCTGAGCAGAGAGGCCTCAGGAGGATCAGCCTTGCCCACACCTGGGTCTCAGATTCCAGCCTCCAGGACTGAAGACAGGGAATGTCTGTGGTTTGAGCCTCCCAGGCTGTGGGACTTACTAGGGTGGCCTAAGCTGATCCACTAACGGGTGTCCGGTGGCCTCAACTGTTACTTCTTTCTTTGGTCGCTGACCTGCAGAAAATGGTGCTGAATTTCTGCTTCTGAATCAGATCTCATTATTAATCTCTCCCGGACCTCTTTTCAGGCAAGGGGTCCTTGCCTAAGCCCAGGTGCAGGAGAATTTTCTGGGGTGAGAGCCATGCGAGGCCATGTACGTAGCACTGCATCATAGCCCCAGGCTTTGTGATCAGACGACAAGGTCTACCTGTATGAAAGGTACACACCTAACTTCCTGGAGCTCTTAAAGCCTGTTCCCTCATCTGGGAAACAGGAGTCACAGTAGCTCTCCTTCCCAGGCGTGAGAATTAAATCAGATAACTGCATTTAGGTGCTCGGGTGAGCATGCCTGTTGAGTCAGCATGAGCCATCGTTGTTGCTATTAGTTTGACCACTGTAGTCATCTTTATTACAGCATGGTAGAAGCCAATCTAGGAACGTCTGTAATCCCCGAAATCTCAGACTCTCACCATACAGTGGTTTCATTCATTCTGCCCTGTGAGTCAGGGGGACTGAGGGGACAAGTAGAAAAGTCCTACGTCCCCCTTGGGTTCACGCCTCTCCAACCTGTTGGTCCCATCAGGAGCTGCCCTCATGAAGGCAGTTTTGTTTTTTTGTTTTTTTTTTTGCAAACGACGAACTGTTTGCTTTTTAGCAAGATTCCTGGGAGCAAACGGTGTCCTTCAAAGCCATTGCTATTTCAAAGGAGAAATTTGCATTTTGTTGGCAAACCCATCTGGGAGAGGGACTGTACTTTGGGTCCATGGGAAGGAATCATTTCTCATTCTTTCATGCATGTGGTAGACTTTTATGCCTCTCTTATGGCTGCTTTTCCCTTGACTGTCATGAATATTTTATACCACTGAGGACTGGATAATACCGTGCACAGGGTCTCTTCTGCATCAGAGGGGTTGGGGGTCGCGGTCCCCTTCCCGGGGCCTGGGAGGTTTCTCCCTGGTTGGTGTTGCCACAGCTAGAAGTAGACCAGCTAGATCGAGCCTGACCTCACGTGTTGACCAGGTCAGCAACTTCTGAACATCGAAGAGAGGTTTTCTCCATAAATAAGAATTCTCAGCACCAACTGCGGGTTCAGCATCTCCGTGTGAGCAGGGAGGAATTCTGGGGCTGAGCCCCAGCCTCCCTGGGAGGTAAGTGACAGAGGCTCGTGTCCTGCTCTGAAACAACTTTAACCTGACACACCATGTGCAGCACTTAGGAGCGTAGGCTCTGGAGTCTGGAGACAAAGTCTGAATGGCTGTGTGAACTTTGAGGCTTCCGCCAGGTTTCAGGTGCAAAAGCACAGACGAGACACCCCCGTGGGGACCGGTGAATGTGCCCAGGCTGTGGTCACCAGGCAGTGCGGACTGGAATTGTAGGAGATTGAGAAGCGTGGCCACGGTGACTTGCAGCCCCTCCCCAAAGAGGTGGAGTGTACTTCCCCTCGGGCCTTGACTCTGGTCGTGTGCTTTGACCAGTAGAATATTCCAGAAGTGGTGCTGCAGAGTGGGGTTCCGGAGCCTGCCCTCTGGAGGCTTGGCAGCTCTAGATGTTACCCAGGTGGAACACTGTTCTGAGGCCACCGTGGAAGGGAGTCGTGTCTGCTGAGGCCAGGAGGCCTGGTGGAAGCAACCACGTGGGCTTCGGTCAATGCCAAGACGCGCGGTGAGGTCATCGGACCCACCAGCCCGGCTGGAGCCCCTCTTAAGGCACGGGGAGCCCACATCAGTGGTGCTCGGAGCCGTGGCCCGTTTTGCTTCGTGGGGGCTTCTTAGGCAGTGAGATGTTTCACTGACGCGCTAGCGGATTACGTTCTCTTTTATTCCCGGTCTATGGAGTTTTATCACGAATCAGCATTAAGTTTCATCAAATGCTTTCTGGTAACGTACTTACGAAAATCGATAACAGTTGCTGTGACCATCAAGCGATCCTACCGACGTTCCCTTTTTTCCGTTAATGTGGTGAATTATACCGATTGCTCTTTTATTCCTGTAATAAGTCTACATAATGGTGACGTCCTCTCCTTCCTACACAAACCTCTGCATTTGATCTGCTCGTATTCGCCTGGGATTTCCTGCGTCTTTGGGAGAGGTGACTCTTGCCCTTGCGGAGCCCTGGCACTGAGACCACGTTGGCCTCGTCCATGGAGCTGGGGAAGTTCTCCCTCCTTATTCTCTGGAGGCATTTGGGTGAGATGGGTGTGAGCTCCTCCTTACGCGTTTGGGAAAATTCACCTAAGAAGCCGCCTGGGCCTGGAGTTTTCTTTGTGGAACGTCAGGCTGTGCTGGGAGCCATTTATCAGTGTGGACAATTTTAATCCTCCGAGCATCACAGAAGGGTTAGACTTGTAAATTATCCCCAGTTACGGAGGAGGTGAGGTAGCGTGTCTGCGGTGTCCGTGCTAGAGGGGTCCACGCCGGGGAGTCTGTGGCCGTGACCACAGCACCGCACTGCCCAATGAAGGCTGACCACCGCCCAGGCTGTCCCCTTCACTCCTGGGCCAGGGGAGGAGGAGGCCATTTCACCCCCAGCCTTGGGGTTCCAGCAAAGGAGAGGCCTCGCCCGGACGGGTGTCCCAGGAATGCTCAGGGTCCCCCTTTAACCTGGGAGGCAGGCGGGTCACCCAGCAAGGCACTGCCCATGCCCATGCCCTCGCAGCCCCGGCTGCTCCGTCTGGCTCAGCGCCGGAAGCCCCTGGCGCCGGCACTTAACGGTGGTACGGATGCCGATTGCCTCCAGTGCCGAGTGGGGTCTCTCCAGGCAGCCCCGCTGAGTTTGGTGTGGAGTCCCTGAGCCTCCAGGTAGCACGTCAGTTTGCAGAGGCTCCCGGCTCCACAGGGGATTCGTCTGGAACCTGCAGAATTGCCCGCGGCCTCTCTGGTCCGGAGCCCAGCCTAGAGGCGGCGGAGACTCCCTTGGCGTTTGTCTGGTGGAGTCCGTGACCTCTGACCCCCCTGAGCCTGGGGCCCCGTCCACTCCCCGCATGCGTGAAGGATGCTCGAAGTAAGATACCTTCCCAGGCTCCCGGGTCTTCGGGTGTCAGTCACTTCCCGATTCACCATTGGAGTCTCGAGTAGGGGACATGGTGTCATCTGGAAGGAAAGCCAAAGAAGGGGACGGGCCGAGCCCGTGGTTTCCGTCGTTGTCTTTGTGTGGAGCTGTTTTCCAGTTTTGGCGAGGACGTGTCAGGATCTCAGAGCCGCCTATAAATAGCTCTGTGTTGGGAGGCACGTTTGGCTTTGGGGAGGAGAGGATGCTTCATTCGGGGCAGGAGAGTGGGTTTCCTCCGCATTCTGGCTGCGGATCCCGGGAGATGACAGTTTCGCCAGTGATGAGAACAGAGGCAGCTTCTCCCTCACCCTGATTCCAGCTCCAGCGCCAGCCCAGAGGGGTGCAGCGGGGCCCACCGTGGGCACCACAGCAGGGCCACAGCATCTCCAGGGCACTGGCCGCCCACCACCAGAGCCAGGAGACCGAGTGGAATGTCCAAATGGGGCAGCCCAGCTCCCTGGAAGATTTACTGACACTCAGGTGCCAGGGTCCGTGTGCGCCGCCCCTCCTCCAGGCCTCGCAGGAAGGCATCTACTTGGAGCTCAGCACTGGACCAGGTGACAGGTGGAAAAGGATGCAAGTCCACTTGATACCTGGGCTCAGACAGGGTCATTTCCTCACATGGAATGCAAACTTACACAGACCAAGGAGAGCTTTAAAATAGACCAGATTAAGTGCTACGTGGCATAGGGCATGGCAAATGGTGATGTCAGATTATGGTGGCTGGGTGGGTGGGTATGTTGGTAGGTGTTTGGGTGTGTGGATGGGTGGATGGGTAGCTGGGTGAGTGGATGAGTAGATGATTGAGTGGGTGGGCGATTGGCTGGGTGGAGGGATGGTTGTATGGGCGGGTGCATGGGTGGGTGAGTGAATAGGTGATTGGGTGGGAGGGTGAATGTGTGGTTGGATAGGTGTGTGGGTGGATATAAGGATGGCAGGATGAGTGGACAATTGGATGGATGGTAGAGTGGATGGGTGGATGGATGAGTAGGTGACTGGAGGGTGGTCGAACAGGTGAGTGAATGGATGGACGGATGGATGAATGGATAGATGGATGGATGGATGGGTGACTTGAGCCCACAGAGGGTGTTCTGCACATGGTGCTGGAGTCTTCCAGGAAACTCTTTGGAGGGGGCTGCCTGATACAGGAGGGGTAGAAATAGATCAGCAGAAAGTCTGAGTGAGGACCAACCAGACTGCCTTGCACTCTCCTCCCCTACCTTCCTGTCGAGTTAATTTTCCTCCATCAAATCTTCCCCTGGGTCTGTCCTTGCTCCTGGTGCTGTAGCGAGCCCCCTCAGCCGTGTGAGCCTGACTGCACATCCTGTTCCTTCCATTTCCCCACGGTGGTCCTTAAGCCCCACGGAGGGCACAGCATGTTAGGAGACAGTGTGGGATTCCAGCCATCTGGTTGCGGGACAGCCTTGAGGGTAGGACTGGGGTTTCACCCGGGCCCCCAGTGTCTGACACAAAGCCTGGCACATAGTAGGTGTGCAGGGTCAGCTTCCTTTGTTGACCTGGGGAGGGACGACAGGCAGGTGCCCAGTGCAGTTAGGGGGTGGTACCTCACACCACCTGTGGGACCCTGAGCAGGGGGCACCCGCTGCTGCACCACACGCAGCACTGACCTGCCCGGGCCCCCGTGTGCATCCGGCATGGCCCGTTGGCCCGAGACATGGACCACTTTCAGGCACCCGGGATGGCTGCAGCCTGAACCTTTCCTCCGCTTACTCACTGAGGAGTGTGTCCCTGAGTCTGTAGGGGACAGTCACCTTGGTCCAGTGTCTGCCCACAGAACAGTGGTCCAGTGTCTGCCCACAAGCATCGCTGGTGGGGGGGATGCAGAGACTGGGTGGATGGGAGAATCTGCCTCATTCAGGTGTAGATTAGAGGGTTGAAATAAGCGCCAGAAGTGAGGGGCTCACTGGGAATTGGGGGCACTCCCTCTGTGACGGGCCCCCTCACACAGAGGCTAGACACGGGAATGAGGATGTGGCAGAGCTCGCGGTTCTAGAAGGACATCATCCCTGTGCATTTCCTCCAGGCTCTCACGGAGTACTGGGGTGTGGGCAGCGGCCGCTGGGACACACGTGGGGGGAGGAGAAACGCCCAGGACCTGAGGTGTCAAGATGCTGGTCACAAAGGAGCCTGGACCCCGGGCCCAGCCTCTCGTGAACAAGGCAGCCCCGACTGCTGTCTTCCCCGTGACGCTGGGTCCTGCTCTGCTGTGGTACTTCCTGTGATGTCAGGTGGAGTCCCCAAACCTCATCTTTCTACGAGCGTAATTCCTTGTGAGCTATGTTGTCATATGTGGATTGTGAAAACATCCTTCAAGGACCAAATTTTGTAGAAAACAAAACAAAACAAAAAAAAAGGATTGAAGTCAAGTCGATCTGAGGTGTCGATTTCTGAGTTACAGAAACAGATCAAAAGCCCCGCCCTTGCCCTCGGCCATTCAAGTCCAGGAGGAAGAGGGAGCAAGCTTGCGGAGGGGGTGTTGCTGCAGGGTGGCTGCCCTGCCAGGTGCAGAGGCATCTGGGGCACCTTTCCCTGCCCACCGCATGCTGCTGTTGGGGAGACGTGGATTGCCCTTGCCAACGTTCCTGCATCCTCAGGACTCCCCACAGCCTGGTCACCGAGGCAGAGCCCCTGGGGGCAGCGGGCAGCGGGTTCCATCTGACCTCGTTCTCCACACTCCGTTGGCCTCTCAGAAGGGACCTCGTCAGCACCGGCAAAGGGTCATGACTTCATGGCGCATCCCCGCATCCTTCGAAACTGTAACCGTCGATGCTGCCCGGACCGCTGTAACACCTGAGATGCATCGTGTCAGTAACAAGGCAACATCTGAGGCTTTATAAAGTGAGCCATGTTCAGGTGCTGACTGTGCCTCGGGGCAAGAATAATGGGGACCCACAAGCGTGAGAGCCTCACCCTGAGGCGGCTGTGTTAGGCGGGGAAGCGCAGCCCCGCTTCTGCAGAGAGAAGGGGACAAGAAGGGCTCCGCGCGTCTTCCCTGGAGGCCCCGGCAGGTGACCGGTGTGGACCGCAGAACTGGCCACCTGCCATCTGGGTCCTCCCCCACCCACTGCCCAGCCCCTGGCGAGTTGATCTTCCTGTGGCTGCCCTCACATCCTATGGTTTCTCCCCGCCGCCTCTCCATTCCGCGGGTTTCTCTTTCCCTCTTCTCTGCAGAAGCCCCGGCTCCCTTAGCCTTTTTTTTTAAACATCTTTATTGGAGTATAATTGCTTTACAATGGTGTGTTAGTTTCTGCTGTATAACAAAGTGAATCAGTTATACATATACATATGTTCCCATATCTCCTCCCTCTTGCGTCTCCCTCCCTCCCACCCTCCCTATCCCACCCCTCTAGGTGGTCACAAAGCACCGAGCTGATCTCCCTGTGCTATGCGGCTGCTTCCCACTAGCTATCTGTTTTACGTTTGGTAGTGTATATATGTCCACGCCACTCTCTCACTTCGTCCCAGCTTCCCCTTCCCCCTCCCTTAGCCTTTCCCTTCTGAATCCTTCACAGGACCCACCAGTCTGTCCCCAGCCAGCCTCTGCCCTTCCCCCGCTCCACCGCATCCATCCTGCCTGCGGTGTGGACCGATGGGGCACGTTCACTGCTCCGACCAGGAGTGCCTCCTCCCAGTACCCCTGCCAGCACCCTCCCTGCGTCCACCCATGAAGCCTGGCGATGGCTGAAGAAAGGAGGGTGCAGGAGGAGCCTGTGAGTCCAAAAGGGAGTCCTTGCTGTCCTGGGTTTCCAGACATTTCCCCTCGAGTTGGACACCTGCCTTTCCTTATGGCCATGCCCAGACGCCTGGCTTTGGCATGTGTTGCTGAGACGGTGTTGAGAGCAAGACGGGAGAAGGCAAGTTGAGTTAAGGGAGGGGGTGTGGAGGTGGGGGAGGAGGACAGGTGAGCCGGGAAGGGCTCAGTCCTCACTTTCAGATCCTGAGGAACCTGTGAATGGCAGCGTCCATCCTTATAGAAAGCGCATTTGCCTGCACTTTTCACAACAGAGAATTCTGTGGTCACTCAGCCAACGCAGCACGCTGCCCGTGCCTTGTCACAAGCCCTCGAGAACAATCTGTCACATTTTTCCTTGTGCTGCTGTTCTTCTACTAAGGCGTCCGAACTGCGATTCTGTTACAGGTTAACTGTTTTTAAAATGCCATGTGATGAAAATCAAAATTATTTACAGACATCATTCTGTGCCTTGAAAATCAGATCAAGATTCTGGCCCTGCACGGCTTGAGTTATTAATAATATCTTGGCTTCAGCACTGACTACTGTGCGATGTCAGGCAAGTTACGTAACCTCTTCGTGCCTCAGTTTCGTCACATGTCAAGTAGAGATAACGGTGCCCACTTCATAGAGTTGTTAGGTTCAAAGAGGCTCTATCCATGTCAAGCCCTTAGGACAAACAGTGTGTCTACTTAAGGGCTTGGCGTAACTTGATTTTATTATTATTGATATCGTATGCCTGGAACCAAAGAAAACAGACCCCAACCTTCTGCCTTCTTTATGCATCAAACCAGCAGCCAGACGCTTGCTGGATGGAACTGAGATGCCTCCGTCAAACCCAGCCCGCTCTCCATCCTCCCATCATACACTTCGTGGGATGCCCAAGCATGGGGCAGGCAGCAGGACAGGCAGGCGGCTGCTTCCTGCAGGAGAGGACTTTCCTGGCCTTGAAATCATCCAGGGAGAAACAGTCAGCCAGTTACCAGAAATACAAGTTTGCATTGCTCTCACTTGCATCGTGGGCTCGGTTCTTTTGGCCAGAAGAGCGCCTGTGGCTTCCGTGCTGCGGTAACTCAGTCTGCAGCTCTTAAAGCTTTTCTTTGGAAGCATAAGCTCGGAATTGCTGGTTGCGGGTCCATTTTTAGGTTATTTTCGGCAGCTGTCCTGGGTGTGCATTGGAGCGCAGATGTGCGGTGTGCGCTTGTATGTTTCTGATGGTGTGTTGATCGTGGGCGCTTAGGGGACCTTTATAACGAGCTGTCCGCTGCTTACAGACAAGTAGTCAGTAATAAGCACGTGAACAACAATAGTAACAGCAGACATTTTTAGGACTCACCGTGTTGCCGGGCTTTGCTCTAAACCTTTACATACGTGACCTCATCGAATCCCCACAACAAACCCGTTTTTTTTAAATATTTGTTTATTAATTTGGCTGCACCGGGTCTCAGTTGTGGATCCTTGTTGCCACGTGTGGGATCTTCGTTGTGGCACGTGGGATCTGTAGGTGTGCCATGCAGACTCTTAGCTGCGGCATGCATGTGGGATCTAGTTCCCTGACCAGGGATCGAACCCGGGCCACCTGCCTTGGGAGCCACTGGACCACCAGGGAAGTTCCCCAAACCCATTTTAAAGTTGAGAAAACCGAGGCCCGTGGATTAAGCGTCATGCCTGATGTCACCTAGTACAGCTGTGGGATTTGCAGCCAGGCAGCCTGAGGCCAGAGCCCCTCTCCTCTACGGCACCTGTCTGCCAGCTCCCCGTCAGGCTTCGGCTGGGGCCAGCCTGTAGGAATAGGTGAGCCGTGGGGAGCGGCGTCTCCCTTAGAGAGGGGGGCATCTCGGTCTCTGTCTCTCTGATTGAAGGTGCCTGCCTGCTTACCTTCACTCCCAGCAGAAGCAACAGCTCGGGAGTCTGGACAAGATTACCCGGAGGCGAGTAGCCGCAGATAGGTCCATATGCGCGGGACCATCCTGCTAACTAGATAGGTTCTCCCTGCTCAGCTGGGCGCTGTCCCAGGCCCCTCCTCCCTCACCCTCCTTAGGGCTGGGTCATCCCCCCAACCCCCAGCCCCAACCCCTGCCTGTGGAGGGATGGCTGTTCCAAAGCCCCAGTGTCTCTCCTAACACCTGCCTGACTGTTCGGGGTGGGTCCGTGTTCTCGTATTTGACCTTCTCACCTTCTGATCCGCACAGGTGGACTTTTAACTTTTTTTTTAATTACGGTAAAATACAGATAACACACATTTTACTGTCTTAACCATTTTTAACGGTACAGTTCAGCAGCATTAAGTACATTGCAACCATCACCACCGTCCCTCTCCAGAACTCTTTACATCTGGCAAAACTGAAACTCTGTCTACTTTCTGTCTCCATGAGTCTGACTCCCGCAGGGACCTCCTGTGAGTGAAATCACACAGGATTTGTCCTTTTTGCCTCTGGCTTATTTCACTTAATATAATGTCTGCAGGGCTCATCCATGTTGTAGCCTGTGTCATAATTTCATTTCTTTTTAAGGCTGAATAATATTCTATTCTATGTATTTACCACATTTTATGTATCCGTTCATCCCTCAGTGGCCACTTGGGTTGCTTCTACCTTCTGATTATTGTGACTAATGCTGCTATGCACATGGGTGTGCAAATATTTGTTTGAGTCCCCGCTGTCTTAATCTGCTCAGGCTGCTCTGACAACATACCATGGGCTGGGTGGTTTAAACAACAGGAATTTATTTCTCACAGCTCTGGAGGCTGGAAGTCCGAGATCAGGGTGCCAGCGTGGTCAGGTTCTGGTGAGAGCTGTCTTCCTGGCTTGCAGACGGCCACCTTCGTGCTTTGTTCTCACGTGGCAGAGAGAGCAAGCTCTCTGGTGTGTCTTATAAGGGCACTAACCCATCATGGGGGCCCCACCCTCATAACCTTATCTAATCTCATCCCCTCCTGAAGGCCCTACCTCCTAACACTGTCACTTGGGGAGTTAGAGCCTCAAAATATGAATTTGAGGGGACACAAACATCCAGTCCTTAGCATTCCACATCCTGGCCCCCAAATTCATGTCCTTCTCACATGTAAAATACATTCTTCCACCTCAACAGCCCCCAAAGTCTTCATTTGTTTCAGCACCACCCCCAAACTCTCAAGTCCAAGTCTCATGTAAATATTGTCTAAGTCAGGTGTGGGTGAAACTTCAGGTACGAGTCATCCTGAGGCCAGTTTCTCTCCAGCTATGAACCTGTGAAACCAAGCAAGTTATGTGCTTCCAAAACACGACATTGGGTCAAACATAGGGTAGACATTCCCGTTCCAAAAGCGAAAAATCGGGAAGTAGGAAGGAGCAACAGGTCCCAAGCAAGTCCCAGACCTATCGGGGTGAATCGATCAGACCTTAAGACGTAGAACTCTCCTCTTTGGTTCGGCATTCTGTCTCCTAGGCCCGTCGGGGCGGCAGTGTCACCCACACAGTGCGGTAGGGTGATCCTACCCCCAAGGCTTCTGGCAAAGGCTCTCTGACCTGTTGAAACCAAGGCAGTGGCCCTGATGTTCTCTGACTCACTTTTGGGGTCATTTTCCCCTCTTTTTGAAGAATAGCACATGTTCGCAATTGAGTGGCTCTATCGTGCCGTCTTGTTAAACCCTAGAAGTCCGACAGCCTCCCCTCGCTTCACCCTACGACTCTACCCCCTTCCGAGTAAACTGGCAGTACCTATGCGCGTATAATTCTGCAACCTCGTTATCACGTGATGGTCCAGCCACACCCTCAGCGTTCTCTTCAGAACATGCTTCCTCATTTCCTGCACCACGGACAGGCTGAGGACTTTCCAGATCTTCACATGCCAGTTCCTTCTTGCCAAACAACTCCTCCTTCAATTCATCCATCTTTTTGCATTTTACCGTCAGCAGCCCTCCAGCACTTTGCTTGGGAATCTCCTCGGCTAAACGTCCATGTTCATGGCTCGCAGGTGTGCCCCCCACAAAGCCCCAGGACACAAGTCGGCCAAGCTCTTGGCCACTTGATCACAAGGATCGCCTCTCCTCCAGTTTCCAGTAACAAGTTCTCATTTCCATCTGAGATCTGATCGGAATAACCTTTAACATCTATATTCCTACCATGCACCTCAAAACTCTCCCAGGATCAACCCACTTCAAAAGCTGCTTCCACATTTTTAGTTATTTGTTACACTTGCACCCCACTTGCACAATACACACACACACACACACACACACACAAAGAGATTTATTACAGAGGCTGAGAAGCCCAAGATCTGAGGTCATGGCGAGCTGGAGGCCCAGGAGAGCTGATGGTGTAAGTTTCAATCCAAAAGCCGGCAGACTCAAGACCGAAGAAAAGCTGACGCTTCTCAGGGTCTGAAGCTGGGAAAGAGAGACGTCCCAGCTCACGATCAGGCAGCAGGAGTTCCCTCTTACTCAGCCTTTTTGGTCTAGTCAGGCCGTCAGCTGATTAGACGAGGCTCACCCACACTGGGGAGGGCAATCTGCTTTACTCAGTCTACTGAGTCAGATGTTAACTTCATCCAGCAACACCCTCCCCCAAACACCCAGAATAATTGTTGGCCAAATATCTAGGCCCGCTGTGGCCCAGTCAAGATGGCACGTAAAACTAACCGTTATATAGTAACTGCTCTCAGATCCTTTGGGTGAATCCCCAGAAGTGGAGTGGCTGGATCATATAGTAGCTCTATGTGGAATTTTAAAAAAATATTTATTTACTTACTTATTTATTTACTTACTTGCTTATTTGGCTGCGCCGGGTCTTCGTCGCAGCACACAGGATCTTCGCTGTGGTACGCAGGATCTTTTAGTTGCGGCGTGTGGGTGGGATCTAGTCCCCTGACTAGGGAAGGAACCCAGGCCCCCTGCATTGGGAGGGTGGAGTCTTAGCCACTGGCCCCCCAGGGAAATCCCATATGTGGAATTCTTTTGAGGAACCTGAATGCTGTTGTCCACAGCAGCTGTACCAGTTTGCATCCCCACCAGCAATACACAAGCCTTCCAGTTTCTCCACATCCTTGCCAACACTTGTTTTCTGTCTTTTGATAGTAGCCATCCCGACGGGTGGGAGCGAGCTTTACCTTTGAGGGTCTGGCTGGAAGACAACGGATGATTCTTTTCTTTCTTTTTTTTTTTTTCCTTTCTTCTTTGGCCACGCCACGTGGCTTGCGGGATCCTAGTTCCTGACCAGGGATTGAACTCGGGCCCCCCGCAGTGGAAGCGTGGAGGCCTACCCACTGGACCACCAGGGAATTCTGACCAGGAATGATTCTGACCATTTGTCACCTAAATGACATTGGGTCACTTGTTACGAGTAACCCTGCAGAGCCGCCCTTTTACGTTCACATCATAAATGCCAGCACACTAGGTCACTGGCTTCTCAGGGCCTGTGAGGACCTCCTGCCCGGGGCCCTCACCTCTGTCCCTGTCGTGTTTCAAGGATCCATGGTCTGAAGCCTGGGTCCCAGAGGGGCGGTCAATGTGCAGGAGGCTGGTGAAGCGCCTTTCACCAGGTGGTTCTAACCCTGGCCTTTGCTTTCCACCCCCACGGCCCCCGGCTGGTGTGGACAGGGGCTGCCATGGCTCCCCTGACATTAGCAGGCCGGGGAGGGGGCTGGATTTGGGTACGGGCTGCTCCTGTCGGTGGCATCCTTGGAGAACACCTAGCATTAGGTGGGGCCCAAGAGTTGAAATCAATGTCACTTCCTAGGACGGGAGCCTGGGGTCCCTGGGTCTCTGTAGCGCCGCAGCCCCCGGCCCCCATGTGAAGCTGTATCAATCAGGGTTCTCCAGGGAAGCAGAGCTGGCAGGATGGAGATATATATATATTTAAGAGGTTTCTTTTAAGGAGTTGGCTCCCAGGACTGTGGGAGCTGGCACGTCTGCAGTCTGAAGGGCAGGCTGGGAACTCAGGAAGGAGCTGGTGCTACAAATTGAGGCAGAATTTCTCCTCCAGGAAATCTCAGTCTTTGCTCTGAAGGCCTCCAAAGGACTGGGGAAGGCCCACCCACATCATCACTGAAAGTCGACTGACGGTCCATGTGTGTGTCTGCAGGCTGGCATCTGAACGCCCGGCTCATTTGAGGGTGGAGACAGCCACCCCCAGGCCCACCAGGTCTCCCCGTCTGGGGCACGGAGAGCCCTGCCCATGGGGGCTCTGGTTCAGGTCTCCCCAGGAGCCCCAGCCCACTCCAGGGGACTTTGGCTTCGCCTGTCTGGCTGCCGCAGTGTATCAGGGACCACGTGGACTCTTTACTTTAGTCGGTGCCTCTGTAGGGCTCACGTCGGACCGTTTCCTGTAGGTGCTTGTTTCGTTGCTGTGCACAGGTGCATGGGTGGAGTTTTTTTCTGCTTGAGTGAAAACCAGTGAACGGCTTTGAATGCTTTTTCGAGATTTCCCTCTCCCTCCAGTTATGGGGACCAATCAGAGGAATAGATTCCCCCCCAGGGGAGGGTGTAGGGACCAGTTGGGCCTGGCGGGGATGCAGGACGTGGTCCCTGGAAGTTTCCAGGCTCAGCCCCTTGAACTGCGCCCGCTGTGGCCTCCTGGGCCGAGGACTCTCTCACATAGATTCTCACAGAATGATGGCCTCATTGTCGAAGAACGCCCAGGGGCCTAGAGAGGGGCAAAGTGGGAAGATGTGCCTCGGCCTGGGGACGATGGGTACTGTAGCTGCCGTTTTAGCAGTTACGATTGGTCCACAGCATGGACGGGCCTTGAGGGCACTGTGCTGTCTGAAATCAGACAGAGAAAGACAAATACTCTATGATCTCACTCCGAGTGGAATCGAAACCAAACTCCTAGAAAAAGACATCAGATCTGTGGTTCCCAGAGGCAGGGGGTGGGGGAAGTGGGTGGAGGTGGTCCAAAGTTGGGCTTCCAGTTACAAGATAAGTGAGCCTGGGGATGTCACATTCAGCACGATGGTTCCAGGTAACGCTGCCGTGTGGTCCACGTGAGGGTTGCTAAGACAGTACATCCCCCACGTGCTCATCACAAAGAAAAACATTTTTGTAGCCGTATGAGGTGATGGCCCTGAACTAAACTTACGGTGGTCATTTTGCAGAATAACGTAAGTCGAGTCATCATGCCGTACACCTTCAGCCTCGTGCTGGGGTATCGACTGTATCTCGGTAAACTGGAAAAAAGGGAGTATCTCTTGTTTTTAAAAAAGGAAGTTCTGTTTGGGCTCATGCTGCTGTCAGGCCGTCGGGAAGTGGAAGAGTGTCGTGAACTTAGCGCTTTAACGTGATTCCCGCTCTTGCAGGTGGCGATCATAGCGGGTAACTTCGAGCTGGCTGAATACATCAAGAACCACAAGGAAACCGACATCGGTGAGTAGGCTGGTGGCGAATGAGCCGTGAGGGGGTCTGTTGGATTGGGCACCTCGTTAGATTGGTTCAGAGTCTGCTTTTAGCAAAAACCTTCACAGAAAGCAGAGTGCGAGCATCTTCTCCGCCTCTCTTCCTCCAGTTTCTTAACTCTTGGCAGGGTTGGGGTAAGGGAAACCTTAGACGTCAGGCGAGGACGCCGGCAGTGGCCGCAGGGCATTGCTGTCCATCCAGAGAACAAGATCACTTTGCAACTCATGGGGATGGGTTTCTGGGAAGATTCTGTGACAGACGTGATTCCATTTAAAGTAAGAGACGGCAACGAAATGAAGCAGGAAAGCTCCAGGGGCACCCCCTCCCCTCCCTCCTCTGCATCCCTCCCGATGTCTGCTGATGACCGCTCCCCTTTCTAGTACCCCTCGTGCCAACCAGGAGGACTGTCTCTGGGGCTCCTCCCCTCTCCCATCGCCCTGCCGGCGGCTGGGCCCAGTCTTGCATCTTGGAAGAGCCCGCTGGCCTGTTTCCTCCAGCCCCGGGCTTACACAGGACATGCAGCGGGGAGCAGTCCCACTGGACCAGCAGCGGTGAGATTTCAAGACGGTGCCGTGCATCGAGGGGGTGGGCAGCGGGGCTCCAGGGCGCCTGGAGGAGGAGCCAGATGGCGTCTGTGTCTTGTTGCCTGTGCCGCTCACCCTGAGTTTGGGGCTGGGGGCGAGCGATACCGTGTGTTTGGCTGTCCAGTCTTTACCGTGTCGAGTGTCTGGCGGGCGCCCGCCGGCCCCTGAGAATCGCACAAGGATGTGCGGCTGGATGCCTGCTTGCCTCATCCGGTCCCCTGAGCCGAGCATCGGGGCCTCCCAGACGCTGCGCCCGATGCTGACACGAGTCCTCCCGCGAGCCGGGGCGGACCTCCTAATTGCTCTGAGATCCGGGCCTCTGCCATGGCCACATCAGCATCTTCCTAAGCACGTTATGCAGATGGGCGAGTTCACGTCCGCAAAGTGCTTTAGGAAATGCACTGAGCTCTCCAACTCTAAGCACCACGCCCCTAGGACGAGAGAGCAGTACAGTCGGACAGGGTTGGCTTGAGGTCCATAAACACCGGTTACGGTGAAGGGAATGGGAACTCTGTTGAGCAGGGCAGGTGTCCAAGAAGACAGGTGTGCAGGCCCCAAGCAGGACCGCGGGATGGTTAATGGCGCCAAGGACCCCTGGATCTCTGAGCTTCTGCGATGGTGACAAACTTGGGGCACCTACCCTCGTTGTTTTCACTTTCCCTTGCCTGGGGCCCGCACGCCAGGGGGAGGCGTGAAGTGGTTTCCTTACCCAGCCGTCGGAAGGGAGTTGAGAGAAACTAGGGACTCCACCCCTGCCCCCCAAGCCCCGCCTACACATTCACACCCGTCCCCACCCCAGCCATGAACCTGTCCTGCTCAAAAAGTGCCCATGTTAAAGCCCAGGTCGGGGAGGTTCCTGGCTTCTCCCTTCCATTTCCGATCGGGGATGCAAACACCTCTCTACAAACAGGTTTTCTTATTATAAAAATAATACCCGTCTGTTGGGTGAACACAGTTTAATTACCACTCACCCGATCGAATCAATGATTTCTTTAAACTGTAAAGGGCTTGCCCTGTCGAGAGATGGGGTAGCCACGGTGGGCGCGAGCGACTTCCGTGGGTCACGGTGTGGGGATTGAGGTTTGAGGTCTGCCTGCTGTACCTCTGTAGACGCCCCGGGGCTCAGTGAGGATGTGGGGTGGCTTTTCCTGTCAATCCATGCCCCTCGTTACCTGCGCCGTGGGCTTTCCCTGGCGTGTCCCAAAGGGAAAGGATAGTACGGAAAATCTGCTTCCCTGCTGGGTCCTTTCAGCGTCTCCAAAGAAGAGGAAAAAAGAGTCCTCTTCTTTCCTCTGGGTCGTCTGACTCAGCATCTGTGATTGTGAACTAGCAAACTGTGCCATTTAAGTGGATTCCATTGAAATTTCACAGAGAGGCGACGAAGGGCACGGAAGCTGTGGGTCCCTCGTGGGCGCAGATGTCACTCATGTCATTCATTCTCAGACGCACAGTAAATCCGTCCTAAGATCCCGATTCAGCGTCGTGTTAACTAAACCTCGAGGTTCGAACCTGGTTGTTTGCTCTGTGCCCTCTGGCCCCCCCCAGCTTTGCATCTCCCCTCGTTACCGGCGGGGCTGGATGCTGGGGGTGGGGGTGGGGAGAGTCTGGCTAAGTCCCGCGTGCGGGTCCCTGCCTGCCATCTCAGAGAGCCGCCCTGCCTCTGGGGGAAGGAATAAGTCCAGGGAAACAGCCAACCCTTTCTGAGCCTGCGAGCCCAGCGTCCCACGCTCCTCCAAGGATGCGGTCGCTGTCTCCGTGCGACCAAGGACGAAGCTGACACGGGACATGGCGCTTGGGTTGAGTTCCCCCAGGAGCAGACCTTGAGGCAAGGGTTTGAGGGGAGTGGTTTGCCGTGGAGGTGGTGGCAGGCGGCAGCAGTGGGAGCACAGAGAGTAAGTCTGGAAGGGACAGGGCGCCAGCTCAGATGCCTTAACGAGCACGTACTGCAGGGACCTGAGGCCCAGTCCCATCAGGCCCTCCGGGGGGGTCGCGGGAGCGCACCTTGGCCTTGTCTCACCCCAGGGGCGAGGTGACTTGTACATTTACCCACCGGGTCAAGTTCCTGTTAGTTCAGGCCTGCTCCGTGCCAGGGAGGACCCTCCTCGGGGAGACGCAGGTGCCCGTAGGGGCAAGTGGCCCACATACCCGGCGCACTGAGTGCCAGTGGCTGTGGGCAGGGCTCCAGTGGCATCTCCCAGGCGGGACTCTCCCAGAACCACGTGGTAGAGTGATTGGCCGGGCCAGGCCTTGAAGCCAGGCTCACATGACTCTGGGGGGCTCTGGGCTCTTCACTGCCAGTCTCCCTGCCTCCCTGTGAGCCTAGAACAGGGGGCTGCACGCCAGGGCTTCAGGCAGCAACGCAGGCTGGGGCAGGGGAGGTTGGGGGTCTTCACACAGGCTGGCGCTGGCACCGGGGCTGGACGCGTGGGTGGAGGGATGGAGAGGGAAGAAGAGGATGCTTGGGTCCCAGACCACTGACGGGGGGGTGGTCCCCCAGGCTGGGCCTCCTGGTTCAGGCTTAGCGCTCTGTGGCCACCAGAGTTGAGCATCTCTCCGCTGAACTCTGCTCCCCAGCTGGGCTGAGAGGGCAGGGGCAGGGGAGGAAGAGGACACTTCGGGGGCAGCGTGAGGCTGGGCCTGGGGGCTGCAGAGGGGTCATCCGAGAATCAGTTGGATTAGGACGGAGGTACGGACCCTGCAGGCCAGCACCCCCGAGCTGTGCCGTCAGGACGACCCCGGAAGAGGCTTTGGCTTCCACATGGAGTTTTCACATTTCAAAGAGAAATGTCGGCCTTCCCTGGTGGAGCAGTGGTTGAGAGTCTGCCTGCCGATGCAGGGGACGTGGGTTCGTGCCCCGGTCTGGGAAGATCCCACATGCCGCGGAGCGGCTGGGCCCGTGAGCCATGGCCGCTGAGCCTGCGCGTCTGGAGCCTGTGCTCCGCAACGGGAGAGACTACAACAGTGAGAGGCCCGCGTACTGCAAAAAAAAAAAAAAAAGAGAGAGAAATGTCTAGTCTGTTGCTTCTCTCCCGCTGTGACGTATTCAAGGGCGCTGGGACTGCTCCTCCCCTGCGGGGTCAGGGTCCCCGGGAGGCCTTACCGAGGAAGGACACGGCCTGCAAACTGCTCTCTGGAGGAGGGACAGAGGACAGGAGGCCGGAGGACAAGCTTGGGGCATAGAGCCACCTCCGTGGGGCGACCAAAGGGAAGAGTTCTGACAGGAAAGCATCAGAAGCCATTGGTCCGGAACTCCGACACCACTGCCCCCCAGTTCGTTCCAGTCTCGAGAAGAATCCGCACCTCCCGGGAAAGGCGGAGGCAGCCCTTCTCCCCGCTGTGCTGTGCTTGAACACCCCTGGAAGGCCTGGGAGGAGCTGAACTGGCAGGTTCCTGAGGGGCCGGCTCTGTCCTCTCTGCCGCCATCTTTCCAGGAGCATCTTCCTGGTGCATTCTCTCCGCTCGGGCCCCCTGCTCATCTGGGGCTTCGGAAACATTCGTTTGTCCCAGACCTTGGCCCTTCAGGAGCTGATGACACAGAGGGCGATGTCCTCCTTGCCTCCCTGCCCCCGGGGTTCAGGAGTTCGTCGAAAGGACCGCAGACCCCGGACCTTCCAAACCGGGAACTGCCCATCAACCGCTGTCCCGGGGAGAACGGCGCACATCTGCTCAGAAAAGCAGCTCCCCATGCGCTTGGCCACTGTGATCGTTGCGTCCACTCCACTTCCCCCGTGTCCCGGTCCCCAGGCACCTCGGCTGCGTCTTCATCCCCCACCCCAGCGAGCCTTCTGTGTTTCTGGCAGTCGATCCCCTAGATGGGGAATTCTTTCCTATTCCTGACTGTTCCTGACGCGCCGACAGAAACCCCCTGAGGCTCCCCAGTGGCCAGCAGCACGTGCCAGGTGTGGGTGCCCCTGGGGAGCTCGTGTGGAAAGCAGGTGCTCGGGGCAGCCCCTCCCCACCAAGAACCTGACCCAGGAGGTCCGGGGTGGCCCCTGCCGTCGCCGTTTTCCATCCTCCAGCAGTTCTGATGCTGGACATCTGCTTCCCGGGACCTTCCAGGCCTGCCTGCCCTGCCCCATGTCTGGTGGGCTTTACACAGAACACGAGGCTGGGGCTGCCATAACAGAATGCCGCTAACTGGGTGGCTTCAAACAGCCGAAACGTGTTCTTTCACGGTTCTGGAGGCTGCAAGTCCAAAGTCAAGGTGTCGGCAGGGCTGCTTCCCTCTGGGTGCTCCAGGGAGGCTCCTCCCTCACGTGTCTCCCAGCTTCTAATGGTAGCTGGCAGTCCTTGGCATTCCTGGGGCCAAGGAGATGCATCCCTGCTTCTTCACACCACCTTCCTCTCTGCCGTGTCTCAGATCTCCTCTGCTTCCTCCAGTAAGGCCATCAGCCTCTGTATTTAGGGCCCACCCGAAATCCGGGACCATCTCTTCTCGAGATCCTGAAATCAATGACATCTGCAAAGACCCTACTTCCAAATAAGGTCCCGATGATAGGATCCAGGGATTCGGACTCGGACACGTCTTTTGGGGTCTGCCATCAACCCCGCGGAGGGCACTCACCTTGCTGTATGACTGTCGCCCTGGGCTGTTACGGTGCCTGGCGCACGGTGGGGCCTCAGTAAATGTCCGTTGAATGGGTGACCCCCTCCCCCGTCAGTGTTTCCACTCCACATTCAGCCCCTCCCCGCCCGCCCTTCTTGACATAAAATCCCGATTTCCCGGCACCTGGAGTTGGGCGTCAAGGAGCCGAGCCCTTTGTGGGCCAATCGATTCCTGGACTGGGTGTGTCTGCCAGGGTGTAATGTTCTCTGCCCCCCAAGCATCGTCAGAGGCGGGGGCACGGGGCATGGGTCGTGTTGGGGGCCGTGCTCTCCGCCCGCACAGCAGGTTTTTCTGGGGCCATGTGAGATTGGGGGTGTCCAGTTGGTCGTGTGCGAGGCTCCCCGGCCACATGGCTCTTCCGCTCCAGCTCCTGTGGCTTGGCCTCCCTGACCCCTGTGACCTGGGCGGGTGCTGTCAGAGTCTGTCTTGGTCAGGGCTGTCTTTCGTCTGCCCCCGGACTCTTGAGTGGTAGGCGTCTGGTCTGATCGCTGGGGAACTTCACAGGCCGTTTGCCTCTTTTGCAGCCTCAGAAATCACGGTCGGGGTGCTGGAGGGGGATGGGGGGGCGCGTATTTCTACCTTATGATCTTCAGTAAAATTTGACTTAATAAGCTGTACCACAGCGTAGCAGCGATCCAGAAGAATGGGGACTGACGTCCTGTATCTGAGGCTGCTGGCTCTCGCCTCTGTCAGGAGGTGCCCGTGATGCTGGCTAGCAGGGCTGTGTTTATCAGGCATTTAGTGGGGCTAAATGGGGGCGGGGACACCATTTCGGAGAGCACAGCCTCACATGTCAGGATCCTGAACTCAGAGGAGATGAAGGTAAGACTCAGCTTTGCCTAGATCGCGTTGGGTTGCATTTTTGAAGATGAACATGGTGCAAGGATCCCCCAGATTCCAAGTTAGGCGTGGGGTTGATTTTGCTGTTCAAAGTGAGCCAATTGAAACGCTACACATCTTCCTGACTTTCCACATGCAGCCTAGTCGATGGGATGCCTTTCTGAAAAAGTCCCTTTAACGGCTGGAATATCCCCCGCCTCAAGCCACGGAGCCAGCCTTCGTTTTCCAGACACAGAAGTGCCCCGCCGAGAAATCAGGGCACTTAGGAGGCTCCGCCGTGGCTCTGGGGGAAGACGCTAACCGCGTTGAAACACGGGAGGTGATTCACGGGCCCTCCGAGGTCTGTAGAATCCGGAAGTGGATCCAGCTCGCCGTGTAGATAGAACCCTATCCCTTTAAAAGAGCGATTGCGTCTTGTGAGGCGCTTCTGTTCCCAGCCCGGCCAGCATGTATGTTGCTGCCCACCGGAGCTGTGGTTCATTTTTTTTTTTTTTTTTAACTCCCTTCCTCTTTGAAGAAATTAAACGTGACCTCCATTTGGTTATTTCATTTCCTACTCAGAGACAGTCATGGTCTAAGAGCGAGCGCAAATACCAGAGTTAAACCTGCTTGTTTTCACCCACTGCCGAGCTGCGGCTGAGTCCATGAGCCCAGCGGGTCTAAAAAGCTTTGGCCATCGAGCATTTGCGATGGCTCCCGTAGGATGCAGGTCCCCCAGAGCAAGGCTGCTGGGGAGCTGGGGAGCTCGAATCCGAAATAGTCATGCAAAGATTAAGCATGTCGCAAGCTGATAAGCTTTGGACTGGGATAACCTATTTTTTACCACCTTTGTTATTTTTGTTTTTGCCCGGCTCTGTGGGGAGATGCACTGTCAGATGGATTAAATGACATGGGTTGTTCTTCTTCAGCGGAACAAGGTTTGTTCTCCTATATCTTGTCCTTCCGCAGCTACGGGGAGAGAAGCGAGAGGCTTTGCTTTTTTTAAATGAAGTCCATTGAGCTGATGTGTGAGTTTGGGTGTCTGATGAGCTGCCCAAGGATCGCTTGGATACCGTTGCTAGGTTTCGAGACGGAGTGGCTATGTCATTACGTTTCAGATATGTATAGATGGTGAAGAGAGGGAGGTGTTTTCAAACAGATTTCTTAATGCATTATTCTGGGGCGGGGGCGGGGCGGGGTGTGCGTGTTTACGTGTAAGAATGTAAAATCTGTGCTGATACGGAGCAACGATGCTTTAAAAAATAATAATACCTGCTTGGTATTCCGGAATACCAAGCTAATACCAGCGATGCACCTGCTGTGAAATAAAATAGATCCGACTTGAAAGCAGCATTCAGATCTCCTGGCACTTGGACTGTCAAATACGCTACTTACCATGAAACGTAGCAATTATATTGAGTATGCACGGCATCCTTTGTTTGCACGCAGAGCCGGCGGGTCCTGGGGAGAACCCAGTGTTCTAAACTGCTTCAATTCATCAGACTGGCTCGTTTGGGGTCAGCACTGCCGAGCCTTCCCCTTGTGAGCTTACAGAACGAGCCTTCCCAGGGAAAGCTGGGCTAGTTTGTTCCCTAGAAGGATGCGGCCATCACAGCTGTTGCCTAGATGCCCAGAGAATATTTTCAAAGCAAGTTGCTGAGGGAGGGAGGCGTGATAAAGCCCCAGCAGACACAGCCTGAGCAGATGCGAGCAGCCCGCTGTCGCCCCGTCACAGCCCATTCTGCTCCCGTGTCACCGCCCTCTCGGGGCTGAGGGAGCCGTGCGGTGTGTGCGGGCCACCCGTGCCCGATGCCTCGTCCAGCCGGGTGCGCGTGGCTCCCTCCTTGCCGCTTCCGGTGCCACCAGCCCCCCTCTTCTGTGTGCCGCCCGGGCTCTCCGTCGTCCTGCTCTGGGTGTGTGGTCACGTGCTCGCTACTGTAGCTCCCCTCCCCTCCCCCAGGCATAGCCGTCTCCGAGTTTATCCCCAAATCCTGGAACATAGCTGATGCTCCGGGGCGCAAGCTAAGGTGATGCCCGTTTGTGACCCCGCACGAGGGCTGCTCTTGCGGGCTGCTCGCGGAGACACTCGTTGTCTTGGTCCCGAGAGGCTGCAGCAGCGGCCGTGAGGCCCTGACCCCCTGTGCCCTGTGTGTTTCCCCTGCTTTGTCGTGTTCTGCCCCTGGGGCTCTCCCTGGCCCCTTCACACGCATGCGGCCTTGGAACGCTGCCTGACCGAGGCCCGGGCTGGGGACGCGTCCTCCAAGAAGTTCCCAGCTGTGATGCCCCCCGTGCAGGGGATGTACGTGGCTGCTGGAGCACGTGTCCCACCAGAGGTGCTCAGAGACCCGCCCACCTGCCCGCACACATCTACTCCTCTGGGTTGAACTGGTCCCCAGCCCGGAGCCTTTCTCAGCTATTTGTTGCCCGCTCCTGCGCAGTTTGGGCCCCTGAGGAAGACCCCTCCCCGACTCCATCCCCTGCGGACAAGCGGGAGCCCCAGAGACCCCCCTCTCTCCCCCCGGCCTCAACCACACGTTCTCTGCACAATTCCCTTCACGGTGAGCACCTGCCCGTGCCGTGGCTCCCAGGCACCTCAGGCCCCAGCGCCTTTTATAGTCCTTATCGCGTAGCACCACCTTCACTGAGATTCATAGATAACATAACCTAACACACACATGGAATTTTTAAGAATCGGCGTAACATCCTAACTGTCCTGTAAGGAACGGAAGGCAGAGAAGGATGGGCGGGGAGGTGGCCTGCGCGTCCACGAGAGGGTGTCCCACGCGGGAGGGCGCAGGCCAGGGCGGGCTGCTGCTTCCCTCCCAGCACACTCAGCCTCACGTCCCTGAGCGCCTCGAGCAGCTGTGACACCAGGAGGGCCCCGCCAGCCACCGGTGCCGCGGTTTCCTGAAATCGTGAGCTGTGCTTGGCAAAGTTCCGGACCAAACGCCATGAGCGCTCTTTCACTTAGGTAGTGGCTGCATTTCCGGAAAGCTCAGTGAATATCCGTGCAGAAGGCGGTGTGTCTGTTGAGTCGGGGTGGGCGGGAGCTTATGCTCAGATGAACAGGCTTTGCGTCTCTACGAACGTCTGGAAGGTCACTCACAACTCATGGACTGTCTCACGACTGCTGGACATTTAGGGAGTCTGGCCCCTGCCCACCCCCTGTGACAAGTACCCCCCCCCCGACCAACTACGGGAACCCCCGCGAGGCCCCTGCAGCAGGGTGGACAACGGCCCGTGTGGGAACCACTGCTGCGGTACTGACGGGGTGGTCCCGGGCACAGGGGGGAGGCAACCCCGGACTGCAGGCCGCTGCACCTCTGCATTCCCTCTCCAGGCGGGCTCCTCTCCAACCCCGAGCACCCACTGCATCTGATCCTCTGGCCTGCTTCCAAGACCCGGCCTCTGATCCCGTGTCCCGGGACACACGTCTCAGCCCAGGCCCATCCTTTCCTTTCTCTGAGGCTGTGCTCAGACCCAGTGGAAGTGGGTCCAAGAGCGGGAACGAGTGAGTGGGTGCCCTAGGGTCCCTGGCTTTGCCACTCACCCTGCTTCCTGCAGCTCTGCTGGGCCTCCCTTCCCCTCTCCCGGCCCCTGGGTCCCCTCGGCCGGGCTCTGGCTTTTCCCCACCCCACGCCATTCTTCTCCCACCGTGACTGTCCTCCTGGTGGACATCGTGTCCCAGCTGAAGGGCTAGACTTTTGGTGGTCGATTCCCTGCAGATGGAGAATGTCTATGTCTGTGGGAGGGAGTGGGGAGGGGCTGAAGCCAGCATTGGGGGCAGCGAATCCCAACAGGCTGTCTTGATCCGAACAGCAGAAACAGTTCATGCTGTTTCAGTGCCCTTTCATGCCTGGATCGCACTCACTGCTTTGGTTCGATCCCTGCCAGCAAGGTGGCACTGTCGCTGTCCCCAGTTTACAGATGAAGAGGTGAGGCTCCCAGACTCAGAAATGCGTTCCATGTCGAGGTCACGGGGAGCCGGGGTTTGGACCGAGCCACCCTTAGCTGCCATGATGCTGTCCTTGACCCTTTGTGCATCCTGGACCCTCCTCCACCCCCCGCCCCCGCTCACCGGCAGTCCTGCCTCCTGGGGCGTCGGCAGGCAGCTCCCCAAGGCTGCGCACGGAGGAGCACTTCCCCGCGGACAAGCCGCCACCTTCCAGGAGGGCCCCGAGGGCACCCGTCCTTCCCCCACCCCCAGAGCCCTTGGCTGATTTCACCAGCACCTTCTGGGTTCTGCCTGCCAAGCCCGTGCCCCCTCTGCACCCACCAGCCCAGTTGCCCCAGCCCTGGTCTGTCTCCCATTGACACCAGGTCAACGGGAGCTGGTGCAGGCTCCTGTCCCAGAGCCGGCACAGCAGTGACGGGACCGTCCAAGGAGAGCAGCCCTTGGCCAATTCCAGCCCTTGGCCTGGGGTCTTTATCTGAGCCATTTCATCCAGGAAAACCAGTTTCCCTGAGGCTCCGAGATGTGCCTTAACGAGTGGCCTGTAGGACAAGGAACCCAGCACCTCTCCACCGGCTCATCCCTCAGGATCCCTTCCTCTGCCTTCCCCTCGACCACACCCCCCCCCCTTCTCCTCCACACTGGCTCACCTGTGCCCTGACTCTGGTCCTCAGTACGTGCCTCTAGGGGGTGGTTTCCAAACGCTGCTTTAGTGAGTTAAGTGCACCTGTGTCACAGACGAAGGATCCAGTACAGCCGAAGGAGCCCAGGGTTCTGGAACTCACTGCCCACCCTTAATTCCCACGTCTGGGGAGGTCCAGTGGGACCTCCTGCAAAGAGAACAGGCTCCTCGGAGATTCACCTCCGTCTTAAGGTTTGCACACGCCCTCCCCCCGCAGCCTTCGTGGTGAGAGCGGTAGAAGGTCAGGGTGTTTTCGGAAGTAACTGTCTTTTGAGGGGGTGACAGTTGGTGACCCCAGGGAGACTCAGACTCAGAACGTGAAGGAGTCCAGAGGAACCTTGCAGACGCCTCCAGAAGCCCAGGCCGCCCCCAGGAGGTCCCGTGCCTGGCCTGAGTTGGGGGGCGGGGACAAGAAGCCTCCTTCCCAGCAGGATGCCCGTCATCAGGAAGCCGTGGGACCCTGACCCGGGGCCGCACGTTCTGGGGAACCTGGGACTCAGAGAGGCAGGGCTGTTGCGAGGCTGCTCCGCTCGGGCAGTGGCACCAGGAGCTGCATCTTGTCACCCCAGCCCGGGCACTCTCTGTGGGGTCGAAGGACCAGCCAGAGCAGATGGCCCTCGGCTCCCCCAGGCCGCGCTGGGAAGACCCGTCCACCTCCAGGTGGAACGTCCTCGATGCTGCCCACCTGCGCGGCCTTCCCTTCTAGCCGCTTCCACGCGGCGCAGAGAGCTGCTGGCCCATCCGCCTGCGGCCCTCTGTCCACCCACCCCCTTTCCCAGGGCACCTTTGCCGCCTCCGTGGGTCACCCCCGCCTTCCCCGTGGTTCTCCCAGCAGGGGCCCTACCCCACCACGCTTTCTCCCCATTTGCAGGATTCCCTTCTGCATTCAGAGTAGAAGCTTATTTCACAGAAATCGGGGTGCACGGTCCCCTGGGCTGGATGGGGTGCTCCCGAGACCAGCCTCTGGGCCACTCCCCGTCCTTTACCACTGCAGCGAGAGTGCTGGGTCCCACCTGGGCTCTGCTCTGACCTTCCATTGTGCTGGGTCCCACCTGGGCTCTGCTCTGACCTTCCATTGTAGGGTCCCACCTGGGCTCTGCTCTGACCTTCCACGACCTTCCATTGTAGGGTCCCTGACTCACCAAGCCTCGGAGCGACTACAGGACCCCAGACAAGGTCCCCTTCAGGCTGGTGTCCTGATGCCAGGAGAGGGGGTCCCTCCCCTCGTGTCCTGCTTTTAAGGACCCATCCGTTCTCAGCAAGCCTGGCAAAGCCCCACGTGGCCTTTACGGAAACGCACACACCCCGGAATTTCTAGACTTTGGGGCGTAGAACCCCCTGGAGTGTGCACATCTCAACTGTGTCAGGAAATAGGCACAGGAAGCTACCTTGTCATGAAGGTGCAAAGGCGGCTGGGTAGTGGGACCGGAAGGAAGCATTAGGCCGAGTGCCAGGAGGACATGGGTTCCACCTGGACTCATCTGTGGGACCTTGGGGGAGCCCCAGCATCTCTCCCGGTCTCAGCAGCGACTGCAGGCATGAGCGCTGTCTCCACTCTGTCCCACGGCCGCACTGGGGGCTCTTTTATGATTAGGGCTGAGCCCAGATTCAAAGAGAGAGAACTAAGTGTCTTTTGTTGAAGTTCTTCGTGGCTTTGCAAGCGTTTGATCTCATACGCAGGCTGAGGGCTTAGAAGACTGTGTGGGGTAGAATTCGACTGAATGCAGAAAAAGGTTTCTATTCTGGGTTTAATGAGAGGGAGTGGAAAGACGCTTAAGGTGGCGTTCAAGAAAAAAGAACCGTCCACACGGGCACAGAAGAGGTGCCGACTTTAGCCAAGCTAGAAGGGACACATTGGCGCTAAGGGAGCATCAGGTGGTCAGAAGGGAGCCCGAAGAGAGAAAATCATCCTGTCTTGGCTCGTGGGGTGATGAGTGTCAAGTTCTCAGTCATCCGGGTCCAGGCACAAAACAGACATCAATTTACACTCATCCCTGGGGCCATTGGCCAAGACCTTTGGGAGGTCCACGGGTGTCCTCCGCGGGAGAGCTGGGAAGGGAAGTCTGGACAAATACCACGGCCTGGAGGGGCAGGATGCAGCCGGAGCTGGGCTGAGGGCAGGGAAGCAGCCCTTCCCTTAAATCGCAGTGCCATCGTTCGTCGTTGGCCGATGGCCGGTTCTAGGTTCTGTGGTCATCCTGCAGCCCGCGGGGCGGGGAAGGATGCTACACCAGAGAAAGGACCAGGGAAGGGCAGGCGGCAGGTGCTGGCGAGCACAGTAGGCGGTTCCTACAGAAATCTGGCTCAGACACAGCTCGATGATTTCCCCAGGATCACATGCTCATCGCTGGGGTGAGGTCGGGGTTCAAGCCCAGGTCTCCGACTCTGCCTCTTGTCCATCACATGCCCTGCGTTCTTGTAGAGTTTTCCAGTTAGTGGAAGCCAAATTCGACATGGAGAAGGGGAAAAAGATTTCAGAACACTGTTTTGCTCCTTTTGTTACAAATTTATCGATGTCCTTTTTGGTGCCCAGAACAGGTACTAAAATATTGATGAGGAAGAATGATGACAAAATTGTGTGACCAAGGGTTTGGGGTGGGAGTGGGGGGCAGGCGATAATCTTTGCTCAGTTCTCACTGGGGCCACGCTTAGATCCGCTCCGCCAGGTGGACAGCTCCCAGACAGCACCAAAGCTGGTGTGAAGGGCTCCGAGTCCTGGAATTCTCCAAGGCTGGGGGCTAAGGGCACTTGTCAGTGTTCAGATGGACCAGGCTAAGAGGCAGTCAGAGCACTGGGGGGGGGGCATGCCTGTGGCCCCAAGAGAGGACATCCTGCCTCTAATTGCTTGCTCGACTGCATGGTTTCAGTAGAATTCACCACCGTCGCTCAGAGCTAGGGACACCTGTGGTTGGCAACGAGGTCCTGGGTGTCCATTGCCTGTAGGGCCTGGGACAGAGTGGGCATCCAGTAAACGTCGGGTGACATGTTTGGACGTATATTCTCTTCATTCCGTCAAAAGCATGCTTTGTATTGAAGCCCTGCATCCCCTACCCCCGCCCAGACCCTGCCATCTTTCTGGCCACACGTGTTTCTCTCACCGACCGTCCAGTGTCGGTGAGGACGGTTTGTCCGTCGTGCGGACCACAGGTCACTGGTGCTGGGAACAAGCCCAATTCTGTCTTCTCGGCGTCACCACAGCAAAGGTTTATGGGAACTGGCCAAAAGTTGGGAGAACGGTGAGAGCGAAGGGTGATGGTGGCTGCCGTGGTCGCTTGCCCTCCATCGGGGTCTTTGCAGCGACGCTGAAGAAGGGACGTCTCCCAGGTGGTTCTGTCGGCGGCGTCTCCCACCTGCCCCGAGCCATTGGCTGAAGGGTCAGGGATCCTGCCCGCTCCCGGCCTGAGACCTGCCATTTCCGTTTCCTTATTTCGCTCATTACATGTCTCGGGCCACTGCGTCCTCTTGTCTCCCGAGCAGATGTCGCTCGTGGGGGCTTTTTGAGTGTCAGGCCGTTGGAAGCCTTCCCTCCTTCTGCTGCTAACGCGTCTTGCCAGAGAATGTTACCACGGTCAAAGCCAATCGTATCAAATTCGTTTAAAGGTACAGCTCACGGCTCAGTGTCTCACAATAGTGCCTGAGTTCTGGGATGCCACAGTTGTCATGGCAATGGTTCTTTGTTTGGGGAACCACAGCGTTATCCTGTGAAAGGCATGGGTCCAAACTGCAGGTTTCACCTCCCTTGGGGGCCACCTTCCAGCAAGCAGAGGTGCCAGACGGACCCGGGGGCTGTCTGCACTCCTCCCCTTTCCGTCGGCGCCTGTGACCATCTCCGGTCTTTTAGATGTTTGGGCTGAGTGGAGAATAACGAGTAGAATGAAGGACTGTGTAGAGGGGATGAACACTGGGGGTGTGCTCAGCCTGCCCCGAGGAAGCGGGTTCCTTGGGGTGTCACCGGCTCCCTTCCTCGTGGCAAGCCAAGAGATCCCCAGCTCTTTGCCCTGCCCAAGCGTGAGCCCAGATTTCAGCACCAACAAAGGAGCCCATGACACTTAAGACAGAGACAGATGAGAATTCCTACAAATCAGTTTGAATTGGCCCAATGGGGGAGGGGGAGGGGGAGGGGGTGAGAAGGGAACCGTAGGTGTCCGTGGCTTAGAGGACACACACCAGAGAATGGATATGAACATGGTCCAGAGACTGGTCAGGGACTGGTCACGCCTTTCCCGTGGCCCCTGTGCACCAAGACCGTGGTCTGTGGAGGGCGCCTGCGTGGCCCTCGCCGTTCCTGCCGGGCCCTTTCTGGAAGGAGATTTGTCCTTTTCTGCTTCCTCCCGCCCGGAGCCCCCAGCTCACAGCCTCTCCTGCTTGTGTTTCCTCTTCACACACGTGTTTTTCCTTCCTTTTCTGCTGTTAACCCTTCTCTGCAAACTTCAGGGCTGGGAGCGGGTACCTATAGGGCAGGGCGTCTCCACTCCCACACCCCACTCTTCACCCCACAGGCCGTCAGACGATGCAGGACCCACACCCTTTATCCGAAAAAAAGATCTCAGAATCGAAGCTTGTTCATAACTCATTGGCAGTCAGACTTGACCTGAACTGATTCGAGGCTATTTATACCCTTTATTTACCCTACTTTGTGTGATGGTCCATCATCTCCTGCAGGAATCCGCACGTGACTGATTATGGGACTCTGTCCAGACCCACCAGTGGTGCCCGTGATGGACAGCACGTGGGCTGTATCATCATGACGCAGCCGGGCAACAGCCCCACCCCACGCTTTTCAGAGACGGTGGCCTGGATCTGTATTTGTTGAATGAACAAGAGTTCTTAACCTTAAAATAACCCTGGGTCTACCTCCTAAGGATTTCAAAGGAGCCTTTCAAGATGGTGTTGCCTCCGAGGATGGGGTGCGTCTTTGCTTTAAAAATTAAAGGGCATCTTATTTGGAAATCACAGAGGCTTTCAGAAAATCTCTCCGTCAAGGTCAGAGAAGGACGTTGCCTCTTTCCCTGCCCATCCCCAGCCCCCTCCTGCCGCATGTGTCTACGGTTTCCCATAAAACCCCGCAGGGGCCTGGGAGGGCCGGGCGTATCTCCCTCTGCCGTGTTTAGGGTTTCTTCTCTTTCAGTCAGAGACACAGTTGTTTTTATTTCTCCAAATCTCTGTTTCCTCTTTTCCTGCCTGGTCGGTTCGGCAGATGGGTTAGGGGATCGTCAGGGTCTGGGGCCAGGGGCTCACGGCCTCCGTGAGAGTCAGACGTGGGCTCGGTGCGGATAGGCTGCCCAGGCACAGGCTGTGTCCACGTTCTGCCCTCTCTCCCCCCCGCCCCCCCGCACCCTAACCCTCTGTGCTGGTGGCTGGCAGTGCTCTCCCCTGACCTCTGCCCAGACCCTCAGACCCACCTCCTGCGTGCGGGATCCACTCACCCAGGTAGCCCAGAGCCCTCGCTGCACCCCAGGCTGCCATCTGTTATGGGCTGAATTGTGTCCCCCCAAATCCATACGTTAAGAGTCCTAACGCCCCATACCTCGGAATGTGGCCTTATTTGAAAATAGGGTCTTTGCAGAGGTAATCAAGTGAGGCCATGAGGGTGGACGCTAATCCAGTAAGTCCTTATAAAAAGGGGACATCTGGGGACAGACTTGCACACAGGGAGAACGGCCTGTGAAGATGCAGGCCTGGGTGGGGGTGATGCGTCTGCAAGCCAAGGATCCCCAAAGATGGCCACGAAATCCCCAGCAACGGCAGGGAAGACGGAAGAGATTCTCCCCCGCAGCCCCCGAGGGAACCCACCCGCCGACACCTCCATCTCAGACTTCCACCCTCCAGCACTGGGACAGTAAGTCCCCAGTCCGTGGGGCTTTGTCGCGGCAGCCCTAAAACACGGATACGCCATCTTCCTGGCCAACAGCCCTTCCTCCTGTGTGTCCCCGTCTCAGGGCACGAGAAGCCGTCACCCCTGACCGTCCTAGATTCTTCCTGGCTGCGCCGTCCAGCCCACCGGACTCCCATCTGTTTTCCCTCTAAGTATTTCCTCAATCTGCCCCCTCCCTCCCCACTGGTTTGGGCTTGTGTTTTTATGTCACCTGGACCACGGCAACAGGTCGTGGTGGTCTTCGCCCTGGTTTTGTCCCCCTTCGCTACCGAGCACCGCAGGCCGAGCGAGCTTCCACCACTCAGATTCTGTTGTTCCACTTAAAACCCCTTCCATGGTGCCCTGGGCATCCTCTTCTCATAAGGACACCAGTCATGGGATGAGGGCCCCCCTCCTCCCGTACAACCTCATCTTAACTCATTATATCTGCCAAGACCCTATTTCCAAATAAGGTCCCCGTCACAGGTTCTGGGTGGACACGAATTTGGAAAGGGGGAAGACGACACTGTCAATCAACCCCAGTGCAGGAGTCACTGTGCACCGCGTGTAGGGGTTTCCCGGACGAGGGGGCCTAGGGTGTCTCAGGCAGAGGAATGGGGTACAAATGGCTGGAGGTGAAGGGCCCCGCACGTCCCCAGCGGTGACCTAGCAGCAGGGCCGTGGCGAGTGCTCCACGCAGAGCTCCCGTCACTCGGCGACCCGCTGCCCTGTTCACCCCACGTCTGGAGACCACGACTCAGAGCGTGACATGCCTGAGTTGCACAGCCGCCTGCCCTGGCGAATACCTCTGCTCACGGCCATGCGTCAAGCCCCAGGCACAGGGCAGGAAGCACGCCCCGGCGCCCTCGGGAGCTCTGTGCCCTGGAGCTGGCTGGGAGCAGGGACAGCAGCCAGTGAGGTGGGAGACACAGGCCGGGTGGCGGGCAGGTCTGCACGGAGCTTCGCCCCTCACAGTGCAAGCCCGGTCCGGAAGCATCAGTTCCCCTCCCCACCCCACCCCAAGTGCGACACATGGAGCTGTCGGTCCCGACTGGTTTCATAACGGCAAGGTGGTGCGTGCCCTGCATCCCCTGCCTGTGGGCACGGCCCCCGTCATTCATGCCGGTCCGGAGGACTGGCCGAGGTCGTGGGGTTCTGCAGTGTATCGGTCAGCTCGGGCTGCCGCCCCACAGCTCAAACAACAGCATCTTTTGTCTCCAGTCCTGGAGGCTGGAATCCGAGATCCAGGTGTGGGCAGGGCTGATCCCTCCTGAGGCCTCTCTCCTTGGCGTGTAGATGGCCGTCTGCTCCCCGTGTCCTCACGGGGTCGGCCCTCTGTGTCTGCCTGTGTCCTGGTCTCTTCTTCCTATAAGGACACCAGCCATGTAGGAGTAAGGCCCACCCTAGTGACCTCATAACTTACCCTCATTAAAGACCCTGCGTCCTGGTGGGAAGCATCCGCGCAGCACAGGGAGATCAGCTGGGTGCTTCGTGACCACCTAGAGGGGTGGGATAGGGAGGGTGGGAGGGAGGGAGACGCAAGAGGGAGGGGATATGGGGACATATGTATGCGTGTAGCTGATTCACTTTGTTATTCAGCAGAAACTAGCACAGCACTGTACAGCAATTATACTCCAACAAAGATATTAAAAAGGAAAAGAAATACAGACCTTGCCTCCAAATACAGTCACAGGTGTAGGTACCGGGGATTAGAGCTTCCACAGATGGATTTCGGAGGGACACTGTTCAGCTGAAAGCACGCGGTGGCCACCTGCACACGGCCTCTGCCTTTGGGAACCCCGCCCCTTGGTTCCAGGACAGTGGCGCTCTGGGTGGGAATCGGGTAGCTGAGCAAAAGGGACCCGCTAAGGATGAGAGGGGCCCCCGTCCCACGCTGGTGACCTAGGCCTGGCACAGGCAGCTCCTGTCAGGTGGCCCTTGTCCTTGGGGGGTGCTCACCGATTGCATCCCCACCACCAGGTGTGGACACGGCGCAACTCGACATGCCGGCTACGAGCATGGACTCTGGAGCCCGTTCTCGGTCTGCATCTTGACGCTGCCACTTAGGGGCCGTGTGACTTCAGGGGGCTAGTAACTTACCCTGTCTGTGCCGTAGTCGCGTCCTCTGTGTCTCAGGGGAAAATGCCAGTCAGCGCCCTCGGGTGGTTCTGGTGAGGATGCCTGTCAGGGCCGTGCCTACCCTGAAGCGGTGGTGATGGAGAGGGACTCGTTACTACAGCACAAGCCCCCGTTCTCAGAGGGAGAGCCCGAGTCCTCGGAGCTGATACGACTTGGCCTGACTGACCCTGGAGGGTGCAGGGTGGGAAGCCAGGTTTGTCCGAGAACAGGTCACACACACGGCTCTGGGTCCGTGGCCCATGTCTCTGTGTCACCCCGACCCTGGGCAGGTGGGACCCTTTTCTAGGTTGAGCACGGAACTCACCTGCAGGCTCTTGACCACACTGTTGAAAGTAAGAAAACAGAACCGAGAAAGGAAAACTTCCTATCACTGCTTCTGCTGTTTGTGTTTCTAGTTAAGCCGTCGAATACCTGCCGCTGCTGGATTCGCACAGTCAGCACAGGGCTCAGGTCCCCCGGTAATTCCACCCAACTGCTCGCCCAGCGTTGGCGCTGATCAGTTTCATGGGCGGCAGCAGGCAGCGATGGGAGGGAGTGGTGACAGACATGCTGTCGGAACGTGGAATCCGGCTGGGGGCGGGAGGGGGGCCATCGTCGCAGGTGCCTTGGGGGCCGCCGTGGAAACCCACCAGCCACGTCCCTGGGGCATTGGTGCTGAGCGCTCAAAACCCTTCCTGGGGAACGTTACAGAGACGTAGACAGAAATGCCCAGGCTGTAGCTGTCGTCACAGAATGATGACTGTGCTGCGGGGTGAATGCTACAGGGAGGCTTCTGCTGGGGTGAGGGGCGGGCCTCGGGCTGGCTCTGACTCTGGTGCGGGATGAGTACAAACCTATAGGCTCCGTCCTCCAAAGGCAAAGTGGCCGAGCTCACCCCTTCGTCCCGGGCCGGTGGCCTGGGGAGGTGTCTGTGCCCCGAAGACCAGGAAGAGCTGTCTGGCTGCACATCCTGTTCGGACGTGCGAGGCTGCCCTCCTGTCCCTCTGGTGCTGGAACCCTGGCCCTGGCCCGGGCCTCCGGACCTGCCTGTGGCCCCTGCCGCTCGTGTGGAGTTGGGTCCCTTGCAGGGGCTCCTCCCTGGCCCCTGCACCTGTTCCGGATTCTTCCAAGGACTCGGATGGGTGGGAGTCCTTTCATGGGACCCGCCCCCGCCTCCTCTCCCTGCCTGCATCTGTTCCTGCATGGGTACCACTCGAACACTTGCCAACCCCCAACTTAGGACGGACGTGTCTGTTCTAGGGTTTGGGAGAATCTGAGTGGGGAGTCCCTTCCCCAGGGACCTCCCACTCCCCTCTCAAGCACACCTGGTCTGGTTCCAGTCCCCCCGGGCTCCCAGTCGCGCTCTGGGGCCCACACAGGTGTTACTCGGTTGGCATCTGCTTCCCTGAATTACCAGCCGCTGGCTCCTGCATCTTTTGGAGTGAGCCACGGTGAGGGGGGAGAAACACCAGTGGGTTCGCTCCTGGGCCCTCATCTCTTACCTAGAGATGTCCCCGGGGCTCTGCTCCCACAGGACCACGTCCTCAGGACCGGTGGGACCTGCCTAACGGCCGGGCTGTGCCCAGCCATGCCACGGGAGGGCGGCTGTCTCCAGGAACCCCTGTGAAAATGTTTCTGCCACTAGATCCCTCGAGAGCCCGACAGACCTGCCTTTGGAGCATGAGTCCCGGTTGTGTGGGCTTGTCTGCTCTCCAGCAAGACAGCCTGTGTTTTTCATAAGATGGAACACGGCCTCACCCTGTGAGCGAGTCCCTGGGCAAGAGGAAAAGCCATACCTGCCGCCCAGCTGGGGCTTGTGGTCCCACTGAGGGAGAAATCAGAGGGTTCTTCACCAGGACATGATGAAGTGAGGCGGCCGTTAGCGGGAAAGGAAGGCTTAGGGCCTCGCACATGCCCGGGGCTCTCCTGGCCAGAACTGCCCATCCCAATGGGAATTACTTGGGGGGCTTCGTTCTGGACGCTGCCCTTTCTGCAGGAGCTGTTGGGCTGCACTGGTGACAGAGTAGACACAGGAAAACTCACACCCAAAGGGGCCTTTAGTGATGACTAATGTCTGCTCTAGGTTGCTTTGTTCCCAGCTCCTTTCATGAACTGATAAGAAAAGTCATTCTTGCTGAGATTCGACTTTTGGTTGTACCCTCCGTCCTTGGAAGTTGCTGCCCTCAGATCCTCAAACGCATCCTTGGGTGCGTGAATTACTGAGGTCCGCAGCGAATCGTGATTTTGACTTTCTGGAAAATCAACACAGAGAAGCACTTAGGACTCTCTGTGTAGCCAAATGTTAGTCCCGAATGTTCCTGGGTCTCATCTGCCCCTTGGTTTGCATCCCCCCTTGGCTCCGGAATGCTGATCACCCACTTCTCACAGAAGCCTCCTGTCTTCTCTTCTGCTGTGTCTCGTTCCTCCTAAACCACCCCCCCATTTGGTGCCGAAAGGAAGCATGGGATCGTGTCCCCGAGTTTTATTCTGCTGCCTGCTTTCCCGTGGGCAGGGAGCGGCCCGGCTATGCCGTCTGGGGTTGAAGCCCGTGTTTTGCCGAGAGGGTGTAGACCTGGACGCCTCCCTTGTGATGTGTGCCTTGGAGTCCGCTCCAGAACACAGGGCACTGCGGGGCCTTCAGACAGGGCAGGGGTCTCGTCACCAATGTGCTGACAGCGCAGGAGCCTGAAGGATGGTGGAGGACCACCCCCCCCCCATAGTAACTGCAGGGAGAGGAGGACGGTGGTACCAGAGCATCGGGGGCTGGGATCACCGGGGAGGGGCCCCCTGACCGACGGCCCCAGACATTTTATCTGGTGACTGAAGTCATGGTGGGGGCGGGGAGCAGAAACTCAGGCACCATCGTTGCTCCTGGATCTTTGGGGCTGGGCAGCCCCTGGCCCAAGGTGGTGCTCAGTTTCTATGGAAGGAAGGAGGGAGGGAGGGAGGGAGGGAGGGAGGGAGGGAAGGAAGGAGGGAGGGAGGGAGGAGGGAGGGAGGGAGGAGGGAAGGAGGGAAGGAGGGAGGAGGGAGGGAGGGAGGGGGAGGGGGAGGGAGGAGGGAGGGAGGAGGGGAGGGAGGGAGGAGGGGAGGGAGGGAGGAGGGAGGGAGGGAGGAGGGAGGGAGGGAGGAGGGAGGGAGGGAGGAGGGAGGGAGGAGGGGAGGGGGAGAGGGAGGACAGGTTCACTCGTTTGGTGAGACAGTGGTCAGGTTCAGGCTGTAAGGAAAACACCAGTTCTCAGCCGCTTCATTGAAGGCAATGCCAGGTAGTCTCCACAGGGCTCGAGGGTGGTCTTGAAGATGCCTGGTTCTCCTCAGCTCCTGCCTTTTGAGTCTGCCTTGCTCCCCCGACCCCCCAAGTGTCCCGTCCCATGGATGCTGTAGGGGAAGCGGTCGGGGAGAAGTGAGTCCCCCAGGGAGCAGGCTTCCAAGGAGGCCCCGCCCAGGGACTGGGCAAGCTGGGCATGTGGGAGGAGCCGCCCACATATTTTAATAACATAATGAGTCTGGACGATATAATAACCGCCTGCCCCCCTCCCCCCGGGATAAAACCTAGCAGAGCTGGAAAGCCAAAGGAAAGGAGGGCATGACGGTCCTAGTTCAGCAACTTTTAGGCAGGTCTCTCTGCTTTGCCGTGACTAAGTATGGAATTTCTTTTTCTTTCTAAGTCGCTTTTTTGTTCTTTTATTGTTTTTTTCCCATAATAAAATAAAAAATTAATTTAAATGAAGGTATTAACATATATTTATTTATTGCACTGATGTCACTGCCATCATTTATTTTTAAGTTAAATTTTATTTAATTATTTAAACAAATAACATTCCTTTTGTCAAACTAAACGGTGAAAAGTTTACAGATGAGGACCCTGAGGCAGTTTCTCATTTTTTACAAAGGGCGTGTGGGCAGGGAAAGCGGCTTCGGGGATAGGAATAGCAGCCTTTGGGAAAAGATGTGGATTCCCCTCAAGACCCCATCTTTGCCTGGCGACTGGGGGTTGTTGGGCAACAAGGCTGCTGCATCTCATCAAGGCTGGGCGGCCCGTGGAAGCTCGCTAAGGCAGGTGTCCTGGTGACAACTTCCATGCCCTCTCTGGCAGGATGGCACACCTAAGCCCACTTACTCATAGGCGGATTCCTCACCCAGTCCACTGTGTTCTTTCTGTGTCCCTTCAGAACAGGGACATTCTAGGCTCACGTGCTCCAGATTCTCGGTCAGGCTCAGTTTAGACTTTGCTGAATTTTGCACCATCTTTTCTTTCCTGTGTACTCGCTTCCCCAAGTGCCCGTGAGCCAGACCCAGGATTAGAAGTTGAATCTCTCCGGGTGCCCTCAGTGAGGCTGCAGGTCTGACTCCTCTGGCCTCCCCAGCATCTCCAGGGCCCCTCAGACCCACTCCTGGGGTCTCAAAGGAGGATTGTCTGAGTCAGCTGGGGCTGCTGTGACAAAGCCCCACGGACTCAGTGACTTCTAAACAGTAGACGTTTATTTCCTGCTGTGGAGGCAGGAAACCCGAGATCGGGGCCAGCACGGTCGGTTCCGGTCACCACCCTCTTCCCGCCATGCAGACGGCCTGCTACCTGCTGTGTCCTCACATGTTGGAAGGAGAGCAAGCTAGCAGTCTGGCTTCTTCTTATAAGGGCGCTAATCCCACCACTGGGGCTCCATCCTCATGACCTCATCACCTCCGAAGTCCCCTCCTCCAAACGTCACCACATTGGGATTAGGGTTCCAATGTAAGAAATGTGGGTGACCCATTCAGTCCATTGCAGGAATAGAGAGCCTCTCCACAACCGGCTGGCGTTACCTTGAGAACCCCCAGGTCACTGGGTTGGGATCTTGCCCAGGTCACTTCTCATCAGGCCTCAGTTTCCCCATCTGACAGTGAGGGACCTGAGCCAACCTGCGGCCAAGCCACCATCACTCACTTGGGGTGGACGTTGCTGAGGACCTCGTGGGCTCACTGAACTCTGTGAGCACAGACGGTTCTTTCTTAACTTCTTTAATTTGCCCTGGACATTCCCATCTTCTTTGCCCCCCTCCCCTTTTCCCTATACACAAGCCCCTCCCATTTGAAAATACGCAAACAGCCACAGTCCCAGCAGGGTCGCCACAGCAAGAGCGGGGTTTGATCTTCCAGAGGCTGCCCTTGGAAAGACCTCTTCCCTTTTCCTTCTCTGCCATGAGAAGTGGATGGAAGTGGACGCCTGGGCCTGATCTGGTCCTCAGCAGGGTGTCTGGGGGTCGGTAACGAGGGCCCAGGACGGGATTGCCAGTGCCTCTTCCCTGTGACTCCTTGCATTAGTTTGTTAGGACAGTCGAAACAAAGTCAACAGACAGGGGCTTAAAACAGCAGAAACTGGGCTTCCCTGGTGGCGCAGTGGTTGAGAGTCCGCCTGCCGATGCAGGGGACACGGGTTCGTGCCCCGGTCCGGGAGGATCCCACATGCCGCGGAGCGGCTGGGCCCGTGAGCCATGGCCGCTGGGCCTGCGCGTCCGGAGCCTGTGCTCCGCAACGGGAGAGGCGACAACAGTGAGAGGCCCGCGTACCGCAAAAACAAAACAAAACAAAACAAAAACACAGCAGAAACTGATGGTCTTCCGCATTCTGGAGGCTGGAAGTCCAAGGTCAAGGTGACGGCAGCACTGCTTCCGTCTGAGGGCTAGAGGGAGGATCTGTTCCGGACCCCTCTCCTTGGCTTGTAGACGGCTGTCTTCACATTCACATGGGGTCCTACCTGTGTGTGTGTGTGTGTGTGTCTGCCTGTCTGGCTGGCTGGCTGGCTCTCTCTCTCTCTCTCTCTCTCTCTCTGTGTCCAGATCTCTTCTTATGAGGACACTAGTTACATTGGACTAGGGCCCACCCTTATGACCTCCTTTCAACTTGATTACCCCTGTAAAGGCCCTATTTCCAAATAAAGTCACAACCCAGTCTCCACCCCAGCAGCTGGAAGAGGGATCTTCAAAATAGCACATAATTCTGACCATATCACCCCCACCCACTACCCCAACCCCACTGAAACACTTCGTTGCCCTCGCAGTGGGTTTAGCATCAACTCTAAGCTCCTTTAGGCCTGGGAGGCCCTGTGTGACCAGCCTCTTCCCAGCTTCCACTCATCTTGGGGCCATTCCGCCCACTGCTCTCTGAGTTTCAGCTGCACCTTCTGCTCCTAAGGCCACTTTATCTAATTTGGGTGCTGCCCTGTTCTCCGCGATCGCGGCTGCCTGTTGACCGCATGGTTCTCCTCCAGCTTAGATCACTCGTTTGTTCCTGGGCTTGTTTATTATCTGATCCTACGGACGGGCCCGTGTCTGGCTTGTTCCCTGCCCTGACCCCATGCCTGCCACTGGGTCAGCCCTCAGCTGAGTTTCTTGGTGGATAAACGGACATGCGGCTGCCGCTCGCAGGCCCTTTTGGCCTTGGTTCTGCACCTGCCAGCCCCTCCCAGGGCACGGCCCCTGCAGCGATGCCTGTGGGGTCCTGGGTTTGCGCTCAGCTGGAAATTCTAAGACCAGGACCCCTGGTTCTGAGCAGCAGAGAGTTAAGTGGCATCAAAGAGGCCGATTCAGGGCAGTTACGCCTGGGAGGGCTATTTGCATGGGTTTTTTTAACACCAGTTCTAAAACCTATTTTCCACCAGATAAGACTTGATGAGAATTTTGATTGAAATCATATGCTCTGATATGCGTTCAGGTGCTGGTCGGGCCGGGGATTTTTTTGCAGTCAGGAGGCCCAATTATTCTACCTCATTCAGAGCCCGTTTCAGCGCCGCTGACGCAGGAGAACGTGCATTTCCATCTTGATACACTTTTGTGGCGTCAGAGCCCTCCTGGACCTCGTTGTGCGGTACTTTGAAAGCATTAGTCCTCACAACGCATTTTAAAAGGACATTTGGAGGAGTAAAACCATTAGTAGCTTTGGGACCTATTTCTTTCCAAGTGGAAACAGAGGCTTTGTAGCAGGACTTGCTGTGAAACGTGACATTCCAAGGGCAGGGTTGAAACGCACAGGTGAGAGGCGGGATGTATTCACCAGGCCTCACTGAGATGCCTGGCGGGGTTGCCATTTTGGACTTGCAGGGCTCGTGGACTCAGCACATCAACCTCTCCCCTGAGCAAGGGGGCCAAGCGGGCCAGCGCTGCCCTCTGTGTAGCCAGCAGGTTGAGGGCCGCCGGCTGTGTCATCTCCCTGGGTCCTGGGGGAGAGCCTCGTCGAGCTGCACTGGGGCTCCCGGAGAAACGAGAAGTTAGAACGAAGGGAATTTATGTTACGGTTCACGTGCCCTCTTTCCTTATTGGCTTTCACCTCCCCTCACTAGAATATACGCTCCTTGAGGGAGGTTTCATTCATGACTTTATCCCAAGTGCTTAACACAGTGCCTGGCACACGGTAGGTGCTCCTTCACTATTTGTTGGATGAATGAAGGAAAGGACGGGTGGGTGGGTGGGCAGTTGGATGGATGGATGAGTAGCTGGATGGATAGATGGGAGGATGGATGGATGGATAGATGGGAGGATGGATGGATGGATGGTTGGATGGAGGAAGGGAAGGAAAGAGATACTGTTGATGATTTAAACTGGTTCATTGGGCTAGGACACAGCTCCTACCCAAAGTTATGGTGAGGGAAAGGAATGGAGTGAGATGTGAAAAGATATAGCAGCTAAAGAACATGGCAAAGCATCCCCCCCACCTCCACAGAGCAGATGCTCATTCATTGTCATAGAACAGAACTAAGCAGCCAATGTCAATACCTTGTATATCTCGTCTCAGCGTCAATACCTTGTATATCTCGTCTCAGCGTCAATACCTTGTATATCTCGTCTCAGCGTCAATACCTTGTATATCTCGTCTCAGCGTCAATACCTTGTATATCTCGTCTCAGCGTCAATACCTTGTATATCTCGTCTCAGCGTCTCAGCGTCAATACCTTGTACATCTTGTCTCAACGTCAATACCTTGTACATCTTTCTAAAACTAGAGTACAGGATTTCGAATCTATTTTTCGCTTGACTCAGTTTAAGGGGTGGTGATACCTATTCATCTACTTATGCTGCTGTCCATCTACCCATCCATCCTCCTGTCCATCCATCCATCCACTCACCCATCCTATCCATCCTTTCATCCATCCACCCAGAGAGTATGTACTATGCTTTTTTGACCCTGTGCTAGGCGCCAGTGATGCCATGGGGGAGAGGACACCTGAAGTCACAGGGACAGATGGCTGTCCCCGCTTCGAAAAGAATTCTCAAGGAAGGCTTTGCTGAGGGTGCCATTTGGTCGGGAAGCTGTATGGTGGGAGGCGTCAGCTGTGCAGAGATGTGTGCAGATAACACATTCCTGAAAACAGCTTCTGCCACCTCCTTGTGGTGGAAAAAAAGCCTGCTTGGGCTCTCCTGGGTACCTGGGGACGCCAGGTGTGGGCATGTGAGAGGGCAGGGGGTCCAGAGTCCTGGAGGAGAGGTGCAAGACAGGAGCGGGGTCCCCAGGACCTCATGGTCCCAAATCCGTGGTCTGGATTTTGTTCTAAACGTGATGAAAAACCTTCTAGGGGTTTTGGTGAAGGAGTCTCCCTGATGTGTATTTTCAGGAAGAATCCGTGGACTGCTGTGTGGACAGTTGCCTTTAGGGAGGCGAGGGAAGCAGGGTGATGTGTAAGGAGGCTGCCGTGTCCAGGGAGATGGAGCAGTGGGCTTGGAGGTGGAGAGCGGGGACAGGCTGTGTGTCTGCCTCGCTGCCAGGGGAGGGGTGTGGAGGGTGATGCCTGGGCTTCTGGCTGAGCGCCTTGGTGGACGGCGAAGGCTGGAGGAAGCGACAGGCTTGGCAGTGTGCACAGGCACGCGTGTCACTTTAGACACAAGTCCTCGCTGCCTCTGCCCGCTGACGTGGCGCGTTAAGGGTTAAGTGAAGGAGCAGCCTGACCACGCTGCGCTTTGCACATTTCGTGGCCAGCGCTGCTGTTATTTTCTATGATCACGGCAGTGAGTTTTGATGGTTCCATTTAGAACGCATTCGGAGCAGGAGACGGGGAGCAGATGCTCCGGGGTGGCTTCTGGGCAGCGCTCTGCTCTTTCTTGACAGAGCGCGGGCTGGGTACAAGCCACACCCTAATTTTAGCTCCCAGCACACTTGGGCTGGGATGAAAGCTGAGAAGCACAGGTCACGCGTGTGCCACGATTTGAATAATGCCCCCTCCTCCCGGCGTCTTGCAGCTTGCCACGGGCCCTGAGAGTCTGAGCTGCCGAGCAGAGATTCCGAGATGGGGCCGGCGGGGGCTGCAGCCAACCCCGCCAGGCACCGGTCCAGGGCTCCCTGCGAACGCTGGCCGCTGGTCACCCGTGGACGCGCCCCGTCACCCTTACCTGCTGTTGCCGCCACTCTCCAGCCTTCAGCAGAATTCACAGGACCTCGGCGCCCCCTGTGAAATGACGTCCTGGCGTCTCTTCGGGAAAGCACGACGATGCCAGTCTTCTATCCTGCCCTGTGCTGAGGCTGCTGGGCCCCATGGGCCCTCGCGATTCCTCCTGGGGCGTCCCAGACCTCCTGGACTCAGATCTCCCCATCGTGCCCCGTGCCACCCTGGGCAGCACGTGCTGGGCCCCGGCAGGGACCGGAGTGCTGGGGGCAGTGGGGTGGGCTGCCGGACCCGTGAGTCCCCGGCTACCGAAGTGGTAGATGACCAGGGGTCCCAGGCGATGCTGAGGAGAGCAGGCAGAGCGATGCCAAGGGCTCTGGGCACAGAGACGGATGCGGGTGGGTTTGAATCCCAGTTCTGCCAATAGCTTACTGGGTGGGATTTTATCAGCCCCCTGTAACTGTGGTTCAAGAAAGCAGGAATCAGGTGCCTTGCTGTAGGGCCAAAGGCACACCGTGCCGAGGCAGGGGACTGGGTGAAGCCGGCCAAGCAGAGGGCAGTGTTTCTGTACACACACAGCTGGTCTGTGTTTCTTTGTCCCTCTTTTGAGAGAGACACGGAAGTAAAGAATCTTTCCCTCTTCCTAATCCTACGAGTCGCGGAGGGGCCTCGAGCACCTGGAGAGCTCCCCCCTTTTGGGGGCCTCGAACACCTGAAGAGCTCCCCCCTTTTGGGGGCCTCGAGCACCTGGAGAGCTCCGCCCTTTGGGGGTAGCTGGCGCTTGGCTTTGGCCAGTGGGCGCCATGCAGGACGTGGGCAGGTGCCTCCAGGTCCTCTAGTTGTACGAGTGTGTCCCGAAGCACAGGCTTTGTGTACGAAATCAGTGACCTATTAAAATAAAACCGTTTGACTTGGCCTCAGACCACCTGTCAGCAGCCCCTCTTAAAGATGTTAGCGGAGACGTAAGTAAGACTGTAATTTTTAAAGTAACCATCCATCCACCCATTCATCCATCTGCCCGCCCATCCATCCATTTATCCATCCGTCCATTTACCCACCCAGCCATTCAGTCTTCCAACCATCCATTCAGTCCACACACCCATATACCATTCATCCTTCCACCTTTTCAAGGACCCATCTATCCTGCCTCCAATCCACCCATCCGTCCATCGTCCCACCCACCTATCCATCTATCCATCCATCTACCCATTCATCCATCATCCGTCCATCAACCATCCATTCATTTATTCCTCATCTATCCATCTGTCCATCCATCCATCCACTCACCTGTCCACCCATCCACCCATCCATCCATCCACCCACTTACCTATCCTTCCTGCTTTCCCTTCTTCCTTTTTTCCTGTCGTCCACTCATCCATCCATCTCCCCTTCCTTTCTACTTTCATTCCTTCATTCTTCCCTGTTTTCTTCTCATACACCCATCCATCCACCCATCCATTCATTCATCCCACATCTGCTCAGTGCTGAGGCTGTGCTCTCCACACAGAAGGTGGCTCTCCTGCCTTCAAGGACAGCCAGTTTATCTTCACCCACTGCCTGCTGTGAGTTTAGAGGCCAGGATTTGAACCCTGGACTTCCTTCACTCCTGTGTTCTTACCACTGTCCACACCTGGGGAGCCCCGTCACAAGTCCCAGGCACCCTGCGTGTTCTCTGCACGCGGCTCAGCTCTCACCTTCGCAGCCAGCCTTTGACGTGCTCCACAAACACGATTCCCGAGATCTCTGCCAATCAGTCGGTGTGACGCCTGTGTGGCACCATGTGGACCCTTCAGGGGGACAGAAAGAGGAGCCAGCGGGATCAGGACGCTCGGTCCCCCTGGGCTGCATGTTCTGAGGGCCGTCCAAGGGCCAGGCGTTACGTCTACTGCCGGGTCCCATCCTGGTTCTCGTAGGGGTTCCAGGCGCAGGGCCCACTGAGCTTGTATATGTAGAGGAGGGCGGCGGGGGGGAGAATTCTGCTCCGATAGGTACCGAGTACCTGGGACTACCTCACGGGATGGTGGGTACAGGTTGGGTACAGGGATTGGGATTCACACCCTCCCAGGTTCCCATGGGGGTCAGTACGCGCGAAGTTGCTAGAAACGTGCCTGAGCCATCACCGGGCTCAGCGTCTGTTACTGTCTCCATCGCCGTCATCATCCACATGGTTCTGGGGGTCCCTCCCAGCTTGGGGGCTGGGCTCGCACAGGGTGGTGGCGCTGGGTGATGATTTCCCCTTGTCCAGGGACCCGTCGTAGGCAGGTGGGCGGGGCTCGGAGTCCCCCCGGGTAGTGGCAGCTGTGGACGATTCCCCCAAAACAGGGCCCCGGTTGCAGCTGCTTTCTGGGGGGCTCTGTCTGGCTTCCGCTGGACCAAGAAAGAAGAGGCTGACTGAAGGGCACTGTCCATAGGTTGTTGGAATTGTTGGGAGGATGGGACCTGAGCCGGGGGGTGCAGGGGGTGGGGCACAGTGGGGAGGGTCCCGCAGTCGTCTGTGACTCAGGTGGGCTGAGCCGTCAGTTTTCCAGACTTCTCCAGAAGCCGGGTGACTTCTCAGCCACTGAATCGTGGGTCCCCTGGGCTCAGGATACCTTGTTTGTTTCCTCCAAGCTCTTTTCCTCACGTGACCAAATTGGATTAAGGAGGAGGAGAGAACAGGGCAAAGCGGTTTTTAATTATCCCTCGTAATGAAGTCGGTGACAAGCAGGTGAGCTTGCTGTGCATACAGCCAGGGCCACAGGGGCACCTATTGGCGTCTGGCCAGAGGGCCGTCCATCCTTTCTTTATAACAGGTCACCAGAAGCGTCCAGATTGCTGGGACAGCAGGACCAGGCCCCAGGCCACCTCACTCCACAGATGATAATTGGAACATCCAGGGCCAGCTTTCCAATGGCCGTGGGTGAAACACGCTTCTGAACTTCTGCAGAAACATAATTGAGTGTGGCCGGTGCCACTGTCCCCTCCTGAAATGGGCCGCCGATGCAGCAGGGAGACCAGTCCCGTCCCCTCTCAGGATGGCTTGGCCCGGGCCCGGGGGCTTTGCCGCCGCGTCACCTGCTCCCAGGGGGGAGCAGAACGGGATTGTACAGCTGTGCTTGCCGCCCCGGGCTGAGCCTTTCCGAGCGTGAGTCCGTCCGTTTTCCATTCGCAGCTCCTGCAGCTCCGTTTCCGGAAGGGCCTTTCCCAGCTCATCCCCGAACAGGGAGACTGAGCTTTGTCCTTGGGGTCTGCGCCTAGCCCCTCCCCGGCTCCAGCGGGCCCCCTGGAGGCAGGAGATTCAAGGCCGGGTGGGGGTCCCCAGAGAGCTGGCTCTGCAGCCCGCTCAGCCCGTTTGCTTATCCTCTCCCTCGAGCTCCTCGCTTTATGTTTGCCGGGGGCTCGCCTGGGTAGCGGTGGCGGCCACGACTGTAGGGCACCGTGCTTTCTGAACCATCAGCTGGTCACCTGCTCGTGGGGTGGATTCACCAGGATTTATGCCAACATTATTGGGGGGTGGAGGTAGCTTTCCTTCACGTGATGGTTAACAGAGGGCCTTGGGGACTTGAAATAATTTGGTTCTTTGTCAAGAATGTACTTATTTATTTAGAGAGTTAATATTTGATCTTCACAGAAATTACACAAACATACCTTCATGTGAAAATCACTCAAATCCCCATCCCTCTGAGATAGTCACTGTCTACACTGATACGTCGTATTCCTGGGAGATCACAACGGGTTGAATAGTGTCCCCTCCAAAACTCACATCCACCCAGAACCTCCGAATGTAACCTTATTTGGCAGTAAGGTCTTTGCACATTTAATTAGTTCAGTTAAAATTAGGTCGTACTGAATTAAGATGGGCCCTAAATCCACTGGCTGGCGTCTTTCTAAGAGAAGAGAGGGGGCTTCAGACACAGAGACATGCAGATAGGCACACACAGAAGGTAGGGCAGAGGCTGGAGGGATGCGGCCACAATCCGAGAGACGCTGGAGCCCCCAGAAGCTGGAGGAGGCAGGAAGCCTCCTCCCCCAGAGCCCCCAGAGGGAGCGCGGCCCTGCTGACATCTTGATTTTGGCCTCCAGAACCGTGGGAGAATCCACTCCAGCTCTTTGGAGCCTCCCACTTGGCGGCAGGCTGAGGCAGCGCCAGGACACAGATTCAGAGATCACACCCATGTTTTAGTCTTACCTCCTCCTTTAACTGGGAGCCGACGAAGACGCCCAGAAAGCATCCCACACGAGGCAAACTCCAAGTTGACAGGTGCTGTTTGGATGACACATCTGCCTGTGTCGTGCCCGCCAAGAGGGAGCAGCGTGGGACCCCGCTGGCCCATTAAGAAAGCAGAGAGACGCCGCCAGCTGCTCCCCAGGCTCCAGCGTTGCTTCACATTCATCCCTTTAGGCGGGGAATGTTCCCTGGGGTGGTGGAAGGTTCTGGGGCCCTCAAAGCTCTGGGCACCAGGGCTGTGGGAGGCTCTGGGACCCTTGGTCCAGCTCCGCCCAGCTGGGGTTCTGCAGTCCACTCCCTGAAACAGTCTGGCTGCATCCCACGGGCTCTCCAGGGCCTGTCAGACCTACCAAGGCCCCCTGTGTCCACGCACACCCAACTCCAGGGGCCAGAGGTACTGCAGCCGTGGCCCCCGGGACACGGCCCCCGCCCCTGAGCATGCCTGAGTCACGGCTCCCACAGCCTCCTGCTTCGCTGGGTCAGGGGACATCAGCTTCATCTTGTGGACAAGGGTGCGGAGACCAGCTGGCTCTTGGCCTGGCCAAGGCAGCCACCACCTCCCTGGACCCCATGCTGGACCTTCCTATCCACACGCTTGTCCTGGGTGTGGGTCTCAAGGAAAACACGCCACCCCAAACCCCCTGAGACGTGGGCTTCACGGAGCGAGGTCCTACCCCGCTGCCATCCTCGAGGGGGACAGCCTCAGTCCTTCCTGCCTTCCGCTGTCCTCCCGCCCCCGCCCTGCACCGCACAGAGCCACGCCCTTAGCCTTCCCCGCCCTGCGTTCCCAGGGGGCACCTTCTAAATGACAGCCGGCCACACGCTCCGACACAGAGCAGTGTTCCGTGTCTGCATTGGAGGCCTTGTCTCCTCTGCAGACCGCCCCCCAGGTCTCCCCCCGGGTCAGCGGACCCTGCAGATTCCTGCTTCCCAGCGTGCAGAGTGACCTATAGGATCTTGCTTTTAAAAGGAACTGTGTTTGATTACTTTGCTCCCTGTGTCGGTGGTTTTTATTAATTGGTCACATTGTATTGTAATTATCTGTTCAGGAGTCCGTCTCTCCACCAGACTGTGGGGGCCATGGGGGATCTGACCCTTGCACCCACTCAGTATCATCAGGGGAGCTGAGCCTCACCCTCCGGTCCAGCTGGCCCCAAAGCTCTTAATGACTCTGCTCTTCCACTCTCGGGTATTAGAAAATCAGCACTGCCAGCCTCTGATAGTCATGGTGAGATCTGGCTGTGAGTAACCAGTTAATTCCAAATTTTTCAAAAGTTTGTCTTTCCAATAAAATTTCAGTTAGGTGTTCCGGCCCTGGGGCAGTGTTCCATGATGTCTGAGGCCCAGGTCCTTCTATCTCATTGCTCCGCCCTATGTGGACTTCATTCCCAATTTCCCTCATAGTCCAAGGTGGCTGCTTCAGCTCTACCCATCACATCATCATTCTAATCAGCCAGAAGGAAAAAGGAGTAGGAGGCAGGCATGTCCCCACCCTGTAAGGATACTTCTTCTAAATGGCAACATTGCTTTCATTTGCATCTTGTTGGCTAGGACCTTACCACACGGCTCCCTCCTAGAAGGGAAATGCCGTCTTCTTTCTGGGTGACCAGGTGACCAGCTGAAGGGCCAGGTTCTGTTACAGAAGAAGATAGAAGGACAGAAAGGGGGGACAGGCAGGAGCCCGAACCATGCCAGACCTTTCTTTTGCCTTTATTGAAGCATCTTTTCCAGAGGAAGGTCTGTCCTTTCCCCGTGAGGCTCTGGGGTTTGGATCTAGGGGTTGGAGAGGAAGGGCTTGGCGGAACGGACAATTTGGAGACCTGGGCGTGATCGGGAGGGTCTGGTAATTGCGCTCGGGGGCTGACAGTCCCTTGCGGGCTGGGTCCCACCCTCCCTCCAGAGCCTCTTGGACGCCCAGAGCCACACTTGTGCATCTTCAGGGCACAGACAGTCCCATTCTCGTTACCTCGCTCTGAGACGGGGCACACGGCGGCAGTGTGCCCACGTTACAGGAGGATACGCTTGGGCTTGGGGACCCCTGTCCAGACCCGGCCCCGCGGTCCTCCCCCTCCCCCTCCCCACAGTCTCGACGGGCTGCCGGGGTCCCTCTGGGCAGCGCCCTGAGCCCTCAGCTGTGATCCACGTTAACCCCCCTGAGCTGCGGGCACAGTTACATCCCAGGCCGGGTGCACTCGGAGCCGGGGTCCTGCACAACCACCAGGAGCAGCCAGGACACACGTTCCTCACCAGAGACGGTTTCCGCGGGCGCCTGAGGCTTCTTCAGCAGCTCTGGGCACCGCCTGGGGGAGTAGGAGGGAACGGGGTAGACCACCCCCGCCTACCCCCGGTGAATGCAGGCTTCTCATCCAGGGAAACGTCAGTGAAAACCTCTGCTCCTCGTGGGCGTGAGGCTGGCCAGTGCCAGGGTGGGGCTTGGAGCAGACATGTCCAGGGCCAAGTCCCAGGTGGAGCTGTGTGACCTTGGGCATGTCGCTTGACCTCTCTGAGCCCCTCTGGCCATCTGAGTATGGACCTCCTGACACTGTGGTGAAGATTCAAGGGAATCGGGGAGGAAAGTCTGACCCCTGCTACAACATGAACGAAACCGGAGGACATGCTGAGTGAGGCAGGCCAGTCACAGAAGGACAAATCCTGCCCGATTCCACTCGTAGGAGGACCTAGAGTCCTCAACCCAGAGAGACAGAAAGTAGATGGTGGGACCAGGGCTGGGAGCGGGTGGGGGGTTAGTGCTGAATGAGGACAGAGTGTCCGATTGGGAAGATGGAGAAGTTCTCGGGATGGATGGAGGGGACAGCCACACAACAGTGTCAATGTACTTAATGCCACTGGCCTGTACACTTAGAAATGGTTAAAAAAAAATTTTTTTTGGCCATGCCGCTCAGCTTGTGGGATCTCAGTTCCCCCACCAGGGGTTGAACCCAGGCCACAGCAGTGAAAGCACCAGATCCTAACCACTAGGCTACCAGCAGTAGTCAGTTTTAGGTTGTGTGTACTTGACCATCATTAAAAATAGTTTTTCAGGCTTCCCTGTTGGGGCAGTGGTTAAGAATCCGCCTGGTGGGCTTCCCTGGTGGCGCAGCGGTTGAGAGTCCACCTGCCGATGCAGGGGACACGGGTTCGTGCCCCGGTCCGGGAAAATCCCACGTGCCGCGGAGCGGCTGGGCCCGTGAGCCATGGCCGCTGAGCCTGCGCGTCCGGAGCCTGTGCTCCGCAGTGGGAGGGGCCACAGCGGTGAGAGGCCCGCGTACCGCAAAAATAATAATAATAATTTTTCGAAAAAGGAGATAAGGTAATGAAACATTTACCCCGACCATGAGCCCGAGGACTGGATAAATGGCGGCTGTCAGTGGATTTGACGCGACGCCCCCGCCTCTTGTTGCCTATTTGTTGCGTCGGTTGCCTTCCGACGGCATAAATGCCGCAAGAAGAACTCTCAAAGGGAGAAGGGCCAGGAATAGCCAACGTGTGTGTCAGCCCGTTTCATCCTCACTCGAGCACTTGCGTTTCCCATTTGGAGGAGGAGGAAACCGAGGCCCGGAGGTGAGGTCGCCTGCCGGGGGATGCCTCGAGTGGACGTGCGGTTCTGCTCCAGCCAGGCCCCTCATGCCTCGACCAGGCCTGCCTTGGCCACCAGCCCCGACGGAGGGGACGGCCTCACGGTCCTCGCCAACCCCGTCTGCCGTCCCAGGGGGCGTGCCCGGCCTGCTCCCCGTCCCGAGCTCTCGGCCCCGCCTGTTTGCAGCACTGACCGTGACCTGGGCGCCCTAGCCGCCCGTGCTCGCGTCTCAGGCCTCCTGGGATAGAAACCCCCGAGCAGAGCCGCCGAGCCACAAGGCCTGAGTGTCGCTGTGGCGTTGGTCCTTAGAGTCACGTACTCGTTTGATGCTTGGTGGTCTCCAAAGGGGCTGGGGTCAGGCTCGCCCCGTGGGGTGAGGCGGGGGCTCTGATTCTGAACGTGAGAGCGATCGCACCCCGGGTGCACCGCGGGAAGCTTGTGTCTCGGTGGCCTGCCGCCTGTGCCCTGATCACACGTGCAGAGTCCTGCGTTCTAGTGAGTTCCCGGCTGTTCTGCAAGAACACATGGGTCTGGGGCGGAATCCCGTTGGAAACACTGCCTGCTTTGTACCCTTCCTGGACCCTCGGGACGCACTTTAGAACGTTAAAGGCCCTGGTGGGTACTGACATTGTTTGACCTGGTGTTTCCCAGACTCGACTGTGGAACCTGTTTTGCACCATCTGCCTCCAGGGTCCCGTGGAACTCACTTTGGGAAAGCCGCACTGAGTCAACACCGAGGCCGCCGTGTGACTGCGCTGGGCCTGGTGGGGTGCTCGGGGGTGGGCTGGGGGGGCCTGCTTCCCCCTGCGGGGGTGCTCAGAGAGGGAGCAGCCGTCATTCAAGCCCCCCAGCCCCCAAATTCCCGGCGGCTCACAGCAGCTCCTTCTACCCGTACCTTAAGACACATTTCTATAAATCAGTCACTAGTCGCGGCGTTTAAAATCAGATTTCATGTAGAAATCCAGGGTGCCGGCTTCTTTTTTAGGAAGTCATAATAATACTGCCGTAGCTAAGAGACTCGGGGAGAAAGAAATGCTGTCCTGGGAGAGGCCCCTCCTGCTGCTTCGTGGGCTGTAAAAGGAAGAGCCATGGGCTACACGCTCTTTCCAGCAGCTGAAAGTGGATGCACAGCCTCCTGCACCCGGGCCCTGCCAGGCCTGCCAGAGCCGCAAGGAAGCCGTGCCCCACGCTGGCCGGTTCCCCCCGCCCGGCGCCCCCTGAGCCCTGCCCTCACCTTTGGTCCACACCTTCCCAGGTGACCCACTCTGAGGCCAGATTACAAGGGTTCAGGGGGTAGCAGAGCTGAGTCGGTTCATTTTATTTTTTTTAAGATTTTTTGGATGTGGACCATTTTTAAAGTCTTTATTGAATTTGTTACAGTATTGCTTCTGTTTATATTTCGGTGTTTTGGCCGCGAGGCATGTGGGATCTTAGCTCCCCGACCAGGGCTCGAACCCTCGCCCCCTGCGTTGGAAGGCGACGTCTTCACCCCTGGACCGCCAGGGAAGGGAAGTCCCCGAGTCAGTTCATTTATCCGAAGACCCCGGGCGCGTTCAGATAGCTCAGACGCTGCATCTGTGAACCCGAGCCCTGGGCTGAATTAATGGGGGGCCGAGCGTGGGGACTGAGCACTCGTTAGAGCGAGACCAGGTGCGGCGGCCACGGGCAGAGACGCGCTCGGGCAGGGTGTTGTTGCCCGCCCCTTTCTAGAGGAATCTGGAGTTGATTCAAGATGCCTGTGTCGGGTGGGGTGAGGGGCAGGCCCCCCTCGGCACGTGATCTGGAAGCCAGACACGCCCCGCATTTTTAACACCGACGGCAGATTCTGGGGTGGACGGCTCTGCTTCCTGGCATTGCTTTCTTGCTTAAGAACACGGAGCAGAGGCGCTGCCCTGAGGGACAAGGCTGCGTCGGGGTACCCCGTCATCAGAGTGGTGTTGGCAGAGGGGGGGACATCCCATCCCAGCTGCCAGAGGAGCCCTGACTCCACGGAATGGCTCATGAGACCTAAAGCAGAGGCCGGTGTCTCAGTCTCCCCGAAGCCCGCATAGACCCTGTGTGGGGTGGAGGCCCCCTCCTGTGTCAGCCTGCACCCCTCACCCATGAAGCCAAGGGCTCAGCCCTCTTGTTTCAGGGCCCCTCTGGCCCTGCTGAGGTCACACCCCTCCTCAGAGCGGAGAAGGAGGCGCGGCCCCCTGGCGCAGTGTTCTTTTGCAAACCCAGACAAATTCCCACATCCCGTCGTGTGCCCGGGCACATCCTCTGCACCAGGACATGCACCAAAGGCCCCACGTTTGGATCAACCCATTCTGTGCCCACGGCACCCACTGCGGTAGGCCCTCCAGGCACCGGAGTGTGTGCGGGTTTAAATGAGAGCAGACTCTGGGCCTCGGCTTGCATCCCAGCTCTGTGACCTCGGGCGGGTTACTGACGCTCTCTGAGCTGAAGTTGCCTCCTTGGTATCAGTGGGATAGTATTACTCCTTGTGGCTTTGGTGCTGACACTAGGCACGCGCCGTGCTAAAGCGGGGCTGGGGCCGTGTCAGCCGCGGGTCAGTGTCAGCCAGCATCATCATCACCGTTGTTGTTATTGTTAATTCACAGTTGAGCAGCCTGAGACCCTGAGGGCTCAGATAGCTCCCCCAGGAAGCCCACTGAAGGGTAGCGCGTCCTTTTCTGCCCAGATAGATAGGTCACTCCCCCACTTTCTGTCCCTGACTTTGCGCAGGGCTGCCATCCTCCCAAAGGCACGTCCCAGACCCTCCAGTCCCCCTCCCTGCCTCTCCACTTTGCAAAAGCCACGCAACCCAGTTCCGGTCTCAGGGTTGCTGTGCACCCAGACGGTATCCTGGGCTCCTGGCCGCTGCCCTAGGCCACCCTTTTCCTGGGGGGAGACGGGGACCATCTGTGCGCTTTCCTGCCCACTGAGCATTGCTTGCAGTCCGATTGCAGGAAGCGCGGGGTCAAGCGCTGGCGAGATCAGTCCAGCGCCACCTCGAACTGCATCTATTTTCAGACCGTGCTGCAAACTAGTTGGAAACGCACTGTCTTTCTCTCCTTTGTTCTGCTCCCTTGTTTTCCATCTCTCTGTAATTATGGGAAATGTGTATTCATTCACTCGGGGCCACCTGTTTGATTCTTAATCTCACTGGGCATCTCTCTCTCCTTCATCACATACGTCCTGTTTCTAATGGGATCTCAGTTTCATCAGCTTCCTCTGAATCCTGCCTCGGACTCCTGGGAACAGTCTGTGCGAATGACACGGGGGCGTCAAACCTGCATCTCCCATCGCTCCGCCTGTGCCCTTGGGGCCATGACAGCCTCCTGCCCTGGGTGCCCGATCCAGTAAGGCGGGTGTCATCAGCTCGGTCTTTGCTGATAAGCAGACCCCTGGAAAGTTCATGAAGCCAAACAGGAGAAGCTTCATGGACTTGCCTGGTGACCTGGGGGGGCTGGGGTTACCACAGCCCACTCCTCCGCTGGAAGGAGAGACCCTCTGGTGGTGGTGTGCCCCTCAGAGTGGGATCATATCCCCTCTAATACGCCACTCCGGGTATGAGTTCTCTTATTAGCACTCTGATATTCTTGCTTTTGTCAATGTACCGTTGCCTGGCTGAGACACATTTTCTGTTTCTCACTCCAGAAATGATTTTTTTTTTTCCTTCTAAGAGAAAATTTGGTTCCAGTTTTCTGGTGTAACTCTTTGGGGAAAGCAATTTACCAGAAGTGTATCCAGAGCCATAGACACATTCAGACCTTTTGGCCTGGCAATTCCACTCGCTCCTGGGAATAGAGTCAGAGGAAGTGACTTGAAAGAGGAAGCGGGGGGCTACGCGCGTGAAGATGTTCTCGGCAGCGTTGTTTTTAAGAGCGAGAAGCCAAAAACCGTCTCAGCCTGACTCTAAGGAATTTGTCATGTTGACTCATCAGATATTCTGTGACTGCGAGCGGGATGACCCATACTGCTGGGACACTAGGTAGTCTTTAAAGGGCAGGATGCAGAGCCCAGTCCACCTCCACAGCTGTTCCGGGTGTGTCTGAATCCTAGGAAGCGGGCAAGTCTGTGCCACACTGGAAAGTGTGCATGGCATTTTAAACAATATGTGTCTCAGCTGAATCACTTTGTGATACAGCAGAAACTGACACACCATTGTAAAGCAATTATACTCCAGTAAAGATGTTAAAACAAAAAAACCCAATATTCTTCTGGAAGATGCAGCTCTTTATGGTGGGCTAGATTCAGAGTTTAGGGAGCGGAATTGCATGACCGTTTCAGGCAGAAACAGAACAGCCTGGTGGTGACTCTGAACAGCTAGAGTTCTGCACAAGGGAGTGCTCTGCTGACCCCATTAGGAAAATGGGGCATTTGCTGGATTTTTTTTTTTTTAAGCAGAGTATGCATGAGCTGAGCTGATGCCGTGGAGGACGGGTTAGTCGGGATGATGGTGCTGGAGGTTCTTTCTGTCCAGAGACGTGGAGGAAAGCCGGCCGGACTGGGCGTAGAGAGGGCACTGAACAGCTCGGGGTGCTCCCCCAACACATACTTGGGGGAGTGATGGGGGGTGCAAAGGCTTCATGGCTCCTCCCAGGGAAGGCTGAGGGGTCTCTGGGGAAGGATTCACTGAGGCCCGATCTCCCAGCCCAGGAGGAAGACGAGGGTGGTACAGCCCCTCATCGAAGGAGATGGAATTTAGGGGCCGAAGGTGGAAGCACAGGGACGTGTGTACGCAGTCCCCTGGTTCCCAGCCCAGGCCTGAAGGACGGCGCTCAGGGAAGTGTGGCACGGAGGGACCTTGCCCGCCTCTTGGGCCTCTGGGCGGTGGGAGCCCTGCTTGCTGCCCCCTGAGCCTTACGGCGAAGCTTCCTTCAGCTTTGAGACAGGGCTTGGCTTCTCCCCTGAGCATGAAGTGAGCCCCTGCCTCCCAGGAGGAGCCAGGTGCCACGAAGCAGAGAATCCTGGACTCAGGTCAGCAAGGTGTGCAGAGGTGCCCACACCCGGCCAAAGGGCCCGGGGATGCAGGGCTGAAGACCCCTCCCCTCCTCCCACTGCTCTCCCACTGAAGGGGCCTCTGAAAGGCCATGTGCAAAGGACGCCACCAGAGCCCCACTTACAGGCTCAGAGAGGTCATTCAGCCTGTCTGTGGTCACACAGCTAAACCTCGGCACAGGTGCACCAGGACTGGCGGATGGCAGGGCCCTGGCAGCAGCCACTGTGGCCCTGGGGCTCTGTGGCCCACATCTTGACCACCTCGGGCCCGCCCACGGGGTCTCTGGGAGCCGGCCCGGGCTGCCCCAAAGGGAAAAGGTGCTTCCTCCCCCAGAATGCCTTTCTCTTTCCAGCTTGTGTGTTGGCCCCAAATCAAGGGAAGGCAAAACTGTCTTCTAATTTAAAAAGAGTGAGTGATCTGAAAGTCTTTTCAGACATAATGAGGTGTTGGACGTGCACAAGTGCTTTGGGGGTCCCCGAGGGCTGCACGGGCATCACCTACGGCCTCGCTGTCCCGCTGAGGTCTGGCAGGCAGCGGGGCACCTGAGACAGACAGACAAGGTCCCCCCCATCCTGCAGGAGCCCCGAGTGAATGGGGGGGACGCACAGAAGGTGGCCAAGTCCCACGGGCCTGGCACCCTGCCGGGAAATAGGGCTGTGGTTGCAGGTGGACCACTTGATAGGGAGGGAGTGGTCCCCTCTGGGACTGAAGGATGGGGTGGGGTGGGCTCCAGGGATGGCTGCCCAGGCTGTGGCAGCCACTGAGACTTGACGTAGATGGGTGTGTCAGCTGGACACCCCGGACGAGGTAGGAAACAGCACAGGAGAGACAGGTAGACGCCCCCCAGCCCTCCCCCGCCCCCACCAGTCCCCTCATCCTGCAGGAGCTGGCTCGCCCAGTGAGTGGGGAGGACAGGCAGAGGGGCTGGTGACATCTCGGGGGCTGGTGCAAGCACCCAGGTCAGGGCTGAAATTCCAGGCCCTTCTGGGACATCGAATTGCAGGGCTTGGGTTCAGTATCAGCTGCTGGGTCAGGGATGGGGCTAAGGGCAGACCCCACCCCCCAGCCCCATGGCCAGGCTGTGTGACCTCAGGCAGGTTACTGAGGTGCTCTGGGCCTCAAGGGTCTTCCAGTGCACAACGGGGGGGAGTCGCCACTTGGCACGGTCGTGGGGAGAAGGGACAGATAGGAGACACGCGTAGCAGTCATTGTCTACTGCTTCCACTTTTGCTGTTGTGGTGACTATTGTCTTATTTCTGGATCCCACGTCTTTTCTACATTTCTGCAAGAGAGCAGAGCAAGCCAACGTGTCTGTGGGGCCCCAGTGAAATCCATCAAGTCCCTTTGACCTGGGGAGGCCTGCCCTGAGTCTCAGAGGTACCCCAGGGCCCAGGTGGCCAAGTGGGACCCTGCCCAGCAGCCCTGAAGATCCTGTGGTTCTGTCCTCGGCCTGCCGGGGTTGGGGGGTGCCCATGGCCTGCAGGCTCCAGCCTCGCTGTGTGGCTGCCCAGCTCCCCCTAAAACACACACTCGGCCCCAAGAACCCTCTCTCCTCTTGGAGAAGGATGCTCCACGGAGCTGACAGGGTCCTCGGGTTTGCCAGCCAGAAGGACTTTTAGTGGGCGTTCTGTTTGACCCCTTATTTGACATATGGGGAAACTGAGGCCCAGGGGAGGTGGGACCCACAGCCAAGCAGAGGTGGGATCAGGACGCACACAGGTGAGTCAGTTGACTTCCCCGTTCAGCATCACCTGCCCTCCCCCTGCCCCCCCCTGCAGGGTCTACCCCACTCCCTCCTGTCCAGCGGTCGGGACACCGCTGGCTGGCTTCGACGTTGAGGTGGAGGTGAGGGCAGCGCCGCCCCAGAGTGAAGGGCACGGCGTTGAGTGAGTTCTGGCACTGCTTGAGCCTCTACCTTCACGTCCGTAAAATGGGCATGAAAGGACCCACCTCACCTGGCTGTTGAGAGAACGGAACGTGTGACAGGCCCGGCCCTGGGCTGCGCTGGGTGGACGTTCAGAGTGGGGGGGCTACAGTGATGATGCGGGTATTAATGTTGGAGAAACGACCACCGCCCCAGCCCTCAGAGCCCTCCCTCTGCTCATCCCAAATTGCTCATGGGAGGCAGCCGCCGTCCGCATCTCTTCGCCTGACTTTCCGAGGCCACGGCCCACTGGCCGGCCCACCGGAGGCTGCTCTCCTCTCCTGCCCCTCGCGGTTGGGTTCTGCCTGGACTTGGGGTTTGCCTGACGGTGGCACCTGATCGAGCTCTGCTGCCAGCTCGACCCGGGAAGGAATTCATTGGAAGGTGAAATCAGTCACCGGGGCTTAATTAGTTCCCAGAATACAAACCTGCCGTAGGACCTGCTAGCGAGGGCATGAACCCAGGTGGGACTGACACGGGGACCATCGCGGTGCTCACTCAGGGCTGTCACGAGCACTTCATTCTCCAGGCATCCCGGCACCTGTACAGGTTTCGATCCGCTAACACTTTGATCTGAAAGGTGGGGGCCCGAAACCTTCAAAGGCTGGATTCTTGTGTTGAAACAAACCTCCCCAGTGTCTGTGATCCTCCCCACCAGGCTGCAGGGGCACCCATGGTGCCAGGGGCAGCTGCATGTCTTGGCTTCCACGGCCCGTGGTCAAGGCACACCCAGGCTTCCTCACTCCGGCCTGTCTCTGCTTTGACACACTCACCATCTCCCCAGCGGACATAGCTGCTGCCTCTAGACACAGAGATCAGGGACTCACTGCCACGTACTGTGTGTGCGTACAGGGGGGCAGTTGGGGAGATGCTTGTTTGCTTCATATATGTTTATGAACCCATGACTTCTACCTTCCAATAATGTCAGAGCGGCTCAGGTCGGAGGAACCCTCCTGCTGCTAACAATGACAAACTTGAGACAAAATATATAAAAATAACAACAACTGCTTTGAGCCATTGATAGGTAACTGAAAGCAGATGGAACCAGAGGGGCCAGGACCCTTGACAGAAGGGAGTCCTCCAGGTGAGACCCACGTGAATGAGGGGGTTCCCTGATAGAAAGTGAGTTTCTCTGGGTTGAGGATCCAGCGGTTGGAGGTCAGGGTCAGGGCCACCTGAGTGGCTGGAAATGGGGGTGCAGGGGGAGAAGCTGGAAAGTGGATAGCCCCCAAATCTGCACATAAACCCCCCTCAAATCCTTGACTGACTTCTGAACTGTCATGTGCAAAAGGAGAGTCCAGGGGTCCCAGTGGAACACAGTAGCTTAAAGCTCAACGAGCCAAGGGGAGACAATGTGGAGTTGGGTTCTGTCTCATTAGAGGAGTTTGTTTCTGCCAGAGCCCAGGAAGGGCCCCAGAACTCAGGACCTCCCATAAGGACCACACCAACAGAGATTTCCCCCAAAAGCCTAAAAGCCATGCCTTCACAGGACAAAGTGTTCTGCTGATAATTTTACTCCCTGCCAGCGGAACTCAACACTCTTGAGAGGAAGATAACAAGACCCAGAGTCTCTACAACATATCAAACACAATGGCTGATATAGAATCAAAAATGACTAGACAGGCAAAGAAGCAGGAAAGCATGACATGTAATCAAAGGAGACCTCGATTAACAGAAGCAGACCCAGAGACAACCCAGATGTTAATAGGCAGACAAGGACCTAAAGTAACTGGAACCTGTATTTATAAGCTCCCTCTTGGTGCCAGGTCTTGTGTTGTACCCTGTGTAAAGCCCCTCCCCCACCCATGCCTTCCAGAAGGTTCCAGCTTGTGGGGTGGAGGTGTTCATGGTGGGAAGAGTTCTAGAAACAGGTATTTCATGTAGTGAGACAAGCACAGTGAAAGCCTCAGTGACAAAGTCCAGGATGTGAGGTAGGAAAGTATCATTCTTTCATTTGTTCATTCATCGAATCAAGGTAGAAAAGCACAGGTATCCAGTGGGAGGCTGAGCTGTGTTCTGGTGATGAAGTGGTGAATAAGACAGACGCAGTCCCTGTGGATAAAATACGGTAATATAAGCAAACTCACAAATGGTGTGATTTCAGTTTTTGAGAAGTGCAATGAAGGAAAAGTAACAAGGGGTAAGAGAGAGAATAAGAGGGTTGCCTTTTTAAAAAGGATGGTCAAGAAACACCTCTGGGATGAGGCGACCTCGAGAGTGAGTGCTGAAGGATGGGGATTAGAGAAGCCAGCTCGAGGGGAGGGTAAAGGAGTCCATGTGGGGGCCACAGCAGAGGTGAGGCCCAGAGGGGTGTTCAGGGCACCGAGAGGGGCTGGCAGGGGCCTGCGGGGGGAGGGGTGGTGTGAAGGAGCAGGGGGAGCGGAGGTGATGGCATGAGGACCCCTGGGGGCCTATAAGGGAGAGCGACACAGCCTGCCACATGTGGTGTCTTTGAAGTTCAGGCAGCTCTAACAAAACACCACAGACAGGGCACGTTAAACAGCATTTATCTCTCACAGTCCTGGAGGCTGGACGTCCAAGATCAAGGTGCCTACCAGTTCAGGTCCCGGTGAGGCCCCACCTCCTGGTTTGCAGATGGTGCCTTCTCTCTGTGTCCTCATATAGCAGAAAGAGATGTCTCTCCCTGCCTCTTCTTATAAGGGCACTAATCCCATCATGGGGCCCCACCCTCATGACCTAATCACCTCCCAAAGGCCCCACCTCCCAATACCATCCCACTGGGAGTCAGGGCTTCAGCATATGAATTTGGGGGAGATAACCTTCTGTCTCTAGCACGTGGTCACTCTGGTTACCCTCCAGCCAGCTCAGGGGCTGCCTTTCAACAAATCGCTCTGTGTGTGGTTAACTTTTCAGTGTGTCCTGAGACATGTGGGCATCCGTGGCTGCAGAGGTTCACTCTGTGGGGCCCTGGCACCTGCAGTACAGTCCCCAGTGTCCAGGCACCCAGAAGGCTTCCGGAAGAGGTGTCCATGTCTGGCCTTGGGGGTTGAGGGCGGTTCCATTGAGCAGTTGGGCAGGGTGGGCACTGGTGACTTGTCTCAGCGCCCTGAGCCTCAGTTTCCCCTGTGGGATGTCCAGATGTCCTCCGTCGCTGGGCTCTCAGAAGGGCCACCCAGGGTGGCTCTTGCTTTCTTTATTAAGCCACAGCGCTGCCCCTTGCCCCACCCCACCCGGGGAGAGCGTTTGCCCGGCATTCAGTGTCTCTGCGGGACTCTGGGGCACAGGCGGAAGCTGCACGGTGGGAGGGGCACAGGCAGGGTTTGGAGTCTACGGTCCTTCCAGAATGCACCTTGGGGACCCTCATCCTGTGTGGTCAGCCCCAGTTCAACCCTCCACAGCCCCTCTCCCTGTCCCTGCTCTGACCTTGGTCTTGACTCTAAAGCACTGCGTCAGGACTGGTGGGTAGCCCCTGCCAGAGCCCCTGACCCCTGCTACCATCAGCAGGGAGCCGGGCCGCCCTGGGGAGAGACCCCCACCCCGGGGGGGTTCTGAAGCCCCCTCATCGGTGCCCCTTACCCAATTATCCAGGGGCCTCAATGGATCCTCCAGGAGCAGAGCTTCCCTCTGTGGCCCCAGCTGACGGGAACGTCACAAATCCTGCAGACACCTACATCTTTGTTCAAAGATAACCCCGCATTATTGCCGAGACGCCTTTTTATATCCCCTGTTATTTATAAAAGTATGATTCATTTAACAATTATTGTGAGATGGAGAAATGTTGCCTACTAACATTAAAGTTGCAGTTATCTAAAGCAACGCGGAAAGGAAGCAAGGTCTGCTACTTCGGATCAGGTGGGGAGTAAGCAGGAAGAATCCGGGTCTAGCCCACAGCCCCCCAGGACCCGCTGCCTCCCTGATCCTGGCTTGGTGAGCTGGGCGAGGCTCTCGCACACAGTTTCCTTTTCAGCAATTGGTTTTCGCTCCTGTAAGATAAAGTGGAGGGCGGGGCTGGTGGGCCACTGAGACCCTCTGGAGTTTCGCTTCCTCTTTTCCGCTCCCCATGGGCCTCCTGTCTGTCGAGAGGCTGCAGCCGCCTCCGCAAGTTTGCATTATGGCAGAGATAGACTCAGGGACTCTCCTGCTTACCCAGCCCCTGTCTCCATCCCAGCCAGCTCTCCCTTCTCCACACCCCCACAAGTAGGAGGCGGGGCCTGAGTGAATCCCCAGGCCGCTTGGAAAGAGAAGGGAAACAGCCACTACCTCTGGGATTTCAGGGCCTTGGAGACATTCGTATCCCAGCCCCAGCCCCGCCAGCTGGTCAGCCAGGGTCTTATTGAAGAGATCACTCTGGCTGTTGATGAAGAAAAGGAAGGGCCCAAAGGAGTTTGGTGGCTCTCAGTGTGCCAAGGGGGCCAGAGAGCCAGGCTCGCGAGCTGTGTGGCCAGGCTGGTAACCAGCCCACGCGGCTGTTCCGTGGAGCCGGCGCCGCCTTGAGGCCACGCCCACTGGCCCCGTGGCCACGCCCACTGGCCCCGTGGCGTTGCTCCTCCTGAAGCAGAGCCTTGGCCGTGCCTCGGGTTGCCTGGAGCCCTGGCAGCAGCGCAAAAGCTGAAAGAATGAGCCCCAGCTCTCCCCACCCCCAGACAGGCAGGACGGGGGGTGGGGACTCTGCAGACACGGCAAGGACACTGAGGACACTGGCCTGACCGATGTCCAGCGCGCCTGCCCGTGGGGACCGGGCGACAGCCCTGCAGGGCCGTCCTTCTCTGCTGCCCAGCAAGGATCGGTCAGGGCCTGGGCGGACATGGGGGTGGATGGAGGTAGGATGGGGCAGAGAAGGGAGGCGATTTCAGTACAACCAAGGAGACCAGCTTGGTGGGCCTGGAGGAGGGCCTGGGGACACTCAGAACAAAGTAGAAGCTGGACTCGCCACCTCCCTCTTTTCCGGTTCATTCATTCGCTCATGTCCACAGCAGTGGGAGCACACCCCGTTTGCGGGACGGTAGGGGAGCTGGACGCTAGACCTGGTTTCAGGAAGATTGATGTTCCCTGGAGCCGGAGGGTCCCCAGGGTGGCCCTCGGTCGGGCGGGCGGAGTGGGGGGTGTCTCTCCAGTGACTGGATCCATCCGGGAGACTTCCTGGAGGAGGCGGCACCCGAAGAGGCCATGTAAATGCATTCTGAGGGACCTTGGAGGGCTTATCACAGGCGCAGGGGCAGGGTGGGTGCCGGGTAGATTGACTTGGTATTCACTCACAGATTTTTTTTTTCGTTAAATGTATTTATTTAGCAGTTGCACATTTAGCCGTGGCAACCTTCACGTCCAGGCACTGTTACAGATATTGATTTGATCCTCGCCTCCTGTGTGGCGACACCGTTCACATCCCCACTGATAGAAGAGGAAATGAATGTACAGAGATTTATCGCGACTTTCCCCGGACGCAGAGCTGGGAGGTGAAGGGGCTGGGACTCGACCCCAGAAGGCTGACCTCCCCCTTTTCGTGCTCTAAACACGACTTATGCGATCCCACAGCCAACACTGGGAATGCGTTGGGTTATTCCTACCTTACAGATGGGGAAACCCAGGGCCGGGGTGCCTGCCCAGCCCATAGCCGCCCAGCAGTCAGACACAGAGCCGGCCCCTAACTCAGATGCTGGCCCACTTGCCCTCACCGGGCTCTTTCCCCGCCGGCTGGCACGGCGAGGAGAGGTGGGCTGACTGTCCACGCCTGAGACCCACCAGCCCCGCAGACTCTCACCGGGCTTGCTTATAACACCTGGCGCATCCTCCCTGCCAGGACTTCAGAGCGTCTTGAAATGTTCTGATGTGCGAACAGCCTTTTTCATAGGAAAAATGAAATTATTTTCAGCCTGTTATCAGGCAGTTGTCAAGAGACCTGGCAGATGAAGGGCTTAGACAGTGAGGGTTTGGGAGGCGGCCAGAGCGAGCGGGGGCAGAGGGCGCAGAGGCCAAAGCTGTGCAGGCCGGGGTAGGGGGGGCGTGGGGCGGGCGGGAGGACGGGGCCGTGTCACGCATCGTTTATGATTTCCTTCTTGCTTCTTACCGAGGGCCTGGCACTGGACTCGGGCTGGGTGGGGCTGAGGTGATGCTAAAAGGCCAGGCCAGAAGGCTGACAGCTAGGGGTTCGTTCTGGGGTGACCTTCTTCCTTCCTAGAAGCTATCTGATCTGGGGGACCTCCATCTAATCCCTCCTCCTGCCTTCGTGTCTTTCAAACAGGCCCCAACTCAAAAGACGCTCATTTATCCTTTGAGGTGGACGGGTGGGTGAGCAGGTGGACAGATTCACCAGGTAGCATCCAGGTCCCCACCCGCCTCACCCCAGCCCTGCTTGGACCCAGAATTCTTCTTCTCCCTTCTCCCCCTCGTTTGGAATGAAATCCATTTGGAACCAAACCTCAGTCAGCAGGAATGTGACCAGCACAGCCTCTGATAGTCACTTGGGATGCTCCGGGAAAGCCCCGTGTAGGACGAAAGAGTCTAGGAGTTGATGGGAGGAAAGCTTAGCCAGCTTTGGGCTGGGCCCCGACACCTCCAAACCTACTTTATTTGTTGGGATGAAGTCTGCGCTTCGAACGCCTCGGCTTTCCCTTCCAATTAGTATGTGGCAGGTGCGGGCGTGTTGTCTGTGTGACAGTAAAGGAGACTGGTGCACGTGGGTGCAGAGCCAGCACACAGGTAGTGAGCTCCCTGTTTCTGGAAGTATTCAAGGAGAGCATGCCTGCCAGTGGCGAGGAGGTTTTACATGGGCGAGGAGGGTGAAGTCAGGAATGGACCACCTCCTCCCCAAAGCCCGGCAGGATTTCTGTGGAGCAGAGCCTGGTCCGTGGGGCCGGGCACACAGTAGGTCTGCACATGAACCTCAGCTCTGGCTCCTAGTCTTGGGGAATTGTTTGCTCAGGTTCCTGGAAGGGTGATTGGAAGAGCTGTCTGCTTATTAGAAGAACTGAAGGTGTCTGGAATGGGAGTCCTTTGGCTAAGGGGTGTTTCCTGGGGTTCCTCAAATTCTGTTATGTCCAAAGTCTGCTCTTATGCCCCCACCCCGCCACTCATGCAGCCTGGGAGGGAGCCAGAACCTTCTCTGTCCTGACCACTGCTGCATCCCCTGGGCCCGCACAGCTCGGGTCCACACGTGTGATGGGACGTAGACCCTGGGCGGGGGGTGAGGGGTGATGGAGCGCCCCGCCTGCCCCTCTGCCCGGGGCCAGCCAGCCTGTTTCCTGGTTACAGGGTCTGTCTCAGCGAGGCTCACCTCTCGGGTGAGCAGCCGGGAGGCCCCCTCGTTTCCAAACTCTGCTCCTACCTGTGGACAAACGCACCCATGAGGGTCACTCCAACACAGTGACGGGGACGTGGGCTGGGGGCTGTCCCACCTGGGCCACGTGTAAATGCCCTTTGGGCATCTCTGGTTCTGCTCCCAGCACGGGGGCAAGGGCTCCGCCCCAGGTCCACAGCGGGGGAGCCGGCGTTGGCCCGGCACCTCTGGCCTTTGGCGAGGTCGCCGCCCATCAACCCCGAAACACACGCACTCTCTGCTGACAGCCAAGGTGGCAGCGCCACAGCAAAGATTGTCGCGGGCACTTGGTGCGGGAGGAAGCTCACGCTCTGGGACAGCGTCAATCACTAGCAGATGGAGGGAGGGTTGAGCACTGCATCGCCGCCCACTCCCCAGAGGGTTTCCTGGGCTGGGCAAGCGCTCTGGGACCAACATGGCAGGGCCCCGGCCTCCGGGGGAAGTCCCTAGTTTCACCGTCCCTGTGGCATCCTGTCCCAGCCAGGGCAGATGGCCAACAGCCCCCCGATAAACTAGACTTCCCCACCCTGAAGACCCCTGGCGAGTCAACCCGGTGGCAGAGCCGCAGGCTCCCCAAGTGGAAGCGGCTGCGTCCTTGTTCGTGACGCTTTCTACACCCGAGAGAGATGCTTCTGGAAGCTTTTCAGCCTTGTACCAAGGTCCAAGGACATCCAGCTGTGCCAGCGCCACCTCTGTCCCCCAGGGACGTGCGTGGTGAGGGGCAGGTCGTGGGGTCTTTGTTGAGAAACTGCACCAGCGGCCGAATGTCTCCTGGGGCAGAAATGGCCTGGGCGCTGGCATGGCGGGGGAGGGTCACGGGGGCGGGGTTTGAAGGCAGCTCCGAGCTGTGCGACGGGGCGTCGTGGGAGTGCAAGGAGGATGAGGCTCAAATGCTCGGCTGGTACAGGGCACCCAGTCTCCATTCTCGCTACCCTGGAGAGACCGTTTGGTGGGACGTCCCGCCAGCCTGGGCATCCCGTGAGGAGATGTTCCCAGTGCTTACGCTGCCGTTTTTGTTGGCGCAAAGCATGTCGACCATATGGAATTCAACTTACAGGCTCCCGTTGCTGTTCCTCATCTCCTCCCATCTTTCTCTCTCGCTCGCTCGCTCTTTTTTTTTTTTTTTCGAATTTCAGAAGCAGTTCTCTTAGCAACAGAAAAAACACACACTTAATTACAGCCCCAGCAGCAGATGCGTCGGGTGGCAGAGCCCGCTCCCTGAGATGCTCCGTTTAGTTTTCAGGAAGACCTTTCTCCTTGTGTAGAAATAACCCCGTTCCACCTGCCGTGGGGCTCGCCAGCCATGGCCCCTCCCTTTGTGTTTCCTGCACGGGCAGAACTTTCTCCCTGTCGCCTCTCCCTGTGTCTCCCGGACTCTGTAAGGAACGTGCAGCGTGGCTCTGAAAACGCTCACTTTTCTCAGCTGCCTGGAATTAGGGCGAGCCGTGCGTGGCTGGGCTGCAGTTTGTTTTATCTCTCTTTTGTTTCAAAAAAAAAAAGGAGGGTGGGTGGAAATCCTGTTTTCTCCAGGGTCATTACCTCCAACGGGGAGGCGGGGGGGGGGAGCCAGAGAAGCAATGGGTCCTTGTGTGTGATTCTCGCCAATGGAAATCTGGGTCATGTTCAGAAATTCCAGGAGGCTGGCACCGGCCGCCCAGTTAACACGGGTCTGGCGCGCGGCTTATCTGGAACCGGGATGTTTTATCTCCTCGACTGGCTCCCCACATCAGCTGGCGGACAAACGGCATTCGAGAGCATTTGGCTTTTTCTTTAAAATGAAAATCAGCGAAGCACAGTGCATGCCATGTAGCCCCGGGCGCCTCTGAGCGGGAGTGGCCGGAGCCCCAGCCGGAGGGTCCTTGGGTCATCGCAGGGGGGGGGGGGCGGGGGGGGGTTCCGGCTCACCGATGCACTGATCACAAAAGCAGGGTGGCACCGCTCACATGACGGGCGCGGGGAGAGGCCGCGGGCTTTGAGAGCAGCCCCAGTCTACGCACAGTTGGCTCCCAGCTGACAGGCAGAATATGGGGTGGGCTTTGTCACCAGCATGCTGGGTCTGGCCTGCCCAGCTGTGCTTGGGAGCCGGCAGTGCCCAGAGGCCCGCCACCGCTCCCCGGGTCCGAGACGCTCCAGAGCCCAGGGGCCGGGCAGCCCTGCTCCCCTTCCTCCCATCCGAGAAGGTTATATAATGAGCGGACCACTGCCGAAGTCGGAGGGAAAATGAAGTCTTTGTTAAATGCCTTCAGCAAGAAGGAAGGTAAGGAACGAGCTGTAGGGTGCGTGGCGCACAGGAACGAGCAGTTTCTTACTGATTCTCCCGGGGAGCTGGGGCCTCCCTTTCCTCCTGAAATTGCTGGTCGTTCATCCCCGCCACGGAGGGGAATAATTACTCCTGGGGGGCGAAAGGGCTTTGTTGTAGTTGGTCTGGAATTTTAACCCACTTGAAGGTGCCGGGGTTTTTTTTGTTGTTGTTGTCGTTTTCCTAAGTCTCCAGCCCCTTTGCAGAATTGTGGCATGTGCATCCCTGGTGCTTCCAGAGGGCAGTTTAGGAACTAAGACCTGGGGAAAATAGGAAGTTTGACTCTAGTCTGTCCGCTACCTGGAGCACATGCGGAGCACTTGGGCAGGAGTAAGGAAGGTCAGGGCACTGCTGGCCGCCCCGGCCGGGTGGACGCTTTCAAAACCACCGCTCGGCTGTCCTTGGCCGTCCCCGGGTTGGAGCGGATGGGAGATGCAGCGCGGTAGACTTTAAAAGTGCAGCTGCTTTTTCATACCTTGTGTGACTTGTATTGTGGAAAAGAAACGTGTAAGTAAATGCATGGAAGACAGCTAAGGAAATATCCACCCACTTAGAGTTTGCAGATTGCCTGGAAGAAGGAAACAGTTGGGTGGAATATTAATTATTTTCAGACAGGAAGAGAGTTATTTCTAACCCTTTTCACACAAATACCCCCAACATTTCCACGGCTGGTTCCAGTTAGTTTGTCAGACAGGGAGCTCTTGTTTTATGAAATCGGGAGGTTTATGAAGACGTGAGTTTAGAGGGATTAAAAAGATATTTCCCAGCCCAAGCCATAAGATAAACATGGAAGAAATTTCCAATGATACCGCACAGGAAACGAACTTAATGTGAATCTTGGTGTTTAAGCGAGATAATTTTCATTAGAGCGTTCACCCTGATGTCACCTAGGCGATTCCATCCGAGTAACTCGATGGGTCCTCAGGCAGAATGTATTTGCAAAAGTCCCAGCTTTCATCCCTGAATCTTCCAAGGGCAGCTGCCCCATGTGAATTGTGGCCACTCTCAGAAAGACCTCTTCCGCCTGGTTCTCGGGAACGTTTAGAAAGAACAGACTTTGTCTGTGCTCGTTTGCTTACATGATGAACCCAGATTCGCCTTCTGGGACTTTGGTCTTTGTAATCTGTGCACAGCATGAGGGTTTCAGTCGGGGGTATGGTGTTTTGTTCATTGTGTTCTCTTCTTCCCTTGATTTTTCTTCCCTTGTGAGCCTTTCTTAGCCATTGGCAGGACTCCCCCCCCGCCCCCAAGTTCCATCACTTTCTGTCAAGGGCGTTAGTACTGTACGCACCCGGTTACATGGGTCAGAAAAATAGAATTGACTGTAGGTAGGGTCAGGGAGGCTGGGAGGCTCGGCCCAAGTTCGCGTCATGGAATGTGGGCGTTTCCTGGTCTCGGGGTGTCCCCTTTGAGCTGGGGTCCCCCTCCCCTCGGTCCCCCCGGGCCTGTCCTTGGGTGGGGGGCAAGGAGGACGAGCCGGGAGCCCGAGGGGGCTCTACCCCAAGCGTCTGCCTGAGAGCCTGGCTCCCTCCTGGTGCCGTGGTCCTGCAGCCAGCGGGCTCTGTGAATGGAGAGCTCCGCTGCTCTCGGAGATCCTGGAAGCGCCGTCCTTTGCAAGGTCTCCGCACCCCCACCCCCCGCCCCCGCCCACTCCTCTGCCAGGCGGGGCTCACATCACCCTCTGTCATTCCAGAAGTCTTCTGGCCTCCATCCGACACTGACAGAGGGAGTGACAAGGATGAGCTTCTCCCTGGTGACCAGCAAACACAAACCCGGCACTTTTCCCCAAATTGAGATTTTACCAGGAGGTGGGGGTAAGGCCTGGGCTGATTCCCCAGTGGGCTGAGCCCTGGAGAGGGCGGCCTCTTGGGCCCTGGAGACAGGGGTCCGCGGAGCATGCCTCTCTTCCATCTCCCTCCCGGCCGGGCTTTGAAGAGTTCCTTTGCTTTGAGGACGCAAGTGATAGTGTCTCTTGCCCTGATAGACAGGCTTCAGAGGAAGCAGGCTGGCATGAGGGTGCGGCTGGAAAGAGCGTGACCTCCCCCGTGGGTCGCTTCCAAGTTCTCACAACTGTAGGAGCCAGATGTGGATTCTGAGCGTGCGTCCTCGGGAAGCCTTGTGACATTTCCGTGTGGCTCCCCTGGGTTGGCTACATCTCTGCTTTCCCAGGACTGCCCTGCATCCCAGGGAGGCGGCAAAGGGGTGCATTTGGTCACAGCTGTCTCAATGGAGCTCTGCCCGCACCACCTCTGTCCCCGTGAGCCCTGCCCGCGCCACCTCTGTCCCCGTGAGCCCTGCCCACGCCACCTCTGTCCCTGTGAGCCCTGCCCACGCCACCTCTGTCCCCGTGAGCCCTGCCCTCCAGCGTGGGAGTGGGCTGGCATCAGGGGGTTGCTATACTTGGTTTCCATGACGAATCTCACCACCTCTGACCTTGGGCAGCTGGGCTGGTGGGTCCTGCAGGACCCCGTCCTGAACTGCTGACGCCGTTCTCTGAGGTGCTGGCTTCCTCAGGTCCAGATAAGCCCCCCGGAGGCTGTGTGTTGCCCGTGGCCCTGCGGGCCGGTTTGCGGACCGGCCGCCCAGGCTTCTGGCCAAAGTGTGCACAGCCTCGTGTATTGGACCTCGGCCTGGGGCAGCCAGCTCGAAGGGGGTCCATGTCCTTTGCTGCTGGAATCGGCGTGTCGCTTCCCCTGCAACCCAGAGGCTTACATTGCTTTAGTCGCCTCTTCTTGGAAAGGACACCTTCTGTTTCTGGCCCAGGGCACGGGCCGTGTGGATTCCGGCCCTCACGGGCCCTGCGAGCAGTGTCCTCATTCCAGGTCCCTGGGTGTACTGATCTCACAGAGTGAGGGCCTTGCCTCTGGTCTAGAGCTTCGTAAGAAGCATGGTGAGGTTTGTCAATCCCCCCCGTCGCACGCTGCCGGGTCCTGCTTTGATGGGTAGAGAAAGGAGCCCAGTGGGGGTCGGGACAGACTGCTTCCCACCAGTAGAGCTGGGGCCTGTGGGTGTCTGGGCTGCTCAAACCGCAGCCAATCCCTGTCTCCAGTCCTGGAGGCTGGAATCTGAGATCCAGGTGTGGGCAGGGCTGGTCCCTCCTGAGGCCTCTCTCCTCGGCATGTAGACGGCCGTCTCCTCCCTGTGTCCTCACGGGGTCGTCCCTCTGTGTGTGTCTGTGTCCTGACCTCCTCTTCTTATAAGAACACCAGTCCTGTGGGGTTAGGGCCCCACCCCAGTGACCTCATTTTACCTTCCTCACCTCTTGAAAGACCCCCACCTCCAAATACAGGCACATTCTGAGGTCCCAGGGGTTAGGACTTCAACACAGGGGTTTGGGGGAGGACACCATCCAGTGCACGCAGGGGCTCAGTTCAGGTCGTGGCGAGGAGGAGCTCCATGGCTGCCTCGGTGCCCTGACTGCCATGTGCGACGGGGCAGCCCGTCCTTACGCGGTCTCTGGGCTGCTGAGGGCATGGGCGCCGCCCAGATGGAAGTCAGACCCTGTGTCCCTTCCATCTCAAGTGCTGGCTTGAGCCTCTGTGGAAGGAAGACTCTCTTGGTCTCCACCCGTCTCTGCTCCTGTGTCGGGGTGAGTTCTGCACATGGCGGGGTCCCATGGGGGGATCGGTGCAGAACTCATGGTGTCCGTGTCCTTGGTGGCTGGGGGCCTCGATGACGGTGCCGTACGTGCCCTCACCCGCCTCTCGCGTTCTCTCCGACGCAGTGCCCTTCCGAGAGGCCCCGGCGTACTCCAACCGAAGGCGACGGCCCCCCAGCACACTGGCCGCCCCCCGGGTCCTTCTGCGTTCCAACAGCGACAACAACCTCAATGCCAGCGCGCCTGACTGGGCCGTCCGCTCGGCCGGCCCCCACCGCAGCCTCTCGCCCCAGCTGCCGCAGCAGATGCCCAGCAGGCCCGACGGGGCCGTGAAGACCCTTGGGAGCTACACCTCCGGGCCCCGCAGCCGATCCCCCTCGCTCAACAGGCTGGGCGGCACCGGCGAGGACGGCAAGAGGCCCTGGCAGCCCTGGCACGTCGGGTAAGGAGCGGCCGGGTGGGTGGGCTCCCGTGGGGACCAGGGAGAGGGAGACCTCCTTGCTCGGAGCCCCTGGATTCTAGAACTCAGGGCGGGGCCAGAGGTTGAGCAAAACACCTGGTTTATTCCAGCCCGGATGTTAAGAACACTTGAAAACCAAACTTCTGCCAACTGCCCTGGCTCAGACCATCACCTGAGAGCAGCCAGGCTGGCTTGGGCAGCCGCAGGTGTTGGAGTCCGTCTCCTTTCCCTGTGCATTGGCTTCTGGGTCTCAGAAGTGAAGTGTGGACAGACAGGGAGCTAGGGGCCCCAGCCTGCCCTGGGCTGAGGGCTCCTCCAGGGGATACCTTTTTCTTTGTTCCTTTGTCTGTTTTATTGAAGTACAGTTGATTTACAATGTTGTATTAATTTCTGCTGTACCACAAAGTGACTCAGTTATGCATATAGGTATTCCTTTTGTACCCTCCTTTGGGTGCCCTTGTGTGCTCGTTTACCGTTATGGTTTATCCCAGGGGATTAGATAGAGTTCCCTGTGCTGTACAGGAGGGCCTTGTTGTTCGTCCATCCTCTGTATAATCGTCTGCGTCTGCTGATCCCAAGCTCCCAGTCCTTCCCTCCCCCACCCCCTCCCCCTCGTCAGCCACGAGTCTGTTCTCTGTGTCCGTGAGTCTGTTTCTGTTTCACAGATAGGTCCATTTGTGCTATAGTTTAGATCCCACGTATAAATGATAACATACAGTGCCTGTCTTTCTCTCTCTGACGGACTTCACTCAGGACGATCATCTCTAGGTCCATCCATGTTGCTGCAAATGGCATTATTTCATTCTTTTTTATGGCTGAGTAATATTCCATTGTATATACACCACATCTTCTTTATCCATTCATCTGTCGATAGATATTTAGGTTGTTTCTCCAGGCGCCATGTTTACCGTCAACACACCTTAGCCAGAATGAGCCCTCACATTCGTAGCCACCAGACACCCTGGCACAGGTGAAGCTCCGAGGGGCCACGTCCTAGTGCTGGAGCCCGACAACCCCCCCCCCCCACCAGACTCAGTAGCAGCCCCAGCTGGTCCTCTTGTGTCTGCCCACGAGGCAGGGGCAGGGGGAGCGTCCCGGCAGACTCTGAAGCAGCCCAGGGGACCCCATTCCGTCCCCTTTCCAGAAGAGGAGACAAGGCCAGCATAGGCCAGAGCGTGGACCCCCCTCGGGCGTCTCACTCGGGCCGTGGGCACCCTCTGACTGCCCTGTGTCCCCAGCAGTCAGGGGGGCTGCATTCCCACCCAGAGCTCCAGCTCCCGGGCACGCTGTCCACCTCCTCACGTGGCCTTCAGAGTTTGTCAGGCCAGGATGAGACTCCCTGGGGATGGGCTCGTCACTGGGGCCTCAGTGCTGTTGAAGCAGCCGAAGCAGTGACCTTTCTGACCCCGTCACCACCTCTGCGATCTCATGTGGACCCACGAACTGCTCCGTGCGCCTCAGCCCACCTGGCTCGTTCCCCACAGAGGACCCTGCAGCCTCCCATTTCCCAGATGAGGGCACTGAGGCCAGGTCATGTAGCTGGGGCAGGTCATGAGAGTTGTCCTCCTTGAACTCTGTCCTCACCCATGGTGGCCCAGGGAGAGCCGGCACACTGCCCGGCGTGGTGTTTCTGGTGAGGGTTGAATGCCCCCTTTGGTCCGGCCTTCTGCCTCGTGACCCGGTTCCCCATCCCACCGTGCCCCGTTCACCTGGGCTCACCACACCTGCCTGCGGTGAGTCTGTCCAGCCGTAGTCACTCCTGACGCCACGCCCCCCAGCTCCGGTCGGGGATGTCAAGGAGGCGGCCGGGCTCAGCCTGGATGGAGGGCTCAGTGGTTCACGTGGTCCTGGGAGAGGGCCGATTGCTGTGGCCGGGGCAGCAGGCCAGGTGTCCGGGCTGCAGCCGTGAGGGCGTGGGGAGAGCGGGCCCGTGGCAACCCCGGTCTCCTGGCCCCGTCTCGGTGCCAGCGCCCGGAGGCCCACTGGAGCCCATCCGCACTTCCCCCCAGAGTCTCATTCTCACACCCGAGAGCCCATCCTTCCTCTGGTCTAGATTCTCGCTCTGAGTCACCCCAGGGGAGAATCCCAGGTGCTGCCGAGTGCCATAAAGCTAAATTAAAGGGCTCCCCCGAGGCCTCGGATTCCACTTCACACCGTTAGCTGGAATTATGACTATAATTTTGAAGAGAGTGTGTCCCCTTCCTCCAGTACGAAATCTAATAAGATACCAAAGGCAGGGTGGCCAGGGACTTGCAAAAGCTGCAAGCGAAATATTGCTGTGCAGAGAGGACGGCAGCTGGCGTGTTGCAGGGACCCCATCTGACTGTCCCTGATGTCCTGTGGGTGTGTGTGTGTGTGTGCACACTTGTGTGTCCATGTGTCTTTGTGTCCATTTGTGTTTGTGTGTGTGTGCGTGCATCTGTGTGATGGTGTGTGTGTGCGTGGACTTGTGTGCCTTTGTGTGCACTTGCATGTCCATGTGTGCACGTGTGTCCGGATGTGCACGCATGTGTGTGTGTGTGCCTGTGTGCTCAGGATCTGCTCACTCAGCAGCTACGCGCTGACAGGAGCCCCTTGAGTTGCTGGGGTCCTGCCCCCGAGACTCCCGTGTCATAAAAGGGACCTGCCAGGCACCCTGGTTCCCCGCGGTCGCCAGGATAATGGTGGCATTTGAGCCACACGCAGGCTCTCTGCTTTCACACCTGTGCTCAGGCGTGGACACGGCCGTACACGCAGCCCCAGTGATGGGGTACCTGCGCTCAGGGTACCACAGCACAGCCCCTGGGCCTTCTGGGGGCCCAAGGAGGCAGCTGAACCCTCCATCCCGTCTCTGTCTTCACAGCTCAGAGCCCAGCCCTTGCCTGGGACAGACGGGGATCCTTGCAGGGAGGCCATGGCTCCCAGCCTCGGGGTTGCCCAGGTGCCCCCAGAGCGCTTTCTGGTTGTCACAGAACCCAGATACTGGTTGGGATACTCCCCAGTCATGGAGGGGAGAGCCCCAGCCCCACGCGGACCCCTCCGTCTGCGGATCCTGTCTCAGTGGGTAGCTGCCAACCCGCCAGTTGCATCCAGCTCTGCCTCCTACCTGCTGTGTGACTTGGGGCAAGTCACTCAACCCTTCTGTGCCTCCGTTTTCTCATATGTAAAAGGGGACCTGCTGGGTTTGGGCCGAGGAGGCTGCTGAAGGGAGCACCCGCCACGTGCTGAGACCCGTGTAAGTTCCACAGACATGTTGGCTGCCTTGGTTTCCTCATTGTAAAAGGCGTCTTGACCGACCCTCTGACCGCTGCAGAGGAGGTCATCCTGGTGAGGGCTGCGGCTTGGGCAAAGTAAGGGGCAGGGGAAGTGGAGGGCGTCAGGCCAGCCTGAGGGAGTCCCAGCGTCCTGAGCATCTGGCGGGGGTTCCCTCTGGCTGCCCACCGCACCTCACCCCCTCCTTCCTCTCTCGCTGCCCACGGGGAGTTCTGACCACTCAGCGCCTCTCCCTTGGGCAGAGCCCGTAAACGGCCACCTGAGGCGCCGGGAGTGTGATGGGCACCTCCACGTGGCCAGAACCGGCCTCGGGCCAAACCCTCGGGTGTAGGCTTGACGAGATGGGGCCGAGGCCCCCCCAGCTGCCCAAGCCCCACACACCCATCCCTGGGCTTCTGCCAGCCCTGGCCAAGCGGCTTCCTCCCGGGCCTGGGCTCTGCGCTGTGGGCCAGGGCAGCTTCCCACGTGGAGCCAGCCCTCGATAGCCAGCCGACCTGAGTGCAAATTAGAAGAAGGAAGAGGGTTCAGAATGGACGGGAACCCGCCTGCCTGCAGCCCGTCCCGGTGCCCTGCCTCACCTGGAGGCTCTGCATGCGCCTGCCTGCGTCGCCCTCTAGTGGCGCCCACTGGCATGGCTGGTCCACGTTGCTAAGAACCGGCCTGAGAAAGGGTTTCGCTGGGTGGCCCCATCACCCACCACCGGAGTGTGGAGAGGAGTGCGGGTCCTCCTAGGATCCCTCCCAGCTGCCCTGTTCTCGCCAGGTTGGGAACAGCTCTTGACGTATTCCCGCAAAGCTCGCCAGCTAGTCCTGAGGGCTGCCCTGGCCTCACCGGCACCAGAGGGCGTGCCGGCCACCCTCCCATCAAAGGAGCGGTTCCAGGGTGCGTTGGGCTCGGCAGAGAGGAAAGCCTGCTGCGTTCAGGCAGGGAGACTGGCTGGCTGTATCCTGCGCGCCCACCTCCCCCATGGGCAGGGGCTGAGCGGGAAGGGCTCCCAAAGTCTGTCTCTCAACCACGTTGCTTTCGTTTCCCTGAACTCGGCTCTATGGGCGGAGCGGGGGTCCCCGAAGGGTCTGGGTCAGTGGGAATCCACCCCGCCCTGCACATCCCTTCCGGGGGATATGCCCCCATCTGGGCAGACTCGGGGGGTGACAGGGCGCTGTGGGGCCCCCCTGGCTCGCGCCTGTCCACCTCCGCGCACGCTCGTCCCGCCTCTTGGGGACACAGGGACCAGGATGCCAGAGCTGTGCTCCCCAGCGGCACAGGGACCTGGTTTCCTCGGTGAGAGCTGCTGTGCTGCTCCCCCCCACGTGCCGTCCTGACCCAGAAGGCGGGAGGGCGTCAGCAGACAGGGCAGGGGTGGAGTCGGGCTGTCCCCCGCCACCCTGCCCGCTGCCCGAGCCCGGGTGCTAACGGCATGTCACCCAGATGTCAGGAGTAGGGGGTCCGTGAGGAGGTGGCCACCTGGCGGGTAGGCGGGGCCAGGTGAAGGGGGCACCCCGGGACAGCAGGTGCGTCCGGCCTGCTGAGGAATCGGGTCCGGGCACCACACGGGCTGCCCTTGCCTGTCACTTTCTGTCCTTCCGCACCGGGGACATTCAGTGTTTGCTCTCTCAGCTGGTGGCATAAACGCGTGAACAACCGGCCTGTGATGGGCGCTCACCGTGCAGAGGCGAATACCCGAGAAATGAGGGCGGGAAGCGTGTCAGCCCCGGGGTTGATGTAGTCGATGACAGGGAGCCCCGGACAGACTGACTCCCCCAGAGGCAGAGCGCACACAAGTCAGGGCTCAGACCTCCCTGGGGGAGACGAGGGGCCTCCACGGAGGAGGGGGGCTCCGGAGGTGGAGAAGCAGGCCAGCCAGGCATCGGGGAGAGGCAAGGGGTCCTGTGTGACCGGAGCAGAGCGTGGGAAGGTACAGGGAAGGACGCACCTTCCAGACTCTTCCCCATCCCTCGGGGGCTCTAGGTGCCCACGCCCTGCCGCCTGGAGCCTTGTGTCTGCAAACAGGCAGAATCCCAACGCCGGTGGCCTGGGCCGTCCTGGAGTGGGTCGGGGCAGCTGGACAGTGTGGGTGCTCCGAGGCGGGCACACTTCTGAGATCACGGGGGGTCCCACTTCTCTGGAGTCCACAAAAGCCCCCGCTGCACACTGGCCACCCCAGCAGGACGGGACGTCTAATGATTGCCCATCCCCGAAGCACCTCCTCAGGACCTTGCGGGGAGGCTGTGGCGTGTGGGGTGCTGGCACCAGAGCCACGAAAGCCGGAAACGCAACCTAGAAGCCTGGGAGGGGGCCACGGTGCTCGGGGAGGTGTGCGGGCTGAGAGCTCTGGCATTTCTTCCCGGCCCGAAGGCAGAGGAGGAAGCAACGCTGATGGTACAGGGGGTGACGTGGAGTCTGAGCTTCCATGCTTAAGACACAGCTGTCAGCGGGGTCAGGGCTTGGGATCTCTGTGTTGGAAACGCCACCCCCTCCCAGAGCCGTCAGCAGGTAGCCCTCCAGCAGCCTCCTTCTACCCACATGAGTCTGGAACCTGGATGACACCCCGATTTCTAGCAGGTCCCCAGCTCTGGGAGATTCTGCTTCTTCATATCTGTGATTCTGCCACCACTCTGCACACAGGGCTCCCCGTCTCCAGCGCAGCCCCTGATCCCAGTGCCCCTCCAATCATGCCCCTGGTCTCTGTGGCATCACGTTTCCCCAAACGTCCCAGCAGAGCCTTTCGCGCAGCCGACGCCCTCTCCCTGTCACCCCAGCCTCTGTGCTGACCCATCAGACACACAGAGAAGCATCTTGTCAACTTGTACTTCTCCCCCATGAGGCTCGAGTCTGTCTCAAGTCCATGGGCGTCTGCAGATCCACTAAATACTTGCCCGGTGAAGGAGTGGATGGATGTGTAAGTGGCTGACGAAGGAACGAACGGAGAAAGTTCCACGTGCAGGCAGGTCCCTGTTCATCCAGGAGAGCTGGGAAATGTCCAGGTCACCCCACGGCCGACCAGTTTTCTGATATTGACAATTCAGTGATGTAGCCCTCATACCAAAACAGCGCCGTTGGAATTCCTTCTGGCTGTTCTTGGACGGAACACAAGGAGAGTGTGGACCCTCTGGGGTGGGGGAAACTTCAGACCCATCCTCACTGTGCAGGCAGGACGGGCCCAGCCTGGCCTCCAAGAGGGGACGGCACTGCCAACCTGGAGCCATTGGGGCGCTGTGGCCCCTGCTGCCGTCGAGGGCTGCCACGGGCGAGCAGGGCCCAGCAGAGGGTGCATTTCATAAAACGGGGCAAAGGGAGGTCACGGTCGCCTGGTTCGTCACCGCACAGAGCAGGGAGCCCGCAGGGAGCCCTGAGCTGGGATCGGGGAGCCAGGATGTGAGGTCAGCTCTGCATCTCTGCGCCTACGTCACTATTTATGGGGCCTCCATTTTTCCACTCGTGAAGTGGCACTTGGCAAGGCTCAGATTAACCTGGAATGAGAAGATGCTTCAGCGTCTGTGTGGACCACACATCACTGCTGGTACCTAGAACCGCAGACGCACTCTGGTCTTCAAGGACCAACTTCCTCCTGTTCTTAGACAGAGCCTTTCCGGGCTTGGACAGATGAGTTCGGGAGCTGACTGTCTGCAGAGTGGCTCAAGGAACAGAACTCCCAGACTGGAGCTGTGCTCGCTTTGACTCCTCTGCCCAGTGACACACTCCGGCGCCGGCTGGAACCAGCTGGCTGACACGTGCATCCTGTCACCCACTTTCCAGTTGAAGCAGAGAGTGAAGCAGACGTGTTGAGTGTTCACACACCTGTGCAGAGTGGTTCCTGCTGACTCACTCTCAGGTCTCTCTAGATCATCCCCTCTTATCACATGGGGAAACCGAGGCTTCCAGTGGTTAACTGACTTACCCAGCATCTGGTGGTAAGTGACCAGCTGGGCTTCCGGCAGGGTTCTTTTGAAATTTGGATGAATGAGTGAATACATAATGTTTGTATAAGTGGTAAGATAGATGGATGGATGGACGGATAAGTGAATGGATGGGTGGATGGATGGATAGGTGAATGGATGGCTGGATGACGGATGGATGGATGGGTGGATGGATGGATGGAGGATGGATGGTGGATGGAGGATGGAGGATGGATGGATGGATGGATGGATGGAGGATGGATGGTGGATGGGTGGATGGAGGATGGATGGATGGGTGTATGGATGGACAGGTGAGTCGATGGATGGCTGGATGGGTGGGTAGGTGGAGAGATGGTAGCTGGATGGATTTCTCCTGAGGATCAAGTTTTCAGGTTGGACGCAGTCTCCTTGCTGATTGTCGTTGATTATGCACAGTGGGGTTCCTTGGGCTCCTCATGTGGTTCCCAGGCTCTGGGCACAGCAGCTGCTTCTGCAGCTGACCAGCAGCTAGGAGGCAGGTCTGGCAGCCCCAGCTGTGCTGCTTACCCTCTGCCCTGCCCCAGCCATCATCAGCATGGTCCATCTTTATCTTTTCTCTGGACTTTGACCCGCCCCCTCCCCTGGGGGAGAAGCCCGCCTGCCTTAACCCTGCTGCCCTCAGAGTCGTCTCGCCTTCTGGTGCTTGGGGACCAACTCATGGGCCCACCTGCCCTTCCGCTCATCGCCCCTGGTGTCTGCTGCCGCCACACCTCCTGTCCAGGGGTGTCCATGCGGCCCATTTGTGACCTCCTTGGGACAACCTGCAGTTTCTGACTGGGGTTTAACGCATCAGGCACTTCCGAGCACCCACTACTGCACCCGCAACCAGGGATGGGGGCATGGAGATGGTGTAGATATAGCCCTGTGTTGCATAGCTCCCAGGCCAGCCTGGGTGACGGTCAGATGCAGAGGTGATAACTTCCATCAAAGCTTCAGTGACAGAGCCGGCGGGGGGCAGAGAGCGGGAGCTTCGTCTGTTTTCCGTCACTGATCCTCCTAGCAGCCCCGTGTGGGGGGCCCCGCCCGGCCATCGCTCAGTGCAGATATGGCAGGTGCATCGGGGCAGATCCAGGCACTGTTTGTGGAGGTCTGGGGAGAGGAGGCCTTCTGAGGCTGGTATGGGGCGCCCCCCTGGAGCGCCTGCCCTCTGCTGACCCCAAGCCTTTTCTGAACCCTTGAGTCCAGGTGGAGTGGCCCCGAGGGACACTTCCCTATTGCCGAGGGGCCGAGTCCCCTTGGTTACCAGGACTCACTGTCCCCTGGCCTGGGGGCTGGAGAGGAGACCCCTGATGATGTTCAGCCCCTGTGGCAAAGGCACTGTCTCCCCGCCGCCCCCCCCCAGCCCCCCGAGCTCCGAGTGAGGCTGAGGTGAGGCACATTGAATGGCTGGGTCTTCTTCCTGATGCAGAAGGCGGGCGGGACGTCGTCGCAGGCGGGAACGCTGAGGGCCGCTCTACCTTTCCCGGGTCTTTTCCACCACAGGCAGGTGGCCCAGATAGTCCTCCCTCTCTGTGCGTCAGCTGCCTTGCCAACTGTCACCTCTGGACCAGAGGCGGTCACACAGCCTGGCTCGTGCCGGCGTCGCAGTTCTGGGCTCCCGGGGTGTTTGGGGATCAGTGATATCCGTCCAGAGGATGGTGGATTTTCCCATCTGTGCACGCCGATCTGTAGCCGGCTGGTGGGGAGAAGGAAGTGGGGAGGGACAGGAAGGCCGCCGGGCAGGGCTGCCTGGTGATGTCAGAGCTGACAGGGGCACCTGTTTCCCAGGATGCTCTGACCTCCGTCTGTGGCTTCAACTTGGTCAGGGAAGGCTGGGGTCGAGGAGGCCGGAGAGGGGGCATCCCTGGGGACAGGAGAGCTTGTCCACTCTCTGTGTCTCTGAGCCCAGGCGAGCACCTGGGAAAGGTCACATGCCCGCCCGCTGCTCCGTGTGGTTTAGGGAGAGCTCTGGGCTTTGGGGTCGGGCAGGCAGCTCTGACGGTCGATCCTTCTCACCTGACTAGCATAAATTAGGGTGTAAACTGAGCACGTCCCGCGTGTAGACATGGGTTCCTGTGGCCAGCTCATCACCACGAGTGAAAAGTGAAAAGCGTGGCAAAAAACAGCACAGTCACGCTTCCACGGATTCTTACAAGCGTAAAGCAGACCCTACGCATCTATCAGGGGTGCCAGCGTGGGTAAAGCACGACACAAAAGGAACATGGGGGGTTCGCGTTAAATCCCGAACGTGAACGGTCACAGCATATTCTAGAATATTCCCTGCAAGCCTGTTTCACACCTAAAGGTGAGAACGTCTTCCTTGCAGGAATCTCAAGCTCCCTGTGTGGGCTCCCAGGCCACGGCGTCTGTAGTTTGAAAGGAGAACCATAGTTGGGGACCCCACCCTTCACGGCCATGAATTTGTGCCATGAGTGGCCCCCCTCCCGAGACTCGGATGTGGCTCCCTGACTCGGGAACCTTCCCCAAGTATTATTAATATTCCTCTTCCCCGTGGCGGGTTGTCCTCTTGGGTGACACCAGCCGGCCGTGAAGGCTTCTCTTGTCTTTCTGACCAGGGGCTCTGGAGCGTCGCCCCGAATCCCTGCCCAGGTTCATCCACGTGCCTGGGTTTTTTCTAAAGACCCCATCACGGGAGGAGAGCTCAGTAGGACTCCTCCAGATTATGAGTGATAAGAACATGCTCTCAGGCTTCCCTGGTGGCGCAGTGATTGAGAGTCCGCCTGCCGATGCAGGGGACGCGGGTTCGTGCCCTGGTCCGGGAAGGTCCCACATGCCGTGGAGCGGTTGGGCCCGTGAGCCATGGCCGCTGAGCCTGCGCGTCCGGAGCCTGTGCTCCGCAACGGGAGAGGCCACAGCAGTGAGAGGCCCGCGTACCGCAAAAAAAAAAAAAGAACGTGCTCTCTTCTCTCCAGAAGGAGTCACCCGGGTCACCCATCAACTGTCACAATGACATGGGGATGTCGTCACGGAAAACCACTTTGCACGTTTCTCTGGGAACCTGTGCTTCTCTCTCTCTCTCTCTCTGTGTCTCTGTCTCTCTTATATCCCACCGTCGGGCCCTGTTGAGTTAGATGTCCACGCTCACTGTCAGGCAGGGAAGTTGGCCTAGAAACGCACGCTCTTTGTGATATAGTCACATAAAACAGGAAAGAATTAAAGTCCCACTTGTGAAATGTCACCAGGGCAGCTGGGCGTGGGCTGCCTGCACCGCGATAATGAAGGCTTTCGCCAGTAGGTTCTGGGTGTTTCCTCACATGGTGTGGCTGGCGCTCACAGTGAGGCTCTGATAACATGGCAGAGACCCAGGGCCTCCCTTGACTGCTGCCTCCACTGGAGTTTTTCTTAAATTGAAACACGCACATAAAATTTACCATCTTACCCACTTCTACGTGTGCAGTTCAGTGACGTCAAGTACATTCGTGTTGTCGCGCGACCATCCCACCATCCACTTCCATCTTCCCCATCTTCCTAAACTGACGCTCTGTCCCCATTAAAGGCAAACTCCCCTCCCCCTCCGCCAGCCCCTGGCCCCCACCATCCTGCTTATGAGTTTCAGTACACCAGGCACCTGCCCTGAGTGGAATCACTCATCATCTGTCCTTCTGTGACCATCTTCCTTTATTTAGCGTAACGTCCTCAAATTTCATTCATGTTGTCACCTCCCTCTTTAAGGCTGAATAATATTCCATTGTGTGGATGGACCACATTTGGGGTATCCGTTCATCCGGCAGTGGAGACTTGGGTCGTTTCCATCTCTTGAGAATAATGCTGCTGTGCACGTGGGTGTGCAAATACCTGTTTGAGGCCATGCTTTCACTTCTTTGGGGTACCTGCCCAGAAGTAGAACTGCCAGAATTACCTGAGTCTTTTAAGCACTGATGCTGCCCCCCGGGGCCTTTTCACATCTCCAGGCACGTCTAGAATCAGGAGCTCCAATGTGACTGCCCGAGGCTCAGCGTTTGTTATAAACAGATGGGCCAAGGGTCTGGAGTGTACCCTGCTCTGTCTCAGGCCGTGACCCTCCCTCTCTGTCTCTGCCCCCCTCTCCCCTGCAGTCCGGCTTTCCTGCCAGGCGCCAACAAGGATGCGCTCTCGGCCTTCGAGTACCCGGGGCCCAAGCGGAAGCTGTACAGCGCGGTCCCCGGCAGGCTCTTCGTTGTCGTCAAGCCATACCAGCCCCAGGTCGATGGCGAGATCCCCCTTCACCGTGGCGACAGGGTCAAAGGTCAGTGTCCATTCTGCTTCCAGGGCAGGGTCAGGCTGGGGCCCCTCAGCCTCAGTTTATCCCCGTTGGGGTGTCGGTGTCCAGGGCATTGCTTCTGCGGGGCCCCCGTGGAAAATACGGAGCCCTGGGAGGGCAGAACGGGGAATACAGTGATGCTTATGGCCGCGGTGACTCTAATGTCCATTGGGAAGGTTAGCACGTGACTATCTGGGACGGGAGTCCACTGCAGAGAAAAGCAGGGGAGGGGCAGGCGAGGGCGGCGACGGGCAGCTCTTCTGCGTCTGGAAAACCTCCCAGGGCCTCAGGAGGAGGTGGGAGGTGGTGCTGGGATGCGGCCAAGCACAGGTCGGACTCAGACGCGTCTCGGGGCTCAGGGAGGGGCATCCAGGTGGATGGTTCAGCCTGGGGGCCTGTGACATTCCAAGGGAGGAGATCCGCCGGGTTATAGGGAAGGATGCCCAAAGCAGAATCCTGGGAAATGTGGGTGAAAAGCCTTGAGGGCCGCCGTGCATGCCAGGAGCTAGACCAGGGGCAGTACCAGCGATGGGAGCCAGCGACGGTTTCTGAGCAGGAAGATGAGGTGTATGCGGCCCTTAGGGAAGACGGGTTTAGTGCAGGCATGTGCAGGAGGTTGGCAGCGGCTGTAGAGGACCGCTGTGGCGCTGGAGGCCGCACGAGGCGGGTGGAGAAGTGACAGGTGTGGGCTGCAGGCCCCATGGGGGCCGCTGAGCTCACCAGGCGGAGCAGGAAAGGGCACACCATGCCTGGCCCTGTCGCTGCAGGGCAGCTTTCGGAAGATGCATGGCAGGGGCAAGAAAGTGTGCCCCTTAGGGGTCAGCCAGTCAGGTTCAAATCCATCTGGCCCTGAGCTGGTGATGCCCTGCTCCTTCCTCCGTACCGCGCAGTAATCTAGCCGACACCCCCTGGGTTTTACAAGTTTCCGAGGACAGCTGGAGACCCGTTCTCTCTCTTGCAACTCCTTCTTGGTAGTCCAGCTGCACGGAAACTCGACCATCTGGTGGCAACAGCAGGTCCCAGGGGCTCTGTTTATTTTATTCCCATCATTTTTTTTTTAACCATAGGTCGTTTCTGTTGGTCTATTTTCAGGTTCACTCGCTCTTTCCTTTGAAATGCCCCCTTCACTGCTAAGTCCGTCTTGTGAATTTTTTCATTTCAGAAATGACACGTTTAAATTCCAGGGTTTCCACGTGTATTTTCTTATAGTTTCTCTCTATTTGCCAAGACTTCCTATTGCTCTGTTGACATTTTCACTCTTTGGATGTGCATTGCTGTTTTACAACAGCGTAGACGGGTGTCATCGTCCCTCTAAAATCCCCGTCTGTCGTCCCACCATGAGGGTCATTTTGGGGTCAGGCTCACGTGGTTTTCTCTGCTCTGGAGGACGGGCCCCATCCTGTTGGGTCTTTGCGTGTCCGGTCATCTTCTGTTGCGTTTTGGACATCAGGGTGTTAAGTTGTGGAGAGTATGGCTTCAGTTCATTCTTCCTTTCTTTTGGGAGGGTTGCCTGGGTGACAGCTCAGGCCCCGACTTGAGCGGAGCTGCTCTGCATCTTTTCAGAGAGGTGGGTGCCCTGAGTTGGCCACCCCTCCCTGGCTGTTTCCCTTGTGAGGACACCCCGACTCTCTTCAGGGTGCCTGGTTTCCTGGCTCCATCCTTCTGGTTCTTTAGGCCACTCAGAACGCAGCTTTTTCCTCATGTGCCCCTCCTCTGCCAGCCCTGCTGTGGGGACCATACTTAGTCCAGGCTACAAGCCGTGGAGAAGGGGCTTCGCTATCCAGCTCTGCTCCCCTCTCCCCCCGGGCAAGCATGCATCCCACCAGGCCCGTCTACTGTCCGCGTCCTGTACCATTTTGCATCATATTCAGGGTTTATAGCTGCCTCCTGGGGTGGGGTCCAGTGGGGTCTTCGAGCATCATACCCATAAGTCCCTGATTGTCCCTATGTAGTTTAACACAGTATTTTTGTTAACTTTTAAATTATAAACATTCAAATTATAAATACAAGCACTCACATGACCTGCAGTTTGGAATTTTAATACCAAACACCAAAGAGCACCGGGTCTCGCTGCCCAGCCCAGCTCTGAAATCTGCTGAGCCCGCACCCCTGGGCTTTCGTCCCCCATGTGTCCATCCGTCCACCTTGCTGTCACCCCCAGGCCCGTGGCAGGCTTCGGGCTGGGCTGGGAAGGGCCTGGGGAGCCTTCCCGGTCACTTCAGTTACCGGTCACTTCACATCTGGGGGCCGCGTGTCCTCGTCCACACATCAGAGATGATAACAGAGGAGATACAGGTGGAGACTGTTAGCACCTGCTGTTTACCAGGCACCCTGCTTGGGGACGTCACACGTTTTTCCTTGTAAACCTCATAGCAACTGTGGGCCGAAGGTGTCAGATCCCATTGTGTGTGTCAGCACGGGCTGCTGTAGCAAGGCTCCCCAGACTGGGCAGTATAAACCTCAGGATTTACTGTCTCCAGTCCTGGAGGCTGGAATCCGAGATCTAGGTGTGGGCAGGGCTGGTCCTCCTGAGGCCTCTCTCCTCGGCCTGTAGACGGCCGTCTCCTCCCTGTGTCCTCACGGGGTCGCCCCTCTGTGTGTGTCTGTGTCCTGACCTCCTCTTCTTATAAGGACCCCAGTCCTGTGGGATTAGGGCCCACCCTAGTGACCTCATTTTACCTTAATCACCTCTTTAAAGATCCCTATCTTCAAACACAGCCACATTCTGAGGTTCTGGGAGTTAGGACTGCCACATAGGGGTTTGGAGAGGACACCAGGCAGCCCACACAGGAGCTCAGTTCAGGTCGTGGCGAGGAGGAGCTCCGTGGCTGCCTCGGTGCCCTGACTGTGCTGTGAGACTGGGCAGCCTGTCCTTACATGGTCTCTGGGCTGCTGAAGGACTGGGTGCCGCCCGGATGGAATTTGGACTCCACTGTAAATTTAAGGACCCCATCTCCAAGCACAGTCACAGTCTCAGCTGCTGGGAGTCAGGACTCCAACAGAGGAATGTTAGGGACAGGATCCAGCCCGTAAAAGACTCCTGTCTAAGCTACATGGTAACTTGGGGCAAGGCTCCCACAGCTGCCTACCTGGGGACGGGGATTCCGGTCTAGTTTGTCTGGACTGCAAGCCCAGCCCCCTTTGTCTCTCTGAGTCGCTCACGCCTGCAGTCGGCTTGGTGCCGGCGTCACCTGGCTGTGCCCAAGGGTGTGGCCTTGACGTTGCCTGGAGAGACGAGAGGCAGATGCACGGTCCCCACCACGAGTTTCTACGTGGACCCGTGGCGGTCAGCCAGGCCGCTGCAGTAGCTGGACAGCGCCCGGGCAGGTCCCTGTCCTCCGCTCGCCATCCAGGGCAGCGCTCCGAGACGACCCTGTCACATCTGGGTTCCGTTGGGCTGCCGTGGTGTACATCCCCGTCAGCTGGGCTGCGCTGAGCGTAAGGGGCCAGCGCTGATTTTTGTAGAAAATGGTTCACGCGATTATGATCTTAATGGTCCTCGGGGAGGTTGCCTGTCTGTTCCCTTTAGGCCGTTTCTTCAAATTATTAGGCAAAGACGTCTAAAGCTGAGGTACTCTGTGCTGTTCACCTTCAAAACTCACGGGTCCGGGTGTCCTTACCTGGCCTTTGAGATTAAGAGGAGGGATGGAAGGAGACATTTCTGTGGCCATGATCTCTTCTCCGCAGTTCTGGTGCCTGGGGGTCCTGAGTAATTTACAGAACGTTAAGATGTGCAGAGATTATACTAACCTCCCACTGCACAGATACACTCTGAGGGAGCCAGGGCTTTGGGGTGGAGGTGTGCCCCCAGCCCAGCATCACAGGCCTAAGAGACAGAGACCCTCCCCTGCCTCACGCCTGCCAGCCTGACCCTTACGACCAAAATACTTGTCCAAGCAGTGCCTGGGCAGCACGTGGGACCTCGTGTCTGTGGGTTTGCGTTGCTCACCCACGCTCAGCATCGGTCCAGTTTAAAAAGGAATACGCTTCGTCCCCCCAGTGGGCGTCTGTGAGGCCCTCTGTGCGCCCAGCACTGAGCCAAGGAAGGGGGAGACCCAGCGCCCTCAGCCCTGCAGGCGGGGCAGCTGTGTCTGTCCCGTGACCCTTGACTTTGCATTTTCACTGTGCAGCGGCCCCCTGCTGCTTGCGGCTCCAACATAACCCTCAGGTTCTTCATTGGTAAGCCAGCCAGAAGCCCGGGACTGCCCTTGCACTTCAAGCCCAGGTGGTATCTTGTAGCTGCCAAGCAGGCTGCTTCCCTGTCTCCTGCTGTGAACTCTCTGTTCTCAAACGAATTTCAAAGGTCCTGTGGGCCTGGACTCTTGGCCTCTCCTCCCCCCAGCTCCAGAGGGGCCGACACGACCTCATGGTTGCGTCTCTTCATCAGGGTGGCCTGTCCCCCGACTTTGACACCTGAAATAACTGATGGTGGGGTCTCGGAGGTCCCACTCTCCCGTCTCAGCTGGGACCTGAGAGACGGGACACAGTGGCCACACGCCGAGTGCTGTGAGATACGAGGACACCAGGATGCCCGGCGCTTACATCCTCTCCCCCAGGCCTAACGGGCAGAGGGGACCTGGGGGCTCAGAGGCTCTGCAGTGCCCCCTCCGAGGGACACTTTGCCAGGCCCCTGGTCTACGGCTGAAGGGAGGCACGGTCAGCCAGCAAATAGACCAGAGCTGCCGGCCCCTCCTCCCTGCATCCACACCCCACGCCCTCCAAGCCCCGCCCACTAACCCCTCCCCCTTTCCCCATCTGTCTCTAGTTCTGAGCATCGGCGAAGGGGGCTTCTGGGAAGGCAGCGCCCGCGGCCACATCGGATGGTTCCCAGCCGAGTGTGTGGAGGAGGTCCAGTGCAAGCCCAAGGAGAGCCAGGCAGGTAAGGCAGACCCCACCCTCGTCCGTCCACCTCTGTCCGGCCTGGGGTCGGCGTCGTTGCTGACATAGAGCGCGCGGTAGGTACGGGCAGGTGTGCGGTTCCCGAGAAAGGCTGAGTTTCGGACCGAGGGCTTCTCTGATCCTCCGAGCGGTGGACGCCATCCCACTGGGCTTTGTCCAAACCAGAAATCGGTTGCAGGGCGTCCTGGAAGCTTTGCGTTAAAACGCTGGTCTATGCGTGTGCCAGGAAACGGAGCGTGCGTTCTAGCCGTCGGAAAAGGGCTTTGCGGGGAGAGTAAATGCTTGAAACTGCTTTATCGATCTCTCACGCCGACATCATAAACAGGCAGCTTGGCGTTTCCCCGCCGGCCCCTGCCGGGCCCTCCCCGAGGACTCGAGGTTCTCTGTCTCAGTGAAAACTGCTCGAAACAGGCCTGTGCTCGAAGCAGGTCTGAGGCACATCACTGCAGCCCCTCGCAGAACTCCCAGACACAGCCCCTGCTGGCGCTTGTCCTGAAAGCAATTGCCAAAAGATTGGATTGATTGAAATGGTAGGAGGAAACCACTTATATAAAACGGTATGAGAAACAAATAGGAGAGGTGGAGACAACACAGAGCACTAGGTTCTCCTAAGAGCCTGGTCTACGCGTGCCCGGCTGGCTTCTGGTAGAATCCCAGACCCATGGTGCATGTGTCAGAAGTGGCCACGTTCGCTTTGTGGCCGATGGCTTTGCTGCGCCCTTGGGCAGTCTCATCATGGTGCCAGTTGGGCTGTGTTCCTTTCCGGAACCTCTGGGGAACAGTTCATTCCTGTGCCTTTTCCAGGTTCTGGAGGTCACAGCATCCCTCGGCTGGGGGCCCCTCCTCTGTCCTCAAAGCCTGCAGTCGTGGGCCGGGTCTTAGGCCGCGTCTCTCTGACTCTCCCTTTTGCCTCCTCTCCCTCCAGTTTTTAGGTCTCATGTGGTCAGATTGGCCCCACCTGGAGGACCCAGGTCAGGCTAAACTAATTAGAAAGCTTAATTCCCTCTTGCCTTGTAAGGTCATGTACTCACAGGCACGGGGGATTCGAACATGGGCATCTTTTGCGGGGGCACCATCCTCTGTCTACTAAGGGTGGTGAATAAGAACACGGTAACCCTGCTTATGGTGTGGATTACTGGCCAGAGGAGGGAGGTACCGCTGCGACCCGGGGTGGAGTGGAGGTGGAGGGAGAGAACAGTGCAAAGGAGATGGGATTCGAGCTGGATTTTAGGGTGGGGGAGAGTCCAGGTGGTTCCTATTGGGTTCTGTTTGCCTTGGGCTTTCTGAGATCATGACTTACCATCGTCTGTTGTAAAGGGATGGTTTACGTGCGGTAAGAAACGCACAGGTTATAGAAGAGTTCAGTGCATTTTGACAAACGTCTCCTCCTGTGTCTCCAACTGCAGTTAAGAGGTGAAACCTGTCCATCACCCCAGAAAGGTCTCTCAGGCCACTTTGCAGTCACCCACCTCCCAACAGGAGGCAACCACAGTTCTGATTTTGTTACCGAACCGAAGTTGGGTTCATTCACCCGCCGTGCAGCCAATCTACTAATACCAGGTTGTGGTGAAGGAAGAGGCCAGTGTTCACTGCACGTGGCCGATGTGAGGCCGGCAGGGAGAATGGGCAGCTCATGTGCAAAAGCCCCGAACGCCCCGAAGGCTCTCAGGGAAGGGTTTTGAAAGAGAGTCTGAGCGAGAGAGTCATGGGGTACGTGATCGGCTCGTGCACGGTTCGCCGATCGATTGGTGGTGAGGTAACAGGGTGATGGTTCAGGAATCTCAATCGTCAACCTTCTGGTTCCCTTCAGTCTGGGGTCTACGTGCTGGCGGTCAGCTTGCAATTAACTTCCTCCACCTGGTGGGCATTTTAGTATCTGCACAACAACTCAGGGACATGACTCAGGATATCATCTGTAGCCCCTGAGGAGGAACGAAAGGTCTTTGACTTTGTTTTACGGCTAAACTATTATTATTTTGTCTCGCTCGACTGTTTCCCTCTGGTGTTGCATGTCTCTGATTGCATTTGCTCTTTGGAACTCGGGGAGGGCCTGGGAAGCTGAAGCTTTTCTACGAACAAGAGGCAAAGCTACACGAGGGGTGGGGGTGGGGGGTTCTGTCTCCAGGGAGTCCGCACAGGGTCCTGCTCGGTTTCAGTTTGTCAGCAGAGATCAGTGTAGCCTGTGCTGTTGAATTTCAAGAGCTGGAACCTACAGCACGTGCTCCTGAGCCCGGTGTCTTCCACGCAGCTGAACGCTACTGCCGGGCTGTACACTTTTGCTGTCGAAGGAGAGTGTTCGGCTGTGTGTTTATACCCCAGTATGTTTATTCATGCTCCTGGGGATGGGTGTTTCCATTGCTTCTCAGTCTGGGCTCGTCACTTAAGCTGCTATGAACATGTTTGTGCGAGTCTTTCTCCAGACGTGTTTTCCTTTCTCTTGGAGAAACACCGAGGTGCGGAACCACCGGGTCACAAGGTAGGAGTGTGTTTAATTTTATAAGGAACTACCAAACAGTTGTCCAAACCGCTGTGCCTTCTTGTACTCCCACCCCCAGCGTGTGCGCACTCCGGTGGCTCCACTTCTCAGTGACATTTGGTAACGCCAGTCTGTTTCATTTCAGCCGTTCTTAAAGGGGGTGGCGAATCTCTTACTGCGGGTATAATGTGCACTTTTCTGATGGCTGCTGTTATTAAACACCTTTCCGTGTGCTTTCTTACCTCACGTATAGCTCCTCTTGAGAAGTATTGGTTCCGGTCTTCTGTCCATTTTTAGCTGGGCGGTCTCGTAGGAGTCCTTTACAGAGTCTGCTTATCAGGGCTTGGCTAGATATATGTTACACATATTTCTCCCAGCCTGTGACTTAGCCTTTTCATTGCTGTGTCTTTTAACAAGGTTTTTAAATTTTTTAAATGAAGTCCAATTTCTCCATTCTTTGCTTTCACAATTAGCACTTTTTATAGCGCCTGTTTTTTTAATGTTGCAAACTGTGTTGAATATACATAGAATCCAGAAGATGGCAGAAAATATTTTTTAAGTGTTTCCACGCGGCAAGCTCTTTCCGTACAGAGTTGGCTGGCTTGAGCCCTGAGACGCTTTGTCTTTCGCGGAGGACCACTTTGACAGACTGTAAAGTGAACATTGAGCTGACAGATGTCACTCACATGCACTGCATGACAGGTGAATGATTCCCGGAAGGACCAGCAGGATGGAGGAACCTGCTCGGGGCACTTTACGCCTGTGAGTGGGACCACCTGATCTCTCGCCGCCTGCTGACCAGGTCAGAGGTCAAGGGTCGCCAAGAGCAGACTGAAACGGCGACACCTGATCGTTGGCTGACGCGTTGATAATGAGCTCCACTCGGTTCCGTGAAGAGCGTGGTGGTTATCTATTTAGCAAGTGATGCACTTGCTCATTTAACCTTGGTTCTGATTTCTCAGGACCACGTGTGTTTCCAACAGGCATTCCTCCGTGGAAAGCCTCATCCGGCCCGTGGAATAAGCAGGGCAGGAAGTAAGCCCGTGAGGTACACACAAGCACCCACATCTCAGCACCAGGCCGGGTGCTGAGAACTTCTAACGCTCTGTGCTCTGTCCTGGCCCCACATCCGGGCAGCCTCCCTACGGAGTGCCCGGCGTGGGTTCCTGGAGTCCCACCACCACTGATTACTCCTGGCGCGCGTCCTCCCGGAGTGATGGGGACTCAGGGCCGGCCCAGGCTCCTTCCCAGTTCCGCTGCCTCCCGGCTGGCACGGGTGACTCAGCGGCTCTGCATAGGTTTCTTCACCTGGGAAGGACGTGAAGGTGATGTGTGCACAGGGTCAGGGGGAAGGAGCGTAGTTGTAGGATTTTTTGTTTCTGTGCAGGAGAGACGGAGGTGAGTCCCGATTTATAAAAACTCACCTCTTTGCGTGCATCAGCCCAGAGAACTGACAGCAAGGTGCCACGGGCGACGATGTCACTGTGTGTGCGCGGAGGGTGGAAGTTTGGAGGAAATGGACAGTCAATTACGTACACGCCCCTCCCCGCACGCCCATCGCATGTTTATCATGGGTATCTACAGAGTTGGTGCCCCAATAACAGTGGTGCGGTACCAGCCGCCTCGATGCTCTCTGAGGGCATGTGGTACCCTGGACAGCAGGAGGGGGTCCTCATCATGCTTACTTGTCCCACCTCCACCCAACCCAGTGGGTCCTGGTCTAACAGCCCCTCCCCCTGCGTTCCATAGGTGACCACCACCAAGGTGCCCACAGAGAGGACTGGCCGGCTCTTGAGATCCATGGGGCCACCCTCCTCCACCAGAGCTGCGGGAGGAGCGAAAAGCTGATAGGAAATAGCAATTCCATCTAGTCGCCCTTGGCGTTGGTGAGGTGCTCAGGTCTTCATACCAGTTCTGTGTCTACGTGAAAGTTGTCCTGGCCCACCCCCCTGCCCCACTACTGCAAACACCTGCACAGTCTCGCTCACCCTTAGGAGGGAGCTGGGGCCATGGTTCAGGTCCTTCTCCACAGCACGGTGGGATGCCCAGCCCATCGGGGGCCCCTCTGCTGATGGCGAGATCCCTGCTCTTTGAACCTCACCCGGAATCCAAATGGTCCCTGAAGCTCAGACGGCTGTTTGAGCGTATGTTTCCTCGCACCCAGTGGACGGGAATCCGGCTCATCTTTGGTTTCAGGTGCCGTGACCTGGTGGGAGCGATGCCCAAGGCCACGGCGGGCCTTCACCTTCAGCACAGAGTGCCCCCGTGACCCACCCCCGGAAGGTGTTGAGTGAAGCCCAGGGTCTCCCGCAACCCCTAAGCCAGGGGGGCTGCTCTGGGCCGCCTTCTGGAGCCTCCCCCGCTGGACACCCCAAGGCCCACCAGAGACCTCCCTTTACCCCACCGCAGGGTTCACCCCAAAACTCTCAGTTGCCATCTTCAGGCCGCCTCGAGTTTGGGGACGGGATGGTGAGTGGACATGGGGCCCAGCAGCCCCGGCCCAGGTCCTCCCAGGAGTCTGTCCGGCGGCAGCATGCCCTGAGGTCCTCCCTTCCAGCCCATCAGGCCCGCAGCCTGGGTCCAGCCCGGGGGCTCAAGGGCTACGCCGGGGGCTGGGCTGCGCTGGGCAGAGGCATCCTGCACGCCTGCAGGCTTTATTCTCTGGCCGGCTCACCTCTCAGGCTGGCCCCTGGGAAACCTGGGCTAGATCCAGGTCCAGCAGAGACAGAGAGGGGCTGGGAGAGAGGGAAATTGGGTCTCCCCTGCCTCCTCTGCAGATGTCCCAGGACTGGCCCTGATTAGGTTGACTTGGGTCACGTGTAGAACCATTCTCCGCCGCTGGGGGATGGGTGTGCTCGCGTGACTTGCCGGGCCTGGGCAGGGCTGCGGGAGGACAGCAATGCCAAGGCCAGTCTGGTGTCAGCAAAGGGGGGGGGGGGGGGCTGGGCTTCTGCGGGCCACGACTGCAGCCTCCCCTTCAGCTGGGAGGCCAGAGAGTCTGGGCTCTTTGACCAGGGGCGGAGGCCACTGCTGTGACCCGCCTTCACCCTGGGAGACAAGGTAGGGCTGGGAGGTGTCACCGCACCTCCGGGCAGCTCTGGTTGGAGCCACAGGGCAGCAGCCAGGGCGGTCGCCGCTATGAAACAGGCGTCCCATTAGTCACGGTGCGTGTGAACCGTCTGCGACATATCATAGTGGGCACGGTCAGTTCCAAAATGGAATGTTTTTGTTATCTTTAGAACTTTTAAAAATACAGGCGAACGCCTCTGTTAGCACAACTGTAATTTAAAATATTAATAAGAGACAAGAACCGGCTTCTGAAGGAGTTCACTGCTCCCTAGCGGAACAAAAATCAATATGGGAATTCATCGTCCTGGCTGCTAATGACTGTGTTTTTGTTAAACAACCGTGGCAGAAGCACACAGCCTCCCCCCTTCTTTCTTTTACGCCATTTTATTAAAATACACTTGGAGCCTCGCCGCCTTGGTGTGTGTGCTGTTGTCTCCAAGCAGCTGCTCTGTGTTTTAAATACCGGTTTCCACGCTCGGGCTCGCCCCCAAAATAGATATCTGCCAGGTCTGTCTGCTTCCGTCGAGAGGATTCAGTCCTTGACGTCACTCTGGGACCCAGGCCCTCTCCCCTCCCCGCAGCAGCGATGGCCTGCCCCTGGTTACCATGGCAACCTGCTGATGCTGGTACCAGCCCTGCCCTGCTTCCCCACGGCCCCTCCTGATGCTACAGGATGTGGTGTCTGCAGCTCTGTCCCCAGTCACCTTGCACAGTGGTGGTCACTACGGGCCAGGGTTCTGGGGGGAGGGGGGGCGGGTGTCACCGAGATTCTCAGGGGGGTGGGGGACACTCTTAACTCCCACCCTGGGTCACCTGTATGGATGGCAGTGGGCAGGAAAGGGCTGCCATGACAAAATAGCACAGACTGGGGGCTTAAACAACAGATATTTGTCTCCCAGAGTTCTGGAGGCTGGAATCTGAGATCCAGGTGTGGGCAGGGCTCCCGGGGCCTCTCTCCTCGGCGTGTAGACGGCTGTCTTCTCCCCGTGTCCTAATGTGGCCTTTATCTGTGCTCGCACATTCCTGGTGTCTCTCCCTCTTCTTGTAAGGACACCAGTTCTGTTGGATGAGGGTCCACACTTATGACCTCATTTAACTCTAATCAGCTCCCTAAAAACCATATTTCCAAATACAGTCATGGTGGGGGTTAGGGCATCAACACATGAACCTGGGGATACAGTTCGGTCTGTGATGGTGGTGAAGAGTGGTGGCCACGTGCCGTGCTCTGCTCCACGTGGGACTTTGCAGACGCCTCCCCCCGCCACCCCCCGCCCTCCTGTCACACAGTCCCATCCCCAGTGGGGCCGTTCTGTCTGAGTCGAGGGCAGTGACTGTGTTCTCTGTCCCGAGACTGTTCCCTGCCCAGGCTGCACGCTGACCCACCAGCATCTGGAAGCCTCTCAGGGTCAGCCCCAGGGCTGTCCTCTGCTCTGGGGCAGATTTCTTCAGTACACTTGGTGCGAGCCAAGGGGATGGAAGGAGAGGGGCCGTAAGCTAGTTTGTAAATACGGTTTGTAAGGTCAGTTGACCAAGGTGTATTGTCCTCTGTGAGGGCAAAGGACCAGGAGGATACAGCGGGTTCACATTGGTGTTCCCCATACTGGACGTGGGGCCTGAAATGGAGCAGGTGCTGAGAAAGTACTTCTGGGAAGGATGAGTGGATGGGGGAGTGGATGGGTGAATGGAGAGATGGGTGAAGGTTTGGGTGGATGGATGGATGGACAGGTGGACGGATGGATGGATTGATGGAGAGATGGAGGGATGGGTGGATGGACACATGGACGGACGGACAGGTAGATGGGTGGACCTTGCATGAGGGTGGGGTCAATACCCATTCTCCCTCTCACACACAGCTCACCCCAATTCCAGTCGTGGAGCCTCTCCCACTTTAAACCTCCCCAGCTCTACTGGATGAGATCTCTTTAAAACCATGGCGTTTGCGGACAGCAGGGAAGGCAATGGGCTACTATGATACCTAAGAAAAGACCAGCATCGTTGACATCCCAGGCCAGGGTGTCTTCAGGTCCGGCTGCTGGAGAGTGTTCAGGGAGCAGTCCCTTCAACTGACCCAGAGGCACAGTGGCCTCCGTCTCTGCCTGTCCTCCCGCCTGCAAATACAGGGAACTGGACCTCCAGCCCACCCGGCAGAGCTGGTGGAGTGGCGCTGGGGTTAGGGCATCCTGCTGGAGCAGTCGACTGCCCCATCCCCCTTGGCCGTGTCATGAGTGACTTGGCCTCTTGGGGGCCCCAGAAGACGGGTGTTGTCATGCCCTGCAAGAGGTGGGATGAATGAGCTGCTACCAGTATGTGCAGGTGGCCACTGACCTCCCATCTGTCATTCTAGTGAGGACAGACCCGTGGCCTCTCCCTGGGCACCCGGTTTAGGGATGGTTAGCCAGGCCAGGAGCCCCCCTCTAGCTGGGACACAGACAGGACCCAAGGGCTACCCCCCCAGAGTGAGCCGTGGCTCATTTTGGAGAACGGAAGCATCATATGGTGCTCTGTTATTGAGTTAAGATGTTGTTTCTGACTCCTCTGAAATAGACGATAGGAAACAGATCCGGGGATAATGAATAAACATTGGCTTATGGGGGCTGCATGCTGGGAAAGATGAACTCTCACGTTGGCAGATTAAATGTAAGACATGCATATGTAAAGGAGATGTGTAAGGGCCAGCCTCCTGCTTCAGCAAATCATACAGCCAAGGAGAGCATCTGGGAGGACGCTCTGAATATCCCCTGTCCCCAGCCGGGCAGGGTCTGTGGGCTTGGGGCCGCCAGGAGAGGGAGGAGCCCGGGTTCCTAGAGGACCTGGCACCAGGGAGCCCGGGAGACAGGGCAGGAAGTGGCAGCCTGGGCACCACCCACAGACGTAAATCGAGAGTTAGCACTCGTGTTCAGCAAATGTAGCTTCCAGAAGCTTCCAAGTGGTTAAACAAGGGTCTTCTCTGGTGGTCCAGTGGTTAGGACTCCACACTTCCACTGCAGGGGGCATGGGTTCGATCCCTCGTCGGGGAACGAGGATCCCATATGCCATGCGGCGCAGCAAAAAAAAAAGTGTTTAGTCAAATCAGGTGTAAGATCAGTGCTGGACGTTCAAACCTTTTCTGCCTCATTTTACTTCCCTCTACGATCTGAAGGACTTCAGACGTGGCACCCACCTTTCTGTCTCCTTAAACTGAGATGAACTTCTCAAACCATAAGACTTACCCTTTTAAAGTGTAGAGTTCAGTGGCTTTTAGTCTAGTCTCAAGGCTGTGCAAACATCACCACTATCTAATTCCAGAACATTTTCATCACCCCAGAAAGAAACCTGTCCCATTAGCCATCACTCCCCATCCCCCACTTCCCCCAGCCCCTAGCAGTCACTCATTACTTCCTGTCTCCACGGATTTCCCCATCCTGGACGTTTCCTATAAATGGAAGGCTGCTATATGCAGTCTTTGGTGACTGACTTGCTTTAGCGTAATGTTTTCAAGGTTCATCCGTATTGCAGCAGGTGTCAGAATTTCATTTCTTTTTCAGGCTGGATAATATTTCCTTGTAAATGTAGACCACGGTTTGTTGATCCATTCATCAGCTGATGGACATTTGGGTTTCTGCTTTTTGGCTTTTGAATTAGTACTGCTGTGAATATTCGTGTAAAAGTTTCGGTTTGAACACTTGTTTTCAGTTCTTTTCGGGCACACCTAGGAGTGGAATTGCTGGGTCACATGGTAACTCTGTTTCACCTTTCTTTTTTTTTTTTTTTTTTTTGCGGTACGCGGGCCTCTCACTGTTGTGGCCTCTCCTATTGCGGAGCACAGGCTCCGGACGCGCAGGCTCAGCGGCCATGGCTCACGGGCTCAGCCGCTCCGCGGCATGTGGGATCTTCCCGGACCAGGGCATGAACCCGTGTCCCCTGCATCGGCAGGCGGACGCTCAACCACTGCGCCACCAGGGAAGCCCGCTAAGCATCTGTTTATGTGCTTATTGGCCGTTTGTGTATAATCTTTGGAGAGGAATTCGCTTTTTAAATTAACATGTTATCATACTCGTCGTGTCTGGTCCTGCAGTGAATTTGGAAAACATAGAAAGGTACAAAGAAAACAAAAATCACTCGTAATCCTACCCCACATTGATAATCCCCACCCTAAATTTTGGTCCTTCTTTGAGTAAAAATACATATTAAACAAAGTCGAATGCATCCTTTTAAATTATGGATCCTACTTTTTCTCTTTCCCAAGTGACAAAGGACTTGGTGTCATGGATTGAAAACAGTCTTCCGAAACACCATTTCTGGAAGCCGTCGTGGTCGAGCCATTGATGGACAATGTCCATCACTGATGTCACTGATGTGACATTGACATGACACTGGCTATCCAGCTATCCACTTTGCTATTGCAAGTAGCACTTCAGCGAGCAGCCTCACAGTTTTTTTGTTTGTTTGTTTTGTTTCATTGGGTCTTCGTTGCTGCACGCGGGCTTTCTCTAGTTGCGCTGAGCAGGGGCTTCTCTTCGTTGCGGTATGCGGGCTTCTCGTTGCGGTGGCTTCTCTTGTTGTGGAGCACGGGCTCTAGGCGCACGGGCTTCAGTAGTTGCAGCACGTGGGCTCAGTAGTTGTGGTGCACGGGCTTAGTTGCTCCGCAGCACGTGGGATCTTCTCGGACCAGGCCTCGAACCTGTGTCCCCTGCATTGGCAGGTGGATTCTTAACCACTGTGCCTCCAGGGAAGTCCCACAATGTACAAGCTCTGTGTCCATGTCCTCAGGATGCGTCGCCTTGAATCAGCTTGCCCTGGTACCTTGCCCAGCGTGAAGCCACCTCTTCTCTGTCTTCAGCCCTAGAACTGCACTGATGTCCGGGACAGACATCTGACTGTATCCCGTCTCTCTCCTTCAGGGAGTCCCCAAGGGTCCTCTCGGGGTGCAGCTCTCTGCAGCTCCCTAAAGATAGGACCTGCCTACAGCCCTCGGGGCAGGGGACTTGGGGACATAGAATACACCTTTCCTCAAATCAGCAGGGACTGGTTTCAGGGGCAGGCGAGACCCGCCGCTGCACAGGCCCTCACCTCTTTAACGCTCCCAAGTCGCCATCCTGGAATTCTTCATCGTTTTTGCACACCCTCCCCTCCCCACCCCACCCCCATTTTCATTTTGCATTGGGTCCCTAAACTTTCCTAGAGGCTCTGCTGACTTGGGTACGCCACCACCTGCCTCCACCTGGTGCCCGAGGGCATGCGTTTAGTGCTTATACTCAGAGATCGTCACCCTCTAGAGGGCTGCCATCTTTAAACAAAGGCGGCTTCTTCTGAAAACACCCAGGGTTCCTGATGGCACGGGCTGCGGCGCGTTGGGAGCTTCTCCTGCAGCTCAGCTGAGGTTGGGATTTGGCCACAGGGAGTATGTATTATTGGTGCGTCCTCCAGCCTCCCCCCACCCAAGGATAGGGCTCTAAACTCGGCTCAGCAGTGGCCGTGCTGACCACCGTGGGCAGGCCGACCTGCACCGTGGACCACCTGCTAGGATGGGCGCGGAGCGGTAGCCAGGCTGCGGAAGCCTGTTGCGACTAGACACAGGCTCCGGGGCCCCCCTGCAGCGGGAGCCCCGGCTCCAGGTTGCCTCCGTTAGAGACTTGTGTTGAGAAATCATGGCCGAATGCAGCCAGGTGCCCCAGGAACGGGGTCCAGCTCGGCACAGCTGTGGACTGTGGCGAGTGTGCCCCAGCGGCCCCTGCTTATGACACAAATAGGCCCTTCACCCGGATCCAGAAGGTTCTCAGTGTGCCCTCCATGTGTGCAGAGGAGCCGCCCCTGGGCTTCTCCGTGGAGCCCCCCCACCCCGGGCTGAGCACCTTCCTTTGTCAGGTGCCCAGGGAGCCAGCTGCCCTTGCCTTTTTGGCATTAGCCAGTGGGGCGGGTGGCCCCAGAGCGCGCCCCAGCCTCCGTGTCTCTGAACAGTGCCCTCTGCCCGTGGGGCTGCCCGCATCCCTCCCTCCCCTCCTTTCAGGACCAGGGGAGGGTCCCCCGAGCCTGTTAACCCCTGGGGTGCTGTGTGGGGAGGAGGGACTGAACTCGGAGCAGGGAGGACTCTGGGAGCCTTTTCTAAGGAGAGGGAAGCCCCACCTTCTGATTAGTGCTAAGAAAACTGACACCAAAGTCACTCTCCTTGTCACCGCAGTGCTTCTGGTTTGCAAATGGTTACAACTTCTCAAAGTGCCGGTTCTTTTTCCCAAGTGTCTTCTGCGGGACACAAAGGGCCCATTTTACAGAGAAGGACACTACAGGTTAAGTAACTTCCTGGCAGTCACGCTGGGACCCGGGCTCACTGGCCTTCTCAGCACGATGACGTCCATCCAAATGGGTCTTTTAGGGCCAGCAGTGGGGGAGGGGGAGGGGTTGTCAAATAATTTAGCCGGACAGCTAATCAGGACAGTGCCTGACCATGACCTTGATGGGCTCCGGAAGTTCCCACCCAAGCAGATCGGTAGCGATGTTAGCAGTCTCCCCGAGGGCCTCCCCAAGCCTGCATCGTGTTCCTAGATTTTATTATTGGGGCAGGGGCTGGGCTGGTGGCTCTGTTTCCCGGAAGGACACCCGAGGAAAGAACAGGAGAGAAGGCCAAGCTCTGATCCCACATGTGGGATACTGGAGTGGAAACTAGAACTTTCTCTCTCCCCTAGACCAGAGCTTCATCTGACCTGATCCCCCACTGCACGCTGCCCATCAGAGATGGGGGCCCAGGTCGTGCCACACACCTGCTGTGACATGCCACCCAGAGGTCACACCCTCACAGTGGTCCCCTCCGTGACCCGCGTCGGGGTGGGAAATGGGGGCAGCCTCGTGTGGGCAGCCTCCCGGGTCTGCAGGGCGCCATGCGTGTTGGAGCCTCTCCCACTGGCACAGATCAGAGCATTGGGGGCAGGGGTCACAGACCTCAGTGAGGGTCGATGAGAGCTGCACACACACACGTACACACGCGTGCCTGCATGGTGCACCGTGCGTGTGCACACGTGCTCACACGTGTGTGCATACACACAGTGCCGTGGACTCTTCCAGAGGCCCCGGCTGCACGGTGTGTCCCTTGAACACCCACTCGGGTAAACGTGCCGCTCCCGCTTGGCTTCGGGGCCGAGCTGTCCTTGAGGCCTGGCACAGAGGCAGAAGCCCAGCGGTGATCTGACCCACTTCTTATTCCTGAAGCTCCCGGCTTTTCTCGCAAACGCTCCTAGAAGGAGTCTCACTGCCAGGGAGACCGCGTCATTTACCATCCAAACGGGGACACTTGTGAGAGCAAAGAAGGGCAGCTGGCATCACCTGCCGGCTGCCAGGGGCACGGGGCTGCCCTACTTACTGCCGGGAACAGAGGCCTGGCGGGTCCGGGTGTTAGGACATGCTCCCCCGGTACGGGAGACCGGAGCCCCGGGGCCGGTCATTCACCCACTCATTCATTCATTCACCCCAACCCCCTGGCACTGGCCGACACCTGGGGTGGGGGGCCTGGATTCCACGGAGGAGAGCCCACCCCTGAGTTACAGGAGGGGAGAGAGGGACTTTTAACCAGGGTGGACAAACCCCGCAGGGAGCCCCAGAGGCTCAGGGTGGCGGCGCCCAGCACACCGGGTGCTCAGCACGGCGCCCTCTGCTGCCACACTGGAGACCTGCCTCCCGGACATTGGCAGGGACTTGGCACCGACAGGCAAGTCCAGGTCCTGGGGCATTGCTTGGCTGAACGGGGCCAGGTCTGTCACCTTTGGACTCGTGTCCAGTGACCCTTCGTGTCTGAGGGTCATGCCTCCACCCTCAGGGTCTGCCTGGAGGGGCTCCCCGCGGGGGCAGAGCTGCTGGGATGTCCGTGCCTGCACTGGTGGGGACCCCGGCTTGGCCCAGTGACCTGGGGACGTCACCTGCCCTCTCTGTGCTCGGTCCCTTCGCCCGCAGACGGTCCTGCTGGGCCTGGCGAGAACTCACGTGACCCCCGTAGAGGCACCTGGCGTCTCCGCGTGGCGCAGGGGCCCCGGTCCATTGCTGCACGGCAGTCAGGGTCCAGCCGCAGAGTGGCCTCCTGGGCCCAGGGTGACCCGCTGTGTCCCCCAGTGTGTCCGGGACTCGCACTGTGCACACCAGGGCAGGCCAGCCGGGCACCAGCAGCGGCCCTGCCGCCGGGTTTGCGGCACAGGCGGTGGGGAGGGTGAAGCTTCCTCCCCAAGGCCCACGCAGCCAGCGGGGGGCCCCGGGCTCTGCTCCTGAGCGTGAGCTCTCTTCCTCTTGGCAAAAGCCCTGCTTCTCCACCAAGCCTGATCCAAGGGCCGCCTCCCCCCGGAAGCTCTCCCTGCCTCTTCCCGTCCTAGCAACAAGCGTGGTGCGTTCGGCTGTCTGCTGTTTGCAGAGCCTGCGAGCTGTGTGTGCGGGTTCCTGCACAGGCTCCGTGAATCCGGGATGGTGGGTCACAGAGGCCCGGGGGCAGAGGGAAGGCGCCCTCTCGCTCCTCCCTCTCGGAGCTCCCCAAGGCCTGAGGCTTCTGCAGCCCTGCTCTCCCGCCCAGGAAACCCCCGACCCATGGCCGCTCCCTCCCTTTGCTTGTTGAGCCAATCAGGAGCGCAGTGTGGTGCCCGCCTACTCGGGAGATGGGGGGGGAGTAGGGGGCGGGGCTCTCTCCCGCAGAGACCAGCCCCTCCGCTAGGACAGCGCCTGCTCTGAGGCCCGTCGCCCATGTGCCCGCACCCCTTCTCGGGAGCTTGGCCCGCACATTCTGTTCCCGCGCTGTTCCCAGCTCCAGTGCCCTTGCCACCAGCTCACTCCTTCCCGGCCTCTGATTTCAGCTCAGGCATCGCGTCGAGGGCCCACCTGCCCTCCTTTTGGTAGCATGAAACTCCTTGGCTGGGTGGGGTCTATCTGTCCCTCCTCTGTCCCCTGAGTGACAGCAGGGACCTTGTCTGCCTCGCTTGCCATTTTGTCAGCAATTCCGGGTCTGGTGTAGATCCCTCGCCGGGTCAGGACCAACTCCCTGAATAAATCCACCACCAGACGTGGCCCCCGCGCTTACAGACAGGGGGCTGGGAGCTCACCTTACACAACGGGGCCCGGGACGTGCGACTCTCTCCAGTTTACAGGGAAGGAAACCAAGTCTCCAAGAAGCTCTGCAGCTTTCTCGGGTCTCCCAGCTGGCAAGTGGCCACCCCGGCGCTGAACCAGGCCCGTGTATTTTGTCTCCATCACCCCACCCGCCGCTGCTTCTTGGCCCAGGGCCCTGCAGGGTCGGGCAGGAGAGACCCAGAGCATCCAAGGTGGTGACCCGAGGAGTGTGGGCTTGGAGGGAAGGCAGTGGTGGCCAAGCAGAGCCCCGGGCAGAATGTTCTGGAATCTTTTTTTCAGATGTGTTTAAATTGAAGTGAAATTCACATAACGTAAAATGAACCATTTTATTTTTTTAACACTTTTTTTTAAGACGTTTTTTGATATGCAACATTTTTAAAGTCTTTGTTGAATTGGTTACAGTACTGCTTCTGTTTTATGTTTTGGTTTTTTGGCCCCGAGGCATGTGGGATCCCAGCTCCCCGACCAGGGATTGAACCCACACCCCCTGCATTGGAAGGTGAAGTCTTAACCACTGGACCGGGCCGCCAGGGAAGTCCCCAGAATGAACCATTTTAAATTGGACAATTCTGTGGTGTTTAGAATACCCACCTACCGTCTAATTTTAGAACATTTTCATCGTCCCCCTAATCTGCTTTCTGTCTCTATAGATTTCCCTTTTCTATACACTTCATGTGAAAGGGACCACGTAACATGTGTCCCTTTGGGTCTTGCTTCCTTCACCTTGTGTAATGTTCTGTAAGTCCACCCATGTTGTAGCATAACTCAGTGCCTCTTTCCTTTTTAGCGCTGAAGAAGATCCCATTGCACGGATACGCCACATTTTATTTATCCATTCATCCATTGATGGACGTTTGGGTTGTTTCCACCCTTTCGGCGGTCATGAACATGTTTAAGTGTTGGGTTGGGTCCCTGTTTTCAGTTCTTTGGGGGACACACCTAGGAGAGGAATTGCTGGGACATATGGTAATTCTATGTTTCACTTTTTGAAGACCTGCCAGGCTTCGCCACACCCTGGAATTTTGACTCTGAAGAGTGAGGTCAGTGTGGCTGGTGCCTCCCGGAGCCGGGGCAGGAGTGTGGGCTGGAAGGCTGCAGTGATACCCTCGCCCCCTCTGGCCTGGCATCTTATCTGCAGCCAGCGTGTGGTGCACGAAGCCCAGCCCTCAGGTGGGCATCTGCTGTGACACTTCCCCACATGTGTGTCCCCGCCCCCTGACTGTGCACGGCTCCCCAGGGCAGGGACCCTGCCTGCTGCCCCCTTAGTGATCCAGGCCAGCGCCCAGGAGGCCCACCACACAGGCCTGCCACGTTGGAGATAGCAGAACGGACAGCAATCTGAAAGAGCTCGTTATTTTGTAACGAGAGTTAACCAGCCCGAAACAGATTTAGAATTCAGTGTGGTTAAAAATCATCAGTCTTATGCCGTTTAAAAATTGCTTGTCATTTTGTATGCCAAGAACTCTTCCAGCAGCCTACTTTTCCAAAATGATCGCTGATTGGAACAAAAACATTGCCACTAAAATTAGAGTGACAAAATGGAGTTGTTATGAAACAAAAAGGAAATCGACAGGTACATTTTAACAAGTGAGGAACACCCCCCCTACCTGTGGGAGCAGCCACGGGCACAGCTGCCCCATATACTCCCAGGAGCCTTTATTTCCACATGCGGGTTCTGTGGTTTGATTAAACCCATGACGAGAACCCATCTGAGAAAGAGTGTTTGCTTAGGAGTAGAAAGTATTTTAGTGATTTAGGTCTGGGCCTGGAGATATACAAGTGAGGCGTGGCTGGAGAACTCTAATAGATAGGATGCTTTCCAATTAGTGTCAAAATCCAGACGTGTATCTTGAAAGAAGAGACCCTCCTCCCCTTTACCATCTCCCTCCGCCTCAGCTGGAGCATCTCGACATGACAGGAAAACGTACGAGAACCATGGCTTAAATGAGGCAGAGGTTTGTTCCTCTGTCATGTTAGAGGAGACAGAGGAAGATGGTCCGACGCTGGGGTGGGGGCTCTGGGCGCTTGAGGATCTAAGCTTTTCCCGTCTTGCTGCTCCATCATCCTTAACAGGCTGCCTCATGGTTCAAGGCAGCTGCTCAGATTCCACCCATTGCATCCACATTCCAGCAGAGGAAAGGAGAAGACACAAAACCACACTCCCTCTTTTTAAGGACATGCAAAGTGTCCACTATTCTTCCAACTACTGACCACAATCTAATCTTAAGGAAGGCTGAGTGTTATAGCCTTTATTCCAGACAACCTGTGGAAAAAGTGGAGAACTGACGTTGGGGTAGACAGCTGGCCACTTTGCCATAGTACGTCCTAAGGAACAGCCTTCTTCCTGTTCTCATAGTGTGCACCGCATCTGGACAACCTCCCCTCCACCACTGCCACCCCCACCTCACCCAGAGCAGCTCAGGATGCAAGACGTGAGATGTCATTTGAGCACAGCTGGCGGTGGGGGTGGGGGGGATGCTTTAAGTAAGAAAAAATTTTATTCACACACGGAGAAATTGAGGCTTGTAGAGTGGAAGGGACTTGCCCAAGGTGAGTCGGTGCCTGCACACTTATACCAGCCACCCTGGGGGCCCTGGCTGGGGCTTCCAAAGTTCCATCAGATTTCTCACCATCTTCTGAGATCCTGGACCTCTTAACAGGTCAGAACCTGTGTCCTGAAGCATGGAATATTACCTCTCGTATCCGTCAGGCCTCTTGGTTACAAATGGTAAAAATCAAGTTCAACCTGGCTGGAGCCAAAAAGGAAACATAATAGCTTTAAAGGACAAGAATAAGAGCTTCAGGCGTGGCTGGATCCAGGTGTTCAGGGAGCATCAGGAAGCTCTCTTTCCATCCCCTTTCTCTGGCGTCCTCTGTATGAATTCTTTCCTTTGGCAGGGTCTCCCCGTACCATGTGGAGGTGGCCACCAACAGCACCAGGTTACGGTTCAACTATTTTAGCAGCCGTAGAAAGAGGAGAGTGCCTCTTTCCCAATCATCATGAGAGAAGTTTCAGGATTGGGTCTCGATGAACTGATTTAAGTCATGTGACCAAGGGGGTAGGCTGGACCCATTGGCCAGACCAGGATCCCATGCCCATCCCTGGAGGGGACTGGGCACAGCACATCCACTAAACTGGGGCTAAGTGTGTTTCCCCAGAAGGAGGAAATGGACACTGGCCGGCTGAGCGCATATGTCCCTTCCTCCCCTGCTCCTGCACCCTGTGATTTCTTCCCTGACTCTTTTCTCCCCGATACAAACAGCGCTGTCCTAGTGTCACCCCCTAGGGCTCTTGCTCGCTGGCTCGTCTTTGCATCTGTAAGGCTCTTCCTCCCAGTGCCTGAGAATCTCGTAGGAGAAGGACCGTAATACCCTCTCTGGATCCTCATTGCCTGCCCAGTACAGAACTTGGTGTAAAACAGGGGCTGCTCAATGTATGGTGGACAGTAGATGGAAGGGAGGACAGGCAGGTGGATGGATAGATGGATGGATGGAAAGAAGGATGGGTGGCCAGAGTGATGCATGGATGGATGGGTGGAGGGATAAATGAATGGATAGTTTGGTGAGGGGTGGATGGATGGGTGGGTGAATGGATGGATGGATGAGTAGATGGGTGGATGGATGGATGGATGGGTGGGTGGATGGATGGATGGAGGAATGGGTGGGTGGATGGGTGGATGCATGGATTTGGAGGTGATCTAATAACCAGCTGGAGGAAGGAAAACGTGTGGATCACACAGCCCTGATGAACTACATGCAGTTTAATGCAGTGGTACCATTTAACTTTCATACGTTCAGCCCTTTTAAAAAGCATTTTAATAGCATGGGTGACACCAAGCCACACCCATCTGAGGAGGGTGAGAGGAGACACCGACCAGCTGAGCACCCCTCCTGAGCTAGCAGGAACTGGGGCTGTGTTTTCACTGGTTCCTCGGGCTGACTCAGGTCCCCCCGTCTTGCCCAGGCCTCTCCTGCCTCACTGGGTGTGATTCTGGTGGGAAATACGTGGTTCTGTCCGAGTCCTGTTTATTACGTGTAGCTCATGTCCATTACGAGTGATGTATACGTGTGACCCGACAGGCAGAACTCTCAAACCCAGGCGTGTTGCGCTGTCTGGTCACGCGGTGCTCTCCATGTGTGCCATTGATGTGGGACTCGCTGACCCGAAAGCATAAGCTGTGCCCCCCGTGTGACTGACAGCTGGGACGCAGCACGGGAGCGCCGGGTGGGGCAAGTGCCCTTCACCCACCACGGTGAGCCCAGACAGTGCTGGGTGGCCCCAGGGCAGCAGGAGGCGGGTGGACTCCCCCTGTGTGTGCCAGGACCGGGGCAAGTGCTTTACCTGCATCCTCACCACAGTCCATCCAGACCCCCTGGGCTCCATGCCGCCTCCACCCCTCCCTCCTGACCCTTGGTGCCTCCGTTTCCCCTTCTGTGCCACGTGGACAACAGTCATCCTATCACACGGCATTGTTGAGAGGATGATTAAATGACCCCATAATTATAAAGCTCTTACGGCCTCTGCACACAGTAGGCGCTCAATAAATGGTGTCCCTTGGGATTTATTGTTTTGGTTGCAGTTGTGATTTAGGCCCGCCCTCGAAAGTCACTGGTCTCTATTCTCTGGGTGAAGAAACGGAGGCTCAGAAAGGTTAAGTCACTTGCTTCAGGTCACATAGCCAATTGAGAGGCAGAGACGGGGCCTGAGTCCAGAGCCCGAGGGGAGTTCCCACTTCACCACGCCAGGGGAAGTTGGGGGATTGGGGTGGTAATGTTTCACCTGTTTTCTACCAGCTTCCTTTGGAGCTGGGACATCATGTGCCCTGGGGACTCGCGCCTGACCCAAGCGGGGTGTCCGATTACCAGGGAGACCTCGGCCTAGCTGGACCTCACAGTGGTGGCAGGTGGCAGTCACGTGGCCCGGCCGTGGGCCATGACTTCAGAAAGATGCTTCACTCCTCCCCTCTCCTTCTGAGCTCCTCAAACAAGGCCACCACCTGCCTGCCCTTCCTTCCTCCTTCGGGGCAAACTGGGAGCATGTGTCAGGTGGCCACTGTGGGCAGCCAAGGTGACCTTGACTGTGCTCACCTCTCGCCTCTCCAGGTGAGTGTGGCTGACCTGGAGGACCCAGGGCCAGCTGCCCCCAAGGCAAACAAAGTCCCAGGCTATCCAGAATGGCACACGCTGAGAAGTCGTGCCCTCCGCTGCCCAGGGGCCCGTGCACCCCGCGGTGGACCACCCGCCTTATCATGCAGTGGCTGCTTCTGGACTGCGCGGAGGGGCCTGGGGTGGGAAGGTGCTTTATTGCTCTCCCCTCGGCTTAAAAGTAACCCCCGTTGAGGCCGTGTTTGGGAAACAGCAGCACTTTGATAACTAACGTGACGGCTTGGTTTTCACTTTGTTGGAGTTTTACTCTCTCCCGTCGGCTTCGAGATGAAAAAATTCATGAGACGCTGTGGGCAGATTGAGGCGGAGGAGGGGGCATGGAAGTCGGGGTTCTCAGAGTCCCTTGATGGGGGGCTCTCAAAATCCCACCCTGGAGGCTGACTGAGGTGGCCTGGGCTGGGGCCAGTGGGTCTCCGGACGTGCTCCCTGACCAGCAGCCACTGCAGTGGTGTCACCTGGGAACTTGCTAGAAATGCAGGTGCTTGGGTTCCGCCCCCGAATTGGGAATTCCAGGGATTCGGGTGTACCTGGAGTCTGAGATCCTGGCTTAACGAAGTCAAGGGTCACGTGGGAAGGTTTTGCTACTTTGAGTGTGGTCCATAGACCACAGCATCGGCATGGCCACCTGGGCGTCTGTTAGGAATGCGGAATTCCAGGTCCCCTGGGACCTGCTGAAGGAGCACCTGCGTGTTGACAGAGTCCCAGTGACTCGTGGGCGTGGCGAAGCTGGGGCTGGGGTTGGGGTGCATTCAGAGTGTCTGTGCATCTTCTCTGGGATGGGAGGGAGACCTGGTGGGGCCAGGATGGCCTCGGGAGACCGGCCACCCACCCAGTTTCCCTTCCTGCTGGCTCTGCTCACCCTTCCCGAGCCCCACCCTCCCTCCATCCAGGGGAAACGTGCTTCCGGCACACCTCACACCCCATCTAACTGCCTTGAGATGAGAGAGATGTGTAGTCTCGGTTCCAAAAGATTCTCAGCCCCTCTCCCTGAACCAGCTTTTGGGAGAACCGGCCAAGATCACACAGGTCCCCACGAAGTCATCTGGGGACAGAAGGACGCCCCTCAGGCTGCCCAGGCCAGCACTTCGTCTTCCTACACCAGGGTACAGGTCTGGTTATTCAAAACCTGGATAACCTGAAGCTGTTTTGTAATACGGAAATAACTGCTAGTTTCCAAGCATAGGAGCACAATGCAGAAGTTGTCCTGGGACCTCCTGCGTCCTCCCAGCCCCCCGGGAAGCCTCCATGTTGGAGGAACCCCCCGGCACGGTGACCCCACCTCCGCTTGCTGTTTTCCTTGGACCTTTCGGGAAGCGGTTCTGGCCCTGTGTTCCCTGTCTCAGTCGCTAGATGGCAGCCGCGGGGCGCAGAAGCCGCAGAGAGGGGCGTGTGGGTCCCTGCTCCAATCGGAGCCCTGGGGAGAAGTTCCTCCGGGAATCAGGCATCCCTCCACCAGGATTTCTCGTGGGGAGCATGTTTTCAAGGTTACTGTTCCGAGCAGAGCCCACTTGGCCCTGTCGACTGAGGAGTCAGAGGCCTGCCGTCACGTTGTGGCCTCTGCAGGGCCAGGTGGGGCTGCGGACACACCAGGAGGCCAGCGGGAGGATGGACCGTCCCGGCGCAGGGACAGGGCAAGGGGGATTGAGGGCAGAGGGACGGAGGGCAGCCCTTCTGCACACGCTCACCTCAAGGAAGCCCCTGGGAAGCTGACATCCCGTAAGAAGGCTGCACACGGACTTACCATGTGTTCCACACCCTCCGTGAGCTCAGGCAGCGGGCGCAGGAATGCCTGCACCACACAAAACGTACAGCGACGGTGGGTTTTCATCTCAGACGGGCAGCCTGGGGCGAGGCCTCGGAGCCCCTAGCCTCACCCCCGACTGTCCGCACGACGCCACGTGGGCTGGCTGGGTGGCCCCTCTGCTTCTCAGTTTCCTCGTGTGTAAAAGAGGGAGGACGATGGATCTCGCCCCGCTCCCTTGGGAGGATCAACCGATTTAAACGCGAAGCAGTCAGCGCAGCGTCTGCCACAGTGTAGGCAGGCGCTGCTCCACATAATATTACTGTTATTAATTAAGTAACCATGCTGATTACTCGCTATCTTATATGTAACAGGGATTCGACTCTAGGCTCAAATAATTGCAAACAGGCCTTTGGCAGCCAGGGGGATCGTGCAGGACGTTTCCAAGCACTTCAGGCATTTTGCTTCCCTTATTGCCTATCGCTATTATTGCATAATTGTCATTATTATAGTTACTATCGTTGGTGTTATTCGTATCTTTGAGGGGACCCGGTACTCCCTGTAATCAATGTCTCTCCTGCCCAGGGCCATCTTACGTCCAACCATTTAAGCGGTCCTTGCCAGCCCCTCAACTCAGAAAGCAGTTCCTGGGAAACTGCTCTGTCTCCAAGGCGTCAGCATGGCCTGGGCCCCCTGGTTTTCCTCATCTTTGTCTCCCCCTCCGGCCAGCAAGGCAGTTCCACTAAGCCCCGTTGGTCTGTGCTGTTCAGGTAGCAGCAGAGGCCGGTGGGAAGCCAGAAGGCTCTCGTCTCCACCACCTCCCGCCTCGGCCTTCCCCAAGCCACTAGGAGCCAAAATACGGGAGTCAGGGACCTGGGTCCCAGGCCTGGCGCACGCCGTTTCCTCGTGGATACACTGAAATTTGTCAAACACTTTTTCTGCCTCTGTCGAGGTGGTTGTGGTCCTCTTTTTCAGTTTGTTTGTGTCGTCCTTTGTGTCAATTGATTTTTCAAATATTGAACCGACCTTGCATTTCCGGGGGTAACGTTCACTTGGTCATGAGGTGTTATTCTTCTTATATGTTGAGGGATTTGAGTTCCTAGTATTTTGTTGAGGGTACCGTGAGAGATGTTGGCCTGATTTTCTGATGCTGTCTTTGTCTGGGTTGGGTTTCAGTGTGATGTTAGCTTCATAAATTGATTTGGGATGTGTTTTCTCCAGTTCTCTTTTCTGGGAAAGACTGTGTAGAATTGGTGCTGTTTTCTCTTGAAATGATTGGTAATATTTGCCAGTGAAACCATTTGAGTCTAAAGATGACTTTTTCAGATGTTTATTAAACTACTAATTCAATATCTGTAATAGCTATAATGCAGTTTAGATTATCTGCTTCCTCCTGGGTGAATTTGGGTAGTGTGTGACTTTCAAAGAATTAGTCCATGTTAAATTGTCAAATTTATCTGAGCTGTTCCTAGAGTCCCTCATCATCTCTTTCATGTCTCTTCGGTAGTGATAGCACCTCTTTCATTGCTTCTTTATTTTCTTTGCCAATTTTGCTAAAACCTTATCAACTTTATTGATCTTTTCAGAGAACTAGCTTTCAGCTTCATTGATTTTCCTCTATTCTTTTTCTAGTTCACTGATTTCTTGCTTTTGTTATTTTCTTCCTCCTGCGTGCTTTGAGTTTATTTTGCGCTTTTTCTAGTTCTGTGACTCAGGATGTGTGTTCTTGGGAATATTCTGTAGGCCTTGAAAAGAGTGTGTGTTCTGTGGACTGTTCTAGAAATGTCAATTAGATCCTATTGATGTTATTTTTCAGAGATTTTTATGCCTCTGTTGACGTGCCCTGTACTAGTTCTATTGATTGCTAAGAGAGGAATGTTGACATTTTGCAATATAATTATGTCCTTGTCCATTTTTTCCTTTCAGTTCTGTCAGATTTTGCTTCCTGTATTTTGGAGTTCTGGTATTAGGTGCAAATTTATTTGAGACCGTTATGTACTCTTGGTGGGTTGATCTTTTGATTATTATTTCATGTTCCTGTTCATCCCTGGTAATTAGTATATGCAGGATATATCTCTTCCATCCTTTCACTTCAAACTTCCCTATGTCATTATATAAAAAGCCGATTCCTTGTAGACGGCAGATCATTGGGTGGTTGATTAAAACTCCATTCTGACAGTCTCTTTATCTGCTGTGTTTAGACTAAATTTGATCTACTTATTAATCTGTTTATATTGTTATCTACCAGTTTACTTTTGTTCTCTCCGTCCTTTGTTCTCTTTTTTCTTTCCTGATTTTTTTTTTTAATTTGGGTAGTTTACTTTTCCAAGTTTTAATTTACTTACTGAAGGTCTTACTCTTATTTGTGTAGCTTCATGTGTTTGTGGTTGCTCTGGTTACGTAACTTTTCACAGTTTTCTGAGCGTTAATATTTTACCGCTACAGGTGGAATGTGAAAACCTTCCCCCTGTGTAGGTCCCCCATTCTCCTTTCACGTTCTATTTTTTCACGTGTATTAAATCTGCATGTATTGAAAACCCTATCATTTTTACTTTCAACCATCGTAAATATCTTCAAGAATGTCAGACGTGAATGACATCCTATTACACAGCTCTTTACCAATTTTGCTGCACTTCCTTTATTCCCGATTTTCAGTTTCTCTCTTGTATCGTTTCCATGTTGCGGTGGAAGAATCGCCTTCACCATTTCTTTTAGCGTTGGCTTTCGCTGGCAGAAAAATTCTCGTGCTTTTTCTTCACCTGAGAACGTCTTGATTTAACCGCTATTCCTGAAGGGTATTCACTGGATGTAGAGTTTTGGGTTAACGGCGCTTTTTTGTTTGTTTGTTTGTTTGTTTTGGCTGCGCCAGGTCTTAGTTGCGGCGCTTGCGATCTTCGTTGAGGCGTGTGAGATCTTTTAGTTGTGGCATGCCAACACTTAGTCACGGCATGCCCGCAGGATCTAGTTCCCCGACCAGGGATCGAACCCGGGCCCCCTGCATTGGGAGCGCGGAGTCTTACCCACTGGCCCACCAGGGAAGTCCTTTAACAGCCCTTTTAAAACACTATACCACTTCCTTTTGATCCCCGTGGCTTCTGATGAGGAATCTGCAATAATTCCAATTGTTGTACATCTATAAGAGAGGAGTCATATTTCTCTGTAGAATATTTTATTGGCTTTTCATTCTCAGCAATCTGCGTATGGTGTGTCTGGCTATGAATTTCTTGAGTTAATCCAGTTGGGCTACACTGAGCTTCCTGAATTTACGTTTATGTAATTCTCTCTGTCAGACTGGATAATTTCTATTGATCTATCTTCATGTTCACTGATTCTTTCCTCAATCTTGTTTTTGAGCAAATCCAGTAAATATTTTTACATCTGTTGTTTCCCTCGAGAGCTGGCATATTTCTAGCTCTTTGTATACCAACTAAGTTCATCTGGTATCCTGGACATTTTGAATATTTTGTTACAATACTGTGGGTCTTGTGTAAATCCTATGGAAAATGTTGATTTAGGCAATTAACTTGGTTGGGGTCAGACCCCAAGTTCCAACCAATTTTTCATGGGTGTGATTGCAGTGTCAGTTTAGTCTTCAAAGCCTTTGCTATTCAGATCTGCCCCACATGTGCACCAGCAGTGGCCAGTCTTGGGGATGGGTGGTGGATCACCCCTTAGACCCATTCTCAATATCTTTACATGCTACTGAAGGTCTGATCCACACATGCGCAACATGAAGTGAGCACAGAAGTTCATAGACCACTTTACATGATCACTCCCGGGCTCCCTCATCTCTGCGGTCTCCCTGACACTTTCCAGTGCTCTGGGCACCCCTGCTGTGTGCTCCAGACAAAAAGCTGGGACCTTAATTTCCCTGCCTTGCCATGAACTACTGCAAATGTGTCTTCGCCCATGGCCATGTGGCAGGAGAACAGAGAGAAGAAGAAAGCAGTGAGGATTCATCGCACGTTCTTGGAACCACACCTCCTATGGCCAGAGAGAAGGTCTCCTGTCCTTCAGAGTTTTAGGTGCCCGCCCGATATCCACTGCAGGATTTCCTGGAGCCATTGGTAGGAGAAAATGCAATGAAGAATAAAAGAGAGGATTTCGGGCTTCCCTGGTGGCGCAGTGGTTGAGAGTCCGCCTGCCGATGCAGGGGACGCGGGTTCGTGCCCCGGTCCGGGAAGATCCCACATGCCGCGGAGCGGCTGGGCCCGTGAGCCGTGGCCGCTGAGCCTGCGCGTCCGGAGCCTGTGCTCCGCAACGGGAGAGGCCACAACAGTGAGAGGCCCGCGTACCGCAAAAAAAAAAAAAAAAAAAAAAAGAGATGATGTCCCCCCACACACACACTCTCTCTGAGCCCTAGGATTCCCTTGTCCTACTCCTTGGGTCAAAAAAACAAAGGCTCGTCTTGAAGCTTTTTTCATCTGCACTTGGTGTGCAGGCCTGGCCTTCAGGTAACCTCGGAATCCAGCCAGCTTCTACCTGAAGAGAAATAAGTGGAAAGTCACAGCCTGTTTACTGGTGCTTTGAAATCTGGCCTCCTTCCCCCGCCTGCCTGCTGGTATTTTTAGTCCACAGGTAATTACTCCCGCATCTGCCCAGGTCTATAACTGCGTTCATTAGGGGGGACACAGTGGAATGTGCTTACTCTAGCTTTCCAGGAACTAGAACCCTGTGCTGACCTTGCATCTGTACCTTTATTTCTTTCATCAAATTTTGGAAGTTTATATCCCTTCTTTCTTTTTTTTTTTCATTTTCTGTTGCGGTATAATTGACACATAACATTAGATTAGTTTCAGATGCACAACATAACGATTTGATATTTGTATATATATTGCAGAATGACCACCACAATAAGTCTGGTTAACATATCTGGCACCACACATAGTTACAAATGTTTTTTTTTCTTTTGATGAGGACATTATTAAAGTTTTTTTCTTTTTTTTTGCCTCATTCTCTGGAATTCTGATTACCCAATTCGAATATATCTTTTTATGTTGTCCTTTGAAAGCCTGATTCTCTCTTAATGTTTTTCGATCTTTTTTTCCCCTCTCTTCTTCCTGTCAGATAAATTCTATTGATCTATCTTCAAATTCACTCACTCTTTTCTCTGTCATCTCCATTCTACCATCTAGGCCATCCATTGAATTTTTTTCCAGATACTGTGGAATCTCAGTTTTAAATTATCCATTTACTGTGGAATCTCAGTTTTAAATTATCCATTTTGTCCTCTTTAATGAAAATGTCAACTGCATCTCCCTTGCCTCAGGGAAACAGTTATAACAGTAGCATTAAAGCTGTCATCTACCAATTGCAGAATCTGCGTCATCTCAAAATTGGTATCTATCGGTTGTCTTTTCCCTTGAGAACGGGTCCTGGTTTTCTGGAAATTTGGGCTTGTTTGCTTGACATGGTGAGCACGATGTTGTTTAGGCTCTGGGCTCTGTTATAGTCCTCTGAGGGCTCTTAATGTTTTGTTGCGGTTGACGGTTACTCAGGCTCCTTAAGCTGCATCTCACTGTCAGCGGTTCAAGTCTTAGTTCAACAATATAGTCTTTTGCTGCACTTAAGTCTGAGTCTGACACACACACTCACGAGTCAAGGTCAGGCTGAAACTTCTGCAGACATACCCGGAATTAGGGACGTCTTTCCTCTGGCTCTCTTCCCTCCAGGACCCTCTCCTCTCCCCCTCCGGTACCAGCTCCATCTGCCTGAGCATCTTCCCCAGTTCTTCCAGCCAGGAAGATGGGCAGCGTTCTATGAGGGTTTTCCCTGCCTGTGCCTCCTGGCTTTGTGTCTGCAGCGTGTCCTCAGGGCCAAGCCCCGCAGAATAGAAACTTGCCCCCGTGCCAGTGTGTTCTTGTTTATTATACAGGATCCCCGGGTCACTGCTGTGGTGGGGGGGGGCAGCCTTTTTATTGTGCAGAGTCTTACGATCGTGACCCTCGGGAAGGTCGTTCTGTAGCAGTTTCACAGCACCATGCTGAGAGCAGAACTCTCCTGTGCTGGGTTTTCATTTGGAACTTTACCAAGAGCCTTTTCGCACTTCGGTGCCGACAGCAGCAGGGCTGGTGGGACGGGAGTCACCTGCTTATTCTGAATTTGTGGCTTTCCCATTCGTGGTGATGCTATATATAGACATAAGCATTTCATATTGAAATGCAGATAATTTTACTGTGAACTACTTCCTTGTTCTAGTTAGCCTGCGTCTTACAGTCAGAAGGCATTATATTGGGATTAGGGATACAGGAAATGTACATCATCTATGAATTTCAGTGCGGGAGAGTACACGAATAGCACCACAGAATTTTTAAAGGTGGTCTGTAAGGTCTGAGAAGATTAGGGACGGATGGCTCAGATTCTGCGAGGTCCCCCGCTTGGGCACTCGCCCTCTCTGATTCTGGGCGGTCTCTTCCTGCCCCCGGACCAGCAGTCCCTACAGGCAACACCAGAGATTAGCACAGCGTCCACCCATAGCTATGGGGAGCGAGAAGGGAGCAGCGGCTTTTCTGGTGAATGAATGCTTGCTTTTGAGTCGCTCCCCCTTGCCGAAAGGAACCCGCGCTGCAAGGAATCCATCCGTGGGGCAGTTGCTTCACCAGCAGTTTGAGGAACTGCGGTGCCTCGTGGGGACTTAATCTGGGGAGAGGCCACCCCTGTTGGGCTGTTACATTGCAGCTCTGAGCAGGGCTGCATCTGCTGGTGGGCATCCTGGGAGCAGCTTGGAGTTCCTGGGAAGGGGAAGAGCCTCCCAGGTAGTGTGGTGCAGTGGACGGGGCACCCGGCTGGGCGCCAAAGCCTAGGCTGATTCCTTCTGCCGAGCTCTGTGTGATCTTGGCCAAGCCACGGACCCTCTCTGGCTCTCCTGACTGTGGAATGGACTGGGGGGCACGGTGGTCTTCAGGCTGCTTTCACGTCCCAGGATCCACATGCTTCTTCTGTCTCCTTCCCTTCTTTCTTCCTCTAACATCCATTGGTGTTTTCTGTGCCAGGCGTGGTGTCGGCTACAGAGAACCAGGCGTGCGCATTTATGGGGGAAGAGGGTGGGTGCCTGTGGACGGTGGGACAGGTAGGAGTGCCCTGGCACGTGCCCTGAGTGTCTCCACTGGGGTGGCCAGGCATAGATGGAATGAGGGGGTCTGGGCAGTCTGAAAGCGGGGCTGGGAGGCTCTTCCAGGGTGAGAAAACCCCGCGCTGAGGGGTGCCCAGGCACAAGGCAGCTTTCCAGTGGGCTCCAGGGTTGGGCCCAGCCAGTGCCAGCGTGTGGCCGCTGCTTCCTCGTTGCCCTAAGAGCAGCACAAAGGGTGGCGCAAACCCCAGAGATGGATGTAACACGTGTCTGTCGGGCACATCCTGGGCAGGCGTGCCAGCCACCCTCCTGAGACTCTGCAGATAGCCACGCGTGGAGCCCCGTCCTCAGCCTGGTACACGGGCGTGATTTTCACCCAGTTCACAGGTTGAGTGACGTGCAAATAAGCAGGCGTCCAGGTGGTCCGTTAGGATGAGGCTCAGCACAGACCCGGGTGGGGGGCGGTCTTACTGCCGCGGACCTCCTGCCTCTTTACGGCATGTGGGCCAGGGAGAGGGAGACAGAGAAGGTCTGGGGTGGAAGGTTCTGAGTCACAGTGGTCGGTCAGAGTGCAGGTGCCTCAGCCAGGCCCCCGATGAGGGGCTGCGGATACGAGCGCCTGGGCTGGGAACGCAGACTTGCGATGAGCGAGGCTGGCCTGGGGCCTGAGGCCTTGCCGGTGCCTCAGGTCTGCTGGAGGGTCAGCTCCCCCAACCCTCACCATGAGACCAGCCTCCGGTCAGGCGGGGACACCACGCGCAGGCGGTGGCCAGGACCGTAAGGAGGACGGAGCCACGGGGGCTGGGACGGGGAGAAACTCCTTGCCAGTGCCCTGCTGGCCCTGGGAGGGAGGTGGAATGGACCTTCCTTTGGTGTGACGGATGCTCACAGCCCCAGTGTCTCCCCGTGGCTCTCAGGGTCACCCCAGAAGAGCCCAGTGGGGCCTCTGGATCTGGCCCCTGTTCGCTTCTCCCCTCAGGCACTGACGTCCCTCTCTTGGCCTTCTGTGATGCTCTGTCCCCAGGCACATCATGTCCTCCCGCACCTCTGTGCCTTTGCACCTGGCCACACCCCACAGCCTGATGTCTGGCCCGCTCTCCTTATCCTCCCAGGCTCAGCCTCAGGGCCGAGCTCTCCTGCACCCCCTGCCGACACCCCTGGTGGGCCAGGTGTGCCCGCCTGCTCGCTCTGAGCCCCTCCCCCCCACCCCCTGCACACAGCGCTCTGGCCTGGAGCTGGAAGGGGACGTCGTGGTCCCCGCAGGTGACTGCGGACAGGGCTCATTAGGACCCTGCTTGGCTTCGTGGAGGTGGGTCACCTGAGGGCCAGGTGGGCACATGCCGTCCTGAAGGTGGAGCCCGGCACAGAGCAGCCCATAGGGACGGGTGGGCGTGGCCCCACGGTCCATGCAGCCAGGGCCTGAGAGCTGCCAGGGAGGCCGGACTCGGACCTGGAGGATGGCCAGCTGCAGGCCTGGAGAGCCAGGTCTTGTTTCCTGTGGACAGAAAAGTCCTTTCCCCGCCAGGCTTCCCCACCCTCTCAACATTCCAGGTAGACAGAGCCGGAAGCCGTAGGCGCTGGGGTTCCCTGTCACAGCCCAGGCGGGCCCACTGCGGAGCTGGGGCTCAGCTCGCAGATGCCCTGGGCAGCGTGAAGAGGCTTGTACCAGAAATGGGGCTGTTTGGGGGCTGCTGTGGGCCCCCCTCTCAGTGCTGAGCGCTAGGGGCCACAGCGTGTGTGTGTACGTGTGTATATGTGTGTACGTGGGTGTGCATAAGACTGCATTGTGCTCGTGTGTGTACATGGGTATGTGATGTGCAAGTGTGGGGGTGTGATGTTGTGTGCTCAAATGCACATGCGTGTGTTTGGGCGTGTGTGCACATGACCCCACTGGGTTATCTCACAGCCCTCGGAGGTCATCCCACTCAGCCCTTGGAAGCCTCTGTCTGTGAGTCTGCCTGCTGACCCTGCACCGGTCCAGGCGCGGCATTTGTGTCATTTCTCCCCCCGTAACTTCTGTCGAAGCCCCTTCCAGGTCCGTGGCTGGCCGGGTGGGCGTCTGGGGTCCCAGTCTGGTCAGCAGGAAGGCTGAGCACGACAGATCAGCACACACGTGTTCTGCTTTTCAAAGACTTGTGTTTTGCATGAATGTGCCCCTGGCTTTCCCACTTTAGAGCTTTTTCAAACACTGAAAAATCATGGCCAGGAGGGAGGAAGGGAGTGGCCCTTGCTTGAAACCTACGATGTGGCAAATTGAGGTGCGAAGCTGCTGTTTGAACCAGAATTGCATTCCCATCTTCAGGAACGTTGGGTGCACCGGGGCCCTGAGCCTCCCAAGGTTGCCGGCGAGAGGAGGCCCGCTCTGGCCGGCACAGGTGAGGGCAGGAGCAGGGCGGCGGCTCCCAGGATTGGAGGGAGAGGCGCCAGGCAAGGCAGGGGCTCGGGCAGCTCTGCCCACCGTTTCCTCTATTCAAGGCGCCCACTCCCAGGAGAGGGTGCGGAGATCCCGCTGGGCTTCAGGCCCACCCCAGGCTAGGGCAGGGCAGGACGGTCCAGAGGCAGCCCCACCGAGACCACTCATAGGATTGGGACTGAGCCCAGAGGAACAGGGGTGCATTTCCGGGTGCACCAGGAGGAAGGGGCGCAGGGTGGAGGGCTGTGTCCTGGAGCTGTGAACTCGGGCCGGAAAGCAGAGCCGCCACGGTCTGACCCTGTGCTCTGCGGCTTCCCTACGATGTGCCGTGGGGCTGCTGGTGTGGCCCCAGGTGCCCGGGCCCCTCGCTGCAGCACGGGGTCCGTGGTCCACTCTGCAGGGCTGCTGGAGAACATTCCGAGCTGATGCTTGTACAGCACTTGGTGGGGCGGCTACGTGTGTGCATGAGCGCTACGTACTTTTTAGTAGAACAAACCCTGGGTTCTAGAATCAGGTATTTCCGGGTTCAGATTCCCACCTCTGCTGCTGACCTTGGGCCGTGACTTTGGGCCCGTCCCTGAGCCTCCATTTGCCCATCTGTAGAATGGGAGCAGTCATCTCCACCCCACGGGCTCTGCAGTCCTGTCACGGGGCTAAGGGAAAGAACGTCGTGCAGGGCGTCTCACACTCTAGTGTGCAGGCTCAGGTGTCACTGTTCAAGGCTGTCCACAGACAGGCAGCATGGCCCCTGCCCCCCGGCCCGTGGGGAGACGGACTGTGGATCGAGAGGGGGGGAGGACGTCGGTGAGCAGAGGAGGAAGGACATTCTAGAATGAGGGCACAGCTTGGGCAAAGGCATGGGCTTATGACACTGCCAGGCCGAGAGCAGGTGTGGCTGGAGGGGGGCGTGTCCAGGAAGATGGGATGGGAGATCTGACCTGAAGGGCAGGCCGTGTGGTGATGGGGAGCTTTCCTGGGCCCTTGGACCAGCTCCGCCCCTCACTGAGTAGTTAGGAACGCGGGCTTGGGGCCAGGGATGTAGGGTTTGCATCCTGACACTCTGTGCTGAGCTGTGTGTTCTTGAGCACCTCGCATAACCTCTCTGTGCCTCAGCCCCCTCTTCATCCCTGGGATGACCTACGAGTCCTGGGGCAGCTGTAACAAAGTCCCACAAATGGGCGGGGAGGGGCTTCAAACAACAGCTATTTATTCTCTCACAGTTCTGGAGGCCAGATGTCTGAGGTTAAGGTGTGGGCGGGGCTGGCTTCCTCTGAAGCCACTGGGGGCGGAGCCTTCCTGCCTGTCCAGCTCCTGGGGCTTCAGGGGTTCCTTGACTTGTGGCTGCGTCCCTCCAATCTCTGCCTCCCTCTTCACCTGGCTTTCTCCTCTTCCGTCGGTCAGATCGCCCCCTTCCTACTTGGTCTCAGTCTGCCAAGAATGAGCCCAGACCTGGGCAGGGAAACCATGTTCCTCCCATAGGAAGAGCATCCGAAGCTTCCCCCTTGTGCAGTGGCTCGAGGGGCGGGCAGGGATCCCTTTGGCCTTCTTCAGCCCCATGGGCTCCTGGACAGCTGTGACCTCCCAGGTTGGGGTAACAGCCCACTTGGGCATTGAAGGATGAGTAGGAGATCACCAGGAGGAGAAGAGCGAAGGGGCCATGCTGTGCTGCAGGGAGAACTGCAAAGTCTCTGCTTCCCTGGCCCCTGAGGCCACCAACGGTGTGGCTTGGGGACAGAGCAGTGGCCTCCAGTGGTTGAAAGTTACCAGAACATGCAACAGCCGAGGTGGCCAGCTGAAGGAGCAGCAGGTGCTGGACCTATAAGACGCGTACGTTATCCCATCTTACTGGGAGTAAATGGAGGCTGAGAGAGGTCCAGCCCCTTAGCTGGGACAGCGCAGGAACCGGGGTGGCAGTCTGGAACTTGGAACACTGAGTCCGTCCTTGAGACTCTTCAGAGTCCGTTAGCACAAGGACTGCTTCCCGGGGAGCCACCAGGGGGAGTAGAGGGAATCCTGGATGCAGAGCCCAACGCGCACTGCAGCCCTTGTTCGACCCCTTGCCGGTTCTCCTGGGAAAAGCAGGGTGGGCTTGAATAACCACTTAGCGAGAAAACAGAGGTGGCGCGCCCAGCACACATTAGGTGTCCTGTTAGCTTCCTTCCTTCCCTGAGCGGGGGAGCATCCGCTGCTTAAGTTACGATGAGGGGTGGGATGCAACCCGGCAGGGGGCCAGCCAAGTGGTGGGAAGGGCCCAGAGGCCCCTACCAACTGGGAGTGGTGAGGTGGCCCCACATCTCAGAAAGTTAGTGGGTTTAAAGGTCGGAGAAAGTATATGGTAGGTGCTTAGTGAACAGTAGGTGAATGGATGGGATGGATGGATGGATGGGAGGATGGATGGGAGGATGGATGGATGGGAGGATGGATGGATGGATGGACGGGTGGGTAGGTGAATGGATGAACAGATAAGCAAGGGATAACACAGATAAACTCTGTCGCCTCCACTTTACTGCCCATCAAGAGTCTTCAGCTGCGACTTGTCTCCATGGCCAACCCCTATGAGCACCCCCTGCCCTGGGGCTGCAGGTCCTCAAGGAGCTTCCCCTCAGTGGAGAGGATTAGTTCTCCCTCATCTGCCTGATGGTGCTAGACTGGCTCTAGATGCCTGGAGCACCCCAGAGAAGGGGCTGGCTCCGGGGACAAGGCCCTCCCCACCTGCCGCCACCGGGGTGTTCCAGCTGACATCTCCTCCAGCATCTCTGCTGTAGGCGGGCCACAGCTCCCAATTAAACTGTTTAAGTGACAAAAGACCCCGGGTAGTCATGTGATTAAAAATAACTGGGGCCAGCCGCTGCTGATGCCTGAGCCTATCAGAGCGGGCAGGGGGTGAGGGAGAGGGGAAGGAGGCCTTCGATCCCAGGCCCTCTGACGCCATCTCCCCAGGGGAGGGGTGCTTCTGCCTCTCCCTGTTTATAGCTGCAGGATGTATGAGACCCAGAAAAGACGGGGTTTAACCACTGAAGGAGGGTTTCCCAAGGCTTTGAGTGCAGGGTGGGTGGTCCCAGCGCGGGGGACTCCCAGGCCACAGCGACACAGAGCAGAGATCAGGTTAGATGAACCAGCTTTACTGAGCATCTACTATGCTCCAGTCCTGGGGTGGGGCCCTTTCCCAGGGGTTATCCCAAGAACCCAGCGCAATCAGATGTTAAAATTTTTATTCACACGAATGTGAGTCAGGGGTTCTGAGAAGCCCACATTCAGCAGGTGTTTACTGAGCAGCTACAACGTGCCAAGCGCTGTTCGGGGTGCCAGGGCTAGAGTAAGTGAGCAAATGCAAAACTCCCAAACCTCGGGGAGCCCCTGGTCTGGCTGGTCCTGTGATTGTCCAGGGTCTCCATATGGTAGAGAGGCCAAGCCCGGGATCTGCCCCCCTCCCATGGTTTGCTTCAGGCTCATTTCCTGAGATACAGCACATCCCCCCGGATAAGTGGGGGCTCAGGGGCGATGGCTGGCTGCTTGGCTGGGAGGTTGGGGGGATCTTTCCTCTCCGTGTCCTTAACCAGCTAAGAACAGACACCAGGAACCAAATTGGCTTCAGGTCACAGAATAAAAGTGGAAAAGGACCTCATCTGGTCCAGCCTGACCCCGGCCTGGGGCTGGTTGCTTGCCGGCCACCTCCCAGGTCAGCCCGTCCCACCTGCCTTGGGCCCAAATGTGCCTCACGACCATTTTTACACATTGGGCCCAACCTCTCTTCCGAGGTCATAAGCAAAACACTTGACCGTTTTCACAGAACAGGCTGCCAAGTTCATCTTTCAATTATGATTGATCGAGGTATTTTTCTTTCTCTAAAAATACGTTCCTCATAGAAAATCTAGAAACTATAAAAAAGAAAATTTACATCACCTGTTGTCCCACCATTAAGAAACACACGTTGTTAACATTTTGGCATGTTTCCTTCCCAGCTTTTTATTTCCCAACCAAAACGTCCCTGGTTCATCCAGCAGCTCGTCATCTAAAAGGGTTTCCAGACCTTTAATCGCGACGGTGAAAGACCCAGCATCTCTTGCACACATTTAGCTATAGCCCTTCGTCAAATGTGGAGGCCACTCAAAGCGAAGATGATGTTCCAGGTTAGGGCTAAATAAAAGGCCACTATTTTTTCACTGGCAACTAAAATTGTAAGATGTTTGGGACTTCCCTGCAGTCCAGTGGTTAGGACTTGGCACTGTCACTGCCAGGGCCCCAGGTTCGATCCCTGGTCAGGGGAGCTGAGATCCTGCAGGATGCATGGCGAGGCCCCAAAAAATTGTGAGCTATTTAAGATGTGTACAACGTTAGGATTTCATATATATACACGTCATGAAAGGATTCCCCCACGGAGTTAATTACCACGCACTTCACCTCACTTATCTCATATGTGTCTCTCTTTTTGGGGGGAGAACATTGAGGTTCTACTCTCTTAGCAAGTTTCAGTTTTACAATAGTGTAATCGACTGTAGTCACCATGCTGTGCATTAGCTCCTCAGACCTTATTCAGGTCTCCGCACCTCCCCACCCCAGTCCCTGGCAAGCACCATTCTCCTCTCTGTTTCTGCGAGGTTTTGTTTAGATTCCACGTATAAATGAGATCACGTGGTATGTATGTCTTTCGCTGATTACTTGGCAGAATGTCTTCTGGGTTCATCCATGTTGTTGAAAACGACAGGATTTCCTTCTGTTGTTGCGGCTGAATAATACTCCACTGTGTAAGTTTACCGCAGTGTCTTTGCCTGTCCCTCCATCCGTGGACATTTAGGTTGTTTCCATACCTTGGCTATTGTGAAAATTCTGTGTTGAACTTGGGAGTACAGATCTCTCTTTGAGAAAATGAATTCATTTCCTTTGGATAAGTAATCAGAAGTGGGATTGCTGGATGATATGCTAGTTTTATTTTAATTTGGGGTGTGGGGAGCCCCCATACTGTTGCCCGTAGTGGCTGCACCAGTTTACGTTCCCGCCGACGGCGCGCAGAGTTGAAAGGGGACTTTTCTTAGGCGCTGGGGAAATCACTGTGGTAAGGTTGAAAGACCAGAGCCTTTGTCACATGACAGACCTGGCTTCCCGTCCTGGTTCCATTGATGTGTGGTCTCTGAGCTCCAGGTTCTCCATCTGTAAAATGGCGATAATTGTGTTCCTTTTAAAGATTGTCAGGAGGCAGAAAGGAATGTATGTGAAGTGCTTGCTGCGTGAGACGTGCAAATAAACAATTATAATAGTAACTAAAAAATGAAAATAAATCGATGGGCTTCGAGGCACAGTGCCGATTTACTAGGAAAGCCCGGTGGGGGGATGAGTGGGGCTCTGTGTCGATCCGCTCGAGCTGCCATTACAGAATCACATGGACGGGGCAGCTCCCAGTCCTGGAGGCCCGAAGTCCGAGATCGAAGCGTAGGCAGGTGTGGTCCCTCGGGAGGCCTCTCTGCCTGCTGGCTCGTGACCCCCCTTCTTGCTGTGTCCTCTCGTGGCCATCCCTCTGTGCGCGTGCATCCCTGATGACTCTCTGCGTGTTCAAATATCCTCTCCTTATGACACCAGTCCGACCGGATTAGGGCCCATCCACATGACCTCATTCAACCTTTATTACGTCTGCAAAGGCCCCATCTCCAAACCCAGTCACGTTCTAGGGTACTGGGAGTTAGGGCTTCAACATACGATTTTGGGAGAGACACAGTTCAGCCCATGGCAGCCTCTGGGATCCACGTGGCCCTGGTGGATGGAACCCTTATAGGCTTAGATGGGGTTCCTTACAGGCTGGAACCAAACAGAATAGAACGCGCACCCTCTCCACGTGGGCACAGACGGGCCTGAAAGGCTGAGAAAGCGAGTGAGAGGCGGGGGCCTGGGTGTAAAGGCTGGCGCGTGTTCCTGCCCTAATGGCGGCAGGTTCTCACCAGGTGGTGAGCAGGTAAAGGGAGAAAGGCCTTGTTGCTGATGGATTCCTGCCTTCTTCCGAGAAGAGGAGAGAGGACAGAGGGAGAAGGGCCCGGGTCTGGGGGGTGTGTACACCCCAAGTGCGTGTGCCCTTACACACAGTCCTTGGTCGGTCAGGTCCCCTGGTGGGCGTGGCCCCACTGGCCGCACCAAGTCATTGGTTAACAAGCCGGGTAGGTGCAGCCCGCCACCAGGTGTCCAGACCAAGATGGCAGACGAGCCAACACCTCGGTTGGAGAAACTCAACAGCCCTTGCTCTTTGGCATCCCGAGGGCTGTCTGAACCCCCTTTTGCCCCAGTCCTTGCTCTGGAAGTCCTTTGGTCAGACCACGGACCCCTTCCCTGCCTTGGACCTGTCCTGGACCACCGTGTAGGGTGGCTGGGGAAGCTGGGTGGGCCAATGGGCGGTGCGCGGACTGTGGGGCCCCCCTGGATCTGTGTGAACTTGAGTGCTGCTGGAGGGAGTGTAATGGTGATTTGATGAGTGCTGCTGGAGGGCGTGTAATGGTGATTTGACTGATTCTGCGGTGTTTTACCACTTCCTCCAAAGAGCAGCGTGTTTTCCAGGAAGTTGGGCCTCTGGTTCATCCTCCATCCTCCCTGCACACCGTCTGCGCGGTCAGGACTGGCCAAGTGACGAGCAGCCCACTGCGGGAAGACGGGAGGGGGAGGATCCTGTGGCCGTCCTTCCAGCCGCCCCTTGATTTGTTGAAATACGAGGATGAGTTGGGTCTAAGCGGACCAGAACGGAACAGGGCAGGTGTGCAGACGCAGGGCCATTGCCACGAGCAAGCCGGCCGCTGCCATCACACCCGGGTCCCCATGCAGGCTGCCTCTGTCTCCTCGGCCACACCGCGTACCTTCCCTGAGGCTCGGGCGGCTGGCCTGTGACCCGCCCGTGAGAGCAGCACCCGGCAGGCTGTTGTGAAGACGGGCCGGGCTGTGTATTTAGTGTAGGGTCAGTACAAAGGGAAAACGCGGACTCGGGATTTCTGCCGGGCCACGCCTGCCTCCCTCTGTGGCTTTGCTTGTCCTTTAATTGAAGCATCTGATCTGCTAGGTCTCTGAGCACTTTCGAGACTCGTGTTGTTTCTGCCGAGCCCCTTCTGCTCTGGTCTCTGAGCGCTTTCGAGACTCGTGTCGTTTCTGCCAAAAGCCCCTCTGCTCCGGTTCTGCTGCCCCGGGGGCGCTTTGGTGTCAGGACAGATGGAACGGCCTTTGGAGCAACGCTCGATGTGTGAACCGGCTCTGCCCCTGGGCACAAACATCCCCCTTAGCCCCCGAGGCTCCCGTGGCTGTGGCCTAGCGTGGCACCCACATCCTGGGCACTACGGGCCACTGTTCCTACATTTACCTCCCAGCAGACCCAAACAGGGGACCCTTCCAGAAGTTTTCCTTCACAGGCTCTCAGTCTCCACGGGTTACAGCAGCCCAGGGGAGGGTCACCTCCACCTCCAGCCCAGGTGAGAGTTTGCCACGAGCATTGGGAATCAGAGCGCAGGGGACCCAATCCAGCCCCAGGCATCCCTTCTAGAATTGACGGAGCTATAGTGAGTTCGGGAAACTCATTTGTCACACGCCCTTAAGGACACGTGGCTTGGGCCTTTGCTGGTGGCGCAGTGGTTAAGAATCCGCCTGCCAGTGCAGGGGACACGCGTTTGAGCCCTGGTCTGGGAAGATCCCACACGCCGTGGAGCAACTAAGCCCGCGTGCCACAACTACTGAGCCCACGCGCTGCAACTACTGAAGCCGGCGCTCTGGAGCCCGTGCTCTGCAGCAAGAGAAGCCACCGCAATGAGAAGCCCGCGCACCGCAACGAAGAGCAGCCCCTGCTTGCTGCAACTAGAGAAAGCCCGCGTGCAGCAACGAAGACCCAACACAGCCAAAAGTAAATTAATTAATTTTAAAAAAAGAGAATACAGAGCTTCATTTTGCATGAAGACGCAGCTCTTCACTGTGGGTGGGGAGGAGTGGGACCCCCAAGGGGCGTCCCAGACGTCAGCTTCCTGCTCAGGCACAGCCACTCCTCCGGACCGGGGATCCAGGTTCTGTCCTATTGGCTGGGGCCACGCCGTCCTCCTACAACTTAGCAACAGGGAGGTGAGCGGGTCCCCGTATCATGTGGGTCCCACACTTGCACTGGCACCCGGGAGTCAGGAGGCCTGAGCCCTTGTCCTGCGGAGGAGAGCCGCGCTCTTCACTCCCTGGGTGCCACTGGACATCCTTGTCTTTGTCCTGCACGTTCTCTGTGGTGCCTTATTAACAAACGTATTTTCTGTTTTTTCATTTTTGTGCCAACTTTTGTTACTGACAAGGAGCAAATGACGGGCCTTCTCACCATCTGTGTGCAGGAAAACTGGCCCCATAGAGCCTGTATTCTAGAAGCATCAGTCCTCTGAACGTTGGAGATGTAAGAGTCTGTGGGTGGATCACGGCCTCGCCTTCCTGGGCACGGCTGAGGCTGCAGCCCCGCCCGGGGCCGGCTTCCCCGCACAGGCCCGCCATCGGGGGCAGGCCGCCCGCTCTGGCCAGTTAGCACGAAGAAGCATTTACAGACGTCTCCTTGCGTCGGTCTCCCAACCCCTTCCCTACCCAGACCAGCTAGAAGAGCATCTTTGTCAGGGAGAGGAGGACTCAGGAGGCTGGGTAACCACCTCGGGAGCACTTCCTCCTCTCCATGCTCAGGGTCCCTGGAGCGTCCTCTGATCCACAGGTGCCAGGAGCTGGGGTGCTGTCTGGGGCTCCCCTGGCCCACAGCATTGACCCAGCCTCTCCTACAAGGAGTAGCTGTGCTCTGGAGCTGTGGTCTGGGAGGAAAGCTTCCGTTACAAGGTTGCTCTGTCCCCAGGATACCAGGGAGAGGGAAGTTCACACACTGCCGTTTCAGCGACGCTGGTCCTTCCAGGTCACTTCCTGGGGAGCCCTTAGGCTCAGCCACCCCCAGATACACCGCCATCGTCACGGGGACATCGGTGTTGAGGGTCCTTGATGTGCAGGATCTTCTGACCTGAGTCTGACTCTCTACTCTTCTTCACTTCAACCCTCGTGAGCCTGCACAAGTCGGTTTTGCCATCTGAGAAATGGGGGTGCAGTCTAACCTCACGGGGCTGCTGGGAGGCACAGGTGGGTTCATAGTGGAGCATGCAGTGCAGACCCCAGCGTGAGGCAGAGCTGGTGCATTTCTGGCTGGGGTGTCTGGGAAGCTGGGTGTCACTGTGTCCTCGTGTGGCAGAGAGAGAGAGTGAGCTCAAGTCTTCCTCTTCTTGTAAGGGCACTAATCCCGTCATGGGGGCCCCATCCTCATGACCTCATCCAACCCTAATTAACTCGCAAAGGCTCCGCCTCCAAATACCATCATGTTGGGATGTATTTGACGTAGGAATTGCAGGGAGACACAAGCATCCAGTCCATAGCGATCAGTGACAAGGTGTTGGGGTCAGGGTGGGGCAGGGGCCGTGTCAAGGATGTGTGGGAGAAGCTCAGTGATCCTGTGAACTCAGGAAGACAGTGGGCATCACAGGTCCGTGCCCAGGGCCATTGTCCCTGAGGACACAGCCTTGGAGCTGCATGAACAAGAGCGGAACGGCAGGAAGAGTGACGCCGGTGGGACGTGGGTGGGAGGTAGGTGAGGGTCACAGCCAGGTGTCGGGCCGAGTGGCCAGTTCTGTAGCCGGAGTGGCTAAGGCTTGAGTAGGATGATGTGGAGTAAAGCAGCCGCCAGACCGTTCCTCTTCGAGGCTCACCCTGAGGCACCCAGGCCTGCAGCTGCTCCTGGGGCCCCTGCCAGGTTGCACTTTGCCTCAACAGGTGACATCCCTGATAATGCCCTGCCCCCACCATGGGAGCTCTGTGCACAGGGTCCCATGTGTGGCCCAGCGCCAAGCAACTCAGAGTCACACTCCAGTCCCCTTCGTCCTGGGGCTGTGTCCTCGGCACCGGGCTCCTGGGGGTCTTCGTCTGGAGAATGGGCTCCGTGGCGGGAATGCCTGCTGGACTCAGAAGGGCTTTGGAGCCGCCCAGCAAGTCCTGCCTGTGAAGCGCCTAGAATGTGCCTGGCACCGATGACACTCTTAGCAAATGCTGCTCACTGCATCGGTGTCCTGGGGCGGCCATGATGAACGACCACACGCTGGGCAGAGACATTGATTCTCTCACAGTCTGGAGTCTGGAAGTCTGAAATCAAGGTGTCCCGGGGCTGTGCTCCCTCCACGGCTCCAGGGGAGGATCCTTCCTGCCTCTCCCAGCTCCTGGGAGCCCCAGGTGTTCCTGGGCTTGTGGCCGCATCCCTCCAACCTGTGCCTCCACCTTCACACGGCCTCCCCCTCTGTGTGTCTGTGTCTCTTCTGTCCCTGACGAGCACACTTGTCATTGGAGTTAAGGCCCAGCTGGGTAACCCAGGACGATCCCATCTCGAGATCCTTAACAGCTGCAAAGAGTTCTGTACCAGATGAGATCACATCTGCCGGCAGTACCGTCCTCCTTACTGGAGAAGCACCCAGTGACTATTTACAGTTGGGGGCACGAGCTTTCGAACCTGCCTGCGGTCACCAGCTGAGCACCCACCTCTCCTGGCCAGGGGCCTCTGTCATTCCTCTGCTACCAGGCTCAGCTGGGTACTTACGCAAGAGCCTCAGACCTGGGCCAGCTTGGGTCCAGCTTGGCTGGGCCTCAGGGGGCCTCTGCTGAGATGCCTACCATTTAATGATGTTGAAGGCTGCCCTGGTGACTGGAGGAAGGCGAGTGGCCTGGGCCAGGAGAACCTGGCAAGCAGCAGAGAAGTCTGAGGCCATATCATAAGGAGCATGTGTCCGGGGCAGGGGAGGTGAGAAGATAACATCCCCCTATCACTCCCTCTGCACACTCGCCGTCATGCTGGGCTGGGGCTGGCTCAGGGGCCCCAGGGTTCCCTGGCTTGGTAGATTCCCTCGCAGGGCGGGGGCCCTTAAAGCTGCCCGCTGCCAGGGCAGCCACGGCCACCTCCACCCGCCCACACTGACCCCCACGATGGCGGGATCACATTGGCCACTCCAGCCCAGACTCAGTGCAGGCCTCTCGCTGAGCACAGACGCTCTGCAGCCGCTGAAGCCTGCATCCACCCCATCTCCAGGGCAACGCAGAATTCCTCCATGTGCTGCTTAAAATATCCTGCCGCTCCTCGCCGCACAGCGTTTGCTCTGCTCTCAGCTGGGCTGCCTCCTGCCCGGGCTCCCTCCCCCAGGGCCCTCGTCTCTCAGGCGGTCACTGGGAAGACCCCAGGGCCAGTAGCCCCTCTTCTCGCCTGTCTGACACAAGCCCATCCCCAGGCTGCCCTCTGGCCTCTAGAAGGAGGGGCGGGTGGCGGCCCCCAGGACCCAGGCTAGTCCACAGCCTCTCCTGGCAGGAAGGTCGATGCCAGCCCTCCCTGCCACGCCCAAGAGCACCGGCTGTGCCCACTTTCTCCTGGGCCCTCGCCCTCTAGATTCTCAGCAGGGACAGCTGAAGGACTGGGTGTCCTTGGGGCACTGGGCTTCTGCTCCAGGTCAGTGGAGCCCGGCTGTGTCTCTCCAACCTCACCACGGCTGTGGCTGCCTTGGGCAGGGAGACCCAGGCTGTCCTTTCTTGCTCCCTGTCACTCATCATGACGTGGGCTTCTAGATGCGTCTTTTAAGTGTGACCTTCACACATGTTCCTTTAACATCGCTCAGATTTTAATTATTCTGGCTCTTCAAAGCCGGCTCAGGAGCACCAGGCAAAGTATTCCCAGGCAAGCAGCTCAAATACCTTTGCACTTAGCAAACGCTGCACGCACGGTGCCCTGTAGGGTCGGCCTCTGTGCCGCAGCCCAGCTGCCCGGCCTCTTCCCCCCCCCTCCCGCCTCCCCGCTGACCGCTGCCTCCCAGCTCTGGCTGGTTCTCCCCTCTCTCCCGCTCTCTGCGCCTCTGTCTCCTGCCGTGAGCATGTCCGTGGCAGGGACTCAGCCCCGCACTCTGTCTCCATCCCTTTGGCCAGGCACGGGCCAGGCCCAGAAAGGCACCAGGGTAACAAGTGCTGGAAGGTCTCCCTCCCTGCCTCCGAGAGCCTGTGTTTCTCCTCCTGCATCCTCTGCTCCCCACCCTGAGCCCCTTTCCACACCTCCCCCTTCCCCAGCCCTCCTGCCTGGACCCCACACCAGGGGCCCCGCCTACCCCCGACCTGCCTGCCCAACCTCATCTCCATCCCCTGGGCCAGGGCTCCACGAACCGTGCCTTGAAGGGCCAGAGAGTAAATGCCTGTCTTCAAGGGCAGGGCGGGTAGCAGCAGTTTCCCCCTTGCCTCATAGCACAAAACCAGCCACACGCAGCACGCGGTGAAAGGAGGTGACTGTGTCCCAACAGAACTTCAGTGACAAAGTGGGTGGCGGCCTCATTTGCAGACCCCATGGTGGCCAGGAGTTCAGGCCCCGGCTTTCAATCCCAGCTCTACTTCCAACAGTTACGAAGCTTCCAGAAAAGGACGGATCCTCTCAAAGTCTCAGTGTCCCTGTCGAAAATGAAGACGGTCATTCTGTCACCACTCGGGGCTGGAGTGAACGCTGGCCAGGTGATCCGGGGTAATCATTCATTGTTATCAAGGATCGTGATAACACCCTCAACGCCTTGCCCTGTGAAAATAAGCCCGGTTTTGTACACTACTGGGTCTCTGCTGTGCCGTTCCTCCTGCCTGGGATACCCTTCCCTCACTTGTCCCTCTGCCACACACTCATCCTACAAGACCCAGCTGGGAGAGCCCGCACTCCCGTTTGCCCCCAGAGGGCACGACCCGTCTCCCCTCCGTGGCCCGTCCCACTCTGTTGTGATGATCTGTTCCGTGTCTGTCTCCCCCCAGCCCGTGCCTCGTCTAGGCTTAGTCATCTCTCCATCCCCAGCATCTGACATGCAGAGACGCTCAGATTCATTCATTCCGCAAAGACGTGCTAGTGCGGGCTGTGTGTGCCAGACACCCTTCCAGGAGCTGGGTTCCAGCGACGGGCGGGGAAACGGCAACCACTGGCGGACGAAGCCGCGTGTCGGGGTGGGAGTGCCGGCAAGCAGAGGGGCAGGTGGCGTACAGCGAGGCCACAGATGGCAACGCCGAGGTGGGGTGTCCAACCTGGAGGAGATGAGGGGTGAGCCGTGCAGACGTGGGGTAAGGGCATTCCAGGCAGAAGAGGCAGGTGCAAAGGCCCTGAGGCAGGAAGGGGCTTGTGCTTCGGGACCAGCAAGGAGAGTGTCGTGACTGGAGTGTGACGGGGAGGGGGTGATCCGACTGAGGGATGGGCCACAGTAAGGACTCTGGGTTTTGTTCTGACCCATGGGGCCGTTCAAGGGTTTGAGCAGAGAAACGACGTGTTGGTAGAAAGGAAAGTTTGCTTTATTCAGGAGGCCGGCAACCTGGGGAGAAGGTAGACTCCTGTCCAAAAGCCAACTCACCCCTGCCGATCAGGGGACAAGAGCTTTTAGAGGGGGGTTTCGGGGCCACACAGGCGGAGGGAGGGGGCCACGTGCGGAACCGCACAGTCAGCTCCGGCAGTCATCTTTGAAACTGGTCTATCAGCAGCATCTCGATGGTTTTAAGTACAGCTAATCTTTGGTTCCAGGGTCAGTTTGTTCCCATTTCCTTGAGGCCAGTCCTCAGAATTGTGGCAGCTTATGTCATGGCTACAGTCTGGTCGTCATGTAGTTAACTTCTACCTGGTCGGGGTTTCAGTATCTACAAGACAGCTCACAGGATACGGCTCAGAATATGACCTAGAGCCCTTGAGAAGGAACTAAAGGTCCTTGACTTTGTTCAATGGCTAAACTATTATTATTTTGTCCTGTTTGACTGCTTTTTCCTTTGTTTCCATATTTTCTCACTTCTCTGATTAAATTTATTCTTTGGCCAAAATTTTCCTACAGACAAGAGGCAGGTGGAGGACATGGGGCAGGGGGGTCTGTCCTGGGAAGGCTCCATAGGGTCCTGCTCGATTTGAAGGCTGCAAACAGCATTAATAATAAGAGCCCGGGCTTCCCTGGTGGCGCAGTGGTTGAGAGTCCGCCTGCCGATGCAGGGGACACGGGTTCGTGCCCCGGTCCGGGAAGATCCCACATGCCGCGGAGCGGCTGGGCCCGTGAGCCATGGCCGCTGAGCCTGCGCGTCCGGAGCCTGTGCTCCGCAACGAGAGAGGCCACGACAGTGAGAGGCCTGCGTACCGCAAAAGTGATAATAATAATAATAAGAGCCCTAGGAGTCGGCACAGCTAGGATGCATTACCGCTTGCTCTTTGCAGGCTCCACGCATCTGTGTGTGGTGGGTACCGTTACAGATGAGGAAATCGAGGTGTGGAGGCGTGACTGGCTTTGCCCAAAGCCCCAGAGCCATCCATGGTGGGGCAGGACTGAAACCTAGACCATGGGGCACAGACACCCACGCGATCTATTACTTTTCTGTAACAGTTCTCAGGACGTCATTCAAATACTATAATAACCAAGCTTTGAAAGCGCGCGATTCTGTGGCCGTCGGTGCATTTACGAAATTGCACCACCATCACCACTGTCTAGTTCCAGAGCATTCTCATCACCCCAGAGGGCAACCCTGGACCCGTTCGCAGCCACCCCCCATTCTCCCCTCCCTCCAGCCCCTGGCAATACCAGTCGACTTCCTGCCTCTGGGATTTACCTGTTCTGAACCTTTTGGACCAATGCAGTCGTGCATCTGGAGGGCGCTCCCTCCCTCACTGAGCCGTCGTGTTTCATCAGAGGGAGTGCGTGGGGTAGCGTGTGAGTGTAATTAAAAGTGTTTGGAACTTGTTTTTCTTTAAAGAAAGCCTGAATTGGGGGTAGCCTGGTCATTCCAACGTAGCATCTAAGACAAAACAAGAACCACACGGCTTCTGTGTGATCTAAGTGCATGTTTGTTTCAGCCTTGAGTGTTTCCCGACAGATGTGTTGATTGGGTGGAAATTAACTTTCTCTGCCCGTGAAGCTAACGAGCCCGGCCCCATTCTACCCAGGCGACCTGGAGCCCTGGTTTCCACGCTGGGGCCCTCGGAGCCCTGGGAATTCACTCACATTTGCTGACAACTCATCCGAGTCTGCGCGGTGAACAGGCAGGGGGCAGGCTGCCAGGTTGCCTCGAGTTAATTGGCAGTCGGGAGGGGCCGCCTTCTACCAGATGAATTCAGCGTGATCGCTCCGGAAACACAGTGCCTCGGACCAGCCCCCTGGCTGAGGATGAATTGGTCCCCTTCTCACTCATCCCAGAGGAAGGCTGCGCGATGCATCTGCGCGTCCTGCAAAATCCCATCTGCATTTGTGGAGGCGTGCGACGCTCCCGTGTCCTCAGCAAGCAGATGGAGTGCCCTGGGCACTGGCTGGGTACCAAACGAGGAGCATCTTTCCCTGTGTTGGTTACCAGGCGCTGCCCTCTCTCTGCCTGGCTCGGTCTCTATGGCGATAGTAAACAGGGAGCTGGGAGGGAGATGTTGGCTCCATGTACACCTGCCTGTTCTTTGCCCTGACACGGAATGCTCGTGTAGCCGTTTACTCTTTATTTAAAGCCTTCACAGCGCAGAACAGTAAACACAGCAGAAGCCTTCGTCGAGACCCCTGTAGATAAGTTCTGGAAAATGTCAGCCAACAAAATGGCCAGAAAACCTCTCTGCCGCCTTTTCCCACACGAAGAGAGTCACCTTGTTGCTTTGTAGGTTTCCTTTTGTTCACATAAACGTTCACGCAGAGAAATGGAGAACAGCCCACGGCCTCCACAGGATGATGCGGTGGAAAAGAAGTTTGCTTCTGCCGGGCCTCCAGCTGAATGTCTGTGGTCACAGCTGACCTTCCTAGGACCTCAGGAGGTCGCTTAACGCGGAGTCGTAACTCAGGGTGGTCCCGAACGTTGACCTGGGTTTTCTCATCTCCGCCTTATACCTGCCCCTCGTGGGGTGCAGAGCTGGGATGGCGGCATGCGTTTTACAAACGTGGAAACAGCTTAGCAAGGGGAACACTCTTGTCCAAGGGCATAAACTACGAAATGGCAATGATTCTGGCTATACAACCAGAATCCAACACCTTCTCCACGACTCCAGCTGCTAGGATGCTCGCTGCCGTTCCTGGTGCCTCTTCCATCATAAAGCACATAACCTACCACCTTAGCAACCAGAAAGCCTTGGAAACTACCCAGAAGCCAGTGGAGACTCAGCATCCCCGCAGCAGACCCCACAGGTAGCTCTGCCATTCTCTGGAAAAAGACGTTAAACATGGTAGTTTATACATGAAGCGTTAGCCAACCACCCACACCAAGTTTTCCAGACCATCCTTCTAACGCTAATAACTTCTCCCCTCGGTCGCCTTGCACTTTAAAATTCCCAGTGCGCTTTTTTGCAGTTACCCGTGTGACTCTTACACGCTGCTCCATGAAGGGGGCAAGACCTGTCTCCTCCAGTTAGATGGTGAAACCGTCGCCAGGTGATGGAGTGACTTGCCGAAAGTCGGGTAACTAATGTAGCAGTCAGCAGTTGCTGCGTAAGAAACTGCCCCCAAACTTAGTGGCTCGAAACAATAACCATTTATCTCACGACTGTGTAAATCAGCAGATTCGGCTGGGCTCTGCTGGGAGCTTCTGCCGTTCTCACTAGATGCCGACTTGTGTCTGGAGAGGCAGTTGGTAAACAGCCAGCAAGTTGGCAGGGCTGCTGGGGCACTGGCCTCATGGTCCAGCGGGCTAGCCCACGTGCTGGCTGTGCAGCATTCAGGACCAGCAGAAAAGGCACGGCCTCTGGAAATCTGGACTCAGAACTGGGACAGTGTCACCGACACTGTGTTCTGTTGGACAAGGTCACAGGGCCAGCCGCGATTCGGGGGCTGGGCAAATAGACCTTGTCTCTCCATGGAAAGACTTCAAAGTCACATTGCAAGTGGGTGTGGATACAAGGAGGGGAATAATTGCAGCTATTTTCGCGAACAGTCTACTGCAGTCGACTGCCACCTGCCATCCCGGGTAATCTTAATTTCTTCTTTCCTGAAAACTTCCTGTGAGCCTCACAGACAGAAACGCTTGCTCCCGCCTGTTGGTTGCCCCTGGCTTTGTTCGCACCTCTGGTCAAGCCCTGGTCCCAACCAGATGGGAGCTGCTTCGAGGCCAAGACCCTGCCTCCCCAGCCCCTGCCCAGAGCCTGGCACGTGGGGCCTCACGAAGCCCTGGTGGGTGGACGCCGTTGACCGCAGGGGTCTGAGCCCCTCTGGTTCCTGGACCTCTGCTCTCCCTGCCTCAGAGGCAGCCGAGGGCCCTTCACCCACATCTTCCACCAGCCCCAGGGAGCCCAGGCCCCTCCAGGATGCTGATGGGAACTGAGTGGGCCTCCGCCTCCAACTGCTTTGTGTGTTAGAATCTGGATAAGATTTCACTGGAGAAGAGGCGCCCACCATGGCAGGCTGGGAAAGAGATTTAAAGGCCCTCTGAACACTTGAAAGAAGTGCAGCTCTGAGGAGCTCGGCCGCGCTTGGAGAAAATGCGTGCAGCTGAGACAGCACGCCTGCGCTGGGCCCCAGCCCCGCCACCGCCGGGCACCTTCACACCCGCCCGCGCGGGCATGTGGCCCCTGGAGGTGGCCACGTCACCTGTCAGATGGGACCGGTTATAAGAACAGGCCCGCCTTGGGCGCTGGTGAAGATGGGGACAGATGCTGCAGCTTTGGAGGGGCCTGTGTGCTCCCCACGCTTTCTCAGGTATCTTTTCATTCACTTCAGTTGTCCGCAGAGGATGCTGGGAGAATCCGTGAAGACGGGGAATCAGTACATAGGGTGCCTACCATACGCTGGCAGGAAGCGGGCCTCAGGAACTGACCCCGCTCACTGTTGTTGAAACTGAGACTTTGAAGCTGATGCTGGCGCATCCCCTCACGCCACGCCCACGTGGGACAGTGGCCCGCCTCGGGGTGAGGTCGTGTGAAGATGCCCACAGGCCGGAGGGATTCAGCCCCGTCATGAGCCTTTTCAGGCATCAGGCCCTCGCTCTGACCCCGTCAGCTCGGAGCTCCAGCCAGCTGGTGGCAGCGGAGATATGGCAGCTGGCAAAGGCCTTGCAGGGGTGTCATTCCGGGCCACTGCACACTGACAAGCCCTCAGCCCTCTCTGTTCCTACCCTGATATCCAAGGAAATTCCTCCTGCGAACTCAGTTTTTAATAGTCCCCAAATGTTGCAATATGATTCGTGTTAAATGTGACACAGAACCAGATGCAGATAAGTTAAATGTTGCTGGTTTGGGGTGTTAGTGGCATTTATGAATTTTGTAGGAAAACATTTACTCACTGAAATTTCACAGTAAAAAAAAAAAAATCACTCCCTTTCGTACACTCTACAGCACTCATTTTTGCCTGTGTTATTTAGGTTAATGAGAGTCTTAAAATGAGCTTCAGGATTTTCCCCCCAAAGAGTCAAGCTTTAAAGCACCATTTTCATGAAACATAGTATCTTTTCCTTTTCCTCTCTTATCTATGAAAGCTCGTGACACACAGTGAAACCGCTCAATCCCTGGACCAGCTTTTCTCAGCAACAGACCCCTGCATATTCCTCTCCTCTCGCTTAAATAAACACTTCAGCCTCCTGAACCTTCCCTGAATTTCAGAAAGTCTGGCCCAAGTGTTAATGATCAGAGGAGTGAGACCACGTGGAAACAAAGAACAGCAATCCAGCAGGAGAGCCGGTAGCAATTTAAACAACAGATCAGCGGAGTAGCAGAGCGGCAGGACCTGTTCGTCCTCCCTGAAGGACCTAGAAACCAATGTCTGATGCACCTTCCTAAGTTGTTTTTACAGAAACCAGACTCCCACCAGAGGGAAACTGTTGGCCACAAGCACATAGACCCCGGACCAGCTGGAAACAGAAGGTTGATGACCGAGACTCCCGAACCATCACCCTGTTACCTCACCACCAGCCAATCAGAGAATTGTGCGTGAGCTGATCACACACCCTGAGACCTTCTCCCTCACCCTGTCTTTAAGAAACCCCTGAAAGCCACTGGAGAGCTCGGGTCCTTTGAGCACTGGCTGCCCCTTCTCCTTGGCTGACACCTGGAATAAATGCTGCGCTTTCCTTAACCACAAGCCTGTGTCAGTAGACTGGCTTTATTGAGCGGACGAGCAGATTCAAGTTCGGTTTAGTGATAACAGCCAGCATTCAGCAGGTGTTGGTTTCCTCACCTTTGGACGGAAATTTGTGTTGGGTTTGGTTGTTACTATCTGGAGGCTTTTCTTTCTATCTCTTAACTCATTTTCTCTGGACAGCTGCCCCGTGGGGGTTCATGGACATAAACACACAGACCACCCGCTCCTGACCAGGGTTCACCACCTGATCAGATCCTTAGACCTTGAGAGGTTTCCACTCCCAAACGCTGAGCTCTCTGAACCCAGAGTTAGCCTAGGTTCCTGCCACTTCTGGGCTGGTGTTTGGACCCAGAGCTGCCCAGACTTGTCCTGACCGCAGGGGCCCCAGCACAGCTCTGTGTGGGGTGGTCAGAAGCAGCCATCTGGTCGCCATGCTTTCTTGGGGAAATTCCAGCCTTTTTAATCCTCTGAATTACACATCGTCTGCATTTCTAAAAGGAAATGTGAAGAGATTAAAGGAGAAGACAGCCCGGCTGAGATCCAGGAGGGCTCTGGAAAGGATGCTCAGGGATTCTTCTGGCAGCGAGAGTTCTTGGGAAAGTTTGTGCATATTCATGGACATGCACACACACACACACATGCACACGCATGCACGCACACACACACGCATGCACACGCATGCACACGCATGCACGCGCACACACACCAAAAACCGCTCCCCGGTTGGATCTTCCTTCACTGACCGAGTGTATGAATAACCTTTGGGCTATTATAGAATAACCTCTGGACGAGGGGTCCAGGGTTGGCTGTGAGTTTGAGGTTTTTTCCGTGCGTCAATTGACCGGGCTGGGGCTGAAGCCGTGAGAAGGCTCTGTGTGCAACCCCAGTGTGCTCAGAACAGCACTGAGGGGACAGCTGGCCCATCGCAGCTGCTCAACAAACCACCATTTGGAGATGCTTCCCTTTGTTCCCCTCTTAGATTTGCTGTTTGCACATTGTCTATCTGCCTCCCTCGTCTCTGTGCTTACTAGAGTCTAGGTGGGACAGTCTCACCTGCAGAATGGCTGTATCGTGTTACACAAGTACTGATACCTGGTGTGGCTCTGAACTCTAAACAACAACACTGTTGCCGCGTGACAGTGTTGCCGCAAACCGAGAGGCTTGTTCTGTGCGCATATGAGCTCGCGGTTACTGTGGTCAGGACGGGGCTCGGTTCCGCTGGCTCCTCTGCTCAGCGTGGTGGCTGGGCTGTGTTCTCATCGGAAACTTGACTGGGGAAGGATCCCTTCCAAGCCGTCTCGGGCTGTCAGCACAATTGAGTCCCCTGGGTTTGTAGGACTGAATGCTTCCGTTTCTGGCTGGCTGGAGGCTGCAGGCCCCTCTCAGCAGACAGAGGCCACCCCCAGTTCCTCCCAGGTGGGATTCCCCAAGAGGGTCACCTGCTTCCTCCCACCGGCAAGAGACAGAGACGCAGTGAGAAAGGCGCCGCGATATCGTAAGTGACAGAGTCGTGTGACCGCACACACCCTGTCCCCTTTGCCACATCCTGCCAGTTAGAGGCACGTCCCCCTACACACACTCACATGGAGGGAATCTCACTGGGAGGTGGGATCCTCGTGACCACTTAACAGTCTCTCTGCCATGGAGACCATTAGCATATTTTTTAACCCCACGTGGGGTCCGGTGGTACTTCGTAAAATGTCATATCAAGAGAAGGAAAGTAGGAACCAAACAGAAAAGTGCGAGCTGGGGCTTCTCCAGTGTTAGTGGTGGGGTTTTTCTCTACCTGGTGTCCTTTGGAAAGCTTTGGTTATTCCAAACCTGTTTTATCAGGAGGCTTAGAGTCTTCCAGAGCCCACTGTATCCTGCTGCCACTTCTCCCGTCATCGGTCCTGCTTTGAAGCTAAGAGATTCTTGGAATAACTCCCCGGGTTAATGCGCCATGAGCCTTTGAAGCACGGAGGGCTGGAGGGTGAGGTTTTGACTCGTATTTCTGGCTCAGTCCTTTCAGAAACCATCTCACAGCAGCTCTCAGTCTCCCAGCTCTAAGAAGCACGATGCCCCCATTTATAAAAACAGTGATGGGGCTTCCCTGGTGGCGCAGCGGTTGAGAGTCCACCTGCCGATGCAGGGGACATGGGTTCGTGCCCCGGTCCGGGAAGATCCCACATGCCGCGGAGCGGCTGGGCCCGTGAGCCATGGCCGCTGAGCCTGCGCGTCCAGAGCCTGTGCTCTGCAACGGGAGAAGCCACGGCAGTGAGAGGCCCGCGTACCGCTAAAAACAAACAAACAAACAACAAAAAAAAACAGTTATGTGCGAGGATCCCTTCCTCTTTAAATGAAATTCTTACCCCCAAAACCCCCAATACACCTAATTTCAAAAAAATAATATCACACTCTTTATCAGCCAATGCCCAGTCAGGAACAAACCAACACCTCTGCAGGTGCTTCAAGCAGAGAGGACGGAATAAGGGAAATTGGTTTCAAAAGTACAGGAAGGGGGACTTCCCTGGTGGCGCAGTGGCTAAGAATCCACCTGCCGATGCAGGGGACACGGGTTCGAGCCCTGGTCCGGGAAGATCCCACATGCCGCGGAGCAACTAAGCCCGTGCGCCACAACTACTGAGCCCGTGTGCTGCAACTACTGAAGCCTGCACGCCTAGAGCCCGTGCTCCACAACAAAAGAACCCACCGCAGTGAGAAGCCGGTACACCGCAATGAAGAGTAGCCCCCGCTCGCCACAACTAGAGAAAGCCCGCGAGCAGCAATGAAGACTCAACGCAGCCAAAAATAAAAAATACATTTTAAATTAAAAAATGTTCAAAGTACGGGAAGAGGGACTTCCCTGGTGGCGCAGTGGATAAGACTCCACGCCCCCAGTGCAGTGGGCCCGGGTTCAATCCCTGGTCGGATCCCACATGCATGCTGCAACTAAGAGTTCACACGCCGCAACTACGGAGCCCGCCTGCCGCAACTGAGAACCAGTGCAACCAGGAGAAAAAAAAAAAAAGGACGGGAAGGTCTGGAGGAAGAGAAAGGGGCAGGTGATGCCACCCAGAGACGGATCATGGCAAGATGCCGCCGCTGCCCCTGGGTTAGGGGATCGAAAACAGCCAAGAGGCGTTCCTCGGGGTGCGCAGAACCTTCCCGCAGGGACGCCAGAGCAGTGGTGCTTCCCCGCAGCCTGGCGCCAGGGTCTCCTCCAGAACCCCTTTGACTGTTGTCCTGGCAAAGGGGTCTGGGAAACACAGTGTCCATACTTACCCCCCTCCCAGGGCGCAGAAGGGTGGGAGGGAGACAGAGTACCAAAGGGGGCACACGTCCCCACTGGGGTGGCAGGGAGGTATGAGAGGGCCCCGGGACGGTGCAGGATTATTTCGGTGCGCGCACGCTCTGGGGCCCCCAGAACGGAAGGCGGTAGTTACATGGTTGCTTCTGCTCAGGGAGGCGCCAGGATTGCCCCAGACGCCGCCTGATATGCCTCCAGAGGGTCCCCGCCGCTAGGGGTGCGGTCTGGGGACTCGGTGAGCGTCACGGAAAGGCTGCAGATGAACAAAGAATATTCTTCACTTAATGTTGAAGGTGCTGGCGTTTCTGCAGCATCCAGTGTGTGTTTGATCCACGCCAGAATCCCCGTGTCTCGTGTGACAGGAATGTAGATCTGAGCTCAGAGATCCACCCTCCCACAGCTGGCACGTGCTCACAGTACCTTCCAGCACTGGGGCAGACGACCTCCAAACCAGCCCCAGGACACAGGACTGCCCCCCCGTGAGAACACTGCCGGGGCCCCTGCAGCTTGCAAGGTGGTGCCGATTCCACCTGCAGCTGCCTTCAGAAAGAACAGTGCTTTCCTGGAAAGTAGGATTTGCACACTGTTGAGATTCCGTTGACCCCAGACCCCGCCGCTCCCTACTGTCTGATGCCTGTTCCTTTACACACGGCCCGCCTGGAGACGTTTGGGTCTGTGACTCCTGCACATAACTCTGGTTTGTTTATTAAACCCAAGGGACAGATACCCATTGAGAACTGAGCCCGTGCTGGGTGCCAGGGAGGAAGCGTCAGAGACGGGAAAGCGAGTGTGTGCCCATGAGCAGCTCACACTCCGGGAAACCCCACACGCCCCAACGCGCAGACCTGTTGGCTGTGACACATGTGAATGGGACTTGAGAGGGGTGCTGGGTCCTCCCGGGAAGGAACACAGAGCCCGCCTGAGAGACCGGGTGTCTACGCGGAGAGCAGAGGCATCCCAAAGTCCTGGGTGCTGACTGGAGCCGAAGGAGATGCTGGGTGGGATCCAGGGAGGGGTCCAACCTCAGCCCTGTGGTACCAGGCAGAAGGGGGGCCCCAGCATCCCAGGAGTGTGCACTGGGCTCCTTTGGGTTCTGGAAAGAAGCTCTGAGTTTTAGGTCTTCTTTGAAAAGAGAAGAATTCTGAATCCCCAGCCTGTGCTCCGTCCCTCCCACCGTGAGTGTGTGTGTGTGTGTGTGAGCGTGTGTGCGCGCACGTGTGTGTGTCACACGCGCACACACATGAGCCTCAAGAACACACAACTGTCCGTCCTGCCAGTTTCTAGGTCATTAGAGGCAGGTGTTCTGCAGAGAGAAGTAAATGCGTCTCAGTGTCTTGGGTCTCCCGCCCGGGAAGCTCCGTGGGTGTGATGGGCGCGGTCTCCAGGTGTGATGGGCGCAGTCTCCAGGTGTGATGGGCGCGGTCTCCAGGTGTGATGGGCGCGGTCTCCAGCTTCTCTGTCCATGGTGCAGCCAGCGGGCGCCCTTGGGGCTGCACGTCCATCCCCTGAGAGTCGGTGCCCTGTTCATCCCCACTTCCCTGATGCAGGAACACACTTGTCTCATCTGCTTGGGCCGCCCTGACCAGAGCTCACACAGCAGATGCTTCTCACGGTTCTGGAAGCTGAAGCCCAAGGTCTAGGCACCGGCTTTGTCTCTGGAGAGGGCTGTCTTCTCGGTTTGCAGGCGGCTGTCTTCTCTTGCTCCCTCGCAGGGCGGGAGGAGTGAGCTCTGGTCTCTTCCTCTCCTTAGAAGGACGCTAATCCCCTGATGGGGGTTACCCCCCATGACCTCCTCTAACCCTAATCACCTCCAAATGCCACCCCACAGGAGGGGGGTTAGGTCTGCAACATATGAGTTTGAGGGGAGGGAGAACACAGTTCAGTCCATAACGCAGCACAAAGCTTCAGGAACGTCCCTAAAGACCCCGTAACCCGTGGGCGTGTCAGGGAGGGGATGCGACCCAGGCCGTCGTGACCGCAAGGTGCGGAGCTAATCCTTTGCTGTCTCTGGAGGCGTCAGCAGGAAGGACCACGTCCGTGCGTGTGTGTGGTGCCCTGGGCCACGTCCACCCTTGTGATAAGCCGGTTGCACAGGTGATGATCCCACACAGCACTTCACCGTTTCTGCGGCGCGTTCGTGTGTTCCGTGGGAACATGGGGGTGTCTGGGGGCACAGGCCTGGGGACACAGGGGTGTCCAGGTCAGACTTGCCTCGCCCACCTGGGGCTACCTCCCAGCCATCTCATGGTTTTCAGTTCGTCCTTCCAAGAGGACATGTTCTCGCTGGCCCGTTTTTCCTGAAGCAGAATCTCAAGGTGGGTGAGAAACTAGCCAAAGGTCACAAACCAGGAACGGCCAGCCCTGCATCTAGAGCCCGGGGTCTGCCCGCCACCCTCTCCCCCATCGGCCTGCCGTGCAGCTCAGCAACCTGGAAGGAGGTGGAAGCTCCCCTCCCACGTGCAGCCCCAGCGGATCGCCCTCCAAGGGGGACGGGGCACCTCCAAGGACACGAGCCTTTGAGCCGCCCGCGGGGAGGGGGGACTTGGGGCTGAGGGCCATGTGCGTGGTGTGGAGCGCAGAGAAGGGGGCTGGGCTGTGGTGGAAAACCCGCTCCTGTCTCCACTGCCGCTTCCCATGGGCTCCCTCCTGGGGAGTGGCGGCCACAGCCCCTGGGCCTGTTTCTGTGACCCCTGCTTTGCCCAGAGACCAGTTATCTGCGGGTGGAGGGAAGGGGCTCTGAAGAAGCAGGAGTCCACTGAGGTCTGGGCCACAGGGTAGCAGGATCAGGGAACCGTTCAGATCAGCCAGGACCCCCAGTTAGGGACCCGCAATTTACCTCCTAGGAGGAAGCCCACGGCCTACACATCCCAGCCCACCTTGGTCTCCATCCCCACCGGTCAGCTGAGAGCCCTGCGTCCCCGGGAGTGTGAGGCAGGAGGTGGGGACATGGCACGGGCACAGGGCTGGGGCAAGAGTCCCAGGTTCCAGGCCCACTTTTACCTGGCTGTGTGCTCTTAGGTCGCTCACTTAACTTCTCTGGGCCAGTGTCCTCGTCTCTTGAGTCTTCATGGGGCATTTGTTCCAACACGGTTGCGTGAACAGGGCTCAGAGGGTGAGTTATACCTTGAGCTGGTGGCGTCGAGCCCCACCAGTGTACAGGGAGCAGGGGTTCTTGCACTCTTTACATTAGCCCTGAAGTCAAAATACTCACAACCCGAACATCCCATTTTAATAATTTATGTACTAATTATCAAATTAATAAGTAACTGGTTTAATTAATTGATAATCAACTTCAGAGAACTTATTATTATCCCCATCTGACAAATAAGAGACTGCACCCGGGCCAGGCAGCCGGTGGGGGCAGAGCTGGGACCTGGATCCTGGCAGTCGCCTGGCCACATGGCCTGCCTTTCGGGGTCCAGAGAACCTTGACTGAGAATCACCAACCCTTTGGACCGACAGAAATCCTGCCGCTCAGACAGGTGAGGGTCGTGTCCAAGGACACGCAGTGAGCTCGTGGCAGCTGTTTAAGAAATTGATGACAGATGAGAAAAAGGAATCAGAGCCCAGGCTCTACCCCATTGATGCTTCCCAAACACGAGCCTAGAGTTGAGAGGATGTCGCTGACAAGGAGATGGGCTTGGTCCCCGCCCCCCGAAGCAAGGCTCGGCCCCCCACCCCTGCCTCCCACCCTGCAGACCGCTCACCACCAGCCTTCACACTGAACGTACAGAGTGTCGCTGAATTTCCCCCCAGGTCCCTCCAAACCGCACCACGGCCCATTCCCACCTCCCCCCACTAGGGATGCATGGACCAAAGGAAGGCATAACGGACAGCGTCAGCCAAGACCAACTTCACGGAGATGCTGTCCCTCCCTTTGGCCTTGGCTCAGCTGGTGGCGCGGCGAAAATGGACTGCGCCGCCCGGCCGTCTACCCTGCAGAACGCCGGGCTCAGAAACTGCTGGGACTGAAGAAAACCCTGTGTCACAAAATGAGAAAAAAATTACTCTGGACGACGGTGACAGCACCCTCTAAGTGTTACCTCGGCCCCGTGCTTATCGCCGGGTTGAATCATTTTCCTCTCCCCGCTAATGGCATGCGTAATTGCACTGGTTTTCCAGGCGTCCTTCACCCGTACTTATTTAGACTAGTGACTGATGCATTGCCATGGAAACCGGCACTAGGAAAAAAAAAAACCATCCCCAGTACAGTGGGAAGTGAGAGGATGCGGCTCCAACCTGGAGCTTACAACTTGTGTCAAAGAACCGAATTTTCAGCCGATCCCAGCGTGTGGTCTCCAAACGTCAAATCTGCGAGCCTCCCCGTGGATTAGACACCCGGAGCCGTCTTTCTTCTTCCTCTGATTTTTCCCCCCTTTTGTTCCGCGATTCTGACCCCAGAGGGCTGCAACTTTTTTCCTCTTGGATTAATGGACAATAGCAGATGAGGCCGGCCTCGTGGACACGGGCTCCGCATGGACCCGGACAAGCAGTGGGACCAGCCTGAGTGAGATGGTCACACCCAGGTTAGAGATGATGGCTGAGAATTCCCGGTTCAAGAAGAAAGTTCATTTTGGAGGTACGATGCCGTCTCCGGGACCTGCTCCGGGTGGATGTGCCGAGTCTTTGTTCTTGACCCTCCAGGGATGGTGGCGCGGCAGGTCTGCCGGTCCTGCCGGTGCTGGGTGAGACAGGGTGGCTGGCTGTGTAGGCGATGGCTTTGCACTGGGTGTGTTTTAAAATTACTGTATTTCTGGTGGTTGTGTTTCACCAGGGAAGGCTATTGTTTCCATAACGGCTTTCCACTGCTCCCGAGATAGAAGGGAAGGTCAAGGTAGCCGTCAGATCACCCGGGCAGACTCCGGCCTCTCCCAGGGCCCTTCCCGTATTCTCAGGAGTCCTTTCGAACACCCAGGCGGGGTTAAGACCAACTGGAGCATCTATTCCTAGTAAGCACTGTTACTAAACTCCAAGGGCGGACGACTGCATTGTGTGTTGCTGTGACTTCAATGCATAGATTTGTCCAGGATTCCTGTGTGTTCTCCCTGACAAACTGTATGGTACCTCCCCTCAGACTGGAGCAGGGCAGTGTGCCTCCCCGCCTGTCCAGCCGGCCCTCCTTCCAAGAAGGCATGGCCACTGTGGTTTTGGTTCGGTTCTTGTTTGAATCAAGTGGACTGGGTGCTCATCCACCGTTGTAGCCGTTGAGACAAGAAAACACCATCTGTATTTTCAGATTGCATCGCCTTCTTCACTTTCTACAGTTGGTTGTTACCAACTGTTCCCTCTCACTCCCAGAAGTGGAGGACAGAGGACACGGCTGGCTTGCAAGGGCTCCGGCCGGGGAGCTTGGCGACCTGGTCGGATAAGACGCGTCTCCTTGAAGGAGCCCCCCTGCCAGGTGTCACTCTGAGGTGCGCAAAGAGGGGTGGAGCCACGGATGGTCGAGGCTGCGGCGACCCCCCTCTTCCCAGTCCCCTGGGCTGGTCCTGACCCGCCAGTGTCTGTCAGGGACGTGTAGCATCTTTGGGGGGCAGCTTGGTGGGTTACCGGGTATAAGTACCTCAGAGGCTGGTACCGCTTGTAAGGTCCCTGCCAGGGTGGGTCTTTGTGCCATCCTTTAGCGCCACTGGGATCCACTTAACCCTCCCCCCAACCCACCCTGCTCCTTCTAGGGATGAATCCAGTCGCTCCCTTGGTCCTGAACCGTGCTTAGCCCGAGGTGTACCTGCCTCGACGCCGAGCTGGGAAGACTCAGCTGCCTCCCACACACAGGGCGGTTTCCTTGCGCCCAACAGGTCCCTTTGGCTCTGTGTCCTATTTCCTAAGCCTCAGCTGCCAGTGCCCCTAAAAAAGATTTTAAGGGACTAAAAAGAATCCTTCCACCCCCAGTCGGTGCCTGGGTTTAAATCCAGCTCTACTGTTCACACTTGTGTGCCCTTGGGCATCTCACTTCACCTTTCTGGGCCCCGGCGGTGGGAGGTGCGTAACCCTGCCTCGGGTGTTGTAAGGTTGGCGAGAGGGGCTCCACAGCGGGGGCTCCCCTGCACCTCGGTTCTGTGCCAGGCGCCGCAGTTGGCAGGGAAAGGCTGCAGTCAAGTGGCACCTAAGAGGTGATGATTTTTGGGGGGGAGGTCTTGATGTTGGAGGGGCGGGCGTTGGGCGGAGGCAGTGGGCGGGGGAAGCAAAAGGAGGGTCAGTCCAGGTATCCTGGCAGGACAGAGGGAGGAGCGCTGCCGCTCCCCCGGGGCCTGGCTGCTGGATTCAGTGCCAGAAAAGTCTTTTCCAGGTCCTGGCGTGTTTTCAAACACCCTGCCCCTCTGCACGGTCGCGCCAGCTTCCCCCGGCCCCTGCGCGTTCGCTGTGATGGAGAAGGAGGAGCAGGGCCTCCTCGGCTTGGACGCTGCAGCCCAGCTTAGCAACAACGTGCAGTCAGCCTCCTCCATTTACTGTAATTTCCATTTGAACTGCCTGTCTGGCTCCATGTATTGGTATAAATGCTTCCACTGAGCCGCCTGGGCTGATTTTTTTTTTTTTTTTTTTAATTCTAATTACTAGAGTAGAGAGCAACTCATTGACAGCCAGCAGCTTCTTTCATTTGTCCAGCCAATTTGGGAGGGTGGAGATCGGGGAAACGTGGCCAGGAACCCAGCTTAGTCAGCTTCCCTCCAGTGGTGCCCCAGCCCCGCTTGGCCCAAGGTTGGCGAGACGGGGAGAGAGGTGGGCGAAGCAGAGCTTCAGACCCCCGGGCACAGCGCCGGCTGCCCGGGCAGGAGACGTCCGATGAGTGAGTGGGGATCTTGGTGTCGGGAGGTGCCTCCCCGCACCATGGCCTTGGACAAGTCCCCCTCATTCTCAGATGGGGGTCCTGAATCTGAAAGCCTGGGGTCCAGGTTTCCTACATTCCCTAGTCATTTTCAAGGGCAGCCTCGTAAATCATCTTCTGCTCATCTCGAAGGTTTATCCTTTAAAGATGCAAAGGGGAGACTTCCCTGGTGGTCCAGTGGTTGAGACTTCACCTTCTAATGCAGAGGATGTGGGTTCGATCCCTGGTCGGGGAGCTAGGATCCCACATGCCTTGGGGCCAAAAAACCAAAACATAAAACAGAAACAATACTGTAACAAATTCAATAAAGACTTTTAAAATGGTCTACATCAAAAAAGGAAATCTTAAAAAAAAAATTTTCTTACAAGATGTGAAGGGGAGGATGCAGTCAAGTGCATGGCGGCCCCTTGAGCCGGGTTAGGATCCCAGCCCTCCACTCACGAGCTGAGCACCTTGCAAGTCGTCCCATGGTGTCTGGTCTTCTCCTGGGAGAAGAGACATGCCTCGTGGAGCTGCCAGGTGGTGACAGCAGAGGCGTTAAGAGAGCAGCCTGAAAACCAGTCCATCACTCGTGAGCTGTGTGACTTGGGGTGGTCACTTAACCTCTCTGTGCTTGGTTTCCTCCCCTGTAACAACAGCACCTGTCTCATGGGGCTGTTGGCAACTAAACCAGAGAAGATGTGTCTTTGCAGTCGGGATGGTGCTGGGCTGGCTTCCAGAAACAGAACCCTCAGGAGCTACCTAAACACAGGGCTTTCCCTGTCCCACCCAGCAGGGAGGCGGGGCCAGACCCAGCTCTCTCCTCCTGCCTCAGTCCTCAGCCGGCTTGGCTTCCACAATCCACATGGGAAAGGGAGCCGTGCCCTGGGGAGGCCTGGTTTGGGAAGGAAAGCTCCTCCCAGCAGACACCTGCTCACACCTCACTGGCCAAGACCTGGTCACGTGGCTGCCCCTGGAAGATGGCTGGGGAAGTGGGTTCTTGGCACCCCAGTCCCCATGGATGGAAAGGAGACAGTGCTTAGAAATAGGTGTTGAGTGGCTGGCAGAGGGTGCTGGTCGGAAGGAAGGCCACCTCGGCACAGGGCAGAGTGGCCTCTGCTCCCAGGTGTGCTGGGCAGTGCAGGGCAGTGGTTAGGGCAACCAGCTGCAGGACTGGGCCACCCGGGCTGGAGTCCCAGCTGCCGCCCCGCCTCGCCGACACAGCGCAGGGCGCCGCTGCTGAGGGCGTAGGGCTACTGGAGCGTTGCGAGGAGCTCACGTGTTTTGCACTTAGAACGGTGCGTGGCCACCGGGTGTCACCTGTGATGGTGATGGCGGGCGATGGGCGTCCACAGATCAGGACGGTGATGGCGGCAGTGATGCACCTGGGGTCCTCTCCCCCTGGCCCCAGTCCTCGTCCTCGAGCCCTGCTCTGGGAGGCTGGCCTCTCCCTCCCTTTGGGTCCTCCTGCCTCCTGAGCACTTACCAAGCTCCCGGCTGCACCACGGCCACGGCCCTCGGCCGCGGGCACCCTCGGCTACCTGGCGCACGGGCTTATCTTGCCGAGGCTGAATGGATGAAGCGGGTGCTGGTGGGCCTCGGCTGGTGGGTGCCCGAGCCCCACTGCCTCTAGGCTCTGAGAGGGCTTCACAGCTGCGCCTGCTGTGGGGCCGGAAGACCGCTTCCTGAAGTGACAGCTACACGAGCAGCCTTCGCTCGGCGATGCGACTACTGTTAATTCTCCAGGTGTTTTCTGTCCTCTTACAACACAGCGGTCAACTGGCTGGGATGACTAAGGGAAAAAACCAAGCGTGCCAGGAGTGCCCAGTTCTCTGAAGTGCTTTCCGTGCGTCCTGGGAAGGAAAATCAGGCACATCCCCGCACCTTCCTTTGCCTTTGGTTTCTGGAGTCCGTAGGTTTGGCTCTCACGTGGTGCTGGTGTGTTTTGGGACCCTACAGGGCTGGGAACGGCTGGCACTCCCCGTACCCACACCCCCATGCCCACTCTAAGGGAATTCAAGACACATGGTTATTTTTGAAAACTTACGGCAGCCCCTGCCGCCGGGGCCTTACCCAGCTGTGTGAGCACAGGGCCGGTTCCCCCGATGACACATGGCACACGTGTGCACACACGCTGGGGGGCACAGAGCGATACTCCAGGGAGCTGGGAATAAATAGAACCAATGACTCAGTTGCATGTTGGTGCTATAGCCCACCGTAGAGCGGCTTCTACTACTGAAGCCAAGATGCTTCCGGGGAGGAGAGTGAGGCCCCAGGGCAGGTGGGGCTGCAGGCCCCTAGGGGAAGGGCCGTCGTTTGTACAGAGCCTGGTTCCATTCTCTGAAGGAGGAATCATTGTGTAGCGGCCACAGGCACGGAGCGAACCATTTATCCACCTTTGCACAGAGGAGAGGACGAGGGTCAGAGGAAACAGCAGTCCCCTGGGTCTCACCATGATTCTGCAGAGTCAGAAATTGAACTGAGCTCCTTTAAACAGGGAAATATACTTCCTAGAGAAGTACTTTTCTTTCACTTGGACAGTTTTTGACCTGAAAGCAAGATTCTGAGTTCTTTAACTAAGATGGGTTTAAACAGTTTTCTGAGCAAGTGTTGCCCCACTGTGCTATCCCTACAGGGATGGTCTCTTTGCGGTCGTGGTGGGCAGATAATGGCCGAAGATGTCTGTGTCCTGATCCCTGGAACAGGTGACTGTGTCCGGATACATGGCAAAGGGCAAGTAAGGTCACAGATGGCATGAAGGTTGCTAGCCGACTGACTTCAAGATGAAGAGATGGGGCTTCCGTGGTGGCGCAGTGGTTGAGAGTCCGCCTGCCGATGCAGGGGACACGGGTTCGTGCCCCGGTCCGGGAAGATCCCACATGCCGCGGAGCGGCTGGGCCCATGAGCCATGGCCGCTGAGCCTGCGCGTCCGGAGCCTGTGCCCCACAACGGGAGAGGCCACAGCAGTGAGAGGCCCGCGTACCGCAAAAAAAAACAAAAACAAAAACAAACAAACAAAAAAACAAGATGAAGAGACGATCTGATCCTGGGTTATCCCTGAAGCCCCCTGTAATCCCAAGCGTCCTTAAAGTGGAAGAGGGAGGCACAGACTTCAGAATCAGAGTGGTGGGGGTTTGAGGACTCGACCCGCCGGTGCTGGCTTGGGAGGTGGAGGGAGGGGCCGCGAGCCAAGGACTGGGGGCGCCTCTAGAAGCCGGAAAAGGCGAGGGAACGGGTTCATCCTGGGAGCCTCCTGCAGCCACGAGCCCCGCCCTCACCTTGATCTTAGCCCAGAGAGACGCCCGCTGGATGCTGACCTACGGAGCTGTAGGGTAATGGACTTCTGTTGTTCTGGGCCAGTAGGTTCGGGGTCATTCGTGACAGCAGCCACGGGGAGCTAATCCTCCGTCCTTAAGGGGTGTGGAGTGAAGTCTGGCTATCTCTGAAGAGCAGGGTCCCTGTTTTGCCTCCCCTCCCCCTCGAGCCCAATAGCCAGCGCCCAGAAGGTGCTGGATCGATGATCCGCAGCTGATGTAGTGATTGCACGAGGGACCCAAGCTGCCGTGGTGTGAGCATGAGAAGTGGCTTCAGATCAAAGTCGTGCCCCTCGGCCGGTGTTCCTCAGAGGTGAGGCCCTGATCTCCGTGCCCAGCGGTGGGGTGGGCACCTGCCAGCACAGCGCCCTGACCCGCAGGGGTGGAGCTGGGCTGTGCAGGCTGCGAGCTCCGTGCCCCCTGCCCTCTGCCCCTGCCCTGCCCAGGCTCCAGCCAGCCCTTCATGTGGTTTGCCCCCTTTTCTGCATCCTGGGGTCTGGCCCCGGACGGGTCTGATGGTGAGCTTGGAGACGCCACCAGCCCCCCATACCCGTGTCCCGCCAGCCTGCCTGTGCCCACTGAGGCTTCTCCCCACGCTCCTGTCTGTGGTTCTCCGCAGAGAGATGGAGCCCATCGGCATCTTTGGTTTTAAAAAAGAAGAGTTATTTCTGTCTCCATCCCCATCAGTGATTTCTTTCTTCCTTGTGCTCTGGATCCTGCGTTTGGCTCTCCAGCCGGGGCGCGGCCCAAACTGTGTCTGATTTAAAACCCGCGGGAGATCACAGGAGCCGGCATGGGAGGGAGGCGTGTGGATGAGAAGCTGGGGGTGGAGCTTCTCATCCACACACAGGTGGCCCTGCGCCCTGTGTCCGGGCAGGAAGTGTCACCTCGCAGGCTGGCCCGGCCCGTCCAGCTCGGCCAGGCGCTGCCGTGATGAGGGAGTGGGACCCCGACTGCTCAGGGGTCCACCCTGCCCCTTCTGCCTCTTCAGGGTGAGGGGCCGAGAATAACAGCCCGAAGGGAGTGGAGTCCACGGGAGGGGCTGGAGCAGAGGGGAGCTGGTGGTGGGGTTGCGGAGCCCAGGGACCACTTTCCCTTCTCTCTGTGACTCTCTTTGTATCTCCATCTCTGTGTGTGTGTCTTCGTCTCTCTTTCTCTGTCTCTTTCTTTGTCTCTCTGTGTCTCTCTCTGTTCTTGTGTATCCTCTGTCTCTGTGGGTGTCTCTCTGTCTCTCTCTGCCTGTATCTCTGACTCACTGTCTCCCCCTCTGTCTTTTTCTGTCTCTCTGTCTCTGTCTCTGCTTTTGGTGGGTTGGAGGCTCAGCTCCAGAGGAAGCCCCAGGCAGGACTCTGAAGGAAGCCGAGGCCCCAGCTCTCTGCATTTCTGTGCTGCACGGCGAGTAACCTCAGCTACGCAGCTCTGGACCCCAGCCCCAAATCGGCTCAGAGGTCTGAGGGTCAGCAGTGCGGGTGGGCGCACCTGGATTCTGTGCTCAGGGTCTTATGGGCCCAGAGTCAGGGTGTCACCTGGCTGGGCTTTAGCTGGAGGCCCTGAAGGAGGACCCCGTCCCCCCAGCACGCTGAGCTGTCGGGGATGAACCAGGCAGTGCGACGCAGAAGTGTTTTATCATCGTTACACGCAGTCTCCCGTCTGTGGCCGATTCAGGGTCTTTATCACAGAGAGGGGAGACGTCTGGACCCCCTGCGTCCCTAGTGCCCTCCGTCTGGTCGTGTGAACCCAAGGATGTTGGCCTGTGGCCAGGTCGGCGGCCCTCACTGAGGGCACGCTGCCTCCGGGGGTGTTTGGAACTGTGCAGGCCAGGTGTTGTCCCAGTCAGTACCAGCACATAGGACCTGGACACGGCAGCACCGCCGTGGTGGACGGGCCCCTAGCCAGGCCCCGGGGTGAGGTCCAGAGGTGCCGTCACCATCCGCTTGGGTAACGAGACCTACCCGGAGCGACAGAGTAGCCGGAAGACCAGGGCTCTTGCGGTTCAAGAAACCTAAAACCCACGTGAGCTGGGTCAAAGGAAGAAAGGTACTCCACCGCAGTAGGATGCGGGGGGAGCTTGTCAGGAGCCGGGCCAGCTCAGCCATCTCTCTAGGGCCACACATGCGTCATCACCGCCCCGAGCCCCTTGCCTCAGTCTCCCTCCTTCTCTTCTCCCCCACCCCACAAAGTGTTCCCACAGTGACAGCCTCTCTGCATGAATGGAGGTGTCCTCTGTTCACACGGGGAGCAGAGACTGGCCACTTCTATTCCAGGTCCCCAGGAGAGGGGGTCTGATGGGCCGGGCCGGGCCGGGCAGCTCTGACCAGGGCGTGAGGTTCTGTGTACAGATATGGTTGGGGTCCTGCTCTGTCCCAGGGGCAGAAGGATACATTCAGAGAGGGAAGACCAAGACGTCTTCCTGGAGGACAACTGTGGCCGACAGCCCACCTGGGAAGGGACTTAGACGCGTGACGGTGTTATAACTTCACCACAAGGCCAAGGTCAATACTGCTGCTAGCCCCATGTACAGATGAGAAAACTGAGATTCGGGGAGCTTGTTCCTGCCCAGGCCCCGCAGCTAGTGAGGACTTAAGCTCACGTTTTCTTGTCTAGATGCAGGCTTCCTGCCTGCCTTCCTGTCTGTGGCATCTCACGAGCGAGGGAACCGTCCCACAAGGGACCTGGGTGGGGATCGGGGCCGGCGTGCCCACGCAGCCTTGGCCCTGCTCTGGTGTTCTGGCCTCTCCCCACGCCCGTCTCTTGACCCGACAGCCCACCTCCTCCCCACGCCGTCCTTTGAGTTCTTTTTTGGCCTTTCAGAGTCTTAATAGATTTCTTAGAGAAGATTCCTCTTCATCAACAGTCACACTCGAGGCTCGGAGGCCATCAGTATCTCCCCGGATGCCCCATCCTGGCTTCCTTGCGAGCTAGACGGGATCCTCTTCCCAGCCGCTCTGCGTAAAGGGCTATTTTAAATGCTGACAGTCTGAAGCTTGTCATGCGATCTGTCACTCCCTTTCACGAGTCACAAGAGGTATATGGAATGGAATTTCCAGGGTGTTTTTTTTCCCCCTTTCAATGTAGATTTTTCTAGGCCATATTCCAAGAAAAACTTTCAGGGCACATCAGCTTAATCACTGCGTGGTCCTCTCCTGGGAAATGGGGTTACGTCCCTAGTCGCATTGGTGGCGGAGGGGATGTGTCATGTTGAGAAGGCAGAGCGTACAGACATCTGGTTTGATAGTTGAGTAAATGAGAGCTCAGAGCGGCAGAGTGAGGTCCCACGCCATCACCACCAAGGTCAGGACTAGAAATCCAGTTTCTCCGTTTGCAGAAGGGCTGCTTCCATTCCCTTGGCAGTCGAAACTAAACTCAGTCTCTGGGCCATATCCTCAGTTCTTCACAGTCAGACCCAAGGAGGCGACAGTGCCCACGCTGGATAAGAACAAAGGGTCCAAGAGCGTGTGGGTTTTATCCCGTTGTTCAGTTACTCCACAGCTGTTGATCACCTACTGTGTGCCAGGCTGTGTTGTAGGAGCTGGGGACCCAGCAGTGCAGTGAACTTGGAGCTGGGGAAGGAATGTCCCAGAGAGAGTCTAGCAAGTGCAAAGGCCCTGAGGCGCAAACGAGTTTGTCATGTTCAAGCAACAAAAAGGAGACGAATAGGGTGGGAGTGGAGTGACTGCGGTGGGGGCGGGGAGCAATGGGAGAGGAGGGTTCAAAGGCAGGGCTGCGTAGCCTTGGACCTGTGTCATCGGAGGGCTCGAGGAGGGGACTCGAATTCTACTTGGAGACTGTCGGAAAACGTTAAGCAGAAAAGTGGCATCACCTGATTACATTTTTTGAAGCTCATTCTGTATAGAGGTTCAGGAGATGATTCAGATCATTCAGCAGTAGTGACTGCTGGCCTCTAAGCTGAGTGGGGCTACAGACATTTCCGAGCACCTGCCGTACGAAGCACTGAGCCTGGAACCTGGCCCAGGAGGTGGGCCTGTCTGTGAACTACTAGGTTCTTGCCTTTGAGAAGTTTCTACGTGGCTTAGGAAACAAACGAGTGAATAGTTCCCTCTTGGTTGGCTGGTTTTTCTGTCTCCTTTGTCGTACCCAGAGGCCTCCTCTGAGACATATAGAGGCCTGTGCTCTGTGCCGTGCTCTCTCCACGTCCAATGGGATGCGTTCCTGTCGTCCGTTGTGTGGTTTTCCATTTTCTCCTAGAAGGTGTGAGATCCTCACAGACAAGGGGCCAGACTCAGCCTCTGCCTTGATGTTGTCTGGGCTTCCTTTCTACTTTTGGTTGCCAGAAAGCCAGCTCTGCCACGCTTGAGCAAAACATGGAATGTACTGGCTCGCGTGACAGAGAAGGCCACGCGTGGGCTGCGTCGGTCAGCTTAGGCCAGAGAAGGCTGCAGTAACAAACAGGCCCCGATCTCAGTGGCCTAAAACCACCAAGGTTTCTTTCCCACTCACACCACCTGCTTGTCATGTGTCCCAGGGGGCACACCTAGGGACCCTGACTGATAGAATAACCACTGTCTCAAACATTTTGGTTGCCGTGCCCGTGGACAAAGAAACAGTAGGGGGGCGAGGGGAGGCGGGGCGGGGGGGAATCTTGGATTGGGAATTAAATGTTCCATCCACCCAGGAAGTGAAGTAAATGAGTTCTTCCGAAAACGCAGTGGCCGAGATGAATCGCAGGGATCCATCCAACCACATGCCCAGAGGGAGGAAAGGCAGAAATATTGAATGAGTCGCCCTCACGACCACCACGAGCCAAGACCCAGGGATTCTCAGCACCGGGCCGCTTGTGTCCCTCCCGCTGTGTGCAGGCTGCATGCATTGGCTGGTTTTCCCCATGATGTGGTGTGATGGCCACTGGTTGCCCACACCCCACGTCCTCCCACCTCACGGTCCATGAGAAAGCCGAGTTCTTCCTCAGCATCCAGACCTCAGCACGTCTCAGAAAAAGGCCAGCCGGTCCTCCGTGGGCCATGGGCAGGTTGCTGGTGAAGATGCCTCCTCCCAGGTCCCCCAGTGGATGCTGACCCAGGAGGCTGTGCTGTGCAGTATCCCTGCCCCCTGCCGGCTCGGTGACCTCAGGCAACTCACTCAACCTCTCTGAGCCTCACCTTCCTCAGCTGTAAACCAGGGATAGTAACAGTATTGAGCTCTTGCCCATAAAGCGCTTAGAATACGCGGGGCCCCGCATGAATGTTTTGAAACACGATAGCTGTTGGCTGCTGTCAGCCAGGCTGGGGAGGCACAGAGTCGGGGGTCTGCTCACTTTAATTTGCAGTGAGCATGCCTGCCCCTCCCCCGAGCTCCTCCCCTGTTGCCGTGCCCCGCCCCCGTGCCAGCACCTCCCCAACTCCCTTCCTGGACCTCCCAGGTCACACCCCCGCAGCGGCTGCCCCCCCACCAATCCCCCTCCCTCTCAGCCTCCTAGGTGGGGGCCGCCCCCGGCATCAGCAGGGCCAGGGCCTTGGGACCCGCCGCATGGACCTTCTCGTGCCGGTGCAGGTTGGAGCGCCGGCTGAAACTGTTGCCGCACAGGGGGCAGCAGCAGGGCCGGACGCGGCGGTGGGTGCGCTGGTGGGCGGCGAGGTGCGAGCTGTGGCTGAAGCCCTTGCTGCACTCGGGGCACGGGTAGGGCTTGACCCTGGTGTGGGTGCGCTGGCGCGCTGTGTGACCTCGAGGGCCACCTTGGAAGGTGGAAGGTCCCAATCCTCCGTGCACAGCGATAACCAGGTAATATAGCACTTTCCATTTGCCAAGCACCGTTCCAGCATTTTCCCTGTATTAATTCATTTACTCCTCCATCACTTCCCTGTGAGTAGGAACTATTATTATCCCCACTTTACAAATGAAGAGCCTGGTGACTTGCAGCCAGTAAACGGCAGAGCTGGGCTCTGAATTCAAGCCAGTTTAGCCTGCGAGCCCACATCCCTCGTCATGGCACTCTGCTACTTCTGCAAAACAGCTACAAGAAATCCACTTAGCCCTGGCTGCTGTGGGAAGACCAAATAAGGTGAAGGACTTTCATTTACTAAAAAAAAGCGATAATTTAGCAAAGCTGCAGTGATGGTTAGGATGATGACGATGGTGATGATGACAGAGATGATCGTGATGTGATGAGGATGATGCTGTGATGATGGTAGCAACGGTGATGATGACAGAGATGACAGTGATGTGATGAGGATGATGCTGTGATGATGGTAGCAATGGTGATGATGACAGAGATGACAGTGATGTGATGAGGGTGATGCTGTGATGATGGTAGCAATGGTGATGATGATGGTGGCGGTGATGCTGTCCCTCAGGACCCCTTTCCTGTCCCTCGGGGCCATATCTCAGAGCAGAAGTCTGACTGTGTCCAGAAGCCAGAGGACAGGGAAGGCCTGTGCAGTGAGAGAGTTTTTCACAAAGCAGTTAGAGACAATATGATTCCAAAAGTTCCCCTTTCTCTTATAAAACAATTATGGTAGTGGAAGGGAATCCATTGTTTTTAAGGCCAGATTAATAACTTGTTAAATCCCATGTTTGTCTCCACCCTTCCCTCTTTTGTTTAACATTTTCTTGGTCCATGAAATCCCAAAGTCTGGGAACCACTGGCTAACTGACCTAGAAAGGGTCCCTTTCTGAAACATTTGTTTCCTCTGGCAAAGATGTGGACAGGTACACACACACACACACACACACACACACACACACACACACACACACACACACACACACACACACACACACACACACACACACACACACACACACACACACACACACACACACACACACACACACACACACACACACACACACTCTCTCTCTCTCTCTCTCTCTCTCTCTCTCTCTCTCTCTCTCTCTCTCTCTCTCTCTCTCTCTCTCTCTCTCTCTCTCTCTCTCTCTCTCTCTCTCTCTCTCTCTCTCTCTCTCTCTCTCTCTCTCTCTCTCACTACGCTCTCTGCTCCTTCGATCTGGAACCCCTGACCTCAGCCAGGGCCTGCACCAGCCAGCTCTCAGGGCCCAGCGGTTCCCTGGGCAACAAGCACAGAGCTGCCACTTGGGGCATAAAGAACAGGCAATTAAGAGTAATAATAACAATTAACAGCCCATCCCCACGTGATTCAGTGGCTTCACGAGCTACTCTGCTTAACCCTACAAACAGGTTCCAATCCCACTTAACCCTCCCGGGCCCAGCCCTTATGTGGGCTCCACGCGATGTCACAGGGCTGGCCTGGCCAGAGGCACTGCCTGGCCCACGTGCTCCCCCCCGCACAGTGATCTGACTGCTGGGGCCCTCAGCCCAGCCCTGGAAAGTCAGCATCTGTTAGCTTTATCCTCACCCCACCCCCAGGATCCTGAGCCCCAGAGAACAGAGCTGAGGCCCCACCCCATCCGAGCAGCCTTCTAATCCCTGCATTTGGGGCACAGGGCCTGACCTTCAGGTGGACTTGATAAATGGTAACTAGATTTGAACATGTACGCAATGCAAGATGCCAGGGAGGAGGGGGAGAGGGACACGGAACACCTGGGTACGTTGGGTCTGACTGCCAGACACGGGGGATGTGCGTGCAGCTCGGCTGGACCAATGCCCTCGGGCCACTCTGCCAGGGCGCAGTGTGTTTCTGTTTGCTGATTTGCAGCGGACTGTTGAGATTTGCTCCGCAAGCTCTGACATTGGGTGTGTGCCAGGAGTGAAACACCAGAGGTGATAGAGAAATAAGGCCAAATCCCCACCCTCGAGCCCCGCAGAGAGCGCGGAGACTCGGGTCCTCTCCAGGGGTCCCTTGGTGCGACCTGCTGGTTCTGAGCCTGGGCCCTGGAGCCCACCTGCCCGCGGGGGGCCCACCCTGCCCCCACTGTTTAGCAGGATGTGCCTTTGCATCGGCAGTGCTCGCCAGCACCATCTGTAAAATGGGTCCAACCGTCGTACTTCCCTCGCCGGGCTGCTGTGACCAGCAAGTGGGAGTGGATCGGCCCAGATGGCCACGAATTGTGGCCCAGGGGAAGGACTCAAGAAATGTTAGTGAGGACGAAGATGTTATTGCCCCAGGTTCTTGGACTCTTTAATCAATAGAAATTGATGCGGCCAGACGAGAAATTCAGACAGAGCTTTACTGGGACTCGTGCTGCAGCATAGGAAGAGAGAACAAGAAACCCCAAGTGAGGGTGGGGGGGGCGGGGCGAGCTGGCTTCTTAAATGGCGTGAGGGCGGGGCAGATCGGTGGGCGGAGCTGGAGGAGGGGCTTAGGTGGTCTGCCCACCCCCTTGGGGTGCCATGTGCAGGGATCATGCGTTGTACCCTGCTTTCTCTCCCTGTACCTCAGAAGTGGCAGTTGGGCTTTTGGGTCTTTTTGCATCTTGTTGTTCGTAATTTGCCCCAACTGTGCATGTGAGTGTTTATTTTTATTTATATTTTTTTAAACAGCCACCCCTCCCCTGGCCACAGTGACATTTTTTTAATTTAAATTTTATTTTTTTGGCTGCGCAGCATGTGGGATCTTAGTTCCCCGACCAGGGATCGAACCCGCGCCCCTTGCATTGGGAGCGCGGATTGATTTTTAGTCCCTTAGAGGTTCTTTGTATCTGTTGCTTGAGGAGACGTTTGTCCAGGGGCAAACACTCCGGTGAGGGGGTCCCGGGTCCCAGCCTGTCTCAAAGACAGTGATGACACAGCAGAGACACGCCAAGCAGAGGCGAGTGCCTCACTCCACAACGAGGACACCAAGGTCCTGCAGAGGGATTGGAAGGGTGGCGTGAAATGGAGCAAAAGCAGAGGGGCCACGCTTGGCTGGACTTGGCAGGACCTGCAGAGTGACACACGCACCCACTCCCTGGGGGCCGTGACAGACAAATGAGAGAGTATAGGAGCAGAACTTGGAACAGGGCCTGGTACCCAGTCAGCACGCAATTTGTGTCAGGGACCGAGATGGTGATGAAGATGTTGTCACCGTTCAGGGAATTGTAACTTTCGTATTGTTGGAGCCTCGGGTGGAGTGATGGGAAAGGGGCAGAGAGGCAGGGGGAGCCGAGTCACTGAGAACCCGGCCGCAGGTCCTTTAAGACATCACTAGCTGCTGTAACAAGCAAATCCCTGGAGTGTAGCACAAGGCAATACAATTTTGTTGCTTCTTTTAAGAGCTAATGCACAGAGACCCAGGCTTTTGCCAGGACTCCCTGATGATCCCATCATCCTGTCGAGCCTGGGAGTCCTAGCTTTGAGCTGGGAGACACAGCAAGAGAGGTTAGGGAGAGCTCCCTGGCCTCCATAGAAGCCAAGCTTCGAAGGGACGCACGCACGCATGCACGCACGCACAGATGCGTGCGTTCCATTGGTGGGAGGTGGTCACGTGGCCACACCTGGCTGCAAGGGGTGCTGGGAAATGTAGTCCTGGGCTGGACAGCTGCTCCTCCCAGCACCCCCAAGGCAACACCACACCATGCAGAAAGGAAGCGTGTGTTTTTGCTGCACAGGCTGCCTCTGGGCATGAGAGGAGCCAAGAGGTATCAGCGCGACCCTTCTCAGAGCCCTTGCACGTGTTCACTTTTCAGCCGAAAAGGTGCATTTGGGTTTGAGTAAAATCCCGTTCGCCTTGGAAGGTGGTGTCAAGGAGACTGACAGCAGAGAGGTCACAGGGTTTAAATGAGAGTTTGAGCCATTTTTCCTGAAGCCAATCACATAATTTCTCTGTATTGTTTCCAGGGTTTGGGAAAGAGAGTGCCCAGGAGATTTTATTTGGGGGAAAATACCTAAACAGTAAATCATAAGCTGCTGTATTTCTTGCATTTGTGTTGTTGTGGGTTTTTTTCCCCTCCAGCTCTGAGCTATCGATTAAGTCTAATTACATCATTCATATAATTTCCCGTGAAATTTAAGTCGAAATTTGCTGAGTAAGGGAAGTAAGCAGGGGACTTAATTAGGAACTTAATCATGGTTTTTTTGTTTGTTTCTAGGAGAAAGCAACTATAATCAGGAAGAATAACAATAAACATTTCCTTTCTCCCAAAGCAGTCATCCGCAGGTTCTCGGAGTCGCTAGACGGCTCGGCAGCATCACCTGAGAGTACCGCTGTCGCGGATTCTGTGTGCTGAGTGGCCGGGACCTGCAGAGCCCTGTCTTCTTTGCAGAGAGCATCCTGCGCCAGCCAGGGACCCTGGGACCTGCCTCCATTTGGGAATGGAGCGCATGACTCTCCAGTAGTCAGCCTTGAGGTTCATCTGCGTCCCCCAGAGTTTGCAAAGTTAGGCCACAGAGCAAGGCCGCGTCTTCCTCCCAGATCTTTCCGCAGGAGAGCGGGTCTCACGCTTCGTAGGTCAGATAAATGAGGGGCCCGGCCGGCCTCGCGTGGTTTCAACATGCGGGGACCGTGACTTTCTAAACGATGTCTCTCTTCCCTCTCTGCAGAAACTCGTGCAGACCGCAGCAAGAAACTCTTCCGGCACTACACGGTCGGCTCTTATGACAGCTTTGATGCTTCCAGGTAAGACGTGATTCTTTCTCTGCCAGGCCCCCTCCGGTCAAAGATGCTCGTGGGCGTCCTGAAAGCGCTGGACCACCTTGCATGGAGCACTTGGAACCCCATGGCTTGCTTCCCGCTATGGGTCCCCGTCACCCACCGCCCAGACGTGGGCTGGGATGATGGAGACCGCCGTCTTCCAGGGGACCCGCCCGAGAGGTGGGCTCTGGGCCGCCTGCAGTTTGGGGTCGGGCTAGAGCGCACTTGTGGGATGGCCAAGGGAGAGAGCTGTCTTTCAAGGAGGAGGAAACCTGGCGTTGTTTGGGGGGAAAGCAGTGCAAATGGTAAAGATGACAGTGCTTGGCGGCCACGGGAGCCTTGAGACAGCACCAACGTATCAGCATCCCCCCCCGGGGGTGGGGGGCAGAATATGAGGATGCCTCTGGGTTTCCCCTCCTCCAGCCCCCTACTGCCACCAATCTGCTTTCTGTTGCTAAGGATTTGCCTGTTCTAGACTTCTCCTAGAAATGGAATCCTACAGTATGTAATCTTCCGTGAATGGCTTCTTTACCAAGAAGAATATTCTCAAGGTTCATCCATGCTGGAGCGTGTATCAGTGCTTCGTCCCTTTTTTTTTTTGGTCCCTTTTTTTCGCTAGTTTTTCTACTGTGGTAAAATATAAATAACGTACAGCGTGCCGTCTTAACCACTCTGAAGTGTACAGCCCAGTGGCGTTAAGCACATTCACATTCTTGTGCGACCATCACACCCTCCGTTTCCAGAACCCTTTCCATCTTCCCAAACTGAAACTCCGTCCCCATGAAGCACTCGCTCCCCTTCCCCTCCCCCAACCCCCGGCGCCCACCATCCTACTGTCTGTCTTCATGAATGGGGCTCCTCTAGGGACCTCGTACGAGTGGAATCATACAGTATGTGTCCTTTTGTGTCTGGCTTCTTTCACTGAGCATCATGTCCTCAAAGTTCATCCCTGTTGGACCAGGTGTCACAGTGTCCTTCCTTTTTGAGGCTGAATAATATTCCTTTGTGTGGATGGACCACATTTTGTGTCTCCGTTCACCCGCGGATGGACGCTCGAGGTGCTCCTACCTTCTGGCTGTTGTAAACATGCGGCTGTGGACATATGTGTACAGATATTTTTTGAACACCTGTTTCCAGTTCTTTGGGGTGTATACTTAGGAGTGGAACTGCTGGTCACCTGGTTTTCGCGTTGACCCGGCCCAGCCACCTTTCTCCTATAAACAAGATGCGCTATAACAGAAATGCCATTCCCAGCAGAGTAGCCGGTCCCCTCTTCCGGGGGGCTTTGCAGACTCTCCAGGTCTTGCTAAGATTGTCCACTTTTTTACCTTGAAAGCCCAGGTTGTGATCGTTGGCCTGGCCACCAGCGCAGCCCCGAGAGAGCGCTCAGAGGCTGATGGCTTCCAGGGAGTTACACCCACCCCTGGCGTCTGCTGATGAGTCTTTATCTGGGTCAGATGAGTCGTTTTTGCCTTAGCTGGAGGCCGTCTGTGAAAGTGGACCCTGGGCCCACGGTCACTGTCAGCATGCTGTCACTCTCTGCTTCCGTTCTAGCAGGGAGGGCGCCTGAGTCTCCGAGAAGCCCAAGAGCTGTTGCCATGGTGACTTGGAGGGCTGTCCAGGCTGGGAGTGGGGCTTTGAGGGAAAGAGGCCCTCTGGGTGCTGGAAGGGTCCAGGCCGTGTCTTGCCCTCAGGCCGTGGCTTTTGCAAAGCCATGTCCCTACGTGATCCGTTGTCAGCAGAGGGCAGCCAGCAGGCCACCCTTGGTGTGTGTGTGTGTGAGGGCGGGTGCGCGCGCACACTCGGTGCTCGAGACGGGCAGGGCTGACTGAGCTGGGAAAAGAGAAGACCACAGGGCCAGGCTGTCTGGGCCACGTGTCCTGTGGCTGCAACAGGCCAGAGAGCACCAGGGATGCTCACTGCAGGTCGGCCGACAGAGGACATGTGGAACCGTCATAGCTGCTAAGTGATAGGACAGAGCCGTCTCGGGAGATGATGAGCTCCCCGTCGCTGGAGGAAGTCAAGCAGGGTGGGCATCGTCGTGGCGGAATGTCATAGAAGTTTGGACTTAATGACCTCTGAGATCACAGCCAGGTCTGCATCCGTGTTTTGGCCCCAGATGAAGGCTTGCGTTCTACGTATATACTGACCACCTGCTCAGTGCCAGGGTCCAGGACCACAGAGGAGGGGGACAGCTGGACACACCTGGTTCGCATGGTAGCTTCTAAGCAGATGGTAGAAGCTCTGACCTTGACCGCAGTTTAGGAGCCAGCCCTCCTTTCCCACAAGAAGGAATCAGGCCGTGGGCCTCACTTGACGAGGTGTTGCCGTGAAAGAAATCAGAGTAACGATCGCGCTATTTGTTGACCTCCTGCCACAGGCCAGCCACCTTGCACTGATCCCAGCACCGCCAACCACCCACCCTCCCAGCAACCTTGAAATTGGTGTCCTTCTCCACTTGGCAGGAGGTCTCTGGAGAGGAGACAGGAGGGCCTGAGTGTCTCAGACACAAGTGTCTGAGGCCATCAGAGTACAGAGCCCGTGCCCTCAGCCCCCCTAACCCCCCACCAGGGTGAAGATGTTACTGCCCCAGGCTGGCCAAGGGATCATCCTGGGATTGAGGAAAGCTAGTTCAGGACAGAACCATCACCCTGTGACGGGTGTTGGGAGGATGGACAGTGGTGTTGCCTTGGTTATCGCAGGGCCTCCGAGCTTTTCCGTAAAGGGTGCAGGGGTCAGCCTGTGGGATCCTGCAGCCTCCCGGAACTGGCCTTATCCAGACTGTGAATTTGACAGAGGCCGTGGAGGGCGGGCAGTGAGGGAGCCTGGGGCCCCGACGCACCATTGTCACCCAGGCGGCTGGCGGGGGCGGCTCTGGAGCACGTGCCAGAGTGAGAGGCTGACCTCTGGTCCGCCGGGTGCACGGCAGAAAGCGTCCAAGGGAATTGCGTGCCGCGGTGCGGGCTCAAACCAACCGGCCGCTTGTTAGCCTGCTTCCAAATTCATGTTAGACGTGGCCTAATGAGGCGCAGAGGTCTGGGGGCCGCGCCAGTCCCCGGGCCAATTACCTGCAGTCGGTGGTTGGGTGACCGTCCGGGAGGGCGGTTTGTGGCTGAGGCTGCCCCAGTGCCGACGCAGATGTGCTGAAGGAGCGTGCCGTGGGAAATGAGGCTCAATGGAGACAGTTTCTGAAGCAGTCAGGAGGGTTCTCCCCTTCCCAGCCCCTCTTATTTCAAAAACTTTACTCAGAGCTTCAGAGCTGAGAGCGGAATGGTGGGAACACACCCGGTCGTGGTTGAACGTGTCTAGTTGCTCCAGCTGATTCCCTCCTCAGATTCCCTGCCATCTACCCAGCCCGCACCTGACAAAAGGGTCTAGAAACGTGGACACGTGGTCAAGGTCAGAAGGCAGAGGACCTGGGGCCATT